>NC_058524.1:249735666-250985666 GCF_904849725.1 Hordeum vulgare subsp. vulgare
CATATACTACGTTTATAGTTTGGGTATTGTCCATCACATCATTCTCCCAATGATGTGATCCCGTTATCAAGTGAAAACACTTTCCTATGGACAGGAAACCTTGAGCATCTTTGATCAACGAACTAGTCAACTAGAGGCTCACTAGGGACTATGTGTTGTCTATGTATCCACACATGTATTTGACTTTCCAATCAATACAATTCTAGCATGGATAATAACGATTATTATGAACAAGGAAATATAATAATAACTAATTTATTATTGTCTCTAGGGCATATTTCCAACAATTTTGTAATTTTAGCATGGCACTAATGTATATTGTCTATAATCATTTCTGCACGAGTGCTATGTCCGCGTAATGGCATCCCCCTCCATCGACGATTATGAATGATGCCTATGAGGATAGAGATATCGCACCTCCCATCCAACTTCTAGCGCCTCAATTGCCTATTCTGGAGTACTGGCTTTGATTATAATCGACAGATCCATTTTCAAGGTGGTCGTTGCAACGCTATATCATGTATAGTGTGAACCCTTGTTCTAGGCTTTATTTGTCTTGTGTCCTTACCTTTGTACTTATGTCGTTGCATGGACAAACAACATAGGTAGTTAATTACATATATTTAGGCCCACTTTCGGTTTATAGGATAGGAATATCATGGTAATAGGAAAACCATAGAAAGTGAGATGACATTTATCTGAAGTTGTATATGAAAAAATATGTCACTTGATGCATAGGATAGAACTTTTTACACTGAGTGTAGATAGGAATCCATTCCTATAAACTAAAGAGCTCGACAAAACTTTTTCCTGCAAAATTCCAACAAGTTTCTTGTAAACCAAAGCGGTCCTTCAGTATAGATTATTATTTCTTTGTGGGTGAACAAATGTCGAGGTATACACTATAGTGTTCATGTTGCATGATGCAGGCTCAATAGGGCATACTTGATTACTTAAATGATTGAAGCCCATGGTTAGAACTAGTACCTACTTTTGTTGAGCCGAAATCAAAGGCAATGTATCCTATAGTTTCTTGTGCTTAGGGTGAGTTTGGTTTTGTACATCGATTTTGGTTGCATTGCATGTACTTCTCATATGGGCTTGGGTGATGGGTGATGGAAAACAACCTCTAAACCACCATCTACACATTGTTTGGTTGCCCGCATATAGGTTAGCTGCATGAGGGAACTAATTTTGACCCGATGTTTGGTTGGTCGAATTGCATTAGGCGTAAATAAGACATGTTTGGTTCTAACTTGCATAACATGCCCTCACCACTTCTCACTAGTGGTGACCTTACCATACACGATCTTAAAAGTTTCACTCTTAGTCACAAAAGAAATTATGGTTCATCCTAGCTACTATCAAATGGTAGTACACATTATTAAGAGCCATATGGATGAATTGGAAAAGTTCATCATCCATCATGTTCCTCTTCTTCTGTTGTTGCTGCTAGTTGTTCCTCTTCCTCTTCTGCTGCTACAGCTCCTTCTTTCTCTTATGTTGCTGCTCTTGCTTTTCTTCTTCTTTTTCTTCAGATCCTCGTCTGACCTTTGTAATCCCACATTGCATGTGCCCACTCCATCCTTTTGGTCTTTCGGCCTTGTTATCAAATGCCTCCACACCATATATAGCCACCGAGGTCAACATTGTCACACATCACATCTTCCTTCTCAGTCACCAGTTCATCACAACCCCATTGCAGGATCTAGTTATGCAGAATGCAAGACGCAAGGAAAAAACTTCACTTGGGTAGGGTAATGGTGGAATGGCTTCTGATCGAGGATCTTGAACCTGTTCTTCAGAGCTCCAAATGCCCTCTCAATAGTTACTCTAAGGCTGAGTGTCTGAGATTGAACAGCTCGTGTACAGTCCTAGGATAGTTCCTACTAGAGAACTCATTCAGATGGTACAAGGTTTTCCTGAAGGGTGGAAGAACACGTGGCCAACATGCACAGCGAGCATCTCCTAGGTGGAACTTGCCATCAGGGATGTTGATGCATGAGGATGACTCATGTTGTCATTGAGTATGTTAGCATCATGTGTTGACCCTTCCTAGCGAGCGAGCACATATGTGAACTTCAGATTGAAGTTAACAACATCAAGCACATTCTAGCTTGTGTAGTGCTTCCTCCCCGTTTATGCTACAGATTGTGACCTTAACACTCTGGGAGTGACATGAGTACCATCTATGGACCCAATGCAATCCTGAAATGGCAATACAAGATTGTGTTAGTGATCGCCTTAAACAATCCAAGCATATCAATCCATGAAGTACATATTGTTAGTGCTCACCTTGAAGTATGAAAACCATCTTGGTCTAGGGTGAATCTTGGTAGGAATCCGGTCGGTTGGTGACTTGATCGTATCTCCTCTAAGCTTCCAAATAGCATAGAGCACTTACCTGAAGTACCTTGAGATGGTCTCTAACCTCCTGAACATGTTGTGGATAACCATGAACCTCTGTTTATGACCAACAACATGAAGGAACATGGACACTTGCTCTTCCACACTAGTGTGGATGCTATTTTCTAGTAGTCCCCTGCTCCTGAAGGTCTGGACAAGTCTGGCAAATGGTGATTGATGGGGTCATGGTCCTAGGGTAGGGTCATAGGCCTGCCATGTAGGTCCTACCCAAGGACTACCCCTCACAAAGGACAAGGCCCTTAGTCAGTCCCGACTGAATTAAGGAGTCCCCATCATCCAGTCGGTAACATGTCCTCAACCATCTAGTCGGAGACTAGCATTCGGAGGATACCAAGCTAACCGACTGGCTACACTCGGTACATCGTAACCTCTCTGGAGGGAAACGGCTGTACGTTTCCGGGTGCATTTATTGGCATTTAGAGCATACGTTACTTGTAACCTACGCATTCAATCCCCACTACTCCACCCCTGTACCTGAACCGTTGTGGAGGGCAGCGCACTCAATATAAGCCGCCCTCCCCCACTGGTAGAGGGGGGAGCAAATCATTGTATTCCATATTCCACTTGACAACAAGCTCCGAGAGCACTGAGACGTAGGGCTATTACCTCCACCACAGAGGGGCCCGAACTCATATATCCTCGCCGTAGCTGGGACTCTGCCCATCTCATTCGTACCCTACACATCTACTGTCAGGCTTATACCCACGACAGTTGGCGCCCACCGTGGGGCCGGCGTCTAAGCGACTTCCGGCGAGTTTGCGACTACTTCCTTTCGTCATGTCGTCCGGTGGAGAATCGAGCATGGGTCACCAGATCTTCTTCGGCGCTCTCTCCTTCATCGTAGACGATTCGGCGTGGCTTCGGGATGTGCCCCTCGACGTCGAGGCGCTTCCCTATCGCGGGGCTACGCACTTCCATGCCGGCGCCCGCGGCATTCTTCTTCTCCAGCAGTCGGCTCCGGTGTCGACCTACACCGCCGTCACGCGCCACGTCAAGCGGTCCCGCCGTCCACGGCTCTAGCGTTGGGTGCAACACGCCCAGGCGCGCCAGAACGCATCTTCACAAGTGGCGGTTCTTGAGTCCATTGTGGTTGCCCCGCCATCCCAGCACTCGGACTCGGTTCCGGCTGAGTTTCCTTCCGAGTATGCGGGTCGCGGGCCCGCAGCAGAAGTACACATGGCCAACTCCCATGAAGATCCCCGTCAAGCTGGCCGAAGCGAGCGCGAGGTCGGTGAAGCATCCGGTGCGCGCCGTCCACCTCGCCGTTCTGCTAGTCGGCACACTCGGCGGAGCAACGTGGAGCTGTTCCGAACACCCCTCCTCGACTTGGCTGCAGCTGCCAAGATAGCCGATTCCCTCCAGCCGACTGATTCAGAGGCTGGTAGAGGGATCGAGCAGATCCGAGCCCTGTTGCACACGGCGCAGCAGCAGAATTCGGCGGTCTCTCAGTCACACAACCGGATCTATAATAGTTCCGTCCACGCGAATACGCATCGGTCGGTTCACAGCCCTGGTTCCCATCAGCGCCACAGGGGAGGCAGCCGTTCCATGATTCATGAAGATCGCCGCCGCTCACGCACCCCTCCGCGGGCTGGGCCCTATGGGTCCCGACATCATGATGATCGGCGTTTAGTCGGTGACACTTACGACCCAAGGCCCGACGCAAGAGGGCATATCGCCCAGCGGAGGGTCGACAGGGGTCGGGCCCACCGCGATGGTCGCGATATCAACCGTCCGAGTGGAAGCAGGGCCACCGTTTCTGGTCCCGAGTGTTTCAGTCGAGCCATCCGTTCGGCTGACATCCCTCCCAACTTCCGATTGGCGATGGGAATTAGCAAGTTCACAGGAGAGTCCAAGCCAGAAACGTGGCTGGATGACTACCGAGTGGCAGTCCAGATCGGAGGAGGGGACGACCATGTCGCCATGAAGCACCTCCCTCTGATGCTCGACGGCTCGGCGCGAGCGTGGCTGAACCAGTTGGCCCCCTCAAGCATCTACAGTCGGGCAGATCTGGCCCGAGTGTTCATCAGGACCTTCGAAGGGACGTGCAAGCGCCCTGCTGGCCTTGTGGAGCTCCAGCATTGCGTCCAGAAGCAGAATGAGCCCCTGTGTGACTTCATCCAGTGCTGGACAACTCTCTATCACACGGTGGAGAACGTCACCGAGCACCAAGCAGTCTGCGCCTTCAAGGCAGGCGTGCGGTACAGGGATCTGTACCTAAAGTTCGGCCGAACAGGCGACATCTCCATGAGCAAGATGATGGAGATAGCAACACGCTATGCAAATGGTGAAGAAGAGGACCGCATCCGAAGCGGCAAGCACAAAACAGTCGCTGATGGCGATGGGGGCAACACTCGGAAGCAGAAGCAGAAAGCTCCGACCGCTCCGCAAGTAGAAGCTGCAGCCGTAACCAATGCCAAGTTCAAGGGCAAAGGGAAGGCTCAGTTCACCCCCAAGAAGAAGCAGTTCAATAACCCCATCCTGGACCAGCCATGTCCGGTTCATACGAAGATGGATGAAGAAGGCAACCCCATATATGCGAAGCATACCACTCGACAGTGTCGCCTCCTGATCCAGGGGTTCAGCGAAGGGCAACCGAGTGAGAAGGACCATGAACAGGATGAGGAGGATAAGGAGGATCCGTTCCCCCAAGTCCATGCAACCCTGATGATCTTTGCTGACGTCGAGAGCAAAAGCCGACTAAAGCTGGTGAACAGAGAGGTGAACATGGCCACCCCTACCAACCCCAAGTTCCTCAAATGGTCTCAGACTGCGATCACCTTCGACCGGTCGGATCATCCGGCACATGTACCCACCCCGGGGAGACAGGCCCTGGTCGTCGACCCAGTGGTAGAAGGAGTCCGACTGCGCAAAGTCCTCATGGATGGCGGCAGCGGCTTGAACATCATGTACGCCGACACCCTCAAGGGGATGGGCATCCCGATGTCCAAACTCAGCGAGAGCAGCATGCAGTTCCACGGAGTCGTCCCTGGACGGAAGGCCAAATCACTCGGCCAGATCGCGTTGGACGTCGTTTTTTTCTCCGACAAGAACTTCCGCAAGGAAAAGCTGACGTTCGAAGTGGTTGACTTCCAGAGTGCTTATCACGCAATTCTGGGTCGCCCAGCGTGTGCGCACTTCATGGCCCGTCCATGTTACGTATACCTGAAGCTGAAGATGCCAGGCCCGAAGGGTGTGATCACCATCACAGGCAATCGGCAGCGGGCTGAAGAGTGTCTGCAGCAGGGATCAAGAATCGTCGACCAGCAGATGGCCGTCTCGAGCTGGACGGGTACAAGAAAACAGTCGACCCCGCCGACCTGATGCGCTCGAAGAAGCCAGCTTCAGAGTCTGCATTTCAGTCGGCGGGAGAGACGAAGAAGGTCAGCATCCACCCGACGGACGCCACTACTGCCCCGACGAACATCTCCACCACCCTCGATCCTAAATAGGAAGCCGAGCTCACCCAATTCCTCCGTGAGAACTGGGACATCTTCGCATGGAAACCCTCCGACATGCCAGGTGTACCCAGGGAGTTGGCTGAGCACCGACTGCACGTGGATTCCACGGCTCGGCCTGTCCGAGAGCGCCTGCGCCGGTCCGCCGCGCACAAGAGGAAGGCAATCGGGGAAGAGGTGGCCAAGCTGCTGGCAGCCAACTTCATTCGCGAGGTTCACCACTCCGAGTGGCTCGCCAATGTTGTCATGGTGCCCAAGAAGGACAAGTCGCTCCGAATGTGCATCGACTTCAAGCATCTCAATAAGGTCTGCCCGAAAGACCATTTTCCGCTCCCCCGCATAGATCAAATTGTCGATTCGACTGCGGGTTCCGAGCGTCTGTCATTTCTTGATGCCTACTCGGGCTATCATCAGATCCGCCTGTATGGTCCCGATGAGTTAAAGACAGCCTTCATCACCCCATTTGGGTGCTTCTGCTACATCACTATGCCGTTCGGTTTGAAGAATGCAGGAGCTACCTTTATGTGCATGATCCAAAAATGTCTCCTCGATCAGATCGGTCGGAATGTGGAGGCGTATATGGATGATATCGTAGTCAAGTCACACAAAGGTTCTGACCTGCTGACTGACTTGGCAGAAACATTCGCCAACCTTCGTAGGTACGATATCAAGCTCAACCCCGCCAAATGTTCATTCGGCGTTCCCAGCAGAAAGTTACTCGGTTTCTTCGTTTCCGAACAAGGGATCGATGTCAACCCCGAAAAGATCGGGACCATCGTCCGAATGGAGAGGCCGGTCAGAATACACGATGTTCAACGGCTCACAGGTTGCCTAGCGGCTTCGAGCAGGTTCATCAGTCGACTCGGCGAAAAAGTACTTCCTCTGTACCGACTCATGAAGAAATCAGATACTTTCGAGTGGACAGATGAAGCCCAAGTCGCATTCGACAACCTCAAAGTCCTACTTTCCACCCAACCGGTTCTTACTGCTCCGCTCAGTAAAGAGCCCCTTCTTCTGTATATCGCGGCTACGAATCAAGTCGTCAGTACTGTTCTTACAGTCGAACAAGAAGAAGAAGGCAAAGCATACAAAGTTCAGCGGCCAGTGTACTACATCTCTGAAGTCCTGACTCCTTCCAAGCAGAGGTATCCCCACTATCAAGAAGGTGTCCCAATATTTCCAAGACCACTCGGTGTTTGTCGTTTCTGATGCTCCATTGTCGGAAATTCTCCACAATCGGGATGCGTCAGGCCGAGTGGCGAAGTGGGCGATGGAGATGTTGTACTGCGATATCAAGTTCGAGGCCAAGAAAGCTATTAAGTCTCAAGCTCTGGCTGACTTCATAGCAGAATGGGTAGAACAACAGCAACCAACCCACATCTGCTCGGCCCATTGGACAATGTTCTTCGATGGGTCCAAGATGTTGAATGGCTCCGGCGCTGGCGTTGTGATCATATCACCAAAGGGCGACAAGCTCAAGTACGTGCTAGAGATACACTTCGATTCCTCCAACAACGAGGCAGAGTATGAAGCTCTCCTCTACGGGTTGCGTATGGCCATCTCACTCGGCGTCCGTCGCCTGATGGTCTACGGCGATTCAGATTTGGTGTTCAATCAAGTGATGAAAGAGTGGGACGTCAGAAACCCCACCATGACTACATACTGCAATGCAGTGAGGAAGCTTGAGAAGAAGTTTGAAGGTATAGAACTTCACCATGTTCCAAGACTGAAGAACCAAGCAGCTGATGAGTTAGCAAAACTCGGATCCACTCGGAGACCAGTCCCGAGTGACGTCTGCCTCGAGCACCTCCACCTCCCCTCAGTCAAAGAAGATCCTTTCACAGAGGAGCCAGTACAATCAAAGAGTTCTACGGATCCGACTGTAGTCGATGTTCCTGCTGTGGTTGATCTGGTCATGGAGATTCTTGCCGTCATCCCCGATTGGACAGTGCCGATCGTTGCATATATTCTGAGGCAGGAACTACCAGAAGACGAAGTCCAGGCCAGGCAGATAGTCCGCAGGTCGAAGTCATTCACTGTCATTGATGGCCAATTGTACAAAGAAAGTATCTCAGGCGTTCTTCAACGATGCATCTCCCCAGAATAGGGGAAGCTGATTCTGGAGGATATTCACTAGGGGACCTGCGATCATCATGCTTCTTCGAGAGCAATCGTCGCCAAGGCATTCAGGGCTGGTTTCTTCTGGCTGCAGGCTAACGAGATGGCTAAAGATATGGTTGACCGATGTGAGGGCTGCCAGTTCTACTCCAACAAGTCCCACAAGCCGACGTCTGCGTTGAAGACGATCCCTCTTATGTGGTCGTTTGCAGTGTGGGGATTAGATACAGTCGGCCCATTCAAGACAGGCCAAGGTGGATACACACATCTGTTGGTGGCAGTCGACAAGTTCACGAAATGGATCGAAGCGAAGCCCATCAAGAAGCTCGACGCCTCAACAGCCATCAAGTTTGTCAGGGACATCATATTCAGGTTCGGTGTACCTCACAGCATAATCACGGACAACGGGACAAACTTTGACTCGGACAGATTCAAAGCTTTCTGTACAAGCCAAGGCATCCGAGTGGATTTTGCTTCTGTAGCGCATCCTCAGTCCAATGGACAAGCAGAGCGGGCAAACGGACTTATTTTGCAAGGTTTGAAGCCCCGACTCCTGCGAGAGATAGGACATGCCGCTGGCGCTTGGGTTACCGAGCTACCTTCAGTGCTTTGGGGACTTCGCACAACCCCGAACAGATCTACAGGGCGATCACTGTTCTTCCACGTTTATGGAGCAGAAGCTATCCTTCCGAGTGACTTGCTTCACAATGCGCCACGAGTCGAACTCTTCTCCGAAGCTGAAGCAGAACAAGCAAGGCAAGACAGAGTGGATCTCCTGGAGGAGGAGCGCGAGATGGCACTAACTCGCTCGACCATTTATCAACAAAATCTGCGGCGTTTTCATGCACGCCACGTCAGAAGTCGCACGTTCCAAGCAGGCGACCTGGTGCTCCGAGTGGATCAGCAAAGACCTCACAAGTTGGCCCCGGCCTGGGAAGGACCCTTCCTCATCTCTAAGGTGCTGAACAACGGAGCATAGAGACTCTACAACATCGAGAGGGAGACAGACGAGCCGCGTGCATGGAACGAAGATCTCCTGAAGTGCTTCTACACGTGACCGTCGACTGAAGCAATGTAAAGAACAAGTGTTGGTGAAATAATATAAAGCAGATTGAGTTTTTTGCAGGTTCAAAGTTCTTCCGCGGTCGCAAACTCCGGTCTCAAAAGAAAACTTAGCTGCGATCCAGAATCGCCTAAGTATTAACTTTCTCCGAGTGTGCACTACACGTCACACTCGGGGGCTTAGCCGCGATCCAACATCGCCTAAGTATTAACCTTCTCCGAGTGTGCACTACACGTCACACTCGGGGGCTTAGCCGCGATCCAACATCGCCTAAGTATTAACCTTCTCCGAGTGTGCGCTACACGTCACACTCGGGGGCTTAGCCGCGATCCAGCATCGCCTAAGTATTAACCTTCTCCGAGTGTGCGCTACACGTCACACTCGGGGGCTTAGCCGTGATCCAGCATCGCCTAAGTATTAACCTTCTCCGAGTGTGCGCTACACGTCACACTCGGGGGCTTAGCTGCGATCCAGAATCGCCTAAGTATTAACCTTCTCTGAGTGTGCGCTACACGTCACACTCGGAGGCTTAGCCGCGATCCAGAATCGACTAAGTTTTAACCTTCTCCGAGTGTGCGCTACACGTCACACTCGGGGGCTTAGCTGCGATCCAGCATCGCCTAAGTATTAACCTTCTCCGAGTGTGCACTACACGTCACACTCGGGGGCTTAGCCGCAATCCAGCATCGCCTAAGTATTAACCTTCTCCGAGTGTGCGCTACACGTCACACTCGGGAAGCTTAGTTGCGATCCAGAATCGCCTAAGTATTAACCTTCTCCGAGTGTGCGCTACACGTCACACTCGAGAAGCTTAGCTGCGATCCAAAATCGCCTAAGTATTAACCTTCTCTGAGTGTGTGCTACACGTCACACTCGGGGGCTTAGCTGCGTTCCAGAATCGCCTAAGTATTAACCTTCTCCGAGTGTGTGCTACACGTCACACTCGGGGGCTTAGCTGTGATCCAGAATCGCCTAAGTATTAACCTTCTCCGAATGTGCGCTACACGTCACACTCGGGGGCTTAGCTGCGATCCAGAATCGCCTAAGTATTAACCTTCTCCGAGTGTGCGCTACACGTCACACTCGGGAAGCTTAGCTGCGATCCAGAATCGCCTAAGTATTAACATTCTCTGAGTGTGCCCTTCACGTCACACTCGGAAGCTTAGCTGCGATCAAGAATCGCCTAAGTATTAACCTTCTCCGAGTGTACTCTTAACGTCACACTCGGGGACTTAGGGAATTCCACGGACCCTCAATGAGGATCACGCAGATGTCAAAACAACTGACATGTTCCGAATGTTTGCCTTTGGCTTCACCAAGAAACGCCAAACAAAAACTCGAATCAACATTGCAACAGAAGAGCAAAAATTCGATTCAAAGCTCTAGCAAAGACAGTTCACTCAGTGCGGATCAAGCTTACCCGCACCGATCTAAGAATGTGACGGCCAACAGCAGTGGCCAAAGTACCTTACAGATAAACACTCGGCATACCGAGGATAAAGTTTTCTTATGCGTCAGCTGGGTCGGCGCCAGGACTGGAGGGCTCCACGAAGGTGTCCAAGTCGATTCCGTCGGCGATGCGGGTAGAACTCTCAAGGAACGTCTCCATGAAGTATTCGAATCGAAGTTTCTTCGTGTTGGCGACCTTCAGTGTCTTCATCTTCTCCTCATGCACCTCCTTGCAATGGACTCGGACCAAGGACAGAGCAACATCTGCACCGCAACGAGCTGCAGATTTCTTCCACGACTGCACTCGGTTGGGAATCTCCTCCAGTCGGGTCATCAGGTTCTCCATCTCCTGCCGCGACTCATCTTCTGGCCAAAGCTCCTTGTCGATTCGGTAGACGACTTCTCTCAGTCGACCGATGAAAGGACTCACTTTGCCTACGCGGATATGCGCCCGGAGCAGATCCCGATTGGCGTCCTCGCCGAGTGGCACTTTATCGCGAATGGACCGCTCCACGTCCGCTGCTTCAGCTTCAGCATCTACGCAAAAATCTGCAACAAAAGGGCAAGCATACAATAAACGCCGAGTGTCACGCACACAGTACAAGCACTCGGCAAAACCTAAGACTTACCAGCCAGACGCGTCATCATCTGCCCAGCCCAGTCGCTGACATACTTCTCCTGAGCTGTGCATCGCTTATTCAGGACGACCATCTGATTCGTGAGAGCAGTCCTCTGTTTCTCCATTTTTTCCACTTCCTTAGTCAACACCTTGTTCGCTTCACGCGCCTCCTCCAAGGACTTCTCTCGTCCCTCCAGAGCATCCTTCATGCCGGCCATTGCGAGCATAGCCGCATCAAGCTCACCAGCGAACTGGTTCCTCTCCGCTCTGAGAGCCTCATAGGCCGTCCCCATTTCACAAGTTTTCTGCCACCAAGCACCAAGGGACAATCAGAAAGTTCAACAGTTAAAAGTCTAAGTTCTTCAGACCCCTGCCGACGCAAGCAGTCGACAGCGGTCATGGGGACTACACCCAGTGGGTTCACTGAGAGTGACCCCACTGGCATGCAGCTCAAGCAGGCCTGCCCTATTGAGATGCATGTTATCACCTACGCCTACGAGGCCAATACTACCCGACCTGAGTACAAATTACTCTCGGGGAATCTTACAGTAAGTGCACTCCGAGTGCCACAACTACGCGCACTCAGTCATGTTATTTACAGACCTGACCAAAGCAAAGACAATATGTATAAAGACAACTGCCGGTGCAAGCACTCGACAGAAGTCTCGGGGACTACACCCACTGGGTTCACTCAGAGTGAACCCATTGCGAACAACAGATGCTATCCAAAAACACCCAGTGGGTTACAAGAGAAAAGTAAATACTTACTAGCCCACTTACTCGGATATCATCCCGCAGCTCCAGGCTCCGCTGGTACAAGGACGCGACGGAGTCGTAGGCCCTCTTGGCCTCCCCAGCCATCAGCTCCGCCTGCACCATGGCTCCCTTGGCCGCTCCCAACTACTTCTCCGGGAGACGCCGGATGTTGAACTCGGCATTCGACGACCCTGGCATCGTCGGAAGCTCCTGAGGCATCCCGAGGTCTGCTCCAGTCGGCACCTCAACCACCAGCGCCGGTTCAGTCGGCAGCACGTCGGCGGCGAGAGCAGCAGCAGGAGGAGCAGCCTCAAGAACAGGCTCCACAGCTGGGTCGGCTCTCCTCTGGTTCCCCTCGTCCAGGCAAATCGCCCCTGACAGGCCGAATGACACGAGGTCTCAGAAAAAGAAAGAGGCAGAACCTATGATAGAATAAAACACTCGGAGTCACTACAACGCACCTGGCTGGGACGAGACGACGTTGTCCGTGTCCATGGGGTCATCTTCTTGGCGCGCCGGAGAGGTGGCAGAAGTAGCGACTCTGTCGAGTAAAATCCATTCGACCAATGAACAAGAATTCACTCGGATATCAGAAGAAATTAGAGGATCGATACACTTACGTGGAGGTGACGGGGACAGCAACCCTCATCCGCGGCAGAGCCTTCCGAGGTTTGGACCCACTCGGTTTGGCTGCCTTGGAAGACTGACCCGCAGGCTCAGCGGCAGCATCCCTGGCCCTTTTGGTGCTCCGAGCACTCGGGACCACCGGGGCAGTAGGCGGAGCACTCGAAGATGCTGGAGGGGCCGAGGGAACGACAGGCTCGTGTCGGCGCTTGGTCTGATGCTCTGTTTGCGGAGGCGGAGAGTCCTTCTCTTCGTCTTCCTCCTCTTCCTCGCTGGTCTCTTCCTCCGACTCCCCGCTGTCGGAGACATATTCAGCGCTCTCCACGCTGCCCTCCTGGCTGCCTTCCTCCTCCTCGGCCAGGTTCCCGTTCGAGACGGGGGAAAACCAGTTGGTCCACTCCTGCATAGAATTCAGTCGGCGACATCAGACATCACATAGAGATATAGACAAACGACAAGAATTAAGACAGTTTAGTGCACTCGACAAGTGTCACTCACCTGATTCGGTGGAGGATGATCCGCGCTGTAAGGGCTTCACTCGCCGAGATCCTTTGGGATTCTCGCAGGGGCCCGTGATTTGGAGCACCCACGAGGTCACGCTCTCCTCAGTCACGCCCACCACGTTGGTCCGAGTGGAATCTTCGGGCCCCGTGTAATGCCACATGGCATGGTCGCGAGCCTGTAGAGGCTGGATCCACCGACCAAGGAAGACCTCTAGCAAGTCTATGCCGGTGACCCCCCTCCTGACGACATCCACGAGTGCCTCAACCAAGGGTTGAATGTCGATCTTCTCCGCCTTCGAGAGCGCGAGCTGCTTAGGCGGAGCGGGCCGATCTAAACTAAAAGGAGGCAGCCCAGTCGACGCATTCGGACAGGCGATATCCTGGCAGTAGAACCACGTCGACTGCCAGTTCCTGACCGACTCACTTAACTGAAGAGCAGGATAACTACTCCGACTCTTTTTCTGAAAACCTAAACCCCCGCAGAGCTGGAGGAGATGCGTCTTATCATCCGACTGGCTAAGTCGTTTGATGGTTTGGGATCTGGCGGAAAAGATGTGTTTGAACAAACCCCAATGGGGAGGGCAGCAAATGAAACACTCGCACAAAACTATAAAGGCAGAAAGATGGGCGATGGCATTCGGATGAAAATGGTGAAGTCGGGCCCCGAAGTGATTCATGATGCCCTTGAAGAAAGGATGCGGGGGCAAAGAAAAACCTCGGTGGACGTGGCTGAGCAGCAGGACGCGCTCCCCCTCCCGAGGCGCTGGCTCGACCTCGTCCTGCACCGGCAGCCTCCAGGACTTATGCACGATCATTCCGTGCTCCACCAGCTGCAGCAGATCCCCCTCCGTCACCGTGGAGGGGAGGAAGTCGCCCTGAATCCACCCCGCCGGCAGCGGCCGCTGCCGCCGCTGAGCAGACGCCGCCGCCTTGCCCTTCTTCTTCCTCGCCTCCATCTTGCTGGTCTAACCCTTGGTCATGGAGGAGACGGCGAACCCTCGGGTGGAAGGAGAAGGAAGGAGTGTAGGAGCGCTGGAGGCGGCGAGGAAGACGGAGCAGGCGAGAGCGAAAGATTCGGCGAGCGTAACGAAGAAGCCTCGCCGCCGAGATTTAAATAGGGTTCCGACTGGGTCACTGGCGGGTGGCCCCGAAACCTTATCCGCCCGACCGGCCGCGGCGATATCAGTGGAGGAGTTGAAGGCGCGAGAATCGAGGTGTCAGGCGCTACTCGAGCGCGCCGGCGTCATCCCCGCTGGACGCGCAGAAACCGAAATTTGAAGCTCCCGAAAAATCCGCCGCTGTCAGTTGACTGGTCGCGTCAAAAGATGCCGCAGAAGCACTCGGCTTCCGACAATCTGTTTCGCGAGTACTTCCACTCGGATCGTTGGTCAGAAAAGATAAAATGGATCGAGGCAGGCAACGCCCAAGCCAAATCTGTTCTAGTCGGATCCAAACTTCAAGCACCGCTTCGTCGTTTCAACCCCAATCCATTTGGGGACTAATGATGGGATCATGGTCCTAGGGTAGGGTCAAAGGCCTGCCATGTAGGTCCTACCCAGGGACTACCCCTCACAAAGGACAAGGCCCTTAGTCAGTCCCGACTGAATTAAGGAGTCCCCATCATCCAGTCGGTAACATGTCCTCAATCATCTAGTCGGAGACTAGCATTCGGAGGATACCAAGCTAACCGACTGGCTACACTCGGTACATCGTAACCTCTCTGGAGGGAAACGGCCGTACGTTTCCGGGTGCATTTATTGGCATTTAGAGCATACGTTATCTGTAATGTACGTATTCAATCCCCACTACTCCACCCCTGTACCGGAACCGTTGTGGAGGGCAGCGCACTCAATATAAGCCGCCCTCCCCCACTGGTAGAGGGGGGAGCAAATCATTGTATTCCATATTCCACTCGACAACAAGCTCCGAGAGCACTGAGACGTAGGGCTATTACCTCCACCGCAGAGGGGCCCGAACTCATACATCCTCGCCGTAGCTGGGACTCTGCCCATCTCATTCGTACCCTACACATCTACTGTCAGGCTTATACCCACGACAGTGATCCTTTCATTCTAAGCATCCACCTAGCCTTTGCGTCGTTGCAGTTGTATATGTAGTTCATATTGGTGATCCTCTCCTGCTCCCGCATAGGCATTGGAGCATAATTGATGGCACGCCTCTCAACACGGCGAATAGCTCTCTTGTGCATGAACATGAGCCATGGCTGAAACACACCTATCATTGCTCCTGCCTAAACTACCAGCCGCATTCTCGCATCCATAAACTAGTCCACATCGAGGGTACATTGAGCTATGGAGAAATCGATCCTACACCTTTCCTAACGACCTAACAACGTACCTAACATAGGGGAGACGATGCTTACCGGCGTTGGAGACGAGGACGAGGAAGGGGGAATGGCTGAGTCTGTAGCGACCCGACTCAACGAGTCAAGCCTCTGGTGTTTCTGTACCATCCCAAGATCATGCTGGTACACACACAGTACATAATGTATATATTCAAGAGTGCAATCACACAGCTTTATTAATCGAAATCTCATAAAGAGTACTTTATTACAATAAAGGAGTACAATAAAGTGGCTGAAGGCCAACTCATGAGATTATCTAACGAAGACTAAGCGGAAGCATCAGGTAGACGAGTCCATCCGACTCCAAGGGCATGTCGCTGAGCGTAGAACGGTAACCTCACTCCTGGTCGGAAAAGTACTCTGCAACATGATACGTTGCAGCCGTGTAGGTCAGCATATTGAATATGCTGGCAAATCATCAAGAGAGGGAGTAAAATAATCACTATCTCTACATGCATATTTGGCCGGTGGAGCTAAGTTTTTTGCATAAAGCTAGTTTTATCCTACAACAAAAGGGTTTGAAAGCAAAATATTACTACATAGTTTGTTGTTAACGAGATGGTTCCGCCAACCAATTCTCGTACCCGAATAGTTGTTAACACCCACATCATTATTAAGTTGTGTCGAGAGTTCAGGGGAAATTCAATGCCTTCGGCTCAAGTTGTCCATGACCGTGGACATGGCTAATCGATTAGGTTGAGTACTCTGCAGAGTTTTGCACACGTTCCCCACAAGATTTGATCGCCTCCGGGTTTGTCCTCGCACTTCAGGGTGTTTGAAGACCGGATGATCAAAACATGGTCTTTCAACGGGTCCCTCTGAATCCCTGTCGGTGCCCATCCATTCCTACCGTTCGTCTACATCTGCTAGCACCGCCTGTCCAGAGTCGCCGCGTTGTCCAACCAAGCCAGAGCCCATAATGACTTGTGGCTGTGCAGGTAAGCCTTGAGTCTTGAAGTCTCCGTCCGTCCCTTTGAGCCTGGGTGAAGCTTTCCGCAGGATGACATGGCCTCTCCAGCATCCCGGGCATCCACTGGGTTTTCCAGGGAGCCGATCAACCGTCCTTCACCCAGTGTTGCATTGCGTCCGAGGTCTTGAAAATCTTGTCTTAGTCCGGTCTTGATTATTATATCAACCTCGCATCACTCGTGGAATACACTCAACCGATAACCCGTCTACTAGAGCATAGCATATATAACATTGTCGTCCCGGGGCCAAGTATCGGGGTGTTGGTGTTCCTACCACATGATACTACACCTATGACTAAAGTTTCCAAGTACCTAGGCAGCATGCAAATACGGCAAAGAAGGTGATCTACTATGCATTGAAAACATAGGTAAAAATAACATGATCAAAGATGACTTGCCTTGATGATAGTTGTCCCGCTCGAGCGTCTCTAAGTAACACGCTTCGCACTCCGGATGATCTACCGATACAAACACAAAGCACACCATAAGCAATTCAATCATGCCACGAGTAAAAATAACATCACATGCAATGATTGGCAAACGACTACGCAAAAGAATTTTATCGCGCGTCGGTAGGACAGAAACTTGTTTCTGTTGAAAACACCAGTAAAAATACTTGGAAAATTCTGAAAATTCTACTACAGTAAGGTTTTATCACTAGAAAACAGTAGCAAAAAGAATCAACTCAATATCATTTTTCAAACTCCTGGAATAGGCAAAACAGTGTTTAAACTAAATCTGCTCTAACTTATATTTTAAAATTCCCAACACAGAAACATTATATATTTTTAAAAACTACAGGAAATTTTTGAGCTACTGGAAAAAGAATCAATGTCATTGGACGTACAGATAAAAAGTTGTGATCAAAACAAGATTGAAATTTTCTGTTTTCGAAATCTGGACAGAAATTACGAAACTGCTAGTGCTAATGAGAGGCACACGTGGCAAGCTTCTAATGGCTGAGATGGAGTGCATGAAATAGAGAGAGAGAGGTTGCTACCTGCTTCTGGAGGTGTTGCACCGGCAAGAAAGGGGATGGCCGGCGAGGAAGGAGGGAGTAGCTCCGGGCGGTGGGGCGTCGGGCGGCGGCGGTGAGGTTCCTCCTCCGCGGGGAAGAGGCGGCGGTGGAGAGAGAGTTCGGGGAGGGCTCCTCCTCCGCGGCGAGGCCGAGGTGCAGCAGCTTTCGGGCTGCTGCCGCTGCTCGCGGCGGCGGCTAGGGCGGCGGTGGGGTGAGGCGCCGGCGGCGGCTTGTGGAGGCGGCGGTGGAGAGACGGCGGCTAGGGTTGGGGAGAGGTGGAGGTGGGGGGGGGGGTTATATAGGCTTAGGGGAGGAGAGTAGAAAGGAAGGAGAGGGAGAACTTTGGAAAGGAGATCATGGGAGAGAAAAATAGGAAAGAGAGGGAGGAGAAAGAAGGAAGAGAGAAATAAGGAAAAGGGAGAGAAAATAGGAAGGAGGAGACGTGGGGAGGGAGAGAAGAAAAAAGGAAAGAGGAGACGTGGGGAGGGAGAGGGATTGGGGACGTGGGGGAGGCTGCATGCAAGGCATGCGTGCATGCATGGGGTGGCTGGGCTGTTTTGTTTTTTTTTTTTTTGAAAAGAAAACAAACAAACAGCAGCAAAAAAAGAAATAAAAAAAAAACAAAACAAAACAGAAAAAATATATTTTCCTAGCTAACAAAATACTAAGAAAAAAAGTACTAATATACATATATGCGCTAGATTACTTAGGAAAACAAAATACATATACAACTAATACATATATAATATATATAGGAACCCTAGTTCCACCTAATGCAACTAAAAAAAGTTTTATGCACTAGGATCACACAACGCGATCGAAAAAAAAAAACTCGACTAAAATAATTCGGAGTTTGGAAAAATTTGCAAAAATCAAAAATGATGACTTTAACTCACAGGGGAGAAGTCATATTATCTCCGCTCCGATAAATTGCCTGCAGTCACATAACGATAAAAAATTTCAGAGGAACACAATGATGCATAAAATGTGGGATGCAAATGAATGATCTATTAACATCCGAATTTACGAAAATTGGGATGTTACAAACCTACCCACCTTAAGATGAATCTCGCCCTCGAGATTCGGGTTGACTAGAAAATAGGTGCGGCTGGTCTCGACGAAGATCCTCTTCTCGTTCCCAGGTGGCTTCTTCCTCGGTGTGGTGGCTCCACAACACCTTGCAGAACTTGATGATCTTGCTGCGGGTAACTCTGTTGGCGGTCTCGAGAATTCAGACGGGTTTTTCCTCATATGTCAGATCACTGTCAAGCTGTATGGCCTCTAGGGGCACTGTATCTCTCAACGGAACATCGGCCATCTCAGCGTGGCATTTCTTCAACTGGGAAACATGGAAGACATCATGAACTCCGGACAATCCTTCCGGCAGTTCCAGTTTGTATGCAACTTCGCCTCTACGTTCAAGAATTTTGTAGGGGCCAATGAAACGTGGTGCTAGTTTTCCTTTCACACCGAATCTCTTGATTCCTCGAAGTGGAGACACCCGAAGATATGCTCGATCTCCCACTTCGTATGTTACTTCCTTGCGTTTGCTGTCGGCATAACTCTTCTGCCTGGACTGAGCTATCTTGAGTCGGTCACGAATAAGCTTGACCTTCTCTTCAGAATCTCGGATGAGGTCGGGACCAAAAAGTTGTCGGTCGCCAACTCCATCCCACGTCAATGGTGTTCTGCACCTCCTTCCGTATAGAGCTTCGAAAGGGGCCATCTTCAGACTGGTCTGGTAGCTGTTGTTGTATGAGAACTCGGCATACGGTAAATTGTCATCCCAACTAGACCCATAGTCTAGTGCGCAAGCTCTCAACATGTCTTCCAGAATTTGATTAACTCTCTCGGTCTGTCCATCTGTCTGCGGGTGAAATGCTGTGCTGAACTCCAATCTTGTTCCCAAGGTTTCGTGCAGTTGGTGCCAAAATTTTGATGTGAACTGAGTCCCTCTATCAGACACAATGCTCTTTGGTACTCCGTGCAGACATACGATCCTCGTCATATAAATCTTGGCCAGCTTGGCACTAGTGTAGGTAGTCTTCACCGGAATGAAGTGAGCTACCTTGGTCAACCGATCGACCACAACCCAAATAGAATCATAGCCAGAACGGGTCCGAGGTAATCCTGTGATGAAGTCCATACCAAGCTTTTCCCATTTCCATTCGGGTATCGGCAGAGGTTGGAGCAAACCTGCTGGCTTCTGATGCTCGGCTTTTACTCGCTGACAAACATCGCATATAGCTACGTACTCAGCAATGTCTTTCTTCAATCCTGTCCACCAGAAACTTTCTTTCAGATCCAGATACATCTTGGTGTTACCAGGGTGTATCGAGTACGGGGAATCATGAGCTTCCTGAAGTATCAACTTCCTGAGTTTGGGATCATTGGGCACATAGATGCGATCCTCAAACCATAAAGTTCCGTGTTCATCCTCACGAAAACCTTTAGCTTTCCCGTCTTCCATTTTCTGCTTAATCTCAGCTATCTCTTTGTCAGCTTTCTGTGCTTCACGGATCTTTTCCGTCAAAGTAGACTGAATTTCCAGTGTGGCAACAAATCCTCTTGGAACTATCTCCAATTTGAGATCTCGGAGATCATCGACTAACTCCTGGGGTAATCCTCCCGCTGTGAGCGTGTTCACATAACTCTTGCGGCTCAACGCATCGGCTACAACATTTGCCTTGCCTGGGTGATAATGCAATCTCATGTCGTAGTCCTTGATCAACTCTAGCCATCGCCTCTGTCTGAGGTTCAACTCCTTCTGCGTGAAGATATATTTCAGGCTCTTGTGATCAGTGTAAACATCACAACTATTTCCGATCAGGAAATGTCTCCAAGTCTTGAGAGCGTGCACTACGGCAGCTAGTTCCAAGTCATGTGTGGCATAATTCAACTCATGAGGTCTGAGCTGTCTGGATGCATAGGCTACAACTTTGCCTTCTTGCATGAGCACTCCTCCAAGTCCTTGACGAGAAGCATCACAGTAAACCTGGAAATCCTTCTGAATGTTCGGCAATATCAGCACTGGGGCTGTCACAAGACGTTTCTTCAGCTCTTGAAAACTGGTTTCACAATCCTCAGTCCAAACATACTTGGATTCCTTCTTCAATAACTCTGTCATGGGCTTGGCAATCTTTGAGAAATTCTCAATGAACCTCCGGTAATATCCGGCAAGTCCGAGGAAACTGCGGATCTCCTTGACTGAAGTGGGTGCTACCCATTCGGTGACTGCTGCGACCTTGGCAGGGTCCACTGCTATGCCTTCTCCTGAGATGACATGTCCGAGAAATCCGACTTCCTTCAACCAAAACTCACATTTGCTGAACTTTGCATATAGCTTATGCTCTCGAAGCTTCTCCAGAACTAGACGCAGATGTTCCTTGTGTTCCTCTTCGTTCTTGGAGAATATCAGTATGTCATCGATGAACACCACGACAAACTTGTCCAAGTACTCCATAAATACCTTGTTCATCAGATTCATAAAATATGCCGGAGCATTAGTCAGTCCAAATGACATGACCGTGTACTCATACAAGCCGTACCGAGTGGTAAAGGCTGTCTTGGGTATATCCTGTTCACGAATCTTTAACTGATGATACCCGGATCGAAGATCGATCTTTGAGAATATGCGAGCTCCAACTAACTGATCAAACAGATCGTTGATCATCGGCAAGGGGTACTTGTTCTTGATGGTCACATCGTTCAATGCACGATAATCGACAACCATTCTCAGGGACTTGTCCTTCTTTTCAACCAAGAGCACTGGGGCTCCCCAAGGTGAAGAACTTGGGCGAATATACCCTTTGTCCAATAACTCTTTAATTTGCTTCTTGATTTCTATCAAGTCATTTGCGGGCATCCGATAAGGTCTCTTGGATATCGGTGCTGTTCCGGGTAATAGCTCAATCAAGAACTCAATCTCTCTATCGGGTGGCATGCCTGGCAATTCCTCCGGAAATACATCTGGATACTCCTGTACGATTGGTACCTCCTCCTGGACTACTCCCGTGAGAGAGTTTACTCGCTTACTCCGTGTCGGGCGCTGAGACACGTACTTAATCCGCTTCTGCTCGGGGGTGGTGAGCAAAATAGACTTAAGGGCACAATCGATATTACCTTCATACTTGGCCATCCAATCCATGCCTAGGATTACATCCAATCCCTGGGACTCTAATACGATGAGGTCGGTGGGGAAATTATGGTTCCCGATGTTGAGACTCAAAGCATGGCATCCTATCCCGGCTGTCATCATGCCTCCTGGGGAACTGACCTTAATAGGTTGGCTGAGGGTTCTAGTTGGCAAACTATACTTTTCCACAACTACCCTTGATATGAATGAATGCGTTGCACCAGAATCAAAAAGTACCAATACTGGATGTGAATTTAGCAAAAACTTACCAACCACAGTATCGGGGTGATCATAGACCTCTTCCACATCAATGTGGTTCACCTGAGCTCGAGGAAAAGGATTGGGGTTCTTTGCTGCAGAGTTGCCGTTGCCGTTGCCGTTTCCATTTCCCTGCTTGTTCTGGGGACAATCAGTGGCATAGTGTCCCTTCTTCTGACACTTGAAACAAGTGATGTGAGTCAGATCCTTCTGAGCTGGAGTTGAATTCTGCTGAGTGCCAGTACCGCCATTCTTGAAGTTGTTGTTGTTGCGGTGATTCCCATTTTCTCCATGGTTGTGGCCTCCATGGTTGTGCACAGGGTGGTTATGCTGAACATGTCCACCAAACTTACCGGATCCAGTCCCGGTATTCCCTGAGTAGGGGGTGTAGCGAGGCTTCTGCTGAGTGCCGGAGTTGAACTTTCCAACCCCATATTTTCGCTTGCGGTTCTCCATCTGCTGATCTTTCCCCTCCAAGATGAGGGCCTTATCAACCAGCTCCTGGTAGTTGTTGAAGGTGGCTACCATCAACTGAATGCTCAGCTCATCATTCAGTCCTTCCAAGAACTTTTCCTGCTTGGCCGCATCATCGGCCACATCTCCGGGTGCATAACGGGCGAGCATGCTGAAATCATCAACGTACTGGGCCACAGTGCGACTCCCCTGGCGTAAGTTGCGAAACTCACGCTTCTTCAGACTCATTGCACCAGCTGAGACATGCGCGGTGCGGAAGGCTTGCTTGAATTGCTCCCAAGTGACTCCAGCAATGGGATAAGTGGTGGTGTAGTTCTCCCACCAAGCAGCTGCAGGGCCTTCAAGTTGATGCGCGGCAAAACGCACCTTCTCAGCTTCAGAACAACCAGCAGTGATAAGTTCACGCTCCATCTTGCGAAGCCAATCATCTGCCACAATGGGCTCAATGCTGCTGGAGAAAGTTGGAGGGTTCAACCTCAGAAAACGGGTAAGGTTGTCGGCCTGGGGTGGATGATGGTTGTTGTTGTTCTGGTTCTGGATGATCAGTTGCATCAGGGTGTTTTGTTGCTGGATCAACTGGGTGAGATCCGGCGGAAAGTTGGAGGTAGGGGCGCGTCTTGGAGGCATCTGATGTTTGTAGAGGGGTGAGATTAGCATAGAACAATGGTCTAGAGGAATTACACTACCCATATGAATGCAACACACAAATATCACACCACACATTTTATTCAAACATCACAAAGGTTCACACGAGGATACAAAATCGATAATCCTAAACATCGGCCTAAAACGTAAAACGATAAAGTAAAAATTGGTGGTCTAGTCTAAGTGTCCTCCTCAAAATAGCATAGTGTCGGGTCCTTCGGTGGACCTTTCTTCATAGTCCTCGTCGTTGCTGATCACGGGGGCTACGTCTCCTTCGGGATGAAGGTTCTCGCCCATGTCCAGTTCCTCCTCCAGGTATGCAACTCGAGTCTTCAGCTTCTCGATCCGCTCCAGAAAGTCCTTCACTTCCAGCTCATGCTCATAGTGGGCTTCCTGGGCTGCATCTTCAAGCTCAAGCTCGCGGAGTGACAGTTGCTTGATCTTCTTGGCGTCCTTGATCGCGTGATACTCTAGAGTTACGCTGTGCTTCTCCAAGGTCTGGGCATAAGATAAGAGAGCGTCGTTGGTCTTGCTTGAGATGATGTCTCCGTCTTCATTTCTCCAGGATACAACGAATAGGTCTGGAGAAATAGGGCAGCCTTTGTATTTATCCTTGATACGTCCGAGTGCACAATGGATCGCCATGTCCCTTCCGAGAATCCAGCTGGGTGCGATGAACTTGAAATCCATCGGCTCAGTGCGCGGCTCGAATGTCCTTCCGGGAATATGCACCTCGATCCTGTAGCATGAATCCTCCGGGTAATATGAAGTTGGCTTCCCTGTGATAGTCGGCACAGCAATCCTCAAGTCTTTGGTGATCTGCACCAGCTCTTTTCCGAACGGCATAGTGGTGTCGGGCTGGCAAAACTCCGTGAACATAACAGGGATGAAGGTGGCCATCTAAACATTGGAAAATCGGAGAGAAGTCAGAAATGATCAGAAGAGGAAATAGAAGATTTTAGAGAAAATAGTTTTCTTCCTAAGGCTTTTCCATTCCTAGAGGTTACGTCCTAAGGTCAACTTGGCTCTGATACCATTTCTGTAGCGACCCGACTCAACGAGTCAAGCCTCTGGTGTTTCTGTACCATCCCAAGATCATGCTGGTACACACACAGTACATAATGTATATATTCAAGAGTGCAATCACACAGCTTTATTAATCGAAATCTCATAAAGAGTACTTTATTACAATAAAGGAGTACAATAAAGTGGCTGAAGGCCAACTCATGAGATTATCTAACGAAGACTAAGCGGAAGCATCAGGTAGACGAGTCCATCCGACTCCAAGGGCATGTCGCTGAGCGTAGAACGGTAACCTCACTCCTGGTCGGAAAAGTACTCTGCAACATGATACGTTGCAGCCGTGTAGGTCAGCATATTGAATATGCTGGCAAATCATCAAGAGAGGGAGTAAAATAATCACTATCTCTACATGCATATTTGGCCGGTGGAGCTAAGTTTTTTGCATAAAGCTAGTTTTATCCTACAACAAAAGGGTTTGAAAGCAAAATATTACTACATAGTTTGTTGTTAACGAGATGGTTCCGCCAACCAATTCTCGTACCCGAATAGTTGTTAACACCCACATCATTATTAAGTTGTGTCGAGAGTTCAGGGGAAATTCAATGCCTTCGGCTCAATTTGTCCATGACCGTGGACACGGCTAATCGATTAGGTTGAGTACTCTGCAGAGTTTTGCACACGTTCCCCACAAGATTTGATCGCCTCCGGGTTTGTCCTCGCACTTCAGGGTGTTTGAAGACCGGATGATCAAAACATGGTCTTTCAACGGGTCCCTCTGAATCCCTGTCGGTGCCCATCCATTCCTACCGTTCGTCTACATCTGCTAGCACCGCCTGTCCAGAGTCGCCGCGTTGTCCAACCAAGCCAGAGCCCATAATGACTTGTGGCTGTGCAGGTAAGCCTTGAGTCTTGAAGTCTCCGTCCGTCCCTTTGAGCCTGGGTGAAGCTTTCCGCAGGATGACATGGCCTCTCCAGCATCCCGGGCATCCACTGGGTTTCCCAGGGAGCCGATCAACCGTCCTTCACCCAGTGTTGCATTGCGTCCGAGGTCTTGAAAATCTTGTCTTAGTCCGGTCTTGATTATTATATCAACCTCGCATCACTCGTGGAATACACTCAACCGATAACCCATCTACTAGAGCATAGCATATATAACATTGTCGTCCCGGGGCCAAGTATCGGGGTGTTGGTGTTCCTACCACATGATACTACACCTATGACTAAAGTTTCCAAGTACCTAGGCAGCATGCAAATAGGGCAAAGAAGGTGATCTACTATGCATTGAAAACATAGGTAAAAATAACATGATCAAAGATGACTTGCCTTGATGATAGTTGTCCCGCTCGAGCATCTCTAAGTAACACGCTTCGCACTCCGGATGATCTACCGATACAAACACAAAGCACACCATAAGCAATTCAATCATGCCACGAGTAAAAATAACATCACATGCAATGATTGGCAAACGACTACGCAAAAGAATTTTATCGCGCGTCGGTAGGACAGAAACTTGTTTCTGTTGAAAACACCAGTAAAAATACTTGGAAAATTCTGAAAATTCTACTACAGTAAGGTTTTATCACTAGAAAACAGTAGCAAAAAGAATCAACTCAATATCATTTTTCAAACTCCTGGAATAGGCAAAACAGTGTTTAAACTAAATCTGCTCTAACTTATATTTGAAAATTCCCAACACAGAAACATTATATATTTTTAAAAACTACAGGAAATTTGTGAGCTACTGGAAAAAGAATCAATGTCATTGGACGTACGGATAAAAAGTTGTGATCAAAACAAGATTGAAAGTTTCTGTTTTCGAAATCTGGACAGAAATTACGAAACTGCTAGTGCTAATGAGAGGCACACGTGGCAAGCTTCTAATGGCTGAGATGGAGTGCATGAAATAGAGAGAGAGAGGTTGCTACCTGCTTCTGGAGGTGTTGCACCGGCAAGAAAGGGGATGGCCGGCGAGGAAGGAGGGAGTAGCTCCGGGCGGTGGGGCGTCGGGCGGCGGCGGTGAGGTTCCTCCTCCACGGGGAAGAGGCGGCGGTGGAGAGAGAGTTCGGGGAGGGCTCCTCCTCCGCGGCGAGGCCGAGGTGCAGCAGCTTTCGGGCTGCTGCCGCTGCTCGCGGCGGCGGCTAGGGCGGCGGTGGGGTGAGGCGCCGGCGGCGGCTTGTGGAGGCGGCGGTGGAGAGACGGCGGCTAGGGTTGGGGAGAGGTGGAGGTGGGGGGGTTTATATAGGCTTAGGGGAGGAGAGTAGAAAGGAAGGAGAGGGAGAACTTTGGGAAGGAGATCATGGGAGAGAAAAATAGGAAAGAGAGGGAGGAGAAAGAAGGAAGAGAGTAATAAGGAAAAGGGAGAGAAAATAGGAAGGAGGAGACGTGGGGAGGGAGAGAAGAAAAAAGGAAAGAGGAGACGTGGGGAGGGAGAGGGATTGGGGACGTGGGGGAGGCTGCATGCAAGGCATGCGTGCATGCATGGGGTGGCTGGGCTGTTTTTTTTTTTTTTTTGAAAAGAAAACAAACAAACAGCAGCAAAAAAAGAAATAAAAAAAAACAAAACAAAACAGAAAAAATATATTTTCCTAGCTAACAAAATACTAGGAAAAAAAGTACTAATATACATATATGCGCTAGAATACTTAGGAAAACAAAATACATATACAACTAATACATATATAATATATATAGGAACCCTAGTTCCACCTAATGCAACTAAAAAAAGTTTTATGCACTAGGATCACACAACGCGATCGAAAAAAAAACTCGACTAAAATAATTCGGAGTTTGGAAAAATTTGCAAAAATCAAAAATGATGACTTTAACTCACAGGGGAGAAGTCATATTATCTCCGCTCCGATAAATTGCCTGCAGTCACATAACGATAAAAATTTTCAGAGGAACACAATGATGCATAAAATGTGGGATGCAAATGAATGATCTATTAACATCCGAATTTACGAAAATTGGGATGTTACAGAGTCAATGACCAGAAGGTGGCCAAATGGAAGGGGAGCAACAACTGCTGCTGTCGGATATGCCTCTACCGCTTGGATAGATCTGAGTCGCTGTCGTCGCCGATGGTGAGGCTAGAGGAAGGGGTTTCCCTATAGGTAGTGGTCACCAAGTAAATGGTGGTGAGGATAGATTTGGCGTCGTGCCGTCGTGCCCAATTTTCATCTCCCGCCATCCCCACTTGCTTTCGGCTTGCCCCCCCCCCCCCCACATGCGAGCTTGCGCTGCAGTCGACAGTGTCTAGCGATCCAGGTTGTAGGCTTCTTTAAGCTTTGTGCCGATGTGAGCCAGCCCACCGCATTCGCAACCAAACGCACTTTTCGTTTCCCAACTAGGCCTAGTTGGGGCGGATGCGGGCAACCAAACATGACCTTGAGGGTTCTTGAAACGGCAGTAGTAACATGTAGTAGCTGTTGGTAGTACATACGGAAAGATAGTGTGCATATGTGACAGCACTCCCAGCTGTTTCTAACATGTCCCGGGCTAGACCAGAGCTAGTTTTTTTCCTAGTGTATTTTGTTAACTTAGGGCATCTCCAACACCAACCCTCAAAACATCTACATCCGTTTGGACCGTGTAGTCCAGGTCACGAAAGTCATCCAACGCGGGCATGTATTGGTCTGGACCTGTATTTTCCCTCAAACCAGAAGCAAACATAGGGGAATTTTATGGAAGTTTGAACACGAGAAACGTCGGAATCTCACCCCTCTAGACCACCCAAAAGGAAGGCGGAGACCGTGATTTCATAGCAACCCACATTGTTTCCACTTACAAATCTTCCACTCCCTCCTTCTATCCCTATCACTCTCCATCAAATTCCCTCCCTTTTCGCACACCCTCTTCCTTTCGCCGTTGATGCATGGAACCAGAGGGGAAGCTATCAAAGATGGAGGTGGCAAAGGTGGTAGAGGTGGCGAAGGTGACGGAGGTGTAGGAGGATCCGAGCATCTTGCTCGCCCGGAAGATCAGCTCGGCTACACGACAAACTCCTCGCGTCAAAGCGAAGGTCACACGGGAGGAGAAGCTCAAGAAGCTGATAGTCGTTGGTGGGTGTGGTGGTGGCATCATGCATGGAGGACATCACAGCCTCTGACGGACGGACCCACAATATATACAATGTAGTGGCCAGAGTATTACAAGCCTCTGTACTACTACACTACCAAGTAGCAAAAACAGCCGCCGGGAAGGTGCCTTATAGCATAAACGTAAACATGACGTGGATCTTCTCTGAGGATTCTTCAGCGCATCACGTTCGGGCTAGGACGATGGGCGGGGAGCATATGGGTCCCCGCACGCTGTTCACGACAATGCCTAGAGAGGGAGACCCAGTGTACGATGACCCGTATAGTGAGATGCTCAACATCACCCATGACGGAGGCGGAGGAGTATATGGCTATGACGACGAACAGGTGGAAGACTCGGGTCCTGCCTAGTACGACAACTACCCGCAGCAACAGTCCTTCACCCAGACGGGCACACAACAGTCCTACACCCAGACCGGAGTGCGCACACAGCAATACCGGCATTGGGTAGCCGAACACTAGTAGGAGGAGGAGGAAGAGTAGGAGGAGAACAGCGAGGACGATGATCTGGATGGTACAATCAATGATCCAAAGAAGAAGGGTAGAGGAGAAAGCTTCAACATGTGGGAGGACGAGATATTGCGTGATGCATGGTTCACAACTAGCGTCGATTTGATTCATGGCATGGAGGAAAAGGGCACAACATTTTGGAACAACATTAACATTTGGTTCCATGAACACAAGCATCTCGCCCCCTACTATGATGCGGTCATCCACAACCGTGAATTGAAGTCCCTCAACCATCGATGGTACAACATCGGAGAGGTTGTATCGACGTATTGCGGGCACTTGAAGGATCTCATCGAGCGGTGGCCTAGCAGGGCACAAATAATCAAGCAAGTAAGTTGACCACTAGCAGGTTATGCTTAGTTTTGTTGCTCACTAGCCGGATATGCTTATTTTTATTTAACACTAGCATGATATGCTTAGTTTTGTTGCTCACAAGTCGGATATGCTTAGTTTTGTTGCTCGCTAGCCGGATATGCATTGTTGACAACTATCATCTTTTAGCCTTCCCGTGCTTTGTTGGTGTACAAGAAGTTGGAGAAAAAAAACTTCATCGTCATGTATTTTTGGTTGAAGTTAAATAGGAAAACAAAGTGGAAGCTTGGCATATCCAAGACCGCCGCCCAAGCAACGGAGGAAGAAACAGGTGGCCCAACCCAAGAACCTTTGAAGAAGGTTAGAATATTTTTACGGGGCAAGAAGTGGGGGGAGGGGAAGACGAAGTGAGAAGGTGCTGCAGCCAAGTTCACGAAGAAGTTTGTGAATATCTTATCGAAGAAGGGGGATGCATGCGTGAAGCGTTCGGACCTCACGGAGGAGAAAAGGCGAAGAGGTTCAAATCGTTGATGGAGGCGACGAAGAAGAAGCTCAAGCTCGAAGAGAGGAGGGCCATGATCGAAAAGAGGAAGGCCACACTTGAGAAAAAGAAGTTGAAGATCGTGAAGATGTTGTCCTTGAATACACAGTGTGTGGATGCCAACACAAGAATGATCTTGCAATCCGTTCACTACTAGATGTTGCGGCGACACAAAGATGAGTTGATAACAACGTATATTGATGATGCGGTGGAGCCAGAGGCTGGGTACACAACGATGCCGACACCTTGATTGGCGTGAAAATGGCCGCCCGTACGGCCAGGGCCGGCTCTATATTTTCCTGGGCCCTAAGGCAAAGTTCAAAAATAGGCCCTTGCAGATAATAAATATGTACGCATCTATAAATATACATGCGTAAAATATTAAAGTTTACATCTAACAACACATTTTTATTTAAAGACGTCTATAAATAATTGATAAGCGCTTAAGTTATGTCATATCATGACAAAAGAAATAAAGAAGTAGCGAAATATAACAAATAATATTCTCTGTTAGTTTGATTACCTCAAATAAAAACTAAGTTCTTATGAGGTCATCGGCAATAATATTTCAGTTCTTCACAAAAAATACTTCAAGATCGTCATTTGAATTATGATCATCATCTTGTCCCGGTTTAGATTCTTGCCTTTAATTACCAACACTATTTACCACCGGAAAAAACCTATTTAAATCACCCTTTTATGATTCAACTAGTTGATTCTCTTTTTTTTTCGCAGCATCGGACTTTTGTCTCGGTGGCATTGTAACACCTAAGATTGTAAATAGTAATCAGATCAACTGATGTAACAGGACTAGGGCACTAGGCAAATATGTAGGCAAACATATAGTGTTGAGATTACCTTGAGCGAATGGGCGAGCAGGGACACGGATTCATGGCCTGGGCGATCTCCACTGCACACGCACCGCTCACGGGGTCAAGGCGGACCGTCGGAGGCGCAACCGCGCGGCGATGCAGGCACGCGGCCGAGGCAATGCGACGAACGAACAAGCACACGTTGTGGAATCTGGACGATCGATCGATGCCTTTTTCTTTCCCGATCTGATCCCTTTTCCTCTTCCGGCCAGATACATTTTTTCAGCCCGTATAACAATAGAAGTATACATACACATACGCAGTGATGGGCTCCCGCAAAACATGGGCCCTTGGGCGTCGCTCATGTTCGCCTAGGGCCAGAGCCGGCCCTGCGTACGGCAAGGCAGAAAATTCCAGGCACTATCGGATTGAAGTTTTTTTGGATTCACCCATGTGAAAACTAAACATAATTGCCTCCTTTTATTGTGATTGGGGCATGCGATCCGATGATGTAACCCGACGCGTTCTATGAATCAAACTAAATTTAAATTTTAAATTGTATTTTACTGACGCACATATATCGAATGGTGTTGGATGACGGTTTTCGCCATCAGTGTGCATAAGGATATGTCGGAGGAAATTTAGGGGTCATCGTATCTTATAATGAAGCAACAAAAGAATACAAACATACTCACCGACATCTGTATAATTGGAATGCATACATCCATGAACGCGCACACACACAAGACCACCCGGATAAAGATTAAAATCATAAAAGAACGAAGCTATGCCTAGACGGCGGGAGGAAAAAACCCCGAAGCGATCAAAACATAATGAGTAGACCAGAGCTAGCTAGCCTTGTGCCGCGCGGCCTTTAATTTCGTTGACACTGGATCTCTACGTGCCTGGCTTGCATGCCCTATCTTAGCAACTGCCAACTGCATAAATACGTGTTAGTGTGTGCACCTGCAGTCACCGGCCACTCCTCACTGGCTCACTACTGCTACTCCTAGCCTTCTAGTGGCAGGGCTCTGCTTCTCTCTCCCCCTCTCTCTCTCTCTTCAGATCTCGTTCTGTCTCCTTGTCTCCGGAGGAGGAAGGGGATCAAGAGGAGGAAGGAGGAATCGGAGAAGGGAGAAGAAAGATGGTGATGATGGATGGCAGCTTGGACGCAGAAAAGATAGCAGGGTATTTCAAGGGCAAGAGCATCCTCATCACCGGCGCCACCGGCTTCCTCGGAAAGAGTAAGTAGACGAGTCTGGCTTGTTTTTATTTACTTTTGAGTACCGAGTCAGGTTTAGTCAGCTGACTAGTGCTTAACAAGTACTAGCTGTGGGCTGTGGCAGCTAACTTAACACGTGTTATAGTTAAGTTAGCTGCCTACATACTACTTCATCTGTTTTAAAATTCTTGTCTTACATTTATCTATGTATGAATGTATCTAGTCATTTTTTAGTATTTAAATACATTATTTTCTAGACAAAAGTTTTGGGATGGAGGGGGTACTTTTTTATTATCACAATATCTATTGTTGAAGAGAATTAGTCTAGTTTTTTATAACAAATACTTTATCCGTTCTTAAATATAAGTCTTTTATAGATTTTATTAGAAGACTACATACGAAGCAAAATGAGTGAATCTACACTCTAAAATATGTCTATATACAACCGTATGTAGTCTTGTAGTGAAACATCTAAAAAGACTTATATTTAGGAACGGAGGGAGTATTTAGAAAACAGTGAAGTACGTACGTACGTGCTTAAGCCTCATGCAAGCAAGTTGCATGATGCATGGCTAATTAACGAGACGACGGCTTGCGCGCGGTACTGATCTCTGATCCATGCTGTACGACTTTGATGACATGCAGTTCTTGTGGAGAAGATACTCCGGGTGCAGCCAGACGTTAGGAGGATCTACCTGCTCGTGCGAGCCATCGACGCCCAGTCCGCCAAGCAACGCGTCCAAGAAGAGGTTCTTGCCAAACCAACTCGCTCCAACTTACTACTACGTTACTTGAACGGACCTAAGTCATGGTGTAGGTAGATCCATCCATGCACAGGCCAGACGGGGGTTATTACCCTCATTTTGCGTGTGGATTCTCCATGCATGGCATGTGCTCAATTATTATACGTATATACTACTGTATATACATCTTGCGATATCCAAGTACGATCGATGCATATCCAACCACCACCAGCACATGGACTCTCATCAATTCTTGCATATTACTCCCTCCTCCGTTGGATACATCCATTTGAGCGTCAGCTAATTCTCCATGAAGAGGGTAATAATTGATGTACGTTTACGCACTTCTCTCTTTCACTCGTGAGCACATCTTCTATCGTGTAGCTGGATCTATCTAGTCACTATGACGATCGAACTCGAAGCGAGAGGAGAGATGCATGTCCCATGTCCATGCGCACCATGCATGGAGCAGAGCGCTGTATACATCTTGACTAATTTGCGCTGCAACGTACTGGAGTAGTACAAAATCATTCGATATGGTCTAACACGCAAGCCATCAATGTGTGATGGATGCATCGCCCCATTCATGCTTAGTCACGTCGTCGTCCATGCCCATCTAGCTAGCGGTACTAATTATTCTTCATGGCACCACCTACCCCAATGTCCCTCCCTTGCATAAATATTTCCCCGGACCTGTGCCGTGCATCACGGTCACGGGGATCCACAGCTCCCGGTAAAATGTGAAAAGCTCCGACTAGATCCATGCCAAGGGTTCAAGAGCATCCAACGTAGGGCTCCAACCAAGAGGCGAGGTGCTCGCTGACTCAATGGTGACATAAGCTAAATTTGTGGTTACTGAACTGTTTTTTGCTATATTACTTAACTAACCCGTTATGGGAAAAGTTGGTTACTCACGGGACAAGAGAGAGGCAAAAGTTGATTCGGAAGTTTAATTATCATAACTCATCTCGGAGGACCGCAGCCATATTTTATTAGAAAGAAACATAGCTCTTATAAGATTTTACAGTCTATGTGATCTAAATCAAGCACTACAGAAGCAAACCATAGAAGCGGAACAATCAGCTGTTAAACAAGATCGGTTATTATAACTCATCTCTCAATGCCAACCATGGCCAATCGCTCACTGGAACAAGGAGTACTATAGTAGACGGTGTTTGACTTTGCACAAATTTTACTGACAAACTTTGCAATTTTGGAACGAGCCATTTCACCGAACAAAGCTTATTGTGTTACTATAGAAGATTAGATAAGCTGTCTTTCTTTTTTCGGTGTAAACAGTGAAGAAGCTGTAAGCTTTGTCCTTTACAAGGATAAGTGAGGAGTGGCCGGTGGGCTTACGACTAGGGACACCAAATGAATGAGCCATATGAGGAGTTGGTTGATTTGAGTCCATCCATTCAAGCATACCCTCCCACAAAAAAAAAAAGTTCATGCTTACCCTACACACACCATTCACCGCCAATAATTTAGCCCAGAGCAATTCAGCCCGGAGAGATGGGTAAAGACAGGGATAGATCTCCTGCGTGGCAGTGGTACCGCTAGTGCTAGTAATTCACCACTACGGGGCATGAGCATGTTCATAGTTATTACTGTACTGCGGCGAAGGGTATGTGCAGTTAGTATGCCCACAACATCTCCAAGATCTTTGGTGCCGACCCTTTTGTGGCAGCTGGTAGGTTCGTTATCCGCTCGTCCTTTGTCAAATCTTACTTCATTCATCTGTTTCTTTTTACTCCGTTTTTGAACGCTTTTAAAAGAAACATTCATATTACAAAATCTATATCATTAGATCTATCATGACATATATTTTTCATATTATATGTATTTAGTATGATAAGACCTTTGAAAATTCCAATACGTGCAGTAAAAAGAAAGGAAGTGTGTTTTACTCTTTTTTCTCTCTGTGTTTAGTTTTTTACATAACTCTCCCAACTCTCATTGACATATCAAAGAAAATTATGTTTTTTCTGTAATCCGAAAATTGTTTACCAAATAAAATTCGATTATTTTTACACAAACACACTAGTATGTAGAGGTAAATCATATGCTAACCTATTAGAATATGTATACCCTTGTTGCAATGCACGGCTGATTATCTAAGGGTTTAAAATGTTAATTACCTAGTTACTAAAGAAATAGTACAACCCAAATTGAGTTTTCAACAAAACAAGGACCAAAGTTCATTTTGATGGACGGTGATGGTTCAGGTGACAGACACTGAGCTCTTCTGCCTTCTGAAAGAGAAGCACGGTAAGGGAGGTTTCGAGGTGTTTGTGGAGGAAAAGATTGTCCCTTTGGCCGGTGACGTCATCTTCGAGAACATGGGGCTGGATGCTCTCAGGTTGGAGGAGCTGGCCAAGGAGGTCGACATCATTGTCAATGGAGCTGCAACTACCAACTTTTATGAAAGGTGCCCACCAAAATCTTCTCCTTAATTAATAAAAATGTCAAGTCTTTTGCCTTGGTTAAATATTCTAAGATACCTCAATTTGAATTTTGTTAGAAAATAATCAGTTGCGACGTACTTTTTGTAATATACCTTTTTCACGCATAAACAAAGCAGTATATATGTAAACCTTTAAAAATACATAAACTCACATGAATTTTTTTATGAAACTCACTTTAAGGTATCTAGTACTTATTAATGAAGTATAGTAAAAATAATAATAAGATATAAAAGACTTATCTATGTGATACATGAGGAGCGGGAGCACGTACTCCCAAGAGTACATAGCCATTTTCATATGTATAGAAACTCTATTCATCACCCAGGATGCAGAATAGGTTATTTTTCACCCGAGGTAATCTTACGAGCTTTTCATAAATAAATTACATTTAAAATACAAATAGTTACATTCAAATTGACTCACTATGTAAAATTTGGCATAAAAATTTAAAAATATAGGCTGTAAGACAAGAAAATATGCATTTTATGTATCTTTTACGCTATGTTTTTACGTTTGTAATTTTACGTAACGAAAATATTTTTTACGGTGAATATATATTTTCTTACTGTCTATTTTTACGTATGGAAAAAGTAAAAAATTACGAAACGTAAATTTATGATGCATTGATGTTAAAATGAAGGGGTTGAAGAATAACTATTCCTCACCCAGGATGACGAATAACGCGACCCTCTATATATATATATATATATATATATATATATATATATATATATATATATATATATATATATATATATATATATATATATATATATATATATATATCAGACGGAAATGGCAATTAAAAGCTTAAATAAAGTTAGTTTTGTACAAACTCATAGTATTGATTTGCAGATATGACGTTGCGTTGGATGTGAATGTGATGGGGGTGAAATACCTGTGCCAGTTGGCCAAGAAGTGTGCCAATCTCAAGATGCTCCTCCATGTGTCTACCGGTCCGAGCACTTTTTCTCTTGTTCAATTCTTGTGTCGATCGAAAAATGCTGAATTGCTGAGAGAGAGAGAAAAAAAAAATGTTGAATGTGGCAGCATTTGCAGCCGGCGACAGGGAAGGGCTGATCATGGAGAGGCCTTTCAAGAAGGGGGAGACCCTGAGGGAAGGCACCTACCTGGACATGGACGCGGAGCTGCGGCTGGTCGGCGACGTGAAGAAGGAGCTAGAGCTGCAGGACGGCGGCGTCGGCGACAAGGCCAAGAGGGAGCGGAAAGGCATGAAGGAGCTGGGGCTGGAGCGGTCCCGCCACTTCGGGTGGTCCAACACGTACGTGTTCACCAAGGCCATGGGCGAGATGCTGCTGGGGCAGCTCCACGGCGCCATCCCGGTGGTGATCCTGCGGCCCAGCATCATCACTAGCATCCTCAGGGACCCGCTGCCCGGGTGGATGCAGGGGACTCGGACCATCGACACCATCATCATCGGCTACGCCAAGCAGAACCTGTCGTGCTTCCTGGCGGACCTGGAGCTGACCATGGACGTGATCCCGGGGGACATGGTGGCCAACGCCATGATGGTGGCCATGGTGGCGCACTCGGAGGAGCAGGGCGCGGAGGTGATGTACCACGCCACCTCGTCGCTGCGCAACCCGGCCCCCTACGGCGTGCTCTACGAGTCCGGCCGCCGCCACTTCTACCAGAACCCCAGGCTGAGCAAGGACGGCCAGGTCATCCCCACCAAGGAGATGCACTTCTTCAAGACCATCGCCAGCTTCCATCTCTACATGCTCATCAAGTACAAGCTGCCACTTGAGGTTGAGGTCCACCCATCTCTCTCTTCTTCACTTCTTTTATTTTCTTTTCTTTTCTCTAATAAGGTGATCAATCAAATCGTTTAGTAATAATCTTACAACGATTTTTTTTTTTTTGAAAAGGAGGTTCAAACCCCGGCCTTTTGCATCAACCGATGCGTACGACCATTTTTATTAATTATTCAACATGGGGTCTAACAAGAACATACATCAAACCATTCAAAGCCATCATTCACATCTATAAAAATAATGTGAATGCTCTCACTCCCCATATCTAAAACCGGTGCCGTCACCGATACATCCACATAACGTATCGGAACCCACAGCCAGTGCAGCAGACCTAAACCGTACACCACATGCACACGTTTCAGACGCCGCCATTATCATCAGACCGCTGACCCATCTTCAGGAGAGATCTGTATCATCCTTGTAAGTCTGTCCATCCGTCGACGCCACCACGGCTCGTCAGTCCAGACGCGAAGATTCCGAAGATCTGTCGTGCGTAGCACCTGCCGACCAGCCATGACACAACGTAGCACCTGTCGACCAGGCATCACTTGACATCTCCACCGAAAGCTCCGTGCAAGATGATCGAGGCCACCACGGCGCCAAACAGCGCCACCGCCCTGCGCTCATTCGCCCAGACACGAAGATTCTGAAAGAACTGTCATGCGTAGCACCTACCAACCAGGCATAACTCAGCGTAGCACCTGTCGGTCAGGCATGACTTGATAGTTCCACCAAATCTTCGGGTCAGACGAAGCCGCTCCATCTCATGCCTCTGTCATCCAGCGCTGCTCCACAAACGATGCTCTCAAAAGACAAACGACACCGCAGTACCGCCATCGTCCGATCTGAAAAGTCGCCATCGTCCGATCTGAAAAGTCAGATCTTAGGGTTTTCCCCGCAGCAGTGCCCACCACCAGCAACCGTCCAGGACCCACATAGTGTCCACCACCACTCAGCCCTCAAGGCAACGCCTTCAGGAAGGTCACGACGTCAAGGACGCCGCCGCCGCCCACCGGAGTTATGGTTTTCACCCGAGAGGCAGTGAGGTAGGTAGTGGAGGAGCAGACGTAGACCGATGTCTCTAGGAAGAGCAACGGCGCCCTTGAGCATCGTCGATGGCGCGGCCGGCCAGGGCCGACCAATGGGTTTCCCCTTATCTGAATCTCCTCCACCAGCTTCATCTGCGGCCACGCCGGCAACGCCAGGAAACCGCAGGAGAGAAGCACACCGCCGGTATCTGGATCAATGAAGATCCAATCTGAACAGTGACGAGTACCACCACCTTGCGCTGGCCGACGGCGTCCGGGTGCCGGATCCAGAAGGATCTGATCCGAACTCGACGACGCATGCGACCACCATGTCTTGCCCCTCCCGTAGCCGCCACACGGCGCCGCAAGAACGAACCCCAGTCGTCGACGCGCTCCGCACGCCGCCGCTAGGATCCACATGGAGCGCCGCCGCACCGCGCGCTAGTCCGGCGCCTCCTCACGAACAATCGTCCCGCGCCAGCCATATCGCGTGAAGGGGAGAGGATCCCCGCCGCCGCCCCTGCCGGCCAGGCGCGCTGCTGGCGGCGGCGAGGATGAAGGAGGAGCGAGGGATGACCGGCGGCGGCGGCTAGGGTTACCCCTGGTCGCCCACGGGGGCGACGGGAGGGGGTTACGGGGGGCGACGGGAGGCGGCGGCTAGGGTTACAGGAGGAGACGGGAATCCTTCTCTTTGTGCGTGCAAGCCTAAATTTGGAAGAGATTTTCACTTCTCGGTCTGTGTACAACTTGAAATGCATACGATCATCTTAGTATGAGTATCAAGATAAGCATGGTCTTTAGAATTTTTTTAAATAAGTATCAAAATATTTTTTGATAATCTTACAACGAATGAAATTTGAATGGTGCGTGCAGATCCTGCACGTGGTGAACCTGCTCCTCTGCGGCCTCTTCTCGCACCTCTACGACGACCTCACCCGGAAATACAAGTTCGTCATGCATCTCGTCGACGTCTACGGGCCCTTCGCCTTATTCAAAGGATGGTAAGCAAGCGTCACCACTAGTACTCATCCAACCTTCACTAATAGCATCTCCTTCACGTCTCATCTTCTTTACTTGTTGTCAAATCATTTGAATGAATCAATATATCAATCAAGCTTCGACGACATCAACTTGGAGCGGCTCCGACTGACCGTGACCAAGACAAGCCCGGAGGACGACATGTTCAATTTCGATCCCAAGACCGTCGACTGGAACGACTACTTCTACAAGATCCACATACCGGGTGTCCTCAAGTATGTGCTCAAGTAAAACTGCAGCAATTTGTATCCACATATATGCACCTTATCTTCTCCAAAAAGCCATTCTTGTATGATGGGGATGTGATAGAAAAACAAGGAACACTTTCCATATGCCGACTAGATTATTGCATTGGAGAAGGACATCATTGATAAAAAAAGAAGCATGTATTCTTGAATTATATGTCCAGGTTTGTGTAATTTGCTCATGTCTAGAAATGAGCTGGGATGATTGACGGGGGATAATCCGGGGTAGACCAATTCGGGCCACTTCTCCCTTTTTTCTTCGAATAACACGGCAGGCGCTTCCTTCCTATATGCCGGCTCTTCCTTGCCGGCTATGCAGCACGGCCGGCTCGGGGCGAAGCCGCACATCATTCGGCTCGGAAATGATCCACCAGCCGGCGGGTCAGCCCTCGTCATGTCACCTCGACAGGCGCGTCAGGGACGCATCACCAAAGGCATGGCTGCAGCAGCCCAGGTACCGCTGGTCTGAACGCGCGTGGCTATAGTAGAAGCGACGTATCGTTGACCATCACCGATTGCGACCAGTCGAGGCAGCACAGTGACGGCACGCCTCCATCCGATCCATTACCTGCCCTGGCATGGCTACAGTGCGTCTGGCCATACCGCTGACTGTAACCGGCTGCCGTAAGGCGACGCCACACAGTGCGGCCCGTGCCGCTACGTGACGAGCACGCACCAATAGCAACGACTGGCCAGCGGGCCTTTGCTCTCGACGGGACCATGCAGTCGGCGGGCCCTACACACGACAAGACTCCTCAGCTAGTGGGCCTCCTGGCCATTGAGAGAGGCTGCCAGTCGGGTCCCCCAGTACCATATATGCTTATTGTAAGCCAAGGGTTGGCCTTTAAAAACCCCTCGTACCACCCAATGCAGAGGGTGGTCCAACTCCACCACACACACACACCCACATAGGAGAATTAGAGAGAGCAGCCAACTTTTTCTTCCTCCTCTGTCGCACAGCTCAAGGAGCACCATTGTAACTCACCCGGTTCATCAACCAAATCAGTAGGGCTGGGGGTGTTACCTCCCACGAAGGGCCCCGAACCTGGGTACATCGTGTGTCTCGCACCGCTTGTCCCCAATCCCGTTTCTGGAGCCCGCCGGCGTCCTTACGGCCCCAACCACTCTCGATAAGCCACCCCATGACATCTGTCATGAGAAAATGACGACAGTTGGCGCCCGTAATAGGGCCGTCCGCGGCGCCGGTCGGAGTCATGCTCTGGGCGGGACCCTTCGCCGACTCCGTCTTGCGCTTCGCATCCAGTCGGATCAGCACGCCCGTGGAGCTCGCTTTCGCGGAAGATTCCGCGGCGCTGAACCCCGGCTCCACCTGCTCCGCGGGCCTCACCACCGGTCCCTCTCACAAGCTGTGCGGGGACCAAACGTCTCGCTCGACCTTTGCACGCTCTTCGGCAAGCTGCGGCTCGACAACGCGCTGGCATTCGACGGGTACCCCTGTGAGGTGCTCGACTTCTCCGACCCGCCATCATTCACGGGGGCAACCACTTTGAGCGGCGCCAACGGCCTCCGCATCCTCACGGAGGTGATGGCCACCGGCTCCTCCACGAGTTTCGGTCGCACTAAGGCGCAGGCGGACGCGACTGTTGCTGCGTCTCGCGCCCGGGACGAGGCGCACGCGGCCGCCACCGCGGCTCGTCCTGGTCCCTCCGACCCTCTCCGCTCTACGCTTCAAGGATTGAGCACCCCTATCGCGCCAACGGCCAACCCGGTTGTCGCCACGGCCGAGCTGGAAGTGGCCCGCAAGCGGCTGCTCACGGAGGCCACATCCCTCGCGACTGCCCGACGTTGGATGGGGTCGGGCAATGCGAGTACAACTCCGCCTATGGCCTCACCCCGGCTGATGACGAGCCCAACTGACGCGGTGAGGTTCGTAGTCGCAGCCGCGTAGTCGCTGAAATCCTAGGCGGCAGACCGTGTTGGGTAACGTAGCATAAATTCAAAATATTCCTACGCATATTCAGATCTTCCTATGGAAAGACCAGCAACGAGAGAGCGGTAAGAGCATCTTCATACCTTTGAAGATCGCTAAGCGGAAGCGTTACTAGAACGCGGTTGATGGAGTCGTACTCGCAGCGATTTGGATCGCGGTGTGATTCCGATCTAGTGCCGAACTACGACACCTCCGCGTTCAACACACGTGCAGCCCGGTGACGTCTCCCGCACCTTGATCCAGCAAGGAGGAGGGAGAGGTTGGGGAAGAACTCCAGCAGCACGACGGCGTGGTGTCGATGGAGAGACGAGGTCTCCCGGCAGGGCTTCGCCAAGCACCGGCAGAGAGGAGGAGGAAGAAGGGCAGGGTTGCGCCGAGGGAGAGGCAAAAGTCTATCTCCCAATGGCCAAAAGTGCCCGGTATATATAGGGGGAGGCAGGGGATGCGCCCCCTTGAGGGTTTCCCCTTCCTGGGGGAGCGGCAGCCCTAGATGGGGGCTAGTGCGGCGGCCAAAGGGGGGAGGAGGGTGTGGCGCACCCCTGGTGGGCCTTAGGCCCACCTGGCTTAGGGTTTCCCCCCCCCCTTTTCTCTCCCCTACGCATTGGGCTGAGTGGGGATGCGCACCAGCCCACCTAGGGGCTGGTTCCCTCCCCCACTTGGCCCATCTTACCTCCCGGGGTCGTTGCCCCCCTTCGGTGGACCCCCCGGGCCACCTCCGGTGGTCCCGGTGGTCCCGGTACGTTACCGGTGATGCCCGAAACACTTCCGGTGTCCAAAACCATCCGTCCTATATATCAATCTTTACCTTCAGACCATTCCGAAGCTTCTCGTGACGTCCGGGATCTCATCCGGGACTCCGAGCAACTTTCGGTAACCTCGTATAACAATTCCCTATAACCCTAGCGTCACTGAACCTTAAGTGTGTAGACCCTACGGGTTCGGGAGACACGCAGACATGACCGAGACACCTCTCTGGCCAATAACCATCAGCGGGGTCTGGATACCCATGGTGGCTCCCACTTGCTCCACGATGATCTCATCGGATGAACCACGATGTCAAGGATTCAATCAATCCCGTATACAATTCCCTTTGTCTGTCGGTATAGAACTTGCCCGAGATTCGGTCGTCGGTATACCAATACCTTGTTCAACCTCGTTACCAGTAAGTCTCTTTACTCGTTCCGTAGCACGTTATCGTGTGACTACCTCCTTAGTCACATTGAGCTCATGATGATGTTCTACCGAGTGGGCCCAGAGATACCTCTCCGTCACACGGAGTGACAAATCCCGATCTCGATTCGTACCAACCCAACAGACACTTTCGGAGATACCCGTAGTGCACCTTTATAGTCACCCAGTTACGTTGTGACGTTTGATACACCCAAAGCACTCCTACGGTATCCGGGAGTTGCACAATCTCACGGTCAAAGGAAAAGATACTTGACACTAGAAAATCTTTAGCATACGAACAATACGATCTAGTGCTATGCTTAGGATTGGGTCTTGTCCATCACATCATTCTCCTAATGATGTGATCCCGTTATCAATGACATCTAATGCCCATGATCAGGAAACCATGATCATCTATTGACTAACGAGCTAGCCAACTAGAGGCTTGCTAGGGACACTTTGTGATCTATTTATTCACACACCTATTATTGTTTCCTGTTAATACAATTATAGCATGAACAATAGACGATTATCATGAACAAGGAAATATGATAACAACCATTTTATTATTGCCTCTAGGGCATATTTCAAACAGTCTCCCACTTGCACTAGAGTCAATAATCTAGTTACATTGTGATGTATCGAACACCCATAGCATTATGGTGTTGATCATGTTTTGCTCGTGGAAGAGGTTTAGTCGACAGGTCTGCAACATTCAGATCCGTGTGTACTTTACAAATATCTATCACTCCACTCTGGACATGGTCCTGGATGGAGTTGTAGCGGTGTTTGATGTGCTTCGTCTTCCGATGAAACCTGGTCTCCTTGGCTATGGCAATGGCCCCAGTGTTATCACAGAAGAGTGTCATTGGACCCGGCGCGCTTGGAAGCACTCCAAGGTCGGTGATGAGCTCCTTCATCCAAATTCCTTCATGAGCTGCTTCTGAAGCAGCTATGTACTCCACTTCACATGTAGATGCTGCCACGACTTCTTGCTTGCTGCTGCACCAGCTCACTGCCCCACCATTCAACACATATACGTATCCGGTCTGTGACTTAGAGTCATCCGGATCTGTGTCGAAGCTAGCGTCGACGCAACCCTTTACGACGAGCTCTTCGTCACCTCCATAAACAAGAAACATTTCCTTAGTCCTTTTCAGGTACTTAAGGATATTCTTGACCGCTGTCCAGTGTTCCATACCGGGATCACTTTGTTGCCTCCCTACCAAACTTATGGCAAGGTTTATATCAGGTCTGGTACACAGCATGGCATACATTAGAGAGCCCACGGCTGAAGCGTAGGGAACATAACTCATCTTCTCTCTTTTTGCTGCCGTGATCGGCGACTGAGTCTTACTCAATCTCATACCTTGCAAAACTGGCAAGAACCTTTTCTTTGAGTTTTCCATATTGAACTTCTTCAATATCTTGTCAAGGTATGTACTTTGCGAAAGACCTATGAGGCGTTTTGATCTATCTCTATAGATCTTGATGCCTAATATGTATGCAGCTTCTCCAAGGTCCTTCATTGAAAATCTCTTGTTCAAATAGGCCTTTATGCTCTCCAACATTTCTGTATTGTTCCCCATCAATAATATGTCATCCACATACAGTATGAGGAAAGCTACAGAGCTCCCACTCACTTTCTTGTACAGACAGGCTTCTCCGTAAACTTGTATGAACCCAAACGCTTTAATCACCTCATTAAAGCGAATGTTCCAACTCCCAGATGCTTGCACCAGCTCATAGATGGAGCGCTGGAGCTTGCACACTTTGTTAGCACCCTTAGGGTCGACAAAACCTTCTGGTTGCATGTATACAACTCTTCCTTAAGGTTCCCGTTAAGGAACGCTGTTTTGACGTCCATTTGCCAAATTTCATAATCATAAAAGGCGGCAATTGCTAACATGATTCGGACTGATTTCAGCTTTGCTATGGGAGAGAAAGTCTCTTCGTAGTCAACTCCTTGAATTTTTCGAGAACCCTTTGCGACAAGTCGAGCTTTGTAAACGGTTACATTACCGTTTGCATCAGTCTTCTTCTTGAAGATCCATTTATTTTCTATGGCTCGCCGGTCATCGGGCAAGTCCACCAAAGTCCATACTTTGTTCTCATACATGGATCCTATCTCGGATTTCATAGCTTCAAGCCATTTGTTGGAATCTGGGCCCGCCATCGCTTCTTCATAGTTCGAAGGTTCACCGTTCTCTAACAACATGATTTCCATCACAGGGTTAACGTACCACTCTGGTGCGGAGCGTGCCCTTGTGGACCTTCGCGGTTCAGTAGTAACTTGATCCAAAGCTTCATGATCATCATCATTAACTTCCTCTTTAGTTGGTGTAGGCGCCACAAGAACAACTTCCCGCGCTGTGCTACTATCCTGTTCGAGAGGGGGTGTAATTACCCCATCAAGTTCTACCTTCCTCCCACTTACTTCTTTCGAGAGAAACTCTTTCTCTAGAAAGGATCCGTTCTTGGCAACAAAGGTTTTACCTTCGGATCTAAGATAGAATGTATACCCAATAGTTTCCTTAGGGTATCCTATGAATACGCATTTCTCCGCTTTGGGTTCGAGCTTTTCTGGTTGAAGTTTCTTCACATAAGCATCGCAGCCCCAAACTTTAAGAAACGACAACTTAGGTTTCTTGCCAAACCATAGTTCATACGGTGTCGTCTCAACGGATTTAGACGGTGCCCTATTTAAAGTGAATGCTGCAGTTTCTAATGCGTATCCCCAAAATGATAGCGGTAAGTCGGTAAGAGACATCATAGATCGTACCATATCTAATAAAGTGCGATTACGACGTTTAGACACTCCGTTGCGTTGCGGTGTGCCAGGCGGCGTCAGTTGTGAAATGATTCCACACTTCCTTAGGTGTGTGCCAAACTCATGACTCAAATATTCTCCTCCATGATCAGATCGTAGACACTTGATTTTTCTGTCACGTTGATTCTCGACCTCACTCTGAAATTCCTTGAACTTTTCAAATGTCTCAGATTTGTGCTTCATCAAGTAGATATACCCATACCTACTCAAATCATCGGTGAGAGTGAGAACATAACGATAGCCACCGCGAGCTTCAACGTTCATTGGACTACACACATCAGTATGTATTATTTCCAATAAGTCGGTTGCTCTTTCCATTATACCTGAGAATGGAGTCTTAGTCATCTTGCCCATGAGGCATGGTTCGCATGTGTCAAATGATTCAAAATGAAGAGACTCTAATAGTCCATCAGTATGGAGCTTCTTCATGCGCTTAACACCGATATGACCAAGGCGGCAGTGCCACAAGTATGTGGGACTATCATTATCAACTTTACATCTTTTGGTACTCACACTATGAATATGTGTAACATCACGATCGAGATTCATCAAGAATAAACCATTCACCAGCGGAGCATGACCATAAAACATATCACTCATATAAATAGAACAACCATTATTCTCTGACTTAAATGAGTAGCCGTCTCGCATTAGGCAAGACCCTGATACAATGTTCATGCTTAAAGATGGTACTAAATAACAATTATTAAGGTTTAAGACTAATCCCGATGGTAGATGTAGAGGTAGCGTGCCGACAGCGATCACATCGACCTTTGAACCATTCCCGACGCGCATCGTCACCTCGTCCTTGGCTAGTCTCCGCTTATTCCGCAGTTCCTGCTTTGAGTTGCAAATGTGAGCAACAACACCGGTATCAAATACCCAGGAGCTACTAGGAGCGCTGGTTAGGTACACATCCATAACATGTATATCACATATACCTTTAACGTTGCCGGCCTTCTTGTCCGCTAAGTATTTGGGGCAGTTCCGTTTCGAGTGACCCTTTCCCTTGCAATAGAAGCACTCGGTCTCAGGCTTGGGTTCATTCTTTTTCTTCTTCCCGGCATTTGGCTTACTGGGTGCGGCAACAGTTTTGCCGTCTTTCTTGAAGTTCGTCTTACTCTTGCCTTTCTTGAAACTAGTGGTCTTGTTGACCATCAACACTTGATGCTCTTTCTTGATTTCTACTTCTGCAGACTTGAGCATCGACTACAACTCGGGAATGGTCTTCTCCATCCCTTGCATGTTGTAGTTAAGCACAAAGCCTTTGTAGCTTGATGGGAGAGACTGGAGGATTCTGTCAATTATAGCATCATCCGGAAGTTTGACTCCAAGTGAAGTCAGACGACCGTGTAACCCAGACATTTTGAGTATGTGCTCACTGACAGAACTGTTCTCCTCCATCTTACAGCTAAAGAACTTGTCGGAGACTTCATATCTCTCGACACGGGCATGAGCTTGAAAAACTAGCTTCAGCTCCTGGAACATCTCATATGCCCCGTGTTGCTCAAAACGCCTTTGGAGCCCCGTTTCTAAACTGTATAACATGCCACACCTAACCAGAGAGTAGTCATCACTCCGCGTTTGCCAGACGTTCAGAATGTCCTGGGCTGCTACGGGAGCGGGAGGGTCACCTAGCGGCGCACCAAGGACATAAGCCTTTTTAGCTGCTTCAAGGATGAGCTTCAAGTTGCGAACCCAGTCCGCATAGTTGCTACCATCATCTTTCAGCTTGTTTTTCTCTAGGAATGCGTTGAAATTGAGGTTGACGTTGGCCATCTACAATATTTATAAAGACAACTTTTAGACTAAGTTCATGACAATTAAGTTCATTTAATCAAATTAAGTATGCACTCCCACTTAAATCGACATCCCTCTAGTCATCTAAGTGATACATGATCCATGTTGACTAACCCGTGTCCGATCATCACGTGAGACGGACTAGTCACCATGGTGAGCTACTTCATGCTGATCGTATTCAACCATACGACTCATGTTCGACCTTTCGGTCTCTTGTATTCAAGGTCATGTTTGTACATGCTAAGCTCGTCGAGTCAACCTAGGTGTTTCGCGTGTGTAAATCTGGCTTACACCCGTTGTATGCGAACGTTAGAATTTATCACACCCGATCATCACGTGGTGCTTCGAGACAACGAACCTTCGCAACGGTGCACACTTAGGGGAATACGTTCTCGAAATTTTAAGAGGGATCATCTTATTATGCTACCGCCGTTCTAAGCAATAAGATGTAAAACATGATAAACATCACAATGCAATCATATAGTGACATGATATTATCATCTTCGCCCTTTCGATCTCCATCTTCAGGCATCGCATGATCATCATCGTCACCGGCGTGACACCATGATCTCCATCATCGTGTCTCCGTGAAGTCGTCACGCCAACTACTACTATCACTACTACTATAGCTAACCGTTAACAATGAAGTAAAAGTAGTAAGCACATGGCGTTGCATCTCATACAATAAATTAACACAACTCCTATGGCTCCTGCCGGTTGTCATACTCATCGACATGCAAGTCGTGAAACCTATTACAATAACATGATCATCTCATACATCATACATGCAACATCACAACTTTGGCCATATCACATCACATGTCAAACCCTGCAAAAACAAGTTAGACGTCCTCTAATTGTTGTTGCAAGTTTTACGTGGCTGATTTGGGTTTCTAGCAAGAACGCCTTCTTACCTACGTGACAGCCACAACGATGATATGCCAAACCTATTTACCCTTCATAAGGCCCTTTTCATCAAATCCAATCCGACTAGAGTAGGAGAGACAGACACCCAATAGCCACCTTTATGCACGGTGTGCATGTGTGTCGGTGGAACCAGTCTCACGTAGGCGTACGTGTAAAGTCGGTCCGGGCCGCTTCATCCCACAGTACCACCGGAAAGGAATAATACTAGTAGCGGCAAGCATATTGACAAATCATCGCCCACAACTTTTGTGTTCTACTCGTGCATAGAATCTACGCATAGAAAACCTGGCTCGGCTGCCACTGTTGGGTAACGTAGCATAAATTCAAAATTTTCCTACGCATATTCAGATCTTCCTATGGAAAGACCAGCAACGAGAGAGTGGTAAGAGAATCTTCATACCTTTAAAGATCGCTAAGTGGAAGCGTTACTAGAACGCGGTTGATGGAGTCGTACTCGCAGCGATTCGGATCGCGGTGTGATTCCGATCTAGTGCCGAACTACGGCACCTCCGCGTTCAACACACGTGCAGCCCGGTGACGTCTCCCGCACCTTGATCCAGCAAGGAGGAGGGAGAGGTTGGGGAAGAACTCCAGCAGCACGACGGCGTGGTGTCAATGGAGAGACGAGGTCTCCCGGCAGGGCTTCGCTAAGCACCGGCACAGAGGAGGAGGAAGAAGGGCAGGGCTGCGCCGAGGGAGAGGGAAAAGTCTATCTCCCAATGGCCAAAAGTGCCCGGTATATATAGGGGAAGGGAGGGGATGCGCCCCCTTGAGGGTTTCCCCTTCCTGGGGGGCGGCAGCCCTAGATGGGGGCTGGTGCGGCGGCCAAAGGGGGGAGGAGGGGTGTGGCGCACCCCTTGTGGGCCTTAGGCCCACCTGGCTTAGGGTTTGCCCCCCCCCCTTTTCTCTCCCCTGCGCATTGGGCTGAGTGGGGAGGCACACCAGCCCACCTAGGGGCTGGTTCCCTCCCCCACTTGGCCCATCTTACCCCCGGGGTCGTTGCCCCCCTTCGATGGACCCCCGTGGCCACCTCCGATGGTCCCGGTGGTCCCGGTACGTTACCGGTGATGCCCGAAACACTTCCGGTGTCCGAAACCATCCGTCCTATATATCAAACTTTACCTCCGGACCATTCCGGAGCTCCTCGTGACGTCCGGGATCTCATCCGGGAAACCGAACAACTTCCGGTAACCTCGTATAACAATTCCCTATAACCCTAGCGTCACCAAACCTTAAGTGTGTAGACCCTACGGGTTCGGGAGACAGGCAGACATGATCGACACACCTCTCTGGCCAATAACCATCAGCGGGGTCTGGATACCCATGGTGGCTCCCACTTGCTCCACGATGATCTCATCGGATGAACCACGATGTCAAGGATTCAATCAATCTCGTACACAATTCCCTTTGTCTGTCGGTATAGAACTTGCCCGAGATTCGGTCGTCGGTATACCAATACCTTGTTCAACCTCGTTACCGGTAAGTCTCTTTACTCGTTGCGTAGCACGTCATCGTGTGACTAACTCCTTAGTCACATTGAGCTCATGATGATGATCTACCGAGTGGGCCCAGAGATACCTCTCCGTCACACGGAGTGACAAATCCCGATCTCGATTTGTACCAACCCAATAGACACTTTCGGAGATACCCGTAGTGCACCTTTATAGTCACCCAGTTACGTTGTGACGTTTGATACACCCAAAGCACTCCTACGGTATCCGGGAGTTGCACAATCCCACGGTCCAAGGAAAAGATACTTGACATTAGAAATGCTTTAGCATACGAACAATACGACCTAGTGCTATGCTTAGGATTGGGTCTTGTCCATCACATCATTCTCCTAATTATTTGATCCCATTATCAATGACATCTAATGCCCATGATCAGGAAACCATGATCATCTATTGACTAATGAGCTAGCCAACTAGAGGCTTGCTAGGGACACTTTGTGATCTATTTATTCACACATGTATTACTGTTTCCTGTTAATACAATTATAGCATGAACAATAGACGATTATCATGAACAAGGAAATATGATAATAACCAATTTATTATTGCCTCTAGGGCATATTTCCAACAGACTGCCCACCCATGACACCCCCGCGGCCAACATGAGGGTTGTCTAGGTGGCCTACGAGGATATGGCCACCATGGAGGGTGAGGAGCGTGCATAGCAGGAAAAGCACATCCAAGACCTCATCGTAGCTGCCAACTTGCAGCACGCTCTCCTCGACCCGGCCCATGCCGGCTCTGAGTCCCCTCACCTCGAGAATGAGAACCAGCGGGCTGCCAGCGGCCGCTAGTAGGTCCAGCACTCCCCCCCCCCCCCGGGGCTCCGGTCGATGAGCCGATGGGAGTCGCAGCAGGCGTTCCCAACATGGAACGAGTAGCCGGTAGTCTCGAGCCGGCGCAACAACGCCTCCGAGGGAGATGGCCGATCCGCTCACGCCCGCACCCCACCTCCACGGCAGGAGCGGGCACGCTAGCGTGCTCCACCTATCCGGGTTGAGCTCATAGCCCGACTCAGACAACGCGTCCCCCGAAGCAAGAACGAGGCCCGCCTTCGTCTCGTCCGACTGGCGCAATCCGCCCTCCTGGAGGAGGAGGGGCCAATCGGTCCGATGTGCTTCGGCCCTCGGATCTGCGAGGAGCCGTTCCCCACCAGCTTGACACTTCCCCAGGACACTCCCAAGTACAACAGTACGGCCAAATCAGAAGATTGGTTTCTCGACTACATCATCGCAGTCGGCATCGCCAGGGGTAACAAGCACGTCGTCGTGCGTTGTGTCCCCCTCATGCAGACTGGCTTGGCCCGGACTAGGCTTAACAGCCTACCAGCCAGCAGCATCAAAGATGGGGTAGACTTCGAGGAGGCGTTCGTTCGCAACTTCACCGACACCTACAAGCGTCCCGACCGTCCCCGCGAACTGGCCATGTGCGTCCAGGCGGCTGACGAGCCCCTCAGTGACTACTTCACGCGCTGGACCGAGCTGCGCAACTCTTGCGAAGGGTGCACGAGTTGCAGGCCATCCAGTACTTCATCGAGTGCTGCTGAGACGACACCCTCCTTAAACACAAGATCATGTACTCCGAGCTGTCCACCCTGGCAGAACTTATAGCCAAGTCAGACAAGTATGCCACGACCGACTCCGCGATACGAATCAAGGTCACCACAACCGGCAAGGTTGTTCCACAGCCAGCCGCCTCGCAGCCGGCCGGCGAGGGTCGGGGCAGCAGAAAACAAGCGGAAGACCGACCAGCCGGATACCCGATACGGGAGCAAGCAGGTCGCCACCACCAAGGAAGAGCGGTCGGCTGCCCAGGCCGCTAGCCAGCGCCAGCGAGCTGGCAAGGGCACCTTGCAGCCCAAGCTCACCTTCGAGCAGATGCTCGACGCACCCTGCAAGATGCACTCCGGGGCGTAGCTGGCTACACACAGGCTCAGACAGCGTAGTTTCTCCCGTAGACTGGCCCGGGCAAGGGCCTTTCGGCTCCCTCGTCTCTGGTCGGCTCCGGCTCCCCCATCGACGGCCGCCTTCGTGACTAGTTCCCTGACAAGGGCGGGGCCTATGTCGTCTTCACCACTGGAGGCGGCGACAAGAACAACCAACGTCGGCGCCGGCATGAGGTGAAGGCCACCGTTCCCTCGGTCCCCAAGTACATGCATTGGTCGGAGAAACCAGTCACGTGGAGCCATGCGGACCACCCGGCCGTGATGCCAAACCCTGGCAGCTACGCCCTCGTCCTTGATCCCACCATCACCTCCAAGAGGCTCACCTGCTAGTTCTCGTAGGTGTTGGTCGACGGTGGCAGCAACATCAACATCCTCTATCGTGGCACGCTGGTCAAGCTAGGGCTCAGGGAGAAAGACATGTAGCCAACCCGGACAGTTTTCCATGGCATCGTGTCGAGGCAATCCTGCTCGCCCGTCAACAAAATCCAACTTGACGTACTCTTCGGCGACAAGGCCCACTTCCTCCATGAGTCGATATGGTTCGAGGTGGTGGACCTCGACAACCCCTACCACTCGTTGCTGGACAGGCCGGCACTCGCCAAGTTCATGGCGAACCCCCACTACGCCTACCTCAAGATGAAGATGTCGGGTCCTAAGGGCATCATCACCGTTGCCGGCGACTACAAAAAGTCAATCAAGTGCGCTCATGACAATAGTCGGTTGGTTGAGGCATTGGTGATCGCGGAGGAGAAACGTCAACTCGACTGGCTCGTGGCCCAGGCCACCGAGCAGTCGGCCGTGCCGACTCTCCCGTCCCAGCCGGCCAGCGAGGCGACTTTCCAGCCGTCCAAGGACACCAAGGATGTGCCACTCGACCCGGCTAGCCCCAAGCAGTGCATCACCATCGGCGCCACCCTCAGCAGCAAATAGGAAGGCGAGCTCGTCGACTTTGTCCATGAGAATCGGGACATCTTTGCACGGTCGCCAAAGGACATGTTGGGTGTTCCGAGGAACTACGTCGAGCACAAGCTTCATGTATGGCCGGATGGTCAAGCAACCCGTGTGCCGTTTCTCTGAGGAGAAGCAGCGCACTATAGGAGAAGAGATCGCCCGGCTGCTCGCACCCGGCTTCATCATGGAAGTTTTCCAGCCATACTGGCTGGCCAACCTAGTCCTCGTGCCGAAAAACAACAAAATATGGCGCATGTGTATCGACTACACCAGCCTGAACAAGGCATGTCCAAAGGACCCTTTCACCCTGCCCCGGATCGATCAAGTGATCCACTCCAGGGCCGGCTGTGATTTGATGTCCTTCGTGGACGCCTACTCCGGCTACCAACAGATCAAGCTGGACCCGGCGACTAGCTGAAAACCTCCTTCATCAGCCCATTCGGGGCCTAATGCTATGTCACCATGTCATTCGACTTGAAGAATGCAGGTGCCACCTTCCATCGTTGTATGCAGAAATGCCTCCTACCCCAAATCGCCAGGAACGTGCATGTCTACGTCCATGACATCGTCGTCAAATCCAAGAAGCACTTCAGCCTCCTCGACAATCTCCGGGAGACTTTCGCCAACCTACGCGAGTACAAGGTCCGTCTCAACCCAGAGAAGTGCATCTTCGGTATGCCAGCCAGCCAGCTCGTGGGCTTCTTTGTGTCCGCGTGCGACATTGAAGCTAACCTAGAGAAGATCGAGGCCATCGAGTGTATGCACAAGCTGACCAAGCTTCACGACATCCATAAGTTCGCCGACTGCCTGGCCTCGCTAGGACGGTTTGTCAGTTGGCTAGGTGAGAAGGCGCTGACCCTTTACCAGCTCATGAAGAAGATGGACAAGTTCGATTGGACCGACCAGGCGGACGAAGCATTCCGCGACCTCAAGTGCGCCCTCTCCAGTGCGCCCATCTTGGACGCGCCAGCCAAAAAGTAGCCCATGCTCGCGTACATCGCGGCAACCGCGCACATAGTCAGCGTCATGCTGGTGGTGGAACGGCTTGAGGAGGGCAGGGCGCTGCCGGTTCAGCACCCCGTCTACTATCTGAGCGAGGTTCTTTCCGCCTCCAAGCAGAGCTACCCCCACTAACGGAAGATGTGTTTCGGTATATACTTCGCGGCCAAGAAGCTGAAGCAATACTTCGAGGAGCACACCATCACCATGGTGAGCACGCCTCCACTTTCAAAAATCATGGGCAACCGGGACGCCACCGGCCGGATCGCCAAGTGGACCATCACCATGGCCGACCACGACATCCAGTACGATATGCGCATGGTCATCAAGTCCTAGAAGGTGGCCGACTTCTTCATCGATTGGGCCGAGACCCAGCTTGTGCCGCCGTCTCCGGAGTCCATGCACTGGCGCATGCACCTTGACGGCTCCAAGATGCGAACCGACTTGGGATCCGGCATCATCCTGTCGTCCCCAAAAGGGGATCAGCTCAAGTACGCTCTCTAGATCCACTTCGCCACCTCCAACAACGTGGCCGAGTACGAGCCTCTCGTCCAAGGCCTCCGGCGAATCCTCTGCTTCAGTGACTCGGACCTTGTGGTGCACCAGGTCTCTGGTGAATGGGAGGCCAGAGACGCCAACATGATCAGCTACCGCTTCCTTGTCCAACAGCTCACCGGATCCTTCGATGGTTGTGAGTTCCACCACGTCCCCCGAGTGGACAACAAGGCGGAGGACGCAGTGGAAAAAATCGGCTCCACCCGCCAGGCGCTCCGAGTCAACGTCTCCCTCGAGCAACTGCATAAGCCATCAATCAAGCCGTCTCCAGATTCGGCGTCCATCTTGGTACCCGCAGATCCCTCCGGCTCCTCCTCGGGCACGGGGGCTCGGCCGGCTTCACCCGCGTAGCTGTCTACAACCAGTACCGTGGCGGCCGGCTCCAAGCCCGCAGCCGCCATGATGGTGGAAGGTGCGTCCGCCTCCACCCTGGTCCCGTGGACTGACAGCTTTGCCTCGGGGACTCCGACGAAGATCCCAGGGGATCCTGCTACCCCTGTTCCTTTGCTCGAGCTGGCGTCGGCTCCTGTCTCGGCCCCGATATGGGCCCATCCCATCCTTGCTTACCTCATACGCGGCGAGCTCCCCCCTGACAAGGCCGAGGCCCACCAGATCCAGCGTTGGTCCCTTGCTTATCCCATCATCAACCGCAAACTGGTTCGACGGAGCGCAACCGCCGTTTTCCAGCGTTGCATCGAGTTGGAAAAGGGGCAGGAAATTCCTCTAAGACATCCACAAGGGAAAGTGCAGGCATCACGCCGCCTCAAGGACCCTGGTGGCCAAGGTGCTACGCCATGGGTTTTACTGGTCGACGACCCTGGAAGAAGCAAAGCAGTTAGTCGACGAGTGTGAGGGGTGCCAACGTTTCAGCATGCACAGCCACCTACGGACTACGACCCTCAAGACCATCCCCCTCTGATGGCCTTTTGCCGTCTGGGGGCTCGACATGGTAGGACCATTCAAGACTGCCCGGGGCAGCATGACGCACCTCCTCGTAGCCGTCGACAAGTTTACCAAGTGGATCGAGGCCATGCCCATCAAGAAACTGGACGGCCCCACAACCGTCTGGTTCATCACAAACATGACCGTCCGCTACGGCGTCCCCCACAGCATCATCACCGACAACGGCACTAACTTCGCCAAAGGCGCGATGGCACTTTTCTGCTCCAAGGAGGGCATCCGGCTCGACCACGCATCGGTAGCTCACCCATAGTCTAACATCCATGCAGAGAGAGCAAATGGCTTGATCCTATCCGGCATCAAGCCATGGCTCATGTCACCGCTCGTCCGATCAGCCGGCTACTGGGTCGAAGAATTGTCGGTTGTCCTGTGGAGCCTCCGGACCAGGCCTAACCGGTCAACCGGCTTCACTCCTTTCTTCCTCGTGTACAGATCCAAGGAAGTCATCCCCATGGACATTGAGTTTGACTCGCCTAGTGTCATCCTGTACACGGAGGCGCATGTAAAAGAATCAAGGAAGACAACGTTGACCTACTCGAGGAGGCACATGAGTTGGCCCTGAGCCGGACGATCATCTACCATCAGAAGCTATGGCACTACCACAGCAAATGGATCAGGCCCCTCTCCTTCCACGAGGGGGACCTGGTGCTCACACGGTTCCAGCAAACGCCGACCAGCACAAGCTATCCTCTCCTTGAGAGGGTCCGTTCATCATGAGCAAGGCGCTGCACAACAACGTGTACTATCTCATAGATGCCCAGAAGCCACAGAAGCGCAAGAGAGATGCCTCCGGCGAGGAGTCGGAGCGTCCATGGAATGTGGTGCTCCTTCGTCCGTTTTACTGCTAGAAAGAACCAATGTATGTATGTATCCTCCACCCTTTTGGCCCTAATGAATGCTGCGGGTGTCCCAAGCCGACACTTGGGGCACACCTTTTTGATTCCTTTAAAGAGCACATCGTTTCTTGAGCGAGCGCTCCGGTCTGGCTCCCCAGACCCGGGGGCTCGTCGGCCGGCCCAAGCCCTCTCGCTCTCTCTTCAAAGCAGATCAAGTGATGTAGGCCAAGCAAACCACCCCTACCACCCTGCCTAGCTGCAGACCAACTCCTGGTTGTCCGGCTAGCAGGACTCTGGGACGGGAAGCTCGCCGCACACGAACGCCGCTTGCGAAGGAGCGACCGGCTTAGGCTAACCGAACCTTTTTCCATTTCCAACCGCCTCTGATGTACTCCACCTAGCTAAAACATCCCCGCGGCTCCAGAAAACCCATGGCTGACTCCACCAGAAGCAGATGCCCATCCAACTCATAGACCGGCTCCCGGCTGTCTGATCGGCGGGGCTGAATCCGAAGATGGCAAGGTCTTGGATAGACGGAAACCAAAACGAGAAAAATGAAAAGGATGAGTCGGCAGACACAATTTTTTTGAGAAAATTCAAAGCATGCATTGATACACAAAAACATAAAGGCCCACAACCACAAGTTCATTACATCACACCCCAGTGGGTGGAACCACGGACTAACCTAAGCAGGAAGAAAAGAAAAAATCCTAGCCCGTGGCGGCTCCATCGTTCACTCCGGCGTCTCCCACAACAGTCGAGGTGGAGGCCCCATCCTTGGTTCTCGTGCATCCGCAACAACCGAGGTAGAAGCCCCATCTCCGACACCAACGCGTCCCACATCGGCCCTCGCGCATGTGTCCTCCTCTGACACGAGGTCGACGTAGGCATCATCGCTGGAGTCGGCGCCCTCGGCATCCGTCTCAGCGGCGCTGCCTTACGGGTCATCCAGAGCCAGCAAATACTGGTCCTCCGGGATCACCGCGTCATCGGCTGCACGCTCCGGGATGAATTCATCCCACGAGACAAACAACGCAAGGTCGCTTGCCTGCACGGCCAGCTCTTCGGCGACCGCCTCCAGCTCCGCGTCCGTACCAACTCGCTGGAACGCGAGCAGCACCAGGTTTAGATCTGAGTACCATGACTTGGCGACTCGGAGTGCCATGAACGCGCCGGCTCGTGCAGCCGAGGCGTGCCATGGGCTCACTCGTCCGCTTCCAGCCTCCAGCCACCGTGATAGCAGGCTCACAGAGGCCGGCTCCACCGTGTTCGGCCACAGGGTACGAACCAGCGCCAGCCCATCCTTCTGGAGCTGCCCCATGGCCCGAACCAGCCCGTCCTTCTGGAGCTGCCCCATGGCCCAAACCACCTCATTCAGGCGGACCTTGGCGGCGATCCCCACCTCGTCCATCATCCAGGCGGCGAACACCCCGACATGGACGCCCAATGACTGCTGCTCCTCACCGTGGTTCTCCACGGGCGCCTCCGCCTCCTCCTGCGTATCTGGGAAGAGATCTGAGAAGGAGAACAAACACGCAGCGTAAGGCAAGAAAAAGGCCAAGCCCAATGTGGCGCAAGAATGAAAAATCAAGACAAATAAAACTTACGGGTCAGAAGTCGGTCCACCTCGTGCGGCTCCTCCTGCAACTCCTGCTCCCTCGCCGACCAGACCTGGATCCGGCGGATTAGCTCCTCTTGCGCCGTCTACGTCGTCTCGACCGCCTTCGCCAGCTGGTCATCCTTGGCCTTCAAGGCCTCGCGGTGGCTCGCCTCCCGAGAGTTGATATGGTTGTTCCTTCAACTACTGGGCGTACGATACAACAACATCAATTGTTGTGAGGGATACATCACCTTCACCATGTGACATGTTATCATCAAGAGTGCCTACATCATCTGAGTTGATCATAAGGGGTAATGAAAAAAGTACCTATCTTCCACCTCCACATGAGTATGATGAATGCCTTGTCAATTGCAATGTACCCTATGATGAGCCACCTACTACTTTGATCACACCACCTATTTTTGAGAACTACGTTCATGATTTGACTTTGTCGTGTGCTCAGACAACTACAATATGAACAATTTTGAGTGCACCCATTGAATTAACTATTGTTGAGAAAGAACCATGTGAAAAAGGGAATAAATCAAATTTGGATCAAATATGTTTAAAATAATTGTGCCAATGTTTAATCATTTTGATATGACCTCCAATCTTGTTGATGATTCTATGTCAAATGACATGTTGCATGTTTTCTTAGTTCAGCCTGTTGTAGCATATGCATTTGAAACAATTCAATTTCTTCACCAATGTTGGGATGGTATAGTGATGAGCATTGTTTACCTTTTGATATAAATAAGAGCTTCACTTATATGTGCAAACTGAGTTGCCATATTTTCATACTTTCTACTTCTTGTGATAATATTTTGGCTTTATATTTCATAACATATGAAAGTTACTCATGTATACATGTGTCATATGTGCAAAAGCCAAGGGAAGTAAAAATAAATGACATATACATATACAACATGTACACCTTGTCTCTTTTGTTAGCCAAATTTCATATTAAGCAGCGTCGAGGACGACTTTATTTTCAAAAAGGGAAGGATGATGAGGACATGACTACCTTTGATATTATCACAATCATTGCATATACGTATTTATTTGAGGTGATTTCTGATAGAAGTCATGCAATAATTTATTTATGTTATCCGGAACAAAAATACTTCACCTGTTTTTATTTTATGCCTAAATGCAGAATGGCCGAACACTTGTATAAATCACGTGTGATGACAAGGGAAGAGGAAATGGTTGGATGCTATTCAAGAGGTCCTCTCATGTCAAAGAAAATAATTAGTTGTTGTTCAAGAAGTTTTCTCACATCACTTTTAGCCCAAGAGAAGATAGAGTCCAAGTCTTTCACGTTCTGGACTCAGATTCGACTTCACAAACATACCTGTACTAAAATGCCTTGAAATTTTTCATCCAGACTCCGAATTGCGTGATTCTTTTTGGGATGCAAAGTAGATTTTACTAGCTTTCTGGCCCAATTGGAAGAACCGTCAATTCGTCTGGAGCGTAGAGATATCGACCAAACAAAATGACGTTGCACCACCTCCACTTGGGCCCATAGGCCTTGTACGACCTAGGGTTAGTTTTAGGCTACCTTGGTATGTCCTCCCACCTCTTTGGATGCCACCCCTTGTTCCTATATAAGTAGATCAACCTAGTAGCTTTTTGGTTGGGATTTGTTTAGTTAAAAGTTAGCCATTGCAACTTCGTGTACTTCATTTGTGTCCAACAACCAGACTAAGGCCGCTTTCGGATCCCCACCCTTATCAATACTTCGTATATAGTCGCAATATTCAGATTGCAATATCATATTCTTGCTTGTTCTTCGATTGCTTGAAGGAATAGACCTTCGTGGTCAGGTTGATCGTGCTCCGGCGTGGTCAATAACCTCTTGGAGATTGGTTTAGCGATTGCTAAGGCGCGACGTTGTGAATGTTTGTAGTCGGATCGTCAAAATCGTCTCCACCAAATCGATAGTTACCATCTCATAGAAAGATCGTGACCCTCGCCTTTATCAAGTGCTCTATCACCAGCTCCACGCGATGGGCCTCTGACATCCCTAGATTAGGCTACAGTAATCTCGATAACTGAACTACAGTAAACCTATGCAAAGGATGCCACGTCATCGTGATTCTATCGTTGATCTCGTGATAGTCGAAACCGAGTCGAAGTTCGAAGTTTAAAAATAAATTGAACGGGAAAAGTTTTATAATGTTTAAAATAAAATAAAAATGTCGGGAGAGTTATAGAAATTTCCTAATAAGTTATATAAGTGAATCGGGCATTTTAAAGTTATGACATCTCCTATATAACTAAACAGGAGCTATATATATATATATATATATATATATATATATATATATATATAACAAAATAAAATTAAAATAAAGTATTTAAAAAAAATGCCCCTAGCCCAACTGGGCCAAGTTGTCCCAGCCGGCCAAGCCCCCAACCGGCGCCCCCAACTCCCAAACCCTAAGAGCCCCAGCGCCAGTCCCACTCCCCCTACGTGCGCTGCCAGGACGAGGGAACCGCCCCTCCCCCCTCGTCACGCCTAGACCCCACCAACCCCTCCTCACCTATCGCACTCCCCACGCGCCCCCTGTCCTCTCGATCTCTCCCACCCCCGTCGCTCGACCGACCCCAGCTCCCCACGCGCTCGCCTCACCCGCTCGGCCCCTCGCCTGCACATGCCTCTCCTCCCGCTCGCCCCCCGTGTTCCCACGCAAGCGCCGCCGGGGCCCCTCGCACCATCAGCCCTCCCCTCCCGTCGGCCCCCGCCGTCCCGCTCGTGCCCCACGCCGGCTGGAACCCCCTGCAACCCCCGCCGCTCCACCGGCCGGCCTCTCCCCTCCGGCGACCCCTCCCCACGCGGCCGATCCCCACGGTTGGCGAGGCCCTGCCTCCCCTGCGCCCCGCTCCCTTACGGCGCCGGCCACACCCCAACCGGCGGCGCTGCCTTCCCCCCACCGGCAGAGCCCCTCCAGCGGCTGCCTCGCCTCCTCCGGGCCGGATCCGGCCGGCCCCGGCCTCCACCTCGGTCGGGCGCCTCCCCAACGACGTCATCGCCATCGGAGCTCCTCCCCGACGGATCCGACGCCACTTCCTCTGCCTCTTCCCGTGCACTCGGGCTACACCGAGCCCTCCCGTCAACGCCGGTGAGCTCCTGACCCCAGCCATCCTCTCCTCCTCCCTCTCCCGGTTCCGTTTCGGCGATCGCCGTCGCGTTCTCGCGCCGTTGGACTCATGGAGGTGGCAATGGTGTTTGCCTCCTCTCTCTGTTGAGAGAGGTTCGTGTGACAAAGAGAGTTGTTCTGTGTGAGAAAGGTTAGAGATGAAAGAAAAGAAAAAAAATGATATATGTATAATGCAGGTATGTATTGCGTATGTATGTATCCCGTATGTATGTATGGAATATTATGTTGTATGCATGTATATAGGAAAAATACTTTATGTATATGTGTGTGCATGTGGCCTATGTCACTTACCGTGGGGCCAAACCCCCACTCCCACTTACAGTGAGGCCCCACATGTTGTTAAATAAAAATATAAAAATAAAATATGTTTTTATTTAATAAATAAATAAATAGATATATTATTTAATTAATTAGTTAATTAATTAAATAGGTAATTAGAATAATTAGAGTATCACACGTGGGTCCCCACCAAATTAATCTGATTAATTACTATTTAATCTTAATTAAAAACCGAGTCTATGACGCATGGGACCCACTAGTTAGTTGACCAGTCAACTGCTGATGGCAGCATGACATCATGCTGATGTCATAATAGCATTTAATTAAATTAGTTAAATCTGTTTTTAATTCCTAAATAATTAATAAAACTTTAAAAATTAATATTAATTAAACATTAAGTCAGATCAAAATATTTTCAACATGAAAGTTGATCAACATAATGAGGCGAACTTGGATACACGGTCCATTCGTGTGTCACGCGTCCCTAGCATAGCAAACATGGAACTTTTCCATCGTGTTAAGTCTGACTGGTAGTAGCCACACACCCGGAAAATATCGTTAGATATTCTTCCGACCCTTCTATGACGGATGTTTCTCCGTTAGCTCATGTCTAGCCTGCATCTTGCCATGTCATAAATCGTGTTGCACCGTTGCTATTATTTATTGTTTCTTTCCCCTCTTCTTACCGGTAGACCTCGAGACCGACGCTGCTGCCTGGTACATCTACGACCCTGTCGACCAGCCCTTTGCCGCAGAGCAACAAGGCAAGCAAACCCCCCTTGATCATCCCTATATCGCCTATTCTTTCTTCCTCATGCTTGCATTAGAATTTTGCTACTGTTGTAGTTAGCTCCTATATCTGATGCATAGCCTATTTTTGATGAACTGCTACTTTCAGTACTGTACCTTTAAACTGTTTAGTATAGGTGGAGCAGGCATCCCCTCTCACCCGGTAGTCCAGTTGCCCCGCTTTGTTTTCAAATCTCGATCCCTGATCGACGAGCCATTCCCGACACAGCACATACACCCCCCTTAGTTGTACGACGCTACAGAAATACTATCGGGTACCGAGGATGACACCTCGCTAAGTACTCCTGATGATATCTCTGCAGTACAGCTAGTTGGTCGTGGTTATCGAGGGTGATTCCTCTTTCACCATTCCCGACAATGCCTCTGTCGTGCAACCCCTCAAGTGTGGGACCCCCGAGGGTGATTCCTCTAAGTCCACCTTGACAGATACATCGTTCGGAATCCAACGAGGGTGATACCTTGGATTCCCCCCGATGTTACAACCACACAGTTACTCGACCATGTTACTGGGATCATTGGTGATTTGTTGTTAGACGGGTGGATTCCCGCGAGATTGTGTCGATGGCCTAATTAAAATGATAATGGATTTGAGTATTTGATCTTGGTTGGTCGGAAGGCCTTATTACGCACTAATCGTCTGCGTGGGAAGAATTATGGGTACTCGACGTCGCGGTATCAGCCGAAGCTTTTCAGATGTCAGCAATGGAGCGGCGCGTGTCGAGTGGTCCCGAGATGCATTGCGCTTGTGATTAAGGGATGCTAGGACTGACCTCGGCCGTCCACGCACCGTGCAGGAGCGCGGAGGGGAAGTGGGCCCACGAACCCTCTGTGCTTAGGAGTTAGACCGGCGGGCTGGCCTCTCTGTTGAGTCTTAGGTGGGGCTACGACGTGTCGATATTCCGAGGCCGGGCAGGACCCAGAAAAGTGTGTCCGACCAGAGTGTTATCGAGCGCGTCGGGGAATATGTTGTGCACCCCTGCAGGGAAGAACTTATCTATTCGAATACCTGTGTGCACGGTTACAGGACGGCTTGGAGTTGTGCCTTGATCTTATGCAACTACAACTGTTACTTAACTGGAATTAGTTGCTCCGAGATTTCTTCCACGCAGGGAGTCGAGGGAGGATCTGTGGGCGTGACCTCACTTTAATTTTGCTGCAACAATATGACTATTATTTGTGTTACACCTGTTCTACTCTCATCTATTGCTGCAAGACCCTGAAGATGCTAGTCTTCGATAGGACTAGGCCTTCTCTCTCTATTCTCGCATTGGTGCAGTCACTCCACATATAACCCCCCTTCTTTGATACTGATGCATACTTAGTATAGTTCTGATGTAAAACTTGCGAGTACTTTGGACGAGTACTCACAGTTGTTTTGCTCCCCCTTTGTTCCCTTGATCCGTTGCTGCGATCAGATGATGGAGCCCGGGAGATGGAGTTCCCAGTCGACGCCTGCCGCCCCGATGGTGTCTTCTTCGTGGAGGCTGCTGAAGATAGGAGTAGTTTGGAGGTTCCCAGGCAGGAGGCCTCGCCTCGTTCGATCGTGTTTATTTTGTGCTAGCCTTCTCTAAGGCACCTCGTGTTTAATGTCTGTACTCAGATATTGTTGCTTCCGCTGACTCGTGTGTTTATCGAGCTTCTGTATTCTAGCCCTCAAGGCCCCTGACTTGTAATATGAAGCTTGTATTATTTTATTTGTGTCTAGAGTTGTGTTGTGATATCTTCCCGTGAGTCCTTGGGTTTGATCGTACGCATTTGCGTGTATGATTAACGTACGATTAAATGGAGGGTGTCACAAGTTGGTATCAGAGCCGACTGCCTGTAGGTAGCCCCTTTTCCAACTCCTTGGCCTAAGTTGAGTCTAGTGTTTGAAAAACTTTACTAGCACTGATGCTATGGCTTACGGGCCCACATCTCAATTGGGTGGTATTAGTATCTTTTACTCCTTTTCTATACTCTGGATTCTACTCTCTCTTCTCTTTTGGGTTAAATATTTTGCAAACTCTAACTTTAGGTTCTCGTAAATACTTCCTCTCGGAGAGCCCCCATGCCAGACGATGGCTTGATTCCTCAGAAGACTCCGATGATACTCTCCGATGTTTCTCTCGAGAACTTGTGCCCATTGCTCTTGCGATTTCCCTTCCTCCGTCAACCACTATGGATGACTACATACAAATGTCGCTCATATTTTCCTCTCCAATTGCTCTTGTTTTACGAGATGCAACGAATTGTCTTATGGGAGTTTCGTCCGTCATCAGTTGTCATGGGTTTCGAAAGTTCTTCGAATTTCTATTCGATCTTTCGGAATCCCTTGTAGCCTATCGCTCTTGACCTTTCTCATCTGCTTGCATTATGGTTAAATCCATATGTCTAGCCGTATTCATTAAAAATCCCTTGTGATTTTCCTCTGATCTTATTGATTCTGCCATTGTGTGAAGGCACACAATCATCTGTTGATACTCATATATTATCTTTCCGGTTTAGACGTCCTTTCAAACAGAGCTGGTTCTCGACAAATCAATTGTGTTGATTGTCCATCTAAATCCATTCAGCTTACCTGTATATTGGTCGGAGCATCTGATTATGATACACCAACCTGGAAATCCTAAATCCTTTGGTAATTAAGTATCGATACTTTTGAGATGTTCTATAATATGATGCCTTGCGTTTTGCTCCCCTCTGATTGAGTACCGATACTCACATCAGATCTTTTGTGGACTGCCAGATTCATTCTGGGTTATTAACCGACGGCATCCTTTGCTTTCGAAAATTCTTGTGATTGCTTCCCCTGACACAAGATGCCATTGGTAAATTGTGTCTTCTCCCTCTGATAAGTTGTACCCTAAGCTTTTGTCAGCCATGCCCTTCAAGCATGTGTTAATTACTCTTGGAATGTATGGTATGTGTTCCTAATGATGCCTCGATGGGTTGAACCTATGCCTTCCTAAATCAATATGACTCGAAAAGTTTTCATGAGTCTTACTCTTCTGGTGCTTTGCCGAATATCCTTTCAAAGCTACAACCTGATCAAAGGTGAGGAATAAATGGCAGGTGATGCATTGATGAAGTGGGAGTCGACCTTGAACTTTGTGTTCATGCCCATGGAAACGACGTGGATCTTACCAGAGCAGCTTCTCGTATCAATAATCATCCATTCTATGGTTCAATCTGGTCTCTGTGATCTTGTCCTTTGCAATCGTGCTTCAGACCATGTTGTCCTACCTTGATTTCATTCTCATACGAGTTAAAGTACTTGTCTTCTTCAGATCAATACATTGGTCCAAGCCTTAATGTTGATCTACCTTCGAGTATTATTCCTTGTAGCTCGAGGATATCGCAGAGCTATATAACTTCTTGTGATCTCCTCATCGACTATGATATTTTCATTAATTCCAGTTTCCTCGTATTTGAGATGTTGGACACGCGAGTACATCGATAACTGAATTGAGTACGCATTGCGATTCAACAACTTTTAGTAATCTACCTTGTTTACAAGTTTGTACTCGATCATGTCATTCCAAGCTGTTAAGCTACATCATCGTCATGTTGGAGCTCGACCATGCTATCTAAACCGTTCATCCCTGGAACACAATTCCAACTGTATGTTAAGCTTGCATCAAGTTTTCCACATCTTGTTGGTTGTTCTGAAAGGCAATCTCAATTCTAAGCTAGCAGCCTTATCTGTGCTTCCGACAACCTCCTGCTTCATCATTCCCTTGCTTGATGTCGTCGCTGAACGATTACATCTTCGTGAAGCTTCTCGACAAATGTGTTGTGACAATCATCAACATTCTGAGCTCTTCCAGGGCACCGATCGGATGCATGATGAGAAATGCCATCCTTGCCCCTCGATGATTTGTGTTTTCATCAACAACCTTTTTGCCTTCCCTCCAACAAAAACATGTTCGTGTTTGGTGTTGTCCCTTAAGTTCCTTGGTATTCAGTTTATGTTATCTTCTACCTTGGAGTATTACTATCTTTTATGTCAAGGATGTCGTGAGAATTGCACACGTCTTAAAAATTCTTGATATAGTAATACTTCTCGCCATCACCGTTCATTCTTGGTCCTCGTGTTGTTTCAAACCGGAATACCAACAAGTGAACTCTGATTGTGATTCCAATACTTCTGGCAACCCTATTGCCTTGAGGTTAACAACTGGTTGTTTCATTCTTAGTGAGTTGGGTGTTGACTCAGCATTTTTGACATTGGTTGTGCTACTCCGTCCGTATTTCCGAGTGCACCCTTCGACCAATGTTTAATTGTTGTTGTTCCCTCGAGCATACGACATCATACCATTTGATTTGACAAATGCTATCTCCTTGATATTATAATTTTGGAAATTCATCCCTGTCAAAATCTTGAGGGATTGTTGTTGAGCCCATCGGTCGCACCCTCAAGTTCTCCATGGTTCGTGATGAAGCTTTTGAAAGCAGTATCTTTGTGCCTAGCTCATGGAGGATATGTTTGATATAAGAAGTGCTTTCCCAAAGTTCACGTGCACTCTTGCCGCCGTGAATATTTGAAAGTTTTGTGCTGCTTCCTCTAGGATCTTCCCAAGTCATTCACGCATGTGCGAAGTGTTATATGTTTTGAAGATTTGTTATCTTCACTTCATATAACTTCTCTTAGCACGCCAAGCCACTGACTGATTTGATCAAGGAAAAGAGGTTTCTTCATAAGAGCTAATCGAGGCTTATGCAAGGGCCTTGATATCCTCGATGATGGTTCCCAAATCGCAACTCACTTGCATTTCGTCGTAAGAATTCTATGTGGGCAAGAATGTCTTGACATTGTGTTCATATGTGTTAAATCGAACTCTTGATTCGAGAATTGCTTGTGTAGCTCATATCATGAGAATCTTGCATTTTCATCTTTCTTCTCAGGCATCTTGAGTCTGAGGTGGCCCGACACCAACCAGATTTGAATCTCGGGCAGATATGATGGTTGGAACATTTTCCCAATAATTATAAACTTTGGTCCTTATGTAACCGGTACGGTGATGTCTTGTCTGGCACACCGGGCCGAAGGACCTATTCTTATAAATTCTTCCATATGTAAGATTCGCCATCCTTCCATGCGGAAACTATATGACTTATTTCATAAGTTGATCCTCATGAATCCTCTTTTTATACACATAAGTCCGGCCTTTACCTGATGACCTTGTCGATGCTACCTCGAATCACGAATGTGGTACTTCAAATTTCAACAGGAACATTGGAAGCGCAATGCTAAATTGTTCCTGATCAATTATCCCAAACCGCATGGTATGGGTAAACATCGTGATTCTTCTCCCTCTATGTCCAAATGGTTATGTATTTGATGACGTATCATGTATAATATACTTTATGTGTTTCCTCGGGAATGGTATACTTTAATACTTGTGTGTGTGAACACATTTTCCTTCCCATTGGTATTTTTGATTTTTCTTGTGGCATCACTTATCTAAGCAGTGATAATTTCCTGCTTAGGTAAAGTTCTCGGTGTACAACTCTGTTAGTAAGATCCTGTTACTATTGTTGATAACATTCCGGTAGCCGCCGGTGGATAAGGACCTTGCCTATTGGTCCGCCTCGTTTCAACGAGCAGGAAAATGGTTCTAGTCATCCCCCGCCCTTGGTCCCGATGTTGTTGCCAACATAACTGACACACTATCCTCTGACATGTCTTGCTACCAAGACCGTATAATATGTCACCCCTCTTCCTATTCTTGGCCCACATGGTGGACCCATAACCCAAAGTTCCACATGATTGAACCCTGACTCTCCTGTACATCTTTCACTCCAAGGTATCCCTTACACTTGGCTTCGTATGAAATTCTCGAGCCACCGTTCAATGGACCGATCACTCTTCAGTCCTGATATTTATCCAACATGTTGAAGATCAAATCCGCGTTGTTCTGGAGAATCTGAAGGCTGCTCGGTCTCGTCAGAAGAGTCAGTATGACCGTCATCATCAAGATATGGTCTATCAACCTAGCTAAAAGGCTTATCTTCGTGTCACACCATTGAGAGGTGCACATCGTTTTGGAATCAAGGGCAAGTTAGCTCCTCGCTACATTGGTCCTTTCAATGTTCTCGAAAGGCGCGGAAGAGTGGCTTATCAATTGGAACTGTCGGCGAACCTTTCTCAGGTTCACGATGTCTTCCATGTTTCTCAGCTCCGCCGTTGCTTCAAGGATCCTATTCGAGAAGTGAATCATGATATGCTTGAGCTGCAACATGACCTCTCTTATAAAGAGCATCCGGTCCGCATTCTCGACCAAGCCGAACGTAAGACTCGTCGCAAAGTCACACTGGTCAAATCATTCTGAAGATGAAGCCACTTGGGAACCCGAGGATCATCTTCGTGATGAATACCCCGAGCTCTTTCCTTCTACCTCTTAATTCTCGGGACGAGAATTCTTGTTAGTAGGGGAGAGTTGTGACATCCCCAGATTAGGCTACAGTAATCTCGGTAATTGAACTATAGTAAACCTATGCAAAGGATGCCACGTCACCGTGATTCTATCGTTCATCTCGTGATAGTCGAAACCGAGTCGAAGTTCGAAGTTTAAAAATAAATCGAACGGGGAAAGTTTTATAATGTTTGAAATAAAATAAAATGTCGGGAGAGTTATAGAAATTTCCTAATAACTTATAAAAGTGAATCTCGCATTTTAAAGTTATTACATTCCCTATATAATTAAAATAGGAGCTATATATATATAACAGATTAAATTAAAAGAAAGTATTTAAAAAAAGGGAAAAGCCCCTGGCCCAACTAGGCCAAGTTGGCCCAGCCGGACAAGCCCCCAACCGGCGCCCCTAACTCCCAAACCCTAAGTGCCCCAGCGCCACTCCCACTCCCCCCACCCGCGCCGCCAGAACGAGGGAACCGCTCCCCTCGTCACTCCCAGACCCCACCAACCCCCCCCCTCACCTACCGCACTACCCATGCGCCCCCATGTCCTCTCGATCTCTCCCACCCCCGTCGCTCGACCGACCCGAGCTCCCCACGCGCTCGCCTCACCCGCTCGGCCCCTCGCCCGCCCGTGCCTCTCCTCCCGCTCGCCCCCCTGTTCCCACGCAAGCACCACCGGGGCCCCTCGCACCGCCAGCCCTCCCCTCCCGTCGGCCCCCGCCGTCCCGCTCGTCCCCACGCCGGCCGGAACCCCCTCCAACCCCCCCCCCCCCTCCACCGGCCGGCCCCCTCCCCTCCGGCAACCCCTCCTCACGCGGCCGATCCCCACCGTCAGCGAGGCCCCTGCCTCCGCTGCGCCCCGCTCCCCTACGGCGCCGGCCACACCCCAATTGGCGGCCGTGCCTTCCCCCCACCGGCCGAGCCCCTCCGGCGGCCCTTCGGCGGCCGCCTCGCCTCCTCCGGGCCGGATCCGGCCGGCCCCGGCCTGCACCTCGGCTGGGATGCCTCCCCAACGACGTAACCACCACCGGAGCTCCTCCTCGACGGATCCGACGCCACCTCCTCGGCCCCTTCCCGTGCACTCTGGCTACACCGGGCCCTCCCGTCAACGTCGGTGACCTCCGGGCCCCGGCCATCCTCTCCTCCTCCCTCTCCCGGTTCTGTTCCGGCGATCGCCATCGCGTTCCGGCGCCTTTGGACTCGTGGAGGTGGCAATGGTGTTTGCATCCTATCTCTGTTGAGAGAGGTTCATGTGACACACAGAGTTGTTGTGTGTGAGAGAGGTTAGAGATGAAAGAGTAGAAAAAATGATATATGTATTGCGTATGTATGTATCCCGTATGTATGTATGAAATATTATGTTGTATGCATGTATATAGGGAAAATACTCTATTTATATGTGTGTGTATGTGGCCTATGTCACTTACCGGTGGGGCCAAACCCCCACTCCCACTTACAGGGAGGCCCCGGACGTTGTTAAATAAAATTACAAAAATAAAAATATGTTTTTATTACATAAATAAATAAATAGATATATTATTTAATTAATTAATTAATTAACAAAATAGGTAATTAGATTAATTAGAGTATGACACGTGGGTCCCCCACTAAATTAATCAGATTAATTACTATTTAATCATAATTAAAAACTGAGTCTATGACGCCTCGGACCCACTAGTCAGTTCACTAGTCAACTGCTGATGGCACCATGACATCATGCTGATGTCATAATAGCATTTAATTAAATTAATGAAATCTGTTTTTAGTTCCTAAATAATTAATAAAACTTTAAAATTAATATTAATTAAACCATAAGTGAGATCAAAATATTTTCAACATGTAAGTTGATCAGCAGAATGAGACGAACCTGGATACACGGTCCATTCGTCTGTCACGCGTCCCTAGCATAGCAAAGATGGAACTTTTCCATCGTGTACAATCTGACCGGTAGTAGCCAGAGACCCGGAAAATATCGTCAGATATTCTTCCGACTCGTCTATGACGGATGTTCCTACGTTAGCTCATGTCTAGCGTGCATCTTGCCATGTCATGCATCGTGTTGCACCGTTGCTATTTTTTATTGTTTCTTCCCCCTCTTCTTACCGGTAGACCCCGAGACTGACGCTGCTCTTGGGTACATCTACGACCCTGTCGACCAGCCCTTTGCCGCAGAGCAACAAGGCAAGCAAACCCCCCTTGATCATTCCTATATCGCCTATTCTTTCTTCCTCATGCTTGCATTAGAATTTTGCTACTATTGTAGTTAGCTCCTATATCTGATGCATAGCCTATTTTGATGAACTGCTACTTTCAGTACCCTACCTTTAAACTGTTCAGTATAGGTGGAGCAGTCATCCCCTCTGACCCCGTAGTCCAGTTGCCCCGCTTTGTTTTCAAATCTCGATCCCTGATCGACGAGCCATTCCCGACACAGCACATACACCCCCCTTAGTTGTACGACGCTACAGAAATACTATCGGGTACCGAGGATGACACCTCGCTAAGTACTCCTGATGATATCTCTGCAGTACAGCTAGTTGGTCGTGGTTATCGAGGGTGATTCCTCTTTCACCATTCCCGACAATGCCTCTGTCGTGCAACCCCTCAAGTGTGGGACCCCCGAGGGTGATTCCTCTAAGTCCACCTTGACAGATACATCGTTCGGAATCCAACGAGGGTGATACCTTGGATTCCCCCCGATGTTACAACCACACAGTTACTCGACCATGTTACTGGGATCATTGGTGATTTGTTGTTAGACGGGTGGATTCCCGCGAGATTGTGTCGATGGCCTAATTAAAATGATAATGGATTTGAGTATTTGATCTTGGTTGGTCGGAAGGCCTTATTACGCACTAATCGTCTGCGTGGGAAGAATTATGGGTACTCGACGTCGCGGTATCAGCCGAAGCTTTTCAGATGTCAGCAATGGAGCGGCGCGTGTCGAGTGGTCCCGAGATGCATTGCGCTTGTGATTAAGGGATGCTAGGACTGACCTCGGCCGTCCACGCACCGTGCAGGAGCGCGGAGGGGAAGTGGGCCCACGAACCCTCTGTGCTTAGGAGTTAGACCGGCGGGCTGGCCTCTCTGTTGAGGCTTAGGTGGGGCTGCGACGTGTCGATATTCCGAGGCCGGGCAGGACCCAGAAAAGTGTGTCCGACCAGAGTGTTATCGAGCGCGTCGGCGAATATGTTGTGCACCCCTGCAGGGAAGAACTTATCTATTCGAATAGCCGTGTCCATGGTTACATGACGACTTGGAATTGTGCCCTGATCTTATACAACTACAACTATTACTTAACTGGAATTAGTTGCTGCGGGATTGCTTCCTCGCAGGGAGTCGAGGGAGGATCTGTGGGCGTGACCTCACTTTAATTTTGCTGCAACAATATGACTATTATTTGTGTTGCACATGTTCTACTCTCGTCTATTGCTGCAAGACCCTGAAGATGCTAGTCTTCGATAGGACTAGGCCTTCTCTCTTTGTTCTCGCATTGTTGCAGTCACTCCACATATAACCCCCCTTCTTTGATACTGATGCATACTTAGTATAGTTCTCATGTAAGAATTGCGAGTACTTTGGATGAGTACTCACCATTTCTTTGCTCCCCTTTGTTCCCTTGATCCGTTGTTGTGATCAGATGGTGGAGCCCAGGAGATGGAGTTTCCTGTCGACGCCTGCCGCCCCGATGGTGTCTTCTTCGTGGAGGCCGCTGAAGATAGGAGTAGTTAGGAGGTTCCCAGGCAGGAGGCCTCGCCTCGTTCGATCGTGTTTCTTTTGTGCTAGCCTTCTCTAAGGCACCTCATGTTTAATGTCTGTACTCAGGTATTGTTGCTTCCGCTGACTCGTGTGTTTATCGAGCTTCTGTATTCTAGCCCTTGAGGCCCCTAGCTTGTAATATGAAGCTTGTATTATTTTATTTGTGTCTAGAGTTGTGTTGTGATATCTTCCCGTGAGTCCTTGGGTTTGATCGTACACATTTGCGTGTATGATTAGTGTACGATTGAACGGAGGGCGTCACAGGGCCGCCTCGCGGTCCCTCTTCTCCGCCTGGAGCAAGTCCGCCTCCTCGCACAGCCGGACGCACTCCTCCTGCGGGGGATCCAGCTGCTTGCCGGCTAGGACCAGCCGACTCCGTAGATCAGCCTACTTGCTTTAGGCCTCCCAGTACCGACCCAGCAGCGTGTTGTAAGTGACCACTCGACGATCATGGTGGGCCTGCAAAGGACAAAGGAAAAGGTTGCCGCAGGTAAGACTCGACCCGACTGCCTCCCAACCGGCCCGACTCTCGGGGGCTACACCTAGTGGTGTGCTAGTGCGCCACCACAGAAAACTACAGAAGAAAAAGAATGAAGGGGTAGAATGCCTACCCCAACGGACTGCTGTAGATGGAACAACCGCTCCTGAGTCGCCTGGGCTGCTCGTTGCACCTGGTCGCGGCACTCGGTGAACTCTGCGACGAGAACGGGCACCCCGGCTCCCGTGAAGCGGGGAACCCCTCCCCCGGAGTTCCCGCCAGCTACGGCTCCAGCGGCTGGGTCTTGGAGCCGGTGCCGGCTCCGGCCGCGGTCGAGCTACGCACCAATACGATGATGGCCCAACTCCTAAAGGCTTGCCCCAGTCGACACCTTTGACGAATCGGCCTCGCGGGGTCTTTCATTGCGGGGGTCTTGGCCTCCGGCGCTCCATCTCCTGCCTTCGTTACCGGGTCGCTCCCGCCGTCTGCCTTGCCGTCTAGAGCCTTTGTCTCCGACAGCAGGACCTCAGCCGCAGGCGGCGCGACGTCGGGTCCCTTCGGCGCATCTTCGGGTCCCTCCGACGCGTCGTCGGTCCCCTGCTCTCGCCCCTTGGCGGCATCTGTCGTGCTCGCGTCCGCTCGCGCCTCCTCGTCGGCCTGGGTGTCCACCTCTGCCTGCCACGCAGGGTCGTGCGTCCCCTTGGAACGCTTCTCCCTGGTCGACGGATATGGAGCCGAGTCGTCTGGGTGCGACACCCAATCCGCCGACTCCACGCGGGCCTCTTCGAGCGCCTTCTTCTGGGAAGCCTCCTCCCACGGGAGGCGCTCCTGTTCGACCAGCGCCTTCAACGCCTTTTCGGCGTCCCCGCCGGCCTCCGTCGCCGCCATCGGAGTCGTCCTCCCAAGGGTGCACGGGGCCCTGCTCGACGCATTACAACGAACATAAGCAACGCCGAAGAAGACAAAGATAAAAGGGAGAAAGCCGGTCAAAGGACTTACCCCAACACTATTGGGGATCGCCCTCCTGCCGGGTCCCACCGGCCCAACCCGCTGCTTCTTCTCGTCGCCCCCGCAACCTCCAGACGGATGCCAGCCGGATGCTCGCTTGGGAGCCGGACGACAGCTCGTCGGGTCCTTCCCTAGTGGGTAGCGGAGCCGCCGTCGGCTCTGCGAAGCCGCTTCCTCGGCACGATGGCATACTCCTCCATGACCTTTGGGTCCTCCATGGCGGCTACATCGCGCGATGCCGGCGGCTCAGCATCATCATCGGACCAACCCCGTAGCACGGATTTAAAAAACTCAGAAGCCAACTCGGACTCTTCCGACTCCACCGCGTCGACTCATGATGCTTCGCCACCGGCACGGGCCGCATCCCTCGTCTCCACCTCGTTGGTGTCCGACTCCGGCAAGTCGACTACCCGCTCACCATAGATTTGCAGCCAGGGAACAACTGACACCGCGAAAGGCATCCGGCGTCAGGCGCGGAAAAATGGCATACAACATGAAGGAAAGGCGACGCACTACTTACCACGGGAGCCGGATGCTGCCGATCAAAGGGGGCCTTGCCCCATTGCCACTCTGTTAGAGCATATTTCTCCGTATGTGGTTTTGGTAATTGATGACAATCCCTATGGACTAATGGTTGCTTTAAGTTGTATTCGAAGGATTTGTCCATAGACCATAGGCACTTCTTGAAGTCCATCTGTTGGTTTCAAGGAGTTTATATGATGACCAAGGTGGTATTCAAGGTAGTATCAAAAGATTGGTCATAAAGACACAAGGTTGATCAAGACTAAGCAAATAGTAAATCAAGATGATCAACACACAAAGTGTACAAGATGTACCGAGAGGGGTCAAGTGATCCCATGGTATGGTACATTGTCCATAACGCTTTTGTGTACTAACCCATGGTCTTCGCGAGAGTTCTATGTGGGGTTAGGTGTGTTTCCATGGGTTTGCGCCAAGAGGAAGATCTCATTCAACCTATGAAGGATGACATCAAGTGGTGATCGTCATCAAGATTGCGGTGTGCAAGTTCAAGTGGAGCATCACGAAGATATCATGCTTGAAGCTTGCCGTCCATTGTGGTGGCAATGGACTTGTGAAGATGTGCTGAAGGGTGGCTCACCCATAGTGAGTATGGGGGAGTAATCAACTAGCCTTCATCAAACCAACGCAATCAAGAAAGGTGGTCCATCTTGAGGAAGCCAAGATCATCGTCATCTAGCTCAAGAGGACTAGGTGCAAGGTACAGGTTTGCCCTTGGTAGGTTTTTCTGTTTTAGGATAGATTGTCGTACTTTAATGGGGGTCTCTCAAGTGAGTAGCTTGATCGTATCGTTCGTTGAGAGCTCAAATCATTTGCATCCTTGCATCACATTTCTTGGTTCTTGTTTGGTGTTTCTCTTTGTGAGTTTGAGAGCTTATGGTCATCTTCATGACAAACTCGAGTTCATCAAAAACGGAGTCCATATGCATCTTCTATGATGTTTTCGATGTTGGAAGTTTTTGCCGGTTCTTCATTCATAGAGGTCTCACATCTCTATATCATTGGCATTTTCATAACTGCATGTTCTTAAGATTTCCAACAAGCTTTGGTTTGCTCGATTCGGAGCTTGTATGCGAAACTTATGGTAGTTTCAATTCGAGAGTTGTTTTTCTCTCAACACGCGGTAGTACCGCTCGGTACCACGGTAGTACCGCTTGGGCGGTACTTCCGATGTGTAAGAACGGACGTAGTTTTTTACTACCACCCTCACGCGGTAGTACCGCCACTGTGTCCGGTACTATCATGCCAGACTTTTTCACACTCGTAGCCTCAGCGGAGGTAGACACGGAAGTAGTTTTTTACTTCCGTGGCAGTTGGATACTACCCTGCGGAAGTACCGTAAGGGCGCGCGGTAGTACCGCTCAGGCAGTTCTATCGCTCGTTGCCCCGTGCAGTAGTTCCTCCCTCTGCCACCACCGTGTGTGTGGTAGCACCGCACCGGCAGCGGTAGTGCCGCATTGGGCAAAGGTAGTACCGCTTTGCTCGGGCTGAAAGTGGGGGTAACGGGCATATTCTTCCCCCACTATATAGAGGGGGTATTCTTCCCCATTGGACTTTATCTTATCCATTGAGCTCGTGTTCTTCCCCCATTGTTGATCTTCTTCGAGCTTGCTAACTCTCAATCCCTCCAATGATTCTTGCTCCTTTTTGAGGGAAAAGAGAGAGGAGATCTAGATCCACATTTCCACCAATCACTTTCTCCTCTAAGTGAGGGGAACCCCTTGGATCTAGTTCTTGGTGTTCTTCATTGTTCTCCCTCTCATTTTCCACCATAGCATTAGTAGTTGTGGTGGGATTTGGAAGTGAAGGACTTGGGCACTCCGTGTGCCCTTGCCATTGCATTTGGTGCATAGGTTTGAGTTCTCCACGGTGATATGTGGAAGTGAAGTTTGTGAAGCTTATTACCCTTTGGTACATGGTACCCTAGAGATTGTTCTTCGTGGATGGTTTGGCGTCCTAGAAACTTGGTGGTGCCTTGGAGCTCAATCATTGTGGTGTAAAGCTCCGGGCAAGCGTCGGGGTCTTCAATTAAGTTGTGGAGATTGCCCCGAGCATTTGTGGTCACCTCGAAGCCATATGCCTTTGTGGTGAAGCTTCGTGGTGTTGTTGGGAGCCTCCAGTTAAGTTGCGGAGATTGCCCCAACCTTGTTTGTAAGGGTTTGGTGACCGCCCTCAAGGGTCCCTTAGTCGAATCACGGCATCTTGCATTGTGCGAGGGCGTGAGAAGATTACGGTGGCCTTAGTGGTATCTTGGGAAGCATTGTGCCTCCACACCGCTCCAAACGGAGATTAGCATCCGCAAGGGTGTGAACTTCGGGATACATCATCATCTCTGTGTGCCGTGGTTATCTCTCACCCGAGCTCTGTATTTATGCACTTTACTTTGTGATAGCCATATTGTTTCTTGCTGTATATCTTGCTATCACTTAGTTGTTTATCTTGCTTAGCATAAGTTATTGGTGCACATAGGTGAGCCTAGTTGTTTTAGGTTTTGTGCTTGAGAAATTGAACGTTAGTTTTATTCCGCATTTGTTCAAGCCTAAACCGTAATTATTTTAAATCGCCTATTTATCCCCCCTCTAGGCGACATCCACATCCTTTCACACTCCTCCTCGTCCATCTGGGTGGCTGAGATCAGGTTCACCCGCCTTGCCACGTGCACCGCCCTCAGGTCCTTCGTGGAGAGCCGACACGGGTCGCGTCGGCCGCCCATCTGGCGGATGAGGTGCGGGCGATGCTGCAGCAGATGCACCCGGTGCGCCACCAAGGAGGTGAGGAGGTCCACGGCCGTGAGGCCCTCCAAGTCGGTCAGCTGAGGCAGCCGGGTGCAGAGCTGGTCCACCTCCTCGATCGCCTGCGGCTCGACCGACTTCCAGTTCAGCATGGCGATTGGGGATGTGTTGACGAAATCGGACAGGTTGATGAGGTCCAGGGCCGGATCGATGTTCTTCACGTAGAAGAAACCCTTCTGCTAGCCCTTCACCGAGTCCTCGAGAGGAAGCTTCGGGAAGCCGGCTCCCGGATGGTGGTAGACAAGTGCTGCACCGTAGGCGGTCATCTTCTTCACCTTGGTGCTTTTATTCAGCACCGTCAGCTACTTGAGGAAGAAGAGCCGGAGCCAAAGGTCCAGGCGCGGCTCGATCCCCAATTAACCCTCGCACATGGAGACGAAGGCGTCCAGCTGCAGAACGGCGTTGGCTTCAAGGTGGTGGGGTTGCAGGCCGAAGTGCGTGAGGAACCGTCGGAAGGAGGTGCTCGCCGGCAGCCCGAACCCCGGGCGAAGTGCTCCGTGAAGATCACCACCTCGCAGTCCCGCGGGGCCGAGGCGTGTTCCCCCCTCGATGCGCGCTACCACAAGCCTTGTCGACAGCATCTTGCGGTGGTGGCGGAGGCACTCAATGTACTCCGCGTCGACGTTATTGCCGTCCAGGCACCTTTGGTCGTCATCGGTCTCGGTGCGGCTCGGCACGCGGGGTCGAAGGATGGACATGCCAACAGATTTCGGTGGCCGTCGGCGACGTACGACGGCGCGGTAGGCACACGACCGACGTCTCTCTCTATCTCTCTGTGCGGAAGGGGAGCGATGGGGAAGACAAAGGACGGGGCAGGGGGCGAATGGCTCTCTGTGCCCTCCTCCTGCCTATTTAAACCCCTTGTAGGATAGCGAGGGAGGGGATCCGACGCGCACGATCCCCACTACTCCCACGCCACACGGGCGGCGTTACTGCATGTTGGGAACAACAACCGTCGGCCTCGACCCGCAGAAGATCCGCGTGCATGGGCCAAGGCCGCGGTCAAGTGGGCCCCGCCTCATAAGCCCGGTCTTGTCAGCCGTGTGGCGTGTCAGGCCACGGCCCATAGCGCGCCACACTTAGCATTCTGTCTCTACGCTTCGAAGAGCTCGAGGCGGCCCAAAAGACGCCGACTGGCTGCGACCTCGGCCACCTCCGACAGGCGAGCGGTCTGGCTACAGCTTCGCGGGCTTGCAAGCGCAGGATCCAAGCCGGCGAGGTCCGCCGCTCCGAGCCGGCGGGCCTCCCCTGCTTCGGGGACTACTGGCGGGGGATAACTTTGGGTAGGCCAATTCGGGCCACTTCCCCCTTATTTCTCCGAAAATACAGGGCGGGTGCTTCCCCCTATAGGTCGGCTGCTCCTGGCCGGCTATGCAGCGCGGGCTGGCTTGGGGCGAAGCCGCCCGCCATTCAGCTCGACAACGACCCACCTGGCGATGTGTCGGCCCTTGTGATGTCACCCCGACAGGCGCGTCAGGGATGCATCATCAAAGGCATGGCTACAGCAGCCCAGGTACCGCTGGTCTGAACGCATGTGGCTACACTGAAGGCGAACGTACCGCTGACCATCACCGACTGCGACCAGTCAAGGCGGCACAGTGACGGCACACCTCCACCACTCCATTACCTGCCCGACATGGCTACAGTGCGCCTGGCCGTACCGCTGATTGCGGCTGGCTGGCGCAAGGCGACGCCACACAATGCAGACCGTGCCGCTGCATGACGAGCACACACCAATAGCAACGACTGGCCGACGGGCCCTTGCTCTCAACGGGCCCTGCAACCGGCGAGCCCTACATGCAACAAGACTCCTTAGCTGATGCCCCCTGGCCGGCCAAAGAGGCTACCAGTCGGGTCCCACAGTACCATATATGCTTACTGTAAGTGAGGCGGTTGGCCTATAAAACCCCCTGGTACCACCCCATGCTGAGGGTCGGCCAACGCCACCACACACACACCCACGTAGGAGAAGTAGAGAGAGAGCAACCAGCTTCTTCCTCCTCCGTCGGACAGTTCAAGAACCATCGTTGTAACTCACCCGGTTCATCAACCAAACCAGCAGGACTAGGGGTGTTACCTCCCACGAAGGGCCCCGAACCTGGGTATATCGTGTGTCTCGCACCGCTTGTCTCCAATCCTGTTTCCGGAGCCCGCCGGCGTCCTTACGGCCCCAATCATTCTCGATAAGCCATCCCATGGCATCTATCGTGAGAAAACTACGACAATGATAAAATCTATGCACTCATGTCATGTTTGAAACAGAGGAATATCACAAAAAATGTGTGGCAATCGGTCCATTTCCACCCAGAAACAGTTCCAAGAAAAGGGCCTAAAATGTGCAGGCAGTTATAAGTAGGAAGTAGCGCCAATTCATGTTCAGTACGACCTCACATGGGCAGATCAGGTTTAGCCCTAGACATGGCCAAACAGGAGAAGTAGATCTTTTCTCATTTGTCTAAACATGTGCGAAGATATGCCTGCTAAACAAAGACAAGACCGCAGAGTATGGGGAAGTTTTTTCCAAATTTGAAATGTAGTTGTATATATAAATGTTTGGAATCAATGCTGTCACAATGCTGTCTGTCATGTGCAGAATTTACCCCCATTGGTTGCTTTGCACTAGGAAGCTTCCCTTCCTCCTATGCTTGCTTCTAAAAACAGAAAAATATACTTTGGCCATGAGAGTTGACCTGAACCATTACACTTCGGCTCAAAGATTCAGAATAGACCTCTGGTTCTATTCTCAGGGTGCCATCAGCAGCTTCTTTACATATGCAAGGACCTTTGGCACATTGACTGTCCATGCAACTGAAATTGGTGCATAACCCGACCATGGATTTTCTGAATTCCACCTGCAACGTAGTGCGAACGAGAGATCAATATCTTGCTTGTACAACTGACTACTCAGAAATGACATTCTGGTTAGAATTTAAACCAGTGGACTGGGCACATGTGATACTTAAAATCACCAGATGAATATGTTTGTAAGAACGTTGAAACACTTAAGTAGGTAGAGCTAATGTGATTTACTCAAAAATAGTATATGATATACATACTTTTTCAATCCATGATCCATCAAAGTATGGCCGGTGCAAATGCCCTGGGTCTCGACTCTCACAACACCCTTCTTGAATGTGAAGTACTCGGGATGAACTAAGGCTGTAAAGCTCACAGGATCATGTAGGAAAATCCCTGAATAGAATGCATGAATCAGTTGAAAGTGAAACTGGTTTTGAAGATTTAGCGGCAACTTTAGCAAAAGCATACCGAAAAGACAAGGCTATAATATACCATGAAAGCTGTCAGACTTCGCATGCCAATCTCTGTAGAACTTGCACATGTCACACAAGAACTGTGCGTGCACCCCTTTTGAGTTTTTCAGTTCCAAGAGATCCTCGTCTGCATAAAAGAAATTTCACACGACAGGTTAGTAGTTAACCCCCATACTCACACAAGTTGAACTATGAAGATGACACTAATATAGAGGAACAGACCTGTAAAACAGCATTGAGTTGTTATGTTAATGCCAACCACATCAATAGCTGCTCCTGATGTAAAAACTACATCCGCTGCATCCGGATCTCCATAGATCTGCAGAGTTGTACACTCAAAGTTTAATATTTGTGTTGTTGTTTCTGCTTGTTCATAAATAATGCAGCAGTGTTCAGTATACATGACTATACATTTGCTTCAGCAGCAGGGTTGACATTTCCAGCTGCGAAGAAAGCTCCACCCAGCACAACTATTTTTTTGACCTTGCTTGCAAATGACGAGTCCCTTTTGATGGCCTAACAAAGAATACAAGCTATCTCTTAGCCCCTGGCATGGCATAAACAGCATGGTAAATAGCTTTATCCTATAACTGTAAGCATACCAATGCGACATTTGTCAGGGGTCCCAATGCAAGTACAGATATCTCTCCAGGAAACTGAGAGACCTTATTAACCATGAACTCGGCAGCACTTTCCTCAACCTTCTTACTGGTAGGTGCAGGAAGAGACAAATTACCAAGACCATCGGATCCATGAACAAAGTCAGCAACGCGTGGCTCTCCTCCCTAGAATACAAAATTCATGTCATTCAGCTGACCAACCGAAACTGTAGTTTAACATAGTATTATTGGAGGTCTCAGTTCTGAACTCCATCTACCATATAAAATATGTAGGCTCATGTTTCATGCCACGCTACCGACTATCAAGTATCAACAAGCTAATAATATGACATTTAGAGCAAGTAGGAAAAAGAAAATACCAACTAGTACAAAGAACAAATGGCATCCTGTGCAATTGATTACTTGACCTTAGCTAAACACTTTTGATGGATGATAATCATGTAGCCGCTCGGAGCCATTTTTAATTGATAATACAAACCACGCACCAGCGTCAACTAAACATGAAATATCCAGCTGCAAAGCCATCATGAAGTTCGAAATGTAGAAAATTGCAGCGTTAACCATCGTACCTTAAGAGGCTCAGGGCTGCCCTCTGCTACTGGAACCTCAGGATGCCCTGCTCTCTCACACTGTCCTTTTGAAGACTTGAAACAGTTAGCAAAAGCAAGAAACGAAAGAAGCAAAACTCAACAGCGTCCGATGCTCACCAGCAAGAGCGCATTGCGTGTAGCATACTCTGTAGTGACATTGCCGAATATGGTTGTCAGCCCAATGATCTCCACACTTGGTTCTCCAAAAGCCATTAGGATCGTCATGCTGTCATCTAGAAATCGGAGAAAGCAAGCAGTGAGAATAGGGGATAGTAGCTTTTTACAGGTGAGGGTTTTTTTTCGAGAAGGAGATATCAGTACAGACTATAGTTTGAGTTGTGAAAGCCAGTGTAACATTTGTACGCCAGCGTCCTGAAGTTGTTGATCATATAACTGGAAGCTTAGCTGTGAACTTGCAGCAAAGGCAGTAATATACTCCCTCCGTTCCAAATATTTGTCTTTTTAAAGATTCAACTACGGACTACATACGGAATATAGTTTGGATTGCTGGAACTTGGAAAGAAGCATAATTAATCACTATATGAACATTTGGCAGTCATGAAAGTTGTATCCAGCAACGTTGCTGAGATGGATGTCCCTATATGTTGGTGTGAAGATGCAACTCCCATACCATCAATTACGGCGTCGTAAACTAGCATAAAGATTAAAGAGTTACTCCACTACCGAATGGATTGTCCAGTTGGGTGGTAATTAAGTAGAGTATTTTTTTTTTTGCATGTGAGTTAAGTACAGTATTACTCCACTTGCAGAAGAAAACTAAACCACAATTGCATTATTTTTCCTGCTCGACTCCACTGAAGAAGCAAGCGGGTCTATGAAGACAAACCGTCGCGATCATCGAGCTGGCCGCACGGCACCGTCGCTTTCGTCAGCAGGCTGGGTTGAAACGCCACACATAACCCAACCACGTGCGAGCAGAGTGGTAATAGCAAAGTAAAAGCAACCCGGAGTTTTCGTTGTACGTTAGTACGTGATGTTGGAATACGATAACGAAACGTAATTTCTGCCTAACTAACTGACTCCTCCATCCATCCATCATCCATTAACGTCAACAACAGGTGGGGAAGCGAAGAAGTGACAGGGAATTGAAGCGAGCGAGAGAGAAGCAATGGAGAAGGGAGGGAGGGAGGGAGGGAGGGAGGGGTCGAGGAGGCACCGATGCCGGGATCCGTGTCGATGATGACCCTGTCGCGGCGGATCTGCCCGTCCTGCCCCATCGCCGTCCGGATCCCTTCCCTTCCCTTCCCTTCCCTTAGCAAGGCAAGGGGAACCGAAATGGAATCGACAAGGAAGATGCGAGCAGAGCCAAGTGGATGAGCGGGACGCGACCTCGCCCTTTTTCCCAACCTCGCCTCGCCTCGCCGGACTTTTATAGACAGAGGAGATGATGCAGACACGGAAGGTTGGGTTGGGGGGAAAGGGAGTGTCAGGAGCGCCGAGTTCGTTCCTCTTACTACTACCTGTGTGTAGTTTTTTTTGTTTTTTGACTGGGCTACGTATGTGTAATTATTATTTTGCGGGTTAAGTGTGGGTAATTTTAGTGCGGTGCCTTCTTGAGGTGTCGGATCAACAAAGTCTTCGACGCAAGTGGCATGAAATAAGCGTTGTTTTTTGTCTCACGAGAAGAATTATGGATCGAAGCAGGGCCGGTCCTAAGATTTATGGGGCCCGGGGCGAGACTAGAACCCGGGGCCCTTAATGTAAATATCAAAATAATACTTGGTGTATGAAATTAGTAAACACTAAAGTGCATCCAAAATCAAATAATTTATACTTTTAACTTAACTTTTTTATCTAACGTTCCTAGATGCAATTACATTAATGATGGTATGGATATTAATCTCATTTAAAAATTTCTGAAGTTACCAAACCATTAAAGCTCACTTGAGACATTTACAAACATCACACTGTTTTTCATCACTATATAGCTATTTAAAAGATGCAGGTGCTTTCTACAGTATGACAAGTCACAAGAGACAATCAAATAGTGTATCATACCTCGGCGATGATCCACATATGACATATCCAGTGCCTCCTTATACATTCTTTGATGAAAAAAAAATGTTCTTTGACGAAGCATTAGAACCATCTTCGAAGCCCTATAGATAACACGAATAATGAAGTTAAATGTTATATACTACAAGAGAAAACCGTTGAGCAGAAGATTCATTGTATTTCTTGCTATCATCTGAAAATCCACAAAGCTTTATTTCTGTCAACTTTGATCCTCGAGATGTAAGTTCATTTTTTCTACAAAGAAGGAACCATATAAATGTGTTTGAGATGGTGCTTTTCCAATATCAGTACAAAACCATAAAAGCGACCATCGATTTAATTAAACAGACTAGTTCATAAAGAATTCGTCATAACTTAGGGGCTAATCCTGCTTTAGTAGACACCATCCCATTCTCCTAATTTCCCTAAATCAAACAGTAACATCATGGCTCCTAATTTTCGAATTCCAAAATGAAAACTCCCTTCACGGTGACTATAATTTTCCCCATCGAAAGCAAGGAAGGGAAGAAATTTCAGAATGCATACAAGCGCACAGGATTCTAAGGAGCAAAGCAATCTTTACCAGAACCAGAAGACGAGAATCCCGGTATGCTCCGCCAGTCTTCCTCTATCGCCGCCGTCGTGGCATTGGCGGCGATGGCGTTGTCGCGATTGGCGGCTCAATGTTCGCATGGGCGATGGGCGTCCACGATAGAAAAAAAGAGATATGGGCGTTGTATACACTGGGGACTTCAGCAGCGATGGTCATGCTGCCCACACGCTGGGCCGGGCCCATTATCTTAGCGCGGATGATGTTGTGCGTTGCAAAGAAGAAAATAGGACGGGTGTGCTCGTGTGATCATCGTCTCGGTTATGCCTGCCTTCGTGGGGCGGCCACACGCGATCTGACCTACGTACTTGCCGGTGGGGCCCCCTAGATTTTGGGGGCCTGGGGCGGCCGCCCCCCTGCCCCCTCTCAGGGCCGGCCCTGGATCGAAGTTACTATGTCATTGTTGAACCGGTTCGCTCGTTCGCCCATGCTGCCCGCCGGACAAAACCCTAGCCGCCGGCCACCAGCACCCCTCCCCCGCCTCCCCTCCTCCTCGCTGTCATCAGAGGACGTTGTCGGGCAAAGCCCGACCGGCTTTGATGGTGGCGGGCCCCCTTCCCTCGTCCTTCTGGTAGCCTGTGGCGCGAGACGCGGCTCGCGGGTAGGGAGCACGAGACGGCACGTCGGTGACTCTGACGGTCATGTTGCGGCGCGGCTCTACAAAGGAGTGGTGGTGGCTGCATTGACTGGGTGGTGGGGCGTGCTAGTGTTGTGGGCTGCAGGGATGCATGCTCCGACAGCGGCTTCGTCACATCATAGCAGATGGCGATGAGGGTTGCGGTAACGAGGGCTTGGGACGGCTACTAGCTTGGCTCGGCTGGCCTCTGGTGTGGTGGGGTGTGCGCGACACTTCCTGGATCTGATCGAGATCGAGGTGGGCGACACGGGTTGGGCGGCAGCCTGGCGTGGTTGTTGCTCCGGTCGTGGGCGGCGGAGCGGGGAGGTCCGACACATGGGCGGTGGCTTCCGATGGCGCGGCGCTACACGGTAGCTCGGCGGCTCTGCCCGCCGACGAAGGACGGCTTACTCCGAAGTTGGCTCGTCTGCGGTCGGACCGTGTCGACCTTCGCTGCATCTTCTCGTCGTTCGGGATCTACTTCTGTCGAAGGGTTGGCTCTCTCCCAGTTCTAGTCCATCGCTCGTTTCACGACCGGTGTGGCAGGACCGATCTCGTCTCGCGCACGGTGTGTAGGACCGAACTCGTCTCGCACATGGTGCAGCAGGACTGACCTCGTCTCACACACGGTGTCGCAAGACCGAACTCGTCTCGCACCCAGTGTGGTAGGACAAGTCGGTGGAGGACAGTTTTGGCTGGCCTTTGGGTCACGACGCTAGGGGCTGCCCAATGGTGGGAAAGGCAGAACCTTTCCACTCGTCTCTTTGGTGGGGTAGCGATGGATCCCGGGTGAGGTGGTGTCAAGGTCTTGGATGTCGGGCGGCGGCCCTGGAGGTGGTTGCGCGGTGTTCATGGGCAGATCTCGTGGCTTGGTGGTGCCCGGTGTACATGGTCGTGTGGGCGGCGTGGTAGCCGGGGTGTGGTGATCGGTGGCGGTGAGTGTTGGTCGGGGTGAAAAGATGTTCTATCTTCAAACTAACCAAAGGCGGCGAAGTTCGTTCCCTTCTTGGACGCGTCATCATGGCTCTCAATGCCCGTCGTGCTGCTCCTGGGGAAACTCTGATCCTCGGATCGAGCGGTGGCGGCGGTCCGGTGTCGTATCCTTGCTGAAGGCGTCGCCTTGGAGCCCACAGTTCGTCGTATGCGGCTTCATTTCTTCGTTGTGACGTGTTCCTGGTTGAGCCCCATGTTGCTCTTGTAGTGTTAAGGATGGTGTTGTTGCGATCAGTGCCTATGTATCTTGCCTTGGGTGTGTGCGTGTGTTGTAGTGGCGTGCATTTGTATTAAAATGTTGTTGATCGTTGCTTTATATGTAAAACATGGCACTTTTTTTATAATAGTCACTAAAGTTAAAATGTAACTATTAATCTAATAGTGTGTGTCTAAGCCCTCCATCCTAAATTAGTTGTCGGAAAAATGGATAAAAATAAATGTGTCTAGAACTAAAATATGTCTAAATACATCAATTTCCACGACTTCCGGACGGAGGAGGTATTTAATAAGAGGTGAGAGAATTGGTTGCAATTTACATACTTCTCCTATCCATATTATTTCTCTTAGATTTGTGTAGATACAAATATGGGATATAAGAACATCTACAACCGGACCCCTCAAACCCTCCTCAAACGTCCGGGCAGGCCGCCCATGAGGGAGACCGGGACTGGGGTTCCTTTGGCCGTCTGCCTATTCTCATGAGCCGGACTCTCGGGCGTGTTCGGTTGTCATTGGAAGTATCGGCATCAGAATGGACTCTTCCAAAGACTTGGCATATGATCCAAGAGAACATAGTTGTAAGAGCACAATTTCTCCTAAGTAATTTTGGTGGTTAATGATGATACCCTTAGCGGACTAATCGTGTGCGATATGCTTTCATAGAATTATCAGGTGGCATGAGACGGTTATATTCCCCTCATTAACTGAAAGTGAAGATGGTGTTTAGCTATTTATTTAGGGTTGGTGGACTCGAGTCATAGATAATCTCATACTATCAAGAGGGGATCCGCGTTTGGAAAAGTTGGGTGGAACACTATCTCTCATTCTTGCTCCCCATCCCTTTTCCAGAGAAAAGAAGCTGCCATGAAAAAGTGCCTAGGAAAATGCAAAAGCGGTAGTACCGCTCTAGCGTTACTGCCGCCCACCAGAGCCAGGCTCTGATAGAGGCGAAGTTGTCCCTCCTTTCAATGAGATCGTGGGTATCGTTTTTGTAAAGTCGACTTTGACGATCCGACTATGAACGTGTGAGGACGTCGCGCCTTAGCAATAGCTAAACCAACTCCGAGAGGTTATTGACCAGGTCGGAGCACGATCAACCTCACCACGAAGGTTTGTTTCCTTCACACAAACGAAGAACAAGCAAGAAACTAAGATTGCAATCAAGATATTGCGAATATAAGAGGAAAGCTTTATTGATGAAGGTGGGGTTCTGTGACGCCTTTGTCTGGTCGTAGAACACAAATGAAGAACGCGAAGTTGCCGCTATGGCAAACTTGTAATCTAAACAAAACCCAAGTCTAAACGGTGCCCTAAGGGTTGTATATATGAGGGAATAGAGAGGCAATTTCGTGACCCTTGGAGGAGGGGTCCGAAAACAGCTCTAAACTCGGTTTCCCCACACATACGGACTCTAAAAATAACCTATATTATGGTATTTCAAAATTACATGGGCCTGACCCAAAATTAACGTGGCTCAACACCTATAATAGCCTATGGACGAAATTTATAAAGTGACGTCTTGAATATTTCGTCCAAAGCCTTCATGCTCTCCTTATGGTGGCTTTAAAGTATGAAAATCACGAGCGGAAGCTCCATTGTTCTCTCCCACGTGTGCACCTTCTTCTCCATGCTTGATCCCGCTCCAACGGATATCCTTCTTGTCCATGCTAGGTCCTTCATTCATGAGCACAACAAAAGTATCTAACTTAGGCAGCATCATATGTTCATGAACATTAGAAGTATTCCCAAGAAACAAAAGTACCTGGTAATTCAATTGGCGTGCCCGAGCTCTAGTAACTGGTCCAGTATGTATAGCAGTTGGGACAGTGGGTGTAACAATGGTGTTGATGTCCTCATCATCCTCCCCTTCTTGAACTGAAGTCGTCCTCGACGGAAGCTCATCTTCCTCACCCAAATACAGCTTCAAATCTGCAATGTTAAAAGTGGGACTAACCCCAAAATCTGCACGCAGCTCAAGTCTATATGCATTATCATTTATTTTCTCTAATGCTTTGAAATGACCATCAGCACACGGCATTAGCTTTGACTTGCGCAAATCAGGAAACCTATCCTTACGCAAATGCAACCAAACAAGTTCTCCAGGTGCAAAGACAACATGTTTTCTACCCTTGTCTCCAGCAAGTTTATATTTAGTATTCATGCGCTCAATGTTTTCCTTAGTTAACTCATGCATTTTTAATATCAAATCAGCATGTTCTTTAGCATCAAAATTAACCTTCTCAGCAGATGGAAGAGGTAACAAATCAATAGGTGCACGAGGTAGGAAACCATACACAACTTCAAAAGGACACATCTTTGTAGTAGAATGCAGCGAACGATTATAAGCAAATTCAATATGAGGCAAGAATTCTTCCCACAGTTTTAGATTGTTCCTCAAAACAACTCTAAGCATAGTAGACAAAGATATATTGACTACTTCAGTTTGTCCATCAGTTTGGGGGTGACATGTAGTACTAAAAAGCAATTTTGTCCCCAACTTAGCCCATAAACATCCCCAAAAGTGGCTAAGAAATTTAGCATCACGATCTGAAACAATCGTATTTGGAACACCATGCAAGCGAATAATTTCACGAAAGAACAAATCAGCCACATTAGCGGCATCATCACTTTTATGACATGGTATAAAGTGTGCCATTTTTGAAAATCTGTCCACGACAACAAATATGCTATCCCTCCCCTTCTTTGTTCGAGGTAAACCTAAAACAAAGTCCATAGATATATCCTCCCAAGGAACACTAGGTACAGACAAAGGCATATATAAACCATGAGGATTGAGTCGTCACTTAGCTTTTTGACATGTCGTGCAGCGAAAAACAAAATGCTCAACATCCCGTCGCATCCTTGACCAAAAGAAATGTGTAGCAAGTACGTCCTCCGTCTTCTATACGCCAAAGTGTCCCATCAATCCTCCTCCATGCACCTCCTATAACAACAAAAGACGAACGGGGCTAGCTGGAATGCATAGCTTGTTAGCACGAAACACAAATCCATTATTAATGATGAACTTGTTCTTTGAAATCAGCATCATGCACATATTGATCTTTGATGGTCTTCAAGCCAAATATTTTAAAGTCAAGTTGTGAAAACATAGTATAACGACGAGACAAAGCATCAACAATAACATTTTCTTTACCCTTCTTGTGTTTAATGACGTACGGGAAAGTCTCAGTGATTCAACCCATTTAGCATGTCTACGGTTCAGTTTTGCTTGACTTTTAATATGTTTCAAAGATTCATGATCAGAATGTATGACAAATTCTTTGGGCCATAAATAATGTTGCCATGTTTCCAAAGTCCGAACAAGAGCATATAATTCCTTATCATAAGTAGAATAATTCAGACTAGGCCCACTTATTTTTTCATAAAAGTATGCAACAGGTTTACCACCTTGTAATAACACACCTCCTAATCCAATTCCACTAGCATCACATTCAAGCTCAAAAGTCTTATTAAAATCAGGAAGTTGGAGTAAAGGAGCATGTGTTAACTTATCTTTCAAAACCGTGAAGGCTTCTTCTTGTGTGGTACCCCAAGAATAAGGCACATCCTTCTTTGTAATCTCATTGAGGTGCAGCAATGGTGCTGAAATCTCTCACAAAACGCCTATAAAACCCGGCGAGTCCAAGGAAACTCCTTACTTGTGTGACCGTTTGGGCTGCGGCCAACTCTCAATAGCTTCAATCTTGTCTTTATCAACTTCAATTCCCTGTGGAGTAACAACATAGCCAAGAAAAGATACTCGGTATGTGCAAAAGGTGCACTTCCCAAGGTTACCAAACAAATGTGCATCACGTAGAGCAGTAAAAACAACACGCAAATGATCCAAGTGTTCCTCCAAAGATCTACTATAAATCAGTATATCATCAAAGTAGACTACCACAAATCATCCAAAGAAAGCATGTAAAACGTCATTCATTAATCTCATGAAAGTGCTAGGTGCATTAGTCAATCCAAAAGGCATAACTAACCACTCATATAAGCCAAACTTAGTTTTAAATGTCGTTTTTCATTCATCTCCCAGTTTCATGCGAATTTGATGGTATCCACTACGCAAATCAACTTTTGAGAAAATTATGGAGACACTTAATTCATCAAGCATATCATCTAGCCTAGGAATAGGATGACGATAACAAATAGTAAGGTTATTAATGCCTCTACAATCAACACACATACGCGATGTACCATCCTTTTTCGGCACTAGAATAATAGGAACAACACAAGGACTAAGAGATTCACGTATATAACCTTTGTTGAGCATCTCTTGTACTTGACACATAATCTCCTTCGTCTCCTCTGGATTGGTACGGTATGGTGCACGGTTGGGTAGCGATGCACCGGGAATTAAGTCAATCTGATGCTCTATCCCTCTAATAGGTGGTAATCCCGGTGGCACGTCTTGTGGAAACACGTCAGCGAACTCCTTCAAAATGTTAATGACAGTAGGAGGCAAAGAGGGTGGCATGTCCTCGAATGAAAATAATACCTCTTTGCATACGAAAGCATAGCAAACAGACGTAGTAATATCCAAATCAGTAATATCAGATTTAGTGGCAAGTAAACAACCACTCTTCAGTTTTATTTTAGAGGCAACACTAGATGATGATTTAGTAGGCTTATTGTGTTGCTCAAATTCCTTTGCTACAATCTGATTTTCACTCTTATGTATGTCTTGTTTGGCTTTACTAGCTCTAGCAATGTCATCTTTCATAATATGTTCAGGAAACATAGGAAGCAAAGTTATATTTTGATCCTTATGAATAAGAGTATACTTATTTGTTCTACCATGGTGTACAAATTTTTTATCAAATTGCCATGGTCTACCAAGTAAAACGGAACATGCTTGCATGGGTACCACATCACAATCAACAAAATCAGAATATGTAGCAATGCCAAAATGCACACGAACAGTATGTGCTACCTTAACCTTGCCACTGTTGTTGAACCACTAGATATAATAAGGACGAGGATGTGGTCTGTTGGTGAGAGATAGCTTCTCCACCATCTCCATGCTAGCTAAGTTGTTGCAACTCCCTCCATCGATAATGACGCGAACAGAACGTTCCTTTACAACTCCCTTTGTATGGAACAAGTTGTGCCTCTGATTTTGCTCAGCCTGTGTTACCTGCACACTTAAAACACGTTGAGCAACTAAGCTTTCATACCTGTCAGCGTAGTCAACAACCATGTAGTGTGTCTCTTGTTCACTATCATCCACACCTCGTTCTTCACTTACAATAAGAGCCAGAGTCTCCTCGTCATAATCACTAGCGGAGTCATATCCACCATCTTCAGTAATAATCATCACGCGCTTGGATGGGCACTCTCTCGCATAATGACCTCCACCCTTGCAACGACGACAAATAACCTCATGTGTTTGCCCTGTGGATGCCATGGATGAAGAAGAGCGCTGTGCAGGCCTGGAAGGTGTGCTATTAGCGAAGGGTGGGGCAGGGGCCTGTTTCCTGGTATCTCTCGTGGAATTGGCGGCTGAAGTAGGTGGTGTTGATGTAGAAGGACGTGTGGAAGTAGATGTGGTTTGTGGCGTCCATGAGGAAGTGCAACCTGTAGAAAAATTAGTTCTCGCCAATACCTGTCCATCCTGCACTTCACGTTCAGCTTTGCAAGCAAGATGGAATGAACGAGTGATAGTGTTATAATCCTTATATTCTAGAATAGTCTGAATATCTCTATTTAATCCACCCATAAAACGTGCAAGCATAGCTTCATTGTCCTCAACAATACCACATCTAATCATTCCAGCTTGTAATTCCTGATAATATTCTTCTACATACTTTTTTCCTTGTCTTAAACGTTGTAAGTTTTGAAGTAATTCACGTTGATAATATGGTGGAACCCAACGAGTACGCATAGCAGTTTTCAAAGCAGGACAAGTAGTTGGAATATTAGCATGATGTATTCGACAATATTCAGACCACCAAACACAAGCAAAACTAGTGAAAGAACAAACAGCAACAACAACATGTCTATCTTCAGGAAATTGCAAGCATGTAAAACGTTGCTCTGTTTCTAACTCCCAAGTAAGATATATATCAGGAACATATCGACCATCAAAAGTAGGAATATTAAATTTAAGTCTAGGGAGATGGTCATGATTCCGTACCTGAGGGTCTGGTGCATCCCTACCGTTGCGATTGTATCCATGTGAACGACCGGCGGCTTGTCGTGGTGGTTGTTGTTCCTCGTGCTGAACTGGAGCAACCTCTCCCTCATCACCGTAATCACCATCATAATCACCATCATAATACTTCTTCTGCTCAGCCTTAGAAAACTCGGTAGTAGTAGCAGGATGAGCAACAACATTAGCAGCAGCAACAGGAGCAGCAGTAGGAGCAACAACACCAAAAATCTGAACTTGGCCGGCAGGCACACGTCGCGCTCGTAGGCGTTGTTGTTGTTGTGGTTGAAGAGGGACATAAGCTGCAGCTGGTGGTGGTAAACGGGCAAGCACCTCGTTGAATTTGGCGTTCATCTTGGTGTCGAATTTCTTCTCCATACCTTCGAGCTTGTCCATGGCCTCTCCAAAGGTGGTTACAAAATCCTGTACTTGGTCCGACTTCATTTGCTGAAATTTATCATGGAGCTCCCTGTTGGTCGGTTTCTCCCAGTCGATCTCCTCGTCGTGTGATCCTGGAATGGTTAGAAGCAATAGGAACACAAAAGAAAATGAAACTACAAACTACTAGGAAGTGGTGGTGTGTCACAAATCCGTCAAGCAAATCTCAATTTCTTACCAATTCTTACCCAACAACAGGTGGCGATCGGCAACCGGTGTAGTCAAAACTCTCAAAGCTTGGATAGAGCGATTGTTAGGTGGTGTCAAACACATGATGTAGATGTATGTGGAGCTGGGAAGGCTTATAATATGGTAGCAAGAAGAATCAACAATAGTTAGTTTAGGGATGCAAAGTTGAAAAGATGCTCAATGACGGTACCGTGCTGGTCCTAGGCTAGACCGTACTAGAGATGCGAGCCTAGAACACCAACAAAAGTCACGACGACACGTACTAATCAAGGAAAGAGCCACTCTGTTTTTTTGTTATTTTTGCGCTCTTTTTTTGCGCTTTTTTCTAGAAAATCACTATAATGGCGAGTGTCTCAAAACTCTTCCCAAGGATGAAAAACAGGATAGGCACGAAAAAAATTGACAATTTTTTTAATTTCTGGAGCAATTCGGGGCTGCGACGACCAAAAATTGCGACAAAAATCACTATGATGGCGAGTGTCTCAAAACTCTTTAAAAATCCTAACAAAACGTTAGAGATTTTTTTCACCCCTCGAAATTTTGGCCTAAAAGTGTTATAGAAAGCGTGCCAGACACTTTTTTTCTTCCGAAACCTACTCAGGTAAGGAAACGCGAAACCGAAATCAAACAGATCTCAAAATTAACCTAAGATGGAAAGGATGTAGACTAGGATTGTGGTGGATATATGGTGGTGGTATATGGGAACAAGGATAATGGTGGCGTGGTGGTGGTATATGGCAGCAGCGATGATGGTAGCGTGGAGGTGGTATATGGCAGCAACAATGATGGTAGCGTGGAGGTGATATATGGCAGCAATGAAAGACAGTGCGGTGGTGGCGTGACAACCTGTGAACAGAACTCGAGACTCTAAAGAACTAGACACTAAGACCAGCAACTCGACACGACGATGTAACCGCAAATTAAACTAAGCAGACTACTAAAAAGACTATGCAAAGGCTTAGATTGGTTCCAATATGATGATCTAACCGTATTTTTTCTGGTTTTTCACGGGCGATAGGTATGAAGAACAGATGCAATCTAACTACGAAAATATGGTAAAATCTCACCGAGCAACATGGAACTCTGATAGCACTTGTTAGAGGCGAAGTTGTCCCTGTCTTTCAATGAGATCATGGGTATCGTTTTGGTAGAGCCGACTTTGACGATCCGACTATGAACGTGTGAGGACGTCACGCCTTAGCAATCGCTAAACTAACTTCGAGAGGTTATTGACCACGCCGGAGCACGATCAACCTGACCAAGAAGGTCTGTTTCCTACACGCAAACGAAGAACAATCAAGAAACTAGGATTGCAATCAAGATATTGTGAATATAAGAGGAAAGCTCTATTGACGAAGGTGGGGTTCTGTCACGCCTTTGTCCGGTCGTAGAACACAAACGAAGAACGCGAAGTTGCAGCTATGGCGAACTTGTAATCTAAACAAAACCCAAGTCTAAACGGTGCCCTAAGGGCTATATATATGAGGAAATAGAGAGGCAATTTCGTGACCCTTGGAGGAGGGGTCCGAAACAGCCCTAAACTCGATTTCCCCACATATACAGACTCTAAAAATAGCCTATATTATGGTATTTCGAAATTACATGGGCCTGGCCCAAAAATAAGGTGGCGCAACACCTATAATAGCCTATGGACGAAATTTATAAAGTGACGTATTGAATATTTCGCCCAAAGCCTTCATGCTCTCCTTATGGTGGCTTTAAAGTGCGAAATCACGAGTGGAAGCTCCATTGTTCTCTCCCGCGCGTGCACCTTCTTCTCCATGCTTTATCTCGCTCCAACGGATATCCTTCTTGTCCATGCTAGGTCCTTCATTCATGATCACAACAAAAGTACCTAACTTAGGCAGCATCATATGTTCATGAACATTAGAAGTATTCCCAAGAAACGAAAGTACCTGGTAATTTAATTGGCGTGCACGAGCTCTAGTAACTGGTCCAGTATGTATAACAGCTGGGACTGTGGGTGTAACAGTGGTGTTGATGTCCTCATGAGGCTCTCTACTGCTTGTTTTATTTCCCTAGTGTTTGGGGGCGTTTTTCTTTGTTTGGGCGGAAGTACCGCCCAGGGGGAGAGGTAGTACCGCTCCAGCAGTACTGTCGCCCCTTCTGCCGTGCCCACTTCTTCTTAGAAATTTCCTCTGGTGTCCTACCTCTCCTCGACCAGGCTGAGCGGAAGTACCGCTCCTACAGGATGGTAGTACCACCCTGGTAGATGGTACTACCACTTAACTGGGCCAGTAGGGGCTGGTAACAACCAGATTTCCCCCCACTATAAATAGGGGTCTCCTTCCCCTAGGAGATCTCACCTTTTCCTCTCCAACTCCACCATTGCTCGAAAAGCACAAACTTTTCTAATCTCCCTCCGTAGCCATCAGCTCTTGTTGATTCTCTAGGGTTTGGAGGAGAAGGCCTTCCCCCATTCTTCCACCAAGAGAAAATTTATTCCCCCCATTAATCCATCACAAATCTTGTTACTCTTGGGTGTTTGAGCACCTTAGACGGAAGAGATCACCTCGAATCCATATTCCATTGTGGTGAAGCTTCATGGTCTTGTTGGGAGCCTCCAATTAAGTTGTGGAGATTGCCCCAACCTTGTTTGTAAAGGTTCGGTCACCTCCTTCAAGGGCACCACTTACTGGAATCACGGCACCTCGTATTGTGCGAGGGCATGAGGAGAATACGGCGACCTTAGTGGAATCTTGGGGAGCATTGTTCCTCCAAACCGCTCCAACGGAGACGTACTTCCCTTCAAAAGGAAGGAACTTCAGAAACACATCCTCGTCTTCATCGGTTTCACTTGTGGTTATTTCCTACCTTTACTTGTATTTACTTCTTGCTTATTATTGTTGTTGTTAGCATCATATAGGTTGCTCACTTAGTTGCTATCTAGACAACCTATTTGTTGCTAAACCTAATTTGTTTAAAGAAAAGTTAAAAATTTGTTAGTTGCATATTCACCCCCCTATAGTCAACCATATCAATCCTTTCAATTGGTATCAGACCCTCGTCTCTTTATTAAGGGTTTCACCACCCAAAGACTATGGCTCGCAATGAGGAGCGGGTTGAGGAGGTGCCCAAGGGAGCTGTTGCAAACTCGGTCACCCGAGAGGAGTTAAATGAGGTCATGTCCACATTTAAATCCTTAATGGGTGTCGAAGTCAAGAACATGCTTAAAGATTTCCTTGATATTTACAAACCGTCTACCGACCTGTTGTTTGTGGCTAATCCCACAACTTAGGATACGGGGGGCCAATTACGAAAAGGAAAATGCTAGTAGTGAAAAAGATAAATTACCTCAAGGAAAAAGTGGGGCAAATACCTTTACCTCGGTTCCTCCTCCCATGGTCTATGGAGGACCGGTCCATCCTCCGCATATTATTAATCTCGGTCCTCCACCAAAGCTCGGTAAGAATGATTTTGCTAACTGGGTTTTGGTATAAAGGCTCATTTGAATCACAGCTCATCACAACTTTGGAGAATCATCGAGCAAGGCTACTACCCTCATGGTCCAAGAAACCTCACTCCAAGAGAAGAGGTTGACAATCAGCTCAACCATTCAGCCATGTTCATCCTTCAAGCGGTTGTTCCTATTGAAGATCTTGCTCATTTGCGTCCTTCACTCTTTCCAAAGATTGTTTGGAGCACATCATTTCCATGTACAAGGTAAGTTCTAGTATTCAACGGTGAAACTATGAAGTGATACTTGATGAGGCCGATGAATTTGTCATGATTGAGGATGAAGATCCTCGTGAGCTATACCCTAGGGTGACGACTCTTGCTACCGCTCTTCAAGATCATGGAAGCAAGGATGTGGATGATAATTAGATCAAGTGTAAGTTTCTCAAGGCTATTATGTCCTTCAACAAATCCATGTCCTCCGTCATCCGTCAGAGGCCAGACTTTCACTCCTTGTCTTCAAGCGATGTGTTGGATGAGTTTATTGCCATGAACATATTGAACAAGACTGCTGACAATGCTCTTGCTCGTGTTCAACGGTCAAGAATAGACTCTCCCAAGCTTGCCTTGAAGGCCAAGGCTGAATTGGAGGAAGATGAGGAAGAAGAAGAGGAATTGTGCCCCGAAGACACCAAGTATGCTTGTCACGAGCATATGGCTCTTGCATCAAGACAATTTTGGGGCAACAAGATAAACTCAAAGCCAAATTTCTCCAAGAATAGCTCAAATGGTTCCAAAGGTAAGCAACATGTGAGGACTTGCTACAACTATGGCAATGTCAGTCACTTTGTCACTGACTGTCCTTATGAGAAGAGGGAAGACAATGGTGGCAAACTTATTCGAAAAGACGAAGCCAAGCCCTTCCCCAACAAGAACAACTTCTTCAAGAACAAGCCCCAAAAGGTGTTGGTGGCTCAAGAGGAGTACCTCTCCGATGAGGATGAGGATGATGATGCAAGTGGTGAAGTGATGGGGATGGCTACCATGGCCATCACATCTTCTTCTCCAAGCAAGGTGTCCCTCTTCAACGCCCCCAACGATAACCGCATTGCCAAGTGTCTTATGGCCAAGGCATCCAACAAGGTAACATCCAACATTAAAACTTCCAACCTTAATGCTACCATTTCCACTACATCTGTTAGTGGTGATGAAAAGGAAGAGGTAGAGGAGGAGGAAAACTCCTTTGATAAATTCATGAGAAAACTCAAGGGTAACTTGGAGAGGCTAATGACCTCATTTAATCGCATGAAGAAACTATCTCTACACTACAAGGATATAGTCATGACTATGCCGATGAGATTGCTGATCTTTCTATTGCTCTTGAAGAAGAGCAAGGACTTCGTTTGACTCTTGAGGAGTCACACAACGATGACCTTGCTAAGTTAAGGAAATACCTTGATCATGCTCTTGTTCTTAGTTGTGTGCTTCAATCCGAAAAGGTTGCACTTGGGCTTGACCATGTTAGATTCAAGGAAGAGCTTGCAACACTTGAAAAGGCTCACAAGTCCTTGAAGAATGTTCATGCCTCTTTAAAAGAGTCTCATGCTCAACTCCAAGTAAAACTCACTAAGGAAATAGCCACTTGTTCTCCATTTGTTTTAATTGATAATGTCCATGCTACTAACTTTTGTTGTGAGCATGCACATCTTGTGGAAGAGAACACCAAATTAAAGGAGCAGCTTGAGAAAGGCCTTGTGACATGCATCCAAGGTGAAAAGAATCTTAGTGACCTTTTGAGCAGTCAAAGGAAGTGGTTGCAAAGGAAGGAGTCGTGTTTGCACCCAAGTCCAAGAAGAACAAGAAGAGGAAGACCAAGCAACCTCCCTAGCTTATGGAAACCTTTGTTAAAATTGGGGAGGGTACTCATGAGAAGAAAAAGGACGAAGATAAGGGTGGTAATGCCCTACCCAACACAACCGGCGACTTTAACCCCTCTTATGTTTTAGGTCGTGCCAGTGATGGGAATGTTTTTGCTAAGTTTGTTGGTTCTTATGATGAGTACATTGAATGGTCTATTTGGGTTCCTAAGACCCTTGTTACTAACCTGAAAGGTCCCATTAAAGAATGGGTACTTAAATCCAAGCATTGATCTTATGAAGGAGTTTGCTTCCGGTGGGGTGTCATGGTTGCTTGATAGTGGAGAAACAAATCATATGACCGGAAGCAAGGACTTGGTGGTGGACGTTCATCCTGACCCATCCATTGCAACCCAAGTCTCCTTTGGTGATGATGCGATTTCAAAGGTATTGGGTCTCGGCAAGGTGGTAATTTCTCCAAAACTTATCATTGAAAAGGTTATGCTTGCTGAGACCCTCGCATACAATTCACTTTTCGTTCATCAACTTGCACTTATGGGCTTTAGTACCTTCTTTGGCATTGAATCTATGGCCCTTTTGTGGAGCAAGACTCTTAAAGTAGCCTTTGTTGGGCATGTCGAGAACGGTCTCTATGTGGTTAACTTTTTAGAGCGACCCACTAAGACCACGACTTGCCTAATGGCTAAAGTTGATGTGGGATGGCTTAGGCATCGCCGGCTAGCCCATGTCAATATGAGATCTTTGCAAAGTCTCCTCAAAGGGGATCACGTTCTTGGACTAACAAATGTGAGTTCCGCTAGAGATCGTGCTTGCAATGCGTATTGAAGGAAAGAATCATGAGACATCTCACCGCGCCATGACTACCATCTACTCAAAAAAGACCTTGGAGATCCTCCACATGGATCTCTTTGGTCCTCCATCCTATGATAGTCTTGGCGGAAGAAAGTATTGCTTGGTGATAGTGGATGATTACTCAAGATATACCTGGTATACTTTTTCAGGAGAAAGAGTGAGACTCAACAAACTGTCATCGACTTTGCTAATGAAGCTCAACGCCAACATAATGCAAATATATTGATGATTAGAAGTGACAATGGCACCGAGTTCAAGAATTACACCCTAAATTAATTTCTGAGTGATGAAGAAATCAAGCATCGATATTGCTAGCCTTACAATCCTCAACAAAATGGTGTGGCAGAAAGGAAGAACCAGGCATTGATGGATGCGGCAAGAACCAGGATGGCGGAGTTTAAATCTCCGTATAACTTTTGGGCTGAAGCCATCAACACCACATGTCATGCATCCAATCGGCTCTACCTCCGCAAAGGCTTGAACAAGACTCCATATGATATTCTTACCGGCAACAAGCCCAACCTCAAGTACTTCCAGGTGTTTGGCTGTAAGTGTTTGATTCTTAAGAAAGGTGCTCAATTGTCTAAATTTGAACCTAGAGCTCAATATGGCATATTTTTTGGTTATGCTACAAACTCTCGCGCTTACCGTTTCCTCGTCCTTAGGACTCATTGAGGAGACGTGTAACGTGGAGTTTGATGATAATAATGGCTCCCAAGTGGAGCAAAGTGCTCTTTGTGATGTAGGTGATGAAATTCCTCCCCTAGCCATAAGAAGAATAGGTGTGGGACACTTCCTGCCCGTTGAGGACCCCTTGTGGCTGAAGGAGAAGGACAATGTTCCACTCATGTGGAACCATCACCGAAGCAAGACCCACATACTTCCGAAGAACGCTCTGAAGGCCCTCAACCCTGTGATCTTGATCAAGGAGAAGATCAACCTCAGGATGGTCCTGCACCAAGTGATGTCCTTGATCAAGCTCATCCCTCTAAGGATGCTCAAGATCAAGAGCAAGCTCAAGATCAAGACCAAGTTCAAGATCAAGAGCAAGCGCAGGAACAAAATCAAGCTCAAGATCAAAGGGAAACTCGCAAAGGCGGTAAAAGACTGAAACAGGCTCCTCAGCTTACCCCTGAGGAGATTCAAGAAAGATGTGCAACTAAGAATGCCGAAACACTCATAAAGAATTCTTATATACTAGGGAATGTCTATGGCAGCTTACAGAGAGGGGTAACCACTCGTCATCAATTATCAAACTTTAGTGCCCATCATGTGTTTGTTTCTTGCATTGAACCACTAAAGGTAAAAGAGGATCTCAGAGACATGGATTGTGTTGAAGCCATGCATGAAGAACTCAACAACTTCGAGCGTAAAAAAGTGTGGCGACTGGTGCCAAGACCAAAGGAGAACCACATTGTCATTGGGACAAAGTGGATCTTTAAGAACAAGCAAGATGCGAAAGGTGTTGTCACTCGTAACAAGGCAAGATTTGTAGCACAAGGCTACTCCCAAGTCGGGGCATCGACTACGATGAAACCTTTGCTCCTGTCGCTCGCCTTGGATCTATTCGCATCTTGCTCGCATTTGCTTCTCATCATAATTTCAAACTATACCAAATGGATGTGAAGAGTCCATTTATTAATGGTCCCCTTAAGGAGTTGGTTTATGTTAAGCAACCCCTAGGGTTCGAGGATCCCAAGTTCCCTAATCATGTGTATGTTCTCGATAATGCACTCTATGGCCTTAAACAAGCCCCACGTGTGTGGTATGAGCATCTTACCGAGATGTTACATGACCGTGGATTTGAAGTTGGGAAATTTGACCCCACTCTTTTTACTAATAAGGTCAAGGGGAGATTGTTCATATGCCAACTATATGTTTATGATATTATCTTTGGTTCTCATAACAAAGCTTTAATGAAGAATTTGCCGCACTAAGGACTAAAGAGTTTGAGATGTTTATGATGGGAGAGTTGAAGTTTTTCCTTGGATTCGAAGTCAAGCAACAAAGTCAAGGAACCTTCATAAATCAAGAAAAATACACTCAAGACATGCTCAGAAGGTTCAAGATGGATGATATCAAACCAGCCAAGGCCAACACTCCCATGCCTCTCAACTGCCATCTTGACCTCGATCCCAATGGTAAAGTTGTGGATCAAAAGGTATATCGCTCTATGATCCTCTCTCTGCTTTACCTTTGTTCATATAGATCAGATATTATGTTGAGTGTGGGAATTTGTGCATAATTTCAATCCGCACCTAAGGAAAGCCACTATGTGGCAGTCAAGCGAATCTTTCGATATTTGGCTCATACCCCAAACTTTGTCTTATGGTATCCCAAAGGTGCTTCATTTGATCTCATAGGATATTCGGACTCGGATTGGGAGGGAGACCGTGTGGAGAGGAATTCAACTTCCGGAGGTTGCCAATTCCTTGGTATCTCTCTGATAAGTTGGTCTTCCAAGAAACAAAGTTGTGGTTCTCTCTCGTCCACCAAGGGTGAATATGTAGTTGCTGCAAGTTGTTGTGCTCAGTTGCTTTGGATGAGCCAAACTTTAAGGAATACGGCGTCACATGTGACAAAGTGCCTCTTTATTATGATAATATAAGTGCCATCTCAATCTCCAATAATCCGGTTCAACATTGCAAGACGAAGCACATCAGTATTCGTCACCGCTTCATCCGGGATCACATCAAGCGTGGGGAGATTGATCTCATTTACCTCAACACTAATGATCAGCTTGCAAATATTTTCACAAAGCCTTTAAATGAAGCAAGATTTCGCGAGTTAAGACATGAGCTAAATATGATTGATTTGAGAAATGTGGATTGAAATTAGGCACACCCCACCACTCTCATCATTCTATTTTGTTTAGATGTAGGCATTAATTTAGGGGGAGTGTTGTTCACTCAATGAACTCTCCCTCCCCCTATTATGCATAAATCGACCAAGTCGTTCATAGTAGTCACTGATGGTGATACGTGTGCTTCAAATACGAGTTTTGGTCATGGGCCCAAGGTTAAAATCTTCACGGTGCCATACCAACTGACTCAAACATAAGTGGCCTCGGCCACCGCCCCCTCTTCCACACAAGTTCTTTTTGTTAATTGCATGAACGGTCACTCCACAATGCGTTCTTCTTCTTGTTTTGCATTCTTTTAAGGTGGAGTACCTTCTTGATTTTGTGCCTTTATTCTCTCCTCCGCATAGTCAAATAGATCCAAATTTGGTGCCTTTATTATCTCCATCTTTTAAGGTGGGTGTTGCTTCGGTCACACGTGGTACTACCACTCCAGGCCAGTACTACCACCTCAGGGAATTTGTGGGGAGTTAAGATCGGGGCAGGGGGAGTTCTAACTCCCCCATACCCATTCTCTCCCTCTCCACATGCCTCTCCCTCTGTGTGGCGACTAAGAACATCACCGGAGGCCGGCTCTGGATCCCTCTATCTGTGTCGCCCTTCACTTTTTCGTCCGGAGGGATCTCTTCCCCCATCTTCCTCGTGCCATGGAATCCTGTGATTGCTCTGGTCCTATGACTTGTCCCATGAACCCCAAGCATGGCTCTAAGCGCCCACGTGCATCTGAGGAGGCAGCTTCTAGTTCCAGTGCTTAGTCATAAAAGAATCATGTGAGGAGGACAATGAGCAAGAAGAAGGGCCCCAAGAGCCCCAAGATTTGCTTCAAGAAGAGTTTGTTGTGCTTCGCAAGAAGAATCCCTATTGCATGCATCAGGATGATGCTCTTGCAGGGCATCCATTTTGGAACAAGACTCAATCTCTTATCCATTCCAAGATCATCAAGACAAGGACCAATCTCTTTGTGGACGTGAAGAGCATTGACATGGGGAGCATGACCTCTAATACCCATACTGCTTATTTTGCTGAAGCTTATGCTCTGTGCGAGAAGTGGGTGATACGTGTGCAACGTATCGATAATTTATGAAGTATTCATGTCATATTTTCCTATGTTTATAATAACTTTATATGGTATTGATGCACATTATATGATTTATTAAGAACTAACCCGGGCTGGCACTGTTTTCAGCAGAATTATCGTGGTGTTGTTTTTTGTTCAGAAAATGGAAGTTCTCGGAATCGCCCGAAACTTTTTTATGATTTTTTCTGGAACATATGAGCAACATTGGAGCGAAGAACCACCAGAGGAGGGCTGGCCCAGGCCGCGCCCTGATGGCTTGTGGGTCCCACATGGCTCCCTTGCGCGTGATTCTAACGCTGAAAAATCCTATAAATCCTAGAAATCCCAGAAATAAAGACTGAACTTCCGCTCCGCTGCCGCAACTCTTTGTATCGCCGAAAAACCAATCTAGAGCGATTCCAGTACCATGCCGGAGAGGGAAAACCATCACCGGTAGCCATCTTCATCATCCCGTCGGAGCCCATGACAAGGAGGGAGTAGTTCACCCTCGAGGCTGTGGGTATATACCAATAGCTATGTGTTCAATCTCTCTCTCTCTCTCTCATGTTGTTGAGATGGCACGATCTCAAGAACACGGGCTTTGTTAATATAGTTGGATCATATGATGTATTTCCCTTACCATCTAGTTCTGATGAATTGTGTCTTTTCCTTTAAGATCGCGTCATGTTGGATTGAGCATAGGGAGGAACTTATGCTTGTAGGAATTGCAATAATATCAAGTTTCGTCCCTATGTGTTGAAAATCTTGAAGTTTTGCTTCTTTTGCCTTCCTATGCTAGTTGATTCTTGTTCCCAAAAATTGTTTGCTCATAAAATACTTACGCATAGGAAGAGGGTTAGACTTAAATGTGCTTGTCATATGCTTCATAATGCTCCCATTGTGTTCCAATTCAATATTTTTACGTGAGCATCATTGAAATCATCATGCCTAGCTAAAATGACTTTAAAAAAAAGCGCTTGTCGGGAGACAACCCAACACTTCTACATTCTATTATTGCGTGTTAAAATGATTAATCTACTTTATTAATTATATGTATTTTATTTCAATAAAGGGTCAAGTAAAGCCTTTGGGATAGTGTGGAAACTTGTTAGTTTAAATCTGTGCAAAAACAGAAACTTTTGCCTCCAGTATATGAATTATATGATTTTACTGGAAAGTAAAAAAATTCTGAAATTTTTACACAGTTTATATATGCAAGTTCGACGTGTTTCCTAATTTTTCAGAATTTTAGATGCATATAAGCATGGTGTTCGGTCAGATCTTTACAAATTGTTCAGTTTTTGACAGATTCTGTTTTGCATGCATAGTTTGCTTGTTTTAGTATTTCTATAGCTTATATTGAGTGATATAAATTATGGGAATGATAAAATACAGTAGGTATCATGTGGTAACAATTATGAATCTTGTCTTTACAGTACCTAAGTAAATGATCTATCTTTATTATACTAACCCATCTCACGAAGTTCCGTTAAGTTTTGTGAGATTGAAGTTTTCAAATTTTGGGTGAGATACCAATATGAGGAGAATAAGGAGTGGAAAGTCCCTAAGATTGGGGATTCCCAAGGCACCCCTAAGGTAATATTCAAGGAATACCCAAGCGTCTAAGCTTAGGGATGCCCCGGAAAGCATCCCCTCTTTCGTCTTCGATACTATCGGTATATCTTACTTGGAGCTATATTTTTATTCGTCACATAATATGAGTTTTGCTTGGAGCGTCATTTTATTTTATTATTATTTTATTTATGTTATTTATAATATTTTTTGTCAGTAAAATTGTTTCGAGAATTGCCTTTAGAATGCTTGAATTGCATGTGTGATTTGTGTTGTAAAAAACAGAAATTGTTGATGTATTATTTGAATTATGTAATTTTACTGGAACGCGGAAAGTTTCTAAAAAAATTCACAGAAGGATCATACAAATTCTTTTTCGTTTCCTCAATTTTCATAATTTTTGGATATACATAAGTACACTGTTTTAATAAATTTCTATAGTCTGTCCTGTTTAGACAGATTGCTGACATAGTTTTGTTATCTACTTCTTCTATAGTTTTCATGACTTATATTGGTAGATATAAATTGTGGAAATGATAGTATACAGTAGATAATGTTTGAAAATTATTATGCAACTTGTATTGTAAGTACATGAAGTGTTGATTTATTCTTATGTGTACTAACCTATCTCACGAGTTCTTTTCAAGTTTTGTGTGGATGAAGTTTTTGAGACATAGGTGAAACCGGGACATGAGAGGATTGAACGGGATACAAAAGCTCAAGCTTGGGGATGAACAAGGCACCCCAAGACAATATCACAAGAATTCTCAAGCATCTAAGCTTGGGGATGCTACACATCCCACCCATCTTCGTCTACTATCGGTTAGCCTATGTTGAGCCTAAATTTTTATTCGTTCAAATGATATATGTTATTCTTGGAGTGCTATTTTTGTTTTGTTTGCGGTTTGAATAAAATATCAAGATCTAAAAGTCTTTACTGAGAGAGATTCCTCATATATCTACTTAATTGTTTTGACAACTCATTGATCTCCACTTATATCTTTTGAGAGTAGTTTGATGTTTACTCTTGTGCTTCACTTATATCCTAAGAGTAAAACATTGAATGAATTGAATAACATAAATGTGAAATTATATATATGGTTCATATTCTTATCCCATGGGGAGTAGTGACTTCATGTATAGGAGTATAAGCGGTAAAATTTATTGGAATTTAGCAAACATAGCATTGGTCTTTTAAACGATTCATGAAAGAACATTGAAGGAAGAGAGGTTTCACATATAGATATACTATATTGGACATCTTCTATGATTGTGAGCCCCATTAATTATTTTCAAACTTGATCAAGTAGTTGACGTTGGACAAGGAAGACAACTTAATGGTTATGTTTGTTTATATTCACATATCACTTATATTGTCATGGATCCTCTAACATGTGGTGCTTATTTAGAACCTTTTGCTAGCCAAAACTTTGTACTAAGTAGAGATACTACTTGTGCATCCAAATCCTTGAAACTAGTTTCTTGCCATGAGAGTCCACCATATCTACCTATGGGTTGAATAAGATTCTTCAAGTAAGTTGTCATCAGTGCAAAAAGGAATAAAAATTGCTCCTAAATATGTACGATCTTTTATGGGAAGGGAAAATAAGCTTTGTACAAACTTGAGATGGTGAAGAAATAAAAGCGATGGACTGCATAATAAATGTTGTCATCCCAAGGGGCAATATAAAGTGATGTTCCTTTTCATTAACAGATTAGACATCCAAAAATAAAAAGCACATGACAACCTCTGCTTCCCTTTGTGAAGGGCCTATCTTTTACTTTTCATGTCGAGTCAACTTCTTATTCCAATCTATTAATTCCTTAGTTGGCAAGCATTATGTGTTGGGGAAAGATCCAGACACATATATCCAATTGAATATAGGTGATCATGATTCATTATTTGTTGACATTAACCCCGAGATAAATAAGTTGGGAGGCGAAACTTAAAGCCCCTATCTTCCTTGTGTTTGACTGAAACTTTTTGTTCTAAAAATATACTTTGAGTGTCACCAATCATGGAAGACTAAATGATAGTTGAGTATGTGGAATTTGCTGAACCAAAGCTCTTACATAGACCCTTCCTGGAAATAAGATGAATTGTAATATTTTGATGACAGAAAACATAGTTTGCTATTTTTCAAGAAAGTTTATGGTTTATACTTTAACATGTGAATAACTTGCAACTCGATCTTGAGAAGATTTATGAGAAATACCTGCTGGTTATGATGCTAGAAAAATGGCTGAAATTATCCTTGATCAATATTATACATTATGCTAGCATTCACACTTCATAAATTATTTCTTTTATCATTTACCTACTCGAGGACGAGTAGGAATTAAGATTGGGGATGCTGATACGTCTCCAATGTATCGATAATTTATGAAGTATCCATGCCATATTTGCCTATGTTTATAATAACTTTATATGGTATTGATGCACTTTATATGATTTATTTAGACCTAACCTGGACTGACGCTGTTTTCAGCAGAATTACCATGGTGTTGTTTTGTGTGCAGAAAATGAAAGTTCTCGGAATCGTCCAAAACTTTTTTATGATTTTTTCTGGAACGTATGAGAAACGTTGGAGCGAAGAACCACCAGAGGAGGGATGCCACGGAGGCACAAGCCAACAGGGCGCGGCCTCGGCCTTGGTCGCGCCCTGATGGCTTGTGGGTCTCACATGGCTCCGTTGCTCGTAATTCCAACGCTGAAAAGTCCTATAAACCCAGAAACCCAAGAAATAAAGAGGGAACTTCCGCTCCGCCGCCGCAACTCTCTGTATCACTGAAAAACCAATCTGTTGCGATTCTAGTACCCTGCCGGAGAGGGAAAACCATCACCCGTGGCCATCTTCATCATGTCGGCGGTGGCCACGAGTAGTTCACCCTCGAGGTTGAGGGTATATACCAGTAGCTATGTGTTCAATCTCTCTCTCTCGTGTGTTCTTGAGATGGCACGATCTCAAGAACACAGATTTGTTAATATAGTTGGATCATATGATGTAATTCCCTTGCCATCTAGTTGTGATAAATTGATTCTTTTCTTTTAAGATCTCATCATGTTGGATTGTGCATATTGGTATGATAGCACTTGATGTAAGTCTTGCGTGGTATACCCGTAGTGACATTGGGGTATTCTATTGATTCACTTGATATATGTTGAGGCATCAACTTGCGGGTTCTAGTGACCTTGGGGATCTATGCATAGGGTTTGATTGTACGTTTTCATACCATTTTATCCGATAGAAATCTTGGGGTGCTCCTTGCATTTTCTTTGTGTTGGATTGAATATGATAGCTCTGAAATTGTTTGATACATGTCGCATAATTTAGCCACGGATACTTGAGGTGACATTGGAGTATCTAGGTGACATTAGGGTTGATTGATATGTATCATTGGTGTTATTCTAGTATGAACTCTTAGATAGATCGAACATAAAGGATAGATTGATGTTAGCTTAGTACAAACTCTTGAATAGATTGAATGGAAATGATAACTTGATGTTATCTTAGTACGAACTCTTGAATAGATTGATTGGGAAGAATAATGTTGAGGTGGTTCTACTACCTACACCAATTTAATCTTATTGTTCTCAAATAGATAAGAACTTTGGAGTGTTTGTTTTTTTGCACGTTGAGGGATCCAACTATGTTAGCATGGTTGAGAGATTGCACTAGTGAAAGTATGTACCCTAGGCCTTATTTCCAAGCATTAATACAATATTTTGCTCGCTGTTTGCCACTTGGTACCTTTCTGTTTTTATATTTTTAGATTACAAAAACCTATATCTACCATCCATATTGCACTTGCATCACCATCTCTTCACCGAACTAGTGCACCTAAACAATTTACCATTGTATTGGGTGTGTTGGGGACACAAGAGATTTCTTGTATTTGATTGCAGGGTTGCTTGAGAGAGACCATCTTCATCCTACACCTCCCACAGATTGATAAACATTAGGTCATCCACTTGAGGGAAAATTTCTACTGTTCTACTAAACTCTGCGCTTGGAGGCCCAACACGAGTCTACAAGAATAAAGTTGTGTAGTAGACATCAGTGGGGTCTTGGTCCTATCATCGACTTCAACCAGGACTTTGACAGCGAGCTCATGGCTCAATTCTATGCCATTGTTCACTTCCATGAAGGTGATGAAAGGCGCCTGACCTGGATGACTCGTGCGCGTGTGCTACACTCTGATTGGAAGTCATTTATGAACTCTCTGGGCATTGCTGATAGGGGTCTGCAAGTTCCTATTGGCCCGAGGCCTCACACTAAGGGTATTCCTGCTATTCACAAGTCCAGGCTCATTAGTCACCCGAGGAATTTGAAGACTTCCAGGGGTGACCGTACCGAGCTCATTACTTTTCTGGACATCATGCACATGATTTTTCGGAACACTCTATTTCCTCATGTTCAGAACAAGGACCAGGTGGACTCCTATCTTTAAACCTCCTTCTTTTCTGCATGGAGGAGCGAGATTGCCAGTACACCTTGGATGTTTCCCACATTATGTGGATGGATTTGAGGTCTGCTGTGTTTGACAAGAAGAAGGTGCCCATCTGTTAGGGCATATTTCTCTATATGTGGTTTTGGTAATTTATGACAATCCCTATGGACTAAGGGTTGCATTAAGTTATATTCGAATGATTTGTTCATAGGCACTTCTTGAAGTTCATATGTTGGTTTCAAGGTGTTTATACGATGACCAAGGTGGTATTCAAGGTATTATCCAAAGGATGGTCATAAAGACACAAGGTTGATCAAGACTAAGTCAAAGAGTAAACCAAGTTTATCAACACACAAATATTACAAGATGTACCAAGAAGGATCAAGTGATTCCATGGGTTAGGTGTGTTTCCATGGGTTTGCGTCAGGAGGAAGATCTCATTCAAGACATGGAAGATTGTGGAGTGCAAGTTCAAGTGGAGCATCATGAAGATATCATTCTTGAAGCTTGCTGTCCATTGTGGTGGCAATGGTCTTGTGAAGATGTGATGAAGAGTGGCTCAACCATAGTGGAGTATGGGGGAGAAATTTAGAAGTCTTCATCGAGCCAACGCAATCAAGAAAGGTGGTCCATCTTGAGGAAGTCAAGATCATCATCATCTAGCTAAAGTGGACTAGGTGCAAAGTATAGGTTTCCCCTTGATAAGTTTTTCTATTTTAGGATGGATTGTCGTACTGTCAAGGGGGGCTCTCAAGTGAGTATCTTGATCGTATCGTTTGTTGAGAGCTGAAACCATTTGCATCCATGCATCATCTTTCATGGTTCTTGTTCGGTGGTTCTCTTTGTGAGTTTTAGACCTTATGGTCATCTTTATGTCAAGCTCGAGTTCATCGAAAACGGAGTTCATATGCATCTTCTATGATGTTTTTGACGTTGTATTTTTTGCTAGTTTTTCAGTCATAGAGGTTTCACATCTCTATATTATTGGCATTTTCTACTACCTCTTCTTGCTATAACCATTCGTTGTTTGGACAGTACTTGTCGTCTATTATCCAACAGGCTTGAGTTTTCTCAATTGGGAGCTCGTATGAGAAAGTTATGGTTGTTTTTGTCTTACCTATTTTTTGCTAAGAGGTTGTACCGCCCCAAATAGAGGTTGTACCGGTTGAACGGTACAACTGGTGTTTGGAGCGGTTGTACCGAACCGATCCAAAAATGGTCTAGAGGTTGTACCGGTCATGTATCGCACTACCACCGGACTAGGTTCTGTTTTGGTGCAGTTCTTGGGCGGTGGTTGGGCGGTTGTACCACTATATTAGACAAACCGGTTGTACCACCCATGTTATTTTTTTGCACATAATGGTCAGATTTGTGGGGACCTATTTAAGGGGCTCTTCTTCCCCAATGGTTCCCCATCTTTTGAGCTCGTTTTTGCCCCCCATTGTTGACCTTCTTAGAGCTTGCTAACTCTCAATCCCTTCAATGATTCTTGCTCCTTTTTGAGGGAAAAGAGAGACGAGATCTAGATCCAAATTTCCACCAATCACTTTCTCCTCTATGTGAGGGGAACCCCTTGGATCTAGTTCTTGGAGTTCTTGGTGTTCTTCTTTGTTCCTCCTATCATTTTCCACCATAGCATTAATTGTTTTGGTGGGATTTGGGTGAGAAGGACTTGGGCACTCCGTGTAACCTTGCCATTGCATTTGGTGTATAGGTTTGAGTTCTCGACGGTGATATGTGGAAGTAATGTTTGAGAAGCTTATTACCCTTTGGTACTTGGTACCCTAGAAATTGTTCTTCGTGGATGCTTTGGCGTCCTAGAAGCTTGGTGGTGCCCGAGAGCTCGATCATTTTGGTGTAAAGCTCCGGGCAAGCTTTACTTTCTCAAAGCGTCGGGGTATCCAATTGAGTTGTGGAGATTTTCCCGAGCATTTGAGGTCACCTCGAAGCCATATGCCATTGTGGTGAAGCGCTACTGCGACAACAGACCTTCCCTGACAACAGCGCCAGGAATCCTGCTGCTACGGGCTACGCCTTTAGGGACTTCCTTGGCAAATATGCAAAGGATTTCCCCGTGGCCTTGGAGCCTTGCATTGGTGTTCCCTTGAAGAGGAAAGGGTGATGTAGCACAGCGGCGGTAAGTATTTCCCTTAGTTTGAGAACCAAGGTATCGATCCAGTGGGAGGTTCGCGTCGAGTCACAAGTACCTGCACAAACACAAAGGGCTTGCACCCAATGCTATGAAGGGGTTGTCAATCCCTTATAGATTGTTTGCAAAGTGAGAACTCAAAGCAAAAAGTAAACAAAGCAAAGTAAAAGTGAAAGTGGAGACGATAGTTGTGAATAGACCTGGGGCCGTAGTGTTCACTAGTGGCTTCTCTCATGAAAGCAAGTAGACGGTGGGTGAACGAATTACTGTCGAGCAATTGATAGAACCACGCAAAGTCGTGACCTTATCTATGGCAATGATTATATCTATAGGCATCATGTCCAAAACAAGTAGAACGATAGTTTCTGCATCTACTACTATTACTCCACACGTCGACCGCTATCCATCATGCATCTAGTGTATGAAGTTCATAAGAACAGAGTAACGCCTTAAGCAAGATGACATGATGTAGATGGACAATCTCACATCTATGATAAAACCCCATCTTGTTACCCATGATGGCAATAACACGATGCGTGCCTTGCTGCCCCTTCTGTCACTGGGAAAGGTCACCACACGGTATGAACCCAAAACCAAGCACTTCTCCCATTGCAAGAAACATAGATCTAGTTGGCCAAACAAAACCCAAGACTCAGAGAGACTTACAAGGATATCAAATCATGCATATAAGAAATCAGCAAAGACTCAAATATAATTCATAGATAATCTGATCACAATTCCACAATTCATCTGATCTCGACAAACACACCGCCAAAGAGGATTACATCGGATAGATCTCCATGAAGATCATGGAGAACTTTGTATTGAAGATCCAAGAGAGAGACGAAGCCATCTAGCTACTAACTACGGACCCGTAGGTCTGAAGTGGACTACTCAAGAGTCATTGGAGAGGCGATGATGTTGATGTAGAAGCCCTCCAACTCCAAAGTCTCCTCCAGCAGGGCACCGGGAAGGTTCTCCAGATGAGATCTTGCGGAAACGGAAGCTTGCGGCGGCGGAAAAGTGTTTTCGTGGATGCCCTGATTTTTTCTGGGATTTTAGGGAATTTATAGGCGAAAGAGCTAGGGCAGGGGAGCTCCAGGGAGGCCACAAGCGTGGTAGCCGCCGGCCCCCCTGGTGGCGGCTACAAGACTTGTGGGCCCCCTGTGGCGCTCCTGCCTTGGCCCTCAAGTCCCCCGATCTTCTTCTGTTCTGGAAAAATTTATTTCACGGATTTTATTCCGTTTGGACTCCATTCCAAAATGAGATCTGAAAAGAGTCAAAAAACACAGAAAAAACAGGAACTGGCACTTGGCACTGAATTAATAAGTTAGTCCCAAAAAAGATATAAAAGGTACATAAAACATCGAAAGTTGACAAGATAACAACATGAGACCATAAAAAATTATAGATACGTTTGAGACGTATCAAGCATCCCCAAGCTTAACTCCTGCTCGTCCTTGAGTAGGGAAGTGATAAAGAATGAATTTTTGATGCTTTCATGCTACCTAGCATAGATGTCCTTTGTAACTCCTCTTATGTGACGTGAATGTTCAGATCCATTAGATTCAAAACAATAGTTTGCTATTGATGTGGAGACAATAATACTTCAAGCAAACTAGCAAGGTAATCATGAACTTTCAAAATAACGAGACCAAAAGAAAGTTATCCCTACAAAATCGTATAGTCTGGCTATGCTCTATCATCCTTGCACAACGAATTTAAATCATGCACAACCCCGGTATTGGCCAAGTAATTGTCTTCACACCTTTACTTTCTCAAACTTTTTCAACTCTCACGCAATACATGAGCGTGAGCCAGAAATGGAGTGTGGTGGAGGTTGCAAGACAAACAAGGAGAAGATGGTCACATTAACTAGGAATATCAATGAGCTATGGAAATTCTCATCAATAGATATCAGTGTGAATGAGTAGGGATTGCCATACAAATGATGCACTAGATCTAAGAGTATGTGAAAGCTCTTAAAGAAAACTAGTGGGTGTGCATCCAACTTGCTTGCTCACGAAGACCTAAGGCAAATTTGAGGAAGCCTATCATTGGAATATACAAGCCAAGTTATATAATGAAAATTTCCCACTAGCTATATGGTGGTGACAAACAGAGAGACTCTCAATCATGAAGATCATGGTGCTTAATAAGCACAAGTGTGGAAGGATAGTAGCATTGTCCCTTCTCTCTTTTTCTCTCATTTTTTGGTGGGCTCTTTGGCCTCTTTTTTTTATATTTTTTTGGTGGGCATCTTTGGCCTCTTTTATTTCCTCGCATGGGACAATTCTCCATCAATGATGATCATCACACCTAAAACTCAAAACTTAGAGCAATGATGACTCTATATGGAATGTCTTCGGTAGTGTACCGTGACAATGATCTAGCATGGCATAGACATTAATGGAAACATCATGCTAGCTATCTTATGATCATGCAATGGCAATGTAGAAGCTGTGGCACCTGTCATGGTGGTAGTTGCATGGAAATATATCTCGGAATGGCTTTGAAAAAGCCATAGTAGGTAGGTATGGTGGCTGTTTTGAGGGAGGCTAATGGTGGGTTTTGTGCACCGGCGAAAGTTGCACGGCACTAAAGAAGATAGTGATGGTGGAAGGTGAAAGTGCATCTAAACCATGGACTCAACATTAGTCATGAAGAACTCATATACTTGTTGCAAAAGTTTTAGTAGTAATCGAAACAAAGCATTCAACGCATACTCCTAGGGGAAGGGTTGGTAGGTATAAACCATCGCGCGATCCCGACCGCCACACAAAGGTTGACAATCAATAGACTAATCATGCTCAGACTTCATCACATAGAGGTTCACCATACGTGCATGCTACGGGAATCACTAACCTCAACACAAGTATTTCTAGATCCACAACACCATACTAACATGACTTAAATATTACCACAACCACAACTCAAAACTAATTGAGAGGAATCAAACTTCTCTAACTATTCAATGCACATGAAGGTGGAAGTTTTCATATCCCTTTGGATAACTACCCCTTTTGAGACTACTATCATAGCATAGATCAACTACCAAGCCACGCGCTTCCGTGCTCTAAAAGATATAAGTGAAGCACATAGAGCGAAATCAACTAGCTCAAAAGATATAAGTGAAGCACATGTGAGCTGAATTGGCTAACCAAAGGATATAAGTGAAGCTCGACAAAATCACGGTGAGTGCATGTCTCTCTCTCTAGGTGTGCATCAAGGAAGATTGTGACACAACAAAAAATAAAGGACTCCTATGATACAAGACGCTCCAAGCAAAACACATAACATGTGGTGAATAAAAATATAGCCCCAAGTAACGTTACCGATGGATTGAAGACGAAAGATGGGATGCCTTCCTGGGGCATCCCCAAGCTTAGGCTTTTACGACATCCTTGAATCAACTTGGGGTGCCTTGGGCATCCCCAAGATTGAGCTCTTCCCACTCTTTATATCTTTGTCCATAAGAACTTCACCCAAAACTTGAAAACTTCACAACAAGAAACTTAAACAGAAACTCGTGATATCATTAGTATAAGAAAGCAAAGCACCACTTCCTTAGGTACTGTAGCAAACTTAAATTCTACTTATGTTGATGTTGAGTTACTGTATTTTCAATCTTCCATGGCTAATGCCCCCCGATACTATCCATAGTTTCATCAAAATAAGCAACAAACTCAACAAAAACAGAATCTGTTAACAGTAGACCAGTCTGTAGCAATCTGTATACTTCATATAGTTGTGATACTTCAAAAATTCTGAAACATTACGACAGTGTGAATAATTTGCATAGAAATCAGCAGCAAAAAGAATCAACTCAAAAGCTCTTACAGAAAAAACATGAAAATGCTTTTCGTGAGCAGAAAGTTTCTGTCTTTTCCAGCATGACCAAACGATCATCCCCAAGACTAATCACAACGGTTTTACTTGGCACAAACGCAAAAAGAAACACAAAAAACAAAATCATAACAGAATTATTAAAGTGTGGAAAACACAAAACATAAAGAAAAAGGATAGATTCGTTGGGTTGCCTCCCAACAAGCGCTATTGTTTAACGCCCTTAGCTAGGCATAAGGTGATGGAATCACGTATAGTCATCTTTGGTGCTCAAACCATAAGTAGCCCTCATTATAGATTCATAAGGCAATCTTATTTTCTTTCTAGGAAAATGCTCCATGCCCTTCTTTAGAGGAAATTGAAATGTAATATTCCCTTCCTTCATATCGATGATAGCACCAATAGTCCTTAGGAAAGGTCTACCAAGAATAATGGGACATGAAGGATTGCAATCTATGTCAAGTACAATAAAATCCACGGGTACATAGTTATTATTTTCAACAATAAGAACATCATCGACCCTTCCTATGGGTTTCTTGACAGTAGAATCCGCAAGATGCAAATTAAGAGAACACTCTTCAATCTCATAAAAACCAAGAATATCACATAAAGACTTTGGAATCGCGGAAACACTAGCACCCAAATCACACAAAGCATTGCATTCATAGTTTTTTATTTTGATTTTGATAGTAGGTTCCCACTCATCATGAAGTTTTCTAGGTATAGAGACTTCTAATTCGAGTTTCTCTTCAAGAGATTTCATCATAGCATCTACGATATGTGCGGTAAAGGCTTTGCTTTGGCTATAAGCATGTGGAGAGTTTGCAATGGTTTGCATCAAAGAAATGCATTCAAACAAGGAGCAACTATCATAATTGAATTCCTTGAAATCCAAAGTGGCAGTTTCATTACTACCCAATATTTTGATTTCTTCTACTCCACTCTCCACACCTTTATCATCATGATAGGTGGACTCCGAATCATTCGGGCGTTTTTCAACCAAAGTGGATTCATATCCAGCCCCTTCATCAATAGGTTTGACACGCGAAAACAAAGATTCCAGAGGAGTCACACCAAGCACTTTAAGATCTTCGTGATTTGCATCACTAGAACGCACCCTTTTAAACCATTCATGCCTAGCGCGAATTTGGGCGGTTCTTTCTTTGCTCTCATTCATGGAGACACGCATAGCTTTTAAAGTTTCATCCAAGTTGACCTTGGGAGGAGCACATCTAACTTTCAAAGCATCAATATCATAGGACATCCTATCAACGCTCTTAGCCAAATTGTCTATTTTGAGTAGTTTTTCCTCTATGGACGCATTGAAAATCTTTGGAGAGTTGATGAACTCTTTGATATTACTCTCTAAATCAGAGGGTATTTTGTTGTGATTTCCATAAGTGTTGTTGTAGGAATTGCCATAATTGTTAGAGGAGTTACTAAGAAAAGGCCTAGGAACATAGTTTCCTCTAAAAGCATTGTTGTTGGCAAAATTGTTCCTACCAACAAAATTAACGTCCAAACTAGTGTTGCTACTCTCAATCAAGGAAGATAGTGGCATGTCATTAGGATCTAAAGGAGCATTTCTACTAGCAACCAAATTCATCAACTCGTCCATCTTAGCACAAGCGAGTTAATTTCTTCTATAGCGTGTACCTTTTTGCTAGCAGGTGCCCTTTCAGTGTGCCACTAAGAGTAGTTGGTCATGATATTGTCTAGGATTTTTTTAGTGTATCCTAACGTGATTTCCATGAACGTTCCACCTGAGGCGGAGTCCAAGATATTTCGAGAAGCAAAATTCAAACTAGTGTAAAAGATTTGTATAATCATCCACAAACTCAAGCCAAGAGCGGGACAATTTCTAATCATTAACTTCATCCTCTCCCAAGATTGTGCAACGTGTTCATGATCAAGTTGCTTGAAATTCATGATATCGTTACATAGAGAGATAATCTTAGCCGGCGGAAAATACTTTGATATGTAAGCATCTTTGCACTTATCCCAAGAATCGATACTATTTTTAGGCAAAGAAGAAAACCAAGTTTTTGCGCGATCTCGCAACGAGAAATGAAAAAGCTTCAAATTAATCACGTCATTATCCACATCTCTTTTCTTTTGCATATCACAAAGTTCAATGAAGGTATTGAGATGGGATGCGGCATCTTCACTAGGAAGGCTAGAGAATTGCTCTTTCATAACAAGATTCAGCAAGGCAGCGTTGATTTCATACGATTCCGCATTAGTGGCGGGTGCAATCGGAGTACTAATAAAATCAATATTATTGGTACTCGAGAAGTCGCAAAGTTTGGTGTTTTCAACCATGATGACTTCAACAAATCAACAAGAGCACAAGCAAGCAAGAAAACTGGCAAAGGAAAATGGCAAAAGGCAAAAGAAAACGGCAAAGGAGAAAGGCAAATGAAAACGACAAATGTGAAGTGGGGGAGAGGAAAACAAGAGGCAACTGGCAAAAAATGTAAATGCAAGAGATGAGTTTGTGACACCTACTTGGATAGATCTTAACTTGATCTCCCTTCCCCGTGCCAGAAATAGGCGTGTTGACGGGAGATTATTCTTGTCTTGATCTCCTCGGCAAGTGATCCTCCTCCCCGGCAACGGCGCCAGAAATCGTTCTGCTACTGCAACAATAGACCTGCCCTAACAACGGCGCCAGGAATCCTGCTGCTACGGGCTACGCCTTTAGGGACTTCCTTGGCAAATATGCAAAGGATTTCCCCGCGGCCTTGGAGCCTTGCGTTGGTGTTCCCTTGAATAGGAAAGGGTGATGTAGCACAGCGGCGGTAAGTATTTCCCTCAGTTTGAGAACCAAGGTATCGATCCAGTGGGAGGCTCGCGTCGAGTCACAAGTACCTGCACAAACGCAAAGAGCTTGCACCCAGCACTATGAAGGGGTTGTCAATCCCTTATAGATTGTTTGCAAAGTGAGAACTCAAAGCAAAAAGTAAACAAAGCAAAGTAAAAGTGAAAGTGGAGACGATAGTTGTGAATAGACCCCGGCGCCGTAGTGTTCACTAGTGGCTTCTCTCATGAAAGCAAGTAGACGGTGGGTGAACGAATTATTGTCGAGCAATTGATAGGACCGTGCAAAGTCATGACGTTATCTATGGCAATGATTATATCTATAGGCATCACATCCAAAACAAGTAGACCGATACTTTCTGGATCTACTACTATTACTCCACACGTCGACCGCTATCCAGCATGCATCTAGTGTATTAAGTTCATAAGAACAGAGTAACGCCTTAAGCAAGATTACATGATGTAGATGGACAATCTCATATCTATGATAAAAGCCCATCTTGTTTCCCTTGATGGCAACACCATGATGTGTGCCTTGCTGCCCCTTTTGTCACTGAGAAAGGTCACCACACAATATGAACCCAAAACCAAGCACTTCTCCCATTGCAAGTATCATAGATCTAGTTGGCCAAACAAAACCCAAGACTCAGAGAGACTTACAAGGATATCAAATCATGCATATAAGAAATCAGCAAAGACTCAAATATAATTCATAGATAATCTGATCACAGATCCACAATTCATCGGATCTCGACAAACACACCGGCAAAGAGGATTACATCGGATAGATCTCCATGAAGATCATGAAGAACTTTGTATTGAAGATCCAAGAGAGAGAAGAAGCCATCTAGCTACTAACTACGGACCCGTAGGTCTGAAGTGGACTACTCACGAGTCCTTGGAGAGGCGATGATGTTGATGTAGAAGCCCTCCAACTCCAAAGTCCCCTCCGGCCGGGCACAGGGAAGGGTCTCCAGATTTGATCTCGCGGAAACGGAAGCTTGCTGCGGGGAAAAGTGTTTTCGTGGATGCCCTTATTTTTCTAGGATTTTAGGGAATTTATAGGCGAAAGAGCTAGGGCAGGGGAGTTCCAGGGAGGCCACAAGCCTGGTAGCCGCCGCCCCCTGGTGGCGGCTACAGGGCTTGTGGGCCCCCTGTGGCGCTCCTGCCTTGGCCCTCAAGTCCCCCAATCTTCTTCTGTTCTGGAAAAATTTATTTCGGGGATTTTATTCCGTTTGGGCTCCGTTCCAAAATGAGATCTGGAAAGAGCCAAAAACACAGAAAAAACAGGAACTGACACTTGGCACTGAATTAATAAGCTAGTCCCAAAGAAGATATAAAAGGTACATAAAACATCCAAAGTTGATAAGATAACAGCATGAAACCATCAAAAATTATAGATACGTTTGAGACGTATCATGAAGCTTCGTGGTATCGTTGGGAGCCTCCAATTAAGTTTTGTAGATTGCCCCAACCTTGTTTGTACGGGTTCGGTAACCGCCCGCAAGGGTCCCTTAGTGAAATCACGACATCTTGCATTATGTGAGGGCGTGAGGAGATTACGGTAAACTTAGTGACATCTTGGGGAGCATTGTGCCTCCACACCGCTCCAAATGGAGATTAGGGTCCGTAAGGGTTTGAACTTCGGGATACATCATCGTCTCCGCGTGCCTCGGTTATCTTTTACCGGAGCTCTTTACTTGTGCACTTTACTTTGTGATAGCCATATTGTTTCTAGTTATATATCTTGCTCTCACTTAGTTGTTTATCTTGCTTAGCACAAGTTATTGGTGCATATAGGTGAGCCTAGTTGTTTTAGGTTTTGTGCTTGACAAATTGAACGTTAGTTTTATTCCGCATTTGTTCTAGCCTAAATCATATTTATTTTAAAGCGCCTATTCACGCCCCCTCATGGCGACATCCACGTCCTTTCACCATCTATGCTCCGTATGTGTTCAAACAGATTAAGAACACCTGGAATGTTGCCTTTCCTACCGAGCTAATGGTTACTGATCACATGGTCACTCATGGTGTGCTCAAGCTCCATGTGAAGGAGAATTGGGGCACTCCACCTGCTGTTCCAAAGATTGCTTCTACTGACTCGGATGACGATCCTTAGCCCGATTATGAGTTTGTTCCCAAATCCGAGACTGAACCTTCTTGAGCCTCCAAGCTATGGAAGAAGATGAAGGCTCTTTTCTACTTCCAGGCGAAGGGTCAGTACAAGGCACATGTCGATGCCAAGAAGGCGAGCAACTGTGACAACATGATCATGTGGAAGATTGGCCTTGATGTCTAGAGCGGTACAAAGTACGAGATCACTAATGAGGAGGACTGGATAAAGGCCAACTTCAAGTGTAATAAGTCTTAGGAGGAGATGTCTGGTGAGGAGGTGTTTGCTGCTTCAGATGAGTCTGAGGGAGATGATGACGAGGACTAGTGAGCTTCTCCTGTCTCCTCTTTTTGGTGTCTCGATGCCAAAGGGGGAGAAAGTATCTTAGTTTAAGATGGATTTGCCTTGTAGAGTCACGAGTGTGTTTATTTGCATTTGTTATCTCCATGTCCTGAACTCATTTATTGCTTGCTTTGGTTTGCGTTTGTCCAAGACTTGTGTGAACTTATGTATGGTGTAAGAAATATGCTACCCCATCTATACTGTTATGTATTTACCTTTATGTTATGCTTGCTTATCTATTTTACTATATTCTGTTCACGCAAGTATATAGCCTTGTCTATAAAATATAGGGGGAGTATTGATCCTAGTGTGTGCTCTTTGCATTCCAAAAGCATATTCAAATAGAGCACACATCTAGGGGGAGCCTGTCTATATTTTTTAGGTTTTGGGAATGCCTAAGACTTCTTAGTTCATTCTTTTTGGCAAATCCTGTATTGTCATCTACCCACCAAAAAAGGGGGAGATTGTAATAGTATAATTTATCCTAAGTAATTTTGGTGGTTGATGACAATACCCTTAGAGGACTAATCGTGTGTGATGTGCTTTCAGAGAATTATCAGGTGGCACAAGACAGTTATGTAACCCTCGGTAAGTGAAAGTGAAAATGCTACTTAGCTATTGATTTAGGGTTGGTGGACTTGAGTCATAGATAATCCCGTACTATCAAGAGGGGATTTGCGTTTGGAAAAGTTGGGTGGAACACTATCTCTCATTCTTGCTCCCATCCCTTTTCTGTAGCGAAGGAGGTGCCGTGAAAAAGCGCCCAGGAAATTGCACAAGCAGTAGTACTACTCCAGTGGTACTGCCGCCTACCAGAGTCGGGCTCTCTGCCGCTTGTTTTATTTCTCTGGTGTTTGGGGGTGTTTTTCTTTGTTTGGGCGGAAGTACCGCCCAGGGGGATCAGTAATACCGCTCCAGCGGTATTGCCGCCCCCTTATGTCACGCCCACTTCCGCTTAGAAATTTCCTCTGGTGTCTTACCTCTCCTCGACCAGGCTGAGCAGACGTAGCACTCCTAAAGGATAGTAGTACCTCCTGAGCGGAAGTACTGCCCTAGTGCACGGTACTACCGCTTAGCTGGGCCAGTAGGGGCTGGTAACAGCCATATTTCCCCCCACTATAAATAGGGGTCTTCTTCCCTAAGGAGATCCCACTTTTTCCTCTCCACCTCCATTGTTGCTCCAAAAGCTCAAACTTCCCCGATCTTCCTCCCTAGCCATCAACTATTGTTGATTCTCTAGGGTTTGGAGGAGAAGTCCTTCCCCCACACTTCAACCAAGAGAAAAGTTGTGCCCCCCCATTAATCCCTCGCGGATCTTGTTACTCTTGGGTGTTTGAGCACCCTAGACGGAAGAGATCACCTCGAATCCACATTCCATTGTGGTGAAGCTTCATGGTCTTGTTGGCAGCCTCCGATTAAGTTATGGAGATTGCCCCAACCTTGTTTCTAAAGGTTCGGTCGCCGCCTCCAAGGGCACCACTTAGTGGAATCATGGAACCTCACATTGTGTGAGGGCATGAGGAGAATACGATGGCCTTAATGGCATCTTGGGGAGCATTGTGCCTCCACACCGCTCCAACGGAGATGTACTTCCCCTCAAAGGGAAGGAACTTCAGGAACACATCCTCGTCTTCATCGGTTCCATGTGTGGTTATTTCTTACCTTTACTTGTATTTACTTCTTGCTTATTATTGTTGTTGTTAGCACCATATTGGTTGCTCACTTAGTTGCTATCTAGACAACCTATTTGTTGCTAAACCAAGTTTGTTGAAGGAAATGTTTAAATTTTGTTAGTTGCCCATTCACCCCTCCTCTAGTCAACCATATTGATCCTTTCAATAGTAATCGACATATTCCTTCTCTATTTTAACCGACCTTCTGTAACCCTAGCACCCCTGGTATCTATATAAGCCGGGGGGCATAGTTCATAGGGGAGGATAAGCTTATTATGATTAGGGTTTAGACCACAACATCCGATCTCGCAGTAGATCAATTTTGTACTCTGTACTACTCTATCATAACAACAAGAGCATGACATAGGGTTTTACCACCATAAAGAGGGCCCGAACGTTGGTAAAACACAATCTTCTTCGTCTCTTGTTACCCACCAACCCTAGGTCCACAGCTCGGACCCCCTACTCGAGATCAGTCTGTTTTGACAATGACATTGGTGATTTCATTGAGAGCTCCACTGTAGGATCACAAGAAGGATCGATGGCCTGCCTCATCATTAATAACAACATCCGCACTGGGGACATCTTTATCCCTGGGCAGATTTTTGTGTTGTGCAGCGTGGTATTGCACGCCTATCCCATCGGACGCTTAGACTAGGTCGGAAGTCTCACCCCCAATTAAGAGATCAGGTTAGGGAACTTAGAGTTCATCATAGATCCCCAGGGAGAGCTTATTTTTACAACAACCCTTACTTACGATGCACCAGTATCACAGGGAGTGGATTTCGTCCTCGTGACGACTCCTGACCAGGCTCCGATCTCGAATCCCGAACCAGACATACTGTGCGGACCACCAGCAGGTGAATGCAATTCGGGTAGAGCTTTGAATACTCCAAAGGTGGTAACATATCTGGTTGATCTCATAGACTTCGGACTTACGGACGCTGTGAATATCAAGGAATTAGACGAGATGCTTGGATGAATCCAGGCCATGTGAGTATCCCATGACCAACCGTAGGTCTACGATCAGATCGGGATCACACCCGATGACAGGGAAATCTATGTCCCACCTATTACTCACCTGATCACCACAATCGAAGAATCGACGGCGGGCTCGCCCTCCCAACCACCAGAACTTACAACAATCCGAGTCCCAGTATCCAGTAATCCAAATTCTCCGACGATCGAGTCACACCCTGAACTCAATTCCGACGTCGAGCAGTCATATCCGGCCAGCCGTACGGGCTCCGAACCGGACGCTCCAAACTCCCAATGGTATTGGATACAATTAGCAATACGGGAGGCACGTGTTTTGTCAAAACACCAAAAAAATTCCCACCACCTCCTAGTCTAGGAATCATGTGAATATCATAGAAAGGTCTAGCATACGGGACCTACACCATCTCCGACAGGCGCCAGGAGAATCAGTCCAACACTTCTAGGCTAGATTCCTACTAAACATAAACCGGATACCGGATTACAACTGTGAGGATATTATAAACATATTCCGGCATAACTGCCACGGTGAGGGAATCTTGAATGCCCTCTAATAGAGCATATTTCTCCATATGTGGTTCTAGTAATTGATGACAATCCCTATGGACTAATGGTTTCCTTAAGTTATATTCGAAGGATTTGTCCATATGCACTTCTTGTAGTCCATCTGTTGGTTTCAAGGAGTTTATATGATGACCAAGGTGGTATTCAAGGTATTATCCAAATAATGGTCATAAAGATACAAGGTTGATCAAGACTAGGTCAAAGAGTGAATCAAGTTGATCAACACTCAAAGCGTACAAGATGTACCGAGAGAGATCAAGTTATCCCATGGTATGGTAAGCATTGTCCATTACGCTTTGTGTACTAACCCATGGTCTTCGTGAGAGTTATATGTGGGGTTAGGTGTGCTTCCATGGGCGTGCGTCAAGAGGAAGATCTCATACAACCCATGGAGGATGACATCAAGTGGTGATCGTCATCAAGATTGCAGTGTGCAAGTTCAAGTGGAGCATCACGAAGATATCATGCTTAAAGCTTCCCGTCCATTGTGGTGGCAATGGACTAGTGAAGATGTGCTAAAGAGTGACTCACCCATATTGGAGTATGGGGGAGCAATCATCTAGTATTCATGAATCCAACGCAATCAAGAAAGGTGGTCCATCTTGAGGAAGTCAAGAGTGTCATATTCTAGCTCAAGTGGACTATGTGCAAGGTATTGGTTTGCCCTTGATAGGTTTTTCTATTTGAGGATAGACTGCCGTACTGTAAAGGGGTGCTCTCAAGTGAGTAGCTTGATCGTATTGTTCATTGAGAGCTCAAACCATTTGCATCCTTGCATCATATTTCTTGGTTCTTGTTTGGTGATTCTCTTTGTGAGTTGTAGAGCTTATGTTCGTCGTCTTGACAAGCTCGAGTTCATCGAAAACGGAGTCCATATGCATCTTCTATGATATTTTAGATGTTGGGAATTTTTGCCGGTTCTTCATTCATAGAGGTTTCACATCTCTATATCATTGGAATTTTTCATAACTGCCTCATCTTAAGATAGTTCTTGTCATCCTGAATCTAACAAGCTTGAGTTTGCTCAATTCGGAGCTCGTATGCGTAAGTTATGGCAGTTTTAGTGGCATGGTAGTTTTGCTCTCTCAAGCAGAAGTACCGCTCGGAGTTGAGCAGTACTACCGATTAGGTGGTACTGCTGCTCCCTACTTTGAACCTTACTTCTGCTTATGTTTCCAATTTTTTGATTCTGCTTAGCAATTATTTTGGAGCGGAAGTTTGTAGTGGAAGTACTGTCCTGAGCGATACTTCTGCTATGTTTCTTCCTTGTCAGTGAGTAGCGGTAGTACCACTGGTTGGAGCGGTAGTACCACTCCAGCAGAACTACCACTCTCCGTGCCGCCTGTATGTTGGCTGCCCGGCCTATACTTCCGTGCAAGCAGAAGTATCGCTCCCCCGAGCGGTACTACCGCTCCTACACGACTTTTGGGCAGAAAACGGTCAGATTTTCTACCTCTATATAAGGGGTCTTCTACCCCAATGGGTTTCTATCCGTTGAGCTCGTGTTTGCCTCCCATTATTAACCTTCTTAGAGCTTTCTAACTGTCAATCCCTCCAATGATTATTGCTAGTTCTTGAGGGAAAAGAGAGAGGAGATCTAGATCCACATCTCCACCAATCACTTTCTCCTCTATGTGAGGGGAACCCCTTCGATCTTGATCTTGGAGTTCTTTGTGAGCTCCTTGTTCTTCCTCTCATATTCCTCCATATCTTTTGTTGTTGTGGAGGTATTTGAGTGTGAGGGACTTGACAACTTCGTGTGTTCTTTCCATTGCATTAGTTGCATCGGTTTGAGTTCTCCATGGTGATACATGGAAGTGAAGTTTGAGAAGCTTGTTACCCTTGGGTACTTGGTAGCCTAGAAATTGTTCTTTGTGGATGCTTTGGTGTCCTAGAAGCGTGGTGGTGCCTTGGAGCTCAATCATTGTGGTGTAAAGTTCCGAGCAAGCGTCGAGGTCTTCAATTAAGTTGTGGAGATTGCCCCGAGTATTTGAGGTCATCACGGAGCCACAATCCATTTTGGTGAAGCTTCGTGGTGTCGCTCGGAGCCTCCAATTAAGTTGTGGAGATTGCCCCAACTTCGTTTGTAAGGGTTCGGTGACCACTCTCAAGGGCTCCTTAGTGGAATCATGGAATCTTGCATTGTGCAAGGGAGTGAGGAGATTACGGTGGCCTTAGTGGTATCTTGGGGAGCATTGTGGCTCCACACCGCTCCAAACGGAGATTAGCATCTGCAAGGGTGTGAACTTCGAGATACATCATCGTCTCCTCGTGCTACGATTACCTCTTACCCGAGCCTTTTACTTATGCACTTTACTTTGTGATAGCCATATTGTTTCTTGTTATATATCTTGCTACCACTTAGTTGTTTATCTTCCTTAGCATAAGTTGTTGGTGCACATAGGTGAGCCTAGTTGTTTTAGGTTTTGTGCTTGACAAATTAAACGTTAGTTTTATCCCGCATTTGTTCAAGACTAAACCATAATTATTTTAAAGAGCCTATTCACCCCCCTCTAGGCGACATCCACATCCTTTCACCCTCGCCCATCGCCGCATCCAAAGCCTTAGTGAGCTCTCTGCATTCATATGTAAATATTGCGCCATGGGAAGCACGTGACGGTCCAAGCAACTATAGGTGGAACCAATCCATACAAAGCAACCTAGAGAAGCTCGGAGGAAGCGCATACTCCAACTACGGCTAATTGAATACGGGCCTTCGAAAAAGGATAAGCCTTTAAACGCATGTCAAACCATACTGGACAAGCTATTGGATAGCCCATGTCCCAAACACTCCGCATTGCCTAACACCGTCTCAACCCACATGCTTTGAGCATGTTGAGTCGTCGGGCAGGTGGCTGAAATCGGAGAGGCTATTCTCGACCCAACCACCGCAAAAGAGTCCATTCAAACTTCCCGTCAACAGTGTCGATGTACTCACAATATACAAGACTTTCTCCTCAAATAATCAAAGCAAAAGGGCTCTCCGAGAAACCAACCAAGTATTCATGGTGGCAGCGCCACATCCATGGACAATCACACATATTACATTTACGAAGGAAGACCTGTCTGGAATACGTTCTAACCAAGCACCCACCGCATTAGTCCTCAATCCCATTATAGATGGTTTCAAACCATCCAAAGTGCTAATGGACGACGAACGTGGCTTAAACCTCATTTATGAGGACACCTGACGTCAGCTGTACTTCCCTGGCAATGGCTCCAGAAAAGGGTTGATCCTGCAATCTCTGACGTTAGCTAGACAAATGCTTATGACAACGAACCTTCTCCTGCAGCGGCACCAGAAGAATGCTGAAAGCACTCCCCGGCAATGAAACTGGAAGAATGTTGTTGATGGCCCACCAGCACGTGGGTTCGCAACAGTTTTCGAGGGTAGAGTATTCAACCCAATTTGTTGGTTTACCAGTTGGGAGGTGAGAGTATACTCTCAAGTATTAGCAGCTGAATTTGTCAGATTCAACCACACCTGAAAGATTAGTATCTGCAAGCACAATAGTAACAGCAAAGTAGCGAGTACTGGCAGTGTAACGAGCAATAGCAGTGGCAAGGAACATCAGTAGTGACAACAGTAGCAAGTAGTAATAGTAGCAAGCGACAGTAGTAGCAACAGTAGCAGCAGAGCAAGACAAGTAACAGTAGTAGCAACAGTAGTAGCAGCAGCAGAGCAAGACAAGTAACAATAGTAGTAGGACAAACTCGTAGGCAATGGGTCGGTGATTTTCTTGGATGATATTCATCATGCAATAGCTATAACACGGAGAGATATGTGGCTAGCTCCCGTTCGTCAATGTGATGTAGGCATGCATTCCGTGTGTCGTTATACGTGCTTAGGGAAAAGAACTTGCATTACATGTATTGTCCATCCCTCCCGTGGCAGCGGGGTCCAAAAGGAAACTATGGGATATTAAGGTTCTCCTTTTAATAAAGAACCGGACCAACGCATTAGCACTTGGTGAACACATGAACTCCTCAAACTATGGTCATCACCAGGAGTGGTTCCGGTTATTGTCACTCCGGGGTTGCCGGATCATAACACATAGTAGGTAACTACAACTTGCAAGATCGTATCTAAAACACACATATATTGGTGACAACATAATAATTTCAGATCTGAAATCATGGCACTCGGGCCCTAGTGACAAGCATTAAGCATGGCAAAGTAGTAGCAACATCAAATCTCAGAACATAGTGGATACTAGGGATCAATCCCCATCAAAACTAACTCGATTACATGATAAATCTCATCCTACTCATCACCGCCCAGCGAGCCTACGAATAGATTACTCATGAACGACGAAGAACTTCATGGAATTGGAGTGGGAAGAAGGTTGATGATGACGATGGCAACGATTTCCCCTCTCCGGAGCCCAAGACGTACTCCAGATCTGCCCTCCAGATGAAGAACAGGAGGTGGCGGCGCCTCCGTATCGAAAACGCGACGAAAAATTCTCTTTTTTATTTTTTCTGGGACGAAAGACAACTCATAGAGCTGGAGTTGGGGGCGGCAGGTGCCTGTGGGCCCCACAAGCCTGCCCACCGCCACGAGGGGGTGGTGGCGGATAAGGGACTTGTGGCCCACTGGCCCACCCACTGAGGTGGAACTTGGCGCAGGTATTTTTGATATTTTCCGAAACTGCTCCTCGTAAATTTTCATGACGTTTGGAGAACTTTGATTTCTGCACAAAAATAACACCAAGGCAATTCTACTGAAAAAAGCATCAGTCCAGGTTAGTTCCATTCAAATCATGCAAATTATAGTCCAAAACAAGGGCAAAAGAGTTTGGAAAAGTAGATACGTTGGAGATGTATCAACTCCCCCAAGCTTAAAACCTTGCTTGTCCTCAGGCAACTCATTTGACAAACTGAGAGAGAAAGAAAAACTTTGACAAACTCTGTTTGATCTTGTTGTTGCAACTATGTCTAACTCATAACCAGAATTTCAGCAAGATCACAAGTTAACCACATAAGAAAATGACACAAAGGTCTCACGGTAAACTAATATCAATGGCATAATCAGCTAACGAGCAAATAATAATGAGTTTCAAATACCAACACTTCAATCAAGGCAAGCATGAAGCAATATGAATAGGTGGTATCTCGCTAGCTCTTTCTGAGACCGCAAAACATAAATGCAGAGCACTTTCAAAGATCAAGGGCTGACTAAACATTGTAATTCATAGCAACGAAGATCCAGTCATAGTCATACTCAATATCAATCAAAAGCAAAGCATAAAAATGACAGAGGTGCTTATATAAGAGGAGGATGACTCGACAGGAAAATAAATAGGCATGCCCTTCGCAGAGGGAAGCATTGATTTGCAGAGGTGCCAGAGCTCAAGCTTTGAAAACAGAGATAATAATTTTGGGTGGCATGCTTTCATTGTCAACGCAATGACCAAGAGTTCTCAATATCTTCCATGCTACTCATGCTATAGGCGGTTCCCAAATAGAAAAGTAAAGTTTTAACTCCCCCACCACCAATCAATCACACTCCACAGCTAGCCGAATCCTCGGGTACCGTCCATACTAACATCAATCCGGGGGAGTCTTGTTTTACACTTATGTTTTCGAATTAAGCATGGAACTGGGCATCCCAAATACCGGCCCCTTTCTCGTGAATGACTGTGAATAAACACATGTCGAGGATAACACTCCTAGCATGGAAGATACCAATAGCCCTCTGTCACCACATGAGTGGTTCGGGCATGCAAAACAGATTTATTTCTTGAAGGTTTAGAGAGTGGCACATGCAAATTTACTTGGAACGGCAGGTAGATACCGCAAATAGGTAGGTATGGTGGACTCTCATGGAAAAACTTCTGGGTTTATGGAAGTGGATGCACAAGCAACATTCCCGCTTAGTACAAGTAAAGGCTAGCAAAAGACTGGGAAGCGACCAACTAGAGAGCGACAATAGTCATCAAGATGCAATGAGTTTGACTAACATTAAATGCAAGCATGAACATGATATAAATCACCATGAACACGAACATCATATAGGCTATGTTGATTTTGTTTCAACTACATGCATGAACATGCGCCAAGTCAAGCCACTTGAAACATTCAAAGGAGAATACCATCCTATCATACTACATCACAGTCATCTCAAAATCTATGTTGGCAATCAAGACAAACCATTATAAGCTCTTAGCTAAATAAGCATGGCATCAGAAACTATGATATCTAAGTTGTCATTGCAAACATGGTTCTCTCTCAGCAAAGCTAAATCTGGGTCGACAAGCTAGTCATATTTAGAAAAACAAAATAGATAGAGTTCATACCAGCTTTTCAGTCTCAGTCACTTCATCATATATCATCCTTGTTGCCTTTCATTTGCACGATCGAACGATGAAAACGATAATAAGCGCATTGGACTAAGCTGAATCTGCAGGCAAACACGAAGGAGAAGACAAAATAATATGGCTCTTCGAAAGCTAAATAGGTAAGCATGCAAGAACCAATAAACATTGTAACCAATATCTTCTACTTTGACACAATGAAAAAGAAAGCTATTTACACGGGAAAGCTCCCAACAAGCAAAAGAAGAAAGAAAAATCTTTTTGGGTTTTCTCAAAAGGACACAAAACAAGAAAACAAGAAAACAAAAAGAAACTAGCATGGATAATACAGTGGCAAAGTGTAAACATCGGCTAACAAAGCGAAAGCATAAGCATGAATGTAAAGTCGGTGAGAACACGTACTCCCCCAAGCTTAGGCTTTTGGCCTAGCTTGGTCTACTCCCATGGTGGGAAATAACCAGCTCCAGGATACTCTGGAGCAGACTGTGGATGCCACTGCTATGCGAGCTCCTCTGGCTCCCATTGATAAACTGGCGTCTGGTACTCGACTGACGGCTCGGGCACGGGCGCCTGTGGTTTGGCCAAGCCCCAATATGCGTAGATGTCTGCGGGCATAATAGTGTACCTGCCTGCATGAAAATCAAACAAAGAAGGAGCAGGCAAAGTAATAGTCTCTCGAGTACCCTGACTAAACACCAGGTTATAAATCATCCGTCTACTAGCATCTCTATCCAGAAAATCATGGCGAACCATGCTATCGTAATCCAGATATCTCTCAGGGAGGAGCATCTATCCTTCCTCTCCCAGTCTAATGGGTATCTCAAAGTGTCTGGCCAGACGGGTTGCATAGATACCTCCATAGACAACACCTTTAGAACGGTTCAGGTTCAACCGTTGAGCTACTATAGCGCCCAAGCTATAAGTCTTATCGTTAAAAAGGCCTTCCCGCAAAACCGCAAGGTCTGGAGAACTAAGTGATCCAACCTCCCCACGGCCAATCAAACATTTTCCCACAAATAGTGAGAAGTACCGAAACACAGGAAAATGTATGCTAGCAATTCTAGCGCGAGACACTCCTCTCTCCTCTCCAACAGCAATAGAACTAATGAAAACCTCCAAGTCCCGTGGACGAGGGTCACGGATATCCCCAACATAAGGTAATTTGCATACATTGCAAAAGTCCTGCAGCGTCATGCACTGGGAACATCGTATATCATGAACTCAACCATGGGAGGATTCTTCCTCGGATAAAAGTTGAAGCTTTGAACGAAAATATTGGTGAGGAGGAGATATTGTGGGCACTTATCTTCAATGAACGCAGTAAGACCTGCGTTCTCCACCAAGTAATAAAAGTCTTCATAAAGTCCGGCGACGTGCAAAAATTCATCACTTGGCCACTCGCACGCTCGAACTTCTGTGACTCGAGGGACTGCATACTTGGGGTGATTCTTCTCGTCCTCCTTGGGGTTACGGCTTGAAAAGCCTCTCAAGAACCTCCTCATCTCTTCCTTTTTCTAGCTCTGAAAAATTATGAAACTTTTAGAGACTTCGAAAGAAAAGTGAACAAGGATCAACCCACCTTGTAGCAACTACTCCTACTAGTGCCTAGAGACCGTATCATGCGCTAAAACTACTTGGGACCAGCTAAAATCAACTTTTCTAGCTCAAGAACAGGGTCACCAAGGTAGCAAGAATTCGCGAAGGATAAAGCACTAGAGCAAAAACTAATTGGACCAATGGAGGAGTCACTTACCAAGGAGTAATTTCCCCCAAAACAGTTCGGAGAATGGTGCTTTGAGCAAGGAGATCGAAAATCACAGCCAAATGAGCAAGAACACGAGTTTGAGCTGCGAAACAATTTTTTCTGCAGGTGGAAGAAGAGGCTGAGAGCTGGAGTGAGTGGAGGGGATGCCTGTGGGCCCCACAAGCTTGCACCCCGCCACCAGGGGGGTAGGTGGCAGTGGGGGGGGGGGGGGGTTGTGGCCCACTGGTCAGGCCCCCTGACCAGTTCTCAGGCCCAGAAATTTTCAAAAATTCTAGAAAAAATCATACTAAATTTTCAGGACCATCGGAGAACTTTTATTTTCGAGGTATTTTTCTCCGGGACGCTAAAATAGAAAACAGGAAAAACTAAACTAATTCTATCATTTTTCTTCTAAGCAACAGAAAAGGAAAGCTCAAAACAGAGGTATGTGACTCTTTGATTCATCCGTTTCATGGTCATCGAAAGAAATCCGTCAATGGGATTGATCAAGTCCTTATGACAAAACCTTCTCGAATCGCAAGAGAGAACGGAGAATTTTCGAGTAGCCACTAAGTCACCTCAATGGGGATATGTATCTCCCCGACAAGCAAACCATACTTCATCTTGACACGAGGAATAGGGCATTCAAAGCTCCCAATGAGAATCGATGAAGTCTTTTCGATAGCATTGATGCAATGTACTCGATATCGTTTCTTTGGAAAATGCACTGTGTGCTCATTACCGTTGACATGGAAAGTGACATTGCCTTTTTTGCAATCTATAACAGCCCCTGCAGTGTTTAAAAACGGTCTTCCAAGGATGATAACCATGGCATCGTCCTCGGGAATATCCAAGATAACAAAGTCTGTTAAGATAGTGGTATTAGCAACCACAACAGGCACATCCTCACAAATGCCGATAGGGAAATCAGTTGATTTGTCGTCCATTTGCAGAGAAATTTCATTGGGTGTAAACTTATCCAACTCAAGTCTACGATAAAGAGAGAGTGGCATAACACTAACACTAGCTCCAAGGTCACATAAGGGAGTTCTTACATAGTTTCCTTTAATAGAGCAAGGTATAGTGGGCACTCCGGGATCACCAAGTTTCTTAGGAGTTCCACCTTTGAAAGTGTAGTTGGCAAGCATGGTGGAGATCTCAAGATCTGGTATCTTCCGTTTATTAGTCACGATATCTTTCATGTACTTGGCACACGGAGACATCTTGAGCATATCAGTTGACCGCATCTGCCGAAAGATGGGTCTTATCATCTTAACGAAGCGCTCAAAATCCTCATCATCCTTTTTCTTGGATGGCTTAGGAGGAAAGGGCATAGGTCTCTGAACCCATGGCTCTCTTTCTTTACCATGCTTCCTAGCAGTAAAGTCATTCTTGTCGTATCTCTTAGGTTGTGGATTATCAGGATTAACCGTAGGTTCAATCTCCACATCCTCATCATTGCTAGGTTGAGCATTATTATGAACATCACTGTCCACATTGTCACCAGGTTCATGTTCATCACCTGATTGTGTTTCTGCATCAGACGCAGAGATATCATTAGGTTCTTCAGGTGTGATAGTATTTGGTGAACTGGCATGCAGGTTTCTATCATCCTTCTTCTTCTCCTTAGGATGACTAGGTGTATAAGCATTGATTCCTTGAGAATCTTGATCAATTCTCTTAGGATGACCTTCAGGATACAAAGGTTCCTGAGTCATTTTGCCTCCTCTAGTAATGACTCTGACAGAGTTGTCATTTAATTCATTGAGCAAGTCATTCCGAGCTTTAAGTACTTGTTCTACCTGAGTAGTAATCATAGAGGCATGTTTACTCAGAAGCTTCAGAGCATTGACATTTCTGTCTACACAAGCACTTAAATGGCTAAGCATACGAGTACTTTGTTCCAAATGTCTGCTAACATAATCATTGAAACTCTGTTGTTTGGCAACAAAGTTGTCAAATTCATCAAAGCATAGGCTAGCAGGTTTATCAGAAGGAATATCAATCTCGTCAAACCTATGCAGAGAATTCACTTCTACTACCTGTATCGGGTTATCGAGACCGTGGATCTCTTCGATAGGTGGTAGATTTTTGACATCTTCAGATCTAATGCCTTTCTCTTGCATAGACTTCTTGGCTTCTAGCATATCTTTGGGACTGAGGAATAGAATACCTCTTTTCTTAGGAGTTGGCCTAGGAGGTGGTTCGGGAATAGTCCAAGCATTATCGTTGATCAAGAGGTTATTCAGTAGAGTCTGAGCTTGTTCTACAGTTCGTTCCCTAAAAACACAACCGGCACAACTATCTAGGTAGTCTCTAGAGGCACTGGTAAGTCCATTATAGAGGATATCAAGTATCTCCTTCTTCTTGAGAGGGTGATCAGGCAAAGCATTCTGTAGTTGGAAGAGTCTCCCCCAAGCTTATGGAAGACTCTCTTCTTGGAGTTCAGAAAAGTTGGATATTTCCTGCAAGGCAGCTTGCTTCTTATGGGCAGGGAAATATTTCTCACAGAAGTAATAGACCATCTCCTGGGGAGTACGCACACATCCAGGAGCAAGAGAGGTGAACCAGGCTTTAGCATCATCCTTTAGAGAGAAAGGAAACAACTTAAGGATATAGTAGTGGTGGATCTTCTCCTCATTAGTGAAAAGGTTGGCTATTTCAGATAGTTTGGCAAGATGGGCTATGACCGTCTCAGACTCATAACCGTGAAAAGGATTAGATTCGACTAGAGAGATTATCTCAGGGTCGACAGAGAATTCATAATCCTCATCGGTGACAAAGATAGGCGAAGTGGCAAACTTCGGATCATTTGTCATCCTAACTTCCCGAGATTTTTCCTTCCACTTGAGAATTAATTTCTCAGCATCATAGGCATCCTTACACGCAAGAAAGTCCTCAGATATCTCTCCCTCCATAACGTAACCCTTAGGTATATCAGGCAATTCATATCTAGGAGAGCTAGATCTAGCAGGAGGAAAAGCAGGTTCTATCTCAATAGTATTGGCAGTTTCAGCAGCATCACGAGCATTGGCAGTAACTCTAGCAATATGAGCATCAAGGAACACTCCTAGTGGAACATCAGGCAAAGGAGTATCTCTATCAGTATCAAGCATAGCATCATCAGACAAAATAACATCTCTAGCATCATCAGGCAAAGCAGCATCAAGCATAGCATCTCTAGCAGTATCAAGCATAGCATCATCAGGCATAGTATCAAGCATGGCATTTCTGGCAGTATCAGGCATAGTATCAGGCATATCATCTCTAGCAGTATCAGGCATAGCATCTCTAGAAGTAGTACCAAGCATAGCATCATCAGGCATAGTATCAAGCATAGCATCACTAGCAGTAGTATCACAAGCATCATCAAGCACATGCGACATATCAAGATTTCTAGCAGGAGGTGATGTCGCAAACTTACTCATAACTAAAGGTGAATCAAGTGCAGAGCTAGATGGCAATTCCTTACCTCCCCTCGTAGTTGAAGGCAAGACTTTGGTCTTCGGATCCTTCAGATTCTTCATAGTGATCAGCAGATATAAATCCCAAGTGACTCAGAGAATATAGCAATACCTCCCCGGCAACGACGCCAGAAAAATGCTGACGTCAGCTGTACTTCCCTGGCAATGGCTCCAGAAAAGGGCTGATCCTGCAATCTCTGGCGTTAGCTAGACAAATGCTTATGACAACGAACCTTCTCCCGCAGCAGCACTAGAAGAATGCTGAAAGCACTCCCCGGCAATGAAACTGGAAGAATGTTGTTGATGGCCCACCAGCGCGTGGGTTCGCAACAGTTTTCGAGGGTAGAGTATTCGACCCAATTTGTTGGTTTACCAGTCGGAAGGTGAGAGTATACTCTCAAGTATTAGTAGCTTAATTTGTCAGATTCAACCACACCTGAAACATTAGTATCTGCAAGCACAGTAGTAACAGCAAAGTAGCGAGTACCGTAGTGTAACGAGCAATAGCAGTGGCAAGGAACAACAGTAGTGACAGCAGTAGCAAGTAGCAACACTAGCAAGCGACAGTAGTGGCAACAGTAGCAGCAGAGCAAGACAAGTAACAACAGTAGCAACAGTAGTAGCAGCAGCAGAGCAAGAAAAGTAACAGCAGTAGTAGGACAAACTCGTAGGCAATGGGTCGGTGATTTGTTTGGATGATATTCATCATGCAACAACTACAACACGGAGAGATATGTGGCTAGCTCCCGTTCGTCAATGTGATGTAGGCATGCATTCCGTGTGTCGTCATACGTGCTTAGGGAAAAGAACTTGCATTACATGTATTGTCCATCCCTCCCGTGGCAGCGGGGTCCAAAAGGAAACTATGGGATATTAAGGTTCTCCTTTTAATAAAGAACCGGACCAACGCATTAGCACTTGGTGAACACATGAACTCCTCAAACTATGGTCATCACCAGGAGTGGTTCCGGTTATTGTCACTCCGGGGTTGCCGGATCATAACACATAGTAGGTAACTACAACTTGCAAGATCGTATCTAAAACACACATATATTGGTGACAACATAATAATTTCAGATCTGAAATCATGGCACTCGGTCCCTAGTGACAAGCATTAAGCATGGCAAAGTAGTAGCAACATCAAATCTCAGAACATAGTGGATACTAGGGATCAATCCCCATCAAAACTAACTCGATTACATGATAGATCTCATCCTACTCATCACCGCCCAGCAAGCCTACGAATAGATTACTCACGAACGACGAAGAGCTTCATGGAATTGGAGAGGGAAGAAGGTTGATGATGACGATGGCGACGATTTCCCCTCTCCGGAGCCCAAGACGGACTCCAGACCTGCCCTCCAGATGAAGAACAGGAGGTGGCGGTGCCTCCGTATCGAAAACGCGACGAAAACTTCTCTTTTTTATTTTTTCTGGGACGAAAGACAACTTATAGAGCTGGAGTTGGGGGCGACAGGTGTCTGTGGGCCCCACAAGCCTGCCCATCGCCACCAGGGGGGTGGTGGCGGAGCAGGGGCTTGTGGCCCACTAGCCCACCCCCTGAGGTGGAACTTGGCGCAGGTATTTTTGATATTTTCCAAAACCGCTCCCCGTAAATTTTCAGGACGTTTGGAGAACTTTGATTTCTGCACAAAAATAACACCAAGGCAATTCTGCTGAAAACAGCGTCAGTCCAGGTTAGTTCCATTCAAATCATGCAAATTATAGTTCAAAACAAGGGCAAAAGAGTTTGGAAAAGTAGATACGTTGGAGACGTATCAACACCTTGGATAAAATGGAGTTTGACGGATCCCGCATCGAGCACAGCGGCACAACCTTTCGAGGAATTATCCCCGGAAGAGTAGCATGATGCACAGGCCGGGTCTCCCTCGATGTAGTATTCGGCACCTACGAGAATTACAGGTCTGAAGCGCTCACCTTTGATAGGATACCATTCAAAAGCGGCTATCACCCTCTTCTGGGACAAGAGGCCTTCACCAGATTCCAGGCTGTACCCCATTGTGGGTATATGAAACTCAAAATACCTAGATTCAATGGTCATAGTACCCTCATAAGCGATCTGGATAGGGCCGTGTGGGCTAAAAGTAAAATCGGAGCGCTCGCCCTCGAGGCACTTTCAAAAAACCTTGCGGCTGAAGAACTCACTGAACTAAGATTGGTGGTTATCACGGATGATGTAACTCTTAGAAAGAGACCCATGTCCAGATCCTTCAAGCCTGACGACGAAATAATCAAGTTCCAAGTGCACCCGATGGACCCCGCTAAAACAGTGTGCATCGGAGCACAGCTTGACCCGCGGTCGATGATGCATTACGCACATTCTTGCGATAAAACTGGGACATATTCGCCTCGCACCCTTAGGACATGCCAGGAATGCGGCGAACACTGGTCGAGCACAACTTGAACATAATAGATAGCTTCAAGCCTGTCAAACAAATGCTATGTCGCTTCTCCGAACCCAAGTGTCAAGCCATGGGCACCGAACTAGCAAAGCTGCTCGAAGACGGATTCATTCGGGATATCAAGCATCCCGAGTGGTTGGCTAATGTGATCATGGTCCCAAAAATGGAAAAATCCTGGCGATTAAGCGTCGAGTTAAAAGACGTCAACAAAGCGTGCCCTAAGGATCCATTTCATTTGCCTCGCATATACCAAATCATTGATGCCACTGCGGGACACGATTCACTATGTTTCCTCCATGTGTACTCTAGATACCATCAAATAAAGATGAAGGAATCCGATCAAGCCGCAACTGCTTTGATCACTCCCTATGGGACATTCTGCTTTAACACAATTGCCTTTGGGTTAAAAAACACAGGCCCCATGTATCAACGCATGCTTCAAACATGCATAGAAAACAAATCGACAAGACAATCGAGGCATACATGGATGATGTGGTCATCCAGACCAAATACGTCATCCAACTAGTGGATGACCTCCGACAAACCTTCAACAATCTATGACAATATGACATACAACTCAATCCACACAAGTGTGTCTTCTATGTCCCTGCAGGTAAACTTCTCGGTTTCATCGTATCCCATAGGAGAATAGAGGCCAATCCAGAAAAAGTTCGAGCTCTATCCAGGTTGGCGATCCCAACGGAGCGTAAAGATGTTCAAAAACTGATAGGTTGCATGGCAGTGTTAAGTCGTTTTATCTCATGCCTCAACGAAAAGGCACTAACGCTGTATCGATTGCTCAAGCGAACCAAAAATTTCGAGTGGACCGAAGAAGAAACAACAACCCTGGAAGAAAATTAAAAAATTTCTGGTCAGCAAGCCAATGCTGACAGCACCTATAACACGGGAACCAATGTTATTGTACATATCAGCCACAAATCAGGTCGTCAGCGCAGTACTTGTGGTTGAACGATAGGTGGCAGACCACAAATAATGGATATAGAAGCCAGTTTATTAGGTGTCCGAAGTCCTCACCCCATGCAAAACTCGCTATCCTCACTACCAAAAGATAGCCTATACATTCTTCATGGCATCTCACAAGCAACGACAATACTTTCAATAGTGTTCAGTAATGTTAGCATCTGAGATACCCTCGAATGATATAATCAATAATAAGGATGCCACCGGACGCATAGACAAATAGGCTATATAACTCTTACCCTTTGAGATCATTTACGAGCCACGCCAAGCTATTAAATATCAGATGTTGGCTAACTTTCTTGCCGAATGGATGGAAGTAGAACTCCCTAGAGAGTATAGTACATATTCCCATTGGACAATGTACATTGATGGCTCCAAGATGCTTGCTCGCCTGGGGGATGGTGTCATACTTATGTCCCCCACCAATGATAATATTCGGTACATGTTGCAAATCATGCATACTGATTCTAACAACACGACCGAATACGAAGCTATGGTACATGGCCTAAGGATGGCAACTTCGATGGGCGTACAAATGGTGGAGGTACGAGGGGACTCGAACCTCGCTATCTCTCAAATCAATGGCTAATTTGATGCCAAAAATCAAAAGATGGAAGCTTATAGGAACGATGTCCTCAAAATATCAGCTCGGTTCAAAGTCCTTGAGTTCCACCATGTCTCCAGAGACAATAATCAGGAAGCCAATATCCTCGCCCGCATGGGTGCCAAGCATGACCCTGTCACTAAAATTACCTTCCTGGAATGACTGTTTAAGCCCTCAGTGGTATGGCACAACGAGCCTGAGGACATTGAAGCCACAAGAAATGAGAAAATTACTCTTCCTACAGTTGAGCCAGATGGTCAAATCATCGCCAAATCCACATTAGAGGAAACACTCCTGGCTCACGAAGTTATGGCCGTAATCGAGCCATGGACCGAACCTTTACTAAGTTATCTCCTTCACCAAGAATTCTCCAATGACCAAACAGAAGCAAGACAAATATTTAGATGATCCAAGTCTTACACAGTTCATGAAGCGGAAATCTACAGAAAAAGCACTACCGGCATCCTCCAACGATGCATTTCCGAAGAAGAAGGTAAACAACTCTTGGCTGAAATACACACATGTGTGGGCGGCCATCACGGAACAACTAGAGCTCTGGTAGGAAAAGTGTTCTGAGCTAGTTTATTTTGGCCAACAGCTCAAGCGGACACTCATTCGCTTGTCCAGCATTGCGTTGGATGTCAATTCTTCGCAAATCAGAGCCACATTACTGTAACATCACTTCGGACAATACCGATCACTTGGCCGTTCGCGGTCTCGGGGCTGGACATGGTTGGACCTCTGAAAGGGGGATCCAATAAAAATAAATACTTAACGGTTATGGTCAGTAAATTCACTAAATGGATCGAAGCTAAGCCAGTAACTTCTGCCAAGTCCGTATCGGTCATAGAGTTTATATCAGATGTGATTCACCGTTATGCCATTCCGAACAGTATAATCATGGATAATGGGTCTAATTTTACAGCCCAGGAGGTTAAGGACTGGTGCGCGAACTTGCGTATTAAGCTCGACTACACCTCTGTATACCAGCCACAAACAAATGGATAGGTCGGATGGGCTAACGTCCTCATTATGAGTGGCATCAAACCTCGTCTAGTACCATCTCTCAAAGTACCAGATTGCCATTGGGTATAGGAGCTTGACTTTGTATTGTGGGGTTTGCGTACAACTCTGAACAAGTCCACGAGTTACACGCCGTTCTTCATGGTGTATGGGGTGGAAGCAGTCCTCCCGTGTGAAATTATCTATGATGCACCTAGAGTGCGCAGATACGAGGAAAAAAAGCCGAGTTAGATTGGCAGGATGACTTGAATGCACTAGAATAAGAACATGACATAGCTCTGGCATGATCCACCTTCCAACAACACGCTCGGCGCTATCAGAGAAGGGAAGTTCGGACAAAAACTTACAACATGGACGAGCTTGTGATGTGCCTCCCTGAGAAGAAAATGAATAAACTTGCACTCAAATGGGAGGGCCCCTTCATCAACGATGACACACTTTCCAGATGGGCATATCATCTCCGCAACACATCGGACAATCGTCATGAACCAAACCCATGGAACGCGACTTGTCTTCGGCATTTCTACAACTAAGCTGATACAGTTATGCTTGTTGATTTCCTCGTTGTATTTTTTCAAATTGTCTTGTATCCTTTTTCCTCTGTCAAGGGGATTAATGTATCCCAGTTCATTTTCGGATTGACAGAACCGTGTCCTTGAAATATGTAAATTCTGTAGACACCCAGGGGATTTGTTAAGCCAATAATAATAGATTCGTGCATCTTCTCTATAATGCGTATGTTCTTCCTGTAGTTAAAGCCTCAATATGCACTAAATTTGACTTAAGATTTTGCCAAGCTGGGTTGCGTGGCTCTTGTGTTTATCCTTTATGTTCACGATTGTTTTGCTAAAGGATAAAGGGAGCACCTCTGTGATTGTTACGACCGGATAATCCGGATACGTACCTCAAACGGGTGAAGCCGAAAGTTCGGGTTCTTAATGACCAATTGTATGGTAAAGGAAGGTAATGATAATTAGGTGGTTAGCACCAAGGGTTAAAATTCCCAAGGATACACTAACTCCATACGCAATGGATGCTCACAAAGCCCCGAGAAAGGAACCTATAAAGGAACTATTTCCTTGGGAAGATGTTTCTTATTAAGTAAAAAAATAATATATCATTACTCCACAATAATTATCTATTTGTTAGCACCACATGGCCGGATTGTGTAGTTCTCTCACCTATTTACCTATTTCACAAGTTACACAGTATGGAACACTTCCTGATGTTTATCAAGGAAGGCAGAAGCGGATGGTCGGTTAATATAGTGTTAACACCTTGGATGGAGAACAAAGTAATACAAATACTTAGTTACATAAAATCAAGCATTGGGATGCTGATCTAAGTTATCTATTATTCCATCGAGGCAGCAATCTTGTTGCAGCAAGCGTGCGACGGGCATTACCTGGTCATAAACCATGTGAAGAGGCACCTCGTGACCATCGGGCCCCGTCAGCCGGACTCGTGCTAGTTCTTCAGGATTAAGCTTCATAAACCTCGTCTTCACCATCGCCCATGCCTCCCGAGCACCTTCCTGGTAGGCCGATGTCTTCTATAATTAAAATTGTCTCCGAGCTCCTTTAAAGCGCTCAGCCAGTTCCGACATCCTTTCCCGGGGCTTCTCGGCCGGCCATAATGCCTTTAGCATGCTCCTCACCGCTTTTCGCCCATGCTCATAACTTATGGATAATTCCTTTACAAGGTCACCACTAAACTAAGTGGCTTTGTATGTGGCATATGCGACATCAAATGGAGTATCGACCAATGTTCATGGTGGTGTCTACACGAATGAAGCATGTGGTTGAGAAGATTTTTACTCCACATGGGTGGTGGCAGAGTCTATAAATATGTCATTCATCCTCTTTGCTTTACACAAGATTTTGGTCTTCCATAACTTTACTGTTGCCAATATTCTATATCTATAGTCTGCATGAGTGTAACGCCCAAGATGCGGTACTTTTCGCATTCGGGCTTGAGGGCCTTGATAGGGATAGAAGCGCATCTCGTTGTTGCATAAGAATGGATATTGTTACAAGTACATTTAAAGATATGAGTATACGGATTAACTTACACTCATCACAAGCTAAATCATGTTCATCTCAAAGACATTCATCCATAGCAATCATCATACATAAAAGCAGGGCCCGACTACGGATGAAATCAAATAATAAAAGCAACATCCATCTGTTGTCCCAGGCTGTCGGCCTAGAACCCATCCTATGATCGATAAAGAAGAAGAAGAATAAAAAGAAGAAGAACTCCAGATCAAACAAGCATCACTCTCACGTCAAATCATCGCTTTAACTGTACCTACAACTATTGTTGTCGTAACCTGTGAGCCACGGGGACTCAACAATCTCATTTCCAAGGGTATCAAGACTAGCAAAGCTTAATGGGAGCGGTATGGCTAAGTGGTGAGGCTATAGTAAGCACTAAGCATTTGATATCTGACTAACTTATGAGTACAAGAACAAGAAAATTGATATACGCATAAACGAATGTGAACTAGTGAAAGTGTTAGTTATCGACTAGGGGAGGGTGAATAGGTGATTTTTGTGAAAAGCTTCAAAGCAATAAATGTATTCAGAGTATGTGGAAGTGAAATAGGATCAAGTAGGGATAACATTCAAGGATCTAAGCATAACATGGAATACTATGAAGACATTCAGACAGGTAGAGCATAGTCGCCATGCACACTAAGATGCAACAAAGATAAACTTAGGTACAATGAAGATAAATGATAGTTAGGAATGGCTATGGTGAATGTCTTCAAATTGAGATGATCAAGCTATGGCTTCAAAATACAGTATAGTAAGTAAGAGAGTGAATGAAATAACCAGTAGCTTGATGAAGACACAAGATTTGTGGGACCAGTTCCAGTTGTTGTGACAATTGTACGTCTGGTTGGGGAGGCTGAGATTGAACTTTGAAGACCTCGTATTCACCTTGTTCCCATTGAGACGAGGTCACTTAGACCACGTCCAATCACTCAGGTAAGTCTTGAGGGGATACTTTTAAAACCCGTACAAACTTGGTCACCCAGCAATCCACGATGACTCTTGGATGATCTAGACCATGGTCACCCAGCAATACACAATGGCTCTTGGATGCACTAGACCACTACACCTAACCATTTGGAAGATCATAGTCTTCAAGTGTAATAAGTCTTTAGTTCACTCAGAACAGAATGACTTCGATGATGCTCAAACACACTGACTCTAGGTGTTTTGGTTTATCCTTGCAGGATAGTTATCTCTAAGTGTCTTCGAGGTGACTTGCTCCAAAATGACAACAGTCGTATATAACTCTGAGAAGTCACCAACATATGGTGGAGGGGGTGGGATATTTATAGCCATCAGGCAACCTGACATGATATGCCCTAAATGACCCTGGGTTAATGGCCAACTCACACGTGTTCCAACGGTCGGATTTCAAAGACACACGCGGCAACATTACTTTGGCTACAAGCAATGCTGACTCAACCAACTCTAGTAGAGATTTCCTATTATTTTCTTCACTCAAAGACATAGATATTTTGGGTTGAGCATCAACGTCAGCATATGCCTTCGATCACAGCAACACCACTTAACAGTACGATGGTTCCTATGACTCGGGGAAGAAGAAAAAAAACTACCAAAATACTTCGTCTTCGCGTTTCATTATGTTCAAGCAATTATCTTCGCGTGCCACCAATGGCTTCGAGCATCGTCAATGTCTTCGGACATTTTCGGGGGTTGTCCTCGATAGTTAAATGGAATCTCCAAGGACTTCTATCCGTGTTAACATGTGAACTCTCACAATCACATCAGTCCCTCAACCATGTTTATCTTCAATACTCCAAAACCAAAAAGGGGTGGCACTAGATGCACTTACAATCTCCCCCTTTTTTTCGATTGATGAAAAACTGGTTGAAGTTTCCAACGGGTATAAAATATGTCAAAATGAAGACTTGGATATTATGATTTCAAGATATAAAGAGCTCCCCCTGAAGTTGTGCTTATGAAGATTTTGCTTTGAATGCAAAATAATATGGCAAGTTTTTGTTTGTAGAGATCTCTCCCTATATCTTGGAATCCAACCACTATGCATTTTAGATATTTTTATGAAGATAATGAAATGCATAAATTAAAATGGGCGTCTCTTGAATGACTTTGGACGCATATGATCAGATATGGAATAGCGCCAAAGGTACGATAAACAAAAATTATTGTGCATATGTTCATATGGACTTAAGGTTTACAACTCAAAATAGCAAATATCCATAACAAGAGTTGTAAACTTAACAAAAATAGTAGCACTGTAACACCGAAGATGCGATCCTACATTTATTTTGGCTCGAGGTCCTCGACATGGATAGAAGCTCATCTTTTTGTTTTGCAATAATGGATATCGTTACATGTACATGTATATAAGAGATTATTATATGGAATTGGCTTACACTCGCCACAAGCTACAACATGAACAACACAATACAACAATATATTCAATCACCATGTAGAAGAGCAGGGGCCGACTACGGACAAAAAAAAATGACAAAAGAATGATGTCCATACTTGCTATCCCAGGTTGCCGGCCTAGAACCCATCCTAGATCGAAGAAGAAGAAGAAGAAGAACAAGAAACACGAAATAGAACAATCATCACGCTCACATCAAAGTATCACTTTACCTATACCTACAACTGTTGTTGTAGTAACCTCTGAGCCACTGGGACTCATCAGTATCATTTCCAATGGTATCATGGCTAGCAAAGCTTAATGGGTGAGGTATGCTTATGTGGTGAGGCTACAAAAAGCAACTAAGAATTTATTAAGTGGCTATCTTACGAGTATAACAATAATAGGGGGTGATTTACGCATAACAGACGTGAACTAATCATGATCACAAAGTGATCCTGAACACCTACTTACATCAAATATAACCCCACCATGTCCTCTTCCAGATGCAGAACTCTCGAGAAGAGACAGTCACGGTTACGCACACATTTGGCATATTTTAATTAAGTTTACTTCAATTTATCTAGAACTGGATGTTAAACAAAGTTTCCAAGTTGCCACATAACCGCGGGCATGGCTCTCCAAAAGATTTAACCCTACAGGATGCTCCAACTAGTCCATCACAAACTACCACACGCTATGTCGGAAACTTCGACCGCGGAAAACTCGTGATCTCCTCGGATTCCTGGTGGAAAACCTCAACCTCGAGATAGCCCAAAGTATCCTCGGAATACCTCACACAAGACGTTAAAGAAAGGTAAAACAAATCGAGTAAGGCCGCCCGACGTGTCGACGATCCCGATAGGAGCCGCATATCTCGTTCTCAGGACACGATGGATAAAGCTAGTGTACAGTGGACATATAGAAATCACCCAAGTTGCCCTGGGTTGGCCCCGCACAGTACTATGTTTGGACCAACACTCATGAGGAGCACTAGCCCGTGGGTTGATTAATTATCCGTGGGTGTTGGCGGGTCCCTATGCTTTTTATTAGTTATTAGGCAAATGTAGTACCAACGTCGGGCCTTGCCAGGAGAGTTTATCCCAAGAAAAATCAAGGTGGTCCCTGTAACAACCCCAAGCATGTTAGGGGCGCTCAATATGGAACTTAACACCGGTAGCCGAAACTAAGGCGACAAAATCGGAACAAAACACCCATCCAAAAGGCCAAGCCTTCCGCCTTTTACCAGTTATATAGCTACATTAAATTAAATAGAAATAATATGGTGATATAACAAGGAACCCATGTTTTTTACATGGAAGCAACTGAAGTGCAACTAGCAATGCTATAAGAAGGCCGAGCAAGCAGTAACATAGCGAAATAGTGGGTTTCTGTGTTGTGGAAAGGTTAGAGGCTTTTCATGTCAATGTTGGGAGGCTTATTAAGCAGGTGGTAGGAAACAAGACATAGCGAAGAAACGAGACAACTAGCATAGCAATGATAATAAAGGTATCTAGGGAAATGGCCGTCTTGCTTTTGATCTCGCTTGGAAGAAGAATGGGTCCATGATGTAGACAAACCAACGTAGTCGAACGAGTCCTCACACTCCGACATACTTGAGGAACTCTATCGAGAAGAAACAATCCGGAAACAATAATCAACACGCAATAAACACCACAACATATGCATGACATGAGACACAAACACATATGATGCATATCTGGTTTAGTTATGCAAGCATGGCAAATCACAACAATTTATTACTACACATTAAATGAAGCTCAATTTGCAACAAGTTGCATATTGAGGAAACTCCATATTTGGATTACTTAGTTCACTCCCGTTAGGTACATGACAATATTAACCCTACGGGCGCGAATTTGGGTTCTTATTATTGAAAAAAAACTTCCCGTGGGGGGTTTCCCTTACAGTTTTCCTGCAAAAAATATATTAATTGTTGTTAAACATGTCAACATGTGAAGCATAAATAAACTACACTAGCTAGGCATTTTAAATGAGGTCGAAAACTACATATAGCATTTCTGAAATGACCCCACATGTTAATTTCAAAACTGGCCCAGATCTGAACTAAACATGTATTATGTTTATTAAATAGAAAAATAAAGTGGACCATGTGATTCTACATGTCATTTTAGTCGATTTACATATATAGGTCATCTAAAACGGAGCTACGGTTTAAAAGATATGAGCAACACAAGATGCTATGCCACGAATGCAAAATGCATGCAAATGACAGCCACAACGTGTTAAAACATGGATGCATAAGATATTATGAAGCTAAATAAAATTCTAGGGAAGTTTAAATCAGGTCGGAACAATGAATAACAATACCGAAAAGTCCCCACATGCAAGTTAAGATTCGGTACTGTTTTGCCTATGCACAATTTTAGAGTTGTTAAATAGCAAAAAAATGCTACCATGTTATTCTACACATTTTTCTAGCCAAGTTACATATGTGGATCATTTTGATCAAAGTACAGTTAATTAGTTATGAATTAAACCGTTTTTAACATGGCATTTATGCAAAAATATTACAAACAACAAGTTAAACATTTTTAACATGGTTGCAAGTTGGAGATTGTGAAACTGCACTAAATTCTAAGCATTTTCATGTATGAAGTTTCTAAATCCGGTGCACGATCACTTGGCTATGAATTAAATCGTTTTTAATATGGCATCACGCAAAACAATGCAAACAACAAGTTTACATATTTTTAACATGCATGAAAGTTGCAAATTATTAATATACACAAAATTCTACACCTTTCACATATATAAATTATTCCCATCCGATGCACGGTTATTTAATTAGGTGCAATGCAAATGTATGTATTTTTCGTAAATAGCAAATGTCCTGGATAACTCAATAAATTAAAAGAAGTGACAAAATGTCTACAGGCCGAAACTAGCATGGGCCTAAACAGAGACATAGGGCATCATATTGTAATAATACGCACGTCGGGGCATAGATGGGGAGCTCACCCTGGGCCGGGTGGACGGTGATGCAGAGTTGGGCCTTTGAGGTCGATTGTTGGTTGGGCCAAGGAAGGGGGCACGAGGCAGTCAGGCCATGCGACTGGGACGACGCTGGCGCTGAGATGGGCCACGCACGGTCTACGGACCACGCGAGCGGACACTAGCTCGGTCGTGAGTCTCCTCGCTCCCGTGCTGAGCGGAAGCAGGGCGGCCACGTAGTCAATGGGCGGGCAGCAGCAACATCCGGGGTGGTGTCCGGTGAGGACCAGGGCTGGCGAAGCTCGGGGATGGTTCCCTGATCAGATCTGGCCGGATCCAGCCGGTGGCGGGGCACGGTGGAGCAGCGATCTCCCACTGCGGCCATCGCAGCATGGCGGGGTGAGCTCGAGGCCAGGTGGAGTGGGGCCGCAACTGCAGGGTCAGCGACTCCGGCGCGTGAGCTAGTCGGCGGCATGTGTGCAGACGACAACGGAGGAACGACATAATAGGGTGGTCTCCAGCGAGGGGCGGAGCTGGTGGCGGGGACGACACTTCCTGATGGCTGCTCGTGCTCTGGATCGGGAGCTCCTCTCCTGATGGGGGGCGCTCAGGGCTGCTGCTGCGGTTCAGGCCGCGGGACGGCTCGACTCGGGCCCATAAGGCCACGTGGGAAGGAGTGGGGGCACGGTGGAGGCACCACTTGGCGGAAGCGTTGATGGTTGGGTGGCACGGAGCACGAGGAAGATGATAGGGGAAGGCCAAAATAGGCACGGAAGGGGGGTTTCTATATATAGCAAATGCGGCTAGGCTTAACAATTTGGGGACGTCTTTCGACCAGGTGATCGTGATCAGACGACTCCGGTCATGGGGTAGGGTTAGGTTGGCTAGTGGGCGGTGTAGGAGGGTTTGGCTAAGAAGAGAGGGAAGAATTTGGCCCGACACGGGGGCTCTGAAACCTAAAATGTTCGACGAATAAACCAATGACGGTGCCGCTACTATCGACCGTTCAGGTATCAAACAAACTTCGATTGCTATGAAATTTGGGAGGAGGCCTACCTACATTAAAACAAGACCGCACGCCAAGTTTCAACCTAATCCGAGAAAGTTCTATACACACTTTTAAAAATAATATTTGAGCAATGATGCGGGCGCGTGCGTGTGTGGTTGGTCTCAAAATGGTCAACGACAAAAATAGAAAAAACCGATAACTAACCACGGATGGAAGTTTTAAAAATGATGGCAATGGAGTGCTGATGCAATGCGGATGATGCGCATGATGCGATATGAATGCGGTACACAAATAAATCACACGACAACAACAGAATAATAAGGGAATCTTTTGGAGCGTCGGTTCTGGGCTAATACAAGCACCCACCCCATATAGACCCTTATGGAGACCATCAATCCAATGCTTCTCCCCCTTTGTCATATGAAAGCACAATTGGTCCCTAGCGTGGTTTTGATAATTTATTACAACATATGCATCATTGGACTAATATTTTTCCAAGTATATTTCAGAAAAAGTTCAAAAGATGCTATGGCTTAAGGTTTATGTGGAAGATGCCCCTGGATGCAAGAAAGGAACAATGTTGGCTCAACCTTCAAGCTAGAAGACTCTTCATTTTACATTTGTGAGAAATCACTTTTGAGCCCATAGGAAAGCCAATACTATTAAAAGGGGGTGAGGTAGTAAAATGAACTTATTGCTCAAATGCTCAAAGTTAGCCACCAAAACACTCAGTCATTTCCCTACATATTCACTCTGTCAAGATCCACATACACAAATTCGGTGTCACCAACTTTTCCATATCGGACCCACCAAATTTGACCTCACACACAAACCCTAGCCATTCCCACCAAATTGGTGCAACCGAAACCAAGTCGGTGCTACCGAGTTCAGTGTGACCAACATTTGGTTGCCAAGATACACAAAATCAAAATTTCCGAGTTTGAGTATCGGCGCCATCGAGTTTGGCCACCTGACCGCTAGTCACCTTTTCGGTGCCACCGAGTTTCGTATATCGGTCTCACCGAGATTCAAAAGTTCACACTTTTAGTGCTAATCGACACCACCGAATTTTCAACTTCTGTGTCACCGAGTTCGCCTTTTTGTGTGTAACAGTTGGATTTGGGCTACTGCCTATATATACCCCTTCACCCACCTCTCAATCGTGGGAGAAGCACTCAAAACACACACTTCATTGCCAGATCCATTTTCTATGAGAGAACCACCTACTCATGTATTGAGACCAGGATATCCCAATCCTATCATTTGAAACTTGATCTCTGGCCTCCCCAAACTGCTTTCCACCAAATCAACCTCTCCTACCCATGCATATTCTGAGAAAGAGTGATTTGTGTTGAGGAGACTATCTTTAGAATCCCAAGCGCAAGGAGTTCATTGATCTACCACATCTATTACCTTTTGGAGGGTGGTTCCTACAAGATTGGTTAGGTGTCACTTGGGAGCCTCCTACTTAATGTTGTGGAGTTGAACCAAGATGTTTGTAAGGGCAAGGAGATCCCCTACTTCGTGAAGATCTACTGTGAGTAAGACTAGTCCTCCGTGGACGGAAGTCGTGGTGGAATAGACAAGGCCGCTTCTTTGTGGACCCTTCATGGGTGGATCCCTCCGTGGACTCTCGCAGCCGTTACCCTCTGTGGGTTGTAGTCTCCACTAACATGGATGTACGATAGCGCCACCTGTTGGAAATATGCCCTAGAGGCAATAATAAATTAGTTATTATTATATTTCTTAGTTCATGATAATCGTTTATTATCCATGCTATAATTGTATTGATTGGAAACACAATACTTGTGTGGATACATAGACAAAACACTGTCCCTAGTAAGCCTCTAGTTGACTAGCTCGTTGATCAAAGATGGTCAAGGTTTCCTGGCCATAGGCAAGTGTTGTCACTTGATAACGGGATCACATCATTAGGAGAATCATGTGATGGACTAGACCCAAACTAATAGACGTAGCATGTTGATCGTGTCATTTTTTTGCTACTGTTTTCTGCGTGTCAAGTATTTGTTCCTATGACCATGAGATCATATAACTCACAGACACCGGAGGAATGCTTTGTGTGTATCAAACGTTGCAACGTAACTGGGTGACTATAAAGATGCTCTACAGGTATCTCCGAAGGTGTTCATTGAGTTAGTATGGATCAAGACTGGGATTTGTCACTCCGTATGACGGAGAGGTATCTCGGGGCCCACTCGGTAATACAACATCACACACAAGCCTTGCAAGCAATGTGACTTAGTGTAAGTTGCGGGATCTTGTATTACGGAATGAGTAAAGAGACTTGGCGGTAAACGAGATTGAAATAGGTATGCGGATACTAACGATCGAATCTCGGGCAAGTAACATACCGAAGGACAAAGGGAATGACATACGGGATTATATGAATCCTTGGCACTGAGGTTCAAACGATAAGATCTTCGTAGAATATGTAGGATCCCATATGGGCATCCAGGTCCCGCTATTGGATATTGACCGAGGAGTCTCTCGGGTCATGTCTACATAGTTCTCGAACCCGCAGGGTCTGCACACTTAAGGTTCGACGTTGTTTTATGCGTATTTGAGTTATATGGTTGGTTACCGAATGTTGTTCGGAGTCCCGGATGAGATCACGGACGTCACGAGGGTTTCCGGAATGGTCCAGAAACGAAGATTGATATATAGGATGACCTCATTTGGTTACCGGAAGGTTTTCGTGCATTACCGGAAAAGTTTCGGGCTCATCGGTAGTGTACCGGGAGAGCCGGGAGGGGTGCCGGGGACCATCGGGAGGGGTGTCACGCCCCAAGGGGTCTCATGGGCTATGGGAAGAGATAAACCAGCCCCTAGTGGGCTGGAATAAGTTCCCACTAAGGCCCATAAGGTTTGAGAAGGAAAAAACACAAGGTGGAAAGAGTTTCCAAGTGGGAAGGTGGAATCCTACTCCAAGTAGGATTGGAGTAGGACTCCTCCACCTCCAATTTCGGCCAAAACTTTAGGTTTTGAGGCTGCCTCCTCCCCTCCCTCCCACCTATATATATGGAGGTTTTAGGGCTGATTTGAGACGACTTTTCCACGGCTGCCCGACCACATACCTCCACGGTTTTTCCTCTAGATCGCGTTTCTGCGGAGCTCGGGCGGAGCCCTGCTGAAACAAGGTCATCACCAACCTCCGGAGCGCCATCACGCTGCCGGAGAACTCTTCTACCTCTCCGTCTCTCTTGCTGGATCAAGAAGGCCGAGATCATCGTCGAGCTGTACGTGTGCTGAACGCGGAGGTGCCGTCCGTTCGGTACTAGATCGTGGGACTGATCGCGGGATTGTTCGCGGGGCGGATCGAGGGACGTGAGGACGTTCCACTACATCAACCGCATTCACTAACGCTTCTGCTGTACGATCTACAAGGGTACGTAGATCACTCATCCCCTCTCGTAGATGGACATCACCATGATAGGTCTTCGTGCGCGTAGGAAATTTTTTGTTTCCCATGCGACGTTCCCCAACAGTGGCATCATGAGCTAGGTTCATGCGTAGATGTCTTCTCGACTAGAACACAAAAGTTTTTGTGGGCGGTGATGTGCGTTTTGCTGCCCTCCTTAGTCTTTTCTTGATTCCGCGGTATTGTTGGATTGAAGCGGTTGGACCGACATTACTCGTACGCTTACGAGAGACTGGTTTCATCGCTACGAGTAACCCCGTTGCTCAAAGATGACTGGCAAGTGTCGGTTTCTCCAACTTTAGTTGAATCGGATTTGACCGAGGAGGTCCTTGGATGAGGTTAAATAGCAACTCATATATCTCCGTTGTGGTGTTTGCGTAAGTAAGATGCGATCCTACTAGATACCCATGGTCACCACGTAAAACACGCAACAACAAAATTAGAGGACGTCTAACTTGTTTTTGCAGGGTATGCTTGTGATGTGATATGGCCAACGTTGTGATGTGATATATTGGATGTATGAGATGATCATGTTGTAATAGATAATATCGACTTGCACGTCGATGGTAAGGCAACCGGCAGGAGCCATAGGGTTGTCTTTATAACTAACGTTTGTGCTTGCAGATGCGTTTACTATTTTGCTAGGACGTAGCTTTAGTAGTAATAGCATGAGTAGCACGACAACCCCGATGGCGACACGTTGATGGAGATCATGGTGTGACGCCGGTGACAAGAAGATCGTGCCGGTGCTTTGGTGATGGAGATCAAGAAGCACGTGATGATGGCCATATCATGTCACTTATAAATTGCATGTGATGTTAATCCTTTTATGCACCTTATTTTGCTTAGAACGATGGTAGCATTATGAGGTGATATCTCACTAAAATTTCAAGACGAAATTGTGTTCTCCCCGACTGTGCACCGTTGCTACAGTTCGTCGTTTTGAGACACCATGTGATGATCGGGTGTGATAGACTCAACGTTCACATACAACGGGTGCAAAACAGTTGCGCACGCGGAACACTCGGGTTAAGCTTGACGAGCCTAGCATGTGCAGACATGGCCTCGGAACACATGAGACCGAAACGTCAAGCATGAATCGTATAGTTGATATGATTAGCATAGAGATGCTTACCACTGAAACTATTCTCGACTCACGTGATGATCGGACTTGAGATAGTGGATTTGGATCATGTACCACTCAAATGACTAGAGAGATGTACTTTTTGAGTGGGAGTTCTTAAGTAATATGATTAATTGAACTAATTGTCATGAACATAGTCTAATGGTCTTTGCGAATTATGATGTAGCTTGCGCTATAGCTCTACTGTTTTATATGTTCCTAGAGAAAATTTAGTTGAAAGTTGATAGTAGCAAACTTTGCAGACTGAGTCTGTAAAACCGAGGATTGTCCTCGTTGCTGCACAGAAGGCTTATGTCCTTAATGCACCACTCGGTGTGCTGCACCTCGAGCGTCGTCTGTGGATGCTGTGAACATCCGACATACACGTCTCTGATGACTACACGATAGTTCAGTACAAAAATACTTAATGGCTTAGAAGCAAGGCGCCGAAAACGTTGTAAAACGTCACGGAACATAAGTGATGTTCTAAAGAGATGAAATTGTGATTTCATGCTTGTGCCCTTGTTAAGAGGTACGAGACCTCCGACAAGATTCTTTGTCCACAAAGCACAGGAGAAAAGGCTCAATCGTTGAGCATGTGCTCAGATTGTCTGAGTACGACAATCGCTTGAATCAAGTGGGAGTTAATCTTCCAGATGAGATAGTGATAGTTCTCCAAAGTCACTGCCACCAAGCTGTGAGAGCTTCGTGATGAACTATAACATATCAAGGATACATACAATGATCCTTGAGCGATTCGCGATGTTTGACACTGCGAAAGTAGAAATCAAGAAGGAGCATCAATAGTTGATGGTTTGTAAAACCACTAAGTTTCAAGAAAGGCAATGGCTAGAAGGGATACTTCGTGAAACGGCAAAACAATTGCTGCACTAATGAAGAGACCCAAGATTAAACCCAAACCCGAGACTAAGTGCTTCTGTAATGAGGGGAACAATCACTGAGGCGGAGCAACTCAAGATACTTGGTAGATAAGAAGGCTGGCAAAAGTCGAAAGAAGTGTATTTGATATACATGATGTTGATGTGTACTTTACTAGTACTCCTAGTAGCACGAGGGTATTGGATACCGGTTCGGTTGCTAAGTGATTAGTGACGCGAAATGAAAGCTACGGCATAAACGGAGACTAGCTAAAGGCGAGGTGACGATACGTGTTGGAAGTATTTCCAAGGTTGATATGATCAAAACGTCGCACGCTCCCTCTACCATCAGGATTGGTTTTAAACCTAAATAATTGTTATTTGGTTCTTGCCTTAAGCATGAACATGATTGGATCGTGTTTATTGCAATACGATTATTCATTTAAAGAGAATAATGGTTACTCTATTTTCTTGAATATTCACCTTCAATGGTTTATTGAATCTCGATCGTAGTGTTACACATGTTCATGATATTTGTGCCAAAAGATACGAGTTAATGATGATAGTACCACTTACTTGTGGCACTGCCGCTTGAGTCATGTTAGTATAAATTGCATGAAGAGGCTCCATGCTGATGGATCTTTGTACTCACCTGATTTCGAATCACTAGTGACATGCAAATCATACCACATGAGCAAGGCCTTGTTTTCATTGAGATGAAATGAGATAGTAACTTGTTGGAAGTGATACATTTTGATGTATGCAGTCCAATGGGTGCTGAGGCACGCAGTGGATATCATTATGTTCTTACTTCACTGACGATTTGAGTAGATACAGGAGTATTTACTTAATGAATCACAAGTCTGAAATGTTGAAAAGTTCAATTCCGTTTCAGAGTGAAGTTCGTCGTAACAAGAGGATAAACTGTCTACGATATGATCATGGAAATGAATATCTGAGTTATGAGTTTTGGTACGCAGTTAAGACAATGTGGAAATTGTTTCGCAGTTCATGCCACCTGGAACATCATAGTGTGATGATGTGTCTGAACGTCATAGCCACGCACTATTTGGTATGGTGCATACTATGATATCTCTTATCGAATTACCACTATCGTTTATGGGTTATGCATTAGAGACAACCGCACTCACTTTAAATAGGGCACCGCGTATTTCCGTTGAGATGACACAGTATAGACTGAGGTTTAGAGAAATCTAAACTGTTGTTTCTTGAAAGTTTGGGGCTTCGACACTTATGTGAAAAAGATTCAGTCTGATAAGATCGAACCCAAAGTGGATAAATGCATCTTCATAGGATATCCAAAACAGTTGGGTACATCTCCTCTCTTAGATCTGAAAGCAAAGTGTTTGTTTCTAGAAACGGATCCTTTCTCGAGGAAAGTTTTCTCTCAAAAGAATTGAGTGGGAGGGTAGTAGAACTTGATGAGGTTATTGAACCATCACTTCAACCAGTGTGTAGCAGGGCGCAGGAAGTTGTTCCTGTGGCGCCTACACCAATTGAAGTGGAAGCTGATGATGGTGATCATTGAGCTTCGAATCAGGTTACTACAAACCTCGTAGGTCGACAAGGTCGCGTACTGCTGCAGAGTAGTACGGTAACCCTGTCTTGGAGGTCATGTTGTTGAGCAACAGTGAACCTACGAGTTATAGAGAAAGCGATGGTGGGCCCAGATTCCGACAAATGGCTGGAAGCCATGAAATCCGAGAGAGGATCCATGTGTGAAAACAAAGTGTAGACTTTGGTAGAACTACTTGATGGTCATAGGACTATTGAGTAAAATGGATCTTTAAAAGAAGACAGACGCTGATGGTGATAAGTCACTATTAAGAAAAGCTCGACTTGTCGCAAAGATGTTTTCGACAAGATCAAACAGTTGACTATGATAAGACTTTCTCACTCGTAGCGATGTTGAAAGTCTATTAGAATTATGTTAGTAGTTGTTGCATTATTTATGAAATATTGCACGTAGGATGTCAAAACATTGTTTTCTCGACGGTTTCCTTGAGCAAACATTGTATGTGATACAACCAGGAGGTTTTGTCGATCCTAAAGATACTAGAAAGTATGCAAGCTCCAGTGATCCTTCAATGGACTGGTGCAAGCATCTCGGAGTTGGAATATACACTTTGATGATATGATCAAAGATTTTGGGTTTGTACAAGGTTTATGAGAAACTTGTATTTCCAAAGAAGTGAGTGGGAGCACTATAGAATTTCTGATAAGTATATGTGGTTGACATATTGTGGATCAGAAGTAATGTAGAATTTCTGTAAAGCATACAAGGTTGTTTGAAAGGAGTTTTTCAAAGGAATACCTGGATTGAGCTACTTGAACATTGAGCATCAAAGATCTATGGAGATAGATCAAAAGTGCTTAATGAAAGTTTCAATAAGATGCATGCCTTGACAAGTTTTTGAAGGAGTTCAAAGTAGATCAGCAAAGAAGGAGTTCTTGGTTGCATTGTAAAGGTGTGAATTTGAGTAAGACTCAAAACCCGACCACGGCAGAATAAAGAGAATAGATGAAGGTCGTCTTCTATGCCTTAGCCGTAGAATCTAAAGTCTGCCATGCTGTGTACCGCACCTGATGTGTGCCTTGACTCAAAGTCTGTTGAGAGGTACAGAGAGTGATCCATGATTGAATCACTAGTAGCGGTCAAAATTTATCCTTAGTAACTAATGGACTAAGGAATTTTTTCTCGATTATGGAGGTGGTTAAAGAGTTCGTCGTAAAAGGTTACGTCGATGCAAGCTTTGACACTAATCCGAATAACTATGAGTAGTGAAACGGATTCGTATAGTAGAGTAGATATTTGGAGCATTTCCGAATAGCACGTAGTAGCAGAAACTATAAGATGACATAAAGATTTGTAAAGAATGCACGGATCTGAAAGTTTCAGAACCGTTGACTAAAACCTCTCTCACGAACAAGACGTGATCAGACCCCATAACTATATGGGTGTTGGATTCATTGGAATCACATGGTGATGTGAACTAGATTATTGACTCTAGTGCAAGTGGGAGACTATTGGAAATATGCCCTTGAGGCAATAATAAATTATTTAATATTATATTTCTTAGTTCATGATAATCGTTTATTATCCATGCTATAATTGTATTGATTGGAAACACAATACTTGTGTGGATACATAGACAAAACACTGTCCCTAGTAAGCCTCTAGTTGACTAGCTCGTTGATCAAAGATGGTCAAGGTTTCCTGGCTATAGGCAAGTGTTGTCACTTGATAACGGGATCACATCATTAGGAGAATCATGTGATGGACTAGACCCAAACTAATAGACGTAGCATGTTGATCGTGTCATTTTGTTGCTACTGTTTTCTGCGTGTCAAGTATTTGTTCCTATGACCATGAGATCATATAACTCACAGACACCGGAGGAATGCTTTGTGTGTATCAAACGTCGCAACGTAACTGGATGACTATAAAGATGCTCTACAGGTATCTCCAAAGGTGTTCGTTGAGTTAGTATGGATCAAGACTGGGATTTGTCACTCCGTATGACGGAGAGGTATCTCGGGGCCCACTCGGTAATACAACATCACACACAAGCCTTGCAAGCAATGTGACTTAGTGTAAGTTGCGGGATCTTGTATTACGGAACGAGTAAAGAGACTTGCCGGTAAACGAGATTGAAATAGGTATGCGGATACTAACGATCGAATCTCGGGCAAGTAATATACCGAAGGATAAAGGGAATGACATACGGGATTATATGAATCCTTGGCACTAAGGTTCAAACGATAAGATCTTCGTAGAATATGTAGGATCCAATATGGGCATCCAGGTCCCGCTATTGGATATTGACCGAGGAGTCTCTCGGGTCATGTCTACATAGTTCTCGAACCCGCAGGGTCTGCACACTTAAGGTTCGACGTTGTTTTATGCGTATTTGAGTTATATGGTTGGTTACCGAATGTTGTTCGGAGTCCCGGATGAGATCACGGACGTCACGAGGGTTTCCGGAATGGTCCGGAAACGAAGATTGATATATAGGATGACCTCATTTGGTTACCGGAAGGTTTTCGTGCATTACCGGAAAAGTTTCGGGCTCATCGGTAGTGTACCGGGAGAGCCGGGAGGGGTGCCGGGGACCATCGGGAGGGGTGTCACGCCCCAAGGGGTCTCATGGGCTATGGGAAGAGATAAACCAGCCCCTAGTGGGCTGGAATAAGTTCCCACTAAGGCCCATAAGGTTTGAGAAGGAAAAAACACAAGGTGGAAAGAGTTTCCAAGTGGGAAGGTGGAATCCTACTCCAAGTAGGATTGGAGTAGGACTCCTCCACCTCCAATTTCGGCCAAAACTTTAGGTTTTGAGGCTGCCTCCTCCCCTCCCTCCCACCTATATATATGGAGGTTTTAGGGCTGATTTGAGACGACTTTTCCACGGCAGCCCGACCACATACCTCCACGGTTTTTCCTCTAGATCGCGTTTCTGCGGAGCTCGGGCGGAGCCCTGCTGAAACAAGGTCATCACCAACCTCCGGAGCGCCATCACGCTGCCGGAGAACTCTTCTACCTCTCCGTTTCTCTTGCTGGATCAAGAAGGCCGAGATCATCGTCGAGCTGTACGTGTGCTGAACGCGGAGGTGCCGTCCGTTCGGTACTAGATCGTGGGACTGATCGCGGGATTGTTCGCGGGGCGGATCGAGGGACGTGAGGACGTTCCACTACATCAACCGCGTTCACTAACGCTTCTTCTGTACGATCTACAAGGGTACGTAGATCACTCATCCCCTCTCGTAGATGGACATCACCATGATAGGTCTTCGTGCGCGTAGGAAATTTTTTGTCTCCCATGCGACGTTCCCCAACACCACCTATCAGAACCATGCCAAAAATCGCCGTGTCAACCTCATGTGTTTCATCTCCCTACCTTACTCCTCTAGTTTACACTTGCATGTTTTACTTTCCGCTGCTGTACTATTAGAATTGCATGTGTAGGGTGTACTTGAGTTGTTATAACTGTCGTAGCTCCTCTCAAGTAAAATTGGGAAAAGGCAAAAAAATTATCTTGTCAAGTAGTCTAATCACCCCTCTCTAGACATACTTTCGATCCTACATCATCGAATGGCCAAAAAGGGTGAAAACATTAGGCACTAGACATCCCCAACATGGGTTGAAGATGATGGTGTAGCACGATCCTTGGATATTTTTGCAAAAGGGCCTGTTGCAGTGCCATTACGATATGTTTGTGCTGGCGAAGAAGTGACATCTTCAGCTTCATCATTAGCAAGATTGACGTGAATGGATGATGATTAAGAAGAATAGTCACTGTGTTCGAGGGAAGGCATCTTGCGCCACCTCTCCGTGTCAGGAGGAGGAGCACATATTCTGAATTGTTTGTCGAAGCCATCCTCACGTAGATCATCCTCAGGAGCCAACATTGTCAATGTCTTCCAGGAACCTCGGCAAGTCTGATGGGCAACAAAGGTGTTCTTGGTGGAGAGATTGTGAATATGATTTATATCTGTGACAAGGGAATGCATTTGTCTTCAAGTACACTCGTGGTAACAATCCTTCTTCTGAATAAGAGAAACTAGAAGCTCTCGATCACTCGGCAGAGTGCTCGCAATACCTTCAGTTGAAGTGGCACTTGGCTCTGGACGGAGAATTGATCCAATTAGCCTTGCACTGGCTCGATCATATGGAATGAGACGCCCTCGAGTGTGAGGAGTTCCACTTGTGCCTTCAATAATGGGTTCTTGCTCTTGGATGGGTAAATGTCTTCATGTATGACTTCCATATCTGGAAGATATATTCCATGGTTGCGTGCATAGGGCTGATATCTTGTATTTGTTCTCTGCTTAATGAAGCACATGATCCATCATGCATAGATCTTGGGTTCAAAGAGATTGATGCCATTTGCAGCTAGGTTGCGCAAAAATAAGTCTTGAAGATTGAACCCGATGCCATAGGCGATGTTCTAGATCAAGGTCTTCAATGCCCTTCCAGCTTGCGTGAATACGAATGCCCCTTGATTGTCCATATAGTATGGCGAAGAATGTGATAAATCGTCTTCAGCGGATACTGAAGATCCTCAACGAAGAATGTTGTGGGCAATTTTGTGTCTCGCGCCAAAGGCTTCATAATTGTTAACATTGCACACATGTTGGGCTCATGCATTTGGAAGATGCTTCTTGTGGATACATCATAAGTAGCCGATTTAGGAGGGCGATCTTTGCGTGATGCAACAAGTGGAGTGGTGGCAAAGATCCATACCAGGAGCTTTAATATGCTCATCACGGATCATGAAGTCCATAGCCCATGTCTTCATATCTCTCCCAAAGCCAGACATGTGGAGAGTTGCATAAAATTTAAGAATGAGTTCCTCATTCCAATATTCATGATCAACCACGAAGGGTAACATTCCAACATCTTGAAGACAATCAAGGGCCTGAACAAAACAAGGAATACCACTAATGGCTTCAGAGCTTAGATGTTTGTGTAGAAAGATCTTGCTCTTCCCATAGAGCACAGATGTGTAGTATTGGTGTTGGGTAATTCTCCAGAAGCTATCAGACTGAATCTTCTATGCTTGTAGGGATTCTAGTTAGAGTCAAGGAATGTTGTATTGAGTCTCAAGCACTTGACACTGAAGACAAGAGGACGTGTCGGTCCTTGTTGTCGAAGACTTGGAAGCGCGGGCATGGGATTCATAACTCTGGGGCGACGATGATGTTGAATTCATATCCTTGGTGACAGAACAAGCCTTGTCCATGTTGTTGACACCATATCCCTGTCACAGCCCAAGTTTGCCTTGCTTGCCATTGCATTTCATGCATGCCTTCAAATTTCATTGAATCTGGAAATGGAAGTGATCAAGCCAAATGAGTTGAAATTGACAAAAAGGCAATAAAAATATTACCTTAAAAGGAACCAGAAAAATGTTCCAAACATTTGGGAAAATAGTGACAGGGAATAAATTTGTCAAACCAAATTTCTAAGTCACAGGAACTTATGAACATGAATTTTGATTGGATTAAATAACTGTTTGGAATGGAGTTATTTTGTTTTCTTTAAAATAAAAGTTTCAAAAATGTTGAAACTATTTTGTGGCATTGATTATTTTTATTACTGTCACATAATACTATTTTATGATTTTAAAAAAATGATTAATTTTTTTATTAAAATCCTAAATCTAAATGCCAGAAAGAAAATAAAACAAAATAGAAAAAAGGAGAGAGAGAAACTAACCTGTGCTCACCTGCTGGCCCAGCCCACCAAGGGGGTTTTCCCCTGTCGTCTCCCTCCTCCTGCCAGAAGGCAGGGGAGAAGATGAGCACGACGCCGAGGCCAGGTGCGCCACCTCCTCCCTACCTGCCTGTCCCTCCTAGCCAGCGCGATGCCTCACCCCGTGCGTTGTTTTTCTTCCTCCCCCGAGCCTCTCTCTCTCTCCCTTATCTCTCCCCCCTCTGCTCTTCTCCTTCCGCCATGGCCAAGCTCGGCTCGAGCTCACTGGCGCTTCCCTGACCCCTACTAGGCCTCCCCGAGCAGCCCATCCCCTTCGCCATGACGTGCCGCCCCTCCCCGTCGAACGATCCAAGCCGAAGCCCCCTGTATCGCCGCTGCCATCGTCGTCCTCACCGCCGGCCACCGGACAACCTCGCCGTCGATTCGCTCGACTCAGGCTGTCCCCGAGGTCGCCGTCTGCTCCAATCGAATCCCTGTGAGCCGCCGGACGCATCCCCCTCCCCTTGTCGATCTCCCCTTCCTCCCACCATGCTAGCTGCTGGAGCCGAAGCCCCTGCCGCCGGCCATGGTGTCGTCGTGGTTAGCAACCCTGAGAGCCACTGCCGAGCACCCCGGCGTGCTCAGTGAGCTCTCCTGAAGCCGTAGCCGTCCCAATCTCTTCCTCCCGTGCCTCCTAGCACTGGCCTCGCCGTGGCCGAGCTTCGGCAGCCGCCGTGGCTCATCGCCGGGGCTACTCCGATGACCTAGCCCCCCCTTCGAGCCCCCTGCACGATGCGGTCGAGCCTGGGATTCACCCCAGTGCTTTCAGCGCATCTAACCGAGCCCCATAGGCCGTTTTAGAGCATCTCCGACGAGCCTCCGCCAAGCCCGTGGTCGCCGCCGGCCAGGCTCCGGTAGCCCTGACGTGGCTAGCGATTAGCCAGTACTAACCCCCCCCCCCAGAGCCACTGACACAGGGCCCCACGCGTGGGTCAAACCCCACTTAGTGCGGGTCAGCGCCGGATTAGCACCTGGGTCACTGACCAGTGGACCCCACTGGTCAGGTTTGACCTAGCCCAGGCGTAGTTGACTGCTGACGCAATGCTGATGCAGTGCTGACACAGTAATTGATTTCCTATTATAAAATAAATCCAAGAAATTGCTAAAACTTGTAAAAATCATAGAAATTAAAATATAACTCGGATGAAAATAATTTATATATGAAAAAGTATCATAAAAATCCAAGGAATCTGATTATGGCATTTTCATGCATGTTTGAAAAAGTTAACATCACCAAATAGGCAAAATGGTGAATAGGATAAATTTCATAATTAGTTTGGAGATGGAATTTGATACTTATTTGAATTCCACTTCAATTGTTATGACCAAACATTGGTCAATGCAAATCAGTACCTCAAAATACAAACCCCATGCATGTTCGAACAATTTGTTATGAGCATCAGGTCGAATCAATTATAAGGGTACTTGGAAAGATACCCGGCTTGAAGTGATGTTTGAATCCTAATTCAAACCAACTTCAACTTAAGAAATGATAGCCACATTAGCCCTGGCACCTTTCATTCCTTGTCTTGAGCATGCATCATAGTGTTTCATTTCCGTGAAGTAATTGTTTTTCTTTCTTGTCTGTCGGTGTTGTTCCCCCTCGGTAAACGATGTTTTCGACGATGTGATCGTTGACATTGATGAAGACTCATTGCTATCTTCAGACGTGTCAGGCAAGCAAACCCCCTTGAGAATATTGAAATAAACCCACTCTCTCGCTCCTGCTCTCTTTTACTGCATTAGGGAAAACACGACTCAACTATACATGTTAACGGTAGTTGAACCCATTCCTTTGCATGACCTGATTTTGTCACAGTAAATAGTTGAAACCACTTAGCATGAGTAGCAACTGCTTGAGCCTTGTTGTGCTTACTCATCCATGCTTGTTTACAATGCCTGATATGCTTAGAGTCATGTCGGGTCTGATCCATCTGGATGATGAATCGGAATGGTTGTGTTCATGTCCTACAGTGTGGGAGTAAAAGTGTGAATCCGATTTGGTAAAGGTAGCGATGAGAGGCCATGTAGGAGTACATGGTGGGTTGTCTCATTGGGACCGTCCTTAAGAACTGAGTTCTGTGTATGTTATCCAAGACAAGATACTACCATGCATTGGGCCCTGAAATATGACCCCGCTCGACTTATTAATTGCCTAGATCTCTGTCCAGGAGTTGCAATTAGTTTCTGGTGTTTGTAGGAAAAGTGTTGGCGGCCATGTTTAGCTCTGCCCGACGGGGTAGGCTTCTCTGCGGTAGATACACACTGGCACGGTGTACCAAGTGGCACCCGGATGGTGGGCTTGGGAACCCTGCGCACATCGTTTGGGGCCGTAGAGGAAACCTCGGCCGGACGTCCTTGCGGGTCGTGGCCGACACCCACGCCAGTGCTTCCGCTTGAAGGTTGCCGAGATGCATGACGTGCATATGGTGCTAAGTGGTGAGAGCATGTGTGAAGAAGTATACCCCTGCAGGGTGATTCAATCTGTTCGAATAGCCGCGTCCTCGGATATGGACTACTTGGAAACATTACGTAGTACATTGACAATTTAAATGGATACTCTAAAACATCCAAGATAAGTGTGAGTGCTATGGAAGGCCTTCTCGTAGGGAGACGAGAGTGTATCCATAGTGGTGTATTGAATTGGTGAATATGTGGACTCATGTGCGTTATCCCACCTCAAAGAAAGAACTTGTAGTCGTAGTACAGGTTAGCCAAGAGTCAAAGCTGGCTTGCTGCAATCAAACCCCACATTCCTTTCATTGAAACAAGATGCATATGTAGATAGTTTTGATGTAAGACTTGCTGAGTACCTTCGTACTCACGGTTGATTTATTTATGTTTTTGCAGAGAAGACTTAGACTCATTTAAAGGTTCTACGCGATGTGTTCGACGTTGACCGGAATAGATTGGGGATCCCAGACAGAGGTCTGGCTCCTTTGGTAGGGTCGTAGTAGCTTTTTAGGCTCTTCCAGCCACTTTTAGTAGATGTCTGTACCCAGACATGATTTGCTTCCGCTTGTTGTTTGTATGACTTGAGTGTCGGGTCACGAGACCCCTGTTTGTAATATCACACTATGTTGATTCTTATGAGTCTTTAATAAATGCTTGAGTCATAGAGTTATGTTGTGATGCCATGTTGTATCTACACATATCGTGCATAATGTGTGTATGTTTGAAATGCATTATATGTGTGGGATTCGACACCTAGTTGTGTGCCTTTAGTAGTACTCTTTACAGGGAAATGCCTCTTTGTGCTTCTATCGAGCCCTGGTAGCTTGCTACTGCTCTAGACACATTGATTGACCGGCGTGTATCCTTCTTTGCTGCTGTGTCTGTCCCCTTGGGGAAATGTCATGCAGTGTAATGGAGTCCTTGTAGCTTGCTACGACTCGTCTACACACGCTGATGACCGACACCTGCTTTGCTGGGTTATGTATGCCTGTTCCTGTACGGATGTACCTCTTGGGTTTATAACTAGTCATGTCGACCCGGGTTCTTTGTCGTTTGAACGCTAGCAACATATTCATATACGTGAGCCAAAATACGCAAACGGTCCCGGCCAAGGTAAGGTGGCAGCCGTGGAGTTTATCGTGCGTGAGACCGAAAGTGATGTGATGTGTTACATGCTGGGTTCTTATGACCTAGGATCGGGGTCCCGACAATCCCCTTCCCTATTATGATCCAGGACAATGTTTTTTGAATTGTCGTCAGTCGGTGGCGTAGTAGGAACATGAGGACCATCATGAGATGGAGCATTTGATTCGACTTTAGTGATTGTTGTGGGTTGTGGTTGTGGAGGTGCAACAACATTATCACCAGCAATGTCTTCACATGCTTTGGCTTCATTCTCAGGTTGTTCAGGAGCAAAAGCTTCAAGCTTGGGAATCTCCTCGACTAATGCAGTCGGAGCAACATGCACTTCATCTTCAGGTATGCTTTGCATTGGAGATATAACTGGTTGTGGTCCTCTATGAAGTTGTTTGAGTGGCGATGCATGATCAGAGGTTTCAACTTCCATGGCTTCAAATGGAGACTTGGGTGATCGTAGTATGAGAGTTGAAAAAGAGTAGCCGAAGTGCTAGGACTAGCTTCAGACACGATTGGCCTTGGAGGGTGCCAATGTCCACATATTCACTGTCATCTCGCACTGGCGGTGATACTAGTGGTGCATCAATTTGAGGCTTGGGTTTAGGATATTTTTCAACGTGTCTTCAGCAGGAGAAATGTCTTCAAGAGTCTTAGCTGCGATGGGTTCAACAACTGGGATATGTTCAGTGGTTAGAGCCTTTGTGGTAGTAGACTCATGAAGAATGATGCATCTATCAGCATTTTCTGGCGCAGGAGGAGCCATGGAGAAAGGCATCACTAGCAGGGGCTCCTCACGAGCTCGTGGAGTGGTAGAGGGAACTTGAGGGGGCTTGGGAACTTGGGCCGAGCTTTAAGATTTTGTCTTCTTTGTCTTTAGCTTCTTTGTAGTTTGAGTTTCAGTAGCTGGCACATATTTGTGTTTTATAGCTTCATCCTTAGCTTGTTTTGTTTTCTTCCTGGACGCAATAAAGGAAGGAGGAGGCGTCCTTGTGCCAGAGATGCTAGATGGGAAGATAATTATAGGCCTGGCTTGCCTTGATGGTGCGGACTGTCTTGAAGACGTAGAAGCTTATCTTGACCTCTCAATTGGGTTAAGTGGTGGCTGGCCAAGCACTTTTCTCTTCAGCATCCCATTGTGAGCTTGAAACATTTTTGTAGATTCTTCTTTAGACTCTCTAGGGTCCTTTAATGGCTTCACGTCGCTGCCCAAAATTTTCTTTTAAGCTTCCGATGAAGAGCTGATAGCCATGTATCTGCTCTACTGTGAGCTTGTGTACATTGTTTTTGAAAAGAGCATTTTCATGGCGATCTTGTCACCCTGTTGCACAACCTTTTGAGAAACGGTTAGTTCTTCATTCACCATCCCTTGGAAGGTGACACTTAGCCTAATGGGAAGCTGAAGGGTATCAATGGTGAGAGAGGGGTCAGCAAACCATTCATCAATAAACTGGTTGAGTATGTTTGCATCAAATAGAGGAAAGTCTTTAAGATGTTTGGCCTCTTCCTCCTTTTGCTAAATAAGCTTCGCCAGGCCTTCACCGTCAAACTCATCATGTGATATTTCAACCATTTTAGCAACATCCATCAAGGAAACGGATGGCTTTGGTCCATAAGGAGCAACATGTTTTCTCTTTAGTCTCCGATTGGTACGAGATTCATCCTTAGTTTCAGCTAGTTCAACTGTCCTTGATCGCGAAGCCTGAGGTGTTGTGGAAATTTGGTTTGAAGCCTTTGAAACCTTAGGCTTTGAAGCCTTTGTTTACTCCATTGGTTTCGGATCATTAATAGGAGTCTGATCTTCCTCCTTAGATGTTTCATCAGTCACACAACATCCAAGAATGCTAGAGGGATTTGGATGCTTTGGCATTGGAGGCCAGACCATGCACATGAATAAACCAATCTTGATGGCATCATCCATTGTCTTCGGATGCAGATTTCTGTAGACAATGTCAGTCCAGGGAGCCTCTTCCGCATTCTTCTTAACATAGTCAGCAGTGAGACAGTGATAATAGAACCATTCTTGTACCCAATACCTTCGGATCCATTGGATCCTGTTCTTGTGCTGTTGATAGCTCTCTTCAGGATTAGACTTGTATTGTTCTTATAGTGCAGGTGGAAGATCTTTGGCACTGTTCAGACATCTTTATCTTCCTCCTTTCTTAGGAGTTCCATATGTCGCCATAGTCTTAGACTTAGGCAAAAGCTTCGCGGATTGGTGCAAGTAAGAGGTGGCTCCAGGTGAATCCAGATTTATCTGCAAATAGTCTACAAATGAATTCAGACTATATGGTCGAAGAGATTCTGTCACGGACATCTAGCTGTGAAAGAATTAGATATGTGAGGGGAATAGAAGAGGTCATATGCATTCTAAGATATTGAAGATAAAACATAGTCTAAAGATATTGACCTCATTCACCTAAACATAGTCTAAAGACTTTCACTTTTTCTGAAGACAAAGTGGTTTCATACTTGTGCAAGTCCAAAAATTCGCACAAATGAGAAGTCAACCCATATTTTCAACATAAGTAAAAGCATTGAGCACATATACATGGATGTTTGAGTGTTCTGCAAGAGACAGTAAAAAAAATAGCATTGAATATATGTGGTAACTTTTCGGATCAAAGGAATGGTAAAAAAAACTGAACTTTATTTACCATAGTGAAGAACATGAAGAACAACTTGACGAAGGGGAGAGGCAAAGTAGTTCAATTTTTCACACCCTAACTTGGTGGTGACATATAGCTATGGTGGTGGCGAGACGAGCATAGTCACGGCCGACGTGAGTACGATAACGAAGAAGACACGTCAGCTAAACGTCTCTCCTCCTCTGAGGATGAAATCCAGTGGTGGGGCTAGGGTTTAGAGCTCAAGAGCAGAGGTTGGGAGATCAGAGTAACAATTGAGAGGGGGGCAAGTATTTATAAGGAGGGGTGGAACAGGGACATCCAATTGTTTTGGACGGATATGCCCTGGACTCTTCGACTTAGTGGGTCATGTGGCATGCATGCAACACATCTAACAACCAACTACCACTAAATTGTAGTGATGTGCATGGGAATAGTTGAGATAAGGGCGACAAAAGATAAGGGTGAAATTTTAATCATTTTGTTGGAATTCTCTTTGACAGACAAGGATACTATGAAGATAATCAACACGTGTCAATTAGAATGCATATGACTGGAGTTGAATAGTTTTAGGAGAGATAAGCATAGATGAGGTTTCAGGGTACGATCACATTTGCCTACATAAAATTCAAATATATAGCTATAAGCAAGATGCTATAGATGACTGAACTCCATAATGTCTCATATGATAAATTCAAATGATAAGTGTTCAAGTTCTAAGACAAACATATTTTCTTGAAGACATAGATAAAATGAGGATAAAAGTAATGTCTTCACGAGAGGTTCGTTGCGTTTCACACCATATAAGAATGTTGGACCCAGACACGACACACAATTATCGTGGCGCTCTCTAGTCATATTCTTCATTAATTTATTCACACTTAGAGTGTATATCTTCATGTGTTGAAGACATGTGTTACTTCATGTGTTATGCACGAAAGTTATCAAAGTGCATAAGCGTTAGGATGTAAGTCCATTTACTAGACATTTGAGGATTCTAAGATATTTATCTCACACTGCAACTTGTAGAATCTCTTCTCATCCAAAGGCTTCATGAGTATATTAGCCAATTGCTCTTCTATCTTCACCTGCTCGACGACGATGTCTCCCTTCAACACATGATCACGAAGGAAATGATGATGTATCTGAATGTGCTATGTCTTCGAGTGTTGTACTAGCTTGTGGGCGATCTTGATGGCACTCTCATTGTCATAGTAGAGTGGTACTTTCTTCTTGTTGATGTTGTAGTCCTAGAGGGTATGCTTCATCCAGGGAAGTTGTGTACAATGGGCGCGAGTAGCAATGCATTATGTTTAAGAATTAAAGAGTGAGACGCGGTTATGCTTATTTGAAGACCAACATACAAGAGATTGACCCACAAAGTGACATGTGTGTGGTGTGGACTTGCGATCAACTCTATATCCATCACAATCATAATCGGAGTAGCCAATGATTTCAAAGTCCGAGCCCTTTGGATACCATAATCCTAGAGTTGGGATGTGAGCCAAATATCGAAGTATACGCTTCACCATAAGGTTATGTGACTCCTTTGGCGTCGCTTGGAATCGGGCTCACATGCAAACGCTAAGCATTATACCTGTTCTAGATGCACACGGGTACAATAAAGAGCCAATCATGGAATGATATACCTTATGATTCAAATCTTTACCATTTTCATTTGTGCAGAGGTGACTGTTTGTTCGCATTGGCGTCTTGTATCCCTTGCATTCATTCAGGCCAAATTCTTGAGATAGTCTCTAAGATACTTCTCCTGAGTTACAAAGATGTCATTTGGTTGTTGATGAATCTAAAGCCCTAGAAAGAACTTTAGATCTCCCATCATCTACATATGATATTGCTATTGCATCATCAAGTTAAACTCATCACTATATTGATTGTTAGTACAACCGAATATAATGTCATCCACATAGATTTTTCATACAAACAATTCACCATCATATGGTTCAGTGAGTAGAGTGGGATTGACTAAACTATGTTTGAAGCCTTTCTCCTTGAGAAATTCCTTGAGGGTGTCATACTAGGCCCTTGATGCTTGCTTGAGTCACACAATGCCTTGGTGAGCCGGTAGACCATGTCAGGATGTTTTGGATCTTCAAACCTTGGTGGTTGAGCAACATATACTTCTTCCTCAATTTTACCATTGAGGAATGCACTTTTGACATCCATTTGATATGATCATATATCATAGTGGTTATTAATACGTCCATTTTGCATCATGTTTTGCTACTGTTATTTATAGTGTTTTTATGCATTATACCACTTTATGTTGTAATTCTAATTCCTTTTCTCTCATAATCTGCAAGGTTTACACCAAGAGGGAGAATGTCGGTACGTGGAATTCTGGACCTGAAAAAGCTACGTCAGAGATAACCATTCTGCACACCTCCAAATGGGCTGAAACTTCATGAGGAATTTTTACGGAACTAGGGTGCGCCAGCCCCCCTAGCACGGCCTGGTGGGTAGTGGACCACCTAGCCCACTTCTAGCGACCATCTTCTGTAATATATTCACTCTTGACCTAAAACAAATATCAAGAGATGACTATCAGGATGGAGCGCCGCCGTCTCGAGGTGGAACTCGGCCATGAGCACTTTTGCCCTCCGGCGGAGTGATTCCGCGAGAGGAACTTCCCTCTCGGAAGGGGAAATCGAGGCCATCGTCATCACCAGCAACCCTCTCATCTTGGGGAGGCCAATCTTCATCAACATCTTTAACAACACGATCTCCTCTCAAAACCCTAGTTCATCCCTTGTGCTCAATCTTGTACTGGAACCTCAAATTGGTACCTGGGGGTGACTAGTAGTGTTGATTACATCTTGTAGCTCATGCTTTGTGGTTTATTTGGTGGAAGATTATATGTTCAGATCCAATATGCTATTTAATACCTCTCTGATCATGAGAATGTTTATCACTTGTGAGTAGTTACTTTTCTTCTTGAGGCCACGGGAGAAGTCATGTTGCAAGTAGTCATGTGAAGTTGGAATTCGTTTGATATTTTGATATTATGACTGTTGTGATTCCCTTAGTGATGTTATGTGTGTTGGGAAACGTTGCATGGAAACAAAAAATTCCTAGGCACAAGCAATACATATCCATGGTGATGATCATCAATGAGAGGGGAGAGTGAATCTACATACCCTTGTAGATCACTAAGCGGAAGCGTATATAACACGGTTGATGTAGTGGAACATCTTCGTGATCCAAATCGCAGCTCGTCCCGTGATCTCATCACGATCCATCCCGATCTAGTGCCGAACGGACGACACCACCGTATTCAACACACGTACAGCTCGATGACGATCCCTGCCTTCTTTATCCAGCAAGAGGGGTGGAGAGGTAGATGAGTTCTCCAACGTGGCGGCATGGTGGTGGTGGTGGTGAACTATTCCAACAGGGCTTCGCCTAAGCGTTGCTCAAACTAGACTAGAGGAGAAACGGATCTAGAGAGAGGGCATCACGTGGCTGATTGTTGTGTCTCTAAAACCCTCAAAACCTCTAGTATATATAGGAGGAGAGAAGAGGAGGCAGCCTTGGCCCCTACTCCAAGGAGAAGGGGTCGACCGAACCATAGAAGAGTCCACCTTCCCTTGTGGGAAGGTGGACTACTTTGGGAGGACTCCTCCTTCCCTTCCTTTTAAAGTTCTTTTACATTTTATCTCCTCTCCTATCCGCATGGGCCATTGAGAGAGGCTCTGGCCAGCCCATCAAGGGCTGGTCCACCTCCTCTCACAGCCCATAAGGATCTTGGGTCATCACACCCCTCCCAGTGGTCCTCCGGCACCCTCCCAACACTCCCGGTACACTACTGATGAGCCCAAAACTTTTCCAGTGACCAAAACATGACTTCCTATATATCAATCTTTACCTCTGAACCATTCCGGAGCTACCCTGATGTCTAGGATCTCATCCAGTACTCCGAACAACCTACAGTCACCAACACCTATAACTCAACTATACCGAAACGTCACCGAACCTTAAGTGTGTAGAACCTATGGGTTCGAGAACTATGCAGACGTGACTTGAGACACTCTTCGGTCAGTAACCAATAGTGGGACCTAGATGTCCATTCTGGCACCGACATATTCTACGAAGATCTATATCGATTGAACCTCTATGTCAAGGATTCAGTTCATCCCGTATGTTGTTCCCTTTGTCCTTCGGTATGTTACTTGCCCGAGATTCCATCGTCGGTATCTCCATACCTAGCTAGTTCAATCTCGTTACCGGCAAGTCTCTTTACACGTTCCGTTATACAAGATCACGTGACTAACTCCTTAGTCACATTGCTTGCAAGGCTTGTTGTGATGTTGTATTACCGAGTGGGCCCCGAGATACCTCTCCTTAACACGGAGTGACAAATCCAAGTCTTGATCCATGCCAACCCAACAGACACCTTCGGAGATACCTGTAGAGCACCTTTATACTCACCCAATAATGTTGCTACGTTTTATACATACAAGGTATTCCTCCGGTGTCCGGGAGTTGCATGATCTCCTGGTCATAGGAACAAATACATTGACATGCAAAAAACAATAGCAATAAACTGACACGATCATATGCTACGTTTATAGTTTGAGTCTTGTCCATCCCATCATTCTTCTAATGATGTGATCCCATTATCAAGTGACAACACTTGTCTATGTCCAGGAAACCTTGACCATCTTCGATCAACGAGCTAGTCAACTAGAGGCTCACTAGGGACAGTGTGTTGTCTATGTATCCACACATGTATTTGAGTTTCCAATCAATACAATTCTAGCATGGATAATAAACAATTATCATGAAGAAGGAAATATAATAATAACCAATTTAATATTGCCCCTAGGGCATATTTCCAAAAATGTGAACATCGACAACATAACACTTCACCATCTTCCTGCCTAAGGGAATGCATTGCAGAGTAGTTATTATATAGTGGGTTGCGAGAGTGACAGAAACTTAAACCCAAGTTTATGCGCTATTTCAGAAGGGGCTGATTTGGATCCCTATGTTTAATGCTATGGTTAGAATTCATTCTTAATATTTTTCTCATAGTTGAGGATGCTTGCAGGAGGGTTAATCAGAAGTGGGAGGCTTGTTCAAGTAATAACAACACCCAAGCAATGGTCCACCCACATATCAAATTATCAAAGTACCGAATGCGAATAACCCCGACATGACGAAAGTGACTAGATGAAGTTCCCGTGTGCCCTCAAGAATGCTTTGCCTATTATAAGAAACTATTTCGGCTTGTCCTTTGCCACAAAAGGATTGGGCTACCTTTCTACAAATATTGCTACTATTTCTACTCGTTACTTGTTACAGTTGTCTTGCTATCAAACCACTTGTTATTGCAATTTTAGTGCTTGCAGAAATTACCTTGCTAAAAACTGTTTGTCATTTCCTTCTGCTCATTGTTGGGATCAACATTCTTACTTATTGAAAGGACTATAATTGATCCCCTATACTTGTGGGTCATCAAGACACTTTTGTGGTGCCGTTGCAGCATAATTTGTTTAGGAAAAAATTATATTACGCACTAAAATTCACTGTCACTTGTCACTATGGAAAGTAATCCTTTGAGAGGTTTGTTCGGGGTATCTTCACCTCGACCAAAAACACCAAGTGTTGTCCCTCAACCTATTGAACCTATTGAAAATGTTTATTATGAAATTCCTTCTAGTATGATAGAGAAACTGGTAGCTAATCCTGATGTAGGAGATGGAACAAAACATCCCGATATGCATGTAATCTATGTGGATGAAGTTTGTGGATTATTTAAGCTTGGAGGTTTATCTGGAGATGAAGTTAAGAAGAAGGTTTTCCCTTTATCTTGGGGGTGGGGGGAAAGCATTGACATGGTATAGGCTATGTGATCATAAACGATTTTGGAACTGGAATCGATTGCAATTGGAGTTTCATCAAAAAAATTATCATATGCATCTTGTTCATCATGATCAGCATTTATCTATAATTTTTGGCCTCGTGAAGGAGAAACTATTGCTCTAGCTTGGGGTAGGCTAAAGTTAATCTTATATTCATGCCCCAATCATGAGCCCCCGAGAGAAATTATTATGCATAACTTTTATGCTCGACTTTCTTGTAATGATCAAACCATGCTCGATACTTCTTGTTCTGGTTCTTTTATGAAGAAGACTATTGAATTCAGGTGGGATCTTTTGGAAACAATTAAATGCAGCTCTGAAGATTGGGAACTCGACGAAGGTAAAGAGTCATGTATAAAACTTGAGTTTCATCGTGTTAAACCTTTTACGAATACCAATTCTTTCAATGATTTTAGCCCTAAATATGGACTTGACTCTCAGATAGTAGCCTCATTTTATGAAACCTTTGCTACTCATGTTGATCTCCCTGAAGAGAAATGGTTTAAATATCATCCACCTATTAAACAAAAATTTTAAAAACCAATTAAAGTTGAGGATGAAACTATCATTTACAATGCTGACCCTGTTGTGCCTGCTGCTTACATTGAGAAACCACATTTCCCAGTTAGGATAAAGGAACATGCTAAAGCTTCAACCATGGTTAACAAAAGTTATGTTAGAACAACCAACCCTCTGAGGAAACCAAGGTAGAACCTAGTATTTCTATGGTTAAAGATCTCTTGGTCGGTAATATTGATGTCATGTTACTTATTTATGTGATGAAGTTGCTAGAAGTGCCAAACCTAATACTAAAGATAAAAATAGACCCGTTGTTGGCATGCTTGTCGTCTCAGTCAAAATAGGAGATCATTGTTACCATTGTTTACGTGATATGGGCGATAATGTTAGAGCTATTCCTTTTACCTTATATCAAGAAATTATGCATGAGATAGCACCCGCTGAAATAGAATACATAGATGTTACTATTGAACTTGCTAATAGAGACACCATCACACCATGTGGGATTGTTAGAGATGTTGAAGTCTTGTGTGGAAAAGTAAAATACCCTACTGATTTTTGAGTACTTGGCTCAGCACAAGATGATTTTTGTTCCATAATATTTGGTAGAGCCTTCTTGAAGACTGTAAATGGTCAAATAGATTGCAAAAAGGAAACTATTAGTGTCAATTTTAGTGGTATGTCTCATGAGTTTAATTTCTCCAAGTTCAGTAGGCATCCTCGTGATAAAGAATTGCCTAGTAAAGATAAAGTAATTGGTATTGCTTCTATGCCATTCCTCCTACTGATCCATTAGATCAATATTTGCTAGACCATGAAAATGATATGTTATGAGTGAAAGAAATGAAATAGATAATATGTTCTTTGAGAAAAATCCTATCCTTAAACACAACTTGCATGTTAAAACTCTAGGAGGTCCTCCTCCACCCAAGGGTGATCCTGTGTTTGAATTAAAGCAATTATCTAACACTTTGAAATATGCTTATCTTGACGAAAAGAAGATATATCATGTTATTATCAGTGCTAACCTTACAAAACATGAAGAAGAAAGATTGTTAAAAACGTTAAGGTAGCACCGATGTGCTATTGGGTATACTCTTGATGATCTTAAGGGCATTAGTCCCACTCTCTGTCGCACAAGATTAATATGGAACTAGATGCTAAACCCATTGTTGATCACCAAGTAAGACTGAATTCCAAAATAAAAATAAGTGGTAAGAAATGAAATATTAAAGCTTCTAGAAGTAGGTACAATTTATCCCATAGCTGATTATAGATGGGTAAGTCCCGTTCATTGTGTTCCTAAGAAAGGAGGTATTACTGTTGTCCCTAATGATAGAAATGAACTCATTCCACAAAGAATTGCGAGGGGCTATAGAATGGTAATTGATTTTGAAAAATTAAACAAAGCTACTAGAAAAGATCATTATCCTTTACCTTTCATAGACCAAATGCTAGAAAGATTATCGAAGCACACACATTTTTTGCTTTCTAGATGGTTATTCTGTTTTTTCTCAAATACCTGTGTCACAACCTGATCAATAGAAAACCACCTTTTACTTGCCCTTTTGGAACCTATGCGTGTAGATGTATGCCTTTCGGATTATGAAATCACCTGCTACCTTTCAAAGATGTATGACTGCTATATTCTCTGATTTTTGTGAAAATATTGTTGAGATTTTCATGGATGATTCTTCTGTTTATGGAACTTATTTTGATGATTGCTTAACAAACCTTGATTGAGTTTTGCAGAGATGTGAGCAAACTAACCTTGTCTTGAATTGGGAGAAGTGACACATTATGGTAAATGCAGGTATTGCATTGGGTCATAAAATTTCTGAACGAGGCATTGAGGTGGATAAGGCTAAAGTTGATGATATTAAGAAGATGTCATGTCCTAAAGATATTGAAGGTATCCATACTTTCCTTGGTCATGCTGGTTTCTATAGGAGGTTTATTAAAGAGTTCTCTAAAATTTCTAGACCTCTTTCCAGAAGGATGTTCCTTTCATTTTTGATGATGATTGTGTACAAGCCTTTGAAACACTTAAGAAAGCCTTCACTTCCGCACCTATTGTTCAACCACGTGATTGGAAATTGCCTTTTGAAATTATGTGCAATGCTAGTTATTATAATGTTGGTGATGTTCTAGGACAAAGAGTTTATAAGAAATTGAATGTTATCCATTATGCTAGTAAAACTCTAGGTAGTGCCCAGAGAAATTATGCTACCACTAAAATGAATTCTTAGCAGTTGTATTTTCTTTTGATATTTTTAGATATTACATTGTTGATTCTAAAGTAATTGTTCACATTAATCATGCTGCTATTAAGTATCTTATGGAAAAGAAAGGTCCTAAGCCTAGACTTATTAGGTGGGTTCTTTTGCTGCAAGAAGTTGATTTGCATATCATCGATAGGAAAGGAGCAGAGAACCCCGCAGGTGATAACTTGTCTAGGTTAGAAAATGTTCTTGAAGACCCACTACCTATTGATGATAAGCTTCCCTGATGAACAACTAGTTGTGGTCAATGTTTCTCATAACACACCATGGTTTGCTGATTATGCTAACTACACTGTTGCTAAATACATACTACCTAGTTTCACCTACCAGCAAAAGAAAAAAAATACTTTTTTGATTTAATACATTACTTTTGGGATGACCCAGATCATTATAAAGAGGGAGTAGATGGTATTATTAGACGTTGTATACCTGAGCATGAACAGGAACAAATCCTTCGGAAGTGTCACTCCGAGGCTTATGGAGGACACCATGCGGGAGATAGAACTGCACACAAGGTATTACAATCTGGATTTTATTGGCCTACTCTTTTCAAAGATGCTCGTAAGTTTGTTTTATCTTGTGATGAATGTCAAAGAATTGGTAATATTAGTAGATTTTAAGAAATGTCTATGAATTATTCACTTGTTATTGAACCATTTGATGTTTGGGGATTTGATTATATGGGACATTTTCCTTCCTCTAATTGGTATACACATATTTTGGTTGTTGTTGATTATGTCACTAAGTGGGTAGAAGCTATTCCAACCAGTAATGCTGATCACAACACCTCTATTAAAATGCTTAAGGAAGTTATTTTCCCACGTTTTGGACTCCCTAGATACTTAATGACTAATGGTGGTTCACATTTTATTCATGGTCATTTTCGTAAGTTGCTTGCTAGATATGATGTTAACCATAGAATTGCATCTCCCTATCATCCTCAATCTAGTGGTCAAGTGGAGTTAACAAATAGAGAAATAATATTAATATTGGAAAAGAGTGTCCATACGTCCCGAAAGAAATGTTCTAAGAAATTAGATGATGCATTGTGGGCCTACAGAATAACTTATAAAAATCCTATGGGTATGTCTCCTTATAAAATGTTTTATGGAAAAGCATGTCATTTACCTCTTGAGTTAGAACATAAAGCTTATTGGAAAATTAAAGAACTCAACTGTGATTTCAACCTTGATGGTGAAAAGAGGTTATTTGATATTAGCTCATTAGATGAATGGAGAATCGAAGCATATGAAAATGCCAAACTATTCAAAGAAAAAGTTAAAATATGGCATGAAAAAGTTAAAAAGAATCCAAGAGCGAGAATTCAAAGTCGGTGAATATGTTCTATTGTACAATTCTCGTCTTAGATTTTTCGCAAGAAAACTTCTCTCCAAATGGGAAGGACCATATGTCATCGCGGAAGTTTAACGGTCTCGAGCTATTAAGATCAATAATCCTGAAGGCACTAACCCAAAGGTGGTGAATGGACAGAGAATAAAGCACTATATTTCAGGTATACCTATTAATGTTGAAACAAATATATTTGAAATCATGACACCGGAGGAATACGTAAAGGAGACCTTCTAAAACTCTCGAGAACCCTTGGAAGGAAGAGGTATGTGATACTGTAAGTAAACGGACTCCAAAAAATCCGCAAAAATATTTTCTGTTAGCATTGGAATAATAGAAAAATTAGGAAATTGATAAACACACGGGAAGGCAACCCAGGTGCCCACTAGGCACGAGGGCGCGTTAGCCCCACCACGCGCGCCCTGGTGGGTAGTGGGCCCCTTGGGCACCTTCCTGGCTCCATCTTCTTGTAGGGCAAGTATTATTTTTATATATATTGCAATGATTTGGCTCTAGTACCACGGAGAAATCCTCTGTTCTTGTTTTGTGCTTTTTCCTCACAGATATGAAATTATGCCATCTCAAGATTAGGAGGGAGAGAGCTATGTCGCTGATTACATCACAAACTCCAAGGTCTATAGAGAGGTGGATCACTATGGCTGGACTACGGAGGAGGAGGAAGACGAAGATATGAAGTAAGCAAAGGAGGATAACTCCGAGGAAGAGGAAGATCCACAGCCTCAACTCGGTGATATGCACGTGGAATTCAAGAAGCCAAGCCTCCCTAACAAGTACAAACCTAAGGTCCAATTTCTTCCTTCCCATTTTCTGCAGGAGAGCAAAGCGGCATTATGTGAAATGATATTAAAGCTGGAGTTGTAGAATGAGGGTCTGAGGGAGGATAATTGAAGCCTCAGACGCATGTTGGAGAAGAAAAATGCACCACCGCCACCTTCATCTTGATCATCAAAGAAGGAGACTAGACTACACAGGTATGGGCACTCCCCTTCACTTGTGCCAAGCTTGGGGGAGGTGCCCCGGTATCTTATCACCATCAGTGCTATTATATTTCTCCATCTTAGTTCGATCTTTAGTTATTTCGTGATTTAGTCAAATAAAAGCTTAGTTCGATCCATATTTTTGAGTGCTAGTTTCGTGATGTATCTATCTATGTAATTGTGTGAGAGTTATATAATAAAGTTTAGTTTGAGTTTTTTCTTCTTAACTTTCTTGTGGCAATCAAAATAAAGGAGAATAATGAAAAATATCATATGCTAATCTTATAGTAAGTAGTGACATCACATAAGGGAAATTATAAGTGGTAAAATTTGTTGAAGGTTGACAAACATAGCATTGGTCGGTGATGCAACACATGAAAGAATTAATAAGGGAATATAATATTTACATGCAAATACACTATCCTTGACATCGTTTGTGATTGTGAGCCCCCATTAATTATAGTGTGCCAAAACTATTAAAGTTGGACAAGGAAGACAACGTAATGATTTATGTTTGTTCACATTCACATAGAAGTTATATTGTTACAGATCTTCTAACATGTGGTGCTTGCCAAATATCTTTGCTAGCCAAAACTCCACACTAAGTAGAGATACTACTTGTGCATCCAGAACCTTAAACCCAAATCCATTCTTTAAGAGTCCACCATAACTACCTATGTAATGATTAAGATCCTTCAAGTAAGTTGTCATCGGTGCACAAGGCAGTAAAAAATGCTTCTCAATGCGTTCGATCATTTAGTGTAAGGGAAATTAAGCGTTCTACGAACTTGTGATGTCAATAATAAAAGCGATAAAACGCATAATAAAGGTTTCCATCATAAGGGGAAATATAACATAACGTTCCTTTGCACTAAGCGATTTGGCATAAAACCAAAAAGCGCATGACAACCTCTGCTTCCCTCCGCGAAGGGCCTATATTTTACTTTTATGTATTTACTTTCATGCAGGAGTCAGAGTATTCTTATCTACTCCTTTTTATTTTCTCTTTTGTAAGCCTCATATGGTGGGGAAAGATCTAGACATATATATCAAGTTGAATGTGGGTGGTCATGAGTTATTCTTGTTGACATAACCCTTGAGGTGAATATGTTGGGAGGTGGCACTTTAAGCATGTATCTTTCTATGTGTCCGGTTGAAACCTTTTGCTCATATGTATGCGGCGAGTGTTAGCAATCATACAAGACTAAATGATGGTTGAGTATGTAGACTTCCTTAAAAGCTCCGATATGTGACCTTCCTAACAATGTGATGTATTCTGTTGCAAAGTTGATTGAAAACATAGTTTGTTATTTTTCAATAGAGTTTATGCTTCATACTTCGATGTTGTGATAAATTGTTACTTGTTTATGAGAAGTTTTTATGATGAAAGTTATATGATGAAAATGTTATGATGAAGTATTTTATAAATTTTATTTTTTGTTATAATAATGAGCATGATACTACTATGTCTCTATTTTGTTTTTATCGACACCTCTCTCTCAAAGCATGTGGTCATGATTTTCGTTACCGGGTTTCAGTTGAGGAAAAGCAAGGTCTAAGCTTGGAGGAGTTAATACGTCCATTTTGTATCATGTTTTGATACTATTATTTATAGTGTTTTATGCATCATACCACTTTATGGAGTAATTCTAATGTATTTTCTCTCATAATATGCAAAGTTTACACCAAGAGAGAGAATGCCGTCACATGGAATTCTGGACCTAAAAAAGTTATGATAGAGATACCTATTCTCCACATCTCCAAATTGGCTGAAACTTCACGAGGATTTTTTACGAAATAAATAAGAAATATTGTGGGAAAGAAGTACTAGAGGGAGCCTCGAGGTGGCCACTAGGCACCAGGGTGCGCCAGCCCCCCTAGCGTGGCCTGGTGGGTAGTCGGCCACCCAGCCCACTTTTGGTGAGCATGCTCTGGTATATATTCACTCTTGACCTGGAAAAGAATCAAGAGAGGACTTTTAGGATGGAGCACCGCTGCCCCGAGGTGGAATCTCGACACGAGCACTTCTGCCCTCCAGCGGAGCAATTCCATTGGAGGAACTTCCCTCCCAGAGGGGGAAATCGAGGCCATTGTCATCGCCAACAAACCTATCATCTTAGGGAGGCAAATCTTCACTAACATCTGCAACAACATCATCTCCTCTCAAAACCCTAGTTCATCTAGTGTGCTCAATCTTGTACCGGAACCTCAGATTTGTACCTGGTGGGGTGACTAGTAGTATTGATTACATCTTTTAGTTGATGCTTTATGGTTTACTTGGTGGAAGATCATACGTTCAGATCCAATATGCTATTTAATACCTTCATGATAAGAAGTATGTTTATCACTTGTGAGCAGTAACTTTTGTTCTTAAGGCCACGGGAGAAGTCATGTTGCAAGTAGTCATGTGAAGTTGATATTCGTTCGATATTGTGATGATATGAATGTGGTGATTCCCTTAGTGGTGTTATGTGAATATCGACTACATAACACTTCACAATCTTTCGGCCCAAGGGAATGCATTGTGGAGTAGTTATTAGATGGTGGGTTGTGAGAGTGACAGAAACTTAAACTTAGTTTATGCGCTATTTTGTAAGGGGCTGTTTTGGATCCCTACGTTTAATGCTATGGTTGGAATTTATTCTTAATACTTATCTCGTAGTTGAGGATGCTTGTGGGAAGGTTAATCACAAGTGGGAGGCTTGTTCAAGTAAGAACAACAACCAAGCACGGGTCCACACACATATCAAATTATCAAAGTACCAAACGCAAATCAAACCTACATGATGGAAGTGACTAGATGAAGTTCCCGTCTGCCCTCAAGCACGCTGTGCCTATTATAAGAAATCGTTCCGGCATGTCCTTTGCCACAAAAGGATTGGGCTACCTTTATGCACCTATTGTTACTAGTTCTACTTGTTACTTGTGGGACTACGATTACCCCCTATACTAGTGGGTCATGAGTTAGCATAAGCAGGCAATATGCGTACGGCTTCAAATCTAGCAGCATGTCCAAATTTTTCATTGAAATCAATACTCTCAACATGTGTACAACCTTGAGCTACAAGTCAAGCCTTGTTTTTGCAACTTGGCCAGATTCATCTTGTTTGTTGCGGTAGAACTATGTTACAATGATGTTTTGCTTGCATGGACTGGGACGCTTAAGAAGATCCAATACATTGTTGAGCTTGCGTTGATGAATCTCTTCTTGCATAGCTTGCATCCATTCGGGTTCCATGAAGGCTTCATCTACTTTGGTGGGCTCTAAGATAGACACGAAAGCAAAGTGCCCACAAAAGATAGACAATTGGTTAGCTCTTGAGTGAGTGAGAGAACCTAGTGCATTGATGTTATCAAGCATCTTCTTGCTTTGAACTTCATTAGCAACTCACATATGAACAGGACGAAGACTTTCATCATGCTGTTGAGCATTGTCTTCATCAACAGTATTATATTCTTGAACATCATTGTCTTCATGATGGATAGGTGGAGGAATGATTGCTTCCTCAACATCAGGTTCCTCAGGTATGATCTCATTAGTGCCCATCAGCCTAATAGCTTCTCTGGGTGGAAGTTCATCTATCATAGGAGGCAAACGCTCTCTTTGCGAGCCATTAGTTTCATCAAACCACACATCTATAGTCTCAACAATTTTATTGTGAAAAGTTTTGAAGACTCTGTAGGTGCGTGAATCCTTTCCATAGCCAAGCATGAAACTCTCATGTGCTTTCAGTGCAAATTTGTAAGACTTTGAAATGACTTACATTAGGTTTGTTACCAGTAAGTAGAACTCAATGATATGAATGGTACAAGCCATTTGCATATTTATCTTGTGTCCATACAAGAATTTTTTCAGGTCTCTAGAGATAGTATTCTAGATAAGCTTTATCTCTTCTAGAGACCCAGAGCTACATGAAGATATTAGTTCCAGCCACATATTGAGGGGTGGCTTAGAAGCAATGAGACATAAAGCAGCATGAGAGAATTTAGGGAACGATGCCCTAATAGCATGTTTCACAAGAGGGTTAGAATACTCAAATGAACATGCACAAAAGTTCTTAGTTGGGTGAACATAATAGTACGTGTTGTAGTGCTCCTATTCATGAGTCTTTTGAGTCCTTCCTTGCAAAACATAGTGGTTAGTTCGATCAAGTGAAGACATTTTTCTTCCCAAAGACTTTGATCTCGGGAATGTCTTTTTCTTGAGAGATGTCATCATGATATTCACAAGAAGCATATCAAGAAGACATTTGGGAACCCAAACCCTCTTCATGGGTGAACCGTTCCTGTGGTTAGTGGCAATGAATCTAGCAAACACGTCACCATTTTTTACATTTGAACAATTTATAATTGGAGTCGAAAGACTAGTCAATAATGATAGGATTAGTACAGTTAAAGCCAGATAGTGTGGATGGATAAACTAAAGGTCCCTTTGCAGCAACCCATGTGGTTTTGGGGTACTCCTCATGCTTCCAGTAAGATCCATCTACATTGATGTCTATATTCAAACCAACAACCTCTTTCCTAGGGTTTTTGTTCAAGATTGTCTTCTTGGGGACATCACACACGTTCTGATGTCCATTAGGACTTTCGTACATGCCTGTTTCAAACAATTCCTTCAACATGTCATTGTCATAAGTGATACCAGTGGTTTCCTCAGATGAGGCGTTAGATACCATAGATACAGTTAAAGATATTGTATTTTTAGAAGCATTTGAACATTCGGCAGTTGAATAATGAGCTTCATGAGCAAGGCATTTTAAGCATGGAGCATTAAATTCATTCCGAGTAGTACATATGTGTTCAACTAGGAGTGAGTCGTTTTCCTTCCCAAGACCGTCATGGGATTCTTTCAAATTCTCCAGATCTTCCTTTATTTGAAGGTATTCATAAGAAAGCTTCTCATGATTAGTTGTTAGAGCATCATGATGATTTTGGAGATCCTCAAACCTTGAACGAATACTACACATGTCTTCTCCCATAGTTTAGTTCAGACTCACCTCGTCACGTAACAAGCATCACTTTTCTCTATAGATATTTGCATTTTATCCATAGCATTTTTTTGTTTAGTGGCATTGAAGAAAAGTTGAGAGTACCTAGGTTTCAAGTGATCATCCGATTCATTTTCGCTACTGGAGTCATGGCGTGAATATTTTGAGGATACCTTGGAGCCTTTTGCCATGAAGTACTAGGCTGGAGCATAGTCATTATCAGTGGCTTCAATGTTGATGAGGAGGCCATTTTCTTCGGGGTTGAAGACAGATGAGAGACGAATGCAGAAGCCATAGCCAAACTAACAACTTCAGAATCAGATTCTTCCTTGGATTCCCCTTGAGCTTTAGACTCAGATTCAGCGTCAGAATCGATCTCCTTGCTAATGAAAGCATTAGCTTTACCAGAGGATCTCTTCTTATGAGATGAAGACTTTGATGAAGATGTGTGATAGTTCTTCTTGTTCTTGTCATCAGAATCATATGCCTTTCTCTTCTTCTTGTATTCCTTGTCCTATCGAGGACAATTAGTGATGAGCCGACCAACTTTCTTGCATGTGTGACAGGTTTGCTTCTTGCTGTCACGCGAAGATATTTCACCAGATTTCTTGGAGTCATGCCTTGAAGACTTTCCAAAGCGGTTTGGCTTGGCAAATTTTGGAAACTTCTTCACAAGCAGAGCGAGTTCTTTGTCAATGTCTTCGGCACCATCAGAACTGCATTCAGATTCACCTTCAAATGAAGGACAACTTTTGCCTTGAGGGAACGAGAGCGACCATAGCTCGAAAAATAGATTTCCCTTTTCTCAGCTTGCTGGAACTCATGAGTGTTCGTCCTCTCAAGTATATCAGTACGGTCCAATTCCTTGAAGTCTGGGCGTTTTTGGATCATGAGGGAAAGAGTGTCAAAGAAACTGTCAAGAGATCTCAATGGCTTCTTCACGACTTCATGTTTGGTGATATCATTGCCCCGAGAGGATTCAACTCATTTGAGATATCAGTAAGTCGATCAAACGTAAGATGAACATTCTCATTGTCAAGCCTCTTGAAGCGGTTGAACGGGTTGCGAAGCATATTTACACGTGAGTCTCTCTGAGATGAGACACCTTTACTAACTTTCGATATCCATTCCCAGATTTGCTTCGCGGTGTCAAGATCACTCACACGGCCATATTGTCCTTTGGTCATATTACCATAGATTATGTTCTTAGTGGTCGAGTCCAGTTGAGCAAATCTATTCACATCAGCTCCAACGACACATTCACCAACCTTAGGAATACCAACCATGACGACATACGAGAGGTCGCGGTCAACCTCGAGATGCATGCACATCTTATTCTTCCAGTATGGGTAATCAATGCCATCGAATACACGACACACATCAAAGACCTTGATTATCCATGAAGTCGGCATAGCTAAAACCCACGTGGTTAAAATGAAAAACAGAACAAGGGAGTACCTTTCTCTAATACCAATTAAAAATGCTAGTTATCGACTAGAGGGTGGTCAATATGCGATTTTTATGAAAAGCTTCGAAACTATAAATGTATCCAAAGTATGCATAAGAGAAACATGACCAAGTAGGGATAACATTCAAGTATCTAAGCATAGCATGACTAGTACAAAGAAATTCAGACATGTAGAGCATAGTCGTCATGCAAACTAGGATGTATCAAAGATAAGCTTAGGTAGAATGAAGATAAATAACATTTAGGGATGTCTTCGGTGAATGTCTTCAAATTCAGATGATCAAGCCATGGCTTCACGGTATAATACAGTAAGTAAGAGAGTGAATGAAAGAACCAGTAGCTTGACGAAGACAAAGGATTTGTTGGACCAAATCTAGTTGTTGTAACAACCGTACATATGGTTGGGGAGGCTGAGATTGAACTCTGAAGACCTCGTCTTCACTTTGTTCCCCTTGGAGCCAAGGTCACTTATACCACACTCAATCACTCAGGTAAGTCTAGAGGGGATAATTCCAAAACCTGTACAAACTTGGTCACCCGACAATCCACAATGACTCTTGGATGCTCTAGGCCATGGTTACCTCGGATTCCACAATGGGTCTTGGATGTGCTAGACCACAACGACTAAGCATCTGGAAGATCATAATCTTCAAGTGTAATAAGTCTTCAATTCATTCAGAACAAAACACTTCAGTGATGCTCAAACACACTAACTCTAAGTGGTTGGGTTTATCCTCGCAGGATAGTACTTTCTAAATGTCTTCGAGGTGGGTTGTTCCAAAATGACAACAGCCATAGCTAACTCTAAGCAGCCACCAACATATGGTGGAGGGGGTGGACTATTTATAGCCAATAGGCAACCTAACATGATATGGCCGAAATTACCCTGGGTTAATGGCCAACTTACATGTGTTCCAATGGGCGGATTTAAAAGACACACGCGACAACATTACTTGGGCTATAAGGAATGTTGACTCAACCAACTCTCGAAGATATTTCCTCTCATTGTCTTCACTTGAAGATATAGATATTTTGGGTTGAGCGTCACGTCAGCGTCTGAATTTGATCACATCGACCCCAGTTAGTTGTATGGTGGTTCCTTTGACTAAGGGAAGAAGAAACAAAATTACCAAAAGACTTCGTCTTCGCGTTTCATTATCTTCAAGCGATTATCTTCGCATGCCACCAATGGCTTCGACCATCATCAATGTCTTCAGACATTTTTGGGGGTCGTCTTTGACGGTTAAACTGAATCACTAGGGACTTCTATCTATGTTACCCTGTGAACTCTCACAAACACATTAGTCCCTCAACCACGTATGTCTTCAATACTCCAAAACCAACAAGGGGTGGCACTAGATGCACTTACAATTAGTGATGATCAATAAGTGATCCTAAACACCTACTTATGAGTCGAACATAACTCCACCATGTTCCCTTCTTGGCTCAATCCTCACAAGAAGAGTCGGTCGCAGTTATGCACATGGTTGGCGTATATTAATTGAGTTTACTTCAAGTTTTCTATAACCGGGTGTTAAACAATATCCAAGTTGCCACATAACCGCGTGCATGGCTCATAGAAAGATTTAACCCTACAGGGGTGCTCCAACTCATCCATAACAAACTAGCCACAAGTTGCGGTGGAAAATCTCAACCTATAGATAGCCCAAGGTATCCTGGGAATCCGAGTGCGTAAGACATGGAGAAAGGAAAACCAAATCCAGTAAGGCCTCCCGACGTGTCAACAATCTCGATAGGAGCCGTGTATCTCGTTCTCATGACATGTCGGATTAGCAGTACGTAATGTTCCCTGATAGAAATTCCCTGAGTTGTCCCAAGGTGTCCCCGTAAGTGGCTTTGTTTTGGACCAACACTCATGAGGAGCATTGGCCCGGGTTGTTGATTAATTATCCGCAGGTGCCGGTGGGTCCCTATGCAATTTTATTAGTTATTAGGCAAATGTAGTACCAATGTTGGGCCTTACCGGAAGAGTTTTATCCCAAAACAAAATATCAAGGGGGTCCGCATAACAACCCCAAGCATGTTAGGAGCACTCAATATGTAACATAACACCGGCAAACGGAACTAGGGAGGCGAAGGTGTAACAAAACATTGATCAAAAGGCCAAGTCTTCCGCCTTGTGCCAAGTATATATGTGCGTTAAATTAAATAGCTATAATATCGTGATATCCCAAGATATCCATGTTCTCACGTGGAAACAACCTACATCTGCAACTAGCAACACTATGAAAAGGGCTAAGCAAGCAGTAACATAGCCAAACAATGGTTTGTTGGGATGTGGAGGGGTTAGAGGCTTATCATGGCATTTTGGGAGGCTTGACAAACAAGTGGTAGGTAGCGCGACATAGTGATAGATATGAGACAACTAGCATGGCAATGATAGTAGTGGTATCTAGGAAAATGATCATCTTGCCGAAGATCCCGCTTGAAAGAAGAACGAATCTGCGAAGTAGATGAACAGGCGTAGTCGAATGAATCCTCACACTCCGAAAGCTTTCAGAACTCTAGCAAGGAGAAGCAAATCCATAAACAAACAAACAACACGGTAAACACCACAACGTATTCATGACATCATGCACAAACATATATGATGCATGTACGGTTTAAATAGGCATGGCATGTCACGATGCAACAATCAAATACTACAAATTAAGTGAATCTCAATATGCAACGATTGCATATTGACGAAACTCCATGACCAATGTACTTAGTTCATTCTTGCTTTTTACCCAACAAGTTTAAATGTTGTTAAACATGGCAAGAGGTGAAGCATAAACAACTACATCATCTAGGCATTTTAAATGAGGCTGGAAGCAACACATAGCATTTCCAAAATGACCTCATATTTCAAATATGAATTTGGTCCAGTTTTGGATAAACATATTTTATATTTGTTAAACGGGAAAATAAAGTGCACCATGTGATTCTACATAATCTTTTAGGCACGTTACATATATAGCACATTCGGATCGGAGTTACAGTTATTTAGTTATGAAATAAACCATTTAAACTTGGCATTTATGTAAATTAATACAAATAGCAAGTTAAGCACTTTTAAACATCTATGGAAGTTAGATATTATTAATCTACAGAAAATTGTGAACATTTTTCATATATAAAGTTTTTACATATGATGCACGTTTATGAAGTTATTGTATGCATGAAGTTGAGTTTTTTTGTAAAACTGTAAATCCGTGGATAATTGGCTAAATTCGCAGATAGGGAAAAATCACTAATGTGTCAAATCTGCAATAGGGCCTGAAATGATATGGGTGACTAATAGCTATATTGCGCACATGGCGTCAGATAGAGGAGTTCGGGCTCACCGTAGTGGGCCAAGCCCATGGCGCAATTGGGTGAGACAAAGGCGATCTGGCCTGACTGGTCCTTGTGGGCGAGCGGGCCGGTGGCGCACAAGGTCCACAACGGCGGACTTGGCTCTAGCTTGGTCCGGTCGAGGTGGACGAGCGTCTCGGGCACAGTTAACGTGGGCGGCTGGGCATCAAGGCGATGTAGATACGGGCAAGGGCGCGTCTTCCTCCTCCCGCTTGATCCAGAGGAGGCGTTGACGGTGCACGACACCGGGGGAAGGATGACGACGGAGGGCAAGAAGGCTAGGAATGGACCGATTGAGTGGTGGGGACTGGATCCGGACAGCGAACGTAGATGGCGACGACTTGGCGTCCATGGCACGAAAGCCTAGACCTTGAGATAGAGATAGAGAGAGACAGAGAAAGAAAGTGAGTCCGAACGAGGGCAGGAAAGGAAGAGCGGCATGGGACTGGCATGGTCGATGTTGCTCCTGGACAGGGGCTCAGGGAAAAGGATGCACGGTGCTCGAGGAGCTTGGGCACGAACGACATGAGGAGCTAGAGAAGGGGCTCGCTCACCGTGGAAGGTGCGATCACTTCAGGGACGCGTGCAGGTTGGAGCTGTCGGTCCTAGGACGATGTGAGGCTGCCGACGTGGAGATCTGGGGAGCACTCTTGCTCCTTCAAGCGCAGGGGAGACATGCTCACGCGCTCATGCAAAGGAGGCGGGGCTTCGGGCGGCCGCAACTGGGGATCCCACGGGCGCAAACGAAGATGGATTTGTGCAGCCGGACGCGTCCAACAAGGTTGCCGAAGGTTGTTCGGAGTCCCGGATGAGATCCCGGACATCACAAGGAGTTCCGAAATAGTCCGGAAGTAAAGATTTATATATGGAAGTCCAGTTTTGGTCACTTGAAAGGTTTCGGGGTTTATCGGTATTGTACCGGGAGGGTCCACATGTCCGGAGGGCTGCATGGATCGAAAGTGGAAGGGAACTAGCCCCTCGTGGGCTGGTGCGAGTCAACAAAGGAGGGCCCAAGGCGCCTATTGCAAAACCCTAGGGCGTGGGGCTGCCTCCCTCCGACTTGGGAGGCAAGCCACCCCTAGGGCGCCGCTGCCGCCTCCTCCTAGGCCGCTGCCGTCCCTCCTAGGGTTTCCCTAGGGTGGCCGGGCCCCTCTCCCTCCCTCCTATAAATAGTGAGGGCTTTGGGAGGGCTGCACACACCTTGATAAACTCCCCTTGGCGCAGCCCTACCTCTCCACCTCTCCTCCTCCGCGATGTTTGGCGAAGCCCTGCCGGGAACCACAAGCTCCATTGCCACCACGCCGTCTGATACGTCTCCATCATATCTACTTTTCCAAACTCTTTTGCCCTTGTTTTGGACTCCAATTTGCATGATTTGAATGGAACTAACCCGGACTGACGTTGTTTTCAGCAGAATTGCCATGGTGTTGTTTTTGCGCAGAAATAAAAGTTCTCGGAATGACCTGGAAACATACGAGGATTTTTTTTCTGAAATATATAAAAAATACTAGCGCAAGAATTACCTCAAGACACGGAGCCAGGAGCCCACAAGCCCAGGAGGCGTGCCCCCCTAGGTCGTGCCTGACAGGCTTGTGAGGCCCACGTGGCTCCGCAACCTCCAACTCCAACTCTATATATTCTCTCTCGCCCAGAAAATTTAGGAGAGAAGAGTTCATCACATTTCACGACATGGAGCCGCCGCCACCACCTGTTTTTCCTCGGGAGGGCAGATCTGGAGTCCGTTCCGGGCTCCGGAGAGGGGAAATCGACGTCGTCGTCATCACCAACCATCCTTCATCGCCAATTCCATGATGAACTTCATCGTTCATCAGTAATCTCATCGTAGGCTTGCTGGAAGGTGATGGGTTGGATGAGATCTATCATGTAACCGAGTTAGTTTGATGGGGTTTGATCCCTAGTATCCACTATGCTCTAAGATTGATGTTGCTACTACTTTGCTATGCTTAATGCTTGTCACTAGGGCTCGAGTGCCATGATTTCACATCTGAACCTATTATGTTTTCATCAATATATGTGTGTTCTTAATCCTATCTTGCAAGTTGTAGTCACCTACTATGTGTTATGACCCGGCAACCCCGGAGTGACAATAACCGGAACCACTCCCGGAGATGACCATAGTATGAGGAGTTCATGTATTCACTATGTGCTAATGCTTTATCCGGTTCTCTATTAAAAGGAGACCTTAATATCCCTTAGTTTCCATTAGGACCCCGCTGCCACCGGAGGGATGGACAAAAGATGTCATGCAAGTTCTTTTCCATAAGCACGTATGACTAAATACGGAATACATGCCTAGATTACATTAACGAACTGGAGCTAGTTACATATCACCCTATGTTATAACTGTTACATGATGAATGACATCCAACATAATTATCCATCACCGATCCAATTCCTACGAGCTTTTCCTATACTGGTCCTTGCTAAGTTACTTTACCGCTACTGCTGTCACTACTGCTACTGTTACCGCTGCTACCATTACTATCATACCACTTTGCTACTGAAACTTTGCTGCATATACTAAGTCTTTCAGGCGTGGTTAAATTGACAACTCAACTGCTAATACTCAAGAATATTCTTTGGCTCCCGTTGTGTCGAATCAATAAATTTGGGTTGAATACTCTACCCTCGAAAACTGTTGCGATCCCCTATACTTGTGGGTTATCACTGTCGTGCTGCCGGAGTTATCCCTCAACTTCTCCTTCACCCTTGCTGGATCAAGAAGGAGGAGACGTCCCCGGGCTGTAGGTGTGTTGAACGCAGAGGGACCACTCGTTTGGTGCTTGGATCGGATCGCCGCGAGTACGACTCCATCGACCGCGTTCATAGTAACGCTTCCGTTTTGCGATCTTCAACAGTATGAAGATGCTCTCCCTCTCCCATTGCTGGTTTCTCCTAGTTTGATCTTCGTGACACGTAGGAAAATTTTGAATTATTACTACGTTCCCCAACAGTGGCATCGGAGCTAGGTCTATGTGTAGATTCTATGCACGAGTAGAACACGAGTAGTTGTGGGCGATGATTTGGTCAACTTGCTTACCATTACTAGTCTTATGTTCATTCGGCGGCAGCATGGGATGAAGCGGCCCGGACCGACTTTACACGTACTCTTACCTGAAACTGGTTCCACCGCCTGACAAACACTTGTTGCATGAGGTGGCTAGCGGGTATCTGTCTCTCCCACTTTAGTCGGATCAGATTCGATGAAGAGGGTCCTTATGAAGGGTAAATAGCAATTGGAATATCACCGTTGTGGCTATGACGTAGGTAAGAAACGTTCTTGCTAGAAACACATAGCAGCCACGTAAAACTTGCAACAACAATTAGAGGACGTCTAACTTGTTTTTGCAGGGTATGCTATGCGATGTGATATGGCCAAATGGATGTGATGTTATATATGTGATGTATCAGATTGATCATCTTCTTGTAATAGGATAAATGACTTGCATGTCGATGAGTATGACAACCGGCATGAGTCATAGGAGTTGTCTTAATTTATTATATGAAGCCATGTGATTACTTTACTTCATTGCTAACCATTAGCCATAGTAGTAGAAGTACTAGTTGGCGAGATGAATTCATGAAGACACAATGATGGAGATCATGGTGTCATGCTAGTGACAATGGTGATCATGTCGTGCCCCGAAGATGGATATCAAAGGCGCAAGATGATATTGGCCATATCATGTCACTTTGTGATTTGCATGTGATGTTTATCATGTTTTTATATCTTATTTGCTAATAACAACGGTAGTAAATAAGATGATCCCTCACTAAAATTTCTAGAAAAGTGTTCCCCCTAAGTGTGCACCGTTGTGAAGGATCATTGTTTCGAAGAACCACGTGATGATCGGGTGTGATAGATTCTAACGTTCGCATACAATGGGTGTAAGCCAGATTTACACACGCAAAACACTTAGGTTGACTTGACGAGACTAACATGTATGGACATGGCCTCGGAACACGAGAGACTGAAAGGTTGAACATGAGTCGTATGGAGATACGATCAACATGGAGATGTTCACCATTGATGACTAGTCCGTCTCACTTGATGACCGGACACGCCCGAGTCGATATGGATCATGTATCACTTATGACTAGAGGGATGTCTATCTGAATGGGAGTTCATTAAATAATTTTATTACATGAACTTAATTATCAGGAACTTAGTCCAAAATTTTCTTTACAATCTATATTGTAGATCCAATGGCCCACGCACATGTCCCACTGAACTTCAACACGTTCCTAGAGAAAACGAAGCTAAAATATGATGGAAGCAACTATGCGGACTGGGTCCATAACTTGAGGCTCATCCTCACAGCTTCCAAGAAAATGTATGTACTTGATGCACCGCTAGGTGAAGCACCCGTTTTCCCAATGGCTCAAGATGTTATGAACGCCTGGCAGTAGCTTAGTGATGATTACTCCCTGGTTCAGTGCGGCATGCTTTATAGTTTAGAACCGGGGCTCCAAAAGAGTTTTGATCAACATGGAGCATATGAGATGTTCCAAGAGCTGAAACTGCTTTTCCAAGCTCATGCCCGGGTCGAGAGATATGAAGTCTTGGACAAGTTCTTCAGTTGTAAGATGGAGGAGAATGGGTCTGTCAGTGAGCACATACTCAGAATGTCTGGGGTGCACAACCGCTTGTATCAACTGGGAGTTAACCTTCCGGATGTCTTGGTTATTGACAGAATCCTCGAGTCGCTTCCACCTAGCTACAAGAGCTTTGTGATGAACTACAACATGCAAGGGATGGAGAAGACCATTCCCGAGTTGTATTCAATGCTCAAATCAGCGTAGGTGGAAATCAAAAGGGAACATCAAGTGTTCATGGTGAATAAGACCACTATTTCAAGAAAGGCAAGGGTAAAAAGAACTTCAAGAAGGACAACAAAGCAGTTGCCGGGCCCGATAAACCAGTTGCCGGCAAGAAGCCAAAGAATGGACCCACGCGTGAGGCTGAGTTCTATTATTGCAAGGGAAACGGTCAGTGGAAGCGGAACTGCCCCAAGTACTTAGCGGATAAGAATGCCGACAACGTCAAAGGTATATGATATACATGTTATATATGTGTACCTTACCAGCGCTCGTAGTTGCTCCTGGGTATTTGATACCTGCGCAGTTGCTCACATTTGTAACTCAAAACAGGAGATGCGGAATAAGAGGAGACTGGCGAAGGATGAGGTGATGATGCGCGTCAGGAATGGTTCCAAGGTTGATGTGATCACCGTCGGCATGCTACCTCTACATCTACCATCGGGATTAGTTTTAAACCTTAGCCATTTTTATTTAGTACCATCTTTGAGCATGAACATTCTATCGGGATCTCATTTGATGCGAGATGGCTACTCATTTAAACCTGAGAACAATGGTTGTTCTATTTATATGAGAGATATGTTTTATGGTTATGTCCCGCTGGTCAAATGGTTTATTCTTGATGAATCTCGAACGTGATGTTAAACATATTCATAGTGTGAGTACCAAAATATGTAAGGTTGATAATGATAGTCCCACATACTTGTGGCACTGCCACCTTGGTCATATCGGTGTCAAACGCATGAAGAAACTCCATACAGATGGACTTTTGGAGTCTCTTGATTTTGAATCATTTGACACATGCAAACCGTTCCTCATGGGAAAGATGACTAAGACTCCATTCTCTGGAACAATGGATCGAGCGACCGACTTGTTGGAAATAGTACATACCGATGTATGCGGTCCAATGAGCATTGAGGCTCGCGGTGGCTATCGTTATGTTCTCACCCTCACTATTGAATTAAGCAGATATGCATATGTCTACTTGAAAGTTTGAAACCTTTGAAAGTTTCAAGGAATTTCAGAGTGAGGTAGAGAAACAACGTGACAAGCAAATAAAGTTCTTACAATCTGATCGTGGAGGAGAATATTTGAGTCACGAGTTTGGCACGCACTTAAGGAAATGTGGAATTGTTTCACAACTCACGCCGCCTGGCACACCTTAGCATAACGGTGTGTCTGAACATCGTAATCACACTCTATTGGATATGGTGCGATCTATGACGTCTCTTATTGATTTACCGCTTTCATTTTGGGAATATGCATTGGAGACTACCGCATTCACTTTAAATAGGGCACCGTCTGAATTAATTGAGACGATACCGTATGAATTATGGTTTGGGAAGAAACCTAAGCTATCATTTCTGAAAGTTTGGTGACGCGATGCTTATGTCAAGAAACTTCAACTTAAAAAGCTCGATCCCAAATCGGAAAAATGCATCTTCATAGGATACCCAAAGGAAACTATTGGGTATACCTTCTATCTCAGATCCAAAGGCAAGATCTTTATTGCCAAGAATGGATCCTTTCAAGAGAAAGAGTTTCTCTCAAAAGAATTAAGTGGGAGGAAAGTAGAGCTTGATGAGGTAATTGTACCCCGTCTCAAACTGGAGAGTAGCGCAGCACAAGAAAACGTTTCTCGGGTGCCTGCAACGGCTAGAGAGGAACTTAATGATGATGATCTTGAAACTTTGGATCAAGTTACTACTAAACTTCATAGGTCCACGAGGACACGTTCCGCACCAGATTGGTACGACAACCTTGTCCTGGAAATCAAGTTGTTGGACAACAGTGAACCTTCAAACTATGAAGAAGCGATGGCGGGCCCGGATTCCAACAAATGGCTTGAAGCCATGAAATCTGAGATAAGATTCATTTACGAGAACAAAGTATGGACTTTGGTGGACTTGCCCGATCATCGGCGAGCCATAGAAAACAAATGGATCTTTAAGAAGAAGACTGACGCGGATGGTAATGTGACCATCTATAAGGCTCGACTTGTCGCTAAGGGTTATCGACAAGTTCAAGGAGTTAACTATGATGCGACTTTCTCACCCGTAGTGATGTTAAAGTCCGTCCGAATCATGTTAGCAGTTGCCACATTTTATGATTATAAGATCTGGCAAATGGACGTCAAAACGGGATTCCTTAACGGCTTTCTTAAGGAAGAATTGTATACAATACAGCCGGAAGGTTTTGTCATCGTAAAAATTCTAACAAGGTATGCAAGCTCCAGCGCTCCATCTATGGGCTGGTGCAAGCATCTCGGAGTTGGAACATTCGCTTTGATGAGGTGATCAAAGCCTTTGGGTTTGTACAGACTTATGGAGAAGCCTGTATTTACAAGAAAGTGAGTGGGAGCTGTGTATAATTTCTCATATTATATGTGGATGAAATATTGTTGATAGGAAATGATATAGAACTTTTGGAAAGCATAAAGGCTTATTTGAATAAGTGTTTTTCAATGAAGGACCTTGGAGAAGCTGCTTAGATATTAGGCATCAACATCTATAGAGATAGATCGAAACGCCTCATTGGTCTTTCACAAAGCACATACCTTGACAAGATATTGAAGAAGTTAAATATGGATAAGTCCACGAAGGGGTTCTTTCCTGTATTGCAAGGTGTGAGATTGAGCAAACCTCAATGTCCGACCACGATAGAAGATAGAGAAAATATGAGTACTGTCCCCTATGCTTCAGCCATAGGCTCTATTATGTATGTCATACTGTGTACCAGACCTAATGAGAACCTTGCCATAAGTTTGGTAGGGAGGTACCAAAGTGATCCTGGAGTGGATCACTAGACAACGGTCAAGAACATCCTTAAGTACCTGAAAAGGACTAAAGATATGTTTCTCGTTTATGGAGGTGCCGAAGAGCTCGTTGTAAAGGGTTACATCGATGCTAGCTTCAATACAGATCCGGATGACTCCAAGTCACAAACCGAATACGTGTATATTTTGAATGGTGGGGCGGTCAGATGGTGCAGTTGCAAGCAAAGCATCGTGGCGACATCTACATGTGAAGCAGAGTACATAGCTGCTTCAGAAGCAGCACAGGAAGGAGTCTGGATGAAGGAGTTCATCACCGACCTAGGAGTGATTCCAAATGTGTCGGGCCCGATGGCTCTCTTCTATGGCAACACTGGAGCTATTGCTATTGCCAAGGAGCCCAGATTTCACAAGAAGACCATGCACATCAAGCGCCGCTTCAATTCCATTCGTCGATACATCCAGGATGGAGATATAGATATTTGTAAAGTACATACAGGTCTGAATGTCGCAGATCCGTTGACTAAACCTCTTCCACGAGCGAAACATGATAAGCACCATAACTCTATGGGTGTTTGATTCATCACAATGTAACTAGATTATTGACTCTAGTGCAAGTGGGAGACTATTGGAAATATGCCCTAGAGACAATAATAAAATGGTTATTGTCGGGGAAAACCGACACCTATGGGAAACTCAAGGAGTCCCTTGATCGTTTGGCGGGGAGAGAGAGGTATGCGCCGAGAGCGGAACTAGCAATCAACACCGGCAAGGTTCTTTTTACCCAGGTTCGGGCCGCTTGGCGCGTAAAACCCTACTCCTTCTTAGTTTGTATTGTGGGCTTACTGTAGGTTGATTTTGCTACAACAACTTCGATGGTGATTAGGGAGTCTCTGATCCCCAAAAGGTCCAACCCCTAAGAATGACCTTTGTGCCTCCTTTTAGAGGCAAAGGGGTCACCAACAGTGTGCTCACAGGTGGTACAGTGAACAGTGTTCACCGCTCTACTTCTTCGGTGGTGTCAGGGGCAGTAAATGCCTTGTATGGCCCCTGGCCAGCCGCAAGATGGTTGCGACATGTACCCAGGTGGATCAACACCTCGGCCTTGCGCTGGCACACGAGGGGTGTGCTGGAGAGGTCGGATGGTGGTAAGAACTGGTGGGAACACTTGGCGAGCGAATAGTGGCTTGCTGGCCTGGAGCCTCCTTCAGGTAACTTGGTCACCTTCCCGGCAAGGAAGGCTTGCTAGGGGCTCGAATACTTTCCCAGTAAGGAGGTCTTGCCGGGGGCCTCGCCAGCCTGTGAGAGTCTTCCCGGCAAGGGCAGCTTGCCAGGGTCTTGCTGATCTTCGGGTAGTGTTCCCGGTGAAGTGGTCTTGCCGGGGCCTTGGGAATCTTTTTGGCAAGGAGGGCTTGCCGGGGCCTTGTGTCTGAAGCCCTTGTATCCCACGCCCTGTGTGGTGAAGGAAGGGCGTGGCTTTGGTGGGTCTTGGATTGCCTCGCTGCTGTTCTTCCCGGTTCACTGCTGTCGAGCGTGTTGCCGATGCCCGTGCACAAGTGTGGGGCACGAGGGACCCTAGTCTCTAGTGCACCAACAGGATCCCCCGGGCCTGGGCCACACACGCGCGCGTGGCATTGCTGGGCCAGGCCAAAGTAGTGCACGGGCTTCCCCAAAAGGGAGATCTATAGTCTTGGAGCCGTTCCAGGCGGCCCTTCCCCACGTCGTGCATCAAACGCATGAGGTGGAGAAGTGCGCGCACAATAGCTTCCCCATCTCCCGACGCGTTACTGCCACGTGTGAGGCATGCACAGTAAAGATTAGGCAAGTGGCGTTCGTGGCCATAATGGCCGCAGTCGTGGAAGGCCCGCCCCCGCATGCATTGGTGCAGCAGGGTGGTTCCCTTCTCGCCCGTGATCACGGGTGATAGGGCGAGAGGAGCGACGGTTTCTGGAGTGAGGGGAGCTAGCCCCTACACCTTGCCCTATAAATTAGGGAGTTTGCGAGGGGGTTTTGCTCATCCATCAGCTCGTGGAACATCCACCACTCCTAGCTTGCATCTTGTAGACTCTTTTCTAGATCCAGGTGGCGCTCGCCCCTAACCATGGCTAGGGGACGAGGGAGGCCACCATCGGCCGCCAGGGCGGCAAGGGGATCCCAGTCGGATCATGCCACAGCTTCAGGGGTGCAGCTGTAGAGTGCGGCACGAGTGTCTGTGGTGGAAGAGGGGCGAGGATTTGCGGTCTCCGCGGAACTCGTGGACGAGGGAGGCAGAGTGTTACTCCATCACCTCCACCTTCTCCTGGGCTTGTTCCCGCAGGAACTCACGTTGAAAGGACTCCATTGGAGTTTCTTGTCATACTGCAAGGCCGCCTTCGGACCCGACTTCAACTCCCCATCACCTTCGTCAAGGTGGTGAGCGAAGAGAAGCTCCCGATGTTGCGGCTTCAGGTGCACGGCTGCGGCAACGGCGCGGTCCCGGTGACCGTGAAGAAGTTGGGACCTCGGCTCCTGTTCCTAAGCCATGGGTGGAGGGGCTTTACCCATTCCCATAACCTCTGTGATGGGCACGTTCGTTGCTTCAAGCTGATGGTAGACAACCTGCTCTCCATCAAGATTTATGGGAGCTCGGGTGCGCGGCTCGGCTTCTGCGAAGAGAGCCCGAGCGGGACTGACATCCCTTCCTCGCGCGAGAGCAACGAGGACAGGTCGGATGCTAGCGACGACGAGTACGGGTCAGACCCTCGATAGGCTAAGCCTGGGTACGAGGATCTGACCTCGGACTGACCATCAGTCGAACCATCACCGCCAGTTCGCGGTCCTCCTCCTAACGACTCCGAGTCGACAAGATGGAAGAACCGACGCTGCCGCATACCATGGGATCACCTGGTTTTCGCTCCCGCCATCTCTTCGGGCTCCGTTCTCAGCTGCGCAATGCTGGTCCAGGATGGGCCAGCATTGGTCGCGTCGGGGGCCTTGCCGATTTTTGTCTTCTTGAACTTCTGTCCAGCGAACGCGTCCCTCGCCGAAAGGCAATGTAATAGGTTAGAGTAGCAAAGATCATTCATGTTATATGTGTGAGTTTGTTTCAAACAAATGACTGAAAATGTTGTTTCCTTCGCGTCTGATTCTTCCCCTTGTATGATACGCCTTTTGCGTTTTCCGGAAGCTTCCCGGCGTGACTGGTCCTGCCGCTAGTGCTTTGAGGAACGGATCCTTAGCAGTTCGCTTGGGGGGTCATTACCGGCAAGGCTCCTTGCCGCATTGAGTGCAACCATTAGATCGTCGAGCGTGTCTCGAGGCGAAATAAGGCTATGTAGCCACTTAGATTGTTGAAGCGGTTCGAAACAGTGAGAAGGCGCAATGTGTCCGTTCAGGTCGTTGAACCAGTTTGAAACAAAACTAAGGCGCACTGATCCTGACAAGGTTCCATCTACGCGCAGGTTTCTCAAACAAGGTTTGGGATCTTCAAGAAAAGGAACAACCTATCTACTCTGAAATCTCAATCTGAAATATTTATCACTTATCTGAAGTGTCGCGACACTTCTCCTCATGGAGCTTGGGTCCTTTGTCGTGGCCTCAGCCCTCGGCAAGCAGGAGACTATACTCTTCCAGCAACTTCCCCTGTGGCATTGGTATTTGCCGATAGTTTCTCGACTGTCGTAAAGAAGGGGGGTTGCCGGAGTAGAACTCATTTTCCTGTTTTGCCTGACCGTGCTGACGGAGCCCCCAAGCAAATCTTTGGCAAAGACGTGCCGAACTGGGGGGGAAGCGTTCGGCTGGAGTGCTTGCATGGTTTCCGGGGCCCGTAGGCTCATTCGCGACGGCTATGCACCTCTCTGTGGAGGCGCGTCGGCCAGAGTATGCACTGGACGCCTCGCCGGATCCCTCAGGCACACCCTCGACATCAACGCACTGTCCCAGAGCAGTGAGTCAGCCTGGCGCCTTCGAGCTCGAGGTCTCCGCCCCCTAGCCTACGCGCGCAGCAGGGCGCTCGTGCAGGTGCCAGGAGGCCTTTGGCAAAGTAGAGCGACCATCGCTGCGCCCTGCTTCGAGGGACCGCAGTGGTGCGCTCAATCTTCCAAGATCTGACGCGGAACTTGCTTGAATCTGCGAAGAAGCTCTCAACTATCGACCCCCTACCTGGCGCGCCAAAGATGTCATGGAAAACCAACACCTATGGGAAACTCGAGGAGTCCCTTGGTCGTTTGGCGGGGAGAGAGAAGTATGCACCGAGAGCGGAACTAGCAATCAACACCGGCAAGGTTCTTTTTACCCAGCTAAGGTCCTCTTGGCGCGTAAAACCCTACTCCTGCTTTGTTTGTATTGTGGGCTTACTGTAGGTTGATTTTGCTACAGTAACTTAGATGGTGATTAGGGAGCCTTTGATTCCCAAAAGGTCCAACCCATAACAACGAGCTTTTTGCCTCCTTTTATAGGTAAAGGGGTCACCAACAGTGTGCTCACACGAGGTACAGTGAACAGTGTTCACCGCTCTACTTTGTTGGTGGTGTTAGGGGCAGTAAATGCCTTGTGTGGCCCCTGACATGCCGCAAGATGGTTGCGACACGTACCCAGGTGAATCGATACCTGGGGTTTGCGCTGCCACACGAGGGGTGTGCTGGAGCGGCCAGATGGTGGTAGAAACTGGTGGGGACACCTGGCGAGCGACATGGGGCTTGCTGGCCTGGAGCCTCCTTCGGGTGACTTGGTCACCTTCCCGGCAAGGAACGTTTGCCGGGGGCTCGAATACTTTCCCGGTTAGGAGGGCTTGCCGGGTTCTCGCCAGCCTATGCGAGTCTTCCTGACAAGGGCAGCTTGCCAGGGACTTGCTGATCTTTGGGTAGTCTTCCCAGCGAAGTGGTCCTGCCGGGGCCTTGGGAATCTTCCTGGCAAGGAGGGCTTGCCGGGGCCTTGTCTCTGGAGCCCTTGTATCCCACGCCCCGCGTGGTGATGGAAGGGCGTGGCCTTGGTGGGTCTTGGATTGCCTCCTTGTTGTTCTTCCCGGTTCACTGCTGTTCGGGGTGTTGCCGATTCCCGTGCACAAGTCTGGGACACGAGGGACCCCAGTCTCTAGTGCACCGACATTTATTATTATATTTCCTTGTTCATGATAATTGTCCATTGTTCATGCTATAATGGTATTAACCGCAAACCGTACTACATGTGTGAATACATAGACCACAACATGTCCCTAGTGAGCCTATAGTTGGCTAGCTCGTTGATCAATAGATGGTCATGGTTTCTTGGCCATGGACATTGGATGTCATTGATAATGGGATCACATCGTGAGGAGAATGAGGTGATGGACAAGACCCAATCCTAAGCATGGCACAAGATCGTGTAGTTCGTCTGCTAGAGCTTTTATAATGTCAAGTATCATTTCCTTAGACCATGAGATTATGCAACTGCTGGATACCATAGGAATGCTTTGGATGTATCAAACTTCACAACGTAACTGGGTGATTATAAAGGTGCATTACAGGTATCTCCGAAAGTGTTTGTTGGGTTGGTACGAATCAAGACTGGGATTTGTCGCTCCGTGTGACGGAGAGGTATCTCTGGGCCCACTCGGTAATAAATCATCATAATGGGCTCAATGTGACTAAGGAGTTAGCCACGGTATCATGTGTTATGGAACGAGTCAAGAGACTTGCCAGTAACGAGATTGAACAAGGTATAGGGATACCGATGATCAAATCTCGGGAAAGAATCATACCGGTAGACAAAGGGAATTGCATACGGGATTGAGTAAATCCTCGACATCGTGGTTGATCCGATGAGATCATCGTGGATCATGTGGGAGCCAACATGGGTATCCAGATCCCGCTATTGGTTATTGGCCGGAGAGATGTCTCGGTCATGTCTACATGGTTCCCGAACCCGTAGGGTCTACACACTTAAGGTTCGATGAGGCTTGAGTTGTAATGGGAATTGTATGTGTGGTTGCCTAAGGTTGTTTGGAGTCCCGGATGAGATCACGAATGTCGCGAGGAGTTCCAAAATAGTTTGGAGGTAAATATTTATATATGGGAAGTCCAGTTTTCGTCGCCGGAAAGGTTTCAGGGTTTATCGGTATTGTACCGGGACCACCTAAAGGGTACCGGGGTCCACCTATCTCGGAGGGGTGCATGGGCTGACAGTGGAAGGGAACTAGCCCCTGGTGGGCTGGTGCGAGCCAACAGAGGAGGGACCAAGGCGCCTAGGGAAAAACCCTAGGGCCTGGGGCTGCCTCCCTCCTACTTGGGAGGCAAGCCACCCCTAGGGCGCCGCCGCCCCCTCCTAGGCCGTGCCGCCCCTCCTAGGGTTTCCCTAGGGTGGCCGGCCCCCTATCCCTCCCTCCTATAAATAGTGAGGGTTTTGGGAGGGCTGCACACACCATGATCATCTCCCCTTGGCGCAGCCCTACCTCTCCACCTCTCCTCCTCCACGATGCTTGGCGAAGCCTTGCTGGGAACCACAAGCTCAATCGCCACCACACCGTCATGCTGCCGGAGGTCTCCCTAAACATCTCCTTCACCCTTGCTGGATCAAGGAGGAGACGTCCCCGGGCTGTAGGTGTGTGGAACGCGGAGGCACCATTCTTTCGTTGCTTGGATCGGATCGCCGCGAGTATGACTCCATCGATCGTGTTCATAGTAACGCTTCCGATTTCCGATCTTCAACGATATGAAGATGCTCTCCCTCTCTCGTTGCTGGTTTCTCCTAGTTTGATCTTGGTGACACATAGGAAAATTTTGAATGATTACTATGTTCCCCAACAGACAACGGAGTGCCGATGCAATGAAAATTATGTGGATGAATGTGAAAAACAAATAAAACACAGAGAGAATGGAATACATGGAAGGAATCTAAAGCGTCGGTCTTAGACTATTTTGTCGGGCCCCTAGGACCGGGGGTACCCAGGGCCGTCGGCCTGCAGCCCCACGCGCAACGCGCGTCATCTATTCAATTCAGCCCAAAGGCGGGCCCAGCAAGCAAAATCCTCGCGAGGGTCCTCGCCTCGTGAGGCGGGCATCGGGGGGTCGACATCAAGGGCCTCAAGGGGCGGTTAGCCCGTGAGATGCATCCTGAGGCCACCTGAAGCCCCCGAGGCGCGAACTTGTCAAGGGCATCTAGGTGGAGTTGCATGGCCCTACCCCCTCACATGGGTGATGAAAGCCGTGCAGGTGGCGCAGAAGTGGTGCCAGCAAGCACGGACCGAGAGGCTTTCCCCTTTGGTGCAACCGAGGTAAAGCGAGCTCGCGGGTCCCCAAAGCAATCCCAAAGGTTTCCTATTTGGTGCAAAAGGACCATGACCATGGGCTTGGTAGGACGGAGGTCACCCCCGAGCCCACCATCGCATCATGGAGAAGGGCTTTTGCAGTCTAAGACCACCTTTGTCAGGGCAGGCCACAGTCATGTCTCCTTTCTAAATGGCCGTTGGGCGACCTCTCCCGCCGAGTATGTTTTCGGTGGGAAGAGAACCAAGGCTAGTATAAAAGAGAGGCCTCACCTTTGTAGTAGGGGAGGCTGATCCGACCCCCATCATCCCCGCTAGGGCAAGAACCCACTTTTGTACTCATCTTCGACCTCAAGCAATCCCAGACAAGCAGGAGTTGGATTTTACATGGCAAGGTGACCTGGAACTAGGAAAACTACCGTGTGTTCCTGCTAGCTTCCCTAAGATCGAGCCTCGAAGAGTCGCTGCGAAGTTGAGAGGTAGAACACAGTTGGAGAGCGAGTGCAACCTAGAGTTCGAACCTATTTTGGGTCCACGAAGCCCTGATTCTGACATTTGTGGCGCCAGGTAGGGGTGCACAAACACTCTTAGGCTCTAGTTCCGCTTCGGCTTCACCGACCCCATGGCCGACGCCCACTGTACGCGCCCCAGGAGCTCGGCGCCGGAGGCCGTTACTGACCCGCTAGTGTCATGGCCACCAGCGTCTTCGCCCCCGCTGCTCACGGATAACAGTGCTTCCTGTGGCCGCCGACGCAGCAAGGCGGCCGCCTTGTTGCGTCCAAGATGACCCACAAGTATAGGGGATCAATCGTAGTCCTTTCGATAAGTAAGAGTGTCGAACCCAACGAGGAGCAGAAGGATCTGACAAGTGGTTTTCAGCAAGGAAATATTTGCAAGCACTGAAGTTGTCGGTAACAAGTGATTGTGTGGTGAGATGATTCGCAGCGAGCAACAAGTAACAAAAGTAGCAACAGTGCAGCAAAGTGTCCCAATCCCTTTTGTAGCAAGGGACAAGCCTGGACAAAGTCTTATAGGAGGAAAAACGCTCCCGAGGACACACGGGAATTTCTGTCATGCTAGTTTCATCATGTTCATATGATTCGCGTTCATTACTTTGATAGTTTGATATGTGGGTGGACCGACGCTTGCGTACTGCCCTTACTTGGACAAGCATCCCACTTATGATTAACCCCTCTCGCAAGCATCCGCAACTACGAAAGAAGAATTAAGTCAAAGTCTAACCATAGGATTAAACTAGTGGAACCAAATCAGCCCCTTACGAAGCAACGCATACACTAGGGTTTAAGCTTCTTTTACTCTAGCAACCCATCATCTACTTACTACTTCCCAATGCCTTCCTCTAGGCCCAAATAATGGTGAAGTGTTATGTAGTCAACGTTCACATAACACCACTAGAAGAAAAAAAACATACAACACATCAAAATATCGAACGAATACCAAATTCACATGACTACTATTAGCATGACTTATCCCATGTCCTCAGGAACAAAAGTAACTACTCACAAAGCATAATCATATTCATGATCAGAGAGGTGATGAGTAGCATCAAGGATCTGAACATAAACTCTTCCACCAAGTAATCCAACTAGCATCAACTACAAAGAGTAATCAACACTACTAGCAACCTTACAAGTACCAATCGGAGTCGCGAGACGGAGATTGGTTACAAGTGATGAACTAGGGTTTGGAGATGAGATGTTGTTGATGAAGATGTTGATGGTGACGAGTCCCCTCCGATGAGAGGAGTGTTGGTGATGACGATGGCGACGATTTCCCCCTCCGGGAGGGAAGTTTCCCTGGCAGGATCGTCCTGCAGGTGCTCTAGATTGGTTCTGCTCAAGTTCCGCCTCGTGGCGGCGGAGAAACCACGAAAAAGCTCCTCCTTGATTTTTTTCTTGGAAGAAACCCTTCATATAGAAAAAGAAGGGGGCAAGTGGGCCAGCAGGGTGCCCACAAGCCCCCATGGCGCGGCCTGGGGGGGGTGGTCGCGCCGTGCAGGCTTGTGGCCACCTGCACGCCCCCCTCTGGCACTTCTTCGGCCCAATATTTTTGATAAATCGGGAAAAGAATCCTCGTTGATTTTTACAGCGTTTGGAGTTGCGTGGAATAGGTATCTGAAATTTTCTCCACTTTCAGGCCAGAATTCCAGTTGCCGGCATTCTCCCTTTTCATGTAAACCTTGCAAAATAAGAGACAAAAGGCATAAGAGTTGTACCGTGAAGTGAAATAACAGCCAAAGAAGCGATAAATATCAACATGAAAACATGATGCAAAATGGACGTATCAACTCCCCCAAGCTTAGACCTCGCTGCTCCTCAAGAGAACGCCTAGCTCACTAAATATGTCCACATGTTTACGGAGAGAGGTGTCGACAAAACAAGATACGAACATGCATGCATCATGATCAAGATCAGAATAGCAATACCAACATATAATCTCTCATGCTAAAGTGATAATTCCTTCACAAAGTAAAGCATGGATCAAGAACCTTACCGAGAAGTAACAACCGATAGCCTTTAGTCATTGAAGCAATTGCAATTTATCATAACATCAGAAAGTGTCAAATAAGAGCTTGTAAAGAAAATCCACATACTCAATCATTCTTTCATTCTCTACAATTGCTACAGCTCACGTGGTACTCATGAGATCAAATTTTCAGCTGGACACAGAGAAAGATAGGTGCTTATAGTTTTGCCTCCCAACTGCTTACCTCAAGGGTGATGTCAACAATAATAATTCATGAATGCCTACCTCCAAGTTGACATATGAATACAGATCTTTCCCAAGCATATGACGTTAGCAAAGATAAAGGCGAAATAAGGAATTGGTGAAGATCACCATGACTCTTTCAAGGGCAAAAAGTAAAGGTACAAGATAGGCCCTTCGCAGAGCGAAGCAGAGGTTGTCATGCGCTTTTGAGGTTTGGATGCGTGTCCTCTTAGTGCTGAGGAACGTCACTTTATATTGCCTCCTGTGATAAAGAACTTTATTATGCAGTCTGTCGCTTTTATGTCTTCCTCATCACAGGTTTGTATAAAGCTTATTTTCCACACACTAATAGATCATACATATTAGAGAGCAATTTTTATTGCTTGCACCGATGACAACATACTTGAGGGATCTTATTCAATCCCTAGGTAGGTATGGTGGACTCACATGGAAAAACTGGTTTGAAGGTTTATAGATGCACAAGTAGTATCTCTACTTGGTGCGGGAGTTTTGGCTAATATTAGGTGGAAGCAATCGTCACATGTTAAGGGATCTCTAATCATATAACATTGTTCAGAGCCAAGCAAACACAATTCATTACGTTGTCTTCCTTGTCCAACATCTACTTCTAGGCATGCAATAGTTTGGTGAGTGTTCACAATCATAGATGGTGTCAGAGATGATATATTTATATGTGAACCTCTCCTTCTTTATCACTTCCTATTAATTTCAACCATGACCAAGGTCTACGTTTGCCTACCGTCAGCAAGTTTAATCCTCATTCTTTTTATATGTGAAGCCATCACTTCCCATAAGATCATTACATGATCTTTCATGCTTTTGTTCTATTCTCACTCTTTTGATCATGGCAAGAGGCAAAGCCCTTCAACTAAGACACTCTTTATTATATGGCTCACGAGCTCGAATACATCGGGGGTGACACAAAGCAAAACTCAAGACTAAAAGACTAAGACTTTAAACTACTAGAGAAAAAGAAAACTGAAAAGGAAAACTAAAACAAAGGTAAAGGCAAAAGATGTGATGGTGATACGATACCGGGGAAACTCCCCCAAGCTTGGCACAAGCCAAGGGGATTGCCCATACCAATGCTCAGTTGTCTTTCTTTGGTGGTGATGGTGGAGGACTTGTTGAAGAGGTCTTGAGTTTGTTTAATTTCCACTTGAGCATAAAATTCTGCTCCCTCAGATCATCATTTTCCTTTTCAAGCTTCAACACCCTTTGGCATAATTCCTGCTTACTCTCGTGCAAGAAACGAGAAGGGATAAACAAGGTCTTAGGCTTGTTCCTTGATTCAGGGAGGCTCGACTTCTTGAACTCCACATGAGTGTCTCCAGGTTGAGGTAGAGGAGCCTCCTCTTCGTCGGAACTTGTTTGTTCCTTCCCCTTCGGATCATAATCTTCTTCCTCATCAGTTGTCCAGCCATAAGGATCCAAGTCCCCATAGACCTTGGGGTTAGCAAGGTAATCAGCTACATAGCTCCCCCCTCTGAATCCTGAGAAGACATCTTGACCTAGATCTGCGGCAGGAAACATGCTCGAAATGAAAAACAAAGGAAATCTGCATGATGCAGGGGTCATACCAAACGGGAGTATATATAATGATTTTTTTCAGACCAGAAGGAGTGCCCTGCATGAAAACGGAGTCCGGGAGTCGCATGAGGTGGCCACAAGCCCTCACGGCGCGGCCAGGGGGTGGGCCCGCACCGTGCAGGCTTGTCGCCTCCTCGCGCACTTTCTGGACTACTTCCAATTTTTGTATTTTTTTCAAAAATTCCAAAGCGGAGAAAATTTCCTACTTGAAAAGTTTTGGACTCTGTTTTCTTACCGAATCACATACCTCTTCGTTTTCGGAGTCTGAAACAGGCTGATAAATATCCCTTAGGTATTCTTCCGGAGTTATGTTATTGATGATATTGCTTTCAACATTTATGGGAGTACCTGAGATATAATGCTTGATTCTCTGCCCATTTACAACTCTTGGACAATTACCTTCCGTGTTGTTGATTTTGATAGCACCGGAACGATATACTTCCTCAACAACATAGGGATGTTCCCATTTAGAGAGAAGCTTGCCTGCAAAGAATCTTAAACGAGAGATATATAGCAAGACATAATCACCTACATTGAATTGACGCTTTTGTATCCTGTTATCATGCCACCTCTTAACCTTCTCTTTGAACAGCTTGGCATTCTCATATGCCTGAGTTCTCCAATCATCAAGCGAGCTAATATCAAATAGCCTATTCTCACCGGCAAGTTTGAAATCAAAGTTGAGCTCTTTCATTGCCCAATAAGCTTTATGCTCTAGCTCAAGAGGTAAGTGACATGCTTTCCCATACACCATTTTGTACGGAGACATGCCCATGGGATTCTTATAGGCAGTTCTATAAGCCCACAGTGCATCATCGAGCTTCTTAGACCAATTCTTTCTTGACCTGTTGACAGTCTTTTGCAGAATTAGTTTAATCTCTCTATTACTTAGCTCTACTTGACAACTGGACTGAGGGTGATAGGCAGACGCAATTCTATGGTTGACATCGTACTTAGCAAGCGTTTTACGGAAAGCACCATGAATGAAGTGCGAACCACCGTCGGTCATTAGATATCTAGGGACTCCAAATCTAGGGAAGATAACTTCTTTCAGCATCTTGATAGAGTTGTTGTGATCATCACTACTAGTGGGGATAGCTTCTACCCAGTTAGTGACGTAATCAACAGCAACTAAGATGTGAGTATACCCATTGGATTTTGGAAAAGGTCCCATATAATCAAAGCCCGAAACATCAAATGGTTCAATGACAAGTGAATAGTTCATAGGCATTTCCTGACGTTTGCTAATATTACCTATTCTTTGACATTCTTCATAAGACAAGACAAACTTACGGGCATCCTTGAAGAGAGTGGGCCAATAGAAACCTGATTGCAATACCTTGTGTGCAGTTCTATCTCCCGCATGGTGTCCTCCGTAGGCCTCGGAGTGGCACTTATGTAGGATTTGTCCCTGTTCATGTTCAGGTACACAACGTCTAATAACACCATCTTCTCCTTCCTTATAAAGGTGAGGATCATCCCAAAAGTAGTGTCTCAAGTCAAAGAAGAATTTCTTATTTTGCTGGTACGTGAAACTAGGTGGTATAAATCTGGCAACGATATAGGTTGCATAATCAGCATACCACGGTGCACTACTTGAAGTATTGATGACATTCAGTTGCTCACGGAAAGCTATCATCAATAGGTTGTGGGTCATCAAGAACGTTCTCCAACCTAGATAAGTTATCTGCTACGGGGTTATCAGCACCCTTTCTGTCGACAACGTGCAAATCAAATTCTTGTAGCAAGAGAACTCATCTGATAAGTCTAGGTTTAGCGTCCTTCTTCTCCATGAGGTACTTAATAGCAGCGTGATGAGTGTGAATAATGACTTTGGAATCAACTATGTAAGACCTAAACTTTTCACACGCAAACACGACTGCTAAAAACTCCTTCTCCGTAGTAGAATATTTTCTTTGGGCACTGTCTAGAGTTTTACTAGCGTAGTGAATAACAGTCAACTTCTTATCGACTCTTTTCCCTAGAACAGCACCAACAACATAATCACTAGCGTCACACATGATCTCAAAAGGCAAGTTCGAATCAGGTGGTTGAACAATAGGTGCAGTTATCAAAGCCCTCTTAAGTATTTTGAAAGCTTCCTCACAATCTTCGTCAAAGACAAAAGGAATATCCTTTTGCAAGAGATTGGTAAGAGGCCTAGAGATCTTAAAGAAGTCTTTAATGAACCTTCTATAGAAACCAGCATGACCAAGGAAACTTCTTATACCTTTGATATCTGTGGGGTATGGCATTTTCTCGATTGCATCAACCTTAGCCTTATTGACTTCAATACATCTTTCAGAAATTTTATGTCCTAAGACGATGCCTTCATTAACCATAAAGTGGCACTTCCCCTAATTCAATACAAGATTGGTGTCTTTACATCTCTATAAGATTCGATCAAGGTTGCTGAGGCAATCATCAAAGGAAGACCCATAAACGGAAAAGTCATCCATGAAAACCTCAACAATCTTTTCACAAAAGTCAGAGAATATAGCCATCATACATCTTTGAAAGGTGGCAGGTGCATTACATAAGCCAAAAGGCATACGTCTATAAGCAAAGGTACCGAAAGGGCAGGTGAAAGTGGTTTTCTCCTGATCAGATTGTGCAACTGGTATTTGGGAGAAACCAGAATAACCGTCTAGAAAGCAGAAGTGTGTGTGTTTAGACAGCCTTTCTAGCATTTGGTCGATAAAAGGCAAAGGGTAATGATCTTTCCTAGTGGCTTTATTCAATTTTCTAAAATCGATCACCATCCTATAGCCAGTAATACTCCTCTGTGGGATCAATTCATCCTTATCATTAGGGACAACGGTAATGCCTCCCTTCTTAGGGACGCAATGCACCGGACTCACCCAATCGCTATGAGCAACATTATAGATAATACCCGCTTCGAGGAGCTTTAGTATTTCTTTTCTTACTACTTCTTTAATCTTAGGATTCAATCTCCTTTGATAATCAGCAACGGGTTTGAAATCAGGATCGGCTTTAATCTTATGCTGGCATAGAGTGGGACTAATGCCCTTAAGATCATCAAGAGTATATCCAGTAGCAGCACTGTGCTTCCTCAGAGTTTTTAGTAACTTCTTTTCTTCATGCTCTAAGAGGCTAGCATGAATAATAACAGGATATATCTCTTTTTCATCAAGATAGGCATACTTAAGAGTATCAGGCAACTGTTTAAGCTCGAACACAGGATCACCCTTTGGTGGGGGTCGATCCCCAAGCAGTTCAACACGCAAGTTATTCTTAAGGATAGGATATTGTTCTAAGACAACTCTATCTATCTCATCCCTTTCATCCATATGCATATCATTTTCATGCTCAAGCAAGTATTGCTCTAAGGGATCAGTAGGGGGCACGGCAATAGAAGCTAAGGCAATAGTTTCATCCTTACTAGGCAACTCCTTTTCATGAGGTTGTCTAAAAAATTAGAGAAGTTGAACTCATGTGACACACCTTCAAAGCCAACAGTGACAATTTGCTACTCACAATCGATATGAGCATTGACAGTATTGAGAAAAGGTCTACCAAATATGATGGGACAAAATCTATCTTGTGCGGTAGCAAGAACGAGGAAATCAGCAGGATACTTCGTTTTACCACATAAGACTTCAACATCCCTAGCAATTCCCATAGGGCAGATAGTATCTCTATGGACAAGCTGAATAGTGACATAAATAGGCTCTATCTAAACAGGTGCAATCTCATCTTTGATTTCATCGTATAAGGATTGAGGTATTGCACTAACACTAGCACCCACGTCACATAAACCATGATAACAGTGATCTCCTATCTTAACAAAAACCACATGCATGCCAACAACAGGCCTATGTTTGTCTCTAACGTGAGGTTTAGCAATTCTAGCAGCATCTTCACAGAAGTGAATATTATGTCCCTCAACATCGTCGGACAGAAGATCTTTGATAATAGCAATGCTAGGTTCAACTCTAATTAGCTCAGGGGGTGTAGGTGTTCTAATATAGCCTCTACGTATCATAGTTGAAGCTTTAGAATGATCCTTTATCCTAACAGGGAAAGGTGGTTTCTCAATATAAGCACTGGGAACCACAAGATCATTATAGGCAATGACTTTCTCTTCAACTGGAGTGGGTTTAACTACATTGACTTCTAAAGGAGGATGATATTTAAACCACTTCTCTTTGGGGAGATCAATATGAGCAGCAAAGGATTCACACAATGAAGCTACTATCTTAGAGTCAAGTCCATACTTAGCGCTCAAATCACTAAAGGTATTTGCCTCAACAAAGGATTTAACGCAATCAAATGTGAAATTCATACCTGACTCCTTACCTTCTTCAAGCTCCCAATCTTCAGAGTTGCGTTTAATTCTCTCCAATAAATTCCATTTGAAGTCAATATCTCTCTTCATAAAAGAACGGGTACAAGAAGTGTCAAGCATGGTGCGATCATCATGAGAAAGCCGAGGATAGAAGTTCTGAATGATAATTTCTCTCGAGAGCTCATGATTGGGGCATGAATATAACATTGATTTAAGCCTCCCCCAAGCTTGAGCGATGCTTTCTCTGTCACGAGGCCAAAAATTGTAAATATAATTTCGATCACGATGTACTAAATGCATAGGATAAAACTTTTGATGAAATTCCAATTTCAACCGATTGTAGTCCCATGATCCAGTATCATCACATAGCCTATACCATGTCAACGCCTTATCCTTCAAAGATAAAGGATATACCTTCTTCTTGACCTCATCCTCGGGCACACCTGCAAGCTTAAATAAACCACAAACTTCATCTACATAGATTAGATGCAAGTCTGGATGTGATGTTCCATCTCCTGTAAAAGGATTAGCCAGCAGTTTCTCAAGCATACCCGAAGGAAATTCAAAGCAAATATTTTCAGTAGGTGCAGCAGGTTGAGGAGCAACTATTTGTGATTCCGTTCAAGGTGAAGATACCCCGAACAAGCCCCTCAAAGGATTAGTATCCATAGTGACAAGTGACAATAAATTTGAGCACACTATATGAATGTTTCCTTACCAAGTTCCACTGACCAAAGGCGCTTCACTCCCCGGCAACGGTGCCAGAAAAGAGTCTTGATGACCCACAAGTATAGGGGATCAATCGCAGTCTTTTAGATAAGTAAGAGTGTCGAACCCAACGAGGTGCAGAAGGATCTGACAAGTGGTTTTCAGCAAGGAAATATCTGCAAGCACTGAAATTGTCGGTAACAAGTGATTGTGTGGTGAGATGATTCGTAGGGAGCAAGAAGTAACAAAAGTAGCAACGGTGCAGAAAAGTGGCCCAATCCCTTTTGTAGCAAGGGACAAGCCTGGACAAAGTCTTATAGGAGGAAAAATGCTCCCGAGGACACACGGGAATTTCTGTCATGCTAGTTTCATCATGTTCATATGATTCACGTTCGTTACTTTGATAGTTTCATATGTGGGTGGACCGGCGCTTGAGTACTGCCCTTACTTGGACAAGCATCCCACTTATGATTAACCCCTCTCGCAAGCATCCGCAACTACGAAAGAAGAATTAAGACAAAGTCTAACCATAGCATTAAACTAGTGGATCCAAATCAACCCCTTACGAAGCAACACATAAACTAGGGTTTAAGCTTCTTTCACTCTAGCAACCCATCATCTACTTACTACTTCCCAATGCCTTCCTCTAGGCCCAAATAATGGTGAAGTGTTATGTAGTCGACATTCACATAACACCACTAGAGGAAAAACAACAAACGACACATCAAAATATCGAACGAATACCAAATTCACATGACTACTATTAGCTTGACTTATCCCATGTCCTCAGGAACAAAAGTAACTACTCACAAAGCATAATCATATTCATGACCAGAGAGGTAATGAGTAGCATCAAGGATCTGAACATAAACTCTTCCACCAAGTAATCCAACTAGCATCAACTACAAAGTAATCAACACTACTAGCAACCTTACAAGTACCAATCGGAGTTGCGAGACGGAGATTGGTTACAAGTGATGAACTAGGGTTTGGAGATGAGATGGTGCTGATGAAGATGTTGATGGTGATGAGTCCCCTCCGAGGAGAGGATTGTTGGTGATGACGATGGCGACGATTTCCCCCTCCGGGAGGGAAGTTTCCCCGGCAGGATCGTCCTGCCGGAGCTCTAGATTGGTTCTGCTCAAGTTCCGCCTCGTGGCGGGGCCGAAACCACGAAAAAGCTTCTCCTTGATTTTTCCTGGACGAAACCCTTCATATAGCAAAAGAAGGGGCCAAGTGGGCCAGCAGGGTGCCCACAAGCCCCCATGGCGCGGCCTCGGGGGGTGGCCGCATCGTGCAGGCTTGTGGCTACCTACACGCCCCCCTCTGGCACTTCTTCGGCCCAGTATTTTTGATAAATCGGGAAAAAAAATCCTCGTTGATTTTTACGGCGTTTGGAGTTGCGGAGAATAGGTATCTCAACTTTGCTCTACTTTCGGGCCAGAATTCCAGTTGTCGGTATTCTCCCTCTTCATGTAAACCTTGCGAAATAAGAGAGAAAAGGAATTGTACCATGAAGTGAAATAACAGCCAAAGAAGCAATAAATATCAACATGAAAACATGACGCAAAATGGACGTATCAGTCCCCCGCAACGTCTATCTCAGCATGCGTTCACGTAGGGGACGTGAACGCGCATGACACACTACTCATGGAGAGCGAGGTACTTCACCACGACCCGGCCGACGGAGGGCATGACTCTTGGGTAGACCACATCGCCGAAGTCGTCACTGTCACCATGAAGGCCTTGGCGCCCTACGCCCCACTTCGGGCCCGCCGCCATAGTCAGGGGGTTCGACCAGCGAGCCGCCCCCGCGCCGTGCGGTGGCTCGCTCGATACGCAACCATAGGGACCCAAGCAGGCCCCGCCTGATGCCGTGCTCTTGCTCGTAAGGGTCCCGGTAACCGGCTTCGAGCCACCGCCACACCCCTGCAGTGGCACGCCTGGAGAGGCCAGTGAGATGTTCTGCGCCCGTCACAACATGCACACCCACAACACGGAGGATTGCAAGGCGATCAGGGTCCCCTACAGCAAGCGCGCTGCTCGGCGCTGAGACCGCACCCTCGCCGCTGACCACGGAGGTGACCGCGGTAGCGGAGGAAGGGGCGACCTTGGCGACCATCTCTGCCGACCCCGCGGCGATGGCGTAAGTGGTCTGTCCCAAAATGACACTTGGCGCGGGTGCTCCCGCGACGTGCGCCACCATGATAGTGCCGCCTTGCCGCCACGCCTGTGCCCCCCTCCCGACGAGAGGGGTGTCGTGCCGAGCACTAGTGTCACGGGCCTGGCGCTCCAAGCCGACACTCGCTGCCCCCGGCTTAAGGGGTTACGCTGGGCGCCACCGTCAAATCAGGCCTGGGGGCTCCAGCCTAGGGCCGCCGAGTATGGCCGGCGAGACGAGGAGGCGCTCTGGGGCCCACAGAGGCGAGCCCCGACGTGCGCCCCCATAGGCCAGGAGAGTGGCGCCAAGCGCCGAGGTCATGGGACTTCGCCATTCAGGAGGTTGACAGGTTGCAAGGAGTGTAGGTCGTGCGCACCTTGTGAGGTGTCGGGATCCGGCGGGCTCGTGAAGCTTCAGGAGCTAGAAGCCTTAGTTCCCAGCTGCCCCCCACCAGCGATGTGGACCCCCACGATATGTAACGATAGGTGGCCTGATGTACCCGTAATGGTTGAGCCCTCAAGTGACTTTTTGGACCGTTCGGGTTAAACAGTTCCTACTATTTTATATCACCACATACGGATGTTTCCTGAATATATAATGAACTTGATTAACCTTCACTTGAGATGGTGTTGTTTGCCTTAATCCTAAGCTTTAGTGTCAAGTCGTTGCCTTGCAAGGCTCTTTGGGTCGTATTGGATGTGATGGTTGTCATGCTTGGGCCACTTGAGTGTTGCGCTAACGTACGCGTTTCCACGTCGAGGGGCAGGAAACGTCAGATAAGAACAATCTAGGGGAGGACCCCTCCAGAGCCGCCCGTGTCTCCATGCCCCGCACCACTCGCCTAGAGACGGTGGGTGGGAGCTTGGAGTAAAACGCCCGAAAGAAGACCGTGACACTCTCACGTAATAATGAGTGGGTTGTATATGCCCGGGCCCCCTGAAGTGGAAGCCCACGATGAGCCGCATCGTGGCCACGGAGGAGGGTCCCCTCCCATGCCCAGTGGTAGTCCCCATGCTCCACACCGGGGAATAAGACAAAGGAGACACCTCGGGGTCTGCAACTAAGATTTCTTTTAGGTTGAATCATGCTGGATACGGCAACTATGTTTCTTTCTAAGCTGGCCCATGCTGGGCACGACGACCGCCTTTATTATTTCTTGTCTTCAACTTGCGAACGAGCTCACCGGGCTGGCCCATGTTTGCTATGGCAGCTGCACCTCTCCTTTCTGGGCTCGCAAACGAGTTAGCTTTGGGTTTTCTGGCGAAGGTCTTGGTTTTCCGGTTTTCGCGGATCTTCCTTGGTTTTCCGTCCTCTTACCACACCCAACTGCAAGTGGGGACACCCAAATGCAAGCGGGCTAGCGCGTACCACTTGAAACAAGGTGTTTTCTATGCAGGACTTCCATCAAGGGGCCTCATGAGGCGGTCCTCGCAAGCAGCAACCACTCGTGTGAGCCGCTCGCGCGAAGAAGGCAAGCCCCGGAGCGTCGTGCCTGAGGAGCCCTCATACCCATGCTAGGGGGTTGGGCCTTAACACCACGAAGCGTTGAAACGACCACGGAGAAGGAGCAAGATCGACAGGGAGTACCAAGGAGAAGTTTATTTTCGACCCAAAATAGCACTCAAATAAATTTGTGGCGTGAAGGACATAACCCATTTTATACGCCCCCACGGGTTCAGCATGTTGCATTACAGGAAAAAGAAGGGAACACAAAAGAAGGAAGATCGTGTTCCCGAGGCACCACCGCCAAACTGCTGGGAGAGGGCCCCCGCGAGGGCATCAACCTTGGTGGGCTCGCACAAGCAACCACCGCCCGGGGCTTCATGGCGCCTCCTTGGGGCCGCATCGAGAGGCTGCCTCGAGGGACTTCGCGGGGGAGGAAGGCCAAGGGAACGTGAGGAAGGACGACATGCCTGGTTGGCCGGCTACGAGGAGCGGGTCCTGCCCCGTGGGCCTGCCCCCACGTGCGACATCTTACCGGGGCCTTTGGCCACTTCACCAAGACCTCTCATGGCAGGCCCCCGTGCGGGACCCAAGCGCGAGCTCACAAGCATGCGAAGTCTGGAGCATGGCACCTCACGGGAGGGCTCCACAAGCAAGGCACGACATGGAGCAACAGCCTAGCCACACGGGGGCAATCTTACGCGAGAAAGAAAGTGCAGAAGGACGGCGCAAGTCAAGGAGAGCAATGATAGTAGGCGCCGCAAGCATGCTTTACGTCAACTCACTCGGGGTGATCCCCGAGGCGTCGCGGGAAGAGGGAGAGTCCCGCGGTCTGTCAAGTGCTATGCCTCGAGCCTCGCCTGCGGGCGGTTGGGGCACGCACTGCTTCGCCCCTCCTATCGGGATGAGTCATGCACAGTGCGGGCCCTGGAGCTACTGTCGGGCCCCAGGGCCCCGGGGTACCCAGGCCCATCGGCCTGCGGCACCAGGTGGAACGCGCGACATCTATTCAATTCGGCCTGGGGGTGGGCGCAGCAAGTAAGACACTCGCGAGGGCCCTCGCCTCACGAGGCAGGCGTCGGGGGGTCGACATCAAGGGCCTCAAGGGGCGGCTCTCCCATGAGATGCATCCCGAGGCCACCCGAAGCCCCCGAGGGGTGAACTGGTCAAGGGCATCCAGGTGGGGTCACATGGCCCTGCCCCATCACATGGACGATGTGAGCCGCACAGGTGGCGCAGGAGCGGTGCGAGCAAGCACATACCAACAGGTTTTCCCCTTTGGTGCAACGGGGGTAAAGCCAGCTCGTGGGTCCCCAAAGCAACTCCCAAAGGTTTCCTGTTTGGTGCAAAAGGACACAAATCGGGGGCTCAGTGGGACGGAGGTCACCCCCGAGCCCACCAGCGCGTCATGGAGAAGGGCTATTTGCATGCGAAGACCACGTTTTTCAGGACGGGCCACAGTCATATCCCCTTTCAAAATGGCCGTTGTGGCGACCCTTCCCGCCGAGTGTGTTTTTGGGTGGGAAGAGGACCAAGACCAGTACAAAAGAGAGACCCGACCTCTGTAGTAGGGGAGGCTGATCCGACCCCCATGATCTCTGCTATGGCAATAACCCACCTTTGTACTCGTTTTCCACCTCAAGCAATCCCAGACAAGCAGGAGTAGCATTTTACACCGGAAGGTGGCCCGAACCTGAAAAAATTGCCATGTGTTCCTGTTAGCTTCCCTTAGATCGAGCCGTCCGAGAATCGCTGCGAAGTTGAGAGGTAAAAAGGGTTGAAGAGCGAGCGCATCTGAAAGTTCGAACGTCCTTCTTGATTCGAGATTTGTGCTGCAATAATGGAAAGACATGTCCGACCGTTCGATGCGGTAGATCTGACGGCTTGCTACTCTGGTGAGCCGACGGATGCCTAGCTTGCCCGTGTCAAAAAACATTTCTTGTAGTTTATGCATTGGTAAAGACGATTGATGGTGTCGTTACTTGGACGTTGTGTGTCTTCCTCGTGTCCTTTCTTCTGTTTCTTTTCTTAATTTATTTTTGTGTGCAGCCTTGTTGTCTAGACTAGGTCCGTATATTTTGTCGTTGTAAAGATCGGATATAATCAGTACAGTACCATATTGATATTAATATTTGACTCTTTGTCGGAAAAAAATTGGGTCGCATAACAATCGTGGGGGTTTGCATAAAATTTGCTTTTTTTTATATATTTGTTACAGAAAGCGGCCCCGGCGGAAAGCATAGGCTTCATGCCGCATTGGCAAATGGCCATTCATGTTCTTGCTTCGATGTCTCAAGTTTCAGCTAAAAGCGGAGTACATTATGAAGCAACAAGGACCGGAACACATAAGGAGATTGATCAGTAAGCTAGCGAACCCATAAATTAATCAAACCAGGTCAGCGACGCTAATAGAAATATTCTTCTCTGTGCTGCACTGCATAATGGTGTTTATATCCACGTTCGGCCCCGTCACCATCTCCATCCAATCTCCACCCTCGTGGAAACTAATAACACGACTCGCTCCAAGATGCTCTCCTGCGTGCGTTTCCAAGAGGCATGTGCGTTTTCTTGGAAGGAAACGACGCCTGCGATGATTGATTCAAGGTGGCAGCCCGGGCATATTCTTCACGCAATCACGCTTGATAAGAGCAAGTATAATATGATGATATAAGTAGTAAAAACCCTGCCAAAAAATATATTAGCCGTAAAAGAACAAATGGAGGACGGGCTCCATGGTGAACTTAAGGAAACTCTATACTTCCACATCACGAAAAAATCAACTTTCTTTTGGTACGTACACAAATCTCTCCCTAATAATAAAGCACCAATGGTTTCTGTCGTCCGTCGTTGGCGGTTTTGTAAAAAAGTCCTTCTGTTTTCGGGTATTCAACCCGCGGTCCTTTTATAAGTTAAAAAAACGTTTCGTTTTTACGTGAACCCCCTCGCAATCACCATCGGGCACCATGGCTTATCCATTCCTGTCCTTCATTGACGGGGTGGCGCCCGGGGCGGTCGGGGCGACGGATCCGGCGCTAGAAGGCACCGCGGGCATGTGGAGACGCAGCGGGCGGAGCCGCGCGCGGTCGCAGAGGCGCTCCGGGATGGAGGATGGAGGCCGCCTCGCCGGGGCTCTGGGGCGGCAGCACGACGTTACGAGCACCGGCCGCGGGCGGAGTGGAGTGCAGGGGCGGTCGGAGCGGCGGAGCCAGCGCGGGAGGCTACGCGTGCGTGTGGATATGGAGCGGGCGGAGCCGCGCGCGGCCGCGGATTCGCTCGGGGGATGGAGTATGGAGGTCGCCTCGCCCAAAGTACTGGTATTCAGCATACGCGAGCGAGATAAGTGACTCTGCTTCACTCTGTTGGCTACAGAGACAAATTTTAGGGCCAGATTTGATTCCGTTTGTATCCCGATAATTAGTCAAGGTGAAAATGATATACCACTGTTGATGCTGGCTATTGTGATGCAGCGAAGGAGTAAATTTTCATGATGTTCACTGTACGTCATTGAATATCAGGTTCGATCTTCTTGATTTTGTACTTGAGTTGTTACTCCTTACTTTTTTTAATTGAAGTACTCATATCAGTCCAATCTTGTTGGATATTGCTTGGAGATTTGCCCTTTTTAAGAAATCAAAATCAGTCTGTGTAATCTAGGCATGTACTCGCGAGCAGCCAGACATCATGTAGTAAGAGCTGAGATGTTCCTGCCTACAGATGGTAGGTGTTTCGTGTTAATTTTTGAGAACAGACATGGTGCTGAAGCCTTGTTGGAAAAAGCAACTAGAGGGAGAAGAAGAAGACTGTGACTGTGGACTAGGAAACGACATGAATGGTGGTAGCCTTCCATGGGGCATAGCAACATCAGGGCTCGAGCTAGGCAAAGGACAGCCTTCTACAGTTAATCCTTGCTTAGCAGCGAACTTCAGAATCTGTTTCTGATTTAGCCCTGTTCCATAGAGAATGTTCCATAGGCTCCTTAAAGATTCCATCTCAATTTGAAGCTCAACATTATTCATTCCCTAAAGGATACATCATGCATAAGCAGCCTGTGGGATATCATATTCTTGAAGGACAACACACCAAGGTAATAGAGCAGAATTATACTTAATATGTACCTTTCTGTAGCTAGCACCAGCTTCGTCATTGTCACAGATGTTGTCAAGAATAACTTGCCTCCTTGATGTTAAGGCTTGGAAAAGGGCATAATCCTTCTCATTCACCTGAATACAAAACCATCAGTGCACTGTACATAGGGTGGAATTTCTCAGAGATTTGTTGCGACAATAGATGTAGGAAAGAGCTGCTACAGTCTGTTTGATGGAAAAGTTCTCAAAAAAATGATCAGTCAGGCTACCAACCTGCGGTCTTGCGATTGCATCGTCAAGATGCTGGAGCTCCATCCGGTTACGCTTGTTGGTTTCTTCAAGTTCAAACAGTGCCTTCTGTAGATTTATGCGTTCCCGAACATTTTCGCCAGTTTCCTGACTCAAGACATTTAGCCAAGATAGCTCATTATCTGCAGCCTTTTCAGTAGGTTTTACGCTTAACTGATGCTCCTTGTCAGCTAATTCCTTTTTCAACTGGGAGACATCACCCTACAAAGTGACAAGGCGACTTACTTTAGTATTTTATTTGGCCAACAATTAGGTAAAACTCTAGACATTTTTACAAGGTCATTCAGAACTCTGCTTAGAAGTATTGGTATCAATTCAAGGGCTCCAGGACAAATTGTAGTTCATGCCAGCTGTGAAACGAGCAGCACCTATAGAACAACTGAAAATCTTCATTGGGTTTATCGCAGTACAAAATTGTGGGAAGAAAAAGGAGCATGCAACTCACCAGAAAGCAGCAGCTTCACGGGGGAGCTTCAGCTGTGCGCACTTGGGGCATCTGAAAATAACGACCTGTTAGCAAACAACCTGAACAAAATAGCTCGTCCAGAAAAGAATAGTGAGATGCGAGAGGGTGCGTCGTGGCGAGGCCGTGGGGAGGGGAAGAGGATGGGCCGGGGCGAGGCGGTGGGGAGGGGGTGAGGAGGCGGCGTACGAGTGCTTGCGGGGAAAGGAGGCAGTGGGAAGATCAGGCGGGGCCTCGCGCCAGAGGAGGGGATGAACGGCAAGGGGCGGCCACCATTGGAGGTACATCGAGAGCTCAGCCTCACAAGGAATGGAAGGGGGGTGGCCATCGTTGGAATGGGGGGAGTGACGGGAACAAAGTGAAGAGATAAGGACAATTTTTTTTCTTTGAGAAGAAGATGAGGAGAACTTTTTTTTGAGAAGAAGATGAGGAAAATGCTCTGGAGGACGCGCTTTGTGTCTCGTGCGGAGGCTTGGTGTCCACGCTCAGGGCAGCTCACTCGCAGGAGCTTAGCAAGTTGTGCAGAAAACAATTTAAAATATATATTGTTCAATTTTTTTTTTCAAAATATGTTGTACACAAAAATGCTATTACCCATCAAAAAACAAAACATTATTACCACTCAATAAAAATGATAATTATTATTAAAAAAGTAATACAATTTTTATGTAAGCATTACATTATATTTTCAAACTTTAAAAGAAACTCCTTCCGTCTAAAAATAAATGTCTTACATTTAACATTATAATTGACACTTATTAAAATTAATGCCGCATAATGGCAAAACAAGTAGGTTATGTACTTTTTTCTAGCCCGGTGTAACATTGTCTCAGATAGGTCTTTGGTCTTATTTGACTACTGGTTGTGGTAGTGGTACATAACACTCTGATGTTGAAAACATGGATCAGGTTCTATAGTAGCTACCTTTGATTTAGAACCAGAGTTCAGTTGTGATTATAGGATGTAAACTTTATATTATTTTGCTATCTTATTTTGTTTGTGAAAGTAGCTGCAGCAAGTAGAAGTTTAGATTGATGCAAGCAAGTAAGCAACACTTTGATTGGAAAAACTGTGTGTTGACATAGGCTGAAGCAAGCACCTGTACTATCTATATTTGTGTGAATCTTTGTTTGTTGGTGCAGTTAGCTGTAGCAGGCACCAACTTAACTTAATGCTAGCAATTACTTGAAACCTCGATCTGCTCTTACCGACTGGGTAAACAAGCCCCTCTTCGATCTGTATGCGTGAATCTTTAGTTTGTGCAGCTAGCTACTAGCAAGTAATTAAAGCCATGATCTGCTCGTGCTGACAAAATAATGTTGGAAGGAACATCCAGATCACTCCACTATGGGCCCACCCAGTAGCTTATGCATCCTATAGTTAGCTTCTCAAGATTATATGTCACTCCACTATTTACGGTATTGTTATAACTCCTCCTCTTTGATTGAACTCTGTGCTGATTGCATCTTTGCAAAATCTGGAATGTTGTTTGAACAAGGTAACTGTTGGAGTTTTAACTTCAATTTTTGTTGTTGTTACACAAAATTTTGCCTCCGTAGACTTTGTCTGAAGACCATCAACCATCGCCTAGACCTACTTTGCTGCAGGTATCTCTTTTTCTTTGTGTAAATTATGATGAAGCTATATTTGATTTACAGTGATTTACAACCAGGATTTACTGATGGTTAAACTAGAAATTTAAATTAATTTGAGAAAGTATTTAACACAATTGGTCTATTGCCATAGACTCAAGCAAACACCTCTTCGATTTGTACATTTGCCATGTTGTTTCCTTTATCAAACTTTCTGCAGCAAGTAGTAGCTTGAATTGATGCAAGCAAGTAGTAACCATTATGGCGGCATGGTAAACTTCTAATGTTCCATCGAGAATATCTAGCAGCAATATATATGAACAGAAAAAATGGTGATCGTTTCAATCTATTATATGGTTCTATATATCCAAAGGAATTGACACCGATTATTATCCAAGAAAAGAATGTTACCTGCCATAGTGTGTCTTGCCATACAATACCAACATATTATATTTTAGAAATGTGATGTAAATCTTATTCGTTTGCAAAAATATGGATGTACAGGATGAATGCGAACTCCGAAAAATAATTCTAGGACAACTGCTAACATTCAACGACAACGAATTTGAAGACAACATACCTGCCGGTGTACTAGAGTTCCTCAGTTGTATCAAGAAAACCAAAATTAAAACTGCTATGTAAAATCTCCAGATATTTGCCTAAATTGATTCTATAAGCTACTCTGGAAACTTTATTATTTTTTCAAGATTTATATACTTCGTGCTAACTTCCATTTTCTCTCAACAGGACATGTGCTATTATGAAAATAGAGTTTCTTTGTTGGATAGCAACCCATGCTGGTGGTTTCAGATATGAAGCTAAGAAAAGCGCGCCTCATAATTCATTGGATGTAAACCAATATGGTCAATTAGATATCGTTGGCTGTAAATGACATGAGTATTTAGCTTTCATAAAATCTACTTCCTTCGTCTCATAATTTAAGAATGTTTTTTCTAAAAAGTTGTTGTATTATGGGACATATGTACATATGTACTCTTTAACAATAAGCTATGGATGAGGATGACCCTAAATGTGCGTTGAATTTATCAACATTGGTTTATATTGGTTTTTACTATCAACATTGCATAGTGAATTTATATATTTGATAAAAATGAACACATATTTTACAAGAGTGATTATAGATCCACCTATTCTGGCGCTAGATCTATTGCTGTCATAAATTGTGTAAAATAATATGTTAATTCGGTACTTATGACGTTTTAACTCACCTGTCTAGCTGAAGTGTTGTACTGCTCATCTCGCCTCTCTAACTGAAGTGATGCACTGCTGCTCTATGTTCGCGTGTGGTAGCAACTGGTATACTTGATGTAGAAAAATATAACAATGTAATTTTGACCTAGATCTCGACTCTCCAATGTCAGGACAATTACATCAACAGCCTGCTACTTTTACTCGTGCGTAGCATCATGCATAATTTCATTTTTTTAATAATTGATGGATCTGCAAACTAAATATAAGAACAGAAAAGCATTGTGCAATTTTCCAACCAGATAATGTTCATCTCCAAAAAAAAATCCATTTGAAAATCCAAAAAATACTCTTCAAATTTACAAAAGAATAACATCTTTCAAAACAAATAAAAATCATGTTCATCTAGCATGTATTAAATGCACCCAAACTCTTTCATCAGATGAAAGTGTCGAGCTAAAGTAGGTCCAAACAAACGATTAGAATGTTTTATGCACATCTAAATTATATGGCCCAAAAAGCGATAGTTCAGTGTAATCTTATTTTGTAAGTTTGCCAAAACTAAATATAAGAAACGACGTGTAAAAGAATTTTTTTCGCCCGTTGCAACGCACGGGCATTTGTACTAGTACATATATAACACGTTCAGAAAAAATTGATAGCAATATACTTTCATACGTGGTGTATAAAATAATACATAGATGAAAATGGACGATTTTTTTGTTGTTCTCGGTTGGGATTTTGTTTTTTGGTGCAGCTTCCAAATCATATTGTTGTAACGGAATTTTATAAACCCGTCGCGAATTTATAAGTTTCCACATATTTTTTTTGTGAGTTAAAAATATTACTTTTGAACATCAATATACCCGTCCACCAAAACATCAGATTTAAACAGTACCCCTCTACACCATGTTAGATGTAATAAGGTCTTAGTGAGAGCTAGCCTAGCTCTGTTGTGGTAAAAATGAATTTGCTAGCATGGACACCCGACGTCATTAATATGCTGCCGCTATTAGAAATTAGTGGTGGTGTTGGTGACGGTGCCAACAGTACTTGAATACCTATGGCGTTTGATAGAGTTGCACGCCGGCACTTTCATATTTAGCTAATAAAAAAATATGCAACACTGGAAACTTATTCCATATATGCAGCAATATAAACATATACACTAAGTTGCAATAAAAGGTTAGTACTAATAGTACAAGGGATCTGCTCCTCTCGACACTACCTTCTAAGGACTAACTTTATTTCACGAAGGTTATTTCTATGTTTCTACCTCTCCGTGATGTAATGTGATTTCTCCGTCTCCACTTGAGTTCTCTCGGCCTTTAGGAGTGACATGTCCTTTTTGAGCTCACTTATCTCGCGGTCCAGCTTGTCCTTCTCATCTTCTAGACAGACTATCTTGGTATGGACAATAGCATTGTCATCGATAGCCTTATCCATGTCCTTTATCACGGAGTCATTCAACTCTTGGAGGGTCTTGACGGTACTCCGATGTGAAGCGATCAGATCATGACTGAACACGTCGATGTCACATGGCTGCTGCTCAACATATGCTGGAGAAGGCAGACGTTATACGTATTCCTGGCAACAGTCTGAAATCATCAACAATGAATGGTTAGATATATGGATGTTTGCAATGCTCATGCATGCTTTTTATAACCTTAATTACCTGGTAATACGTCTTCAACATATCTATAGTTTTTTATTGTTTCATGCTATTATATTATAATTCTAGGATGCTTTTTAGGCATTACCTTGTTGTTTTACATTAGGTTTGAGCAATAACCTATTAACAAAGTTGTTAGAGCTTATATGTCCATATGTGGTTTTGGTAATTGATGACACACGCCACACGCCACACCCCCGTCCACTCCATTACCTGCCCCAGCGTAGGTAACAGTGCAGCCGGTTGTATGATGACCAAAGCCGGCTACGCAAGGCGATGCGCATAACATGACACACGCCACTGCGTAGCAAGCACGCACCAATGTTGAGGCCCAGCCGGCGTGCCCCAGCGCTATGCGGGACCCAGCAGCCGGCGGGACCTCACTTGAAACAAAACCTCTCCAGTCGATGGGACCCCTGGACGGCTGCGGAGGCTGCGAGCTGGGTCCCCCCAATACCTTCTGCTCCTATTGTAAGCTAGGGGGTTGGCCTTTAAAACCCCCTGGCACCCCCCATGCAGGGGTCGACCGATCACACACTCACACACACATACGAGGGGAAAAGAGAGCAGCCATCTCCTTCTTCCTCCAGCATACACTTGCAGGAGCATATGGTATCCCCAGCCGAATCTTCAACCAACTCCAGCAGGACTAGGGGTGTTACCTCCCACGGAGGGACCCGAACCTGGGTACTTCGTGTGTCTCGCACCGCTTGTTCGCATTCTCGTTTCCGGAGCCCGACGGCGTCCTTTCGGTCCCAGCCATGTACGACTAGCCACCCCGTGGCATCTGTCGTGAGAAAAACGACAACAGTTGGCACCCACCGTGGGGTCGTCCGTGGAGCCGGCCGGAATCACGCTACGGGCAGGACCCTTCATCTACTCCGCCGGACCCACAACGTCTGGGCTGATCAGCAAGCCCGTGGAGCTTTCCCCTGCGTAAGCTTCCGCGGCATTGAGCCCCGGTTTTGCCTGCTCCGTTGTCTCCGCCGCCGCTCCCCTCATCGAGACGAGTCACAGCCTCGCCTCGTCCGATGTAGACGCTCTGTGCAACCTGTTCAACAAGCTACGGCTTGACGACGCGCCTGCGCTCGACGAGTACCCCAACGACGTGCTGGACTGCTCCGACCCACCATTATTCGTAGGAACAACCACCTCGAGCGACACCTATGGCTTCCGTGCCCTCGCGGAGGTGATGGTCACCAGCTCCGCCATGAGCTCCTCTCGCGCCAGGGTCGAGGTGCGTGCTACTTCCGCCTGGGCACGTCCTGACCCTTCCGATCCTCTTCGCACGACACTGCAGGGGATGAGCACCCCTATCGCGCCAACGGCTAACCCAGCCACATCTGCGGCCAAGCTGGAGGCTGCTCGCGAGCAACTGCTCTTGGAGGCCAACACTCTCGCGTTTGCTAAGCGCCGGATGGAGATCGCGCAGCAGCGAGTACAACTCCGCCTATGGCCTCACCCGGCTGGCGATATGCCCAGCCGGCATGGTTCGGTTCGTAGTCGTGGAAGCACAGTCGTCGAGATCCTCGATGACAAGCTCCCCACTTACGACAACCCTGCAGCCAAGATGAGGGCCACCCACGTGGTCCACGACGAGTTGGCCAACATGGAGGGCGATGAGCACATGCACCAAGAGAAGCACATCCACGACCTCCTCGCCACTGCTAACTCGCAGCAGGCTTGCTTTGAGCGGGATTACCCCTGCGGTGAGTCGCCTTTGCTAGGAGGTGAGGGCCTGCGGGCGGCCTCCATCCGCCAGCCGGCCAAACGTTCGTCGTCCCCCCGCGACTCCGGACGACGCATTGACGGGAGTCGTGTGGGCGCACCCGACGCACCGGCGAGGAGCCGGGTTATGGCACCAGCGAAGGCAACGGCCAGTCGGCTCGCGACCACACTCCGCCACTGAGGTGGGAGCGAGTACCCTCGCCGGGCCCTTCCATTCGGTTCGAGCTCATTCACCGGCTCCACCCGCACGTCCCTCGAAGCGAGAACGATGCACGCAACCGAATTGACCAGCTGGCCGAGTCTTCCCTCCTCGAGGAGGACAGTCCAATTGGACCGACATGCTTCGGTCCCTGGATCCACGACGAGCCATTCCCCACAGGTTTCACCCTTCCTCTCGACACCCCGAAGTACAATGGAACGACCAAGCCAAAAGATTGGCTAATCGACTACACCATCGCAATCGGCATCTTGTGGGGGCAACAAGCGCATCGTAGTGCGCTACATCCCGCTCATGCTGATCTGCTCGACTCGTACTTGGCTTAATAGTTTGCCAGTCGGAGGCATCAAAGCATGGGTCGACTTCGAAGAAGCTTTCGTGTGCAAGTTCACCGACACCTACAAGTGCCCTGGTCGCCCCCGCGAGTGTCACATCCAGTTTTCACTTCACTTTTACTCTAATTCAAAAATCTGAGTTTATTGAAACTTTTCCAAAATCATTGATGTTTGTGCCATGGTTGTCATTGTATGCTCGTATGCTTGATTGTGTATTAGCAAAACCATATTTTTTTCATAAGTTAGATATTCTCAAAATCCTTTTCCTATTTCTGCTTATTTCAAACCCTGATTTGGGTTGCACTACAAGTCCTTGATGGCAAGAGAGAGCTCTTACCGGAAGTTGGTGAGTTGGTTCTAAAACTATTTTTGCTTACCAAAATCATAAAATAATTATTTGATAAATTATTTTCCTATTTTATTTGCATGTCTGTTTTTTAGGCCAGAAATGATATTCCTATATGGAAAAAAATACTTTGTTGCCTTAGAAAAATCTGAGAAAAATTGGAGATACTCAGAAGACATATATTTTCCATACATAGGATTTTCAACCCCTATTTATATAATAAATAATTGATTAAACCCACAAAACCTATTCTGTCTGTTTTGACGTTTTGAAATATTTCCAAAGGAAATATTCTCAATAAATTCCTAGAAAATTCTAGTGACCTCCCTAAGCCATATTTGGTGCCCATATAAAGTTTCACCTTGATCCAAGGTGCTTAGGGTCACCAAAGAATTTCAAAACCCTTTGTGTCCGGTATGAAGTTAGAGCAACTCTACATAGCAAAGTTTATCCAATGGAGCTGAAACTTTGCGGGAGTGCCTAATACCTCAAATGAGGACTCCCTGCCAAAAATGGGATTTGTGGGACTTGATTTGCCCACACTCCCTTCAAAATGGTGAGATCTGGCCATTTCTGACTGATTTCAAGTTTACATTGCTAAACTTGTCCAATGCATCCCAAACTTGGCATAGCCTCATGTTTTGGAACCAAAACTACTCTTGTTAAGTTTCATAGGCACTGGTGGAGTGTAACCACCCTAAACCACTGTCGAGCACCTTCTCACAGTATGGCAAAACCCCTCTTAACCCCAGCTACACCCATTCCCTTTCTCTCAAACTCCTAGATTAGGTGGCCAACATCAATGCCCAACAACAGTCCAGTGTCCCTTCTCTCGTTCTAAGTAGAAAAGCCCAAAACCCCAATCTATGCTTCACCCAAAGGCTGACAACATCTGTTTTCCTTCCCTCCTTTAACTAGCAGATGTTCCCACGGTATTCAAATGGCTAGGCGTCTCCAAGAAAGGCCCCAGGACACGCATACGAGTCCAAGGCGCCCCAGAGGGAGCTAGAATGCCGTGGCATGCCAAAGCTGCATTCTGGGCGGGCTACAGGGAGCATTCGAGGTGGGGGCTACCTCCCACGGCTAGTTCTAGCCTGCCCACGTTGTCTCTCCTCTCCCCCGGTAGCTCCACTACATCAGGCAGCCCCCAGGGCCCCTCCTTTCCCGCGCTGAGAGCCGGTGCGACGCGTGCCCGCGCGCACCAGGTTCGGTTAGAGGAGCACGGCCACGCAGGCACGCAACTCCTTACTCCCCCCTCTCTCGTAGTGAGCTCGGAGGTCCAAAACCACATCCTAAGACCGTGGTTTCAAGCCCAACCTCTCTCTGCGCCCCCTGCACGCCACGGTGAAACCACAGGAGCTTCCCGCCTGGTGCACCGTCGCAGGCCTATATATAGCCACCCCTTGCTCCAACACCCGTCAGTCCACTCCACCTAGGCCTCAATCGTCTCCCTAGCCACCCCATCGAGCAAGAAGAGCCCCGGTGCTCGAGATCGACCGAGGACCCTCCGCCTTGAAGCTCGTGTCGATCTCCTGCTACACGGCAGTTCTCGCGTCCCTCTGCTCTCCTACGCACTCCCTGTGACCCCAGGAACCTTTCCTCTCTCTTCCCCGAACGATTTCGTGCCCGTAGCCACCATTCCCCCCGTCGACCGAAACGACTCCATCACGGCCACCTCGTCGACGGTGAACCAAGACCCCCACCTGCCGTTGTCGACTCGACCACCAGCAGGTAGGAGACGACGAGCCAGACCCCTTCATGCCGTTGTTAGGGCCTGAGGGCATTGGTAGCCACGCCGGCGTGCCTCCCTTCCCCTCTGTCCAGAGGTGGAAGACGACCCCGATAGGTGTGCCCCACCTGTCGGTGGCCCATCCACCCCTCCCTCGCGTCCCGCAGCCGCTGACCACACGGGCCCGCACGTCAGGTTTGAACTTGACGGCGCGCGCACCTGGGCAGGCTGGCTGGCTGGCCATCTGGGCCAGCCGAGTCCCAGGGCGAGACAGGCCAGGGTTGTTGCCCTTTTTCTTTTTATTTTTAAACTCTGTTTTAAAAGATTTTTATAAAAAGATTTAACCAATGGAAATTTATGATTCTTCCACCATTATTCTTCTAAAAATGAGGAGTATTTAATAGAACTGTTAGACAAACTTTAGGACAACTCTTCTGTTTTATAATAATTAAAAAGGCTAATTTGGATTAATTTTGCTTGTGTTAAATTGATTTTTAAAATTATCTTGTCACTAAAACCAGAGACAAGTATTTTTAAAATAACAATATGGATTTATCAGAATTAAACAACATTTTTAAAGTGACTTTGTGATCTGTTTTTCAGTGAGCTACTTATTGATTTTTATTTAATACGACGATAGAAACCACGCTTGACGAAGGAGTTGGACTTGAAGACCCCGAAGACCCGCAACCCTTTGACCATGTTTGAGCATATGTTTTGCATGCTAAGCAGAACAAATATTTTCATTGCATGTGATCATAAGTATTGGTAAATCATTGAAGTGATGTTACCGATGGCTCCTCCGTAGCACTTGCATTTTGAGCATGATCCTACCACCTATGAGGGTCACGCTAATATCGTGTGGACAAGTAGAGCTAAGGATAGTAGAAGCATGAGCATGATGATGGATAAATCAAAGTTTTATGAAAACCCCGTCGGGTGCCACTAATGCCCGAGGGTGATAATGAGTTAGGTGGCTACTTTTGGTGAAGTGGTGCACCGGGTATTTTGTGTGTGTATGGTTTCGGAAATGGGATTAGATTTATGATGTGTCGATCGTCCCGACCTAATATGTGCAACCACGTTACCCCTTTATGGGACGGGGCTTTGTTGATTACTCTGGTCGGTGCTAGGAAAGAGCCACATTACTAGTGGCGGGAGTGATGTGTGGTCCGGGCACACCTTTGGTCCCCGCATGGATGATACTGACCAGAGTCGGTGCTCATAAGATGTACATCATGTGGGCTGGGTACCAATCGAGTGGATCTCATTGTGTAGTATCGTCACGGGAAAGGCATTGATCGGGTACTTACCTCGGGTATGTTATATACCGTGAGTCGTGGATGACACAGAAGTTTCCTGGATCTCGTGGGTACATCATACAACGTCTGCAGAGTGTAAAACTATTCGAATAGCTGTGTGCACGGTGAACAGCAGTTGGGTAATCCTGCTTAAACTACGTCCAATCGTTTCCGCATAAACCAAGTGCGTGTGTGTGTTTAATGGTGCATCTGAGAAAGAGTAGATATGACCAAGTTTGGTGACTTGGTATATCGGGTGAACCCGGAGTGTTTAGCCCATAACAGATATATTGATATCTGTAACCTGTTCTTCTAAGTACCATCTAGCTTATGTTGCATATCCATGATCATGTTTATTTAGAGTTAAGCTGCTATCTACAAAACTGCATAGTACTTGTTAATCTACCAATTGCATTGTTGATATCAAGGGATGTTTGCGAGTACATTCAGAGTACTCATTGGCTTGCCACTGGTTATATTATTGACCAAACATGGAAGGACCGGAGTTTGGAGAAGAATATGTCTTCGGAGATGGCCCTGCAAACTAGGACGCTTCCCAGTCAGAATACCTTTTGGTGTAGGCTAATGGCATGGGCACCCGCTTAGCCCTAAGATTTCCGCTACTAGTTGTATCAGTGTGATTTGGCCTTAGAGGCCCTACCTTGTGAACTTGACCATTCGGTCATGTGTTGTAATAATTTGGTACTTGGATGTAAGACTCTTAATATTCAGCATCTTTGTGTTCGGTGAGCATTGATCTCTGGGATCAGTGAGCACGTTCATTCGACGATCTCACCTTGTAAGTCGGGGTCCCCACAACGAGCTAGCCATGTGCATCCAGGCGGAGCAGGAGCCTCTCCGCGACTACCTCAACCGCTGGACCGAGCTACACAACTCCTACGAAGGTGTGCATGAGGTCCGGGCCATCAAGTACTTCGTCAAGGGCTACCGAGCCAGAACCCTCCTCAAGCACAAGCTCGTCTGCTTGGAGCCGACTAGACTTGCTGAGCTCATGGCCAAGGGGGACAAGTATGCCACGACCGACTCCGCGATGTGGATCAAGGTCACTGCCACCGGCAAGGCCGCCGTGCCGCTTGCTACGCCTAAGCCCGCCGCCGACGTCAGGGGGCAGGAGAACAACAAACGCAAGGCCGACCACACAAATCCCCGATACGGGAGCAAGAAGGTCGCCACCATGGAGGAAGAGCAGCCGGCTACCCAGGCCACCAGCCAGCGCCAACGCGACGGCAAGGCCGCCTGGCAGCCCAAGCTCACCTTTGATCAGATGCTCGACGCCCCCTACAAGATGCACATTGGGGCGAAGCCAGTTACGCATACGCTCCGACAATGTTGCTTCTCCGAGCAGTTGGCTCGAGGTGAGGGCCTTCCGACTCCCCTACCTCTTGCTCCACAAGCACCGGCTCCTCACATGCCGTCTCCGGCTCCACCACCCCCCATTGACGACATTCTCCTTAATCTGTTCCCCAATCAGGTAAGGGCCTATGAAGTCTTCACCAGCGAAGCCAACTTCAAGCACAGCCAACGCCAGCGCCGGCATGAGGTGAATGCAACCATGCCCTCAGTCCCACAGTACATGCAGTGGTGGGAGAAGCCGGTCACTTGGAGCCGGACTGACCATCCGGCCATGATGTCGAATCCCGGCAGCTACGCCCTCGTCCTCGAACTCACCATCACCACCAAGATGCTCACCTGCCTATTCTTGCGGGTAATGCTCGACGGCAGGAGCAGCATCAACATGGTCTACCGCGACACGCTGCTCAAGCTGGGGCTCAAGGATAAAGACATGTAGCCGACCCGGACGGTCTTCCACGGCATTGTGTCGGGGCAATCCTGCTCCCCATCAGGAAGATCTAACTCGATGTCGTGGGAATGAACCTGACAGTAGAGGTGTAGCATTCGAATGGAGAGGGCAGAGTATTAGCTACGACAAGCTTGTACGCAATATGTAAGAGTTCAGGCCCCTCTCGTAGAGGTAACAACCCTACGTCTCAGTGCGCGGGAGCTCTTGCAGTGTGGAATGTGTGTTACAGGGGATGCGAACCCTTGTCCCAAAGGGGAGGGGTGGCATATATAGAGTGCGCTACCCTTCATCAAGGCCGCAACATCTAAGGGTTCAATCAATAGGGTTTAAAGGTGTACGTTACTGATAAACTATGTATGTAATTAATGGAATTCATGATCATCTGCCGAATGCTCGCCCTTGGGCCTCCCTGGAGGTGGCTTCTGGTCTTTTGTGTTGACTGGTGTCTTCCGAGTGGAAGTTGGTTGTCGAGTGAAGGGGAATATCTTTCGAGTGACTTCTTACCGAGTGACTTATAGATGCCATGGCCATCCAGTCGGAATCTTCTTTGTGACATCCCAGCTAATAATGAGGTGTCCTTAGGTAGGACACTTAGGTCAGGCCTGTGACCCTACCTTAGGTACATATCCCCATCATTAGCCCCCGGATGGATCGGGGTTCGAGTGAGGAAGGGGTCGATGCGGATTCTGTCGAGCCATACTGGTCTTGACCATACTTCTGGGTTTGATAGAACTTCGTGTTGACTTAAGTCTTCATCATTCACCTTGATTGATTCTGTTGCAAGGCACGTCAGAGTGAATTTAAGTATTTGAAGTTAATCCGAGTGATTTACGAGATCTTGAGATGTGACTGATCACTTAGTCAGGTACGGATTTCACGGGATTTGAAATTTCGGGTTCCACGCGCTGTGCGGTGATGATGCAACCACCATGGCAAGTGGGGCAACGACGCCTCGATTATCACGCCGTCATTATAGCCACATGTCACATCTCGTGTGTTATCGGGATAGGCAGAGATCTGGGGGGTCCACCAGTCAGCGACTCACTCGGGCAATAATATAAATCTGGCCGGTGTTAGGGTTGAGGCAATCCTTTGTCCTGATTCTTCCCCGCCTCCTCTCCACCTCTGTTTCACAGGCGCTGCTTGGGTTCATATCCGCCGCTGCGGCAATGACGAAGGGTAAGACCAGCAAGATTGAGTGTGCCAAGAAGGGTGGGAAATAGAAGAAACCAGGCGGCCAATCTGCGCCGCCGTCGGGGTGGATTCAGGGAGTCGTCCTCCCATCCACCGTCAAGAAGGAGGACGTCCTTGAGCTTGTTGAGCATGGGATGGTGGCCGGAAAATCTTGGAGGTTGCCAGAAGGAGAGCTTGAGTTGGAGCCCCGTGAAGGGGAACCAGTCCTTCTCCTAACCCACATTGAGCGAGGTTTCTCTCTGCCCCCGCATCCTTTTATCCGTGTCTTTCTATATTATTTCGGAGTGCAACTTCATCAACTCCCTCCAAACTCCATTGCACATCTCTCCGCATTCTTCACGCTGTGCGAGTGCTTCCTGGGCTGTCCTCCTCACTGGGGACTGTTGAAGCACATCTTCTCCGTGCGATCCCAAACAGTGAAGAAAGCGAACCCGAGTGACAGTAGGACTCACGTCATCTAGTTATGCGGCGGTCTAGGGATCCAAAAGAGGGGTAGGAGTACGTATCCCCAAATGACCCTTCCTGAATCAGTCCGGAATTGGTAGTCGACATGGTTCTACTCCAATGATGTTGCGTCTCCGAATAAGTCGACTGCCCTTCCTCCTTTCACTTGGAGCGACTGACTACTCCTAGGTCGATAATGTCGGATTTCGGGCTTTGCAGAACCCTAAAGATTCGAACTCAGGGGCGTGTACGAAGATCTCTCATTGGTTCGCCTCACCTAGCTTGCTACTTGCTTGGGATGGCAGGAAACTCACTCGACGGTGAGGGAAAAACAGAGCACAACAGTTTACCCAGGTTCGGGCCGCTGTGAAGCGTAAAACCCTACTCCTTCTTTGATGGATTGCCTCTCATGGAGGTTGGCGGATGAACTAGTATAGTGCTTGAGAGCCTCCGGAGGCTGGGTGGCAGTCCACCGATGGCGCCCGCCGGCAAGCAGAAGCCAGAGGCGCAAGGTCCAGCCCCGGCTCCTCCTCTCTTGGAATGCACCCTTTCCAAGGACGTGGATCTCATTCCCATGCTTCCATGGACCGCGGCCACGTCCAACGAGCACGGGCAGACCCTGATCTGGCCTGGCGCCATAGAGGAGCGGCCCACGTTGAAGGTGATGTACCCCTTCTTACTCCACAGTGTCTACATCGGGCTGGTGCCACCTTTCTCCTCGTTCTTCACCTCTATCTTGTACCACTACGGGAGCCCCGCCCTTCACTTCCATCCCAACTCCGTCTTGCTCCTTTCCGTATTCGCTTTGTACTGTGAGGCTTTCATAGGCGTGCGGCCTTTAGTGGCCCTCTTCCGCCATTTCTTCAGCCTGCGCCTACATGACGACGCCCATTTGTCGGCATGTGTCTCCTTCGTGGCGCCCCAGAGCAGCAATCTTCTTCTTAAGGCTAGAAAGAAGGTGGAGAACTTCAGACACCGTTAGGTTTTCATGAGCCTCAAGGATGCCGGTTGCCGGAGAAGACTTTCGTATGGAGATTAGCGAAGCTCTCCGACCCTCGGGTCGCGCCCGTCCTGGAGCATTTCTCCCGCAACATCAGTGCCAAAAAGCTGACCGGTGGGAAGATAGTGAAGAAATTCTTGGTGCAGCGCCTGGGGCACCTTTAGGCCCACTCCAGGACCTTGTGGGACTACCGTTCCGGTGACGATAAGCTCAGTCTATGGTCCCAAGATCTCCCCATTGAGGAGCTGAGCTAGGTCGTGGCGATCTTGCTCGGGGGTGACCCTGGTGACGTGCCTCAGGCTCTGGGTCCGTTGGACCATCTTGATGACCGGGCCGACGTGATCGCCGGGCTGCCTGTCTTTGATGAGCGGGGGATCCTCCAAGCCGAGTGATCCGGTCCGGTAGAGGTGTCATTTCGTGAGACCTCCGGTGAGGAGGATTCGGAGAAGACCGTCGACAACTGCCCAGCGAGCGTGCCTCTCCCGTCAGAAGCTGTCCTTCTGTGCGAGCTTGCAGATGATGATACCGCCGGTGAGGTCTCTGCGGGGGTCTCCTCACGCCTGACCATGACATCCACGGGGCCCGCGTTGACCCCCCGCGCTACGCGGTCCGCGTGCGTGTCCGCCCTGCAGAAGTGCGATGCTGGGTCATCCTTGGCACATCCCGCCTCCGCCGATGGAAAACCTGAGGCGTGAGGCTCGCCCCCCTCCCTGGGGGGGGTCCTGTTGCTCCTGCCGGCACGGGGGCGGTGAAGAGGAAGAGGTGGATTGACCCTGAAGAGTGAGTCACTTGTGTTGGCACGCCATGCGCGTCCAAAGTCCGCGCTTGGCTAATTCCCAATTTTGCCTCATGTCCAGGGGCGTCGTCTCGCCGAGGGCGAAGAGGAAGAAGACGAGCGTCAAACCGAAGGCGACTCCTGACACACCGCTGGCCCTCTCCAACGCGTCGCCACCAGCTGATGGAGAGGGGGAGGCTCGCACGGTGACCTCCCAGGCCTTGATCATCGCGCCCCCGAGCACTAAAGCGTCCTGAGGCGGTCGTGGTGACGCCATTGCCCGAGGGGCGGGCTCTGGAGGGCCCTCAGCCTGCTGATGCAACAATGCCATCAACCTCCAGACAGCCTTCGGAGCCCCCTATTCCTCGTGACGCTGCCTCCCCGACGGCACCGCCCACGACAACACTGGAGGTTCTTCAGGGGGAGGTCCAGAGGACCTCGGTATTCACCCAGGTCGTCCTGAACGCGGCCTTCACTGCCGTGGGCAAGGTCTCTATCGAGATGGGGAACGGCGAGAGGGAGGCCACGGCCACCCGTGCTGCGTGTGAGGAGGCGCTGAACGAAGACGAGGCGGCTGCCAAACGTTGCGAAGAGGTGGAGGCCCGCCTGCAGGCCCTCCAAGGGGAACATACCAAGCTAGCCGAGCAGCGTCGTCTGCGGGAAGAGGGACTTGAGGCCCGCGAGGCCAAGCTCGCCGCTCGGGAAGAAGAGTTGTCCTAGGAGGCGAATAGCCTAGGCACGAAGCAGGTGCGCTTGGATGAGCAGGAGAAGGAGGCCGCCTCAAGGAAGGCCCTCCTTGATGCCCAGGATGAAGCCCTCGCCGCGGCCGAGAGGAAGAAGGCTGTGGAGCTGGGAAACTTCCCTGATGTTGAGCTCCGTCTTCGCACGGTGCTCTGCTCCCTCTATCGGGATGGGTTCGATGAGCCTTTGGCCACCCGAGAGCGCGGCTTCGCCGCGCTTGCGATGGAGCTCGTCGTGGCGTTGTAGAACGCCGTCTTCCAGGTGGACAAGATCTTGGACAGCGAGTGTCGCGACCTCTTCTTCACGTCCGCGACACCTTCATCTTCACGAGCCGGGATTTGACCTCGGCTCCGTGATCCTGCCAGTCCCTGCCGAGGCCCGCAACCGCACCGCACAGGCGGTGAAGGGCCCCGTGGAGGCGTTGGTGAAGAGGTTTTCCCGCGTCGCAGCTCCTTCGTCTCAGGATGCCGCTGAAGCTGACGACGGGGAAGACGACGCTTCTGATGCCGACGACAAGCCCCCTGAGGAGGGGTGACCGGTGACGGTTCCTCCTGATTTCTTATCCTTGTCTTTTCCCTGCAATGCACATCATGCCTTGTGGAGGCGTCAAACTCATTTGCGCTTTCATGAACTTGTCAAGGCTTGTAATAACTGAATGCTTGAATTTTTTCTTTGCCTCGTTCCTGTCATGTTTGCTGTGTTACTCTGCACCGCTAGGGCCCGCCCCGCGGGTACCTTCAACGTGGTTGGACCGACCGGAATTCTAGGACGGTCCAAAAGGGGAAGGGGCTACGAACACAGTTAGGCCCCTGAGTCGCGATGCTCAAGAGACCCCTTGACGCGCGAGTTGCCCTCATGAGAGGAACGCGGCGAGGATTTAGAAACTTCAAAACACCTTCAACACTCCGCGTCGGCAGGGCCCGCCCCGTGCGTACTTCCCGCGATTGAACCGACCAGAAACCAAGGACGGCCCAAAGGGGGACGGGGCTACGAGCACAGTTTGGCCCCTGAGTCGCGATGCTCAGGGGTCCCCCTTGACGTGCGAGTGACTCCGATGGCCCTCCGAAGAAGCTGATAATTTAAGACTCTCGATCTCCTTCAGCACTCTGCGACGGCAGCGCCCGCCCCACGCGTAGCTCCCCGCGGTTCAACCGACTGGAAACCAAGGACAACCAAAGGGGGAAGGGGCTACGCGCGCAGTTCAGACTCCTAAGTCGCGATGCTCAGGAGTCCGCTTGACGTACGAGTGACTCCAACGTTCTTCCTAAGAGATTTGAGGTGGCTTGTTGAGCGCACTAGGCTCTGCGTGGGCAGGGCCCGCCCCACGCGTACCTCCCCGCGAGTGAACCGACCAGAAGCCATGGACGGCCCAAATGGGGAAGGGGCTACAACCGCAGTTAGGCCCCTGAGTCGCGATGCTCAAGGGTCCCCATTGACGTACGAGCGGCTCCATGCCTCCAGTTGCGTGTCCCTTGCACAGGGCATGGGCATAGTCGCAGGGGAACTATGTTGACTTCCTTGCCAGCTGCGGGCGTAGCCATTGGTGGGTTGTGTTGATGCGAACCGCGATCGTAGTCATTGGTGGACTGTGTTGATGCCAGTTGCGGGTGTAGTCATTGGCGGACTGTGTTGATTGCCTTTGTCTTCTCCCCAACGTGGAGTGTAGGGCTGTCACTAGGCGTGGGATGGACCCCTCCGCATCCTTGGGGGGCCCTGGGCGTATACAGCCTCAGCTCATTATTACGTGAGAGTGTCACGGTGGGGGTGTATATGGGAGGTCGCGAGGACGCTTTGGCCTCGCGTGTGTCCCTACCGCCGAGTCATTGGTGGACTGAGTTGATTTTGCTCGGGTCATTGGTGGACCCCGCTGACTTCTTCTTCTTCGGGTGTGAGGCTGGGTATCTGCTACCTTAGGTGGCTTGCAAGGATAAGGTTTGACAGGAGCCCCCAAGCGGAGGGTCGACTGCCCGACAATACAAACAAAGTAGAATGTTAGGGTTCGAAATCGGTGAGATAGAAACAACTGAAGGGTGTGTAAATGAAAGTAGCGGCTGGGGGAGTGCCCCGATCTCTTGGAGGGCGCTTGGCCTTGGGGGCACCCTACGACAGGGTGAGCCAAAATGTTACCTGGCAGCAGCCGACAAAAAGTCACCTGGCGGCCATGCCGCTGATGTGCGGAAGGCGCCGTCGTCGCCCGATCTCCTGCCTCCGTGGTCACGATCCTCATGGGACCATCGTCTCCCGAGGTTCGGGGCCTTCGCTCGTCCTGAGCATCTCCTCCTCTTCCTCGCCATGCCCCAATAGGCCAGTCAAGAGTATGGCGTGCTGGAGCCGCTGGTAGGTGGCAGCCACGTTCCCTAGCCCGAAGGGCATGAGGGCACCGGTGCGGGGGTAGACCCACCGATGGTGAGTTAGCGCGGGCTAGAAAGGGCCTTGAGCCGCGGCTCTGTCGGTTGTGAGCGCGTTGATGCAGATGCGGGGCCGGTCGACCGTGCCGATGACAGTGACAGCGATTGGTGGTGTAGGTGTTGGAAATATGCCCTAGAGGCAATAATAAAGTAGTTATTATTATATTTCCAGCTCAAGATAATTGTCTATTATTCATGTTAAAATTGTATTAACTAGAAACCGTAATACATGCGTGAATATATAGATCACAATGTGTCCCTAGTGAGCCTCTAGTTGGCTAGCTCGTTGATCAATAGATGATCATGGTTTCTTGATCATGGACATTGGATGTCATTGATAACGGGATCACATCATTGGGAAATGATGTGATGGACAAGACCCAATCTTAAGCATAGCACTAGATCGTGTTGTTCGTCTGCTAAAGCTTTTCTAATGTCAAGTATCATTTCCTTAGACCGTGAGATTGTGCAACTCCCGGATACCGTAGGAGTGCCTTGGGTGTACGAAACGTCACAACATAACTGGGTGATTATAAAGGTGAACTACGGGTATATCCGAAAGTGTCTGTTGAGTTGTACGAATCGAGACCGGGATTTGTCACTCCGTGTGACGGAGTGGTATCTTTGGGCCCACTCGGAAATCCATCATCATATTGAGCTCAGTGTAACTAAGGGGTTAGCCACAGGATGATGTGTTACGGAAAGAGTAAAGAGACTTGTCGGTAACGATATTGAACAAGGTATAGGGATACCGACGATCGAATCTTGGGAAAGTATCATACCGATAGACAAAGGGAATTGCATATGGGATTGATTGAATCCTTGACATCGTGGTTCATCCGATGAGATCATCGTGGAACATGTGGGAACCAACATGGATATCCTGACCCCGCTGTTGGTTATTGGACGGAGAGATGTCTCTGTCATGTTTGCATGTCTCCCGAACCCGTTGGGTCTACACACTTAAGGTTCGATGACGCCAGGGTTAGAGGGAAATAGTGTATGTGGTTACCGAAGGTTGTTCGGAGTCCCGGATGAGATCCCGGACATCACGAGGTGCTACGGAATGGTCCAGAGGTAAAAAATTGATATATAGGATGAGTGGTTTTGGGCAACGAAAATGTTTCGGGCGTCACCGGTTACGTACCGGGACCACCGGAAGGGTTCCGGGGGTCCACCGGGAGGGTCCACTAGCCGCAGAGGATGGCATAGGCCAAAAGGTGGAAGGGAACCATCCCATAGTGGGCTGGTGTGCCTCCCACGTAGGTCCAAGCCGCAGCAAGGGAGGAAGGGCGGCAAAGCCTAGCGCAGGAGGGGGGCCAAGGCCCATCTGGGTGCGCCACCCCTCCTCTCCCTGCGCTGGCTGCCGTCCTCCTGGCCTTCTAGGGCTTCTGCCACCCCCAGGGAGGGAACCCTAGGGGTGCAGACCCTCTCTCCCTCCCTCCTATATATACCCGAGGTATTGGGGCTGATTTGAGACACGAAAACTCTCTCTCTCTCTCGGCGCAACCCTACCCCTCTCTCTCCTCGTCCTCCGCACAACTTAGCGAAGCTCTACCGGAGAACCACGTAGCTCTACCGCCACCATGCCGTCGTGCTGCCGGAGCTCTCTCCCTAAAGCTCTCCCTCCTCCTTGCTAGATCAAGGTGCGGGAGACGTCACCGGGCTGCATGTGTGTTGAACCCGGAGGTGCCATAGTTCGGCACATAGATCGGAATCCACCGCGATCTGAATCGCTGCGTGTACGACTCCATCAACCACGTTCATAGTAACGCTTCCGCTTAGCGATCTTCAAAGGTATGAAGATGCTCTACAATCTCTCTCGTTGCTGGTTTTTCCATGGATAGATCCTTGCATGGCGTAGGAATTTTTTTTAAATGACTGCAATCCCCAACAGTGGTATTAGAGCCATGCGTACATTCTATGCACGAGTAGAACACAAAAGTTGTGGGCGCTGATTTGTCAACTTGCTTGCCGTTACTAGTCTTATCTTTTTTTGGCGGTATTGTGGGATGAAGCGGTCCAGTCCGACTTTACATGTACGCTTACGTGCGACTGGTTCCATCGACAGACATGCACTTGGTGCATAAGGTGGCTAGCGGGTGTCTGTGTCTCCCACTTTAGTCGAATTGGATTTTATGAAAAGGGTCCTTATGATGGGTAAATAGCATTGGCATATGAACGTTGTGGCTGTCACGTAGGTGAGAAACGTTCTTGCTAGAAACCCAAACCAGCCACGTAAAACTTGCAAGAACAATTAGAGGACGTCTAACTTGTTTTTGCAGGGTATGCTATGTGATGTGATATGGCCAAAAGGTTGTGATGTTACATATGTGATGTATGAGATGGATCATGCTATTGTAATAGGGTTCACGACTTGCATGTCGATGAGTATGACAACCGGCAGGAGCCATAGGAGTTGTCTTAATTTATTGTATGAGATGCAACGCCATGTTGATTAGTTTACTTTATCGCTAATGGTTAGATATAGTAGTAGAAGTAATAGTTGGCGTGACAACTTCATGGAGACACAATGATGGAGATCATGGTGTCATGCCGGTGATGATGATGATCATGGTGCCCCGAAGATGGTGATCAAAGGAGCAAGATGATATTGGCCATATCATGTCACTATATGATTGCATGTGATGTTTATCATGTTTTACATCTTATTGCTTAGAACGACGGTAGGAAATATAATATGATCCCTCATTAAAATTTCGAGATAAGTATTCCCCTAAGTGTGCACCGTTGCGAAGGTTCGTTGTCTCGAAGCACCACATGATGATCGGGTGTGATAGATTCTAACGTTCACATACAACGGGTGTAAGCTAGTTTACACATGCAAAACACTTAGATTGACTCGACGAGCCTAGCATGTACAGACATGGCCTCGAATACGGGAGACCGAAAGGTCGAACATGAGTCATATGGTTGATACGATCAGCATGGAGGTGCTCACCATTGATGACTAGTCCGTCTCACATGATGATCGGACACGGGCTAGTCGACGTTGATCATGTAATACTTGGATGACTAGAGGGATGTCGATCTAAGTGGGTGCTCATTAGTAATTTGATTAGATGAACTTAATTATAATGAACTTAGTCCAAAATTGTCTTTACAAATATGGTAGATCCAATGGCCAATGCAAATGTCCCGTTCAACTTCAACACGTTCCTAGAGAAAACCAAGTTGAAAGACGATGGGAGCAACTATGCGGACTGGGCTCGTAACTTAAAGCTCATCCTCATTGCTTCCAAGAAGGCATATGTCCTTGATGCACCGCTAGGTGATCCTCCCATTCCCGCGGCAACACAGGATGTTAGGATTGCCTCGCAGTCGCGGAGTGATGAGTACTCTCTCGTTCAGTGCGACATGCTATACAGTTTAGAACTGGGGCTCCAAAGGCGTTTTGAGTAACACGGATCATATGTGATGTTCGAGGAGCTGAAACTTGTTTTTCAAGCTCATGCCCAGGTCGAGAGATATGAAGTCTCTCACAAGTTCTTTAGTTGTAAGATGGAGGAGAATAGTTCTGTCAGTGAGCACATACTCACAATGTCTGGGTTGCACAACCGCTTGACTCAACTGGGAGTTGAACTTCCGGATGATGCGGTCATTGACAGAATCCTCCAGTCACTTCCACCTAGCTACAAAGGCTTTGTGATGAATTACAACATGCAATGGATGGAAAAGACTATTCCTGAGTTGTATTGAATGCTAAAATCTGCAGAGGTAGAAATCAAGAAAGAGCATCAAGTGTTGATGGTCAATAAGATCACCAGTTTCAAAAGGGCAAGGGTAAGAAAACCTTCAAGAAAGACGACAAAGCTGTTGCCGCGCCTGGTAAGCCAGTTGCCGGGAAGAAATAAAAGAAAGGACCTAAGCCTGAGACTGAGTGCTACTACTGCAAGGGAACCGGCCACTGGAAGCGGAATTGCCCCCAAGTACTTAGCGGACAAGAAGGCCGACAACGTCGAAGGTAAATGTGATATACTTGTTATTGATGTGTACCTTACCAGCGCTCGTAGTAGCTCATAGTATTTGATACCGGTGTTGTTGCTCACATTTGCAACTATAAGCAGGAACTATAGAACAAGCGTAGGCTGGCTAAGGACGAGGTGACAATGCGTGACGGGTGTTGGGGAACGTTGCATGGGAAACAAAAAATTTCCTACGCACACGAAGAACTATCATGGTGATGTCCATCTACGAGAGGAGATTTGGATCTACATACCCTTGTAGATCACACAGCAGGAAGCGTTAAGAAATGCAGTTGATGTAGTGGAACGTCCTCACGTCCCTCGATCCACCCCGCGAACCGTCCCACGAACCGTCCCGCGATCCGTCCCATGATCCGTTCCGATCTAGTGCCGAACAGACGGCACCTCCGCGTTCAGCACTCGTACAACTCGACGATGATCTCGACCTTTTTGATCCAGCAAGCAAGACGGATAAGTAGATGAGTTCTCCGGCAGCGTGATGGAGCTCCGGTGGGGGTTAGGATCTACTCCTGCATGGCTCCGCCCGAGCTGTGTAGAAATACGATCTAGAGGTAAAACTATGGTGTCTAGATTTGAGTTGCACGTGGAAAAAGTTTTCTCAAATCAGCCCTAAATCACCACTATATATAGGAGGGAGGGGGAGGTGGCTTTCCTTGAGGGCCAAGCCCTCATGGGTTGCGCCCCTCCCGGTGAACTTCCGGAACCCATTCGTCACTCCCGGTACAATGCCGGTAATGCGCGAAAACCTTCCGGTAACCAAATGAAGTCATCCTATATATCAATCTTCCTTTCCCGACCATTACGGAAACCCTCGTGACGTCTGTGATCTCATACGGGACTCCGATCAACATTCCGTAACAACGCATATAACTCAACTATACTAAAACATCGCCGAACCTTAAGTCTGCAGACCCTGCGGGTTCGGGAACTATGTAGACATGGCCCGAGGTACTCCTCGGTCAATATCCAATAGAGGGACCTAGATGCCCATATTGGATCCTACATATTCTCCGAAGATCTTATCAGTTGAACCTCAGTGTCAAGGATTCATATAATCCCGTATGTTATTCCCTTTGTCCTTCGGTATGTTTCTTGCCCGAGATTTGATCGTCGGTATCCGCATACCTATTTCAATCCCGTTACCGGCAAGTCTCTTTACTCGTTCCATAATACAAGATCCCGTGACTTACACTTAGTCACATTTCTTGCAAGGCTTGTGTGTGATGTTGTATTACCGAGTGGGCCCCAAGATACCTCTCCGTCACACGGAGTGACAAATCCCAGTTTTGATCCATACTAACTCAACGGACACCTTCGAAGATACATGTAGAGCACCTTTATAGTCACCAAGTTACGTTGTGACGTTTGATACACGCAAGGTATTCCTCCGGTGCTAGTGAGTTATACGATCTCATGGCCATAGGAACAAATACTTGACACGCAGAAAACTATAGCAATAAAATGACACGATCAATATGCTACGTTCATAGTTTGGGTCTAGTCCATCACAAGATTCTCCTAATGATGTGATACAGTTATCAAGCCACAACACTTTGCACATAGTCAAAAAACCTTGACTATCCTTGATCAACTAGCTAGCCAACTAGAGGCTTGCTAGGGACATTGTTTTGCCTATGTATCCACACATGTATCTATGTTTTCATTCAATACAATTATAGCATGGATAATAAATGATTATCTTTAAACAGGAAATATAATAGTAACTATTTATCATTGCCTCTAGGGTATATTTCCAACAGTCTCCCACTTGCACTAGAGTCAATAATCTAGTCCTTACATCGCCATGCGATAACATTGTAATAAACCGAACACCCATACAGTTCTGGTGTTGATCATGTTTTTCCCGTGGAAGAGGTTTAGTCAGCGGGTCTGCTACATTCAGATCCATGTGCACTTTGCAAATATTCACATCCTCTCCTTCGACGTAGTCGTGGATGAGGTTGAACCGTTGTTTGATGTGTCTGGTCTTCTTGGGAAACCTTGGTTCCTTTGCTAAGGCAATGGCACCAGTGTTGTCACATAACAGAGTTAATGGATCTAGTGCGCCCGGCACAACTCCAAGATCTGTCATGAACTGCTTCATCCACACACCCTCCTTTGCTGCCTTCGAGGCAGCCATGTACTCCGCTTCACATGTAGAATCTGCTACGACGCTCTGCTTGGAACTGCACCAGCTTACTGCAACCCCATTAAGAATAAATGCGTATCCGGTTTGCGTCTTAGAGTCATCCAGATCGGTGTCAAAACTTGCGTCGATGTAACCCTTTACGACGAGCTCTTTGTCACCTCCATAAAAGAGAAGCATTTCCTTACTCCTTTCCAGGTACTTCAGAATATTCTTGATTGCCGTCTAGTGATCCACTCCTGGATTACTCTGAAACCTGCGTGCCATACTTATGTCCAAGCTGACGTTTGGTCTAGTGCATATCATTGCATACATGATAGAACCTACGGCTAAAGCGTAGGGGACGAAACTCATTTGTTCTCTATCTTCTGCAGTTGCTGGGCACTGAGTCTTACTCAATTTTATACGTTGTAATACTGGCAAGAACCCTTTCTTGGACTGATCCATTTTGAACTTCTTCAAAACTTTATCAAGGTATGTGCTTTGTGAAAGTCCTATCAGGCGTCTCGATCTATCCCTATAGATCTTAATGCCTAGAATCTAAGCATCTTCTCCTAGGTCCTTCATAGAGAAACTTTTATTCAAGTAATCCTTTATGCTCTCCAAAAGCTCCACGTTGTTTCCAATCAGCAATATGTCATCCACATATAATATTAGAAACGCCACAATGCTCCCACTCACTTTCTTGTAAATACAAGATTCTCCAACCACTTGTATAAACCCAAATGCCTTGATCACCTCATCAAAGCGCTTATTCCAACACTGAGATGCTTGCACCAGTCCATAAATGGATTGCTGGAGCTTGCATACTTTGTTAGCATTCTTCGGATCTATAAAACCTTTGGGTTGCATCATATAGAACTCTTCCTTAAGAAAACCGTTAAGGAACGTCGTTTTGACATCCATCTGCCATATTTCAATCGTAAAAGGTAGGTATTGCTAACATGATTCGGACGCACTTAAGCATCGCTACCGGTGAGAAAGTCTCATCGTAGTCAACTCCTTGAACTTGTGAAAAACCCTTTGCCACAAGTCGAGCTTTATAAATGGTCACATTACCGTCTGCGTCCGTCTTCTTCTTATAGATCCATTTGTTCTGAATAGCCTTGCAGCCTTCAGGTAGTACTTCCAAAGTACACACTTCGTTCTCGTACATGGATACTATCTCGGACTTCATGGACTCCAGCCATTTGTTGGAATCCGGGCCCACCATTGCTTCTTCATAATTCGCAGGTTCATTGTTGTCCAACAACATAATTGTTAAGACATGATTACCGTACCACTCAGGAGCAGTACATGATCTTGTCGACCTGCGAGGTCCAATAGAAACTTGTTCTGAAGTTTCATGATCATCATCATCAACTTGCTCCTCAATCGGCGCCACAGCAACACGGGTTTCCCTTGCCCTACGCCACCATCTAGAGGGATTAGAGGTTAGACAACCTCATCAAGTTCTATCTTCCTCCCACTCAATTCTTTCGAGAGAAACTCCTTCTCAAGAAAAGCTCCGTTTTTAGCAACAAACACTTTGCCCTTAGATTTGAGATAGAAGGTGTACCCAACTGTCTCTTCTGGGTAACCTATGAAGACATACCTTTCCGCTTTGGGTTTCGGCTTTTCAGGCTGAAGCTTTTTGACATAAGCATCACATCCCCAAACTTTAAGAAACAACAACTTTGGTCTTTTGCCATACCACAGTTCATATGGTGTCGTCTCATCGGATTTTGATGGTGCCCTATTTAAAGTGAATGCAGTTGTCTCTAATGCATGACCCCGAAACGATAACGGCAAATCGGTAAGAGGCATCATAGATTGCAGCATGTGTAATAAAGTACAATTACGATGTTCGGATACACCATTACGCTGTGGTGTTCCAGACGGTGTCAACTGTGAAACAATTCCACATTGTCTTAAGTGAGCACCAAACTCAAAACTCAGATATTCACCCCCACGATCAGACCGTAGGAACTTGATCTTCTTGTCACGATGATTTTCAACTTCACTCTGAAATTTCTTGAACTTCTCAAACATTTCAGACTTGTGCTTCATCAAGTAGACATAACCATATCTACTCAAATCGTTGGTGAAGGTGAGAAAATAACGATATCCGCCGCGCGCCTCCACACTCATCGGACCGCATACATCGGTATGTATGATTTCCAACAAGTCACTTGCATGCTCTATTGTTCCGGAGAACGGAGTCTTAGTCATCTTGCCCATGAGGCATGGTTCGCACGTGTCAAGTGAATCAAAGTCAAGTGACTCCAAAAGTCCATCGGTATGGAGTTTCTTCATGTGCTTTACACCAATATGACCTAAGCGGCAGTGCCATAAAAACATGGTGCTATCATTGTTAACTCTAACTCTTTTGGTCTCAATGTTATGTATATGTGTATCATCTCTATCAAGATTCAATATGAACAAAACTCTCACATTGGGTGCATGGCCATAAAATATGTTACTCATAGAAATAAAACAACCATTATTCTGTGACTTAAACGAGTAACCGTCTCGCAATAAACAAGATCGAGATATAATGTTCATGCTTAATGCAGGCACTAAATAACAATTATTTAAGTTCATAACTAATCCTGATGGTAACTGAAGTGAAACTGTGCCGACGACGATTGCATCAACCTTGGAACCATTTCCCACGTGCATCGTCACTTCATCCTTCGCCAGCCTTCGCTTATTCCATAGTTCATGTTTTGAGTTGCAAATATGAGCAACAGAAACGGTATCGAATACCGATACACTACTACGAGAGCTGGTTAAGTACACATCCATAACATGTATATTGAATATACCTGATTTTTCCTTGGCCGCCTTCTTATTAGCAAGATACTGGGGGCAGTTGCGCTTCCAGTGACCCATACCCTTGCAATAATAACACTCCTTTCAGGCTTAGGTCCAGCTTTGGGTTTCTTCATCGAATTGGCAACATGTTTGCCGCTCTTCTTGGAATTACCCTTCTTTCCTTCTCCGTTTCTCTTGAAACTAGTGGTCTTATTCACCATCAACACTTGATGCTCTTTACGGAGTTCCGACTCTGCGAATTTCAGCATCGCGAATAACTCGTCGGGTGACTTGTTCATCCCTTGCAGGTTATAGTTCAACAGAAAGCTCTTGTAGCTTGGTGGCAGTGATTGAAGAATTTTGTCAATGATAGCCTCTTGTGGGAATTCAATCCCAAGCTCAGCTAGATGGTTTGAGTACCCAGACATTTTGAGCACATGTTCACTGGCAAACGAATTCTCCTCCATCTTGCAAGCATAGAATTTGTCGAAGGTCTCATGCCTCTCGATCCGGGTGTTCTTCTGAAAGATATACTTCAACTCCTGGAATATCTGAAATGCTCCATGATGCTCAAAGAGACGTTGAAGTCCCGGCTGTAAGCCATACAACACTGCACATTGAACTACTGGGTAGTCCTCCTTACGTGTTAACCAAGCGTTCTTAACATCTTGGTCAGCCGTAGCGGGTGGTTCATCTCCTAGCGCAGCATTAAGGACATAATCCTTCTTCCCAGCTTGCAGGAGCAACTTAAGATTCCGAGCCGAGTCTACAAAGTTGCTTCCATCATCTCTCAACTTAGCTTTCTCTAGGAACGTATCAAAATTCAGGGTGACTGTCGCGTGACCCATTGATCTACAACACAAATATTTTTAAAGTGGACTTAGATTATGTTCAAGATAATTAGAGTTTAACAAATCAAATTACTTGCTAAACTCCCTCTCAAAAAGTACATCTCTCCAGTCATTTGAGTGGTACATAATCCAAATTCACTAACTCAAGTCCGATCAACACATGAGTTGAGAATAATTTTAGTGGTAAGCATCTCTATGCTAATCATATCAACTATACGATTCATGCTCGACCTTTCGGTCCCATGTGTTTCGAGGCCATGTTCGCTCATGCTAGGCTCGTCAAGCTTAACCCGAGTGTTCCGCGTGTGCAACTGTTTTGCACCCATTGTATGTGAACGTTGATTTTATCATACCCGATCATCACATGGTGTCTCGAATTGTAGCAACGGTGCACAGTCCGGGAGAACATAACTTCGTCTTGAAATTTTAGTGACAGATCACCTTATAATGCTACCGTCGTTCTAAGAAAAATAGGGTGCATAAAAGGATTAACATCACATGCAATTCATAAGTGACATGATATGGCCATCATATTGTGCTTCTTGATCTCCATCACTAAAGCACCGACACGATCTTCTTGTCACCGGCGCCACACCATGATCTTCATCATCATGATCTCCATCAACGTGTCTCTATCGGGGTTGTCGTGCTACTTATGTTATTACTACTAAAGCTACGTCCTAGTAATATAGTAAACGCGGCTGCAAACACAGACGTTAGTTTAAAGACAACCCTATGGCTCCTGTCGGTTGCCGTACCATCAACGTGCAAGTCGATATTAACTATTACAACATGATTATCTCATACATCCAATATATCACATCACGTCATTGGCCATATTATATCACAAGCATACCCTGCAAAAACAAGTTAGACGTCCTCTAATTTGTTGTTGCATGTTTTACGTGGCTGCTATGGGTATCTAGTATGATCGCATCTTACTTACGCAAAAACCACAATGGAGATGTGCAAATTGCTATTTAACCTCTCCAAGGACCGCCTCGGTCAAAACCAATTCAATTAAAGTTGAAGAAACCGACACCCGGTAGTCATCTTTATGCAACGAGGTTGCATGTCAATCGATGAAACCAGTCTTTCATAAGCGTACGAATAATGTCGGCCCGGGCCGCTTCAATCCAACAATACCGTTGAATCGAGAAAAGACTAAGGACGGCAGCAAATCGAACATCACTGTCCACAAAACCCTTTGTGTTCTACTCGATATAACATCTACGCATGAACCTACCTCATGATGCCACTGTTGGGGAATGTTGCATGGGAAACAAAAAAAATTCTACGCACACGAAGACCTATCAAGGTGATGTCCATCTATGAGAAGAGATTTGGACCTACGTACCCTTCTAGATCGGATAGCAGGAAGCGTTAAGAAACGCGGTTGATCTAGTGGATCGTCCTCACATCCCTCGAACTGCCTCGCGAACCGTCCCACGAACCGTCCCGCGATCCGTCCCATGATCCGTTTCGATCTAGTGCTGAATGGACAACACCTCCGCGTTCAGCACACGTACAACTCAACGATGATCTCGGCCTTCTTGATCCAGCAAGCAAGACTGAGAAGTAGATGAGTTCTCCGGCAGCGTGACTGTGCTCCGGTGGTTGTGAGGATCTACTCCTGCAGGGCTCCGCCCGAGCTCCGCAGAAATACGATCTAGAGGTCAAACTATGGTGTCTAGATCTGAGTTGCACGTGGCAAAAGTTGTCTCAAATCAGCCCTAAATCACCACCATATATAGGAGGGAGGGGGAGGAGTCTTGCCTTGAGGGACAAGCCCTCAAGGGTGCACCGGCCAAGGGAGAGGACAAGTCCTACTCCAATCCTATTCCAATTAGGATTGGAAAGTGGAATCCGTCTCTTCCTTCCCACCTCTCTTTTTTCTTATTTTTCTTTGGGTTTCTTTCCTTGGCGCAGAGGACCTCTTGGTCTGTCCCACCATCCCACTAAGGGCTAGTGCGCCACCCCTAAGGTCATTGGGCTTCCCCCGGGTGGGTTGCCCCCCTCCCGGTGAATTTCCGGAACCCATTCGTCACTCCCGGTACAATGCCGGTAATGCCCGAAAACCTTCCGGTAACCAAATGAAGTCATCCTATATATCAAAATTCATTTCCAAACCATTCCAGAAACCCTCGTGATGTACATGTTCTCATCCGGGATTCCGAACAACATTCGTTAACCACGCATATAACTCAACTATAGTAAAACATCGCCAAATCTTAAGTGTCGAGACCCTGCGGTTCGAGAACTATGTAGACATGCCCCGAGGTACTCCTCGGTCAATATCCAATAGCGGGACCTGGATGCCCATATTGGATCCTACATATACTCCGAAGGTCTTATCGCTTGAACCTCAGTGTCAAGTATTCATATAATACCGTATGTCATTCCCTTTGTCCTTCGGTATTTTACTTGCCCGAGATTTCATCGTCGGTATCCTCATACCTATTTCAATCCCTTTACCGGCAAGTCTCTTTACTCATTCCGTAATACAAGATCCCGTGACTTACACTTAGTCACATTGCTTGCAAGGCTTGTGTGTAATGTTGTATTACCGAGTGTGCCCCAATATACCTCTCCGTCACACGGAGTGACAAATCCCAGTCTTGATCCATACTACCTCAACGGACACCTTCAGAGATACCTGTAGAGCACCTTTCTAATCAACCAGTTACGTTGTGACGTTTGATACACACAAGGTATTCCTCTGGTGCCAGTGAGTTATATGATCTCATGGTCATAGGAACAAGTACTTGACATGCAGAAAACTATAGCAATAAAACGACACGATCAATATGCTACGTTCATAGTTTGGGTCTAGTCCATCACATGATTCTCCTAATGATGTGATCCAGTTATCAAGCAACAACACTTTGCACATAGTCAGAAAACCTTGACTATCATTGATCAATTGGCTAGCCAACTAGAGGCTTGCTAGGGACATTGTTTTGTCTATGTATCCACACATGTATCTATATATTCATTCAATACAATTATAGCATGGATAATAAACGATTATCTTTAAACAAGAAATATAATAATAACTATTTATCATTGCCTCTAGGGCATATTTCCAACATCAGGAATGGTTCCAAGGTCGATGTGATCGCCGTCGGCATGCTACCTCTACATCTACCTTCGGGATTAGTTATAAACTTTAATAATTGTTCTTTAGTACCAGCTTTAAGCATGAACATTGTATCGGGATCTCGCTTGATGCCAGATGGCTACTCATTTAAATCTGAGAATAAAGGTTGTTTTATTTATATGAGTGGAATGTTTTATGGTCATGCCCCGCTAGTTAATGGTTTATTCCTAATGAATCTAGATCATGATGTTACACATATTCATAGTGTGAGTGCTAAAAGATGCAAGGTTGATAATGATAGTCCCACGTAGTTGTGGCACTGCCGCGTTGGTCATATCGGTGTAAAGTGCATGAAGAAACTCCATACAGATGGACTTTTGGAGTCACTTGATTTTGAATCATTTGACACATGCGAACCGTGCCTCATGGGCAAGATGACCAAGACTCCGTTCTCCGGAACAATGGAGCGAGCAACTAACTTGTTGGAAACAAGACATACCGATTAATGCGGTCCAATGAGCATTGAAGCTCGCGGTGGCTATCGTTATGTTCTCACCCTCACTCATGATTTAAGTAGATATGGATATGTCTACATAATGGAGCACAAGTATGAAACCTTTGAAAAGTTGAAGGAAATTCGGAGTGAGGTGGAGAATCAACGTGACAAGAAAATAACGTTTCTACAATCTGATCGTGGAGGAGAATATTTGAGTCATGAGTTTGGCACACACCTACGGAAATGCGGAATTGTTTCACAACTCATACCGCCTGGAGCACCACAGCGTAACTGTGTGTCTGAACGTCGTAATCGCACTTTATTGGATATGGTGCGATCTATGATGTCTCTTACCAATTTACCGCTATCATTTTGCGGATATGCATTGGAAACTGCCGCATTCACTTTAAATAGGGCACCGTCTAAATCCGTTGAGACGACACCGTATGAATTATGGTTTGCCATGAAACCTAAGCTGTCGTTTCTTAAAGTTTGGGGCTGCGATGCTTACGTGAAGAAACTTCAACCAGAGAAGCTCGAAGTCAAAGCGGAAAAATTTGTCTTCATAGGATACCCTAAGGAAACTATTGGGTACACCTTCTATCTTAGATCCGAAGGCAAGATCTTTGTTGCTAAGAACGGATCCTTTCTAGAGAAAGTGTTTCTCTCGAAAGAAGTAAGTGGGAGGAAAATAGAACTTGATCAGGTAGTTGTACCTCCTCTCGAACCGGAGAGTAGCGCAGCGCAAGAAAATGTTTCTGAGGCTCCTGCACCGGCTAGAGATGAAGTTAATGATGATGATCATGACACTTCGGATCAAGTTGCGATTGAACCTCGAAGGTCTACAAGGGTACGTTCTGCACCAGAGTGGTATGGCAACCCTGTCATGGAAATCATGTTGTTAGACAACATCGAACCTTCAAACTATGAAGAAGCAATGGCGGGCCCGGATTCTAACAAATGGCTTGAGGCCATGAAATCTGAAATAGGATCCATGTATGAGAACAAAGTATGGAATTTGGTGGACTTGCCCGATGATCGGCGAGCCATATAAAATAAATGGATCTTCAAGAGGAAGACTGACGCGGATGGTAATGTGACCATCTATAAAGCTCGACTTGTCGCTAAGGGTTATCGACAAGTTCAAGGGATTGACTACGATGAGACCTTCTCACCCGTAGCGATGCTGAAGTCGGTCCGAATCATGTTAGAAATTGCCGCATTTTATGAATATGAAATCTGGCAAATGGATGTCAAATCGGCATTCCTAAACGGTTTTCTTAAAGAAGAATTGTATATGATACAACCGGAAGGTTTTGTCGATCCTAGCAGTGCTAACAAGGTATGCATGCTCCAGTGCTCCATCTATGGGTTGGTAAAAGCATCTCGGAGCTGGAACAGACGCTTTGATGAGGTGATCAAAGCGTTTGGGTTTATACAGACTTATGGAGAAGCCCGTATTTACAAGAAAGTGAGTGGGAGCTGTGTAGCATTTCTTATATTATATGTGTATCACATATTGTTGATGGGAAATGATATAGAACTATTGGAAAGCATCAAGGCCTATTTGAATAAGAGTTTTTCAATGAAGGACCTTGGAGAAGCTGCTTACATATTAGGCATCAAGATCTATAGAGATAGATCGAGACGCCTCATAGGTCTTTCACAAAGCACATACCTTGACAAGATATAGAAGAAGTTCAGTATGGAGAAGGCTAAGAAGGGATTCTTGCCTGTATTGCAAGGTGTGAGGTTGAGTGTGACTCAAAGGCCGACCACGACGGAAGATAGAGAAAAGATGAGTACCGCCCCCTATGCTTCAGCCATAGGCTCTATCATGTATGCCATGCTGTGTACCAGATCTCATGTGAAACTTGCCATAAGTTTGGTAGGGAGGTACCAGAGTGATCCAAGAGTGGATCACTGGACAGCGGTCAAGAATATCCCAAAGTACCTGAAAAGGACTAAGGATATGTTTCTCATCTATGGAGGTGCCGAAGAGCTCGTCGTAAAGGGTTACGTCGATGCTAGCTTCAACACAGATCCATATGACCCCAAGTGACAAACCGGATACGTGTACATTTTGAATAATGGGGCAGTTAGCTGGTGCAATTGCAAGCGAAGCGTCGTGGCAGCATCTACATGTGAAGCGGAGTACATAGCTGCTTCGGAAGCAGCACAGGAAGGAGTCTCGATGAAGGAGTTCATCACCGACCTAGGAGTGATTCCAAGTGCGCTGGGCCCGATGACTCTGTTCCGTGACAACACTGGAGCTATTACTATTGCAAAGGAGCCCAGGTTTCACAAGAAGACCAAGCACATCAAGCGCCGCTTCAACTCCATTCGTGGATACATCCAGGATGGAGATATAGATATTTGTAAACTACATACGGATCTGAATGTCGCAGACCCGTTTACTAAACCTCTTCCACGGGGAAAGAATGATCAGCACCAGAACTCTATGGGTGTTCGATTCATCACAATGTAACTAGATTATTGACTCTAGTGCAAGTGGGAGACTGTTGGAAATATGCCCTAGAGGCAACAATAAAGTAGTTATTATTATATTTCTAGTTGATGATAATAGTCTATTATTCATTCTATAATTGTATTAACCAGAAACCGTAATGCATGTGTGAATATATAGATCACAATGTGTCCCTAGTGAGCCTCTAGTTGGCTAGCTCCTTGATCAATAGATGATCATGGTTTCTTGATCATGGACATTGGATGTCATTGATAACGGGATCACATCATTGGGGAATGATGTGATGGACAAGACCCAATCTTAAGCATAGCACTAGATCGTGTTGTTCATCTGCTAAAGCTTTTCTAACGTCAAGTATCATTTCCTTAGACCGTGAGATTGTGCAACTGCCGGATACTGTAGGAGTGCTTTGGGTGTACCAAATATCACAACGTAATTCGGTGATTATAAAGGTGCACTATAGGTATCTCCGTAAGTGTGTGTTAAGTTGTACGAATCGAGACCGGGATTTGTCACTCCGTGTGACAGAGAGGTATCTCTAGGCCCACTTGGTAATCCATCATCATATTGAGCTCGGTGTGACTAAGGGGTTAGCCACGGTATGATGTGTTACAAAATGAGTAAAGAGACTTGCCGATAACGAGACTGAACAAGGTATAGGGATACTGACGATCGAATATCGGGCAAGTATCATACTGATAGACAAAGGGAATTGCATACGGGATTGATTGAATCCTTTACATCGTCGTTCATCCAATGACATAATCGTGGAACATGTGGGAACCAACATGGATATCCAGACCCCCGATGTTGGTTATTTGCCGGAGAGATGTCTCGGTCATGTCTGCATGTCTCCCGAACCCGTAGGGTATACACACTTAAGGTTCGATGACGCTAGGGTTATAGGGAAATAGTGTACGTGGTTACCGAAGGTTGTTCGTAGTCCCGGATGACATCTTGGACGGCATGAGGAGCTCCGGAATGGTCCCGAGGTAAAGATTGATATATAGGTTGAGAGGTTTTGGACACCGGAAATGTTTGAGATATCACCGGTAACGTATGGGGACCTCCAGAAGGGTTCCGGGGGTCGACCGGGAGGGGCCACCAGCTCCAAAGGATGGCTTGGGCCAAAAGGTGGAAGGGAACCAGCCCAGAGTGGGCTGCTGCGCCTACCACCTAGGGCCAATGCGCAGCAAGGGAGGAAGGGGGGCAAACCCTAGCGCAGAAGGGGGCCCAAGGCCCATCTGGTTGCGCCACCCCTCCTCTCCGTGCCCTGGCTGCCACCCTCCTGGCCATCTAGGGTTGCCTCCACCCCTAGAGAGGGAACCCTAGGGGTGCGTACCGTCTCTCCCTCCCTCCTATATATACCCAAGGTATTGGGGCTGATTTGAGACACGAAAACTCTCTCTCTCGGCGCAGCCCTACCCTCTCTCTCCTCGTCCTCCGCACAACTTGGCGAACCTATGCCGGAGAACCACGTAGGTCCACCGCCACCATGCCGTTGTGCTGCCGGAGCTCTCTCCCTCAACCTCTCCCTCCTCCTTGCTGGATCAAGATACGGGAGACGTCACTGGGCTGCACGTGTGTTGAACGCGCAAGTGTTGTAGTTCGGCACATAGATCGGAATCCACCGCGATTTGAATTGCTGCGAGTACGACTCCATCAACTGCGTTCATAGTAATGCTTCCCCTTAGCGATCTTCAAAGGTATGAACATGCTCTACAACCTCTCTCGTTGCTGGTTTGTCCATAGATAGATCCTTGCATGCAGCAAGATTTTTTTTGAAATTACTACGATCCCCAACAGCAGGACAGTCCTCGCCTCGCACGGCTTGGGACTGCCAAAGTTCTTGGATTGCTCTGATGACAGACTCACAGGAGCTGGGTGGACGTGCAACGGAGTGCGCCCTCGGGATGTGCTCGAACGCCACCCTCGCCTCACAGGTCAGGCCGGGGATCTCCCTGGTGGGAGCCCCCAGGCCCGACCCAAGGGGGGCACCGAGCACGCCTTCCTATGCGATGGGAGGCATGGCCGCGTCCCCGGGCTCAAGGCCTGAAGTCCCAGGGCGCTCTGTGAGGAGGAGCTGCTCCTTCTTCTTGTGTGGGTCATCGCGAGGTGTCTCATCTCCTTCAGCCTCCGCTTCGCGGTAGGCGTGCTCGAGGGTGCGGACGACATCTTTCTCGTGCAGGCCATGGTGATGACGCCACTGCTCCCTGGCATCTTGAGGACGTTATAACCGTGGTGGGTCACTGCCATGAACTGGGCGAGAACCAGATACCCGAGGATCGCATTGTATGGCTGGTGGATGTGTGTGACGTCAAAGATGATGATCTCAGTGTGGTAGTTCTTGCGTTCGCCGAAGGTGACAGGCAGGCGCACTTGCCCGATGGGCACGGTGGACTCTTCCATGACCCCCTGTGAAGGGCTGGGTGGGCATAAGCTGGTCGTAAGGCAGCTGGAGTGTCTCGAAGGTCTTGACCGAGAGGACATTAAGCCCCTCTCCATTGTCGATGAGCGTCTTCGTGACGAGGACGTTGCTGATGGTTGGGGTGCACATCATGGGAAGCTTGCCAGCCATGAACGAGCACCTTAGGTGATCACTGGGGTCAAAGGTGATGATGGTCTGGGACCAGTTGAGGGGGCGCATCGCTTCAGGCCTAGGGAGAGTGGCATTCACCTCCCATACAAAACTACTTGAAGGCGTGGTTCAAGGTTAGGGACTGGGCGGCGCCCAGGATGAAGGCCACGACCCTGACTTCCTGGAAGCCCCCAGCCCCATCGTTCTACCTGTCTTCATCCCTCTTTCTGGGTGGTGGAGGCAGCGGAGGCAGCCTAGCCTCACGAGGGCGAGCCTCACGAGGCTGACCGCGTCGTTGCCCCTCCTGAAGGTCGTTGCGCCAACAGTCCTTCTGAGGCTGGCTGCGCCAGCGGACCTCCTGAGGCTGCTCATACCACCCCTGACGCGGCTCCCGGTCGTCCCAGCGACCCCCACTATGGCCACCACCGCACGCGGGGCCTCTGTCTCCTCGTTCGAGGCGCATGTTGAAGTGCTCGGCACGGACCGGTCGGAACTCGTGGCACTCTGAGGTATCATGGCCTCTGGTGCCATGGAAGATGCACGTTGCCCCCCCTCCGGACGGACGCTCTCCCCCTCGGTCGTGCTTCGCCTCAGGATCGGCGAAGAGCACCATCGGAGCCTTGCGCTTCACCTCCTTGGCCTTGGCTTTCTTCTCTTCTGGGTCCGCCGCCTGGGGCCCGAGGAGCGACAAGTGCCCTTCTTCAGCCCTGGTGCATTTGCTTGCTATGTTGAATATTTCTAGTGCAGTGCTCATTTCGTCATTCATGGCGAGCTCCTCATCTTGAGGTCGGCGACTCCATCGGAGAAGGCCGAGATGACGTCTTCATCTGACGCCTTGGGGATCTTGAGGGGCATTACCATGAAGCGTTGTATGAACTTGTGAGGGTCTCCCCCCCTGCTGCTTGATGTGCCGCAGGTAATTCACGGTAGGAGCACGGTCGCGGGTGCCCTGGAAGTTGGTGATGAAGCGTTCGCGCAGATCGTCCGTGGAGGTGATGGATGCATTTGGGAGGTTTAGGAGCCAAGAGAGTATGCTGGCCTTGAGCGCCATGGGGAACCAACACGCCATGACCTTATCGCCTCCTCGTGCCGCCCTGATGCTCAGCGTGTAGAGTTGCTGGTACTCGGCCGGGTCCAGGGAGCCGTTGTAGAGCGGGGGTAGATCGGCCTTGAACTTGCAGGGCCACGTAGTTGGGTAGAGCTCGGGGGCAATGGCGAGGCACCCCATTGGCCCGACAAGTGTGGCGCGCGCGGGAGCAGCCGAGTCTTGTTGCTCCACTGGGTCTGCTTCAAGCGGGGCGCTCTCATGACGTGGGATTTGCAGCGCCAGGCGCACGCGTGTGTCGGCGCGGGGCCGAGTAACCAGCTGAGAGCTAGCTTCATCTCTTGGCCTGACCCTGGGTTCGTGAGGCCGATCGCGGGGACGCGCTTCGTGTCTGGGCTCGGGGTCTGCACCATGCCGCGGAGATGGCGATGGCGCGTCTTCCTCCTCGTCATTCACCATAGACGGTTGGGGTCGGAGCGAGTAGGAGAGCACCGCGGAGTCACCGGCGGTGGCGATGAGTTGGAGGCTGTTTTGTGGCGGTCAGGGGCGGGCCGGTAGTGGAGCAGATTCCTGGCCATGGCAAGCGCGCGTCGCCCATGCGGCGCCTCTGGCTGAGCGTGCGATGCCAACCCTGAAGCCGGACAAGCGATGGAGTGGCCGAGCGGCCATCGGCCTGCTCGGTCACCGACAGGGAGGAACCTTGCTGCTCTTGAACTTCGGGGCTGGTGGCAGCATTCACCACGGGCGATGGTGACTGATCCGCGCCGGCGGCACCGACGGGCGCCGTCTGGGTAACGCGGGTGGCGCGGCGCTCCGCGCGATCCCGGAGGGCGTCAGCCGCTGGAGAGGTGAAGCTTGGTGAAGGCGGAGCTTGGAGGAAATCTTGACACACCCCATACCTTGCGCGCCAAATGTCGGATTTCGGGCTCTGCAAAACCCTAAAGATACGAACTCAGGGGCGTGTACGAAGATCTCTCTTGATAACCCACAAGTATAGGGGATCACATCAGTTTTTGAGGGTAGAGTATTCAACCAAAATTCGTTGATTCGACACAAGGGGAAGCCAAAGAATATTCTCAAGTATTAGAAGTTGAGTTGTCAATTCAACCACACCTGAAAGATTAGTATCTGCAGCAAAGTATCAGTAGCAGGGTAGTGTGATAGCAAGAGTAGCAACAGTAACCAATAGCAATAGTGAGAGCAGTAGCAACAGAGTAACAGTAACAGCAGTGACATCAGTGACAGGAGTAGCGGCAAAGTAACGTAGCAAGGACCAGTAGGAAAAACTCGTAGGCATTGGATCGGTGATGGATAATTATGCCGGATGGTATTCATCATGCAACCGTTATAACACAGAGAGACATGTAACTAGCTCCAGTTCGTCAATGTAATGTAGGCATGCACTCCGTATGTAGTCATACGTGCTTAGGGAAAAGAACTTGCATGACATCTATTGTCCATCCCTCCCGTGGCAGCGGGGTCCTAATGGAAACTATGGGATATTAAGGTTCTCCTTTTAAAAGAGAACCGGAACAATGCATTAGCACTTGGTGAATACAAGAACTCCTCATACTATGGTCATCTCGGGGAGTGGTTCCGGCTATTGTCACTCCGGGATTGCCGGGTCATAACACATAGTAGGTGACTACAACTTTGCAAGATAGGATCTAGAACACACATATATTGACGAAAACATAATAGGTTCAGATCTGAAATCATGGCACTCGGGCCCTAGTGACAAGCATTAAGCATGGCAAAGTAGTAGCAACATCAATCTCAGAACATAGTGGATACTAGAGATCAATCCCTGTCAAAACTAACTCGATTACATGATAGATCTCATCCAACCCATCATCGTCCAGCAAGCCTACGATGAGATTACTAATGAACGGTGAAGAGCATCATGGAATTGGCGATGAAGGAGGGTTGGTGATGACGATGGCGACAATCTCCCCTCTCCGGATCCCAGAACAGACTCCAGATGTGCCCTCCAGAGGAAGAACAGGAGCTGGCGGCTCCTCCGTATCGTAAAACGCGATGAACTCTTCTCCTTTATTTTTTCTGTACGAAAGGGACTAAATAGAGCTGTAATTGGAGGCGGTGGAGCTCCGTGGCCCCACAAGCCTGCTAGGCGCGGCCAGGGGGGCACCTGGTGGGCTTGTGGGATCCCCGCTCCACTCCTACGGTTGATTCTTGCGCAAGTTTTTTTTATATATTCCGAAAAAAATCCTCATAAATTTCCAGGTCATTCCGAGAACTTTTAATTCTACACAAAAACAACAAAATGGCAATTCTGCTGAAAACATCGTTAGTCCGGGTTAGTTCCATTCAAATCATGCAAATTAGAGTCCAAAACAAGGGCAAAAGAGTTTGGAAAAGTAGATACGACGGAGACGTATCAACTCCCCCAAGCTTAAAGCCTTGCTTGTCCTGAAGCAATTCAGTTGACAAACTGAAAGAGACAAAAGAAAAACTTTTACAAACTCTGTTTGATCTTGTTGTTGCAATTATGTCTAACTCATATCCAGACTTTCAGCAAGATCACAAGCTAACCACATAAGCAATGACATCTAGGTCTCACGGTAAACTCATATCAATGGCATAATCAACTAGAGAGCAATAATAGTAAGTTTCAAATGTCAACACTTCGATCAGAACAATCATGAAGCAATGTGAACAAATGGTATCTCGCTAGCTCTTTCTGAGACCGCAAAACATAAATGCAGAGCACCTTCAAAGACCAAGGGCTGACTGAACATTGTAATTCATGGCAAAGAAGATCCAGTCACAGTCATACTCAATATCAATTATAGAAAAGCATAGAAATGACAGAGGTGATCTCTAATTGGTGCTTTTATGAGAAGAGGATGACTCAACAGAAACATAAATAGACATGCCCTTCGTAGAGGGAAGCATTGATTTGCACAGGTGCCAGAGCTCAAGCTTCTAAGAACAGAGATAAATAATTTTGGGTGGCATGCTTTCATTGTCAACGCAATGACTATGAGTTTTCACCATCTTCCATGCTACACATACTATAGGCGGTTCCCAAACAGAAAAGTAAAGTTTTGACTCCCCCACCACCGATCAATCACATTCCACGGCTAGCCGAATACTCGGGTGCCGTCCATACCAACATCAATCCAGGGGAGTTTTGTTTGCAATTATCTTTTCGATTTGAGCATGGATCTGGGCATTCCAATTACCGGTTCCTTTCTCGTGAGTGATAGTGAATAAACACGTGTCAAGTATAACACGCCTAGCATGGAAGATACTGATCGCCCCTTGTCGCCACGTGAGCGGTTCGGGCATGCAAAACAGATTATTTATTGAAGGTTTAGAGAGTGGCACATGCAAATTTTCTTGGAACGACAGGTAGATACCGCATATAGGTACGTATGGTGGACTCATATGGAACAATTTTGGGTTTATGGAAGTGGATGCACAAGCAGTATTCCCGCTTAGTACAAGTGAAGGCTAGCAGAAGACTGGGAAATGACCAACTAGAGAGCGACAATAGTCATCAAAATGCATTGAGATTAACCAACATTGAGTGCAAGCATGAGTAGGACATAAATCACCATGAACATGAATATCATAGAGGCTATGTTGATTTTGTTTCAACTACATGCGTAAACATGCGCCAAGTCAAGCCACTTGAATCATTCAAAGGACGATACCATCCTATCATACTACATCATAATCATCTCGAGATTCATGTTGGCATCCAAGACAAACCATTATAAGCTCCTAGCTAATTAAGCATGGCATCAGAAACTATGATCTCTAAGTTGTCATTGCAAACATGGCTCTTTCACAACAAATATGAATCAGAAACGATGAGCTAGTCATATTTACAAAAACAAAATGGATCGAGTTCATACCAGCTATTCCAGGTCCAGTCACTTCATCATATATCGTCATTATTGCCTTTCACTTGCACGACCGAATGATGTGAACAATAATAAGAGTGCTCGTGCCTTGGAATACCCTGGAATCTGCAAGAAAACACAAAGGAGAAGAGAAAGTAATATGGCTCTTTGACAGATAAACAGATATGCATGCGAGAGCCACTAAACATTGTAACCATGGTCTTCTACCTTGACCCAAAGAAAAAGAAAACTATTTACACGAGAAAGCTCCCAACAAGCAAAAGAAGAACGATAAATGTTTTTGGGTTTTCTCAAACTAGACAAACACACGAGAAGAAAACGAGAAAAAGAAATAAACTAGCATGGATGATACAGTGGGAAGGTGTGAACACTCACTAACAAAGTGAAAGCGCAAGCATGAATATAAATTCGATTAGAAACACGTACTCCCCCAAGCTTAGGCTTTTGGCCTAAGTTGGTTTACTCCCATGGTGGGAAGTAACCATCTCCGGGGTACTCCGGAGTGTACTAAGGGTGCCACTGCTGCGTGAGGTCCTCTGGCTCCCACAGATAAACTGGTGTCTCGTACTCGACTGTAGCTCAGGCACGGGTGCCTGTGGTTGGGCTATGCCCCAATATGCGTAGATGTCCGAGGGTATAATAATGTACCTGCCTAGATGAAGATTGAAGAAAGAAGGAGCAGGCAAAGTAATAGTCTCACGAGTACCCTGACTGAATATCAGGTTATAAATCATCCTCTTGTTTATATCCTTATCAAGGAAGTCATGGCAAACCATGCTTTCATAATCTAGATATCTCTCAGGAAGAAGAATATCTTCTTCATCGTGAAGTCTAATAGGTATCTCAAAATGTCTAGCAAGACAGGTAGCATAGATACCTCCATAAACTACGCCTTAAGAACGGTTCGTGTTCAACCGTTGAGCTACTATAGCGCCCAAGCTATAAGTTTTATCATTATAAAGGGCTTCGCGCAAAACCGCGAGATCTGGGGAGCTAAGGGCTCCAGCTTTCCCACGGCCAATCAAACATTTTCCCACAAATAGAGATAAATACCAAAGCACGGGAAAATGTATGCTAGCAGCTCTAGGGCAAGACACTCCTCTCTCCTCTCCTACAGTAATAGTATCTATGAAAGCCTCCAAGTCCCGTGGACGAGGTTCATGAATATCCCCAACATAAGGTAGTTTGCAAACATTGCAAAAATCCTGAAGTGACATGCGCTGGGGGATATCATAGAACTTGAACTCAACCACAGGAGGGTTCTTCCTTGGATAGAAGTTAAATCTTTGCATGAAAATATTAGTGAGGAGGAGGTATTGCGGACACTTATCTTCAACGAAGGAAGTAAGGCATGCGTTCTCCACCAAGTAGTAAAAGTCCTCATAAAGTCCGGCGGTGCGTAAGAACACATCGCTTGGCCACTCGCACGCTCGAACTTCTGCAACTCGGGGGACCGGATAGTTGGGTTTCTTCTTCTCATTTTCATCGTCCTTGGGGTCACGGCTCGAAGAGCCTCTTAATAACCTCCTCATCTTTCCCTTTTCTTTCTTTGAAAATTTCTGAAATTTTTGGTGACTCTAAGGAAAAGTGAACAAGGCCCAACGAAACTCGTGGAAACTACTCCTTCAAGTGCCTAGAAGCCATATCACCCATCAAAACTACTTGGGACCAGCTAAAATTAGCATGCAAAGCTCAAGAACAGGGTCGCCAAGGCAGCAAAAATACGCAACGAATAAGGCACTAGAGCAAAAACTAATTGGACCAATGGAGGAGTCACATACCAAGGACCAATTCCCCAAAACAGTTTGGTAAATGGGGCTTTGTACAAGGAGATCGAAAATCGCAGCAAGAAGAGCAAGAACACGGGTTTGAGCTGCGAAACAATGTTTTTCTAGAGGTAGGAGAAGGAGATGGGAGCTAGAATAAGTAGAGGGGGCACACATGGGCCCCACAAGCCTGGTAGGCGCGGCCAGGGGGGTGCCCGCGCCTCCAGGGCTTGTGGCCCACTGGTGCATCCCCTGACTAGCTGTCCGTCTCAGAATTTTTCAAAAATTCCAGAAAAAATCATACTTGATTTTCAGGGCATTCGGAGAACTTTTATTTTCGGGACACTTTTCTACGGGACACAAAAAGCAGAAAACAGGGAAAGCTAAAGCTGAATCTATCATTTTTCTTCTAAGCAACCGAAGGTGAAAGCTTGGAACACACGGTTGTGACTCCGCGATTCATCCATCCCACGGTCATCGAAAGAAATCCGTCAATGAGGTTGATCAAGTCTCCTTGACAAACTTTTTCGAATCGCATAAAAAGGAATGAAGAATTTTCGAATAGTCACTACATTACCTCAGTCGGGATGTGCATATCCCCAACAAGCAAACCATACTTCATCTTAACAGTAGGTATAGGGCATTCAAAGCACCCAATAAGAATCGATGAAGTTTTTTCAATAGCATTGATGCAATGTACCCAATATTGTTTCTTCGGAAAGTGCACCGTATGCTCATTACCATTGACATGGAAAGTGACATTGCCTTTGTTACAATCAATAACAGCTCCTGCAGTGTTTAAAAAGGGTCTTCCAAAGATGACTGCCATGGCATCATCCTCGGGAATATCCAGAATAACAAAGTCTGTTAAGATAGTAACGTTAGCAACCACAACAGGCACATCCTCGCAAATGCCAATAGGGAAAACAGTTGATTTGTCGGCCATTTGCAGAGAGATTTCAGTGGGTGTCAACTTATCGAATTCAAGTCTACGATAAAGAGAGAGAAAGAGGCATAACACTAACACCGGCTCCAAGGTCGCATAAAGCAGTCCTAACGTAGTTTCCTTTAATGGAGAAAGGTATAGTGGGCACTCCGGGATCACCTAGTTTCTTAGGAGTTCCACCCTTGAAGGTATAATTGGCAAGCATGGTGGAAATCTCAACCTTAAGTATCCTCCTCTTATTAGTCACAATATCCTTCATGTACTTAGCATACAGAGACATTTTGAGCGTATCTGTCAAACATATTTGGAGAAAGACAGGTCTAATCATTTCAACAAATCGCTCAAAATCCTCATCATCCTTTTTCTTGGATGGTTTGGGAGGAAAGGGCATGGGTTCCTGAACCCATGGTTCCCTTTCTTTACCATGCTTCCTAGCAATGAAGTCATTCTTATCGTATCTCCTATTCTTAGGTTGTGGGTTATCAAGATCAACAGGTTCAATCTCCACATCCTTATCATTGCTAGGTTGAGCATCATCATGAACATCACTATCGATATTATTATTAGGCTCATGTTCTTCACCAGATTGTGTTTCAGCATCAGAGATTGAGACATCGTTTGGATTATTGGGTGTAACAGCAACAAGGTTGCTAGCATGCAAGTTCCTATCATCTTTCTTTTTCTTTATAGGATGACTAGGTGCATCAGTGCTAACTCCTTGAGAATCTTGTTCAATTCTCTTAGGATGTCCCTCAGGATACAAAGGTTCCTGGGTCATTCTACCGCCTCTAGTGATGATTCTAACAGAATTGTCATTCAACTCATTGAGCAAGTCATTATGAGCCTTAAGTACTTGTTCTACCTGAGAAGTAACCATAAAGGCATGTTTACTCAAGAGCTTAAGATCATTGACATTTCTGTCTACACAAGCACTTAAATGACTAAGCATACAAGCATTCCGTTCCAATTGTGTGCTAACATAATCATTGAAACTTTGTTGTTTGGCAACAAAGTTATCAAATTCATCCAGGCATAGGCTAGCAGGTTTATCAAAAGGAATATCACTCTCGTTGAATCTACAAAGAGAATTTACCTCTACTACCTGTATCGGGTTATCAAGACCATGGATCTCTTCGATAGGTGGTAGATTTTTGACATCTTCAGATTTAATGCCTTTCTCTCTCATAGATTTCTTAGCTTCTTTCATATCTTCAGGACTGAGGAATAGAATAGCACTTTTATTCGCAGTTGGCTTTGGAGGTGGTTCGGGAATAGTCCAAGCATTCTCATTGCACAAGATATTATTCAATAGGATCTCAGCTTGTTCCACAATTTGTTGCCTAAAAACACAACCGTCACAACTATCTAGGTGGTCCTTAGAAGCATCGGTTAGTCCATTATAGAATATATCAAGTATTTCATTCTTCCCAAGAGGGTGATCAGGCAAAGAATTCAGTAGCTGGACGAGCCTCCCCCAAGGTTGTGGGAGACTCTCTTCTTCAACTTGCGCAAAGTTGTATATTTCCTGCAAGGCAGCTTGCTTCTTATGGGCAGGGAAATATTTTTCAGAGAGGTAGTAGATCATATCTTGGGGGCTACGCACACAACCAGGATCAAGAGAAGTGAACCAGGTCTTAGCACCATCCTTTAGCGAGAAAGGAAACAACTTAAGGATATAGTTGTGGCGGATCTTTTCCTCACTCGTGAATAGGGTGGCTATATCCTGCAGTTTGGTAAGATGTGCTACAACCGTTTCAGATTCATAACCGAGAAAAGGATCAGATTCGACCAGGGTGATTAACTCTGGGTCGATAGAGAATTTATAATCCTTAGCGAGAATTTATATCCTGCAGTTTGGTAGCAAACTTCAGGTCATATTTCATCCTAGCGTTCAAAGATTTTTCTTTCCACTTGCGTAGTAATTTCTCAACATCATAGCTATCCTTACAAGCAAGAAAGTCCTCAGCTATCTCTCCCTCCATAACATAACCCTCAGGCATATCAGGCAATTCATATCTAGGAGAGCTAGTTCTAACAGGTGAAATAACAGGTTCTACTTCAATAATCTCAGCAGTTTCAGACGTATCATCACATCTAGCAACAACTCTAGCAATTTGTGCATCAAGGAATGCACCTAGTGGCAAAGCAGTATCAAGCATAGCATCATCCCAAGCATCATGGACAGCAGAAGTAGCATCATCAAGCACAGGCGAGACATCAAAATTTCTAGCAAGAGGTGGTGTTGCAAACTTACTCATAACTGAAGGTGAATCAAGTGCAGGGTTAGATGGAAGTTCCTTACCTCTCCTCGTAGTTGAGGGCAATACTTTAGTTTTCGGACCTCTCGGATTCCTCATAGTGATCAGCAGACGTAAATCCCAAGTGACTCACAGAATATTGCTATGTCTCCCCGGCAATGGCGCCAGAAAAAGGTCTTGATAACCCACAAGTATAAGGGATCGCAACAGTTTTCGAGGGTAGAGTATTCAACCCAAATTTGTTGATTCGACACAAGGGGAAGCCAAAGAATATTCTCAAGTATTAGCAGTTGAGTTGTCAATTCAACCACACCTGAAAGATTTAGTATCAGTAGCAGGGTAGTGTGATAGCAACAATAGTAATAGTGTAAGCAGTAGCGGCAAAGTAACGTAGCAAGGACGAGTAGGAAAAACTCGTAGGCATTCGATTGGTGATGGATAAGTATGCTGGATGGTATTCATCATGCAACAATTATAACACGGAGAGATATGTAACTAGCTCCAGTTCGTCAATGTAATGTAGGCATGCATTCCGTATGTAGTCATACGTGCTTAGGGAAAAGAACTTGCATGACATCTATTGTCCATCCCTCCCGTGGCAGGGGGTTCCTAATGGAAACTACGAGATATTAAGGTTCTCCTTTTAATAGAGAAGCAGAACAACGCATTAGCGCTTGGTGAATACATGAACTCCTCATACTATGGTCATCTCCGAGAGTGGTTCCGGCTATTGTCACTCCGGGGTTGCCAGGTCATAACACATAGTAGGTGACTACAATTGCAAGATAGGATCTAGAACACACATATATGGACGAGAACATAATAGGTTCAGATATGAAATCATGGCACTTGGGGCCCTGTGAGAAGCATTCAGCATGACAAAGTAGTAGCAACATCAATCTCAGAACATAGTGGATACTAGGGATCGATCCCCGTCAAAACTAACACGATTACATGATAGATCTCATCCAACCCATCGTTGTCCAACAAGCCTACGATGAGATTAGTCATGATCGGTGAAGAGCATCATGGAATTGGCGATAAAGGAAGGTTGGTGATGACGATGGCGACAATCTCCCCTCTTCGGAGCCAGAACGGACTCCAGGAGGTGGCGGCGCCTTCGTATCGTTAAACGCGATGAACCCTTCTCCTTTATTTTTTCTGGACGAAAGGGACTAAATAGAGCTGGAATTGGAGGCGGTGGAGCTCCGTGGGCCCCACAAGCCTGCTAGACGCGGCCAGGGGGGCGCCTGGTGGGCTTGTGGGCTCCAAGTTCCACTCCTCCGGTTGATTCTTGCACCAGTATTTTTTATATATTCCACATAAATTCTCATAAATTTCCAGGTCATTCCGAGAACTTTTATTTCTGTGCAGAAACAACACCATGGCAATTCTGTTGAAAACAACGTTAGTCCGGGTTAGTTCCATTCGAATCATGCAAATTAGAGTCCAAAACAAGGGTAAAAGAGTTTGGAAAAGTAGATACGACGGAGACATATCAATCTCTCACTGGTTTGCCTCACCTAGCTTGCTACTCGCTTGGGATGGCAGGAAACTCACTCGATGGCGAGGGAAAAATAGAGCACAACAGTTTACCCAGGTTCGGGCCACTGTGAAGCATAAAACTACTGCTTTGATGGATTCCCTCTTGTGGAGGTTGGTGGATAAACTAGTACAGTGCTTGGGAGCCTTCGGAGGCTGGGTGGCTTTGCGTGGAGCTAGTGGGCGAATGAATGGTTCGGATCGGATCCCCTCTACGAAGCAACCTATCCTCTAATTATAGAGGCGTCCCTGGTCCTCTTCCCTTATCATTTTAGCGGGAAGGGATCCCACAATAGCCAATTTTGAAGGGGAAGACGGGAACATGCTCCCCTGCCCAAAGGTGGTCTTCGCGTGCAAAGTGGCTGCCCGCGCTGCAGGGATGGGCCCGGGAATGACGTCTGTCCTGCTGGCGGGTGGCGACGACCTTGTTGCACCAGAAGGGAAACCTTTGGAAGATGCCTTTGGAACCCTAGTACGTCCTTGCCCCTTTGCACTAAAGGGGAAACTGCTCCGCCCTGTTGTCTGCTGCTTGCCTGTCCTTCCCTTGCGTCACACTTAACTCCTGAGGCCGGGTCTCACCTCGGAATATCCGTCGCTCCTGAGGGGTCCTGAGGAGGCCCTCTGTGGGTCTTGATGTCGTTCCTCCTCGTGAGGCTTGAGCCCTCACGAGGGCCTAGCCTTGAGTGTTGTCGGGCCCGTTGGTCTGCTTGATGAAGTGGGCCAGCCCTGGGCCACAAGCAGGAAGGTCTGGGTACCCCCATTCCCAGAATGCCGACAGATAAACGTGTTCGAAGATGAGAAGACTGAAGTGGGGATGTTGGTAGCCGAGGTGATTAACTTGTTCCGAGGTGGAGGGACAGGGATGGATCTTCTCGAGACATTCCTTGGCTGCCGCATCCAGCTTCTTCAGGCGAGAGACCATGCCATGTGGCACTACTCGGACCCTAGGGACTCCACTCGGTCGCATCCCGAGGAGGTTTCGGAAGAAACCGTAGCCTAGTGGATTAAGAGCATCACCGAACCTTGTGAAAATCCCATAGGAGCCAAGCGGGTTGCACCTTATTCTATAGAGAACAAACCACGGAAATTGGTATGTTATATCCTTTCCAATTGCTTTGATGTTTCTGTCGAGTGACTGGATATTTGACCGACTGATTTTTCTACTTTTGTTCCTTGTAGGTGTAGACTCACTTGCATTCTCTCGTACCTAACAGGGATCAATTTGACATCGGAGGGGAAAGTGAAGGTGGCAGCATTGACAATGATTACATTGAGGATAGGGAGGAGAGTGAGGATGACTCGGGTGACAGTAAGGAAGAAGACGTGTCTCCTTTGCGCCCCGAGCCATGGTCCAAGCATCGTCACGATCCAACGGCTGCTCCAAGCAAGACTTTAGCATCCAACAGAAGGAATGTGAAGCGCGACACAGCTATTGCGACTGACTCTGTAGAAAAGGCTGCCAAACAACCCAAGCCAGATGTGCCCAAGTTTCGGAAGGTCTGCCCCGTATGAGAATTGCCGTGCTAGTTGCTTCAACGTGAGTATTCATCTATTTCTTTCTATTTTCATTGTGACTTTCCATCTACTTGATGACCAAGTGAAATTTGTTCGCCAGGGCTGCTACTGCGGTGACATCGCGTGTTGAGGATGAAGAAGATCCCATGGACTTGGATGCTGTGGACATGCCTGCTTCTCAACGAGGTATAATAAGTCTTTGTTTTACTCTATTTTCTAGATCGAGTCTATCGGTTGAACTTAACCGATACTGTCGATTGACAGCCAAAGACGTCATCCTCTGGGATGATGATCGAGAACTGCAACATACTGCTGCGGAACAGACTCCTGACATGCGTGCAACACCTATGTTGAGTGTTCCTCTAGCCAGTTCGACCGCTCTGATTACAAGTCCGCCGACTGGTTCAACTGTTGTGACAACTATGCCTACTCTGCCTCCTCCGGTGACTCTCGTTACCACCGCTGTGATAACGATTCCTTCCACACTTGCATATTCTATGCAACATGTCCCGGAGGATCAGACTGGAGCTGCAAAAGAAGTTATGATTCAAGCCGGACTGATGATGCATCGGACCAGAGAGGCATACGAGGCTAGTAAGTTGTCATGCGATGCCGGTTCGGTGCTTCAAGCGAACATCCGAGTAAGTGCAATTATAAGTTAATTTCTGATTGAATCCTGTTAACCTTGTTGTATATCTTGCTTTCCCATTGAGTCTTGTCAATCTTGCTTTCCGACTGAGTCTTGTCAATCTTGCTTTTACACCCACTAGGGGTACGTTGTGTTGTTGTTTGTCTCTATTCTAGTGGGGGCACGGTGAGTGAACGCCGTGGGTGTAGTCCCCGAGACCGCTGTCGAATGCTTGCATCGGCAAGGGTCTGATTTGAAAAGTTATTCCCGTTTTTGACTCGGCGATGCCGGACCTGGTCAGGTGGTTTTGTATCTAGTGGGGGCACGCTAAGTGCACCCACTAGGTGTAGTCTCCGAGGCCGTTGTCGAGTGCTTGCCTCGGCAGGGGTCTAATTGTAAAACACGCTCTGTATCTTTATCGTGACTCGGCTAGGACGGACCTAGTCGAGTGGTTTCATATCCACTAGGGGCACGCTAAGTGCACCCACTAGGTGTAGTCCCCGAGACTAATGTCGATCGTGTACGAAGGACATTAGTCTTAAGAACTTGGGTGGGTGCGTGGTCCCCTATTTGGTCGAATGAACCGTATTTCTCCACTTGGAAGTAGAAAAATACTAGTGTCCACTGAATTATTCCCTTGATGTTTTTCAGAAAGCCTGTGAGATTGGATCTAAGTATGCCAAGGTGGAATCAGAGAAGAACCAGCTTCACCTGGATTTGGAGGTGAAGACCAATGACTTTGATGCCTTGAAGAAGACACTCGAAGACAAGGACAAGGTCCTTGCAGAGGTTAAAGAAACGTCTGAGGGTGCTGAGAAGAAGCTCTTGGACATTGGTAAGTTGGAAGAAGAAATCACGAAGTTGAAGAAAGAACGACTCGAATGGGGAAAAAAGCTTGATCAAATGGCGAAGAGGGGAAATGCTATGGAAAGTTTTCTAAAGGACTTCCTCACCAAGATGCTCGCGACGCTTACTGGTATGCTTCCTGCACCGAGTGAATATTTACGAACTTTACCGAATGAATTGTGACTCATTTTTCATTTTTCCCCTCGCACAGAATTCTGTCTGGACTTTGACAAGGAGACTGAAGAGGTGGAGCTATATCTGGATCCTACCAAGTCACCTGTTCCAGATGCTATGGCCGTAGACATGTTTCGTCTCAACGCTCGCCTCTTGAAGGTCCAGGGGTACATTGCCTGACTGCGAGCTAGTGTGGGGAAGATTGACAAGGAGTTGTGGCCTGAAGACACTTTCCAGAATGATCTGGAATCTGTGATGGCCTGGATCAGATTCCCGATAGAGTGTAGGCATGGAAGAAATCCGTTGCGCGATGCAAAGCCGATGTGACCCTTTCACTCGTCATAGTCCATTGTAAGGAAGCAAGAGAAGAAATCCGTTGAAGGCACACCAGGTGGCGAATACGAAGAGGCTCAAGTTTGAAGATTTGTTGGAGACCTTCATCAGCGCGGCGACTCGCATTGCTGATGGGATCAACCTTGATACCTTCGTTGAGCCTGCAAGTCCAGGCGAGCCTTGAGATGAAACTACGATCACTACCAAACTACAATTCGCCTCGGTATGCCGAGTGTTACTGTCTCGTTAAAACTTCGTTCGGGTGTTAAACCCGAGTACTTTCTGTCTGCATGGATGACTTTAACCCGTGCTGGATTCCTTTGAATTTATCTCCATTTGGAGTTTGTTTGATTTTTGAATGTTCTCGAGTGAATAGGTTGCTATTCACTCGGAAAGTGTTTAACTTAGGCGATAGATTTGCAGATAAGCCCGCGAGTGAAAGGATTGTCCTTCACTCAGAGTATATTCTATACTTAGGCGAAGACTGGTTCACAACTAAGGCCCCGAGTGAGAGGATTGCTCTTCACTCGGAGTAGTTTCTATACTTAGGCGAAGGCTGATTTGCAGCTAAGCTTCCGAGCGAATAGATTGTTATTCACTTGGAAGGGTTTTTAACTTAGGCGAAACATGTTCGTACCTAAGCCCCCAAGTGAGAGGATTGCTCTTCACTCTGAGTAGTTTCTATACTTAGGCGAAGACTGGTTCGCAGCTAAGCATCCGAGTGAAGAGATTGTTATTCACTCGAAAGGGTTTTTAACTCACGCGAAACATGTTCGCAGCTAAGCCCCCAAGTGAGAGAATTGCTCTTCACTCGGAGTAATTTCTATACTTAGGCAAGAGTGGTTCGCAGCTAAGCATCCAAGTGAATGGATTGTTATTCACTCGGAAAGGTTTTTCACTTAGTCGAAACATTTTCAAAGCTAAGCCCCCGAGTGAAAGGATTGTCCTTCACTCGGAGTATATTCTGTAATTAGGCGAAGACTGGTTCGCAGCTAAGCCCCCGAGTGAGAGGATTGCTCTTCACTCAGAGTAGTTTCTATACTTAGGCGAAGACTGATTCGCAGCTAAGCGTCCGAGCGAATAGATTGTTATTCACTCAGAATGGTTTTTAACTTAGGCGAAACATGTTCGCCGCTAAGCCCCCGAGTGAGAGGATTTCTCTTCACTCAGAGTATGTTTTGGATGTGAAACTGCTCGATCGGAATCGACACAAATTGAACAAATTATGACTTTGCCAAGCAACATTGTTCAATAAACTCTCTTATTACATCAATCCAACTGGTTGTCAAGCATAAAAACGTCGGAGTAGATCCACATTTCAAGCTCGGGGTTCAGTGGCTCTCTTCTTGAGGTTGTAGTGATTATAAGCTCCATTGTTCAGTACCTTGGTGATGATGAATGGTCCTTCCCATGTAGGGGCTAACTTGTGAGGTCTCCGTTCATCCACTCGGAGCACCAGATCACCTTCCTGGAACACCCGACTCATGACATGTCTTGCATGAAAGCGCCAAAGATCATGTTGATACGCAGTCGGCCAAATTAAGGTTATCTCACGATCTTCTTCCAAAAGATCCACTCGGTCTTGACGCGCCTGTTCAGCTTCAGCCTCCGAGTATAAATCCACACGGGGAGAATTATGAAGGATATCACTTGGCAAGACAACTTCAGCTCCATACACCAAGAAGAAGGGTGTGCGTCCAGTTGACCGGTTAGGAGTTGTTCTCAAGCCCCACAAAATAGATGGCAGTTTAGTTACCCAGGCTCTCGCTGCATGTTCCAAGTCCCGCATGAGTCACGGTTTCAGCCCTTGAAGGATAAGGCCGTTCGCCCGCTCAGCTTGTCCATTGGTTTGGGGGTGAGCGACGGACGCATAATCCACCTGAGTGCCTTGAGCAGAGCAAAAGCGCTTGAACTCTTCTGAATCGAAGTTGGAGCCATTGTAGGTTATGATGTTGTGAGGAACTCCGTATCGGAATGTTATATCCCTCATGAATTTGATGGCGGTGCACGAGTCCAAGTTCTTTATTGGCTTGGCTTCAATACATTTAGTAAACTTGTCGACTTCAACAAGCAAGTGTGTAAATCCATTCTGACCTGTTCGGAAGGGGCCGACCATATCCTAACCCCAAACAACAAATGGCCAGACGAGCGGAATGATCTTCAAGGCAGACGCATGCTTGTGAGACAAGTTATAATAGAATTGGCAACCTTCATAGTGATCAACGATATCTTTGGCCATCTCATTAGCATGCGGTCAGAAGAACCCAGCTGGGTATGCTCTGGAAACAGTGGCCCAAGAGGACACATGATGGCCACATGTCCCCGACTGGATTTCTTCCAGGATCAGTTGGCCCTCCTCAGGGGAGATGTACCATTGAGCTATGCCAGTAATGCTTTCTCTGTACAACTGATCTCCCATCATAGTAAAAGCCTTCGATCTCCGAAGAATTTGCTTAGCTTCGGCTTCATATTCAGGGAGTTCTCTTCTCAGGATGTATGCAATGTATGGTACTGTCCACTCGGGTGTGATCACTAGGGATTCCATAACTATATCAACCACTGCAGGGACGTCAATCTCAGTCAGATTGGAGGTGCTCGTCGGTTCCGGGGGCTCTTCAGTGAAAGGATCCTCTTGCACCGAAGGAATATGCAAGTGCTCCAAGAACATATTGCTCGGGACAGGTTTCCGAGTGCATCCAATCTTGGCCATTTCATCAGGTGCTTGGTTTTTCACTCGAGGAACATGGTGGAGCTCGAGACCTTCAAACTTCTTTTCAAGTTTCCTTACTGCATTGCAATATCCACTCATGGCAGGGTTCCTGACATCCCATTCCTTCATCACTTGATTGACCACCAAATCTGAGTCGCCCTATACCATCAGGTGTCGGACGCCGAGTGAGATGGCCATACACAACCCGTAAAGGAGGGCTTCATAGTCAGCCTCATTGTTGGAGAAATCAAAATGAATCTGGAGGACATAATTGAGCTTGTCGCCTTTTGGAGACACCAATACCATACCAGCATCGGACTCATTTAACATTTTGGAGCCATCGAAGAACATAGTCTAGTGTGCCAAGTGAACTTAAGCTCGTTGCTGTTGTTCCACCCACTCGACCATGAAATGAGCAAGGGCCTGAGACTTGATAGCTTGTTGTGCCTCAAATTTGATGTCAAAATATAAGAGCTCAATGGCCCATTTAGCCACACGACCCAATGCGTCTCGATTGTGAAGAATCTCTGACAGTGGAGCATCACTGATGACTAATATAGAATGATCTTGAAAGTAATGCGCCACCTTCTTCGATGACATGTATATTCCATAAAGGAGCTTCTAGTAATGGGGATACCTTTCCTTCGAAGGGGTCAATACTTCAGAAATGTAATAGTCTGGGCGGTGGACCTTGTAGGCTTTTACTTCTTCTTCTCGCTCGACGGTCAGAACCGTGCTGACAACCTGATTGGTAGCTGTGATGTATAAGAGCAGAGGTTATTTGCTGTGCGGAGCAGCAAGCATCGACTGGGTGGAAAGCAGGGCTTTGAGCTCGACAAACGTTGCTTCTGCCTCGTCATTCCACTTGAACACATCTGATTTTTTCATCAGTTGGTATAAAGGTAGTGCCTTCTCACCGAGGCCAGAGATGAACCGACTCAATGCTGCCAGAAAGCCTATGAGCCTCTGGACATCGTGAACCCACACAGGGATTTGCATCTGGACGATGGCACCGTTCTTCTTGGGGTTGACATCGATCCCACTTTCGGAAACGAAAAAACCGAGTAACTTACCGCCAGGGACTCCGAAGGTGCACTTAGCTGGGTTCAGTTTGATGTCATACTTCCTTAGGTTAGCAAATGTTTCTGCTTGGTCAGTCAACAGGTCGGAACCTTTGCGAGACCTGACCACAATATCATCCATGTACGGTTCGACGTTCCAACTGATCTGATCAAGCAGACACTTCTAGATCATATGCATGAAAGTTGCACCGACATTCTTCAGACACAAAAGGCATGGTGATATAACAGAAACACCCAAAAGGGGTGATGAAGGCCTTTTTTTCATCTGGACCAAACAAACGGATCTGATGGTAGCCAAAATAAGCATCAAGAAAAGATAAACGCTCACACCCGGCGGTCAAATCGACAATTTGATCAATGCGGGAGAGCGAGAAGTGATCTTTCGGGCATACCTTATTAATGTTCTTGAAGTCGATACACATACGAATGGATTTGTCCTTCTTGGGGACCATGCCGACATTCGCGAGCCACTCGGAGTGGTAGACGTCGCGAATGAACTTTGCCTCCAAGAGTCACGCCACCTCTTCGCCAATTGCTTTTCTATTTTCTACTGTGGACTGTCGCAAATGCTCCTTAACAAGCCCTGCCTTCGGATCCACTCTCAATCAGTGCTGAGCCAGTTCCCTGGGTACACCCGGCATGTCAGCAGGCTTCCATGCAAAGATGTCCCAGTTCTCATGGAGGAACTAGATGAGCTCGGCTTCCTATTTGATGTTGAGTGTTGTGGAGATGTTGGTTGGAGCAACATTGGGATATGTCGAGTGGATACTCACTGGTTTGACTTCACCTGCCGATTGTAAAGCAGACTCAGAAGTGGGCTTATGGGAGCGCATGAGGTCGCCAGGATCAGCATTCTTCCGATATTCCTCGAGTTCAATCACAACCATATGTTGATCAAAAAATTTAGAGCCTTGTTGCAAACACTCTTTGGCTCTGTGTCGATTGCTTGTGACTGTAATGACTCCCTTGGGTACTGGCATCTTCATCTTCACATATACGTAACATGGTCGGACCATGAAACGAGCATAGGTCGGACGGCCAAGGATGGCATGGTATGCACTCTGGAAATCTACCACCTCCAATGTTAACTTCTACCTGTGAAAGATCTTGTCGGAGCCAAAAACGACGTCCAAAGCAATCTGGCCGAGTGACTTGGCCTTATTTCCGGGAATGACTCCATGGAACTGCATTGTGATCTTGCTGAGTCGGGACATCGGAATGGCCATCCCCTTAAGAGTTTCTGCATAAAAAAATATTCAGCCCACTCCCTCCATCCATCAGGACCTTGCGAAGCCGAATGCGCTCCACAACTCGATCGACCACCAAAGCCTGTTGACCAGGGGTAGTGACAAGAGCTGGGTGATCCGACTGATCAAACGTTATGGGCCTCTGCGACCATTTGAGGTATGTGGGGGTGGAAGGCATGGCCATATTGACTTCTTTGTTGATGACCTTCAATCGACTCACTACTGGAAAAACATAATTTGCCGACAGCTTTCAGTTTTGCCGTCAGCAATTTCACGGGGCTGACAGCAAAGAGACTTTGCCCTCGGCCAAAATAAGTACTGACGGCATATGAGAGGCTGACGGCATAGATAATCTATGCCGTCCGCTTTGTCTAAGCCGTCAGCCAGCTGACGGCAAAGGCGAAAAACACTGACGGCATATGGAGACTGACGGCATAGGGAGCTCCCGGGTCCCACGTCCGACCACGGCTTAACGGGGCACCGCTTTGCCGACAACCAGCTGACGGCAAAGCCTAAACGTTGTCTTTGCCGACAGCTAGCTGACGGCATAGCTCGGTTGTTTCCCCCGTGCACACGACCTAACTGCATGCCCTAACGGTCGGTTCTCTCTCCCTGCTCTCCCTACTCTCCCTGCTCTCCCGACCCACCGCCGTCGTCTCGCACCAGCCCCACCCCATGCCGCCCCGCCGCGCCGCCCCGCACTAGCCCCACCCTGCGCCAGCCCCACCCCGCGCCGCCCCGCCCCGCCGCGCCGTCCCGCACCAGCCCCACCCCGCGACGCCCCGCCGCACCGCCTGCACCAGCCCCACCCCACGCCGCCACCCGCCAGCCCCGCACCAGCCCCGCCCTGCGCCGGCCCATCCCAGCCCCACCCCGCGCCAACCCCACCCTGCCGCTGCCCCGAGCCATCCTCGCCCGACTCGCGGGTGAGCTCCTCCTCCCCGTTTTTCATTTTTTTAGTTTATTTTTCTATGTTAGTTAGATCTGTTAGTAGTAGATTTTTAGTTAAATTTAGTTAGCAATTACTTAATGGTAGATTTTTAGTTAAATTTAGTTAGCAATTATTTAGTTAGCAATTAGAAGGAGATACTTAGCGTGTTTGGTAGTTTATGGGAAAGGGACTGGGAATTTGTAAGAGGGAGTTGGCCGAGGGATTTACATGGGTAGTGGACTATTTAGTCCCAATCCAGCGTTTGGTATTGGTTGGGAATTATCTGTGGGAATAATTCTTATGAACAAAGAAAGGAAGGGTAGGTTACGAGAGATGTTCTCCTATTTGACGTAGATTAGGAAGTAGTTAGCGTTGGCCGGTTTGTTTAGAGGAGAAATTATGCTACCGCATGCATTTAGCTAGTTTGTTCGTAGTTTTTTCTTTCTTTTGCTTCTGGAGTGAAAAGGACGTGGATGTCGCCTAGAGGGGGGGGTGAATAGGCGCTTTAAAATAGTTAAGGTTTAGGCTTGAACAAATGCGGAGTAAAACTAACGTTTAATATGTCAAGCACAAAACCTACAAACAACTAGGCTCACCTATGTGCACCAACAACTTATGCTAAGCAAGATAAACAACTAAGTGATAGCAAGATATATTACAATAAACAATATGTCTATCACAAAGTAAAGTGCATAAGTAAAGGGTTCGGGTAAGAGATAACCGAGGCACGGGGAGACGATGATGTATCCCGAAGTTCACACCCTTGCGGATGCTAATCTCCGTTAGAGCGGTGTGGAGGCACAATGCTCCCCAAGATGCCACTAGGGCCACCGTAATGTCCTCATGCCCTCGCACAATGCAAGATGCCGTGATTCCACTAAGGGACCCTTGAGGGCGGTCACCGAACCCGTACAAATGGCAACCCTTGGGGGCGGTCACCGAACCCGTACAAATGGAAACCCTTGGGGGCGGTCACCGAACCCGTACACGTGGCAACCCTTGGGGGCAGTTACCGGTACCCGTACAAATTGCTCGGGGCAATCTCCACAACCTAATTGGAGACCCCGACGCTTCCCGGAGCTTCACACCACAATGATTGAGCTCCGGGACACCACCAAGCTTCTAGGACGCCGAAGCATCCACGAAGAACAATATCAAGGGTACTAAGTACCAAAGGTAGTAAGCTTCTCAACTTCTCACTTCCACGTATCACCGTGGAGAACTCAAACCGATGCAACTAATGCAATGGCAAGAACACACGAAGTGGTCAAGTCCCTCACACTCAAATCCCTCCACAACAACAAAAGCTATGGAGAAATATGAGAGGAAGAACAAGGAGCTCACAAAGAACTCCAAGATCAAGATCCAAGGAGTTCCCCTCACATAGAGGAGAAAGTGATTGGTGGACATGTGGATCTAGATCTCCTCTCTCTTTTCCCTTAAGAACAAGCAAGAATCATTGGAGGGATAGAGAGTAATCAAGCTCTAAGAATGTCAACAATGGAGATAGAACAAGAGCTCAACGGATGGATAAGACCAAGGGGGAAGAAGACCCCCTTTATATAGTGGGGGAAGGAATCAGACCGTTACCCCCACTTTCTGCCCGAGCTCCAGCGGTACTACCGCTGGCTGCAGCAGTACTACCGCTGGTACTCCAGCGGTACTACCGCTCGCACTCCAGCGGTACTACCGCCAGCTAGCGGTACTACCGCTAGCTGCAGCGGTACTACCGCTGGCACTCCAGCGGTACTACCGCTGGGCCCATGGTAGTGCAATGGCACTACCACCGCCAAGAAAGTCTTCGCAAAAAGGTCCGTCCACGAACAACCGCTAGGCAGGCGGTACTAAGCTCCTGGAGCCGTACTACCGCTGACCAGGGGCGGTACTAGCGCCAGTTAGCGGTACTACCGCTAGGGCCAGCGGTACTACCGCCAACTCCAGCGGTACTACCGCTAGGTCCAGCGGTACTACCGCTCGCCACTGAAACAGCCATAACTTTCGCATACGAGCTCCGAGTCGAGCAAACCCAAGCTTGTTGGATTCAGGACGACAAGGGCTATCCAAACAGCGACGTGGAAAACTTAAGACCATGCGGCTATGAATATGCCAAAGATCTAGAGATGTGATATCTCTATGAATGAAGAACCGGCAAAAACTCCAACATCGAAAACATCATAGTAGATGCATATGGACTCTGTTTTCGATGAACTCGAGCTTGTCACGAAGATGACCATAAGCTCTAAAACTCACAAAGAGAAACACCAAACAAGAACCAAGAAGTATGATGCAAGAATGCAAATGGTTTGAGCTCTCAATGAACGATACGATCAAGCTACTCACTTGAGAGCCCCCCTTGATAGAACAGCAATCTATCCTAACCAGAAAACCTATCAAGGGCAAACCTATACCTTGCACCTCGTCCTCTTGAGCTACATGATGATGATCTTGGCTTCCTCAAGATGGACCACCTTTCTTGATTGTGTTGGCTTGATGAAGACTAGTTGATTGCTCCCCCATACTCACTATGGGTGAGCCACTCTTCAGCATATCTTCACAAGTCCATTGCCACCACAATGAACAGCAGGCTTCAAGCAAGATATCTTCGTGTTGATCCACTTGAACTTGCACACCGCCATCTTGATAACGATCACCACTTGACGTCATCCTTCATGGGTTGTATGAGATCTTCCTCTAGACGCAAGCCCATGGAAGCACACCTAACCCCCACATAGAACTCTCACAAAGACCATGGGTTAGTACACAAACACGTAATGGACAATGCTTACCATACCATGGGATCACTTGATCCCTCTCGGTACATCTTGTACGCTTTGTGTGTTGATCATCTTGATTTACTCTTTGCCTGAGATCTTGATCAACCATGTGTCTCTATGACCATTCTTTGGATAATACCTTGAATACCATCTTGGTCATCATATAAACTCCTTGAACCCAACAGATGGACTTCAAGAAGTGCCTATGGACAAATCCTATAAATGTAACTTAAGGCAGCCATTAGTCCATAGGAATTGTCATCAAGTACCAAAACCACATGTGGAGATATATGCTCCAACATGGAGGTGGGCCACAAAATCAGTAACAATATGTTTTCAGACGTCAACTCCCATTCCTTCGCTGAATTACCAGGGCTCCCCACGGTAGAGATCGATGGGAGTTGGCCCTAGTAATTCCCCTTCCCCTTCCCTGGTTAAATCCCAAGTCCCTGAACCAATCAACAGATTTTTAGTCTCGTTAATCTTAAACTCCCATTCCCTACCTCCAACTCCCCCAACCAAACACGTTGTAAGAGAAGAGGAAGAAGAAGAAAAGGAAAAAGAGAAAGAAGAAGGGGAGAATTATTTAGTTAGAAATTATTTAATTACCGCGAGTAGAAAAAGAGAAAGAAAAGAAGAAAAGGAAAAAGAGAAAGTAGAAGGGGGAGAAAAGTTAAATTTAGTTAGCAATTATTTAATTACCGCGAGTGCGTATTTGTGTTGATTGAGTGCATTTAAATGTGCAGTAGCTTCTCCGTGAGGGATTGGTTTTCGACGACCTCCCCTGCATTCGAAAGTGAGCACATTTGTTAACTCCTCCTCCACCCCCTTTATTTTGCTCTGTTCCGGCCTTCGTGCTGATGACACTATCTAGCTAGGTATTTTTAGTATTAAAATGCAAAGATGTTGTGTAACCAATATGCGTCTCCCGTTCGAAAGGGTTCCTGTCATAAATATGCATGCATTTGCATATTTATAACGGTGATTCTTTCGAATTGTCCAATGTTATCCATGGACAGCCCGGGTATGTGTAGATTGGGTCGTTTCCCACGCTTTGCTCCCGATCCCATGCAGAGTTTCGACAGCTCCTCCTTGTTGTTATCCAGGTACACATCCTCTCGGTTAGTTGCTGAGACGTGTATCAGGAGAACAACGGGGAGGTGCTGCCGAAATTTTGCGTTGGGTCGGGAGCAGAGCATGGGGAAATGACCCAATCTACACATACTCGGGTGGGATTAGGACCCATATTTACCTAGTAGCTGGTAGGTGTGCATGCCGTGCATCCCAATGTATTAACCATGATTAAAAAATGGTCATAATTAATTTAACATACTTCATGAATTGATAATTTATATTGTTTTATATGTGAATACTATGTAGCTAGCTTGCCAGAATGACTGATCGTGAATGGATGTACACCGGTCATAGTCAAAGAGATATGACCGATGAATGGTTGAGCAAAACCTATGAATTCGTGGAAACGGCGTTTTCTAAAGGCCAGCCAAAAACATGGTGCCCCTGCACTAAGTGCAAGAATTATTCGCGACAGACAAAGAATGTAATGGGTAAACACCTGCAGATGCATGGTTTTACTCCCGGCTATACCTTGTGGACATTTCATGGTGAGTCGGCCCAACGTAACAGAGACGAGGTGTTGCGTCGGCGCATCGATGATTATGGTACAGGGATTGAAGACATGGTGAATGACTTTGATGATGCTCGGGACAAGGACGAAGAGATGGAGGAATCCGCGAAAGCCTTCTATGCCATGTTGGAGTCTTCAAAACGTCCTCTTCACGAGCACACTAAGATTTCTCAGCTAGATGCCATCGCACAAGTAATGGCTCTGAAAGCCCAGCTCAACATTGGAAGAGACCTGTTTGACTCAGTGATGATCCTATTTGGGCGCTTTCTACCAGAAGGTCATATTATGCCTTCGAACTTATATGAGTCAGACAAAATCCTTAGTGCACTCAAGATGCCGTATGAGCAGATACATGCTTGTGAGAAGGGATGTGCCTTATTTAGGAAAGAGTATGCGGACAAAACATATTGTCCATTTTGCAAGTCCTCCAGATATGTTGAGGTAGAAAACGGTGAAGGTGAGAAGAAGCAGAGCAAAATCCCCGTGAGTGTCCTACGGTATATGCCGATCCTAACAAGACTTCAACGACTTCACATGCTCGAAGAAACAGCAAAACAGATGACATGGCACAAACATGGAATTAGGAAAGATTTAGATGAACATGGAGTTCCGATGTTGGTACACCCTTCAGATGGTGACGCATGGAAGGCATTCGATAGTATACATAAGGAAAAAGCTAAAGAACCAAGGAATTGTCGAATCGCCATCAGCCTCGATGGGTACAATCCTTTTGGTATGACGGCTACCCAATATAGTTGCTGGCCTGTATTTGTCATTACCCCCAATCTTCCACCATCATCCATTATGCAAAGAAAGCACATATTTCTGACGTTGATAGTTCCAGGGCCAAACTACCCGCGGAAGAATAAGAGTGTGTACATGCAACCGCTGATGGATGACTTGGAAGAAGCTTGGGTGAATGGGGTCAACACATACGACGCAGCTAAGAAAGAGAACTTTCAAATGTATGTTTGGTACCAATACTCGTTGCATGATCTGCCAGCATTTGCGCTTTTCGTTGCCTGGTGTGTGCATGGAAGGTTCCCATGCCCACAATGCAAGACAGCTCTTAAGTTTCATTGGTTGCCGGCGGGTGGGAAGTATTCCTTCTTTGACTTGCATAGACAGTTCTTGCCTATGGACCATCCATTCAGAAAAGACAAGAAGAATTTCATGAAAGGTAAAGTTGTCAAACACTCAGCACCACCTGCGTTGACGGGGCACAAATTAATGAACATTTAAAATCTATGGAGCCTGATCCAAACCGTCCAGGGTATTTCTTGGTTTATAATGAGGAACACGCCTGGACCCACAAGCCATGCATCTGGGATCTCCCCTACTTCGAAGACCTCTTACTTCCACACAACATTGACATGATGCACACTGAAAAGAATATCGCCGAGGCCCTTCTTGGCATATTTTTCGGCACTGATACGGGCAAAGATAATATAAAGGCTAGAGTTGACCAGGACACTCTGTGTGATAGGCCATCACTAAACATGCGAGAACCGAAAGGAAGAAAAAATTGGTCCAAACCACCTGCCTGGTACAATCTTGAGAAGGGAGCAATAAGGGAAATCCTCTTGTGGGTGCAAAAAAATTTGTTGTCCCCCGATGGGTATGCTGCGAATATAGAGAGGGGAGCGAGCGTTGAAAAAATGAAAAATTTTGGGCTCAAATGTCATGATTGGCACATATGGCTTGAGCGGATAATGCCGGTGATGTTGCGTGGCTATATCCCCGAGGCTGAATGGCTAGTATTGGCCGAGTTGAGCTATTTCTTCCGTGTTCTTTGTGCTAAAGAGTTGTCGCATGCCTTGATAGATGACATGGAAGAGTTGGCGCCTGAGTTGCTCTGCAAGTTAGAGAAGATTTTTCCACCAGGCTTCTTTAATCCGATGCAACACATGATTTTGCATCTCCCAACCGAGGCAAGATTGGGTGGCCCTATGCAAAATCGTTGGTGCTACGCAACTGAAAGAATGCAGAAGACACTTGGAGGAAAATTTAAAAATAAACGTAAAATTGAAGCATCGATGGCCGAGGCCTTCATTACCGAGGAGGCGGCAAACTTCGTCACAACACACTATGATGCCACTATGCACAGCTTGCATAATCCAAAGCCTCGGTACAATCTGGGCGACCCCAAAACGACGTGAATCCAATCTCAGCCTTTTCAAAGGGAAGCTCGCACCTTCTGGTGTGGGAAAACCAAAGTTTCTGTGCGTCGAGGCGTGGCGCACACTAACGATGTATATATTGAACAATTTAACAGAAGTTCGGCCATACATCGAGTAAATGCTCTGTACATTGTTTCGCAACTTTTAACAAGTTTTGTGTCTAACAACTATTATTAATTGATACAGTCGATACGTCGAACAATTCTCGAATGGTGTTGCAATCGAAAAAGAATCCATTCTCGAGTATGAACTTCTTGAAAAGACAGGAGGCGGCTATCCCGGTTTCATCTCTTGGTTCAAAAAAACGGTACCTCCCTTATATATAATAAGTGATTTCCTTTGTTGCTATTACTCATGAGTAACACACCAAACTCTATCTTTTCTTAACTTCTAGGCTAATTCAGATGAGCAAGTCGACGATGAATGGAGACAAATAGCTAATGGTTTTGACTTTAAGGTCCGTACATTTCAGAAGTACGACATCAACGGGTATCGCTTTCGTACTGCTAGGAAAGAGCTTTCAATGCCCGGTCGAAAAACAAACAATTCCGGTGTCTCTGCTATAGGCGAGTGAGGTGTCGAGTATTATGGAAGACTTGAAGAAGTCTACGAACATCATTATTATGGTGAAAATCCTCCGAACGTTGTTGTGTTCGAATGTCATTGGTTTGATCCTACTAAGACAAGACGGACTCATGAACATCTTGGGATTGTCGAAATTCGACAAGACAGGCAGTTAAGCGGTGCCGATGTCTATATTGTGGCTCAACAGGCCACCCAAGTTTTCTATCAGCCATATTGTCGTCAAAGTGTTAAGAACCTAGAAGGTTGGTATGTCGTGTTCGATGTTCCGCCACATCTTAGACCACCTCCCGCAAATGAAGACGATTATGAACCTCAAATTGACCCAATAACATATGATGGAGAATTCTTCCAAGAATCACGTGGTGTCAAACGTCGTACCCGAAACTGCTCTACGTCCACCCTCAACATGGAGAAACAAGACTCACGTGATGATGAGGAAGAAGTGGAAGTAGAAGAAGTTACCAATGCCGATGAGCTATCAATGCTTGATCGGTTACAAAAAGGCCTTCCACATGATGTCCCTGAACCCGATGACGATATCAGTCATGACGACACGTGTGATACTGATGATGATTTTGCTTCAATTGACCATGGAGAAGAGACAGATGATCCAGACTATTAGTACTTTGTATGCATCCAAACATTGTTGTTTAATTATTCAATTATTAGTTGAATTATTCATGTATTTATCATTGTTCATTTAATTATTGTCCTTGAATTTGTACTAATTATTTAACTATTTATCGTTACAGGTGGTGAGACATGGCAGGCGGGGATAAGTTGAGGATAGCACCTCGGCAGCTACGGAGAACTTTGTTGCAGAGCTTTGCCGAGGAGCCCCGTGGGAGAGGCGTAGGAAAGAAGAGAGGCAGAGGACGTGGTCGTGGGAGAGGGAGGCTGCATGATAGGAGCCAGTCGCCACCACCCTCGGATACTTCTGTCTCAGCCACTTCACCCTTGAAGACGAGGGTGTCACCGGTGCGGGGTCCTCCTGTCCAGGAGCAGACACCGATGCAGGGGCTGAGGCGGAGGCTGAGGCGGAGGGTGCTGAGGCGGAGGCTGAGGCGGAGGGTGCTGAGGCGGAGGCTGAGGCGGAGGGGGCTGAGGCAGAGGCTGAGGGGGCTGCCAACAAGTCGGTCTACCAACGTGGTATGACACGAGTTCCAGACCGATTGGAGTTGCAGCACAGGGTGTTCATTAACTCTGGCACGGTCTTATACCATTGTCTGTTGCCGTGCTAACCACATATTTTAACTCTTGCCTTGTTGCAGCATCATTCGAGAGTTGAATCCCACGATCCCTTTACTTCTCCTAGTGAGATCCCTAACAACCCAGCAACCAACGGAGATGGATCTTCTCCTCCGTTTCTTGGCATTCGGTAAGTTATTCCTCTCCTTCTTATTCTTCCTATTGTTTAGATCAACTTAGATTATGCCATGCTTTAGTTAGCTTAGTAAATTCTAGTTGATATTAGCCATGGTTTAGTTAGCTTAGTAAATTCTAGTTGATATTAGAGCTCAAAAATGTCATAATTAGTTTAGAAAGTTTAAAAAGAAACCAGAAGAGAAGAACAAACAAGATATGAAGAAATAAGAGAAGAAGAAAGAGGAGAAAAAGATAACTTCTCTTCTTTCTTTTTCTCTATCTTCTTCTTCTTCTTCCACTTCTTCCACTTCTTCTTCTTGTTCTTCCTGTTCTTCTTCTTCTTCTTCTTCCACTTCTTCTTCTAATTGCTTAGCTTAATTTAGATAACTTCTTTCTTATTGTATTCTTCTTCTAACTTCTTTCTCATTATGCAGATTTTGATAAAGCAGCATGGCATATGGATGGATGCTCGAGGGACTTTGTAATGCACTTGTGTAGTCTTAGATGAACTTTGTAATGCAATTGTATTTGTGGATGCCCTTGTGATGCTTTGTAATACTTTTTGATATTGTTTGCACTTTAATTACATATATTCGTGTTGTTTGCACTTGTGTTGTGCTGTTTGCACTTTTTGATGCACTTGTGGTGCTGTTGTTGTTTGCACTTTAGGGGCTGGGCAAATATATATATGTTGTTGTTTGTATCTATGTTTTGCAAATGCAGGGAATTAACAGAAAACAAATATGAAAAAAGAAGAGAGGGTCTTTGCCTACAGCTTACTGACGGCAACGGCTTTGCCATCGGTGGACTGACGGCAAAGAAGACACGTGGCGGCAGCCTGTGTATCCTGACAACTCTGGGAATACCAAATTTTCCCAGATTTTCGGCTTTGCCGTCAGCTGTGCTCCAGCTGTCGGCAAAGAGGCGACCAAGGGGACCCAGGGGTTTCGGCTTTGCCGTCAGCTTTGCTATGGCTGTGGGCAAAGAGGGGACCTAGGGGATCCAGGGCATTCGGCTTTGCCGTCAGCTTTGCTATGACTGTTGGCAAAGCCTGTCGTTAACCTTCTAACAAAGCTCGGCCTGCACCGTTGCCGCCACTGCTCTTTGCCGTCAGCCCGTGCCACAAAGCTGATGGCAAAGTCTTTGCCGTCGGTCGACCTTCAGCTGACGGCAAAGAAGGTCATTGCCGATAAATTCTTGGCCGGTACCTTTGCAGACAGCACACTGACGGAAAAGCCTTTGCCATCAGTTAAACTGTCCTTTGCTGTCAGCTCTCGCTGTCGGCAAACCAGCAGATTCCAGTAGTGACTCCTGCACTCTACATCAGCAAAAATCATCAGGGTTGCTTGAACTTTTGGGAAATCTGTTGGAATTATGCCCTAGAGGAAATAATAAATATAGTTATTATTATAATTCATGTATCAAGATAATCGTTTATTATCCATGCTATAATTGTATTTTATGAAGACTTATATACATGTGTGGATACATAGACAAAACACTGTCCCTAGTAAGCCTCTAGTTGGCTAGCCAGTTGATCAAAGATAGTCAGGGTCTTCTGACTATGTAAAAGGTGTTGTTGCTTGATAACTGGATCACGTCATTAGGAGAATCACGTGATGGACTAGACCCAAACTAATAGACGTAGCATGTAGATCGTGTCATTTTGTTGCTACTGTTTTCTGCGTGTCAAGTATTTGTTCCTATGACCATGAGATCATATAACTCACTGACACCGGAGGAATGCTTTGTGTGTATCAAACGTCGCAATGTAACTGGGTGACTATAAAGATGCTCTACAGGTATCTCCGAAGGTGTTCGTTTAGTTAGTATGGATCGAGACTGGGATTTGTCACTCCGTATGACAGAGAGGTATCTTAGGGCCTACTCGGTAATACAACATCACACACAAGCCTTGCAAGCAATGTAACTTAGTGTAAGTTGCGGGATCTTGTATTACGGAACGAGTAAAGAGACTTGCCGGTAAACGAGATTGAAATAGGTATGCGGATACTGACGATCGAATCTCGGGCAAGTAACATACCGAAGGACAAAGGGAATGACATACGGGATTATATGAATCCCTGGCACTGAGGTTCAAACGATAAGATCTTCGTAGAATATGTGGGATCCAATATGGGCATCCAGGTCCCGCTATTGTATATTGACCGAGGAGTCACTCGGGTCATGTCTACATAGTTCTCGAACCCGCAGGGTCTGCACACTTAAAGTTCGACGTTGTTTTATGCGTACTTGAGTTATATGGTTGGTTACTGAATGTTGTTTGGAGTCTCGGATGAGATCACGGACGTCATGAGGGTTTCCGGAATTTTCTGGAAACGAAGATTGATATATAGGATGACCTCATTTGATTACCGGAAGGTTTTTGTAGTTACCGGGAATGTACCGGGAATGACGAATGGGTTCCGGGTGTTCACCGGGGGGGGGGCAGCCCACCCCGGGGAAGCCCATAGGCCTTGGGGGTGGCGCACCAGCCCTTGGTGGGCTGGTGGGACAGCCCAAGAAGGCCCTATGCGCCATAGATAGAAAATCAAAGAGAAAAGAAAAAAAGGAGGTGGGAAAGAAGAGAAGGACTCCACCTTCCAATCCTAGTTGGACTAGGATTGGAGGAGGACTCCACCTCCCTTGGTGGCGCAGCCCTTGGGACTCCATGAGCCTCAAGGCAAGCCTCCCCTCCCCTCCTCCTATATATATGGAGCTATTAGGGATGATTTGAGATGACTTTTGCCACGGCAGCCTGACCACATACCTCCACGGTTTTACCTCTAGATCGCGTTTCTGCGGAGCTCGGGGGGAGCCTTGCTGAGACTAGATCACTACCAACCTCCGGAGCGCCGTCACGCTGCCGGAGAACTCATCTACCTCTCCGTCTCTCTTGCTGGATCAAGAAGGCCGAGATCATCGTTGAGCTGTACGTGTGCTGAACGCGGAGGTGCCGTCCCTTCGGCACTAGATCGTGGGACGGATCGCGGGACGGTTCGTGGGACGATTCGTGGGGCTGATCGAGGGACATGAGGACGTTCCACTACATCAACCGCGTTTCTTAACGCTTCTCCTGTGCGATCTACAAGCGTACGTACATCGGAAATCCCCTCTCGTAGATGGACATCACCATGATAGGTTTTCGTGCGCGTAGGAAAATTTTTGTTTCCCATGCGACGTTCTCCAACAGTGGCATCATGAGCTAGTTCATGCGTAGATGTCTTCTCGAGTAGAACACAAAAGTTTTTGTGGGCGGTGATGTGCGTTTTGCAGCCCTCCTTAGTGTTTTCTTGATCCCGTGGTATTGTTGGATCGAAGCGGCTCGGACCGACATTACTCGTACGCTTACGCAAGACTGGTTTCATCGCTACGAGTAACTCCGTTGCTCAAAGATGACCGACGAGTGTCGGTTTCTCCAACTTTAGTTGAATCGGATTTGACCGAGCAGGTCCTTGGATAAGGTTAAATAGCAATTCATATATCTCCGTTGTGGTGTTTGCGTAAGTAAGATGCGATCCTACTAGATACCCATGGTCACCACGTATAACATGCAACAACAAATTAGAGGACGTCTAACTTGTTTTTGCAGGGTATGCTTATGATGTGATATGGCCAACGATGTGATGTAATATATTGGATGTATGAGATGATCATGTTGTAATAGATAATATCGACTTGCACGTCGATGGTACGGCAACCGGCAGGAGCCATAGGGTTGTCTTTAAACTAATGTTTGTGCTTGCAGATGCGTTTACTATTTTGCTAGGATGTAGCTTTAGTAGTAATAGCATGAGTAGCACGACAACCCCGATGGCGACACGTTGATGGAGATCATGGTGTGGCGCCGGTGACAAGAAGCTCGTGCCGGTGCTTTGGTGATGGAGATCAAGGAGCATATGATGATGGCCATATCATGTCACTTATGAATTGCATGTGATGTTAATCCTTTTATGCACCTTATTTTGCTTAGAACAACGGTAGCATTATAAGGTGATCTCTCACTAAAATTTCAAGACGAAATTGTGTTCTCCCCGACTGTGCACCATTGCTACAGTTCGTCGTTTCGAGACACCACGTGATGATCGGGTGTGATAGACTCAATGTTCACATACAACGGGTGCAAAACAGTTGCACACGCAGAACACTCGGGTTAAGCTTGACGAGCCTAGCATGTGCAGACATGGCCTCGGAACACATGAGACCGAAAGGTCGATCATGAATCATATAGTTGATATGATTAGCATAGGGATGCTTACCACTGAAACTATACTCAACTCACGTGATGATCGGACTTGAGCTAGTGTAAGTGGGTCATGAACCACTCAAATAACTAGAGAGATGTATTTTTTGAGTGGGAGTTTAGCAAATAATTTGATTAAGTTAAACTCTAATTATCTTGAGCCTAGTATAAGTCCACTTTGAATATATTTGTGTTGTAGATCATGGCTTACGCGACAGTCACCCTGAATTTTAATACGTTCCTAGAGAAAGCTAAGTTGAAAGATGATGGAAGCAACTTTGTAGACTGGGCTCGTAATCTTAAGTTGATCCTACAAGTTGGGAAGAAGGATTATGTCCTTAATGCTGCGCTAGGAGATGAACCACCCACTATGGCTGACCAAGATGTTAAGAACGCTTGGTTAACACGTAAGGAGGACTACTCAGTAGTTCAATGTGCAGTCTTGTATGGCTTAGAGCCGGGACTTCAACGTCGCTTTGAGCGTCATGGAGCATATGAGATGTTCCAGGAGTTGAAGTTTATCTTTCACAAGAACGCCCGGATCGAGAGGTATGAGACCTCCGATAAATTCTATGCTTGCAAGATGGAGGAGAATTCGTGTGTCAGTGAACATGTGCTCAAAATGTCTGGGTACTCAAACCGTCTAGCCGAGCTGGGGATTGAACTCCCGCAAGAGGCTATCACTGACAGAATTCTTCAATCACTGCCGCCAAGCTGTAAGGGCTTTGTGTTGAACTACAACATGCAAGGGATGAACAAGTAACCCGGCGAGTTGTTTGCGATGCTGAAAGTCGCAGAGTCTGAACTCCGTAAACAGCATCAAGTGTTGATGGTGAATAAGACCATTAGTTTCAAGAGAAACGGCAAAGGGAAGAAGGGTAATTCAAAGAAGAGCGGCAAGCCTGTTGCCAAACCGACGAAGAAACCCAAAGCTGAACCTAAGCCTGAAATAGAGTGCTACTATTGCAAGGGTATGGGTCACTGGAAGCGCAACTGCCCCAAGTATCTGGCTGATAAGAAGGCGGCCAAAGAAAAATCAGGTATATTTGATATACATGTTATTGATGTGTACTTAACCGGCTCTCTAGTAGTGCATGGGTATTTGATACCGGTTCTGTTGCTCATATTTTCAACTCGAAACAGGAACTGCGGAATAGGCGAAGGCTGGCGAAAGATGAAGTGACGATGCGCGTAGGAAATGGTTCCAAGGTTGATGCAATCTCCGTCGGCACAGTTTCACTTCAGTTACCATCAGGATTAGTTATGAACTTGAATAATTGTTATTTTGTGCCTGCGGTGAGCATGAACATTATATCTGGATCTTGTTTATTGCGAGACGGTTACTCTTTTAAGTCATAGAACAATGGTTGTTCTATTTCTATGAGTAACATCTTTTATGGTCATGCACCCAATGTGAGAGGATTGTTCGTATTGAATCTTCATAGTGATAATACACATATACATAACATTGAGACCAAAAGAGTTAGAGTTAACAATGATAGCGCCATGTTTTTGTGGCACTGCCGTTTAGGTCATATTGGTGTAAAGCGCATGAAGAAACTCCATACCGATGGACTTTTGGAGTCACTTGACTTTGATTCGCTTGACACGTGCGAACCATGCCTCATGGGCAAGATGACTAAAACTCCGTTCTCCGGAACAATGGAGCGTGCCAGTGACTTGTTGGAAATCATACATTCCGATGTGTGCGGTCCGATGAGCGTGGAGACACGCGGCGGATATCGTTATTTTCTCACCTTCACTGACGATTTGAGTATATATGGGTATGTCTACTTAACGAACACAAGTCTGAAACGTTTGAAAAGTTCAAGCAATTTCAGAGTGAAGTTGAAAATCATCGTAACAAGAAGATCAAGTTCCTACGGTCTGATCGTGGGGGTGAATATCTGAGTTTCGAGTTTGGTGCTCACTTAAGACAATGGGAAATTGTTTCACAATTGACACCGCCTGGAAGACCACAGCGTAATGGTGTGTCCGAATGTCGTAATCGTACTTTATTAGAGATGGTGCAATCTATGATGTCTCTTACCGATTTACCGTTATCGTTTTGGGGTTATGCATTAGACATAGCTGCATTCACTTTAAATAGGGCACCATCAAAATCCGTTGAGACGACACCATACAAACTTTGGTATGGGAAAAGGCCAAAGTTGTCGTTTCTTAAAGTTTGGGGATGTGATGCTTATGTCAAAAAGCTTCAGCCTGAAAAGCTGGAACCCAAAGAGGAAAAGTGCATCTTCATAGGTTACCCGAAAGAGATAGTTGGGTACACCTTCTATCTCAAATCCGAGGGCAAAGTGTTTGTTGCTAAAAATGGAGCTTTTCTCGAGAAGGAGTTTCTCTCGAGATAATTGAGTGGGAGGAAGATAGAACTTGATGAGGTTGTCGAACCTCTCATCCCTCTGGATGGTGGCGTAGGGCAAGGGGAAACCCGTGTCGTTGCGATGCCGGTTGAGGAGGAAGTTAATGATGATGATCATGAAACTCTGGTTCAAGTTCCTATCGAACCGCGCAGGTCGACGAGACCACGTGCTGCTCCAGAGTGGTACAGTAATCCCGTTTTGTCAATCATGTTGTTAGACCATAATGAACCTGCAAATTATGAAGAACCAATGGTGGGCCCAGATTCCAACAAATGGCTAGAGGCCATGAAGTCCGAGATAGGATCCATGTATTAAAACAAGGTGTGGACTTTGGAAGTATGACCTGAGGGCCGCAAGGCTATTCAGAACAAATGGATCTTGAAGAAGAAGACGGACGTTGATGGCAATGTGACCGTTTATAAGGCTCGACTTGTGGCAAAGGGTTTTTCACAAGTTCAAGGAGTTGACTACGATGAGACATTCTCACCCGTAGAGATGCTTAAGTCCGTCAGAATCATGTTAGCAATAGCTGCTTTTTTCGATTATGAAATCTGGCAGATGGATGTCAAAACGGCGTTCCTTAATGGTTTCCTTAAGGAAGAGTTGTATATGATGCAAACCGAAGGTTTTTTCGATCCTAAAAATGCTAACAAGGTATGCAAGCTCCTGCGATCCATTTATGGACTGGTGCAAGCATCTCGGAGTTGGAATAAATGCTTTGATGAGGTGATCAAAGCATTTGGGTTTATACAAGTGGTTGGAGAATCTTGTATTTACAAGAAAGTGAGTGGGAGCTCTGTGGCGTTTCTAATATTATATGTGGATGACATATTACTGATTGGAAACAACGTAGAGTTTTTGGAGAGCATAAAGGATTACTTGAATAAAAGTTTCTCTATGAAGGACCTAGGAGAAGCTGCTTACATTCTAGGCATTAAGATCTATAGGGATAGATCGAAACGCTTGATAGGACTTTCACAAAGCACATACCTTGATAAAGTTTTGAAGAGGTTCAAAATGGAACAGTCCAAGAAAGGGTTCTTGCCAGTTTTACAAGGTATAAGATTGAGTAAGACTCAGTCCCCAGCAACTGATAAAGATAGAGAGCATATGAGCACCGTCCCCTATGCTTCAGCCATAGGATCTATCACGTATGCAATGTTGTGCACTAGACCGAACGTTAGCCTGGACATAAGTATGGCAGGCAGGTTCCAGAGTAATCCAGGAGTGGATCACTGGACGGCGGTCAAGAATATCCTAAAGTACCTGAAAAGGACTAAGGAGATGTTTCTCGTGTATGGAGGTGACGAAGAGCTCGCCGTAAAGGGTTACGTCGATGCAAGTTTTGACACAGATCCGGACGACTCTAAGTCGCAAACCGGATACGTATTTATTCTTAATGGGGGTGCGGTAAGCTGGTGCAGTTCCAAGCAAAGCGTCGTCGCTGATTCTACATGTGAAGCGGAGTACATGGCTACCTCGGAGGCGGCTAAGGAGGGTGTCTGGGTGAAGCAGTTCATGATGGATCTTGGAGTGGTGCCAAGCGCACTGAATCCAATAACCTTGTTCTGTGACAACACGGGTGCCATTGCCTTAGCAAAGGAACCACGGTTTCATAAGAAGACCAGACACATCAAACGACGCTTCAAGCTCATCCGCGACTACGTCAAAGGGCAGGACGTAAATATATGCAAAGTGCACACGGATCTGAATGTTGCAGACCCGCTGACTAAACCTCTTCCACGAGCAAAGCATGATCAACACCAGAACTGTATGGGTGTTAGATTTATTACAATGTAATTTGCATGGTGATGTGAGGGCTAGATTATTGACTCTAGTGCAAGTGGGAGACTGTTGGAATTATGCCCTAGAGGCAATAATAAATATAGTTATTATTATAATTCATGTATCAAGATATTCGTTTATTATCCATGCTATAATTGTATTGAATGAAGACTTATATACATGTGTGGATACATAGACAAAACACTGTCCCTAGCAAGCCTCTAGTTGTCTAGCTAGTTGATCAAAGATAGTCAGGGTCTTCTGACTATGTACAAGGTGTTGTTGCTTGATAACTGGATCACGTCATTAGGAGAATCACATGATGGACTAGACCCAAACTAATAGACGTAGCATGTAGATCGTGTCATTTTGTTGCTACTATTTTCTGCGTGTCAAGTATTTGTTCCTATGACCATGAGATCATATAACTCACTGACACCGGAGGAATGCTTTGTGTGTATCAAATATCGCAACGTAACTGGGTGACTGTAAAGATGCTCTACAGGTATCTCCGAAGGTGTTCGTTGAGTTAGTATGGATCGAGACTGGGATTTTTCACTCCGTATGACGGAGAGGTATCTTGGGGCCCACTCGGTAATACAACATCACACACAAGCCTTGGAAGCAATGTAACTTAGTGTAAGTTGCGGGATCTTGTATTATGGAACGAGTAAAGAGACTTGCCGGTAAACGAGATTGAAATAGGTATGCGGATACTGACTATCGAATCTCCGGCAAGTAGCATACCGAAGGACAAAGGGAATGACATACGGGATTATATGAATCCCTGGCACTGAGGTTCAAACGATAAGATCTTCGTAGAATATCTGGGATCCAATATGGGCATCCAGGTCCAGCTATTTGATATTGACCGAGGAGTCACTCGGGTCATGTCTACATAGTTCTCGAACCCGCAGGGTCTGCACACTTAAGGTTCGACGTTGTTTTATTAGTATTTGAGTTATATGATTCGTTACCGAATGTTGTTCGGAGTCTCGGATGAGATCACGGACGTCACGAGGGTTTCCGGAATGGTCCGGAAACGAACACTGATATATAGGATTACCTCATTTGATTAATGGAAGGTTTTCGGAGTTACCGGGAATGACGAATGGGTTTCAGGTGTTCACCGGGGGGGAAGCCCACCCCGGGGAAGCCCATAGGCCTTGGGGGTGGCGCACCAGCCCTTGATGGGCTGGTGGGACAGCCCAAGAATGCCCTATGCGCCATAGGTAGAAAATCAAAGAGAAAAGAAAAAAAAAGGAGGTGGGAAAGAAGAGAAGGACTCCACCTTCCAATCCTAGTTGGACTAGGATTGGAGGAAGACTCCTCCTCCCTTGGTGGCGCAGCCCTTGGGGCTCCTTGAGCCTCAAGGCAAGCCTCCTCTCCCCTCTTCCTATATATATGGAGCTATTAGGGCTGATTTGAGACGACTTTTGCCACGGCAGCCCGACCACATACCTCCACGGTTTTACCTCTAGATCGCGTTTCTGCGGAGCTCGGGCGGAGCCCTGCTGAGATTAGATCACCACCAACCTCCGGAGCGCCGTCACGCTGCCGGAGAACTCATCTACCTGTCCGTCTCTCTTGCTGCTTCAAGAAGGCCAAGATCATCGTCGAGCTGTACGTGTGCTGAACGCGGAGGTGCCGTCTGTTCGGCACTAGATCGTGGGACGGATCGCGAGACGGTTCGTGGGACGGTTCGCGGAGCTGATCGAGGGACGTGAGGACGTTCCACTACATCAACCGCGTTTCTTAACGCGTCTGCTGTGTGATCTACAAGGGTACGTAGATCGGAAATCCCTCTCGTAGATGGACATCACCATGATAGGTCTTCGTGCGCGTAGGAATTTTTTTGTTTCCCATGTGACATTATCCAACAAAATCATCTTTCTCTTCGTTGCTATCCTTTTTAGGATACTTTTCACTTGATTGATCCTCTTTAAACTGTTGGATCAATAGCCTACACTGACGAGTGGTGGGCTTAGGGAATATCAGATTGACATCTTCATCTTTCTTTGTGTGGAGTACACACGGCTGATCCAAAACATCTGACTGACCCTTGGACTTCTTGGGGGGAACTGTCCTTTGGACTTTCCCTAGAATTTTCCTTGTGCCGGCAGGGCGGCTGCTTCTGTTGGAGTGGAACCATCAGCCTTGTGCTTCTGCTTCCGATTGGAATTGTCGCCAGCATCGTTGTCGACTGCTTTCCCTTTACCAATGCGGATGCAGTCTTCTTCTTCGCTATTGGCGTATCAGGCAGCAATATCCATCATCTTGCTCATGGACATGTCACCTATACGACCGAAACTCAAGTACAACTCTCTGTATCTAATGCCAGCTTTGAAGGCATGGACTCCCTGGTGCTCAGAAACTTTCTCCACCATGTGATGATGGGTGGTACACGGCTGAATGTAATCTCTCAAAGGTTCGTTTGACTTGTGCATGCAAAGCTGCAGCTTGGACAGACCGGCTAGACGCTGGCACGTGCCTTCAAATGTTTTTACAAACACTCAGGCAATATCCTCCCAACAATAGATGCTAGAAGGAGCCAACTGATTCAGGCACACCCTAAACGAATCATCCAACATCAAAGGCAAATGCTTCATGGCGACGCTGTCATTGCCTCCAGCAATCTGCACTGCCACTCAGTAGTCGTCAGGCCATGTTTTAGGCTTGGATTCTCCTGTGAACTTACTTATCCCAGCCTCCAACCTGAAGGTAGGGGGAATATGAGCTGAATGGATTGCTCTACTGAAACACTCGGGACCACAAAATGCAGTACCGTTTCCACTCAGATGATCTCTGTCAAAACCATCTCTGTGAGCTCTGCCCCTGTCAATCCTTTTCTGCGTGAGTACATTTCTCGCATCAAAACCTGGATTTCGCTCACTGAACGGGCGCATGTCATTGTAGTGCCGGGACACATATGTACCACTCCTCGGAGGAGAATGCACCCGACAGCGGTCATCACGGTGATAACAGGGAACGAACTGGTTTCACCCCTGTTCTCTATGTTGATTCTCTTGGCAACCCCCGTCTGTGCGACGCCGAGGCGACCCTGGACGGTAAACTGAATGAACTGTATCTGCTCTAGGTTAATTACTATGCAACCTATTGAGCAACTCCGATACAACTGAGTTTTGTTGCTGCGCTACTTGACGCAAAGTCCGAATGTGCTCTAAGCCTCTACCAACCTCTGAATCTGATGGCTGAATAGAATCTGCTATCTTAGCAGCGGCTACAACATTTAGTACCGGAGTACGATATACATCAATGGTGTCCTGACGTCCACTCGAGAAGAGTTGCCGCTGACGCCGACTGCAAGTTGGAGGACGACGACGGCCGTGTCCAGTCGACGGTTCACTGACCTCGTGCTTGTCGCGACGGAACCCAGTTGGGTGCTAGCAGTTACCGACAACGACACTAGAAAAATGATGTTGATGTGTTCCTAACTTGATGCCTCCACGACAATGGAGCCAGAACTGCTCCCAGTTGCTCAACAATTAGCAATTGTCTTGCAATGGCCCACCAGCGCGTGGGTTCACGGCAGTTTTCTAGGGTAGAGTATTCAACCCAAATTTGTTGGTTCGCCCGCACGTGAAATATTAGTATCTGCAAGCAAAGTAGTATGATATCAACGGTGCCAGAAAGGATCTGTAGACGGCAGACTATTCCTAACTATTGTATCAATGGCGCCAGAAGTTGCCCGTGGACGGGAAATATTCTTTCCCGGCAACGGTGCGAGAAAAATTATTGTAGCAGGTAGCAGCAGTGTAACGAGTAACATCAGTGGCAACGAACAGCCGTAGTGACAGCAGTAGCATGTAGCAACAGTAGCGAGTAACAGCAGTAGCAAGTAACAGCAGCAGCGACAGTGGTAATAGTAGCAGAGCAAAACAAGTAACAACAACAGTGAGACAAACTCGTAGGCAATGGGTCGGTGATTTGTTTGGATAATATTCATCATGCAACAGTTATAACACGGAGAGATATATTGCTAGCTCCCGTTCATCAATGTGATGTAGGCATGCATTCCGTGGGTCGTCATACGTGCTTCGGGAAAAGAACTTGCATGCCATCTATTGTCCATCCATCCCGTGGCAGCGGGGTCCAAAAGGATACTACGGGATATTAAGGTTCTCCTTTTAATAAAGAACCGGAAGAACGCATTAGCACTTGGTGAACACATGAACTCCTCAAACTATGGTCATCATCGGGAGTGGTTCCGGTTATTGTCACTCCAGGGTTGCCGAATCATAACACATAGTAGGTAACTACAACTTGCAAGATCGGATCTAAAACACACATATATTGGTGACAACATAATAATTTCAGATCTGAAATCATGGCACTCGGGCCCTAGTGACAAGCATTAAGCATGGCAAAGTAGTAGCAACATCAATCTCAGAACATAGTGGATACTAGGGATCAATCTTCGTCAAAACTAACTCGATTACATGATAGATCTCATCCTATTCATCACCGCCCAGCGAGCCTATGAATAGATTACTCACGAACGATGAAGAGCTTCATGGAATTGGAGAGGGAAGAAGGTTGATGATGACGATGGCGACGATTTCCCCTCTCCGGAGCCCAAAACGGACTCCAGATCTACCCTCCAGATGAAGAATAGGATGTGGCGGCACCTCCGTATCGCAAACGCGATGAAATCTTCTCTCTTGATTTTTTTCGGGACGAAAGTGAATTTATAGAGCTGAGTTTGGGGGCGGCAGAGCCACGTGGGCCCCACAAGCCTGGTAGCCGCCACCAGGGGGGCGGCTACAGGGCTTGTGGCCCACTGGCTCATCTCCTCTGGTGGATCTTTGCACAAGTTTTTTCATATTTTCCAGAAATATTCTCCGTAAATTTTCAGGACGTTCCGAGAACTTCCATTTCTGCACAAAAACAACAGCAAGGCAATTCTGTTGAAAACAGCGTCAGTCCAGGTTAGTTCCATTCAAATCATGCAAATTCGAGTCCAAAACAAGGGCAAAAGAGTTTGGAAAAGTAGATATGATGGAGGCGTATCAACTTCCCCAAGCTTCAATCCTTGCTTGTCGTCAAGCTACTCAGTTGACAAACTGAAAGAGAAAGAAAAACTTTGATAAACTCTGTTTGATCTTGTTGTTGCAACTATGTCTAACTCATAACCAGAATTTCAGCAAGATCACAAGTTAACCACATAAGCAAGTGACACAAAGGTCTCACGGTAAACTAATATCAATGGCATAATCAGCTAGCGAGCAAATAATAATGAGTTTCAGATACCAACAATTCAATCAAAACAAGCACGAAGCAATATGAATAGGTGGTATCTTGCTATTTCTTTCTGAGACCGGAAAACATAAATGCAGAGCACTTTCAAAGATCAAGGGCTGACTAAACATTGTAATTCATAGCAACGAAGATCCAGTCATAGTCATACTCAATATCAATCAAAAGCAAAGCATAAAAATGATAGAGGTGCTCTCTAATTGGTGCTTATACAAGAAGAGGATGACTCAACAGGAAAATAAATAGACAGGCCCTTCGCAGAGGGAAGCATTGATTTGCGGAGGTTCTAGAGCTCAAGCTTTGAAAACAGAGATAATAATTTTGGGTGTTATGCTTTCATTGTCAACGCAATGACCAAGAGTTCTCAATATCTTCCACGCTACTCATGCTATAGGGCGGTTCCCAAACAGAAAAGTAAAGTTTTAACTCCCCCACCACCAATCAATCACACTCCACGGCGAGCCGAATCCTCGGGTACCGTCCATACTAACATCAATCCGGGGGGAGTCTTGTTTTACAGTTATGTTTTCGATTTAGGCATGGAACTGGGCATTCCAATTACCGGCCCCTTTCTCGTGAATGACAATGAATAAACACATGTCAAGGATAACACGCCTAACATGGAAGATATCAATAGCCCCCTGTCACCACATGAGCTGTTCGGGCATGCAAAACAGATTATTTCTTGAAGGTTTAGAGAATGGCACATGCAAATTTACTTGGAACGGCAGGTAGATACCGCAAATAGGTAGGTATGGTGGACTCTTATGGAAAAACTTTTGGGTTTATGGAAGTGGATGCACAAGCAGTATTCCGCTTAGTACAAGTGAAGGCTAGCAAAAGACTAGGGAGCGACCAACTAGAGAGCGACAATAGTCATCAAGATGCAACGAGTTTGACTAACATTGAGTGCAAGCATGAACAGGATATAAATCACCACGAATACGAACATCATAGAGGCTATGTTGATTTCGTTTCAACTACATGCATGAACGTGCGCCAAGTCAAGCCACTTGAATCATTCAAAAGAGAATACCATCCTATCATACTACATCATAGTCATCTCAAAATCTATGTTGCCATTCAAGACAAACCATTATGAGCTCTCAGCTAATTAAACATGGCATCAGAAACTATGATCTCTAAGTTGTCATTGCAAACATGGTTCTCTCACAACAAAGCTGAATCTGGGACGACAACCTAGTCATATTTACAAAAACAAAATAGATAGAGTTCATACCAGCTTTTCCAGTCTCAGTCACTTCATCATATATCATCATTATTGCCTTTCACTTGCACGATCGAACGATGTGAACAATAATAATACTGCTCGTGCATTGGACTAAGCTGAATCTGCAGGCAAACACAAAGGAGAAGACAAAGTAATATGGCTCTTTGAAAGCTAAAGAGGTATGCATGCAAGAGCCACTAAACATTGTAACCAATATCTTCTACCATGACCCAAAGAAAAAGAAAACTATTTACACGAGAAAACTCCCAACAAGCAAAAGAAGAAAGGAAAATCTTTTTGGGTTTTCCCAAAAGGACACAAAACAAGAAACAAGAAAACGAAAATAAACTAGCATGGATAATACAATGGCAAAGTGTAAACACCAACTAACAAAGTGAAAGCATAAGCATGAATGTAAGGTCGGTGAGAACACGTACTCCCCCAAGCTTAGGCTTTTGGCCTAGCTTGGTCTACTCCCAAGGCGGGAAATAACCAGCTCCGGGATACTCCGGAGCGGACTGTGGATGCCACTGCTGTGTGAGCTCCTTTGGCTCCCATTGATAAACTGGCGTCTCGTACTCGACTGGCGGCTCGGACATGAGCACCTGTAGTTGGGCCAAGCCCCAATATGCGTAGATGTCCGAGGGCATAATAGTGTACCTGCCTGCATGAAGATAGAACAAAGAAGGAGCAGGCAAATTAATAGTCTGTCGAGTACCCTGACTAAATACCAGGTTATAAATCATCCGTCTACTAGCATCTCTATCCAGAAAATCATGGCGAACCATGCTGTCACAATCCAGATATTTCTCAGGAAGAAGCATCTCTCCTTCCTCCCCCAAAGTGTCTGGCAAGACGGGTAGCATAGATACCTCCATAGAAGACACCCTTCGAACGGTTTGTGTTCAACCGCTGGGCTACTATAGCACATAGTCTATAAGTCTTATCGTTATAAAGACCTTCGCGCGAAACCGCAAGGTCTGGAGAGCTAAGTGATCTAGCCTCCCCACGGCCAATCAAACATTTTCCCACAAATAATGAGAAGTACCGAAGCACAGGAAAATGTATGCTAGCAATTCTAAAGCGAGACACTCCTCTCTCCTCTCCAACAGCAATAGTACATATGAAATCCTCCAAGTCCCGTGGACGAGGGTCATGAATATCCCCAACATAAGGTAATTTGCTTACATTGCAAAAATCCTGTAGTGTCATGCACTAGGGGATGTCGTATAACATGAACTCAACCATGGGAGGATTCTTCCTCGGATAAAAGTTGAAGCTTTGAACGAAAATATTGGTGAGGAGGAGGTATTGTGAGCACTTATCTTCAACGAACACGGTAAGACCTGCGTTCTCCACCAAGTAATAAAAGTCTTCATAAAGCCCAGTGGCGTGCAAAAATTCATCACTTGGCCACTCGCACGCTCGAACTTCTGTGACTCGAGGAACCACGTACTTGAGGTGGTTCTTCTCATCCTCCTTGGGCTTACAGCTTGAAGAGCCTCTCGAGAACCTCCTCATCTTTTCCCTTTTCTAGCTCTAAAAAATTCTGAAATTGTTAGATACTTCGAAAGAAAAGTGAGTAAGGATTAACCCAACTCGTAGCAACTACTCCTACTAATGCCTAGAGACCGTATCAGGTGCTAAAACTACTTGGGACCAGCTAAAATCAACATTTCAAGGTCAAGAACAGGGTCACCAAGGTAGCAATAATACGCGAAGGATAAAGCATTAGAGCAAAAACTAATTGGACCAATGGAGGAGTCACTTACCAAGTAGTAGTTTCCCCAAAACGGTTTGGAGAATGGTGCTTTGAGCAAGGAGATCGAAAATCTCAGCCAAATGAGCAAGAACACGGGTTTGAGCTGCGAAACAATTTTTTCTGGAGGTAGAAGAAGAGGATGGGAGCTGGAATGAGTGGAGGGGGTCCCTGTGGGCCCCACAAGCTTGGTAGCCGCCACCAGGGGGCAGCGGCTATAGGGCTTGTGGCCCACTCGTGTGGCCCCCAGGCCATCTCTCAGTCCAAGTATTTTTCAAATATTCCAGAAAAAATCATACTAGATTTTCAGGACCATCGGAGAACTTTTATTTTCGGGGTATTTTTCTCTGGGACGCTAAAACAGAAAGCAGGAAAAACTAAACTAAATCTATCATTTTTCTTCTAAGCAATAGAAAGTGAAATCTTAAAACAGAGGTATGTGACTCTTTGATTCATCCATTTCATGATCATCGAAAGAAATCCATCAATGGGGTTGATCAAATCCTCATGACAAAACCTTTTCGAATCGCAAGAGGGAACGGAGAATTGTCGAATAGCCACTAAGTCTCCTCAATGGGGATAGGTATCTCACCAACAAGCAAATCATACTTCATCTTGACACGAGGAATAGGGCACTCAAAGATCCCAATAAGAATCGATGAAGTTTTTTCGATAGCATTGATGCAATGTACTTGATATCGTTTCTTCGGAAAGTGCACTGTATGCTCATTACCGTTGACATGGAAAGTGACATTGCCTTTGTTGCAATCTATAACAGCCCCTGCAGTGTTTAAAAAGGGTCTTCCGAGGATGACAGCCATGGCATCGTCCTCGGGAATATCCAAGATAACAAAGTCTATTAAGATAGTGGTGTTAGCAACCACAACAGGCACATCCTTGCAAATGCCGATAGGGAAAGCAGTTGATTTGTCGGCCATTTGCAGAGAAATTTAAGTGGCTGTCAACTTATCCAGTTCAAGTCTACGATAAAGAGAGAGCGACATAACACTAACACCGGCTCCAAGGTCACATAAGGTAGTTCTTATGTAGTTTCCTTTATTGGAGCAAGGTATAGTGGACACTCCGAGATCACCCAGTTTTTTAGGAGTTACACCTTTGAAAGTGTAATTGGCAAGCATGGTGGAGATCTTAAGATCTGGTATCTTCCGTTTATTAGTCACGATATCTTTCATGTACTTTGCATATGGAGACATTTTGAGCATATCAATTAACCGCATCTGCATAAAGACGGGTCTTATCATCTCAACGAAGCGCTCGAAATCCTCATCATCCTTTTTCTTGGATGGCTTAGGAGGAGAGGGCATGGGTCTCTCAACCCATGGCTCCCTTTCTTTACCATGCTTCCTAGCAGCAAGGTCATTCTTATCGTATCTCTTAGGTTGTGGGTTATCAGGATTAACCATTGGTTCAATCTCCACATCCTTATCATTGCTAGGTTGAGCATCATTATGAACATCCCTGTCCATATTGTCACCAGGTTCATGTTCATCACCAGATTGTGTTTCTGCATGAGACGCAGAAATATCATTTGGTTCTTCAGGTGTGACAGTATTTGGTGAACTGACATGTAGGTTTCTATCATCCTTCTTCTTAGGATGACTGGGTGTATCAACATTAATTCCTTGAGAATCTTGATCAATTCTCTTAGGATGGCCTTCAGGATACAAAGGTTCCTGAGTCATTTTGCCTCCTCTAGTAATGACTCTGACAGAGTTGTCATTTAATTCATTGAGCAAGTCATTCTGAGCTTTAAGTACTTGTTCTACCTGAGTAGTAATCATAGAGGCATGTTTACTCAGAAGCTTCAGATCATTGACATTTTTGTCTACACAAGCACTTAAATGACTAAGCATACGAGTACTTTCTTCCAAATGTCTGCTAACATAATCACTGACACTCTGTTGTTTGGCAACAAAATTGTCAAATTCATCAAAGCATAGGCTAGCAGGTTTATCAAAAGGAATATCACTCTCATCAAACCTACACAGAGAATTTACTTCCACTACTTGTATCGGGTTATCGAGACCATGGATCTGTTCGATAGGTGGTAGATTTATTACATCTTCAGATCTAATGCCTTTCTCTTGCATAGATTTCTTGGCTTCTTGCATATCTTCGAGACTGAGGAATAGAATACCTCTTTTCTTAGGAGTTGGATTAGGGGGTATTTTGGGAATAGTCCAAGCATTATGGTTGATCAAGATGTTATTCAGTAGAATCTCAGCTTGTTCTATAGTTCGTTCCCTAAGAACACAACCGAGAGAACTATCTTGGTGGTGTCTAGAAGCATCGGTAAGTCTGTTATATAAGATATCAAGTATCTCGTTCTTCTTAACAGGGTGGTCAGGCAAAGCATTCTGTAGCTGGATGAGCCTCCCCCAAGCTTGTGGGAGACTCTCTTCTTTGAGTTGAGCAAAGTTGTATTTTTCCTACAAGGCAACTTGCTTCTTATGGGCAGGGAAATATTTCTCACAGAAGTAATAGACCATATCCTGGGGACTACTCACACATCCATGAGCAAGAGAAGTGAACCAGGCTTTAGCGTCATCCTTTAGAGAGAAAGGAAACATCTTAAGGATATAGTAGTAGCGGATCTTCTCCTCACTAGTGAAAAGGGTGGCTATATCATGTAGTTTGGTAAGATGGGCTACGACCGTCTCATACTTATAACCGTGGAAAGGATCAGATTCGACTAGAGAGATTATCTCAGGGTCGACAGAGAATTCATAATCCTTTTCGGGGATAAAGATAGGTGAATTGGAAAACTTCGGGTCGTATTTCATCCTAGCTTTCAGAGATTTTTCCTTCCACTTGAGAAGTAATTTCTCAACGTCATAGGCATCCTTACACGCAAGAAAATTCTCAGCTATCTCTCCCTCCATAGCATAACCCTCAGGTACATCAGGCAATTCATATCTAGGAGAGCTAGATCTAGCAGGAGCAAAAGTAGGTTCTATCTCAATAGTATCGACAGTTTCAGAAGCATCACGAGCATTGGCAGTAACTCTAGCAATATGAGCATCAAGGAATACCCCTAGTGGCATATCAGGCAAAGTAGTATCTCTAGCAGTATCAAGCATAGCATCATCAAGCAAAATAGCATCTCTAGCATCATCAGGCAAAGCAGTATCAGGCATAGTAGTATCAAGCATAGCATCTCTAGCAGTATCAAGCATAGCATCTTTAGCGATATCAAGCCCAGGCGACAGATCAAGATTTCTAGCAGGAGGTGATGTCACAAACTTACTCATAACTGAAGGTGAATCAAGTGCAGAGCTAGATGGCAGTTCCTTACCTCCCCTCGTAGTTGAGGGCAAGACTTTGGTTTTTGGATCTTTCAGATTCTTCATAGTGATCACCAGATATAAATCCCAAGTGACTCAGAGAATATAGCAATCCCTTCCCCGGCAACGGCGCCAGAAAAATGCTGCTAGCAGTCCCCGGCAACGACACTAGAAAAATGTTGTTGACGTGTTCCTGACTTGATGCCTCCACGGCAACGGAGCCAGAACTGCTCCCAGTTTCTCAACAATTAGCAATTGTCTTGCAATGGCCCACCAGCGTGTGGGTTCGCGACAGTTTTCGAGGGTAGAGTATTCAACCCAAATTTGTTGGTTCGCACGACAGGAAGTGAAAGGATACTCTCAAGTATTAGCAGCTGAATGTGTCGGATTCAACCGCACATGAAAGATTAGTATCTGCAAGCAAAGTAGTATGATAGCAACGATGCCAGAAACGATCTATTGACGGCAGACTATTCCTAACTGTTGTATCAATGGCGCCAGAAGTTGCCCGTGGACGAGAAATATTATTTCCCGGCAACGGTGGGAGAAAAAGTATTGTAGCAGGTAGCAACAGTGTAACGAGTAACAACAGTGGCAAGGAACAGCAGTAGTGACAGCAGTAGCAAGTAGCAACAGTAGCGAGTAACACTAGTAGCAAGTAACAGCAACAGCGACAGTGGTAATAGCAGCAGAGAAAAACAAGTAACATCAGCACTGGGACAAACTCGTAGGCAATGGGTCGGTGATTTGTTTGGATGATATTCATCATGCAACAATTATAACACGGAGAGATATGTCGCTAGCTCCCGTTCGTCAATGTGATGTAGGAATGCATTCCGTGTGTCGTCATACGTGCTTAGGGAAAGAACTTGCATGACATCTATTGTCCATCCCTCCCGCGGCAGCAGGATCCAAAAGGATACTACGGGATATTAAGGTTCTCCTTTTAATAAAGAACCGGAACAACGCATTAGCACTTGGTGAACACATGAACTCCTCAAACTATGGTCATCACCGGGAGTGGTTCCGATTATTGTCACTCCGGGGTTGCCGGATCATAACACATAGTAGGTAACTACAACTTGCAAGATCGGATCTAAAACACACATATATTGGTGACAACATAATAATTTCAGATCTGAAATCATGGCACTCGGGCCCTAGTGACAAGCATTAAGCATGGCAAAGTAGTAGCAACATCAATCTCAGAACATAGTGGATACTAGGGATCAATCCCCGTCAAAACTAACTCGATTACATGATAGATCTCATCCTACTCATCACGGCCCAGCGAGCCTACGAATAGATTACTCACGAACGATGAAGAGATTCATGGAATTGGAGAGGGAAGAAGGTTGATGATGACGATGGCGACGATTTCCCCTCTCTCGAGCCCAAAGCGGACTCCAGATCTGCCCTCCAGATGAAGAAAAGGATGTGGCGGCGCCTCCGTATCGCAAACGCGATGAAATCTTCTCTCTTGATTTTTTCGGGATGAAAGTAAATTTATAGAGCTGAGTTTGGGGGCGGCAGAGCCACATGGGCTCCACAAACATGGTAGCCGCCACCAGGGGGGCGGCTACACGGCTTGTGGCCCACTGGCCCAGCCCCTCCGGTGGATCTTTGCGCAAGTATTTTTCATATTTTCCGGAAATATTCTCCGTAAATTTTCAGGACGTTCCGAGAACTTTCATTTCTGCACAAAAACAACACCAAGGCAATTCTGCTGAAAACAGCGTCAGTCCAGGTTAGTTCCATTCAAATTACGCAAATTAGAGTAAAAAACAAGGGCAAAAGAGTTTGGAAAAGTAGATACGATGGAGGCGTATGAGTGGGCTCTCCGCAGAACCCGCCATGACGACCTCCACTTCTGGATTATAGCTCTCGCAATCGGAAGGAACATCAGACTGATCAGACGTCGAGTGGATCGGATTCCGAAGAGGTTCAGCAGGCTCGATGGCAGGAACCTGCGGAGACGACAGAGATGATGCCTGGCGAGCTACTACGTGCTTCACCCATTGTTGGAGTCTGAGCGACCGGATCACTTGTGACGATGAACAACGGAGTGAACTATCGACAACAGAGTCGACTGTTGCCGAAGGAGTACGCTGAAGGAGCTTGCACGGAAGTGCGTTGCTCCACGGATCGGGAGCGCCTCGATGTCGAGAGGCGCCTCCTGAAGCCATGCCAAGTTACCGGTGATGAAGATGAGCGCGTCAAAACGGATCTCATGGCCCAAGAACGAATTGCAGTCGAAAGACATGACGGGGAGTGAAGATTGCAAACTTGCCGGAAGTCACTTAGACGCCTGCCCCACGGTGGGCACCAAATGTCATGGGAATGAACCTGACAGTAGAGGTGCAGGGTACGAATGGAGTGGGCAGAGTCTTAGCTACAGAAAGCTTGTACGCAAGACGTATGAGTTCAGGCCCCTCTTGTAGAGGTAACAGCCCTACGTCTCAGTGCTCGGGCGCTCTTCTAGTATGGAATGTGTGTTACAAGGGATGCGAACCCTTGTGCGAGAGGGGAGGGGTGGCTTATATAGAGTGCGCTACCCCTCATCAACGCCCTAACATCTAAGGGTTCGATCAATAGGGTTTAAAGGTGTACGTTACTGATAACGTATGTATGTAATTAAGGCAATTCATGATCATCAGCCAAACGCTCGCCCGTTGGCCTCCGTGGAGGTGGCTTCTGGTCTTCTATGTTGACTGGTGTCTTACAAGTCGAAGTTGGTTGTCGAGTGAAGGGGAATATCTTCCGAGTGTGACTTCTTACCGAGTGACTTTTAGATGCCACGGCCATTCGCTCGGAATCTTCTTTGTGACCTCCCACCTAATAATGAGGTACCCTTAGGTAGGACACTTTGGTTAGGCCTGTGACCCTACCCTAGGTACATATCCCCATCATTCGACGTCCTCTTCAGAGAGAAGGCTCACTTCCATCGTAATCCGGTATGGTTTGAGGTGGTAGATCTCCAAAGCCCCTATCATGCGGTCCTTGGCAGGCTGGCGCTCACCAAGTTCATGGCGATCCTGCACTATGCTTACCTCAAGATGAAGATGTCGGGTCCCAAAGGCATTAGTACCATAGCCCGCAACTACATGAAGTCAATAGAGTGCGCCCACGATGGCAGCCGGCAGGCCGAGGCGCTGGTGATAGCAGATCATGGGCCACGCCACTGAGAAGCCGGCCATGCCGACTCCTCCATTCCAGCCGTCTAGCGAGGCGATGTTCCAACCTTCCAAAGACACCAAGCAAGTGCCACTCGACTCGGCCAACCCGAAGCAGTGCGTCACCATTGGCGCCACCCTTAGCAGCAAATAGGAAGGCGAACTTGTCAACTTCCTCCGTGAGAATTGGGACATTTTCACATGGTCCCCCAAGTACATGCGTGGTGTTCCGAGGAAGTTCTCCGAGAACAAGCTTCATGTGCGACTGGATGTAAAGCTAGTCAAGCAACCCTTGTGTTGCTTCTCCGAAAAAAAGTTGCACACCATCGGAGAGGAAATTTCCCGGTTGCTCGCAGTCGGATTCATCATGGAAGTTTTCCACCCGGAATGGCTGGCCAAGCTAGTCCTGGTGCTGAAGAAAAACAAGACTTGGCGCATGTGTATCGACTACACAAGCTTGAATAAGGCATGTGCAAAGGATCCATTCGTCCTGTCGCGGATCGATCAAGTGATTGAGTCCACGGCCGATTGTGATTTGCTATCCTTCGTAGATGCCTATTTCGGCTACCATCAGATCAAGCTGGATCCGACGGATCATCTGACGACCTCCTTCATCAACCTCTTCGGAGCCTAATGCTATGGTACCATGTCTTTAGGCGTAAAGAATGCACGCGCCACCTTCTAGCGTTGCATGCAGAAGTGTCTTCGGCCCTAAATCGGTTGGAACGTGCATGTATATGTAGATGACATTGTCGTCAATACGAAGAAACACCTCACCCTCCTCGACAGTCTCCAGGACACATTCGCCAACCTGCGCGAGTTTCGGATCAGGCTCAACCCGGAGAAGTGCGTCTTCGGTGTGCCCGTTGGTCGGCTCCTTGGTTACTTCTTGTCCGCATGCGGCATCGAAGCCAACCCAGAAAAGATCACGGCCATCGAGCGCATGGGCAAGCCGGCTGAGCTCCGTGATGTGCAGAAGTTCGCAAGGTGCCTGGCATCGCTCAGCCGATTCGTCAGCCGGCTCGGTGAGAAGGCGCTAATACTCTACCAGCTCATGAAGAAGAAGACCAAGTTCGAGTGGACCGACCAGGCAACACTCATGTCCTTGTCGAGACTGAGAAGGAGCCCATGCTGGTGTACATCGCAGCAACCACGCGAGTGGTCAGCGTCGTTCTCGTAGTAGAGCGGCCTGAGGAGTGCAAGACGCTTCCGGTTCAGCGCCCCGTCTACTACCTAAGCGAGGCCCTCTCCGCCTCCAATAAGAACTACCCCCACTACCAGAAGATATACTACGACGTATACTTTGCCGCCAAGGAGCTGATGCAATACTTCCAGGAGCACACCATCACCATGGTGAGCACGACTCCGCTTACAGAGTTCATGGGAAACCGAGACGCAACCGGCAGGATCGCCAAGTGGACCATCGCCATGGCCGACCAGGACATCCAGTATGAGCCACGCACGGCCATCAAATTAGAGGTGCTCGCCGACTTCCTTGTCGACTCGGTGGAGAATCAGTTCACACCGCCGCGTCCGAACACCACGCATTGGCGCATGCACTTCGACAGATCCAAGATGAAACTGGTTTGGGAGCCGACATTGTTCTGTGTTCCCCGAAAGTGGATCAACTCAAACATGCTCTCCAAATCCACTTTGCTGCCTCCAACAACATAGCCGAATATGAGGCGGTCGTCCATGGCCTCCGGCTCGCCAAGGAGATCGGCGTCTGCCGGATCCTCTGCTTCGGCGACTCCGAGCTCGTGGTGCGGCAAGTTCTGGAGAATGGGACACCATGGACGCCAATATGGCCAGCTACCGCTTCCTCGTTCAATAGTTGACCGAATCCTTCGAGGGTTGTCAGTTTCATCATGTCCCCCAAGCGGACAACAAGGCGACAGATGCACTCGCAAACATCGGCTCCACCCCGCATGCGCTTCTCGCGGGCGTCTGCCTCGAGAAACTGCGCAAGCCTTTGATCAAGCCGCCTTTGAAGTCGACATCCATCTTCGTGTCGGCCGACCCCTCCGATCCCACCCCGGACCTGGGGGATCCTCTGGTGGCATCCGCAGTGCCAGCTGTGCATATCCCCACAGTGGCTGACTCTGGATCTGTAGCCGTCATGGAGATGGAAGACGCGTCCGGCTCCACCATCATCTCGGGGGTTGACGGATCCGCCTCGGGGACTCCAGTTGAAGACCCGGGGGCTCCGGCTCATTCGGCCCCCATGCTCGAGCCGGCTCCGGCTCCGATATCAGACCCAACCAAGGCCCAACCCATGCTCGCCTATCTCATGGGCGACATGCTCCCACCAGATGAAGCCGAAGCCCGACAGATCCAGCGCCGCTCCACACCTTACGCCATCGTCAATCGGGAGCTGGTTCCTCGCAGCACGACAGACGTTTTTAGTGCTGCGTTGAATCAAAAAAGGGACAAGAGGTACTCAGAGACATCCATCAGGGCAAGTGCGGGCACCATGCCACCTCGAGTACCCTGGTGTCCAAGGCCTTTCACCACGGGTTCTATTGGGCAACAGCCTTGGAAGAGGCAAAGCAGGTCATCGACGAGTGCGAAGGCTATCGGCGCTTCAACATGCACAACAACTTGCCGGCTATGGCCGTCAAGACTATTCCCCTCTCTTGGCCTTTTACCGTTTGGGGGCTCGACATGGTGGGGTCATTCTGTTGGGGAACGTTGCATGGGAAACAAAAATTTTCCTACGCACACAAAGACCTATCATGGTGATGTCCATCTACGAGAGGAGATTTCGATCTACGTACCCTTGTAGATCGCACAGCAGGAAGCATTAAGAAACGCGGTTGATGTAGTGGAACTTCTTCACGTCCCTCAATCAACCCCACTAACCGTCCCATGAACCGTCCCGCGATCCGTCCCACGATCCGTTCCGATCTAGTGCCAAACGGACGGCACCTCCGTGTTCAGCACACGTACAACTCGACGATCATCTCGGCCTTCTTGATCCAGCAAGCAAGACGGAGAAGTAGATGAGTTCTCTCGCAGCGTGACATCTCTCCGATGCTGGTGAGGATCTACTCCTGCAGGGCTCCGCCCGAGCTCCACAGAAATACGATATAGAGGTAAAACTATGGTGTCTAGATCTGAGTTGCACGTGGCAAAAGTTGTCTCAAATCAGCCCTAAATCACCACTATATATAGGAGGGAGGGGGAGGAGGATTACCTTGAGGGACAAGCCCTCAAGGGTGCGCTGGCTAGGAGGAGGAGGAGGAGGAGGAATCCTACTCCAATTAGGATTGGAAAGTGGAGTCCTTCTCTTCCTTCCCACCTCACCTTTTTTTCTCTCCTTGGTTTTCTTCTTATGGCGCCAAGGCCCTCTTGGGCTATCCCACCAGCCCACTAAGGGCTGGTGCACCACCCCTAATGCCATTGGGTTTACCCCGGGTGGGTTCCCCCCCTCCTGGTGAACTTCCGAAACCCATTCGTCACTCCCGGTACAATCCCGGTAATGCCCGAAAACCTTGCGATAACCAAATGAAGCCATCCTATATATCAATCTTCAATAAGGACCATTCCGAAACCCTCGTGACGTTTGTGATCTCATCCGGGACCTCGAACAACATTCGGTAACCACACATATAACTCAACTATACTAAAACATCATCGAACCTTAAGTGTGCAGACCTGTGGGTTCGAGAACTACGTAGACATGCCCCAGGTACTCCTCGGTCAACATCCAATAGCGGACCTCGATGCCCATACTGGATCCTACATATTCTCCGAAGATCTTATCGGTTGAACCTCAATGTCAAGGATTCATATAATCCCGTATGTCATTCCCTTTGTCCTTCGGTATGTTACTTGCCCGAGATTTGATCGTCGGTATCCGCATACCTATTTCAATCTCGTTACCAGCAAGTCCCTTTACTCGTTCCGTAATACAAGATCCCGTGACTTACACTTAGTCACATTGCTTGCAAGGCTTGTGTGTGATGTTGTATTACCGAGTGGGCCCCGAGATACCTCTGCGTCACACGCAGTGACAAATCACAGTCTTGATCCATACTAACTCAACGGACACCTTTGGAGATACCTGTAGAGCACCTTTATAGTCACCCAGTTACGTTGTGACGTTTGATGCACACAAGGTATCCCTCCGGTGCCAGTGAGTTATATGATCTCATGGTCATAGGAACAAATAGTTGATGCGTAGAAAACAATAGCAATAAAATGACACGATCAATATGCTACGTTCATAGTTTGGGTCTAGTCCATCACATGATTCTGCCAATCATGTGATCGAGTTATCAAGTGGCAACACTTGCGCATAGTCAGAAAACATTGAGTATCATTTATGTACTGGCTAGCCAACTAGAGGCTTGCTAGGGACATTGTTTTGTCTATGTATCCACACATGTATCTATGTTTTAATTCAATACAATTATAGCATGGATAATAAACGATTATCTTTAAACAGGAAATATAATAATAACTATTTATCATTGCCTCTAGGGCATATTTCCAACAGTCTCCCACTTGCACTAGATTCAATAATCTAGTCCTCACATTGCCATGCGATTTACATTGTAATAAATCGAACACCCATACAGTTCTGGTCTTGATCATGTTTTGCCCGTGGAACAGGTTTAGTCAGCTTGTCTGCTACATTCAGATCCGTGTGCACTTTGCAAATATTCACGTCTTCTCCTTCGACGTAGTCGCCGATGAGGTTGAAGCGTCGTTTGATGTGTTTGGTCTTCTTGTGAAACCTTGGTTCCTTTGCTAAGGCAATGGCACCAGTGTTGTCACATAACAGAGTTAATGGATCTAGTGCGCTCGGCACAACTCCACGATCAGTCATGAACTGCTTCATCCAGACAACCTCCTTTGTTGCCTCCGAGGTAGCCATGTACTACGCTTCACATGTAGAATCTGCTATGACGCTCTGCTTGGAACTGCACCAGCTTATCGCACCCCATTAAGAATAAATATGTATCCGGTTTGTGACTTAGAGTCATCCTGATCGGTGTCAAAATTTCCATCGACGTAACCTTTTACGACAAGCTCTTTGTCACCTTCATAAATAAGAAACATTTCCTTAGTCCTTTTCAGGTACTTCAGAATATTCTTGACCGCCGTCCACTAATCCACTCCTGGATTACTCTGAGACCTGCCTGCCATACTTATGGCCAGGCTGACGTCTGGTCTAGTGCACAACATTGCATACGTGATAGAATCTACGGCTGAAGCGTAGGGGACGGAACTCATTTGTTCTCAATCTTCCGAAGTTGCTGGGCACTGAGTCTTACTCAATTTTATACCTTGAAATACTGGCAAGAACCCTTTCTTGGACTGATCCATCTTGAACTTCTTCAAAACTGTATCAAGGTATGTACTTTGTGAAAGTCCTATCACGCGTTTCGATCTATCCCTATAGATCTTAATGCCTAGAATGTAAGCAGCTTCTCCTAGGTCCTTCATAGAGAAACTTTTATTCAAGTAATCATTTATGCTCTCCAAAAGCTCCACCTTGTTTCCAATCAGCAATATGTCATCGACATATAATATTAGAAACACCACAGAGCTGCCACTCACTTTCTTGTAAATACAAGATTCTCCAACCACTTGTATAAACCCAAATGCTTTGATCACCTCATCAAAGCGCTTATTCCAACTCCGAGATGCTTGCACCAGTCCATAAATGGATCGCTCGAGCTTGCATACTTTGTTAGCATTCTTTGGATCGACAAAACCTTCCGGTTGCATCATATACAACTCTTCCTTAAGAAAATCGTTAAGGAACGCCATTTTGACATCTATCTGCCAGATTTCATAATCATAAAAGGCAGCTATTACTAACATGATTCAGACGAACTTATGCATCGCTACCGGTAAGAAAGTCTCATCGTAGTGAACTCCTTAAACTTGTAAAAAACCCTTTGCCACAAGTCGAAGTTTATAAATGGTCACATTACCGTCTTTGTCCGTCTTCTTCTTATAGATCCATTTGTTCTGAAAATAGCCTTGCGGCCTTCAGGTAGTACTTCCAAAGTACACACTTTGTTCTCGTACATGGATCCTATTTCGGACTTCATGGCCTTCAGTCATTTGTTGGAATCCGGGCCCACCATTGCTTCTTCATAATTCGCACATTCATTGTTGTCCAACAACATAATTGATAAGACATGATTACCGTACCACTCAGGAGCAGTACGTGATCTTGTCGACCTGCAAGGTCCGATAGGAACTTGATCCGAAGTTTCATGATCATCATCATAAACTTGCTCCTGAATCGGCGCCGCAGCAACAGGGGTTTCCCCTTGCCCTGCGCCACCATATAGAGGGATTAGAGGTTCGACAACCTCATCAAGTTCTATATTCCTCCCACTCAATTCTTTCGAGAGAAACTCCTTCTCAAGAAAAGCTCCGTTTTTAGCAACAAACACTTTGCCCTCGGATTTGAGATAGAAGGTATACCCAACTGTCTCTTTTGGTAACCTATGAAGACACACTTTTCCGCTATGGGTTCCATCTTTTCAGGCTGAAGCTTTTTGACATAAGCATCTCATCCCCAAACTTTAAGAACCGACAACTTTGGTCTTTTTCCATACCACAGTTCGTATGGTGTCGTCTCAACGGATTTTGATGGTGCCCTATTTAAAGTGAATGCAACTGTCTCTAATGCATAACCCCAAAACGATAACGGCAAATCGGTAAGAGACATCATAGATCACACCATCTCTAATGAAGTACGATTATGATGTTCGGACACACCATTATGCTGTGGTGTTCCACGCGGTGTCAACTCTGAAACAATTCCACATTGTCTTAAGTGAGCACCAAACTCAAAACTCACATATTCACCCCCACGATCAGACCGTAGGAACTTGATCTTCTTGTTATGATGATTTTGAACTTCACTCTGAAATTGCTTGAACTTCTCAGACGTTTTAGACTTGTGCTTCATCAAGTAGACATAACCATATCTACTCAAATCGTTAGTGAAGGTGAGAAAATAACGATATCCGCCGCGTGCCTCCACACTCATCGGACCACATACATCGGTATGTATGCTTTCCAACAAGTCACTTGCACGCTCCATTGTTCCGGAGAACGGAGTTTTAGTCATCTTGCCCATGAGGCATAGTTCGCACGTGTCAAGTGAATCAAGGTCAAGTGACTCCAAAAGTCCATCGGTATGGAGTTTCTTCATGCGCTTTACACCAATATGACCTAAGCGGCAGTGCCATAAAAACATGGCGCTATCATTGTTAACTCTAACTCTTTTGGCCTCAATGTTATGTATATGTGTATCATCGCTATCAAAATTCAATATGAATAATCCTCTCACATTGGGTGCATGACCATAAAAGATATTAATCATAGAAATAGAACAACCATTATTATCTGACTTAAACGAGTAACCATCTCAAAATAAACAAGGTCCAGATCTAATGTTGATGCTTAACGCAGGCACTAAATAACAAATATTTAAGTTCATAACTAATCCTGGTGTTAACTGAAGTGAAACTGTGCTGACGACGATTGCATCAACCTTGGAACCATTTCCCACGCGCATCGTCACTTCATATTTCGCCAGTCTTCTCTTATTCCGCAGTTCCTGTTTCGAGTTGCAAATATGAGCAACAGAACCGGTATCGAATACCCAGCCACTACTGCGAGAGCTGGTTAAGTACACATCAATAACATGTATATCGAATATACCTGATTTTTCCTTGGCCGCTTTCTTATCAGCCAGATACTTGGGGCAGTTGCGCTTCCAGTGACCCATACCCTTGCAATAATACCACTCCGTTTCAGGCTTAGGTCCAGCTTTGGGTTTCTTCATCGGATTGGCAACAGGCTTGCCGCTCTTCTTGGAATTACCCTTCTTTCCTTTGTCGTTTCTCTTGAAACAAGTGGTCTTATTCACCATCAACACTTGATGCTCTTTACGGAGTTCTGACTCTGCGACTTTCAGCATCACGAATAAGTCGCCGGGTGACTTGTTCATCCCTTGCATCTTATAGTTCAACAAAAAGCTCTTGTAGCTTGGTGGCAGTGATTGAAGAATTCTGTCAGTGGTAGCCTCTTGTGGGAGTTCAATCCCTAGCTCAACTAGACGGTTTGAGTACCCAGACATTTTGAGCACATGTTCAATGATAGACGAATTCTTCTCCATCTTGCAAGCATAGAATTTATCGGAGGCTCATACCTATCGATCCGGGCGTTCTTCGGAAATATAAACTTCAACTCCTGGAACATCTCAAATGCTCCATGACGCTGAAAGCAACGTTGAAGTCCCGGTTCTAAGCAATACAAAACTGCACATTGAACTACTAAGTAGTCCTCCTTGCATGCTAACTAGGCGTTCTTAACATCTTGGTCAGCCATGGCGGGTGGTTCATCTCCTAGCGCAACATTAATCACATAATTCTTCTTCCCAGCTTGCAGCAGCAAGTTAAGATTACGATCCCAGTCTACAAAGTTGCTTGCATCATCTTTCAACTTAGGTTTCTCTAGGAATGTATTAAAATTCAGGGTGACTGTCGCGTGAGCCATTGATCTACAACACAAATATTTTCAAAGTGGAATTAGACTATGTTCAAGATAATTAGAGTTTAAGAAATCAAATTACTTGCTAAACTCCCACTCAAAAAGTACATCTCTCTAGTCATTTGAGTGGTACATGATTCAAATTCACTAACTCAAGTCCGATCATCACTTGAGTTGAGAATAGTTTTACTGGTAAGCATCTCTATGCTAATCATATCAACTATACGATTCATGCTTGACCTTTTGGTCTCATGTGTTCCGAGGCCATGTCTGCACGTGCTAGGCTCGTCAAGCTTAACCCGAGTGTTTCGCGTGTGCAACTGTTTTGCACCTGTTGTATGTGAACGTTGAGTCTATCACACCCAATCGTCACGTGGTGTCTCAAAACGATGAACTGTAACAACGGTGGACAATTGGAGAGAACACAATTTCTTCTTGAAATTTTACTGAGAGATCACCTCATAATGCTACCGTCGTTCTAAGAAAAATAAGGTGCATAAAAGGATTAACATCACATGCAATTTATAAGTGACATGATATGGCCATAATCATGTTCGTCTTGATCTCCATCACCAAAGCACCGACACGATCTTCTTGTCACCGGCGCCACATAATGATCTCCATCAAGATGTCGCCATCGGGGTTGTCGTGCTACTTATGCTATTACTACTAAAGCTACGTCCTAGCATATAGTAAACGCATCTGCAAAAGACTAAGGAGGGAAAATCGAACATCACCGTCCACAAACCACTTTGTGTTCTACTCGAGATAACATCTACGCATGAACCTAGCTCATGATGCCACTGTTGGAGAACGTTGCATGGGAAACAAAATTTTCCTACGCACATGAAGACCTATCATGGTGATGTCCATCTATGAGAGGACATTTGGATCTACGTACCCTTGTAGATCACACAGCAGGAAGCGTTAAGAAACGTGGTTGATGTAGTGGAACGTCTTCACGTCCCTCGGTCAGCCCCACGAACCATCCCGCGATCCGTCCCACGATCCGTTCCGATCTAGTGCCGAACGGACGGCACCTCCGCGTTCAGCTCACGTATAGCTCGACGATGATCTCGGCCTTCTTGATCCAGCAAGCAAGACGGAGAAGTAGATGAGTTCTCCAGCAGTGTGAAGGCGCTCCGGTGGTGGTGAGGATCTACTCCTCTAGGGCTCTACCCGTGCTCCGCAGAAATACGATCTAGAGGTAAAACTATGGTGTCTAGATCTGTGTTGCACGTGGCAAAAGTTGTCTCAAATCAGCCCTCAATCACCACTATATATAGGAGGGAGGGGGAGGAGGCTTGCCTTGAGGGCCAAGCCCTCAAGGGTGCGCCGGCTAGGAGGAGGAGGAATCCTACTCCAATTAGGATTGGAAAGTGGAGTCCTTCTCTTCCTTCCCACCTCCCTATTTTTTTTCTTTGGTTTTCTTCTTATGATGCCAAGGCCCTCTTGGGCTGTCCCACCAGCCCACTAAGGGCTGGTACGCCACCCCTAAGGCCATTGGGATTCCCCCGGGTAGGTGGCCCCCCTCCTGGTGAACTTCCGGAACCCATTCATCACTCCCAGTACAATCCCGGTAATGCCCGAAAACCTTCCGGTAACCAAATGAAGCCATCCTATATATCAATCTTCCTTTACGCACCATTCCGGAAACCCTCGATACATCTGTGATCTCATCCGGGACTTCGAGCAACATTTGGTAACCACACATATAACTCAACTATATTAAACATCATCAAACTTTAAGTGTGCAGACCCTGCAGGTTCGAGAACTATGTAGACATGCCCTGAGGTACTCCTCAGTTAATATCCAATAGCGGAACCTGGATGCCCATATTGGATCCTACATATTCTCCGAAGATCTTATCTGTTGAACCTCAGTGTCAAGGATTCATATAATCCCGTATGTCATTCCCTTTGTCCTTCCGTATGTTACTTGCCCGAGATTTGATCGTCGGTATCCGCATACCTATTTCAATCTCGTTACCAGCAAGTCTCTTTATTCATTCCATAATACAAGATCCCATCACTTACAATTAGTCACATTGCTTGCAAGGCTTGTGTGTGATGTTGTATTACCGAGTGGGCCCCGAGATACCTTTCCGTCACACGGAGTAACAAATCCCAGTCTTGATCCATACTAACTCAACGGACACCTTCAGAGATACCTATAGAGCACCTTTATAGTCACCTAGTTACGTTGTGACTTTTGATGCACACAAGGTACTCCTCCGGTGCCAGTGAGTTATATGATCTCATGGTCATAGGAACAAATACTTGACACGCATAAAACAATAGCAATAAAATGACACGATCAATATGCTACGTTCATAGTTTGGGTCTAGTCCATCACATGATTCTCCCCATGATGTGATCTAGTTATCAAGTGACAACACTTGCACATAGTCAGAAAACCTTGACTATCATTGATCAACTGGCTAGCCAACTAGAGGCTTGCTAAGGACATTGTTTGGTCTATGTATCCACACATGTATCTATGTTTTCATACAATACAATTATAGCATGGTTAATAAACGATTATCTTTAAACATGAAATATAATAATAACTATTTATCATTGACTCTAGGGCATATTTCCAACACATTCAAGACACAATGAGGCATCATGACGCACCTCCTGGTAGCCGTCGACAAGTTCACCAAGTGGATCGAGGTAAGACCCGTCAAGAAGCTGGACAGGCCCATGATTGCCCGATTTGTTAATGTCGGTGTTTACTCATAACATAAGCCATGGGTAGGCTAAACATGGTGGGAACCGAAGTGACACCGGAGGGCGCTGGGAACGAGGATAGTACAAGGATGGAACGCATGATGTACCCAGGTTCAGGGCTCTCCGTAGTGATTACACCCCTAATCCTGCCGGAGTGTATGATGTATGAATGGGACTACAAAGTGCTCCTGGAGGATGTATTGCAGAAGAGGAAGAAGGAGCTGCTGGCTCGCGTCTGCCTCTCCTATGTGGTGTGTGTGTGTGCTGAGTTGATCGACCCTCTCCATGGAGGGGGGCCGGGGGGTTTTATAGACGAACCCACCGACCTATAATATGGATAAAAGTACAAGAGTGGAACCCGGCTGGCAGCCTCGCTGGCTGGCCAGGGGGGCCACGGAGTCTTGTCTTGTCGCTGCAGGGCCCCGCCGGCTGCGAGGTCCCGTCTGGCTGTGGGACCCGCTGGCTAGCCAATAAGGCTCTCGCGTAAGGTTGATGTAGGACATGTGTGGTATGTCCGGCGTCGTCCAGCGAGAATCGTCATGGGCAGGCAGTACGAGCGTCTCCACTGTTCCCATGCCGAGTGCAGTAATGGAGTGGAAGTTTGACGGGCCGACACTATGCAGGGTGATGGATCAGAGCTGGAGGATGTCAGCGGCGTGGCCACCGATGATGTACCTGCCGTGCACCCCGATCCCGTACCTTTGCTGACGTGTAGCCACCGTTAACCGTAGGGTCTCGTCATGACCTATGGTCCGGCCTGGGCACGGCTGCCTCTCCCCCAGCCGGCTGGCTTGGCCTAGGCGGCCAGGGGGAGGTAGCCGTCTTGCCTCTATCCGGCAGGTGCTTCCTGGCCGGCCAAAGAGTTGGCCGTCTCGCCCCTAGCCGGCAGGTACTTCCTAGCCGGCCAGGGGGACTTGGGCTTTGCAGAATGGTTCTTGCTATTACTTCTTGGTTGAAGGCAAAGGAGTAGGCTCGATAATCCTACCCCGGTGTTATCCCCCCGACAGTAGTCCCCGAAGCTGGGTAGGCCTGCCGCCTTGGAGCGGGTGGCCTCGCTAGCTTAAGTTGTTTGCTGTTGAATTCCTGCTCCCGCCTGCGGCAGGGAACACCTTCTCGGAAGCCGGCTGGCTTCCAAGCGACGCCTCGGCTTCATTGTAGGCCGCTTAAATTGCGCCACGTGCCAGGCCCGGCCTGACGTGATGATGGATTGTTCAGTTTGACGGGACTGGGCCTGAGCCCTGGATCCCGCCACGACGCCCCCTCGTCCCTCGCGTGGAGGATCCTCTATGGATTCACTCCGCGACGGTTTGGTTTCTGGAGTCGTAAAAGCCTTCGTAATAATCGGAGATAATGGGACTGGTGCGCACCGGATCCCCTCCCCACGATACTTTGTGGGGTTTAAATGGGGTGCGGGGGTACCGAGGAGGCCATTCTCCCCCTTCTCGCCCCGCACTTGTGGTCCCTCCTTCCATGAGCCCAGAGAAAGAGAGAGCCTCGTCTTCTTCTTCGTCTTCACCGTCGCGCAAACCGTCGCCGCCCCTTAGAGCTCTCGCCGCTCGCCGCCATGTCGAGCAGCTCTTCCAACAAGGGCCAGCACAACGGTGCCTCGCTCGGCAGCGACATCCGTGCCGAGCACATCGACACGCTCCGCCATTGCCGAATGCTGCCTCTAGCCTCCCTTGTGACCGTGCGGATCCCCGGGGCCGAGAATGCCCCAACGCTGTAGGAGGGAGTGGTTGTCATGTTCGATGAACACTTCTACCGAGGCTTCGGGCTCCCGGCGAGCACCTTCTTCTGCAACTTCCTCACCTTCTTTGGCTTACAACCGCACCATCTGGCGCCAAACTCCATCCTTCAGCTCGCCTCGTTCGTCGTCCTGTGCGAGGGGTTTCTGGGGATCGAGCCCCGCCTCGACCTCCGGCAGAGCCTATTCTTCTTTAAGCAACAGTCCATCAACATGGACAAGGTCGAGGTGGATAAGATCGATGGCCCACGCCTGATACCCCTGTGCGGCGCGGCACTGGTGCATCACCGGACGAAGAGCGGCTTCCCCAAGATGCCGCTTCAAGACTCCATCAAGCAGTGGCAGAGGGGCTTCTTCTATGTGAAGAATGCCAGCCCCACCCGCGACACCCTCAACATGCCCCCATCGCCATCAAGCCTCTGATGACGAAGAAGAACTGGCAAGCCAAGTACCCCAAGCCGGTTCCCGAGGTAGTGCAGATAGGCATCTACCTCGACAGCCTGAAAGCTCGCGGCCTCGTAGGTCACGACCTGCTTACCACCATGATGACCCGCCGGATCCTGCCTCTGCAGAGACGGCCTCATCTGATATGCCAGATGAGCGACCAACACGATCCTTGCTGGCTCTCCACCAAAAATTTCCACCCCGGCGCGGTGGCGAAGAATGTGAACCAGATCTCCTTCGCCAACATGGATCAAGGAGGAGACTGGGAATGGGGGCTGGTCCCTTACGACGGGAACCATCCTCCCCCAATGGTGAGTGACCTCATGGATCTGGTATTTTCTTTGTGTTTTGAAACTATTGTTTCTTCTCGTTAAGCCGGCTGCCAAATCTATTGCACCAGCTGTTTGAGAAGCTGCAAGGACTCACCCTGCCGACTCCAGACGTGGAGACATCAGACCCCTCGGAGATTGAGGATGAGGGGATGATCAAGCTGCGGGATGCCGTCTTGGAGGAGGCGCTGGAGTCGGAAGGCTCCGAGCCGTCTAGTGAGCACCTGAGGCCTCCCCTTGTTGACTAGACGGATGGTGATGAGACGCCACCATCTTCGTATGATGCAGCCTTTCGGGAGGATGTCGAAGAGGTGGAGGAAGTCACCAGCCTTCCCATGACCCGAGGCCGCCGCCAGGCTCGTGAGACGGTCGTGCCTGGCGAGGCAGCCAAGAACAAGGGCAAGGGTGCAACCACCTCCAAGCTGGCCTCCAAATGCGTCGCGCCTGGACCTCTAGCTGGAGGGCAAGCAGGCGGCGCCAGCAGGAAGCAGGTGCCCATCATGGCGGGGTAAGAGTCCATCGCTATTCTCTTTTTGTTTTGTCGAGTGAGGATAGGTTCCTCAATTCGTGCCTGGCAGGGAGGCAGAAGACATGGAGGAAGAAACTACCTCCGCCGTCGAACGGGACGGCTGAGCAGCAGCGGAAGCTGCCCAGAAGGCTCTCGATGATCAATTCGCCCTTCACTTGGAAGTGCCGGCGAAGAAGAGAGTCGTGGGCTAATATCAGCCCAGTCGGGCCGAGAAGCCCAAGGAGAAGCGTACGAAGTCTAGACATGACCCCTCCAAGCAAACTCGCATGGAGGAGCCAGCTAGCGAGGTAGCCCCGAGGCGCACCCAGAGGACCGAGGCGGCCAAGCCTCCCGATCCTGCCTTCTCCACGCATGTAGACCTCGAGGTGATCCCCGACACACCGAAGGCCGAGGCGAGAGACGCGCCGGAGCTGAACCTGAAGGAGCCGGAGGTGACCATGGATGCGTCGGAGGTGGTCGATCCTCCCCCAGCTACAAAGACGACGCCGGCTAGGGCGTCGATGGAGCCGGCCACCAACCAGCCACCTGAAGTCGGCACCATCATCGTGACCAACCGTGGCCCGGCCGCTCCCGGAGCCGACTCCAGCACTGGGAGCCAGCTCATGAATACTTGGCGCGTGGCCAACGTCAAGCGCCTGACGATGACCCCAGGCGCCGAGCCCAGCGGTGTCCTGGAGCTGGTGGCAATGTTTGCCAGGAGCCTGGACAAGGTGAAGCAAGCGGCCAGGTGGCCCACAGTGATTTGGAGCGCGTGGAGGAGCGCGCTAGGGTGAGTGCTTCATCCTTTGCATCTTCATCAACTTGGTTTTGTTTTTTTCTGCTCTTGAATCAGTGGGGGTGCGCCAGCGCACCCACTGGGTGTAGCCCCCGAGAATCGGGCCGACCAAGCATTAGCCAGGCCGAATCTCTTCGTGCTATGCCTTGTCTTTGCTTTTTTAGTGGGGGCGCGCTAGCGCACCCACTAGGTGTAGCCCTTGAGAATCAGGCCGACTATGAATTAGCCGGGCCGAATCTTACTTCCTTTGCTTTCTTTTGCTTTGCTCATAGGAGCTTCATGACGCCCAAATGCAGGTGTACAACGCGCTACGGGCTCAGACCTAGGCGGCTGATGGCCATGTTGCTGATCTTCAGGGCCGACTGCGCGTGGCTGTCTCGGAGCGAAGTATTGCGCAAGGCGAACCAGCGGCTCCATCAGCAGCTGACTCTTCTTCAGAAGGAGAAGAGGGATCGCGAGGCGGCCCTTCAGGACGAACTGGAACAGCTGCGCGCCACCCTTGAGGAGAAGGATGCTACGGCAACAAAAGTCCTTCCCCGACAATGCCAGGAATTCTTCTTGCTACTTCTCTTGCTTGCGTCGGTTTTTCCCTTGAAGAGGAAATGGTGATGCAACACAGGAGCAGTAAGTATTTCTCTCAGTTTAAGAACCAAGGTATCAATCCAGTAGGAGAATCTCGTCAAGTCCAGAGTACCTGCACAAACACAAAAGAGCTTGCACCCAACTCTATAAAAGGGTTGTCAATCCCTTCAAGTTTGATTGCAAAGTGAGATCTGAAGGCGAAAAGTGCAACGAAGAAAAAGTGTAAGGCTGAAAATATGGTGTTGAGTAGACCCTGGGGCCATAGTGTTCACTAGAGGCTTCTCTCGAAATAGCAAATATTCCGGTGGGTGAACAAATTACTGTCGAGCAATTGATAGAACCACGCAAAGTCATGACGATATCTAAGGCAATAATCATACATATGGGCATCACGTCCGAGACAAGTAGACCGATAATTTCTGCATCTACTACTATTACTCCACACATCGACCGCTATCTAGCATGCATCTAGTGTATTGAGTTCATGACGAACAGAGTAACGCCTTAAGCAAGATGACATGATGTAGAGGGATAATCTCAAACCAATGATGAAAGCCCCATCTTTTTACCCTTGATGGCAAAAACACGATGCGTGCCTCGCTACCCCTTCTGTCACTGGGTGAGGTCACCGCACGGTATGAACCCAAAACCAAGCACTTCTCCCATTGCAAGAATCATAGATCTAGTTGGTGAAACAAAACCCACAACTCGAAGAGAATTACAAGGATATGAAATCATGCATAAGAGAGATCAGAAGAAACTCAAATAAGATTCATAGATAATCAGATCATAAATCCATAATTCATCGGATCTCGACAAACACACCGCAAAAGAAGATTACATCAGATAGATCTCCATGAAGATCATGGAAAACTTTGTGATGAAGATCCAAGAGAGAGAAGAAGCCATCTAGCTACTAGCTATGGACCCGTAGGTCTATGGTGAACTACTCACGCATCATTGGAGAGGTCATGGTGTTGATGACCAAGCCCTCCGTATCCGAATCCCCCCTCCGGCAGGGCAACATAACGTGCCCCGGATGGGATCTTGTGGAGACAGAAGCTTGCGGCGGCAGAAAAGTACTTTCGATGATCTCTTGATTTTTTTTCTGGGTTTTAGGGAATATATAGGCGCAAAACCTAGGGCAGAGGTGGCCCAGGGAGGCCACAAGCCAGGGAGGCGCGGCCCCCCTGGCCGCACCATGAGGGCTTTGGGGTCCCTGCAGGCCCCCTGCCCAGATTCTCTGGCTTCCCGATCTTTTTCTGTTTCGGAAAAAATCCCTTTGGTAGTTTCATTCCGTTTGGACTCCGTTCGAAATCCTCCTTTGAAAGGGGTCAAAAACATGGAAAAAGCAGGAACTGGCACTTGGCACTGAGTTAATAAGTTAGTCCCAAAAAATATGTAAAAGGCATGCAAAACATCTAAAGTTTGACAAGATAATAGGATGAAACCATCAAAAATTATAGATACGTTGGAGACGTATCAAGCATCCCCAAGCTTAACTCCTGCTCGTCCTCGAGTAGGGAAGTGATAAAGAATGAATTTTTGATGTGGAATGCTACCTAGCATAGTTGTCCTTTGCAACTTCTCTCATGTGACATGAATGTTCAGATCCGTAAGATTCAAAAAAATAGTTTGCTATTGACATGAAAACAATAATACTTCAAGCAAACTAGCAAGGTAATCATGAACTTTCAAAATAACAAGGCCAAGGAAAGTTATCCCTACAAAATCATATAGTCTGGCTATGCTCCATCATCCTCACACAACTAATGTAAATCATTCACAATCCCGATATTGGCCAAGTATTTGTTTTTGCACTCGTACTTTCTCAAACTTTTTATAACTATCATGCAATACATGAGCGTGAGCCATGGATATAGCACTATAGGTGTAATAGAGTGTGGTGGTGGTTGTGAGACAAAAAGGAGGAGATGGTCACATTGACTCGGCGTATCAAAGGGCTATGGAGATGCCCATTAATAGATATCAATGTGAATGAGTAGGGATTGTCATACAAGGGATTCAGTAGAGCTATAAGTATGTGAAAGCTCAAAAGGATAACTAGTGGGTGTGCATCCAACTTGCTTGCTCACGAAGACCTAGGGCAATTTTGAGGAAGCCCATCATTGGAATATACAAGCCAAGTTATATGATAAACATTCCCACTAGCATATGGTAGTGACAAAGCAAGAAGCTCTCAATCATGATGAACATGGTGCTATTATGAAGCACAAGTGTGGAAAAAGATAGTAGCATTGTCCGTTCTCTGTTTTTCTCTCTTTTTTTTATTTGGGCTCTTAGGCCTCTTTTTTTTCTTTTCTCCTTTTTTTTATTTTTGGGCTCTTTGCCCTCTTTTTTTTATTTCCTCACATGGGACAATGCTCTAATAATGATGATCATCACACTATTATTTACTCACAGCTCAAAGCTTAGAACGATGATGACTCTATAGGAAATGCCTCCGGCAGTGTACCGGGATGTGCAACGATCTAGCTTGGCGTATGACGTTGAAACATCTCTCTAGATATATTACGATAATGCAATGGCAATATGAGAGTGAAGGCACAAGTCATGAGACGGAACGGTGGGAGTTGCATGGCAATATATCTCGTAATGGCTATGAAAATACCATAGTAGGTACGTATGGTGGCTGTTTTGAGGAAGGCATTTGGTGGGTTTGTGCACCGGCAAAAGTTGCGCGGCACTAGAGAGGCTAGCACTGGTGGAAGGTGAAAGTGCATCTATACCATGGACTCGCATTAGTCATGAAGATTTCACATACTTGTTGCGGAAGTTTTTTAGTAATCAAAACAAAGTGCTAAATGCATACTCCTAGGGGAAGGGTTGGTAGGTGTTAACCATCGCGCGATCCCGACCTCAACACAAAGGATGACAATTAATAGATCAATTATGCTCCGACTTCCTAACATAGCAGTTAACCATATGTGCATGCTACGGGAATCACTAACTTCAACCCAAGTATTTCTAGATTCACAAAACCCTACTAACATAATTCTTAATATTACCGAATCCACGTCTCAAAACGAATTGAGAGGAATCAAGACTTCTCTTTCTACTCAATGCACATGAAGATGGAGGTTTTTGTATCCTCTTTGGGTGCCTATAATCTTTGGGACTACTTTCATAGAATAAGTGAACTACCAAGTCACGCACCACCGTGCTCTGAAATATATAAGTGAAGCACATAGCTAGAGCAAAATTATCTAGCCCAAAAGATATAAGTGAAGCACTACGAGCATTCTAGCAAAATCACGAGGAGTGCATGTCTCTCTCTCTCAAAAAGGTGTGCAGCAAGTATGATTGTGACACAACAAAAAGAAAAGACTCCTATGATACAAGACGCTCCAAGCAAAACACATATCATGTGGTGAATAAAAATATAGCTCCAAGTAATGTTACCGATGGATTGAAGACGAAAGAGGGGATGCCATCCCGGGGCATCCCCAAGCTTAGGCTTTTTGGTGTCCTTGAATTGGCTTGGGATGGCTTGGGCATCCCCAAGCTTGATATATTTCCACTCCTTATCTCTTTTTCCATGAGAACATCACCCAAAACTTGAATACTTCACAACACAAAACATAAACAGAAACTCGTGATAACATTAGCACAAGAAAACAAACTACCACCTCTTTTTGGTACTGTAGCAATCTTGGTTTATCTTTATATTGGTGTTGGTCTACTGTATTCTCACTTTTTCATGGCCAGTACCCCCCGATACTATCCATTGTTTCATCAAAACAAGCAACCAACTCAACAAAAACAGAATCTGTCAAAAACAGACCAGTCTGTAGCAATCTGTATACTTCGTATACTTCTGTTATCTCAAAAATTCTTAAAAATGATGACTGCCTCGGAAAAAGGCATATCAATCAGCAGCAAAAAGAATCAACTCAAAATCTCTTTCTGAATAAAAATGAAAAATCATCTCGTGAGCGAAAAGTTTCTGTCTTTTTCCAGCAGGATCAAACAACCATTACCAAGACTAGTCATAAAGGTTTTGCTTGGCTCAAACACAAAAAGAAACACAGAAAACACAATGACAACAGAATTATGATGGTGTGGACGCAACAAAACAGAAATAAAAAGATAAGTTCATTGGGTTGCCTCCCAACAAGCGGTATTGTTTAACGCCCTTAGCTAGGCATAAAAGCGATCGAATCACGTATCGTCGTCTTTTGTGCTCAAACCATAAGTGGCCCTTATCATGGATTCATAAGGCAATCTTATTTTCTTTCTAGGAAAGTGATCCATGCCCTTGTTTAAAGGAAACTGAAATCTAATATTCCCTTCCTTCATATTGAGGATAGCTCCGATAGTCCTTAGGAAAGGTCTACCAAGAATAATAGGGCATGTAGGATTGCAATCAATGTCAAGCACAATGAAATCCACGGGTACATAGTTCATATTTGCAATAATAAGAACATCATTGACCCTCCCCATGGGTTTCTTGACACTAGAATCCGCAAGATGCAAATTAGGAGAACACTCTTCAATATCATTAAAACCCAGAACATCACATAAATACTTTGGAATCGCGGAAACACTAGCACCCAAATCACACAAAGCATTGCATTCATAGTTTTTTATTTTGATGTTGATAGTAGGTTCCCACTCATCATGAAGATTTCTAGGGATAAAGACTTCCAATTCAAGTTTCTCTTCAAGAGATTTTATCATGGCTTCGACGATATGATCGGTAAAGGCCTTGTTTTGGCTATAAGCCTATGGAGAGTTTAACATGGATTGCATCAAGGAAATGCATTCAATCAAGGAGCAACTATCATAATTGAATTCCTTGAAATCCATGGTAGTAATTTCATTACTACTCAAAGTTTTAATATCTTCTACTCCACTTTCAATGCTATTAGCATCAAGATAGATGGACTCTGAATCATTGGTGCCCTTTTCAACCAAAGTGGATTCATATCCAGCCCCATAATCATTAGGTTTGTCACAAGAAAACAAAGACTCAATGGGAGTCACACCAAGCACTTTAAGATCTTCGTGATTCTTATCACGAGAACAGGCCTTTTTAAGCCATTCATGTCTAGCACGAATTTGGGTGGTTCTTCCTTTGCTCTCAATCATGGAAACACGCATAGCTTTCAAAGGTTCATCCATATTGATCTTGGGAGGAGCACATCTAACTTTCAAAGCATCAACATCACTAGACATTCTATCAACGCTCTTAGCTAAATCGTCAATTTTAAGTAGTTTTTCCTCTATCGACGCATTGAAAATCTTTTGCGAGTTGATGAAATCTTTGATATTACTCTCTAGATCACATGGTAATCTATTGTAATTTCCATGAGTATTGTTGTAGGAGTTGCCAAAGTTATTAGAGGAGTTACTAGGAAAAGGCCTAGGAACATAGTTTCCTCTAAAGGCATTGTTGTTGCCAAAATTATTCCTACCAACAAAATTAACGTCCAAGCTAGCATTTCTACTCTCAATCAAGGAAGACAAGGGCTTATCATTAGGATCTAAAGGAGCACTTCTACTAGCAACCAAATTCATTAACTCATCCAAATTCATTAATTCATTAACTCTTCTATAGCGTGTACCTTCTTACTAGTAGGTGACCTTTCAATGTGCCACTAAGAGTAATTCGTCATGATGTTGTCTAGTAGTTTTGTGGCTTCTCCTAACGTGATTTCCATGAACGTTCCACCTGAGGCGGAGTCCAAGATATTTCTAGAAGCGAAATTCAAGCGAGCGTAAAAGATTTGGATAATCATCCAAAGACTCAAGCCATGAGCGGGACAATTTCTAATCATCAATTTCATTCTCTCCCAAGATTGTGCAACATGTTCGTGATCAAGTTGCTTCAAATTCATGATATCATTATAGAGAGAGATAATCTTAGCCGGCGGAAAATACTTGGATATATAAGAATCTTTGCAATTATCCCAAGAATCGATACTATTTTTATGCAAAGAAGAAAACCAAGTTTTTGCGCGATCTCACAACAAGAAAGGAAAAAAGCTTCAATGTAATAACATCATTATCCACATCTTTCTTCTTTTGTATATCGCAAAGCTCAATGAAGGTATTGAGATGGGATGCGGCATCTTCACTAGGCAGGACGGAGAATTGCTTTCGTATGACTCCGCACTAGTGGCGGGAGCAATCGGAGTACTAATAAAATCATTATTATTAGTATTCGAGAAGTCACAAAGTTTGGTGTTTTCATTCATGGTGACTTCAGCAAGCAAGCAAGCACACAAGCGAACAAAGAGCCAGCGAGAAAAAGGATGAACGAAAAGGAAAACGGAAAAGACAAACGAAAAAGGCAAATTGTGAATTGGGGGAGAGGAAAACAAGAGGCAACTGGCAAACAAAGTAAATGCAAGAGATGAGTTTGCGACACCTACTTGGATGGGTTCTTGACTTGATCCTCCCCGGCAACGGCGCCAGAAATTCTTCTACCACGTCAACAAAAGTCCTTCCCCGGCAACGCCAGGAATTCTTCTTGCTACTTCTGTTGCTTGCGTCGGTTTTTCCCTTGAAGAGGAAAGGGTGATGCAGGACAGGAGCAGTAAGTATTTCCCTCAGTTTGAGAACCAAGGTATCAATCCAGTAGGAGAATCTCGTCAAGTCCAGAGTACATGCGCAAACACAAAATAGCTTGCACCCAACGCTATAAAGGGTTTGTCAATCCCTTCAAGATTGATTGCAAAGGGAGATCTGAAGGAGGAAAGTGCAACGAAGAAAAAGTGTAAGGCTGAAAATATGGTGTGGAGTAGACCCGGGGGGCATAGTGTTCACTAGAGGCTTCTCTCAAAATAGCAAATATTACGGTGGGTGAACAAATTACTATCCAGCAATTGATAGAACCGTGCAAAGTCATGACGATATCTAAGGCAATCATCATACATATACGCATCACGTCCGAGACAAGTAGACCGATACTTTCTGCATCTTGTGTATTGAGTTCATGACGAACAGAGTAACGCCTTAAGAAAGATGACATGATGTAGAGGGATAATCTCAAACCAATGATGAAAACCCCATCTTTTACCCTTGATGGAAACAAGACGATGCGTGCCTCGCTACCCCTTCGGTCACTGGGTGAGGTCACCGCACGGTATGAACCCAAAACCAAGCACTTCTCCCATTGCAAGAATCATAGATCTAGTTGGTGAAACAAAACCCACAACTCGAAGAGAATTACAAGGATATGAAATCATGCATAAGAGAGATCAGAAGAAACTCAAATAAGATTCATAGATAATCTGATCATAAATCCACAATTCATCGGATCTCAACAAACACGCCACAAAAGAAGATTACATCGGATAGATCTCCATGAAGATCATGGAGAATTTTGTATTGAAGATCCAAGAGAGAGAAGAAGCCATCTAGCTACTAGCTATGGACCCGTAGGTCTATGGTGAACTACTCACGCATCATCGGAGAGGTCAAGGTGTTGATGAAGAAGCCCTCCGTATCCGAATCCGCCCTCCGGCAGGACACCAGAATGTGCCCCAGATGGGATCTTGCAGAGACAGAAGTTTGCGGCGGCGGAAAAGTACTTCCGATGATCTCTTGATTTTTTCTGGGATTTTAGCGAATATATAGGCGCAAAACCTAGGGCAGAGGTGACCCAGGGAGCCCACAAGCCAGGGAGGCACGGTCCCCCGTGGCCGCGCCATGAGGGCTTGTGGTGTCCCTGCAGGCCCCGTGCCCTGATTCTCCCGCTTCCGTTCTGTTTCGGAAAAAATATTTTTGGCAGTTTCATTCCGTTTGCACTCCGTTCAAAATCCTCCTCTGAAAGGGGTAAAAAACATGGAAAAACAGGAACTGGCACTTGGCACTGAGTTAATAAGTTAGTCCCAAAAAATATATAAAAGGCATGCAAAACATCCAAAGTTTGACAAGATAATAGCATGAAACCATCAAAAATTATAGATATGTTGGAGACGTATCAAAGGACTCCTCCTATGCTGCCGACATGGAGCGTCTTAAGACAGCTCATCTCGAGGAGACGAAGCTCAAGGACGCCCCCCTGAAGGAGAAGGAGGAGGCCCTGATCAAGAAGCAGACGCAAGTGGCCTAGGCGATGGAGACGGTCGTGACCCTCCACGAAGAGCTCTCCCGCGCAACCCACACAAGCACGATGCGGGGGTGCGAGGCCCTGGAGGAAGCCCACGAGATCGACGCCCATTTCGACCGTAAGTCCTTTTTTCATTTGTTCTTGAATTTTTATTCTTTGTTGCTCTCTCCTCTTATTCTTCTTCGCACCCCTTCCCCTGCCCTAGGAATCTTCCCCGAGGCATGGGAAGCGGCTGAAACGGCTGTTGAGACCAGCCGCGAGGAGCGTCGCGCTGCTGGTCAGGAGGTGGATGCCAATGCCGGCTGGACTGTGGAGGATATCGTCATGGGCCTCAGAGCCCGCCTGCTTGTCTTGGCTGAATCCATGGAGCGGCTCTAAAGTGTCGGCACGTCAATGATAAAGGCTCTGTGGCCCGAAGCTGTGGAGCCGGCGTCGGTGAGCCGGCTCTCCCGCGGGCTTGCTGCTGGTGGCAATCGTCTTGACACCTGGCGCGCCTCAGCCGCGCGTGCTCGTGCCTACATGGCGCTGCGCTTGGCCAAGTCCTGGTATCGGAACCTGGACTTGGGCAAGCTCGTCGCCCAGCGCGACAGCTCGGAGGGGGAACAGTAGGCCGTGGAGGCTGCGGATGAGGGCCAGCGACATCGCCTCATATGCCGCGTGGGATGAGCTTAACCTGGAGCGGGATGAAGACGGGAATGTGGTCCATGAGAACTTGCACCGTCTTCAGCCGTATGATGCCGATGGCAGCTCCGACGAGGCGGCCCTTGAAAAGGAAGACGCCGAATCCAGCGGCAAAGCTTATGCCGACTCCGCCAGGACGGAGCCGAAAGCCCTCGCGGAGGAGACAGCGCCACCACCTCGGGAGCAGCCAGCGATGGTGAAGCCACCACTTCAGGAGCTGCAGTCGGGGCAACAAACGAGGCCGCCGCCCCTTAGTTGGTCCTGTTTTTGTTTTTTGTTGTCTGCAATGCATTGTCAGTCCAAGAGTTCCACCCACTGGGTGTGTGTAATGAACTTGCATTAGATTCGTAACACCATGCGTTCTGCCTTGTATTTTCATCTTTTGATTCTTGCTTCACTTCTTTTTCTCCAACCAATTTACTCCCTCTAGCATCTACCCCGCCAGCACGATAGCTAGGAGCCGGTCTGTGACTAGGTCGAGGCTTCTGTCATTGAGAATATTGGACTTAGATTTTTCGAATCCATAAAGACTTAAAGACTCAACCACAAGCCAGCAGAGGCCGGCTAGAATAATAAGATCGCAAAAAAGGATCAAACCAACCCGAGCCGACAACCCTTTTTGTACTTGAACTTTTCATGCAGCCAACCTTACCTGGCGCTGCCTCGTTAGCCGGACAGCCGGGAGCCGGTCTGTAGCTGTGACGAGACGGTGAGGGTTCGACCCAGCGTACACTATATGTTCTTCTACAACTAAGGAAATCGTTCGGCCCGGCTAGCGAGCCCCCGAGCCCCTTAGAGCTGGGCCAAGGGACTCACAAAATGATTGAAGACTCTAGTTATGAAACCAAAAGAGGCATGCTCCAAGCCTCGGCTTGAAACACCCATTGCATTCATTGGAAATCCCGAAGAGGAAGAAAGATACATATGTACACGCTCTTCCCATTTTTCTTACTTGCCTTCTAGCAATAGAACGGGCGAAGCAACGCCGCGTTCCATGGACGCTCCGTCTCCCAGCCGGAGTCGTCTCTCTTGCGCTTCCTTGGCTTCTGGGCATCGATCAGGTAGTATGCATTGTTATGCAATGCCTTGCTGACGATGAAGGGTCCCTCCCATGGGGATGAGAGCTTGTGCTGGCCGGTTGTTCGCCGGATTCTTCTGAGCACCAAGCCCCCCTCTTTGAAAGAGAGAGGCTTGATCTTCTTGCTGTGGTAGTATCTCAACTTCTATTGATAAATGGTCGTCCGGCTCAAGGCTAGATCCCGTGCCTACTTGAGCAGATCGACGCCTTCTTCTCTTGCCTCCTTCGCTTCCGTTTCTGTGTATAGGGTGACCAGAGGCGAGTGGAACTCGACATCCGTAGGGATGATAGCCTCGGACCCATGTACAAGAAAGAATGGGGGTGAAGTCGGTTGACCGGTTGGGCGTGGTGTGGAGGCTCCACAACACTGCCGGCAGCTCTTCGATCCAGCAGCCGGGTGACCTGACGAGTGGTGCCACTAGTCTTGGCTTGATGCCGGCCAGGATCAGGCCTTAGCCCTCTCTACCTGGCCGTTGGACTGGGGGTGGGCCACCGACGCCAAGTCGAGTCGGATGCCTTCTTTGGAGCAGTAGAGCGCCAAAGTACCCTTGGCGAAGTTGGTGCCATTGTCAGTGATGATGCTGTGGGGGACGCCGTATCGGATAACGATGTCCTTGATGAACCTAATGGCCATGGGGCCATCAGGCTTCTTGATGGGCATAGCCTCGATCCACTTGGTAAATTTATCGATGGCTACCAAGAGATGAGTCATGCCGCCTCGAGCGGTCTTGAATGGTCCGACCATGTCCAACCCCCAAACGGCGAATGGCCATGACAAGGGGATGTTTTTAAGGGCTGAATGTGGCATGTGGCTTTGCGCGCCAAAGTGTTGGCAGCCCTCACATTTGTTGACCATGTCTACGGCCTCCTCGAGCGTCGTGGGCAAAAAGAATCCATGGCGGAACGCCTTTCCCACCAGGGTACTAGAGATGCCATGATGCCCGCACTCCCCCTGGTGAATGTCTCTGATGATCTCCTGCCCCTTTTCTGATTCGACGTGGCGCTGGAACACACCATTCACGCTACGCCGAACCAGCTCGCGATTGATGATGGCGTAGGCTGCTGATCTGCGCTGAATCTGCCTTGCCTCCGCCTCATCTTGAGGAAGCTCGCCACGAAGAAGGAAGGCTGCTGAGCCCACGACAGAGCCGACACAAGAGCTGGCTCCGTCTCGACCTGAGTGTTAGGGGCTTCTGCCCCCCCCCCCCCCCCCGTGCTTGATGATGCAGCCGCAGGCTCGAGACTCTATGTCTTTGATGCCGTTGTGGCAGCTGGCTCGCCGTCTACCTCCATGACGTCCACCCACTGGGTGTCGAGACGACAGGATTCGAGGCTTGGCGAAGCCGGAATTGTTGTTGTAGCCAGCAAAGTAGTTGTAGCCAATGCATCAATTGGAGTCGGCACAGCTAGTGTAGCCGGCACAGGAGCTGTAGCCGACATAGGTGGCGTAGCCGACGGCGCTTGTACCGAGGGATCAGCCGGCACAAAAATTGACGCCGACTCCGGAGACGGCTTGATGGACGGCTTGTGCAGCTGTTCGAGGGAGACGTCGGCTGGAAATGCTTGTCTTCTAGAGCCAATCTTGGCCAATGTATCAGCCGCCTCGTTGTCCGCCCTGTGAACCTGGTGAAACTAGCAACCCTCGAAAGGTCCGCTAAGCTGCTGGATGAGGAAGTGATAGCTCGCCACGTTGACGTCCCTGGCGTCCCATTCGCCAGAGACTTGGTGCACCACTAGGTCCGAGTCGGCAAAGCAAAGGAGCCGCCAGATGCCAATCTCCTCGGCAAGCCGGAGGCCATGAGCGAGCGCTTCGTACTCAGCGACGTTGTTGAAGGCGAAGTGAATCTGGAGAGCATACTTGAGCTGGTCTCCTTTCGGAGACGTAAAGACAATGCCGGCTCCCAGACCAGTTTGCATCTTCGAGCCATCAGAGTGCATCCGCCAATGAGTGGAATCTGGAGGCGGCGGCTCAAACTGGGTTTCAGCCCAGTCGACAAGGAAGTCGACCACCACCTGAGACTTGATGGCAGTGCGTGGCTCGTAGCGGATGTCGTTGTCGGCCATGGAGATGGACCACTTGGCACTCTGGCCAGTCGCATCATGGATGCACATGATTTCTGAAAGTGGTGATGGCATGCTCTTGGAAGTATTGCTTCAACTTCTTTGCGGCAAGGTAAACACCATAACACATTTTCTGGTAGTGGGGGTAGTTTTCCTTGGAGGCGGACAAGACCTTGCTGAGGTAGTCGATAGGGCGTTGTACTAACAGTACCTTGCCCTCCTCCTTGCGCTCTACTACCAACACTACACTAACCACGCGAGTGGTCGCTGCAATGTATATGAGGATGGGTTCCGTTTCAGCTGGTGCTACCAGGATTGGCAGGCTTGAGATGACCCGCTTGAGGTCGCGGAAGGCCTCGTCCGCCTGGTCGTTCCACTCAAACTTGGTTGTTTTCTTCATTAGCTGGTAGAGTGGAAGCGCCTTCTCGCCGAGCCGGCTGACGAACCGGCTAAGGGACGCTAGGCAGCCGGCGAAATTCTGGACGTTTCACCATCCGCTCACCATCCGCTCACCTTCTTTGAGGCCGCTTCACCATCCGCTCGGTGGTGATGATTTTCTCAGGGTCCGCTTTGATGCCACGAATGGACACGAAGAACCCCAAGAGCTTGCCGCCTGGAACCCCGAACACGCACTTCTCTGGGTTGAGCCAGATCTTGTATTCGTGCAAGTTGGCGAACGTCTCCCGCAAGTCGCCAAGGAGACTGAAGTGCTGCTTGGTTTTGACGATGATGTCATCCTCATAGACGTTGATGTTTCTGCCAATCTATGGCAGTAGGCACTGCTGCATGCAGTGTTGGAATGTTGTACCAGCGTTCTTCAGACCGAACGTCATGGTGGTGTAGCAGTTGGCCCCGAAGGGCATGATGAAGGAGGTCTTCAAGCGATCAGCTGGATCCAGCTTGATTTGATGGTAGCCTGAATAAGCATCCAGAAACGACAGTAGTTCGCAGCCGGTTGTGGAGTCGATCACTTGATCTATCCTGGGCAAGGCGAAAGGGTCTTTCGGGCATGCCTTATTCAGGCTCGTGTAGTCGATACACATTCATCAAGTGTTGTTCTTCTTCAGCACCAGGACTGGATTGGCTAACCAGTCCGGGTGGAAAACCTCCATGATGAAGCCGGTTGCAAGGAGCCGAGCAACCTCTTCTCCAATTGTGCGCCGCTTCCCCTCGGCGAAGAGGCACAAAGGTTGTTTCACCGGCTCTGCATCCGATCGCACGTGAAGTTTGTGCTCAACGTACTTCCTCAGAACAACCATGCAAAGATGTCCCGATTCTCAGGAGGAAGTCGACGAGCTCGCCTTCCTATTTGGGGCTAAGGTTAGCCCCAATGGTGATGCACTACTTGGGGTTCGCAGGGTCGAGTGGAACCTACTTGGTTTCTTTGGCCGACTTGAGGGATCCTTCGTCGTCCGACAGGGATCGAGGAGTAGGGATCACTAGCTGCTCGGTAGCCTAAGCCACGAGCCAGTCGATCTCCTTTTCTCCTCAGAAATCACCATGGCGTCATCCACGCGGCTACCGTTTTGTGCACACTCGTGCAACTTCTTGTAGTCGCCAGCGATGGTGATGGTGCCCTTTGGACCCGACATCTTCATCTTGAGGCAGGTGTAGTGGGGGATAGCCATGAATTTGGCTAGAGCCGGCCTGCCCAGCAGCGTGTGATACGGGATGCTGAGATCCACCACCTCGAACCATATGGACTCATGGCGGAAGTGAGCCTTGACGTTGAAAAGGGCATCCAGTTGGATTTTGCCGATCGACGAGCAGGACTTCCCGGCATGATGCCGTGGAAGACAGTGCTGGTCGGCTGGAGGTCCTTCTCCTTGAGCCCAAGCTTGAGGAGGGTGTCGAGGTAGAGGATGTTGATGCTGCTGCCGCCGTCGACCAACACCTGGGAGAACCGGCAGGTGAGCCTCTGGGAGGCGAAAGTTGGGTCAAGGACGAGCGCGTATGAGCCAGGATTTGGCATCACTGCAGGATAGTCAACCCGTCTACATGTGATGGGATTTTCAGACCAATACATGTATTGGGGAACCGAGGGGACCGTGGCATTCATCTCGCGCCGACGTTGGCGCTGGTTGTGCTTGTCGTCACCTTCACTGGTGAAGACCACAAATGCTCCATCTTGATGGGGGTAGTCGCCGTGGAGACGGCCATCATTGTGTGGCGGCGGCGGTGGAGCCGGAGCTGGATCGGGAGCCGGAGCATGAGGCGGTGCAGCTGCACCTAGAGGAGCCGGCGGGCCCTCTCCTTGCGACAATCGTCGTGCAAAGCTGCACTGTCGAAGGGTATGGGTCGAGGGCTTCACCATAGAGTGCATCTTGCAGGGCGCGTTAAGCATCTGCTCGAAGATGAGCTTGGGCTGCCAGTCGTTCTTGCCGGTCCGCCTCCGTTGAGAGTCGGCTTGAGTAGCCGGCGTCTCTCCCTCCATGTTGGCTACAAGCTTGTTGTTGGAGCGCGAATCAAGTTGATCCGCCTTGCGCTTGTTGTTGTTCTGGCCGCCTCGATTGTCACCAGCCGGCTTGGGAGTAGTCGGTGTGGGGACAGCTTTGTCCAAGGTGGTCACGTTGACCCGCATCGCGGAGTCGGTCGTGGCGTACTTGTCCGGCTTAACCATGAGCACCGCCAGAGAGGTGGGATCGGAGCACATTATCTTGTGCTTGAGGAGAGTGCCGTCTCGGCAGCCGTCGATGAAGTACTGGATGGCCTGTACCTCATGCACTCCCTCGCAGGAGTTGTGAAGCTCCGTCCAACGCGAGATGTAGTCGCGAAGGGGTTCGTCGGGCCTCTGGACGCACATGTCCAGCTCGCGAGGCCGGCCAGTGTGCTTGTAGGTGCCAATGAAGTTGCGGACGAACGCCTCCTCGAAGTCAACCCATGATATGACGCTGCCGGATGGAAGGTTGTTAAGCCACGTCCGAGCCGAGCCGACCAGCATGAGTGGCACGTAACGGACGGCTACGCGCTTGTTGTTGGGTAACGTAGCATAAATTCAAAAAAAATCCTACGCATATTCAGATCTTCCTATAGAGAGACCAGCAACGAGAGAGGGGTGAGTGCATCTTCATACCTTTGAAGATCGCTAAGCGGAAGCGTTACTAGAACGCGGTTGATGGAGTCGTACTCGCGGCGATTCAGATCGCGGTGTGATTCCGATCTAGTGCTAAACTATGGCACCTCCGCATTCAACACACGTGCAGCCCGGTGACGTCTCCCGCACCTTGATCCAGCAAAGATGAGGGAGAGGTTTGGGAAGATCTGCAGCAGCACGACGGCGTGGTGTCGATGGACAAACGAGGTCTCCCGACAGGGCTTCGCCAAGCACCAGCAGAGAGGAGGAGAAAGAAGAGCAGGGTTGCGCCGAGGGAGAGGGAAAACTGTGTCTCCAAAAGCCCAAAAGTGTCCACTATATATAGGAGGAGGGGAGGAGGGGTGCCACCCCTAGGGTTCCCACCCTAGGTGGTGCGGAAGCCCCCCCAGATGGGAGGTGCGGCGGCCAGGGCACGAGGGAGGGGTGGCGCATCCCTAGGTGGGCCTTAGACCCACCAGCGCCTAGGGTTCCCCCCCCCCTTTCCACCTCCTGCGCCTTGGGCTAAGTGTGGGGGGCGCACCAGCCCACCTAGGGGCTGGTTCCCTCCAGCTCTTAGCCCATCTAGCCTCCCGGGGTGGTTGCCCCATTCTGGTGGACCCCCGGGGCCACCTCCGGTGGTCCCTGTGGTCCCGGTACGTTACCGGTGATGCCCGGAACACTTCCAGTTTCCAAAACCATCCGTCCTATATATCAATATGTACCTACGGACCATTCCGGAGCTCCTCGTGATGTCCGAGATCTCATCCGGGACTCTGAACAAATTTCGATAACCTCGTATAACAATTCCCTATAACCCTAGCGTCATCGAACCTTAAGTGTGTAGACCCTACGGGTTCGGGAGACAGGTAGACATGACCGAGACACCTCTATGGCCAATAACCATCAGCGGTGTCTGGATACCCATGGTGGCTCCCACTTTCTCCACGACGATCTCATCGGATGATCCACGATGTCAAGGATTCAATCAATCCCGTATACAATTCCCTTTGTCTGTCGCTATTGAACTTGCCCGAGATTCGATCGTGGTATACCTATACCTTGTTCAATCTCGTTACCGGTAAGTCTCTTTACTCGTTCCGTATTATGTCATCGTGTGAGTAACTCCTTAGTCACATTGAGCTCATGATGATGTTCTACCGAGTGGGCCCAGAGATACCTCTCTGTCACACGGAGTGACAAATCCCGAGCTCGATTCGTACCAACCCAACAGACACTTTCAGAGGTACCCGTAGTGCACCTTTATAGTCACCCTGTTACGCTGTGACGTTTGATACACCCAAAGCACTCCTACGGTATCCGGGAGTTGCACAATCTCATGGTCGAAGGAAAAGACACTTGAGATTAGAAAATCTTTAGCATACGAACAATACGATCTAGTGCTACGCTTAGGATTGGGTCTTGTCCATCACATCATTCTCCCAATGATGTGATCCCGTTATCAATGACATCTAATGCCCATTACCAGGAAACCATGATCATCTATTAACTAACGAGCTAGCCAACTAGAGGCTTGCTAGGGACACATTGTGATCTATTTATTCACACATGTATTATTGTTTCCTGTTAATACAACTATAGCATGAACAAGAGACGATTATCATGAACAAGGAAATATGATAATAACCATTTTATTATTGCCTCTAGGGCATATTAGCAACAGTCTCCCACTTGCACTAGAGTCAATAATCTAGTTACACTGTGATGTATCAAACACCCATAGCATTATGGTGTTGATCATGTTTTGCTCGTGAAAGAGGTTTAGTCAACGGGTCTGCGACATTCAGATCCGTGTGTACTTTACAAATCTCTATTACTCCACTCTGTACATGGTCCTGGATGGAGTTGTAGTGGCGTTTGATGTGCTTCGTCTTCCGGTGAAACCTGGGCTCCTTGGCTATGGCAATGGCCCTAGTGTTATCACAGAAGAGTGTCATTGGACCCGACGCGCTTGGAACCACTCCAAGGTCGGTTATGAGCTCCTTCATCCAAATTCCTTCATGAGCCGCTTCTGAAGCAGCTATGTACTCCGCTTCACATGTAGATGCTGCCACGACTTCTTGCTTGCTCCTGCACCAGCTCACTGCCCCACCATTCAAAACATATACGTATCCGGTCTGTGACTTAGAGTCATCCGGATCTGTGTCGAAGCTAGCGTCAATGTAACCCTTTACGACGAGCTCTTCGTCACCTCCATAAACGAGAAACATTTCCTTAGTCCTTTTCAGGTACTTAAGGATATTCTTGACCGTTGTCCAGTGTTCCATATCGGGATCAGTTTCGTACCTCCCTACCAAACTTATGGCAAGGTTTATATCAGGTCTGGTACACAGCATGACATACATAAGAGAGCCTACGGCTGAAGCATCGGGGACAGAACTCATCTTCTCTCTATCTGCTGCCGTGGTTGGCGACTGAGTCTTACTCAATCTCATACCTTGCAAAACTGGCAAGAACCCTTTCTTTGAGTTTTCCATATTGAACTTCTTCAATATCTTGTCAAGGTATGTACTTTGCGAAAGACCTATGAGGCGTCTTGATCTATCTCTATAAATTTTGATGCCTAATATGTATGCCGCTTCTCCAAGGTCCTTCATTGAAAAACTCTTGTTCAAATAGGCCTTTATGCTCTCCAACATCACTATATCATTCCCCATCAATAATATGTCATCCACATACAGTATGAGGAAAGCTACAGAGCTCCCACTCACTCTCTTGTACAAACAGGCGTCTCCATAAACCTGTATGAACCCAAACGCTTTAATCACCTCATTAAAGCGAATGTTCCAACTCCGAGATACTTCCACCAGCCCATAGATGGAGCGCTGGAGCTTGCACACTTTGTTAGCACCCTTAGGGTCGACGAAACATTCTGGTTGCAGCATATACAACTCTTCCTTAAGGTTCCCGTTAAGGAACGTTGTTTTGACGTCCATTTTCCAAATTTCATAATCATAAAAGGCGGCAATTGCTAACATGATTCGGACTGATTTCAGCTTCGCTGCGGGAGAGAAAGTCTCTTCGTAGTCAATTCCTTGAATTTGTCGAAAACCCTTTGCGACAAGTCGAGCTTTATAAACGGTTACATTACCGTTTGCATCAGTCTTCTTCAAAAGATCCATTTATTTTCTATGGCTTGCCGGTCATCGGGAAAGTCCACCAAAGTCCATACTTTGTTCTCATACATGGATCCTATCTCGGATTTCATAGCTTCAAGCCATTTGTTGGAATCCGGGCCCACCATCGCTTCTTCATAGTTCGAAGGTTCACCATTGTCTAACAACATGATTTCCATTACAGGGTTGTCGTACCACTCTGGCGCGGATCGTACCCTTGTGGATCTTCGAGGTTCAGTAGTAACTTGATCCGACGCTTCATAATCATTTTCATTAACTTCCTCTTGAGTTGGTGTAGGCGCCACAGGAACAACTTCCCGCGCTGCGCTATTATCCTGTTCGAGAGGGGGTGTAATTACCTCATCAAGTTCTACCTTCCTCCCACTTACTTCTTTCGAGAGAAACTCTTTCTCTAGAAAGGGTCCGTTCTTGGCAACAAAGGTTTTACCTTGGGATCTAAGATAGAAGGTATACCCAATAGTTTCCTTAGGGTATCCTATGAATACGCATTTCTCCGCTTTGGGTTCGAGCTATTCTGGTTGAAGTTTCTTCACATAAGCATTGCATCCCCAAACTTTAAGAAACGACAACTTAGGTTTCTTGCCAAACCATAGTTCATATGGTGTCGTCTCAATGGATTTAGATGGTGCCCTATTTAAAGTGAATGCTGCAGTTTCTAATGCGTATCCCCAAAATAATAGCGGTAAGTCGGTAAGAGACATCATAGATCGTACAATATCTAATAAAGTATGATTACGACGTTCAGACACTCCGTTGCGTTGCGGTGTGCCAGGCGGCGTCACTTGTGAAACGATTCCACACTTCCTTAGGTGTGTGCCAAACTCCTGACTAAAATATTCTCCTCCACGATCAGACCGTAGACACTTAATTTTTCTTTCACGTTGATTCTCGACCTCACTCTGAAATTCCTTGAACTTTTCAAACGTCTCAGATTTGTGCTTCATCAAGTAAATATACCCATACCCACTCAAATCATCGGTGAGACTGAGAACATAACGATAGCCACCAGGAGCTTCAACGTTCATTGGGCCACACACATCAGCATGTATTATTTCCAATAGGTCGGTTGCTCTCTCCATTATTCATGAGAATGGAGTCTTAGTCATCTTGCCCATGAGGCACGGTTCGCATGTGTCAAATGATTCAAAGTCAAGAGACTCTAATATTCCATCACTATGGAGCTTCTTCATGCGCTTAACGCCGATATGACCAAGGCGGCAGTGCCACAAGTATGTGCGACTATCATTATCAACATTACATATTTTGGTACTCATGCTATGAATATGCGTAACATCACGATCGAGATTCATCAAGAATAAACCATTCACCAGCGGAGCATGACCATAAAACATATCACTCATGTAAATAGAACAACCACTATTCTCTGACTTAAATGAGTAGCCGTCACGCATTAAGCAAGACCCTGATACAATATTCATGCTCAAAGCTGGTACTAAATAACAATTATTAAGGTTTAAAACTAATCCCGACGGTAGATGTAGAGGTAAAGTGACGACGGCGATCACATCGACCTTGGAGCCATTCCCAACGCGCATCGTCACCTTGTCCTTGGCCAGTTTCCGCTTATTCCGTAGTTCCTGCTTTGAGTTGCCAATGTGAGCAACAGCACCGGTACCAAATACCCAGGAGCTACTACGAGCGCTGGTAAGGTACACATCAATAACATGTATATCACATATACCTTTAACGTTGCCGGCCTTCTTGTCCGCTAAGTATTTGGGGCAGTTCCACTTCCAGTGACCTTTTCCCTTGCAATAGAAGCACTCAGTCTCAGGCTTGGGTCCATTCTTTTTCTTCTTCCGGGCATCTGGCTTAACGGGCGCGGCAACGGCTTTGCCGTCTTTCTTGAAGTTCTTCTTACCCTTTCCCTTCTTGAAACTAGTGGTCTTGTTGACCATCAACACTTGATGCTCTTTCTTGATTTCTACTTCTGCAGACTTGAGCATCGAGTACAACTCGGGAATGGTCTTCTCCATCCCTTGCATGTTGTAGTTAAGCACAAAACCTTTGTAGCTTGGTGGGAGAGACTGGAAGATTCTGTCAATTATAGCATCATCCGGAAGTTTGACTCCAAGTGAAGTCAGACGACCGTGTAACCCAGACATTTTGAGTATGTGCTCACTCACAGAACTGGTCTCCTCCATCTTACAGCTAAAGAACTTGTCGGAGACTTCATATCTCTTGACACGGGCATGAGCTTGAAAAACTAGCTTCAGCTCTTGGAACATCTCATATGCACCGTGTTGCTCAAAACGCCTTTGGAACCCCGTTTGTAAACTGTATAACATGCCACACCTAACCAGAGAGTAGTCATCACTCCACGTTTGCCAGACGTTCAGAATGTCCTGGGCTGCTGCGGGAGCGGGAGGGTCACCTAGCGGCGCATCAAGGACATAAGCCTTTTTAGCTGCTTCAAGGATGAGCTTCAAGTTGCGAACCTAGTCCGCATAGTTGCTACCATCATCTTTCAGCTTGTTTTTCCCTAGGAATCCGTTGAAATTGAGGTTGACGTTGGCCATCTACAATATTTATAAAGACATTTTTTAGACTAAGTTCATGACAATTAAGTTCATTTAATCAAATTAAGTATGAACTCCCACTTAAATCGACATCCCTCTAGTCATCTAAGTGATACATGATCCATGTTGACTAACCCGTGTCCGATCATCACGTGAGACGGACTAGTCATCAAGGTGAGAAACTTCATGCTGATCGTATTCAACCATATGACTCATGTTCGACCTTTTGGTCTCTTGTATTCGAGGTCATTTCTGTACATGCTAAGCTCGTCGAGTCAACCTAGGTGTTTCGCGTGTGTAAATCTGGCTTACACCCGTTGTATGTGAACGTTAGAATCTATCACACCCGATCATCACGTGGTGCTTCGAGACAACATTCCTTCGCAATGGTGCACACTTAGGGGAATACGTTCTCGAAATTTTAAGAGGGGTCATCTTATTATGCTACCGTCGTTCTAAGAAATAAGATGAAAAACATGATAAACATCACAATGCAATCATATAGTGACATGATATGGCCATTATCATCTTTGCTCTTTTGATCTCCATCTTCAGGCATCGCATGATCATCTTCATCACTGGCGTGACACCATGATCTCCATTAACATGTCTCCGTGAAGTCGTCACGCCAACTACTATTATCACTAGTACTATACCTAACCGTTAGCAATGAAGTAAAAGTAGTAAGCACATGGCGTTGCATCTCATACAATAAATTAAGACAACTCCTATGGCTCCTGCCGACTGTCATACTCATCGACATGCAAGTTGTGAAACCTATTACAATAACATGATCATCTCATACATCATACATGCAACATCACAACTTTGGCCATATCACATCACATGTCAAACCCTGCAAAAACATGTTAGACGTCCTCTAATTGTTGTTGCAAGTTTTACGTGGCTGATTTGAGTTTCTAGCAAGAACGCTTTCTTACCTATGTGACAGCCACAATGATGATATGCCAAAGCTATGTACCCTTCATAAGGACCCTTTTCATGAAGTCCAATCCGACTAGAGTAGGAGAGACAGACACCCGCTAGCCACCTTTATGCACGGTGTGCATGTCTGTCAGTGGAACCAGTCTCACATAAGCGTACGTGTAATGTCGGTCCGTGCCGCTTCATCCCACAATACCTTCGGAAAAGAATAAGACTATTAGCGGCAAGCAATTGACAAATCATCGCCCACAACCTTTTGTGTTCTACTTGTGCATAGAATCTCCGGATAGAAAACCTGGCTCAGATGCCACTGTTGGGTAACATAGCATAAATTCAAAAAAATTCCTACGCATATTCAGATCTTCCTATGGAGAGACCAGCAACGAGAGAGGGGTGAGTGCATCTTCATACCTTTGAAGATCGCTAAGTGGAAGCGTTACTAGAACGCGGTTGATGGAGTCGTATTCGCGGCGATTCAGATCGCGGTGTGATTCCGATCTAGTGCCGAACTACGGCACCTCCGCGTTCAACACACGTGCAACCCGGTGACGTCTCCCGCACCTTGATCCAGCAAGGAGGAGGGAGAGGTTGGGGAAGATCTCCAGTAGCACGACGGCGTGGTGTTGATGGAGAGACGAGGTCTCCCGACAGGGCTTCGCCAAGCACCGGCAGAGAGGAGGAGAAAGAAGAGCACGGCTGCGCCGAGGGAGAGGGAAAATTGTGTCTCCAAAAGCCCAAAAGTGCCCACTATAAATAGGAGGAGGGGTGGAGGGGTGCCACCCCTAGGGTTCCCACCCTAGGTGGTGCGGAAGCCCCCCCAGATGGGAGGTGCGGCGGCCAGGGCAGGGGGGAGGGGTGGCGCATCCCTAGGTGGGCCTTAGACCCACCAGCGCCTAGGGTTTCCCTCCTTTCCACCTCCTGCGCCTTGGGCTGAGTGTGGAGGGCGCACCAGCCCACCTAGGGGCTGGTTCACTCCTGCAGTTAGCCCATCTAGCCTTCCGGGTTCATTGCCCCCTTCCGGTGGACCCCCGGGGCCATTTCCGGTGGTCACGGTGGTCCCGGTACGTTACCGGTGACGCGCGAAACACTTCCGGTGTTCGAAACCATCCGTCCTATATATCAATCTTTACCTCCGGACCATTCTGGAGCTCCTCGTGACTTCCGGGATCTCATTCGGGACTCCGAACAACTTTCGATAACCTCGTATAACAATTCCCTATAACCATAGCGTCATCGAACCTTTAGTGTCTAGATCCTATGGGTTCGGGGGACAGGTAGACATGACCGAGACACCTCTATGGCCAATAACCATCAGCGGGGTCTGGATACCCATGGTGGCTCCCACTTGCTCCACGATGATCTCATCGGATGAACCACGATGTCAAGGATTCAATCAATCCCGTATACAATTCCCTTTGTCTGTCGGTATAGAACTTGCCCGAGTTTCGATCGTTGGTATACCTATACCTTGTTCAATCTCGTTACCGGTAAGTCTCTTGACTCGTTCCGTAGTACGCCATCGTGTGACTAACTCCTTAGTCACATTGAGCTCATGATGATGTTCTACTGAGTGGGACCAGAGATACCTCTCCATCACATGGAGTGACAAATCCCGATCTCGATTCGTACCAACCCAACAAACACTTTCAGAGGTACCCATGGTGCACCTTTATAGTCACCCAGTTACGTTGTGACGTTTGATACACCCAAAGCACTCCTACGGTATCCGGGAGTTGCACAATCTCACGGTCGAAGGAAAAGACACTTGACATTAGAAAATCTTTAGCATACGAACAATACGATATAGTGCTACGCTTAGGATTGGGTCTTCTCCATCACATCATTCTCCCAATGATGTGATCCTGTTATCAATGACATCTAATGCCCATGACCAGGAAACCATGATCATCTATTGACTAACGAGCTAGCCAACTAGAGGCTTGCTAGGGACACATTGTGATCTATTTATTCACACATGTATTACTGTTTCCTGTTAATACAATTATAGCATGAACAATAGACGATTATCATGAACAAGGAAATATGATAATAACCATTTTATTATTGCCTCTAGGGCATATTTCCAACACTTGTTACCCCTGGTGATACCAACGGTAGTAGTGTTGTCGATCAGCCATTCTTCTGGCTTGGCTGTGTCGTTGTACTTGGGGGTGTCCCGAGGAAGACTGAAGCCTCAGGGAAACGGCTCCCCTCAGATCCGGGGCCGAAGCATGCCGGACCGATGGGACCGTCTTCCTCCAGAAGAGCTGACTGCGCCAGGGCATTGAGACGCATGCGGGCGTTGTTGTCGCCATGTGGGACGCGAGCGTCGATCCGAGCTGTGATCGGAAGGGTGCCTTGTGAGCCTGCAGCATGGGTCCTCCCCGAACAAGGAACCCTATACACCGAATCACTCTCATCATCCCCGCGATGCCGGCTCGAAGTTGGCTTGCTCTGGCGCTGAGAACGCCTGTCGTAGATGCCATCACCCTTCTGGCCGGAAGTGCGATGCGAGGAAGATCCCTTGGCTTGATGATGACCGTTTGAGTTACGGCACACTCCGGAATTGGGTCCCGGAGATTCTGACTGAGCCTGAGTGGGGTCAAACCGTGTCTGCTGCTCGTTGGCAGCATCAAGGAGATCCTTGACCCGCTTCTCCTGAAGGACACGCTCCTCGCCCTCCAAGCCTGGCATTTCTGCCATGGCCGCCTGGGCCACCCATAAGTTGGCCGCTTGAGTCTCATAGATGGGCTGCTTGCCACCTAGGATCTCGGCAATGACACGGCCACGGCCGCGGACCGCGCCAAGCAGGCTAGGGCCCTCGGAAACCGGAGTGAGGCCATAGGCAGAGTTATACTCGCGTTGCATGGCCTCCATCCGGCGTTTAGCCGCGGCGATGGCAATGCCCTCCTCCTAGATCTGCATGTGAGCCTCCTCCGGCGAGGTCTGCACGTCAGTAGGGTTCGTGGAGGTGGCGATAGGTGTCTTCAAGCCGGTAAGAGCAGCCTGAAGCGTGTCGGCGGAGAACACAGCAGGCTCACCAGCGTCTACTGATGCCTTGCCATGAACCTTGCTAGTGCCGGCACCAATAACCATCACCTCCACAACGCTGGAGACATCGGTGACGTGATACGGGGTAAAGAACCCCACAGACGATAGAGGACCATTGAAGATGACTACGTTGCTGGGGTACACGTCGAATGCAGGCGTCTCAGCGATAGAGAGCCGAATGAAGCTGGCGCATAGTGCCTGGACATCAAAGTCCTCGCCAGAGTAGCGAGGGCCATCGCCGAGACGCAAGTCGCTAAAGAGAACGCTGAGGTTCTCCATAGCCGCGGCGATGACGCAGGGGAGCGACTCATCGTCGGACTCCCCATCAGAGTCCGCATGACAGACCGGGACGTCGATCATCATTGGTGAAGCCTCATCGAAAGCAGGCTCCACATGCATGCAGATCGGTCCGGACGCGATGCATCCGGCGTGTAAGCGCGGGGCCCCGCCAAGCGCGTGAAGCCAGCCGATGTCGCGGACGGCCCCACGGTGGGCGCCAAATGTCGGTGTTTACTCACAACATAAGCCATGAGTAGGCTAAAGATGGTGGGAACCGAAGTGGCACCGGAGGGCGCTGGGAATGAGGATGGTACAAGCATGGAACGCATGATGTAGCCAGGTTCAGGGCTCTCCATAGAGATAACACCCCTAATCCTGCCGGAGTGTGTGATGTATGAATCGGACTACAAAGTGCTCCTGGAGCTGTATTGCAGAAGAGGAAGAAGGAGCTGCCGGATCGCATCTGCCACTCCTATGTGGTGTGTGTGTGCTGAGTTGGCCGACCCTCTGCATGGAGGGGGGCCGGGGGTTTTTTTACATACGAACTGACCGACCTACAATATGGATAAAAGTACAAGAGTGTGACCCGGCTGGCAGCCTCGCCGGCTTCTACGGTCCCGTCTGGCTGTGGGACCTCCCGGCTAGCTAATAAGGCTCTCGCGTAAGGTTGACGCAGGACACGTGTGGTACGTCTCGCGTCGTCCAGCGAGAATCATCATGGGCAGTACGGCCGTCTCCACTGTTCCCACGCCGAGTGCAGTAATGGAGTGGGAGTTTGACAGGCCGACACTATGCAGGGTGATGGATCAGAGCCAGAGGAGGTCAGTGGCATGGCCGCCGGCGCTGTATCTGCCGTGCATCCCGATACCGTACATTTGCTGACGCGTAGCAACCTTTAACCGTAGGGTCTCATCATGACCTACGGTCTGATGTGACTTGTGCTCCCTAACCGGCTAGTCGCTTGACTAGCTGGCCTCGGCAGGGCCGCCTTGCCCCCAGCCGACTGGCTTGGCCTAGGCGGCTAGGGGGAGGTAGCCGTCTTGCCTCTGGCCGGCATCTGCTTCCTGACCGGCCAGAGAGTTAGCCGTCTCTCCCCCAGCCGGCCAGTGGGACTTGGGCTTTGCAGAATGGTTTTTGTTATTCCTTCTTGGTTGAAGGCAAAGGAGTAGGCTCGATGAGCCTACCCCGGGGTTATCCCCCCGACAGTCAAGGACATCACCGTCCGCTATGGGGTTCCCCATAGCATCATCACTCGCAATGGCACCAACTTCGCCAAGGACGCGATGGCAATTTTCTACGCCAAGGAAGGCATCCGGCTCGACCATGGATCAGTGGACCATCCACAGTCGAATGACCAGGCCGAAAGAGCTAATTGCTTCATCCTAGCCGGCATCAAGCCGCGGCTCGTAACGCAACTGGTCCGGTCGGCCGACTACTGGATTGAACAGTTGCCAGCCGTTTTATGGAGTCTCCGCACCACGCCCAACCGATCAATCGGCTTCACTCCATTCTTCCTTGTGTACGGGTCGAAGGCGGTCATCCCCATGGACATCGAGTTCAACTCATCTCGGGTGACCTTGTACACGGAGACGGATGCAAAGGATGCAAGATACGATGGCCTCGACCTGCTCGAGGAAGCATGCGAACTGGCTCTGAGACGCACGGCCATCTACCAGCAGAAGCTTCGCGACTACCACGGCAAGTGCATCCGGCCCCTCTCCTTCCACGAAGGGGAACTGGTGCTCAGGCGAATCCAAAGAACCGCAGGCAGCACAAGCTTTACTCCCCATGCTAAGGGCCCTTCATCATCAGCAAGGCGCCGCACAACTATGCATACTATCTGATAGATGCCCAGAAGCCGCAGAAGCGCAAAAAAGACTCCTCCGTCGAGGAGTCAGAGCATCCATGGAACGCGACACTCCTGCACCCGTTCTACTACTAAGAGAGAAAGAACAAATGTACGTATGTATCCCCTACCCTTTTGGGCTTCTGAATGCAGTGGGTGCCCCAAGATGACGTTTGGGGCATACCTTTTCGATTCCCTGAATCGTGTCATTTCTCGAGCGAACTCCCCGGTCTGGCTCCCCGGACCCGGGGGCTCGGTGGCCGGACCGAGTCCCCTCTCCACTTCGTAGCCGTTTAAGTAGCGTGAGCCAAGCGAAAAACCTACGAATCCGCCTATCTATAGACCAGCTCCCGGCTGTTCGGCTAGCGGGACTTTGGGATGGAAAAGCTCGTCGCGCATCAACACCGACTACGAAGGAGCGACCGGCTCGGGCTAGGCGAACCCCCTGCGGTTATTTCCTAGCCGGCCTCTGCCTAAGCTCGCCCTAACTTGAAACGTTCCCGCGGATCCAATGATCCACGGCCACCCCCCAAAGGTAGAAGCACCGTCCTAGTCATAGAACGGCTCCCGGCTGTCGGGCTGGCGGGGCAGAAGCTGAAGGATGGCACAATTTTGGAAGAAGAAAAAGTCAAAGGAACAAGAAAACAAGGGAAGAGTGGGCATGCACAAACTTTGCAAATAAAGCATGCATATATTACAAGCAAGCATAAACGGCCCATGGCCAGAAGTTCAATAATTTACACCCCGAGTGGGTGGAATTGCAGACTTAACAAAAATGCATGAAAGGAAGAAAATCTACAAGGCAACGGCTTCGCCCTTAGCTCCAGCATCACCCGCGGCAGTCGAGGAGGACGGTTCGTCGACGATTCCGGATCCTCCGCCAGAGCCGAGGCGGACACCTTGTCGACGGGTCCGTCCCCTCCCGCGGTATCCGATGTGGACGCTCCGTCTCCGGCTCCAGCGCCTCCCGCATCGCCCGTCATGGCCGTATCCGCCTCCATTTTGGGATCGGCGTACATGATGCTGCTGGAGTTAGTGAGCTCGAGCTCCATCTGATCGATGTTGCCTTTAGCGTCATGGTTGGCCTGCCGGAACTGGGGCTCTGGAATCGCACTACCGTTGGCTCTCTGCTCGGTGACGAACTCGTCCCAAGGGGCGAACAATGCCAGATCACTGGCCTGCAGGAGGAGCACGTCTTCGACCGCCGCTATCTCCGCCTCCATGCCGGCGCGCTGGGCTACGAGCAGGCCCAAACTTGAGATCCGAGTACTACGACTTGGCAACCCAAAGCGCCATGTATGCGCTAGCTCGCACCGTCGAGGGGCTCGAATCGCGCAACCATGCAGTTCCTGTAACACCTTGGATTTGGCCCATTTCTTTTTCTTTGATTTTCATCTGGATTTGCTTTTCTGTGGTTTGATAGTTTTGAAACTTAAAAGGATTACCCTTGATTTCTTCTTCCTAGTGGCTTTCCAACCTTCAAACCACCCCAAGACCTAGCCATTTCCATCTTGAGCCTATCCCAATATTCTTTTCCATGGGAATATTCCTTTTTCTTTTAAAGGAATAATCTTGTTTGCCTTGTGTTGTGAAGCAACCCCCACTTATATCTCTCCAAAAATTCCCAAACAATTCTCATAAATCTCTTGGGTCATATATTCCTCAGATATGACAAAATATTTCTTTGCCATGTTCAAAAATATTCCTCAATAATTCCTTTTTTGATTCTTCCCTATCTGTCAAGTTGTGAAGCAAGTACCCTTTCTATTTGCTGGATTGCTCTCAAAATTTGTGGGCACGCTTTCCTAGCCATATCATTGCCTCGTGCCAAAATTCAACTCAATCTAGCTAGTAAATATTTCTTGGCAAGTTTTCAAATTTCTGATCCAGAAGAAGCTTTGTGAAGCAAGTGCTATCTTGGTGTGTTAAAATGAGCTAAAACTTTGCCATTCTCTCAATATGCTCAAATTATGCATCTCCACCAAATTTGAGCATCACACCTTCAACCATGTGACCATGTGACCATAGCATCTCTGGTCATTATTTGGATTTGTGAAGCAACTATATTTAATATTGCTCCATAAATTCTGAAATTTTACCAGGACATTCTCCTATCTATAAAACCTTGCTAAACCAATTTTGAGCCCAGTTTATCAAGCCAATTAATATCAGTAATTCTTCTAAGTTTCTGTCCAGGGAGATACTATGTGAAGGAAGTGCCACATTGGCTAATCAAGATGGCATGAAATTTATACAGCATCTCCATAACCCCAAAATATTTATTTCCTTCAAGTTTCAGCTTCATCCAAGAAAGTATGTGAGTGCCACATCAAAATCCCTATTCTGGACGAGATTAGCTAGTTCCAAACCAACCGTGTCAAATATTGACCCTGTGATGCTCAAACTTCCCAGGTTTGTAGTCCTTCCTACCCTGAACCTCCCAGACATGGTAGTTTGCTCTTATCTCTTTCCTGTTGACCACAGTATTAGTGCCAAGTTGGCTATAGCAAACTTATAATGACTTTTTCCGTCTCCCCAGTGACCCCTCTTCTGATCCATCACTTCCAGGCTGCCTTGGGGACCAAGCACTCCACCCCAGACAAGGTGTGCCAGCCGCTCTTGTCCTCTCAGTGCTAGTACACGTGGTGACCATGCCTGTGGCATGCAATAGTCGTGCTCTGTGTAGTGGAGCCCTTGGCCTCATCGGTTTCTCCTCTCCCCGAGCTCTAGTCATGTCCAACAGCTCCCCATCATAGCCCTCTACCTCCTAGACCCCTCTCCCTCTCTCAAGTCCCCTAATGAGCGGTGATGTAACTGTGCCCGCAACGTGGCCGTCCCTGTCGCCGTGGCGTCCTGTCCTCGAGCTCTCTCGAGCTTTCTTGAGCTATCCCCTCCCATCCTTGAAGCTCCCCGAGGCCGCAAGCTACCAGCCCCGCCTCTGTAGAGCACCAGGGTGTGGCTAAGGCCGCCACGGTGGCCGAGCTCATCCACTCACCGTGAGGCGCCTATGTAAAGGCCAACCTCGAGCCCCTCAAGCAAGGGGACAACTTCCCCTCACTCCCAAAAGCGTTCCTGATACGTCCATTTTGCATCATGCTTTCATGTTGATATTTATCACTTTAAGGATTGTTATTATACTTTGTGGTACCATACTTATACCTTTTCTCTCTTATTTTGCAAGGTTTATTTTGAAGAGGGAGAATACCGGCAGCTCGAATTCTGGACTCGAAAAGGAGCAAGTCTGAGTCCTCTATTGTGCGCAACTCCAAATGCCCTGGAAATCAACGTGGAATTTTTTGGGAATATATAAAATATACTGGGTGAAGGAAGTACCAGAAGGGAGCTGCCAGGGGGCCACAAACCTATCCCCTAGCAGAGGCACCAGGGCTTATGGGCACCCTGGTGGCCCACTGGCCCCCCTCTTCCGCAATATGAAGGGTTTCGTCCGAAAAAAATCAGGGCGGAGCTTTTTTGTGGATTCTCCGCCGCCACGAGGAGGAACTTGAGCAGAACCAATCTAGAGCTCCGGCAAGCCGATCCTGCCGGGGAAACTTCCCTCCCGAAGGGGAAATCATCGCCATCGTCATCACCAACACTCCTCTCATCGAAGGGGACTCGTCTCCATCAACATCTTCATCAGCACCATCTCATCTCCAAACCCTAGTTCATCACTTGTAACCAATCTCCGTCTCGTGACTCCGATTGGTACTTTTAAGGTTGCTAGTAGTGTTGATTACTCTTTTCAGTTGATGTTAGTTGGATTACTTGGTAGAAGAGTTTATGTTCAGATCCTTGATGCTACTCATTACACCTCTGATCATGATTATGATTATGCTTTGTGAGTAGTTACTTTTGTTCCTGAGGCCATGGGATAAGTCATGCTAATAATGGTCTTGTGAATTTGGTATTCGTTCGGTATTTCGATATGTTGTATGTTGTTTTTCCTCTAGTGGTGTTATGTGAACGTCGACTACATAACACTTCACCATTATTTGGGCCTAGAGAAAGGCATTGGGGAGTAGTAAGTAGATGATGGGTTGCTAGAGTGATAGAAGCTTAAAGCCCAGTCTATGCGTTGCATCGTAAAGGGCTGATTTGGATCCACTAGTTTAATGCTATGGTTAGACGTTGTCTTAATTCTTCTTTCGTAGTTGCGGATTCTTGTGAGAGGGGTTAATCATAAGTGTGATGCTTGTCCAAGTAAGGGCAGTACCCAACCGCCGGTCCACCCACATGTCAAACTATCAAAGTAAACAACGCGAATCATATGAACATGATGAAACTAGCATGACAGAAATTACCGTGTGTCCTCGGGAGCGTTTTTCCTCCTATAAGACTTTGTTCAGGCTTGTCCCTTGCTACAAAAGGGATTAGGCCACTTTACTGCACCGTTGCTACTACTTGTTACTTGTTACTTTTCACCTGCTACGTTTCGCCTCACTACACCATCACTTGTTACCGCTACTTTCAGTGCTTTCAGTTATTACCTTGCTGAAAACCGGTTATTAGAGCCTTCTGCTCCTCGTTGGGTTTGACACTCTTACTTATCGAAAGGACTATGATTGATCACCTATACTTGTGGGTCATCAAGACTCTTTTCTGGCGCCGTTGCTGGGGAGTGAAGCGCCTTTGGTAAGTGGAATTTGGTAAGGAAACATTTATATATACTGTGCTGAAATTTATTGTCACTTGTCCCTATGGAAACTGTTCCTTTGAGGAATTTTTTCGGGATATCTTCACCATGAACGGAAGCACGAGGAGTTGCTCCTCAACCTAAGTTACCTACTGAAAATATATTCTATGAAATTCCTTCAGGTATGCTTGAGAAACTGCTGGCTAATCCTTCTACAGGAGATGGATCTTCACATCCAGAATTGCATCTAATCTATGTAGATGAAGTTTGTGGTTTATTTAAGCTTGCAGGTTTGCCCGAGGATGAGGTAAAGAATAAAGTCTTTCCTTTATCTTTGAAGTATAAGGCGTTGACATGGTATAGTCTATGTGATGTTACTGGATCATGGGACTACAATCGGTTGAAATTGGAATTTCATCTAAAGTTTTATCCTATGCATTTAGTACATCGTCATGAGAATTATATTTATAAATTTTGGCCTCGTGACAGGGAAATCATAGCTCAAGCTTGGGGGAGGCTTAAATCAATGCTATATTCATGCCCCAATCATGAGCTCTCGAGAGAAATTATCACTCAAAACTTTTATGCTCGGCTTTCTCATGAAGATCGTACCATGCTTGACACTTCTTGTACCGGTTCTTTTATGAAGAAGGATATTCACCACAAGTGGAATTTATTGGAAAGAATCAAATGTAACTCTGAAGATTGGGAGCTTGAAGAAGGTAAGGAGTCAGGTATGAATTTCAAGCTTGATAGCGTCAAATCTTTTGTTGAAACAAACACTTCTAGAGATTTTAGCGCTAAGTATGGACTTGACTCTGAGATAGTAGCTTCTCTATGTGAATCTTTTGTTGCTCACGTTGATCTTCCCAAAGAGAAGTGGTTTAAGTATCATCCTCCTGTAGAAGTCAACATAGTTAAACCCAATCTAGTTGAAGAGAAAGTCATTGCCTATAATGATCCTATTGTTCCTTGTGCCTACACTCAGAAACCACCTTACCCTGCTAGGAAAAAGGATTATTCTAAAGCTCCAACTGTGATACATAGGGGTTACATTAGACCACTTGCACCCCCTGAGAAAATTAGAGTTGAACGAAGTGTTGCTATTATCAAAGATCTCTTAGCCGAAGACATAGACAGGCATGTTATCAAATTCTGTGAGGACTCCGCTGGAATTGCTAAACCTCACGCAAAAGACAAATACGGACCTGTAGTTGGCCTGCCCGTTGTTTCTGTCAAGATAGGAGATCACTGTTATCATGGTTTATGTGATATGGGTGCTAGTGTTAGTGCAATACTCCGGTCCCTTTATGATGAAATCAAAGATGAGATTGCACCTGCTGAGTTAGAACCCATTGATGTCATTATTACGCTAGCTAATAGAGACATTATCTGCCTTGTGGGAATTGTGAGAGACGTAGAAGTCCTATGTGGTAAGACGAAGTATCCTACTAATTTCCTCATCCTTGCTACTGCACAAGATAGCTTTTGTCCCATCATATTTGGTAGACCCTTTCTCAACACTGTCAATGCTCACATTGATTGCGTTAAACAGACTGTCACTGTTAGTTTCGAGGGTGTGTATCATGAATTTAACTTCTCCAGGTTTGGAAGACAACCCCATGAAAAAGAGTCGTCTGGTAGGGATGAAATCATTTCTCTTGCCTCTATTGCCATGCCTCCTACGGATCCTTTAGAGCAATATCTACTTGAGCATGAAAATGATTTGCATATGGATGAAAGAGATGAGATAGATAAAACTGTTTTAGAACAATATCCTATTCTTAAGAATAATCTGCTTGTTGAACTACTTGGGGATCCTCCCCCACCAAAGGGTGATCCTGTGTTCGAGCTAAAACAGTTACCAGATACACTTAAGTATGCCTATCTTGATGAGAAGGAGATATATCCTATTATTATTAGTGCTCACCTCTCGAATCACGAAGAGAAGAAGTTATTTAAAACTTTGAGGAAGCACCGTGCTGCTATTTGATATACTCTTGATGATCTTAAGGGTATTAGTCCCACTCTATGTCAGCACAAGATTAAAACTGATCCTGATTCTAAGCCAGTTGCTGATCATCAACGGAGGTTAAATCCTAGGATGAAAGAGGTTGTCGTGGGTATAAGTCTGATAGTAGAAGTGTAGGGTACGAAAGGACGGGCAGAGCCTTAGCTACGACGAGGATGTATGAGTTCAGGCCCCTCTACGGTGGAGGTAAGAGCCCTACGTCTCAGTGCTCTTGGGAGCTTAGTGTCGAGTGGATTATAGGATTACAGCAAAAGCCAAACCCTGCACCAATGGGGAAGGGCGGCTTATATAGAGTGCGATGCCCTTCATAATGGCCCGGTGGACAGAGGTGGAATAGTGGCAAATAAATGCCTACGTTACAGGTAACGTAAGCCTTAAATGTTAATAATGGTGTATGAAAACGTATGACCGTTTCCCTCCTGGGAGGTTACGATGTACAGAGTGGAATCCAGTCGGTACATTAAATACGCTCCGAGTGCTCCTCACCGACTGGATGATGGGGGAGTCCTTAGTTCAGTCGAAACTGTCTAAGGGACTTGTCCTCTATGAAGGGTAGTCCTTGGGTAGGACCTATAGGGCAGGCCTATGACCCTATCCTGGGACTATAACCCCATCATTAGTCCCCGAATGGATCGGGGTTGGAACGATGAAATGATGTCTCGAGTATGGATCCGACTGGTATGGAGGTGACTTTGGCGCTGTTTGCCTTGATCCATTTTATCCTTTCAACTAGTGATCCGAGTGAATATATCAGTGAAACGAACCGTCAGAGACCGAGTGCTTCCGCGGAATCTTTTGACGTGACTGGTCAAACTGACAGCGCCGGATTTTCGGGGATCCACAAATTTCAGTTGCCGCGCGCTCAGCGGGGATGACGACATCGCCATCGAGTAGGTTTTGCTGCCTCGATTACCATGCCTTTATCTTCTCCACTAACATCGCAGCAGCCGGTTGGGGAGATAAGATTTCGGGTCCACCTGTTAGTGACCCAGTCGGAAGCTTATTTAAGCCTCTCCGGCGGGATTTCTTGTTGCGCTGCTCATCTTCCTCGCATTAATCCCGCTCCTCCCGCACCTCTCTGCACGCCTCAAGCCTCCTCCTTCCCCTCCTCCTCTACGGATCCGTCCCCTTCACCATGACGAAGGGGCAGACCAGCAAACTTGAGTCGCAAAAGAAGAAGAAGAAGAAGGGGGCGGCCCCTACTCAGCGGGGGCAGCGGGCACTGCCGGCGGGTTGGATCCAGGGGGATTTCCTCCCCTCCTCGGTGACGGAGGACGACTTGCTGGAGCTGGTGGAGCACGGCATGATCGTCAACAAGTCATGGAGGCTGCCGGAAGGCGAGACGGAGTCGGCGCCGAAGGAGGGGGAGCGCGTTCTGCTGCTCAGCCACGTGTTCAGGGGCTTCTCCTTGCCTCCCCACCCCTTCTTCCGAGGTATCATGACCTACTTCGGGGCGCAGCTCCATCATTTTCCGCCGAACGCAATAGCCCACCTTGCTGCATTCGTCACCCTTTGCGAGTGCTTTATTGGATGTCCCCCCCCCCACTGGGGGCTCTTTAAGTACGTCTTCTTCGTTATATCCCAAACCATCAAAAATCTTAGCCAGTTGGACGATAAGACCCATCTCCTCCAGCTCTGCGGGGGTTTAGGCTTCCAGAAGAAAACAAAGAGTAGCTACCCCCCTCCAGTTGTCCGAGTAGGTTAGGAACTGGTAATCGACCTGGTTCTATTGCCAGGACATTGCTTGTCCGAATGCTTCGAGTGGGTTGCCACCTTTTAGCCTAGACCGTCCGGGCCCTCCCAGGAAGCTTGCGCTCTCTAAGGGGGAAAGGATCCAGATCCAGCCTTTGGTCGACGCGCTGATAGCCATCGTCCGCAAGGGAGTCACCGGCACGGACCTGCTGGAGACTTTTCTGGGTCGGCGCATCCAGCCTCTGCAGGCCCGACACCATGCCATGTGGCACTACGCGGGGCCTTCGGATTCCACTTGGTCTCATCTAGAGTGCGTGACCGGGGAGACTGTGAGAGCGTGGGTCCGCGGCATCACAGGCGCGTGTGACAACCCCGAAGGAGCCCGGCGGGTGAAGCCCTTCTGCACGACAATCCTTCTCCGAATGAGGTGAGCACATCTTGTCGAGTGCTTTTAATCTTCTTAGATTTATTGCTTTTCTTGTCCCGCCGACTGACGTTGCCGACTGTGTTTTGTGCAGGAGTGGATCAACTGGTATTCTGCCGTCTCGAACGGGAATCCAGCCGAGGAAGAGGAGGGCAGCGTGGATAGCGCCGAGTACGTCTCCGACAGCGGGGAGACAGAGGAGGAGACGGAAGAGGAGGAGGAGGAGGATGGGGAGCAGAGCTCACCACCTTCACCACCAGAGCATCGAACTAAGCACCGTCACGATCCCGCCGCGCCACCGGCTCCTCCAGCGGCCCCGAGTGCTCCGCCAGCTCCTCCCGTGGCTCCGAGTGCTCGGAGTGTGAAGAGGACCAGGGACGCTGCTACCGAGCCCACGGACCAGCCGTCCAAGGTGGCCAAACCTAGTGGGCCTAAGCCTCGGAAAGCTTTGCCTCGGATGAGGATCGCTGTTCCAGTCGCCTCAGCGTAAGTGTCTTGTTCTTCCATCTTCCTTCAGTCTCTGATTGAACGCATGCTTATCCGTCGAGTGGATTTCACTCAACAGAGCTGCTACCTCCGCCACCTCTCTGCCGCGCCAGGACGATGATCCCATGGACACGGATAACGCCGCCACGTCCCAGCAAGGTATGTTTTCACAACTTCGAGAGTTTGTATTACTGTTTCGCGAGTGTTGTCTTTGATCTTGCCATTTTTCTGTAATTTCATGTTGTTCAGTCGGGCTTCCTTCGGAGGTGATCCATCTGGAGGACGACGACCAAAGGGGGTCGGAGCCAGCTTTGGCGCATGTCCTTGAGGTTTCCCATCTATTGCTGCTCCCACCACGAACGTGCCGCCGACTGAGACGGTGTCCCTCACGGCGGAACCGACTGGAGCGGAGATCGGGATGCCCAAGGAGTCTTCTGTCGCGTCGGGTCTGTCAAGCGTTCAATATGACGCCCGACGCCTCCCGGAAGACCAGGTGGGGGCCGCCAAGGGCGCCATGATGCAGGAGGAGCTGATGGTGGGTGACGCCAAGGGAGCGTATGACTCCATCGCGTCTTTGTACAAGAAAAGCTTGGAACTCCGGGACGATATCCGAGTAAGTGCACTAGTAAGTGTTTGCTTTCCTGTTGTTACCCACTGGGGGTTTCATCGATATACTCGGATACAGTAGGATGATTTTGCAGTGGGTTCACTCCGAGTGAACCCAGTGGGTGTAGTCCCCGAGACTTCTGCTGAGTGCTTGCACCAGCAGTTGTCTTTATATGTATTTTCCGTAATCTGAACAGATCAGAGCTGATCTGCCCGAATGGTACCAGTGTGGGCACTCCGAGTGCACCCACTGGGTGTAGTCCCCGAGAGTAGTGTTACTCAGGTCGGGTAATAGTAGTCTCATAGTGTTGTTTGTTCGCTATGGAGCTCGATAGGGCCGACCTGTTCGAGCTGCATACCAGTGGGGTCACTCTTAGTGAACCCACTGGGCGTAGTCCCCGAGACCGCTGTCGATTGCTTGCATCGGCAGGGGTCTGAAGAATTTTGGACTTTGATTGTTTTGTCATATGTGTCGATACTTTTTCCTTGTTGAATGTGTCTGATCCTCACTCTGTGCCTATTTGGCAGAAGACTTGCGAAATGGGATCTGCGTACAATGCTCTGAAGGCTGAGAAGATTCAGCTTGCTGCGGACTTGGAGGCGGCTGTGGATGACCTGGCTGGTGTGAAGGAGGCTCTTGTTGACCGAGAGAAGTCTTTGGAGGAGTCTCGGGAGACCAACAAGGCATTGCAAGCCGAAGTTGAAAAATTGAAGAGTCGGAGATCCGAATGGATGAGCCAGCTGAAGGTGATGAACACTCGGTGCATGGCGCAAGAGAAGTATGTCAGCGACTGGGCAAGGAAGATGGTTGCACTGCTTGGTGGTAAGTTGTTGCCGAGTGCTTCTTGACTTTGGAGTTCACTCTGCGCTTACTTTCTACTTGTCTTTTCTTCGCAGACTTTTGTCGGGACGTTGAGGCTGAAGCAACCGACATTGAACGGTCGCTTGTTGCAAATGTTCCACTCGGCGAGGAAGCCAATCGGGACTTGCTCCGAGCGCATATTCGCCTTAGCAGGGTGGGACCTTTCATTGGCCGCCTGACAAAACTCATCGGCTGGATCGACAAGGAGCTGTGGCCTGAAGACGATTCCCGGCAAGAAATAGATGGGTTGATGACTCGGCTGGAGGACGTCCCAAGCAGAGTGCAGGCTTGGAAGAAGTCTGCCGCTCATTGTGGTGCGGGCGTGGCGCTATCTCTGGTCCGAGTGCACTGCAAGGAAGCTCGTGAAGAAAAACTGAAGACGTTGCAGGTCGCCAACACCAAGAAGCTTCAATTCGAAGATTTCAAGGAGATCTTCCTCGACACAGCCACTCGCATTGCAGACGGAATCGACCTTGACACCTTTGTGGAGCCTGCCAGTCCCGGTGATGCTTGAAAAACTTTATGGTGAACGCACATTTACCTCGGTATGCCGAGAGGTATCTGTATTAAACTTTGGCCACTACTGTTGGTCGTCAGATTCATGGTTCGGTGTGGATAACCTTGATTCACACCGAGCCGACTGATCGAAGATCCAACTTTGAATTCGAATCGGATCTTTTGCTCTTCTTTCGCTAAGTTTTTTTGACACGATTTTGGCTCGTGGTTTTTGTTTGGCGTTTCTGGGTGAAGCCAATGGCAAACATGCGGAGCATGTAGTTGCCAGTTGTCTTCACATCCACATGAGCCTCAATGAGGGTCTGCCAAGTCTCCGAGTGCGCACCCGGAGCGAGCTTTTACTTAGGCGACTCTGGGTCGCGGCTAAGTCTCCGAGTGCGACTGTTAGTGCGCACTCGGAGCGAGTTGTTACTTAGGCGACTCTGTGTCGCGGCTAAGTCCCCGAGTGTGACTGTAAGCGCGTACTTTGGAGCGAGTTGTTACTCATGTAGTTGTCAGTTATCTTCACATCCACATGAGCCTCAATGAGGGTCTGCTAAGCCTTCGAGTGTATCTCGAGTACACACTCGGAGGAAGCTTTTTACTTAGGCGACTCTGAGTCGCAGCTAAGTCCCCGAGTGTGACTTTTCGTGCACACTCGGAGTGGGTTGTTACTCATGTACTTGTCAGTTGTCTTCACATCCACATGAGCCTTAATGAGGGTCTGCTAAGCCTTCGAGTGTATCTCGAGTACACACTCGGAGGAAGCTTTTTACTTAGGCGACTCTGAGTCGCAGCTAAGTCCCCGAGTGTGACTTTTCGTGCACACTCGGAGTGAGTTTGTACTTAGGCGACTCTGGTTCGCAGCTATGTCTCCGAGTGCGACTTTTAGTGCACACTCGGAGAGAGTTTGTACTTAGGCGACTCTGGGTCGGAGCTAAGTCCCCGAGTGCGACTTTCAGTGCACATTCGGAGCGAGTTTTTACTTAGGCGACTCTGGTTCGCAGCTAAGTCTCCGAGTGCGACTTTCAGTGCACATTCGGAGCGAGTTTGTACTTAGGCGACTCTGGTTCGCAGCTAAGTCTCCGAGTGCGACTTTTAGTGCACACTCCGAGCGAGTTTGTAGTTAGGCGACTCTGGTTCGCAGCTAAGTCTCTGAGTGCGACTTTCAGTGCACATTCGGAGCGAGTTTGTACTTAGGCGACTCTGGTTCGCAGCTAAGTCTCCGAGTGCGACTTTCAGTGCACACTCGGAGCGAGTTTTTTAGACCGAAGTCTGCAAACGCAGAAGAAATTTGAATCGGCAAGAAATCAATCTGCTTTGTATTACTTCAATGATACTTGTTCTTTACATTTTCCCTGTCGGCGGTTATGTGTAGAAGCGCTTCAGGAGAGCTCCATTCCATGCTCGCGCTCGTCCGTTTCCCTGTCGAGGTTGTAGAGTCGATATGCTCCGTCGTTCAGCACCTTAGAGATGATGAAAGGTCCTTCCCAGGCGGGAGCAAACTTCTGTGGTCTCTGCTGATCCACTCGGAGCACCAGGTCGCCTGCTTGGAATGTGCGGCTCCCGACGTGCCGTGCGTGAAATCGCCGCCGATCTTGTTGATAAATCGTTGAACGAATCAGTGCCATCTCGCACTCTTCTTCTAGAAGATCCACTCCGTCTTGCCTGGCTTGCTCTGCTTCGGCTTGGGAGAAGAGTTCGACTCATGGGCAGTTGTGAAGCAAGTCACTCGGAAGGACTGCCTCTGCTCCATAAACGAGGAAGAACGGGGATCGCCCTATAGATCTATTCGGAGTTGTGCGAAGGCCCCACAACACCGAAGGCAGCTCGGTGACCCATGCGCCGGCGGCATGTCCAACTTCTCGCAGGAGTCGAGGCTTCAACCCTTGAAGGATAAGTCCACTCGCCCGCTCTGCTTGCCCGTTTGTTTGGGGGTGCGCCATGGATGCAAAATCCACTCGGATACCTTGGCCTGTGCAAAAACCTTTGAATCTGTCTGAGTCAAAGTTTGTGCCATTGTCGGTGATTATGTTGTGCGGAACCCCGAATCTGGCGATGATGTCTCTGATAAATTTGATGGCCGTAAGGGCGTCGAGCTTCTTGATGGGCTTGGCTTCAATCCACTTGGTAAACTTGTCGACTCCTACCAGCAGATGAGTGAATCCTCCTTGGCCTGTTCTGAATGGTCCGACTGTATCTAATCCCCACACGGCGAATGGCCAAACAAGAGGAATTGTCTTCAGCGCAGACGTTGGCTTGTGGGACTTGTTCGAATAGTACTGACAGCCTTCGCATCGGTCGACCATATCTTTTGCCATTTCATTCGCCTGCAACCAGAAGAAACCATCTCTGAATGCTTTGGCGACGATTTCTCTTGAGGAGGCATGATGACCGCAGGTTCCCGAATGAATTTCTTCCAAGATTAACTTTCCTCCTCAAGGGAGATACACCGCTGAAGGACGCGTGAAATACTTTCCCTGTACAACTGGCCATCAATGACGGTGAAGGACTTCGACCTGCGGACGTTCTGCCTAGCTTGGACTTCGTCTTCTGGTAACTCTTGCCTCATGATGTACGCAATGAACGGCACAGTCCACTCGGGGATGACACCAAGAATCTCCATGATCAAATCAACCACAGCGGGGACCTTGACTTCAGTCGGATCTGTTGAGCTCTTTGGTTGTACTCGCTCCTCTGTAAAAGGATCTTCCTTCACCGAGGGGAGGTGTAGGTGCTTGAGGCAGACATCACTCGGGACTGGTCTCCGAGTGGATCCAAGTTTTGCTAATTCATCTGCTGCTTGGTTTTTCAGTCGGGGAACATGGTGAAGTTCCAGACCTTCAAACTTCTTCTCAAGCTTCCTTATTGCGTTGCAGTATGCAGTCATGGTGGGGTTCCCTACATCCCATTACTTCATCACTTGATTAACCACCAGATCTGAGTCGCCATAGACCATCAGGCGACGGAAGCCGAGTGTGACGGCCATGCGCAACCCGTAAAGGAGAGCTTTGTACTCTGCTTCATTGTTGGAAGAATCAAAATGTATCTGCAACACATACTTGAGTTTATCGCCTTTTGGGGATATGATCACTACGCCGGCGCCGGAGCCATTCAACATCTTGGACCCATCGAAGAACATGGTCCAATGGGCCGAGTAGATGTGAGTCGGTTGCTGTTGTTTGACCCATTCTGTTATGAAGTCAGCCAGATCTTGAGACTTTATAGCTTTCTTGGCTTCGAACTTGATGTCGCAGTATAGCATCTCCGTTGCCCACTTTTCCACTCGGCCTGATGCGTCCCGATTGTGGAGAATTTCCGACAACGGAGCGTCAGATATGATAGACACTGAGTGGTCTTGGAAATAATGAGCCACCTTCTTTGCAGTCATGTAGATCCCATAAATAAGCTTCTGATAATATACTGGCCGCTGAACCTTGTACGCTTTGCCTTCTTCTTCGCGTTCGACTGTCAGAACAGTGCTGACGACTTGATTTGTAGCCGCGATGTACAGAAGAAGGGGTTCTTTACTGAGCGGGGCAGTAAGAACCGGCTGGATATAAAGCAGGGCTTTGAGGTCGTCGAATGCAATTTGGGCTTCGTCTGTTGACTCGAAAGTATCTTATTTTTTATGAGTCGGTACAGAGGTAACGCCTTCTCGCCGAGTCGAGCGATAAACCTGCTCAAAGCCACTAGGCAACCTGTGAGCCTTTGAACATCATGTATTCTTACCGGCCGCTCCATTCGGACGATGGTCCCGATCTTTTCGGGGTTGACAACGATCCCTCGTTCGAAAACGAAGAAACCGAGTAACTTCCCACTGGTAACACCGAATGAACACTTGGCTGGGTTGAGCTTGATATCGTAGCTACGTAGGTTGGCGAATGTTTCTGCCAAGTCAGTCAGCAAGTCGGAACCTTTGCGTGACTTGACTACGATATCGTCCATATATGCCTCCACATTTCGAACGATCTGGTCTAGGAGGCATTTTTGGATCATGCGCATAAAAGTTGCTCCTGCATTCTTTAAACCAAATGGCATAGTGATGTAACAGAAACACCCGAATTGGGTGATGAAGGCTGTTTTTAATTCATCCGGACTATACAGACGGATCTGATGATAGCCCGAATAGGCATCAAGGAAGGATAAACGCTCGCAACCCGCAGTCGAATCAACAATTTGATCAATGCGGGGGAGCGGGAAGTGATCTTTCGGACAGACCTTATTGAGATGCTTGAAATCGATGCACATATGGAGAGACTTGTCCTTCTTGGGCACCATGACAACATTAGCGAGCCACTCGTAGTGGTGTACCTTGCGAATGAAGTTGGCTGCCAAAAGTTTAGCCACCTCCTCTCCGATTGCCTTCCTCTTGTGCGCGGCGGACTGATGCATGCGTTCTCGGACGGGCCGAGCAGCAGGATCCACATGCAGTCGGTGCTCAGCCAACTCCCTAGGTACACCTGGCATGTCAGCGGGCTTCCATGCAAAAATGTCCCAGTTCTCACGGAGGAATTGGATGAGCTCGGCTACCTATTTTGGATCAAGGGTGGTGGAGATGTTTGTCGGGGCAGCGGCGTCGTCCGTCGGGTGGATGCTGACCTTCTTCGTGTCTCCCGCCGACTGGAATGCGGACTCGGAAGCTGGCTTCTTTGAACACATCAGGTCAGCGGGGTCGGCGGTCTTCTTGTACTCATCTAGCTCGAGAATAGCCATTTGCTGATCGGCAATCCTCGACCCCTGCTGCAGACACTCCTCGGCGTGCTGCTGATTGCCTGTGACCGTAATCACACCTTTGGGACCTGGCATCTTCAGCTTCAAATAGACGTAACATGGACGGGCCATGAAACGCGCATATGCTGAGCGGCCCAGAATAGCATGGTATGCACTCTGGAAGTCCACCACCTCGAATGTCAGCTTCTCCTTGCGGAAGTTCTTGTCAGAGCCGAAGACGACATCCAACGCGATCTAGCCGAGTGACTTGGCCTTTCGTCCTGTGACGACTCCGTGGAACTGCATACTGCTCTCGCTAAGTTTGGACATCGGAATGCCCATCCCCTTGAGAGTGTCGGCGTATATGATGTTCAAGCCGTTGCCGCCGTCCATGAGGACTTTGCGTAGCCTGACTCCTTCGACCATCGGGTCGACGACCAGAGCTTGCCTCCCTGGGGTGGGTACATGTGCTGGATGATCTGACTAATCAAAGGTGATCGCAGTCTATGACCATTTGAGGAACGTGGGGGTGGTTGGGGTTGCAATGTTCACCTCCCTGTTAACCAGCTTCAATCGACTCTTGCTTTCCACATCAGCAAAAATCATCAGCGTTGCATGGACTTGGGGGAACGGATCCTCCCTGTCCTCATCATCCTGCTCGGTGTCCTTTTCACTCGGCTGTCCTTCACCGAATCCTTGGAACAGGAGGCGACTCTGCCGAGTGGTATGCTTCGGGAATATGGCGTTGCCTTCTTCGTCCATCTTCGTGTGGATTGGACACGGCTCATCCAGGATGGAATTTCCTGACTGCATCTTCTTGGGGGTGTACTGAGCTTTCCCCTTGCCTTTGAACTTGGCATTTGTAACGGCTGCTGCCTCTGCCTACGGAGTGGATTGAGCCTTCTGCTTCTGCTTCTGCTTCCGACTGCTGTTCCCATCTCCATCGGCGACTGACTTATGCTTGCCGCTACGTATGCGGTCCTCCTCTTCGCCATTTGCATAGCGTGCGGCTATCTCCATCATCTTTCTCATGGAGATGTCGCATGTCCGACCGAATTTCAGGTACAGATCCCTGTACCGCACGCCTGCCTTGAAGGCGCACACTGCTTGATGCTCCGTGACGTTCTCCACCGTGTGGTAGAGGGTCGTCCAGCGCTGGATGAAATCGCGCAAGGGCTCGTTCTGCTTCTGGACACAGTGCTGGAGCTCCACGAGACCAGCAGGGCGTTTGCACGTGCCCTCGAAGGTCCTGATGAAGACTCGTGACAGATCTGCCCAGCTGTAGATGCTTGACGGAGCCAACTGGTTCAGCCAAGCTCACGCCGAGCCGTCGAGCATCAGGGGGAGATGTTTCATGGCGACCTGGTCATCTCCGCCACCGATCTGGACCGCCACTATGTAATCATCCAACCACGTTTCTGGCTTGGAATCTCCTATGAACTTGCTGATTCCCATCGCCAATCGGAAGTTGGGAGGGATGTCAGCTGAACGGATGGCCCGACTGAAGCACTCGGGCCCAGAGACGATGGTCCTGCTTCCACTCGGACGGTCTCTATCGTGACCATCACAGTGGGCTCGACTCCTGTCGACCTTCCTCTGGGCGATGTACCCTCTTGTGTCGGGCCTTGGATCATGCAAGTCACCGACTGAACGACGATCTTCGTGATGCCGAGGTACGTAAGGCCCACCCCGCTGAGGGGTGCACGAACGGCGACGATCTTCGGGATTCCTGGAACGGCTGCCCCCTCTGCGTCGCTGATGAGAGTCGGGGCTGAAAACCGACCGATGCGTGTCCGCGTGAACAGAACTGTTGTGGATCCTGTTGTGCGACTGGGAGACCGCCGAATTTTGCTACTGCGCCGTATGCAACAGGGCACGGATCTGCTCGTTCCCTCTGCCAGCCTCTGAATCAGTCGGCTGGAGAGAATCGGCTATCCTCGCAGCCGCAGCCAGGTTGAGGATGGGTGTGCGAAACACCTCAACGTCGCTCTGACGAGTGCGTCGACTGGCAGAATGACGGTGTTGACGACGAGTGCCGGATGATTCTCCGACCTAATGCTCGTTCTGACCAGTCCGGAGGGGACTTTCATGGGAATCGGCCATGAGAACTTCGGCTGCAGGCCCGCGACCCAGGTACTCGGAAGGTAGCTCAGTCGGAACTGAGTCGAAGCACTGGGATGGCGGCGCGACCACAACCGATTCGAGGACCGCCACTTGAGAGGATGCGTTCTGCCGCGCCTGGGCGTGTCGCACCCAACGCTGGAGCCGCGAACGACGGTATCGCTTGTTGCGGCACGTGACGGGGGCGAAGATCGACACCGGGGCCGATGGCTGGAGAAGAAGGACGCCCCGGGAACCGGCATGGAAGTGCGTAGCCCCGCGACTGGGGAGCGCCTCGACGTCGAGGGGCACATCCCGAAGCCATGCTGAATCGTCGACGATGAAGGAAAATGCGCCGAAGAGGATCTCATGACCCATGCATAGATCTCCGACGGACAACATGATGAAAAGATGAAATCGCAAACTCGCCGAAAGTCGCTTAGACGCCTGCCCCACGGTGGGCACCAACTGTCGTGGGTATAAGTCTGACAGTAGAAGTGCAGGGTACGAAAGGATGTGCCGAGCCTTACCTACGGCGAGGATGTATGAGTTCAGGCCCCTCTACGGTGGAGGTAAAAGCCCTACGTCTCAGTGCTCTTGGGAGCTTAGTGTCGAGTGGATTATAGGATTACAGCAAAAGCCAACCCCTGCACCAGTGGGGAAGGACGGCTTATATAGAGTGCACTGCCCATCATAATGGCCCGGTGGACAGAGGTGGAATAGTGGCGAATAAATGCCTACGTTACAGGTAACGTAAGCCTTAAATGATAATAATGGTGTATGAAAACGTATGACCGTTGCCCTCCTGGGAGGTTACGATGTACAGAGTGGAATGCAGTCGGTAGGTTAAATACGCTCCGAGTGCTCGTCACCGACTGGATGATGGGGGAGTCCTTAGTTCAGTCGGAACTGTCTAAGGGCCTTGTCCTCTATGAAGGGTAGTCCTTGGGTAGGACCTATAGGGCAGGCCTATGACCCTACCCTGGGACTATAACCCCATCAGAGGTCGTGAGAAAAGAAATATTAAAGCTTCTGGAAGCAGGAATCATTTATCCTGTTGCTCATAGTGATTGGGTAAGTCAGGTACATTGCGTACCTAAGAAGGGAGGTATCACCGTCGTTCCAAATGATAAGAATGAATTAATCCCACAAAGGATTATTACTTGCTATAGGATGGTAATAGACTTCCGGAAACTGAACAAGGCAACCAGGAAAGACCATTATCCTATGTCGTTTATCGACCAAATGCTAGAAAGGCTATCCAAACACACACACTTCTGCTTTCTAGACGGTTATTCAGGTTTCTCACAAATACCTGTTGCACAATCTGATCAGGAGAAAACCACTTTCACCTGCCCCTTCGATACCTTTTCTTATAGACATATGCCTTCTGGCTTATGAAATGCACCTGCCACCTTTCAAAGATGTATGATGGCTATATTCTCCGACTTTTTTGAAAAGATTGTCGAGGTTTTCATGGATGACTTCTCCTTTTACGGGTCTTCCTTTGATGATTGCCTTAGCAACCTTGATCGAGTCTTACTGAGATGCGAACATACCAACCTCGTCTCGAATTGGGAGAAGTGCCACTTTATGGTTAATGAAGGTATCGTCTTAGGACATAAAATTTCTGAAAGAGACATTGAAGTTGATAAGGCTAAGGTTGATGCAATTGAGAAAATGCCTTGCCCCACAGATATCAGAGGTATACGAAGTTTCCTAGGTCACGTTGGTTTCTATAGAAGATTCATTAAAGACTTCTCTAAGATTACTAGGCCTCTTACCAACCTCTTGCAGAAGGATGTTCCTTTTGTTTTTGATGAGGATTGTGAGGAAGCCTTTGAAATACTTAAGAGGGCTTTGATAACCGCACCTATTGTTCAACCACCTGACTGGAACATGCCTTTTGAAATCACGTGCGACGCTAGTGATTATGCTGTTGGTGCTGTTCTAGGACAAAGAGTTGACAAGAAGTTGAATGTTATTCACTACGCTAGTAAAACTATAGACAGTGCCCAAAGAATCTATGCCACTACAGAAAAGGAGTTTTTAGCAGTTGTGTTTGCATGTGAAAAGTTCAGACCTTACATAGTTGACTCCAAAGTCACTATTCAGTCTGATCATGCTGCTATTAAGTACCTTATGGAGAAGAAGGACGCTAAGCCTAGGCTGATCAGATGGGTTCTCCTGCTACAGGAATTTGATTTGCACGTCGTTGACCGAAAGGGTGTTGATAACCCTGTAGCAGATAACTTGTCCAGGCTAGAGAATGTCCTTGATGACCCACGACCTATTGATGACAGCTTTCCTGATGAGCAATTAAATGTCATCCGCACTTCACATAGTGCACCGTGGTATGCCAATTATGCAAATTATATCGTAGCCCAATACATACCACCCAGTTTCACCTATCAACAAAAGAAGAAATTCTTCTTTGATTTGAGACACTACTTTTGGGATGATCCTCACCTTTATAAGGAAGGAGTAGATGGTGTTATTAGACGTTGTGTGCCTGAACATGAACAGGGACAGATCTTGCAGAAGTGTCATTCCGAAGCCTACGGAGGACACCACGCTGGAGATAGAACTTCCCATAAGGTACTGCAATCAGGTTTCTATTGGCCCACTCTCTTCAAGGATGCCCGTAAGTTTGTCTTGTCTTGTGACGGATGCCAAAGAATAGGGAACATCAGCGTCAGGAAATGCCTATGAACTAATCACTTGTCATTGAACCATTCGATGTCTGGGGCTTTGATTATATGGGACCATTCCCGAGTTCCAATGCATACACTCACATCTTAGTTGTTGTGGATTATGTCACTAAGTGGGTAGAAGTTATCCCCACTAAAAATGCTGATCACCACACCTCTATTAAGATGCTTAAAGAAGTCATTTTCCCAAGATTTGGAGTCCCTAGATATTTGATGACTAATGGCGGTTCACACTTCATTCATGGTGTTTTCCGCAACATGCTCGCTAAGTATGATGTCAACCATAGAGTTGCATCTCCTTATCATCCTCATTCTAGTGGTCAAGTGGAGTTGAGTAATAGGGAGATCAAATTGATCCTACAAAAGACCGTCAATAGATCTCGAAAGAATTGGTCTAGCAAACTTGACGATGCACTATGGGCTTATAGGATTGCTTATAAGAATCGCATGGGCATGTCGCCGTATAAATGGTTTACGGTAAGGCATGTCATTTACCTCTTGAGCTGGAACACAAAGCTTATTGGGCAATCAAAGAGCTCAACTTCGATTTCAAACTTGCCGGTGAGAAGCGGTTGTTTGATATCAACTCATTAGATGAATGGAGGGCCTAGGCATATGAGAATGCCAAGTTGTTCAAGGAAAAGGTTAAGACATGGCATGACAAACGTATACAGAAACGAGAGTTCAATGTAGGTGAATATGTCGTGCTATACAATTCTCGTTTGAGATTCTTCGCATGGAAGCTTCTCTCTAAATGGGAAGGTCCTTATGTTATCGAGGAAGTATATCGTTCCGGTGCCATCAAAATCAATAACACGGAAGGAAACATAAGTGGGATGCGTGTCCAAGTAAGGGAAGTACCCAAGCGCCGGTCCACCCACATGTCAAACTATCAAAGTAACGAACGCGAATCATATGAACATGATGAAACTAGCATGACAGAAATTCCCGTGTGTCCTCAGGAGCGTTTTTCCTCCTATAAGACATTGTTCAGGCTTGGCCCTTGCTAAAAAAGGGATTGGGCCACTTTTCTGCACCGTTGCTACTACTTGTTACTTGTTACTTTTCACCTGCTACGTTTCACCTCACTACACCATCACTTGTTACTGCTACTTTCAGTGCTTGCAGTTATTACCTTGCTGAAAACCGTTTATCAAAGCCTTCTGCTCCTCGTTCGGTTCGGCACTCTTACTTATCGAAAGGACTACGATTGATCCCCTATACTTGTGGGTCATCAGTCCCCGGCCATCCAATCGAGATCCCGGAGCTCCCCTGCCCTTGCATTGCCTCCATGGCCGCCGCTGAGCTCCTCCGAAATTGGAGTAGCCCGAGCCCTCTCTATCCCTCCTAACCTCACCTGGAGAACCCCTCGTCCTTGGCGCACCTCCCCATCCCCTGGCCTCACCGCTGGGGCTCTGTGGCCGCGTGCCGAGATATGGTCGCCGCCGCTGCTCCCGGCCGCCGTGAGCCGCCGTTGCATTACCCCTCTCTTTCGTATGCTGCTCCTCCAGGAGGGAGCAGTGCCTCCCTCCGCACCCGCCGATGGCTTCGCCCCTGCCAGAGGTGGCCGGAGCCGCGGGGGGAACATCACGTGTGCCGTGACCCTCCCCTGCCTCGTCTGTTCTATCGGGGCAAGGCAAGAGGAGGAAGAAGAAGATAGGGGAGGAGAGAGAAGGAGCATGGGCCCCAAGCGTCAGTGGCCCAGAAGCCGGCCCCACCTTGCCACGTCAGTTAAGTGGAAGCGCCTTTGCGCGTTTACGTTTTCCTGGCAGGAAGGCGTATACCAGAGGAAGGCGCGACCAACTTAGCTGCCAGGAACCCCGTTGTAAATATTTTCATTTCAAACAAGTCCCTGCCACCAAAACCTTCATATCTTTTTACCCGTAGCTCCGATCCCAGTGATTCCAAAGCCCAAGTCTTCGTCTCGTCGAGCCCGAAAAGATGGTATCATTTCCACCATGTGATCTCAAAGTGGAAATGACCTTGTTGCCCTAACCGTAAACAGCCCCTCCTCCGAGAGAGATATGTTTCCGGCAATTCCTTCCGCAAGTTACTCGCGCTTCTTCCCGGTGGTTTCATTATCCCAGGCAAGCCACAACTTTAATTTGCTTCATTGCATTGCAATATCATAGTCTCATTTACTACTTTAATAACAAATATATCTGTTGATAGTCTGGAATGTGAGTATGCACGTGCTACCTCTTGAGCTTGCGTTGGTTTTTCCCTTCGAGAGCAAAGGGTGATGCAGCACAGTAGCATTAAGTATTTCCCTTAGTTTGAGAACCAAGGTATCAATCTAGTAGGAGAATCAAGCCTAGTCTCCAGAGTACCTGCGCAAACACAAACAAGCTTGCACCCAATGCTATTAAGGGGTTGTCAATCCCTTCAAGATTGATTGCAAAGTGAGATCTGAAGGCGGAAAGTGCAACAAAGTAAAAGTGTAAGGTTGAAAATATGAAGTGAAGTAGACCCGGGACCATAGTGTTCACTAGAGGATCTCTCAAGATACAAATATTACGGTGGGTGAACGAATTACTATCGAGCAATTGATAGAACCGCGCAAAGTCATGACGATATCTAAGGTAATGATCATACATATAGGCATCACGTCCGAGACAAGTAGACCGATAATTTCTGCATCTACTACTATTAGTCCACACATCGACCGCTATCTAGCATGCATCTAGTGTATTGAGTTCATGACGAACCAGAGTAGCGTCTTAAGCAAGATGACATGATGTAGAGGGATAAATTCATGCAATAGATATAAACCCATCTTTTTATCCTTGATGGAAACAACACGATGCATGCCTCGCTACCCCTTCTGTCACTGGGTTAGGTCACCGCGCGGTATGAACCCAAAACCAAGCATTTCTCCCATTGCAAGAACCATAGATCAAGTTGGCCAAACAAAACACACAACTCGTAGAGAATTACAAGGATATGAAATCATGCATATAAGAGATGAGAAGAAACTCAAATAAGATTCATAGATAATCTGATCATAAATCCACAATTCATCGGATCTCGAGAAACACACTGCAAAAGAAGATTACATCAGATAGACCTCCATGAAGATCATGGAGAAATTTGTATTGAAGATCCAAGAGAGAGAAGAAGCCATCTAGCTAGTAGCTATGGACCCGAAGGTCAATGGTGAACTACTCACGCATCATCAGAGAGGTCATGGTGTTGATGAAGAAGCCCTCTGTATCTTAATCCCCCTCCGGCAGGGCACCAGAACGTGCCCCAGATGGGATCTTGCGGAGACAGAAGCTTGCGGCGGCGGAAAAGTATTTTCGTGGATCTCTCTCGGGATTTTGGATTTTTCGGGGATTTATAGGCGGAAGAAGTAGGTTAGACGAGCCACAGGGGGCCCACAAGCCTGCTAGGCGCGGCCCCCCTGGCCGCGCCTAGGGGGCTTGTGGCCTCCCCTGGTGTCCTCTGCCTTGGTTCTCACGCCCCCTGCATATCTTCTATTTCGGAAAAAAAAATTCAGAAGTTTTATTCCGTTTGGACTCCGTTTAATATTCTCCTCTGAAAAGGGTCAAAAACACAGAAAAAATAGGAACTAGCACTCGGCACTGAGTTAATAAGTTAGTCCCAAAAAAGATATAAAAGCCATACAAAACATCCAAAGTTTGACAAGATAATAGCATGGAACCATCAAAAAATATATATACGTTGGAGACGTATCAGAACGGTTGAATAAATTATTACTGAGATGAGTACGGGATCATTAGTGTCTTACACACTAGTCGATAACATGAGGTTGAGATTACTGGCTATGATTACTTTGTGAACATGAATCAACATTAGTGGCTTGACCTTATTAATTATCGGATTGCTATGACATCGGAGTGTCAGCTGTGACAGATTATTCGGAGATGAGATAATCTAGTTGGTTGATCAGAGTCACCTATTTGGGCTCATCAGTGCAACCACAGTTGCCGATATGGGACGACCTTGACTTGAGCTGATCGCATGCTCTTTCACCGGTACTTCCAAAGAGGGAGGGTTATGCATGCGTGCTACCTTGGCCCGGTGGGCGGTGATAACCCTGTGAGCCAGTTGAGTTGTTTGTGCCAACGTCCCTGGATGGGACAATTTAGTTTGGCCACGATGGTGGCAGGTATCATGAGGACATAGGGCCACCCAGGGCAGGACTCCGAGGGAGGACGAATGCCGGTGGTACGATGAAATAGTCACGGGTAAGGCAAGCTTCGTTGGAGCAACACTGGTCCACCCGAATGGGATCACGAGGCTAGTACTCCATGGTGTGGGTAAAGTGTGCAACCTCTGCAGAGTGTTAAACCTATTCGAATAGCTGTGTCCACGGTAATGGATAGCCCGACCAGAACTCAGTAGATGGTCAACCGTATCTATGATAGTAATGATGGAAGAAATCGTCTGAGTATGTACAGTTGGGCATAGTGTCGGTGTTACACTTGGGCATCGTGCTAGTGATAAGTCCTGGTATCCATCTTGAGGATACTCACTAAAGGTTCTCGGTAAGATCACAAGAGTATGTATCACCCGAGTACGGTGAGAGTCGCTTGGTATAGTTAGTTTTCTACCACTCCTTTAGTGATAATAACCCTTTACTTAATCTTGATTGCTATGATGTTGTCTTGCCTTAATGCTAATGTTTGCTGTGAGCTAGCGAGTACATTCAATGTACTAACCTGGCTTGTCATGCCAGTTTGCAGGTCATGCCTTGAGTGTTTGATTGTCGGGGATTCCGAGTTGCGAGCTAGGATGCACGCTCCAACCAGAGTCCCTACGGAGTGGAGTTCATCACATCGGTAGTATGTTTCGCTGCTACCGTAGGATTTAGCGTAGGCAGGTGTAGTATCGCCAAGGCGATGTAATTCATGTATCCTTGTAATCTTTTCCATAGTAATAAAGAGCTGAATTGTTCTGTGCCAACGGTTCCGTATGCCATAAGACTTGTCCTTGGGCTGGAATACGGGGTGTTCCGGTTTCCTCTGAGCCGGGGTGCCACAAGAGTTGGTATCAGAGCAGGTATGGATGTAGGACGCCCTAGACCGCACGAGCGTTAGTAACCGGTAGTATAGGATCCAGTTGGTTTGCTGCACTTGTTTGTTGCATTTTATTGCACATGGCATGCATATAGACTAGATATGTTATTACTAACGATGGATGTGGTGAGTGTAGGTGGCATCAGTTTCGATTCACCACATGCACTCTCCATCCTTCTTTTTCTTCCTTGGTGTGATGTCACCTTCGCTTCAGTGAAGTGATGCCAAGGTGCATGGTGATGTCGATCCCTTGTCGTATTAATGCACCGGTACCACACCAATGCATTCTCTTCAGCCGCCCTGATGTTTCGGTGATAGACATGCTTCTATCCCGGATCTTGCCCATACCTCTAAATGCGTTGGCAACCCTTACTGATTTTGTTCATCAGAAAAGGGCAATGCCCGCAAGCCCTTCTTTTCATAATTATCCTCTCTTGCCATCCATTCACTGGACGAGTACGGTTTCCCCATACGCTTGATGATCACGTGGTCGAGATCATGGAGAACTTTGTATTGAAGATCCAAGAGAGAGAAGAAGCCATCTAGAAACTAGCTATGGACCTGAAGGTCTATGGTGAACTACTCACGCATCATCAGAGAGGTCATGGTGTTGATGGAGAAGCCCTCCGTATCCAAATCCCCCCTCCGACAGGGCACCAAAACGTGCCCCAGATGGGATCTTGCAGAGACAGAAGCTTGCGGCAGCGGAAAAGTATTTTCGTGGATCTCTCTCGGGGTTTTGGATTTTTCGGGGATTTATAGGTGGAAGAAGTAGGGCCGACGAGCCACAGGGGCCCCACTAGCCAGCTAGGCGCGGGCCGCCCTTGGCCGTGCCTAGGGGGCTTGTGGCATTCCCTGGTGGCCTCTACCTTGGTTCTCACGCCCCCTTCGTATCTTCTGTTCCGAAAAAAATCTTTTCGGAAGTTTTATTCCGTTTGGACTCCATTTAATGTTCTCCTGTGAAAAGGGTTAAAAACACGGAAAAAACAGGAACTGGTACTTGGCACTGAGTTAATAAGTTAGTCCCAAAAAAGATATAAAAGGCATACAAAACATCCAAAGTTTGACAAGATAATAGCATGGAACCATAAAAAATTATAGATACGTTGGAGACGTATCAAGCATCCCCAAGCTTAACTCCTGCTCGTCTCGAGTAGGGAAGTGATAAAGACTGAATTTTTGATGTGGAATGCTACCTAGCATAGTTGCCCTTTGTAACTTCATTCATGTGACATGAATGTTCAGATCCGTAGGATTCAAAACAATAGTTTGCAATTGACATGGAAACAATAATACTTCAAGAAAACTAGCAAGGTAATCATGAACTTTCGAAATACCAAGGCCAAAGAAAGTTATCCCTATAAAATCATATAGTCTGGCTATGCTCCATCATCCCCACACAACTAATTTAAATCATGCACAACCCCGGTATTGGCCAAGTAATTGTTTTCGCACTCTTACTTTCTCAAACCTTTTTCAACTCTCACGCAATACATGAGCGTGAGCCATGGATATAGCACTATAGGTGGAATAGAGTGTGGTGGAGATGGTCACATTGACTCGGCGTATCAAAGGGCTATGGAGATGCCCACTAATAGATATCAATGTGAAAGAGTTGGGATTACCATGCAATGGATGCACTTAGAGCTATAAGTATGTGAAAGCTCAAAGGGAGAACTAGTGGGTGTGCATCCAACTTGCTTGCTCACGAAGACCTAGGGCAATTTTGAGGAAGCCCATCATTGGAATATACAAGCCAAGTTATATAATGAAGATTCCCACTAGCATATGGTGGTGACGAAACAAGAGACTCTCAATCATGAAGCACATGGTGCTATTATGAAGCACAAGTGAGGAAAAGATAGTAGCATTGTCCCTTCTCTCTTTTTCTTATTTTTGTTTGGGCTATTTGGCCTCCTTCCATATCTCTTTTTTTGTGTGGGCAACTTTGGCCTCTTTTTTTTATTATTTCTTCACATGGGACAATGCTCTAATAATGATGATCATCACACTTTTATTTACTTGCAGCTCAAAGCTTAGAACGATGATGACTCTATAGGAAATGCCTCCGGCAGTGTACCAGGATGTGCAACGATCTAGCTTGGGTATGACGTTGAAACATCTCGCTAGCTATCTTACGATCATGCAATCACAATATGAGAGTGGCGGCACAAGTCATGAGACGAAACGGCGGGAGTTGCAAGGCTATATATCTCGGAATGGCTATGAAAATGCCGTAGTAGGTAGGTATGGTGGCTCTTTTGAGGAAGGCATATGGTGGGTTTGTGCACCGGCGAAAATTGCGCGCCACTGGAAAGGCTAGCAATGGTGGAAGGTGAAAGTGCATCTATACCATGGACTCACATTAGTCATGAAGAACTCACATACTTATTGTGAAAGTTTTTATTAGTAATCGAAACAAAGTGCTAAACGCATACTCCTAGGGGAAGGGTTGGTAGGTGTTAACCATCGTGCGATCCCGACCGCAACACAAAGGATGACAATCAATAGATCAATTATGCTCCGACTTCCTAACATAGCGGTTCACCATACGTGCATGTTACGAGAATCACTAACTTCAACACAAGTATTTCAAGATTGACAACACCCTACTAACATAACTCTTAATATTGCCAAATCCACGTCTCATAACTAATTGAGAGGAATCAAACTTCTCTTTCTAATCAATGCACATGAAGAAGGAAGTTTTATTGTATCCTCTTTGGGTGCCTATCAACTTTGGGACTACTTTCATAGCACAAGCCAACTACCAAGTTACTCACCTCTGTGCTCTAAAAGATCTAAGTGAAGCACACAGAGCAAAGTTATCTAGCTCGAAATATATAAGTGAAGCACATGTGAGCTAAATTGCCTAACTCAAAAGATATAAGCGAAGCTCAAAGAGTATTCTAGAAAAATCACGATGAGTGCATGTCTCTCTCAAAAGGTGTGCAGCAAGGATGATTGTGACACAACAAAAAATAAAAGATTCCTACGATACAAGACGCTCCAAGAAAAACACATATCATGTGGTGAATAAAAATATAGCTCCAAGTAATGTTACCGATCGATTGAAGACGAAAGATGGGATGCCTTCCCGGGGCATCCCCAAGCTTAGGCTTTTTGGTGTCCTTGAATTTGGCTTGGGATGCCTTGGGCATCCCCAAGCTTGAGCTCTTTCCACTCTTTATCCCTTTGTAGATGAGAACATCACCCAAAACTTGAAAACTTCACAACACAAAACTTAAACAGAAACTCGTGATATCATTAGCACAAGAAAACAAACTACCACCTCTTGAGTTACTGTAGCAAACTTGATTTATATTTATATTGGTGTTAGATTACTGTATTCTCACTTTTCCATGGCTGGTACCCCCGATACTATCCATAGTTTCATCAAAACAAGCAACCAACACAACAAAAATAGAATCTGTCAAAAACAAACTAGTTTGTAGCAATCTGTATACTTTTTATACTTATGTTATCTCAAAAATTCTGAAACCTTACGACCGCCTGGGAAATTGGCATATCAACCAGCAGCAAAAAGAATCAACTCAAAATCTCTGTTTGGATAAAAATGAAAAATACTTTCATGAGCGAAAAGTTTTTGTCTTTTTCCAGCAGGATCAAACAAGCATCACCAAACTAATCATAAAGGTTTTACTTGGCTCAAACACAAAGAGAAACACAAAAAACACAATCATAACAGAATTATGATGGTGTGGACGCAACAAAACAGAAAGCAAAACTCAAAGATAAATTCATTGGGTTGCCTCCCAACAAGCACTATTGATAACACCCTTAGCTAGGTATTGATAATTCAGTGATGCTCACATGAAAGATAGCAATCGGACACGAAGAGAGCATCATGAAACATGTGAAAATCACATCTAAGTCTAACATACTTCCTATGCATAGGAATTTTATAGGAAAATAAATTGTAAAGACAACCAATAGTTACCATATGCAAGGAAGAAGAAAGAGACAATAGCAATCTCAACATAACGAGAGGTGATTTGGTAACATGAATGTTTCTACCACAATATTTTCCTCTCTCAGAGCAATTACATGTGGGATCATAATAAAATTAAAAAATATAGCTATCACAAAGGATATTCTTTTCATGATCCACATGTATGCAAAGTTGATGCTCTTCAAAAATAGTGGGATTATCATCAACTAAAGTCATGACTTCTCCAAACCCACTTTCAATATTATTGCAAATATCATAATTATCATGAGGCTTAAACAAATTTTCAAGATCATAAGAAAAATCGTTACCCCAATCACGATCATTGCAACAAGTAGTGGACATAGAAAAACTAGCATCCCCAAGCTTAGGGTTTTCCATATTTTTAGCATGATTGTCACTAATAGAATTCATAGTGAAACCATTGCAATCTTGCTTTTCATTCAAGGAGCCCTCATGAATCACTTCATAAATTTCTTCATCACGATTTTCAGATTCATGCATCTCAAGAAAAACTCCATAGAGAAAGTCAAGTGCACTCAACTCACTGGCAATTGGATCAACATAATTGGATCTCTTCAAGAGATTAGCAAGTGGATGAGGATCCATATCAATAGATTTTCAGCAAGCGAAGATGCAAGCATATTGAAGGCACATATCACACAAGCAACGGAAAGGCAAATGAACAAGGAAAATACTTTTGTAAATTTTTGTTTTTCAGAAGTCGGGGAGAGGAAAACGAGAGGCAAAAAAGGTAAATGCAAGAGATGAGTTTCGACGGTTACTTGGATAAGCTTCGCTTAGAATAATCCCCGGTGCCAGAAATTGACACGTAGGAGGAAGACTATTCTTGACTTGATGCTCCCCGGCAACGGCGCCAGAAATCCTTCTTGCTACCTCTTGAGCTTGCGTTGGTTTTTCCCTTGAAGAGGAAAGGGTGATGCAGCATAGTAGCAGTAAGTGTTTCCCTCAGTTTGAGAACCAAGGTATCAATCCAGTAGGAAAATCAAGCCAAGTGTCCAGAGTACCTGCGCAAACACAAACGAGCTTGCACCCAACGCTATAAAGGGGTTGTCAATCCCTTCAAGATTGATTGCAAAGTGAGATCTGAAGGCGGAAAGTGCAACAAAGTAAAAGTGTAAGGCTGAAAATATGATGTGAAGTAGACCCGGGGGCCATAGTGTTCACTAGAGGCTTCTCTCAAGAATGTAAATATTACGGTGGGTGAACGAATTACTATCGAGAAATAGATAGAACCACGCAAAGTCATGACGATATCTAAGGCAATGATCATACATATAGGCATCACGTCCGAGACAAGTAGACCGATACTTTCTGCATCTACTACTATTACTCCACACATCGACCGCTATCCAGCAGGCATCTAGTGTATTGACTTCATGACGAACAGAGTAACGCCTTAATCAAGATGACATGATGAAGAGGGATAAATTCATGCAATAGATATAAACACATCTTTTTACCCAGGATGGAAACAACACGATGCGTGCCTCGCTACCCCTTCTGTCACTGGGTTAGGTCACCGCACGGTATGAACCCAAAACCAAGCACGTGTCCCATTGCAAGAATCATAGATCAAGTTGGCCAAACAAAACCCACAACTCGAAGAGAATTACAAGGATATGAAATCATGTATATAAGAGATCAGAAGAAACTCAAATAAGATTCATAGATAATCTGATCATAAATCCACAATTCATCGGATCTCGACAAACACACCGCAAAATAAGATTACATTGGATAGATCTCCATGAAGATCATGGAGAACTTTGTATTGAAGATCCAAGAGAGAGAAGAAGCCATCTAGCTATTAGCTATGGACCCGAAGGTCTATGGTGAACTACTCACGCATCATCGGAGAGGTCATGGTGTTGATGAAGAAGCCCACCGTAACCGAATCCCCCCTCCGGCAGGGCACCAGAATGTGCCCCAGATTGGATCTTGCGGAGACAGAAGCTTGCGGCGGCGGAAAAGTATTTTTGTGGATCTCTCTCGGGGTTTTGGATTTTTCGGGGATTTATTGGCAGAAGAAATAGAGCAGATGAGCCACAGGGGGCCCACAAGCCATCTAGGCGTGGGCCCCCTGCCCGCTCCTAGGGAGCTTGTGGCCTGCCCTGGTGGCATGTGCCTTGGTTCTCACGCCCCGTGCGTATCTTCTGTTCTAGAAAAAATCTATTTGGAAGTTTTATTCCGTTTGGACTCCGTTTAATATTCTCCTCTGAAAAGGGTCAAAAACACGGAAAAACAAAAACTGGCACTTGGCACTGAGTTAACAAGTTAGTCCCAAAAAAGATATAAAAGGCATACAAAACATCCAAAGTTTGACAAGATAATAGCAAGGAACCATCAAAAGTTATATATACGTTGGAGACGTATCAGCACGGTCGAATAAATTATTACTGAAATGAATACGGGATCCTTAGTGTCTTACACACTAGTCGATAACATGAGGTTGAGATTACTGGCTATGATTACTTTGTGAACATGAATCAACATTAGTGGCTTGACCTTATTAATTATCGGATTTCTATGACATCGGAGTGTCAGCTGTGACAGATTATTCGGAGATAAGATAATCTAGTTGGTTGATCAGAGTCACCTGTTTGGGCTCATCAGTGCAACCACAGTTGCCGATATGGGACGACCTTGACTTGAGCTGATCACATGCTCTTTCACCGGTACTTCCAAAGAGGGAGGGTTATGCACGCATGCTACCTTGGCCCAGTGGGCGGTCATAACCCTGTGAGATAGTTGAGTTGTTTGTGTCGGCGTCCCTGGATGGGACAGTTTAGTTTGGCCACGATGGTGGCAGGTGTCATGAGGACGCAGGGCCACCCAGGGCAGGACTCCGAGGGAGGACGAATGCCGGCGGTATGATGAAAGAATCACGGGTGAGGCAAGTTTCGTTGGAGCAACACTGGTCCACACGAATGGGATCACGAGGAAAGTACTCCATAGTGTGGGTAAAGTGTGCAACCTCTGCAAAGTGTCAAACCTTCCACACATTCACACGGAACCGGTGTAAGCTCTTTTTTGGTGTAGCTTTGTTTACACCGACACACATTGATTCACCTTTGTGCACACCGCCACATCATGTTAGACTGTAGTACCGGAGTTCTTGCGAGATGTTTGTACTTAAGTAGGAATGCATATCATTGTTGTGAATAGTTGTAGAGTGTGTGCTATTACCGATATGTGATTTTGCCGCTTTGTGTTTGTCGTTTGCTTCTTTCTTTGGGTCCTTGGTGTTACCTTATTTTCCCCTGATGGAAATTGCTCACCAACATTGGACTCAAAGAATCTGTGAAGAGACAGTCAGTTGGAAGCTCAGTTCAGTGATATGGAATTTTCAGCAGAATGCATTCAATCAGGAATATCGAGCCCGAATATAAATGGTATCCTGACCAGATGAATTATCAGCATCAAGTATACATCCGTGCAATTTTTTTTTCCAGCAGCAATCATGGAATCAACAAGAAGGAAGATATGCGTACAGTTCCAGTCAAAGGTATGATGCATACACACGGTTGAGTCAGTTATGAATAAAATTTGAAACCGACTACACTACGAATGGAAGTCAGGATGAGCTATGAACTTAGTGTCCAACAAGAAGGTTAGCCGAATACGCTATTGCATACAACAAGTGACTGACATCAAGAACGTTAAGGAGATATTTATGCACTTAGCATGCATATGGCAAAAGAAAGCTTCAAGTATAAGCAACCCAGTCTTTCCCCGCAAGCTACCCGAAAAGATTATGGCACAAGATTCAGGTGACTTCCTCAATGTGACACGCGGATCTTTGTTCAAGACACCCATGTTTCTCTAGTAAGACATCACAGCAAGCTTCTAGCATAAGGTACCGAGTCTTATCCAGCAACTCTTCAAGAAAGGAAAGCACTTGAGATATGGTACCCAATCTTCTTCAAGAAGCTACCCCGATCGAAGCACCAAGCACAAGCTACCCAGTCTTCCATGACACGATACCGTGGAGGACTTACAAAACAAACTAAGTAAACCCTTGTTGGAAAGGTATCGCATTCTCACTGGTACAAGTTATTCCACCGACAGTTGGCAGCATATCATCGTGCATCTCAAGGATCAAATCCAGAACAGTTGGTCAGAAGGCAGAATAGTTAGTCAAGACACAAGCCTGCTTCAGGAATCAAGCACTCGGTCACAAAGACCCAATATATATGGTGGACATGTTACCCAGGTCATATGAGTTACTCATACAATGATGCCAGCCCGGTGAGAATCCGACTATTGCATGAGCTATATAAGAAGAAGAACACTCTTTGTACACTTCAGTGGGATGACAAACAACCTATGGAAAAGTTGTATGGGACATGGATGAACCCTTGCCCGTCTTTCTTTGGTAAACGACACCACGCCTGTGTTCTGAGCTGTTTTCGGCCGTCCGGGGTGGATGCCGACTTTTATTTCTCTTATGAACAACTGGCCCGTGTTCTGAGCTGCTTTTCGGGTGTCTCGGATAGTTGTTGAGTTTCTTTTCATAGTAGTGACCCTATGCTCTGAGCTATTTCTCGGCCGTCTTAGCGAACTGCTACTTTCTTCTTATCAACACCGTCTCATGCTCTGAGCTGCTTTTCAACCGTCTTGGGTCGGGGTTGAGTTACTCCAGTAATGTCCCAGATCTGAGTTGTAAAGACCGTTCTGGTGGCTACTGGTTTATTTTCCGGTTTTATCCAAGGGTTCAGACGATCGTTAACCTACAGCTACAACTTGTTAAGCAATATGCCTGCCAGAACATGGTACTGGGCAGCACCCATGGTCATCCGAAGAATAAAGAATACATGAGACCAAGCTCTTTCAGCTAAGGACCCAGGCAAAGAAAATTATAATGAAAGAGCTAGATTTCCCACACAGGTACGATAATGGTTGCAAGATCAACATGGTGCATATATCCAAGGCAGTCTGGTTCGATATCAAACACCGTGGGAACATACCCATGGAGTCTATTCCAGTTGCAAGGATCCTATACCAAGTCAATTTTCTCAGCCCAACCAGATCGGAATATTCAAATCTATGAAGACTACTCAGCAGATGGCAACAACAGTGTCAAGGGATTACACGGCACATTATCCACTTAAAGGTGTCGACAGACCGAACGACCAGAATGTGGGACAACAACCTCGAAGCATGTGTCCGCACCTATGGGAATCAGTCAAAGGATAGTTTGTCGTGAACAAAATCTCTATACCAGAACCTCCGACGGTCAAGTCAGCATATATAAACAAATGGAAGTTAGAGTAATATATGAGAATCGAGTGGAACAAACCACCCTGAAGCGAGATAGTCAGTCAGCGAAGATTTACCGGAAGTATCATTCTAAGGTAAGAAGGAAGCCCGAGTTGCAAACGGTTTCCTCAAGTGAGGAGATTTATGATGAACCTTGAGCAATAAAATCTCGAGGACGAGATTTCTTTAAGGGGGTAGGTTTGTAACACCTTGGATTTTGCCCATTTATTTTTCTTTGATTTTCATCTGGATTTGCTTTTCTGTGGTTTGATAGTTTTGAAACTTAAAAGGATTACCCTTGATTTCTTTTCCTAGTGGCTTCCCAACCTTCTAACCACCCCAAGACCTAGCCATTTCCATCTTGAGCCTATCCCAATATTCTTTTCCATGGGAATATTCCTTTTTCTTTTAAAGAAATAATTGTGTTTGCCTTGTGTTGTGAAACAACCCCCATTTATATCTCTCCAAAAATTCCCAAACAATTCTCATAAATCTCTTGGGTCATATATTCCTCAGATATGACAAAATATTTCCTTGCCATGTTCAAAAATATTCCTCAGTAATTCCTTTTCTGATTCTTCCTTATCTGTCAAGTTGTGAAGCAAGTACCCTTCCTATTTGCTGGATTGCTCTCAACATTTGTGGGCACGCTTTCCTATCCATATGATTGCCTCATGCCAAAATTCAACTCAATCTAGCTAATAAATATTTCTTGGCAAATTTCCAAAGTTTCTGATCCAGAAGAAGCTTTGTGAAGCAAGTGCTAGCTACGAGTGTTCAAATGAGTTGAAACATTTCCATTCTCTGAATATGCTCAAATTATGCCTCTCCGCCAAATTTGAGCATCACACCTTCAACCATGTAACCATAGCTTCAAATCTTTGTATGTGGTCATTATTTGGATTCGTGAAGCAACTATATTTTATGTTGCTCCATAAATTCTGAAATTTTACCAGGACATTCTCCTATCTATAAAACCTTGCTAAACCAATTTTGAGCCCAGTTTATCTAGCCAATTATTCCCAGTAATTCTTCTAAGTTTCTGTCCAGAGAGATACTGTGTGAAGGAAGTGCCACTATGCTTATCAATATGGCATGAAATTTATACATCGTCTCCATAACCCCAAAATATTTATCTCCTTCAAGTTTCAGCTTCATCTAAGAAAGTATGTGAGTGCCACATCAAAATCCCTATTCTGGACCAGATTAGCTAGTTCCAAAGCAACCCTGTCAAATATTGACCCTGTGATCCTCAAACTTCCCAGGTTTGTAGTCCCTCCAACCCTGAACCTCCCAGACATGGTAGTTTGCTCTTATCTCTTTCCTGATGACCACAGTATTAGTGCCAAGTTGGCTACAACAAACTTATAGTGACTTTTTCCATCTCCCCAGTGACCCCTCTTCTGATCCATCACTTCCACGCTTCCTTGGGGACCAAGGACTCCACCCCAGACAAGGTGTGCCAGCCCCTCTTGTCCCCTCAGTGCCAGTGCACATGGTGACCACGCCTGTGGCATGCAATAGTCACGCTCTGTGCAGTGGAGTCCTTGGCCTCGTTGGTTTCTCCTCTCCCCCGAGCTCTAGTCATGTCCAACAGCTCCCCATCGTCGCCCTCTACCTCCTGGACCCCTCTCCCCCTCTCAAGTCCCCTCCTGAGCGGTGACGTAGCCGTGCCCGCGACGTGGCCATCCCTGTCGCCGTCGCGTCCTGTCCTCGAGCTCTCTCGAGCTTGCTTGAGCCATCCCCTCCCCTCCTTGAAGCTCCTCGAGGCCGCAAGCTTCCAGCCCCGCCGATGTAGACCACCAGGGTGTGGCTAAGGCCGCCACAGCGGCCGAGCTCATCCACTCGCCGTCGGGCGCCTATTTGAAGGCCGCCCCGGAGCCCCTCGAGCAAGGGGGCAGCTTCCGCTCTCTCCCAAAAGCGTACCCGGCCATCTAATCGAGCTCCCGGAGCTCCCCTACCCTTGCATTATTGCCATGGCCGCCGCTGAGCTTCTCCGAAATTGGAGCAGCCCGAGCCCTCTCTCTCCCTCCTAACCTCACTTGGAGAACCCTGCGTCCCTGGCGCACCTCCCAATCCCCTCGCCTCACCGCCGGAGGCTCTGTGGCCACATGCCAAGATCTGGTCGCCGCCGCTGCTCCCGGCCGTCGTGAGCCGCCATTGCTCTGCCCCTCTCCGGCGTCAGCTGCTGCTCCAGGCGGGAGCAGCGCCTCCCTCCGCGCCCGCCGATGGCTTCGCCCCTGCCAGAGGTTTTTCAATTCGTTGTCTACATATAACTTGTTTAGTTATTTCAATTCATTGTCTATATATAACTTGTACTCTATTATGCAGAATGAAGATTATGGATTGTAAAAATAGGAACATCCTAAATATTGGGTTTATTAACCCAGATAAAATACATATAGCGATGCTAACTGATAAACCCAAGGAGACGGAGAAAAACCTTCTAAGGTTTCTAACAGATCAAAATTTCTGTGACCACATACTATTTCCATACAACTTCAGGTTAGGGTCTTTACTGTGTTGTGTCCATTAACTTATAAGTGTAATTGATAAGTTCCTGACACACATATATATATACATGTGCAGCTTCCATTGGATTCTGTTGGACATTCAAATTGATAAGGGAAGAGTTGATGCCTTCGACCCATTATCGAGACCCTTGGAACATTTCCAAAGCCTGCAGGACATGCTCCAAGGGTAATTTCAATCATTCTTGCGCTCTATCGGTCTCTTTCGATGATTTTCTGATATATCAATTAATGAAAAACTTAGCAAATCATTATCCTTGTCGGGTAGGGTTTGGAAGCGGTTCAAGTGCGTGACTCCCGGTATCGAGCCTGAGAAGCTGACCTTTAGAGCGGCTCAGGTAAGTAGTAGTATGATATACTTCTATGTTCAATACATTTATGATGCTAGATTATTATTTTGATTATATATATTCTATTCTCGTAAAGTGCGACCAACAGCCATGGGAGACGCATCTAAGTGGATACTATGTTTGCGAGACCATTCGCACGTTTACCTCTGAGCACAAGGATCACAGATTCGACGTAAGCAATGAACATTCACACCTCTATTTTTACCCGTCATTCTTTGTTATCATGATTGATATTCATATTCATCTCCTCTTCATATATAGTACGCGACCATGAGGGAGAAGTCCCTACCAGAGCAACGCACGATTGCTGTTGCAGAGGAGCTTGCGACCTTTCTGAGGACGAAAGCTATAGATGACAAAGAACGATTTAGTGTAGCTAGGGGCCATTACTGATGTTGGTCCATGTAATCGAATAGACGGGCTCTAGTCCCGATAATTCAGATCTCCATATAATTGTATATATATACTCGCTTGTAAGATAAGTTAATCTTATATATATATGCATAATTATTTCTATTTAGAATTATATGAAAACTAATTCCCGAACACCAAATGAGGCATCACGTTAATCTCCCGAGCACCTAAACCCTAAAACACTAAAACCCAAAAATAAACAAAATCAGAAACTCTTTAGTCCCGGTCCGTGTAAAGACCCGGGACTAAAGGGCCTGCCCCTGAGGGCGCTCCGAGGCGCCCACGTGGAGCACCTTTGGTCCCGGCTTGGAACAGGGCCGGGACTAAAGGTTAGGCCTTTAGTCCCGCCCCTTTGGTCCCGATTGTTGAACCGGGACTAAAGCCCCTTACGGGCCGGGACTATAGGCCATGTCCCCACTAGTGTATGCTTGCCCCTCCCGTGTCCATTGCCACATTTGCCTCGACAACGGAGACGAGTTTAACACAAGAATTTCATCGCTCCCTCTCTACCCCGACAACACGATCACTGCCACGACCTTTGTGACTTTTCCCACCGCGCTTGACACCCAACGACGCCGCCCCTAGACATGTCAACAATGAGACGCAAGCTAAAACATATCACAAACGTGAAAAATAAGAAAACTAGTGAACGTCAAAAATAAGAAAACGAGGTCATATAGATCACGCTCTCGCGTCATCCTTGTCACGTGGCGCAAAAATATTTAAAAAGGGGAATGCAACACGTGGACTTCCCAGGAGGTCAACCATCCTAGTACTACTCTCGCCCAAGCACGCTTAACTTTGAAGTTCTGATGGGATCCGGTGCTTTAGTGCTGGTATGATCGCATCCGACATGCAACTATCTATTTGTTCCTTATGCTTGCCCCTCCCGTGTCCATTGCCACATTTGCCTCGACAACGGAGACGAGTTTAACACAAGAATTTCACCGCTCCCTCTCTACCCCGACAACATGAGCACCGCCACGACCTCTGTGACTTTTCCCACCGCGCTTGACAGCCGACGACGCCGCCCCTAGACACGTCAACAATGAGACGCAAGTTAAAACATATCACAAACGTCAAAAATAAGAAAACTAGTAAACGTCAAAAATAAGAAAACGAGGTCATACAGATCACGCTCCCGCGTCATCCTTGTCACGTGGCGCAAAAATATTTAAAAAGCGCAATGCAAGAAGAGGACTTTCCAGGAGGTCACTCATCCTAGCACTACTCCCGCCCAAGCACGCTTAACTTCTGAGTTCTGATGCTACTATCTATTTGTTCCTTATGCTTGCCCCTCCCATGTCCATTGCCACATTTGCCTCGACAACGGAGACGAGTTTAACGAAAGAATTTCACCGCTCCCTCTCTACCCCGACAACACGAGCACCGCCACGACCTCTGTGACTTTTCCCACCGCGCTTGACACCCGACGACGCCGCCCCTAGACACGTCAACAATGAGACGCAAGCTAAAACATATCACAAACGGCAAAAATAAGAAAACTAGTAAACGTCAAAAATAAGAAAACGAGGTCATATAGATCACGCTCCCGCGTCATCCTTGTCACGTGGCGCAAAAATATTTAAAAAGGAGAATGCAACACGAGGACTTCCCAGGAGGTCACCCATCCTAGTAATACTCTAGCCCAAGCACGCTTAACTTCAGGGTTCTGACGGGATCCGGTGATTTAGTGCTGGTATGATCGCATCCGACATGCAACTATCTATTTGTTCCTTATGCTGGCCCCTCCCGTGCCCATTGCCACATTTGCCTCGACAATAGAGACGAGTTTAACACAAGAATTTCACCGCTCCCTCTCTACCCCGACAACACGAGCACCGCCACAACCTCTGTGACTTTTCCCACCGCGCTTGACACCCGACGACGCCGCCCCTAGACACGTCAACAATGAGACGCAAGCTAAAACATATCACAAATGTCAAAAATAAGAAAACTAGTAAACGTCAAAAATAAGAAAACGAGGTGATATAGATCACGCTCCCGCGTCATCCTTGTCACGTGGCGCAAAAATATTTAAAAAGGGGAATGCAACACAAGGACTTCCCAGGAGGTCACCCAACCTAGTACTACTCTCACCCAAGCACGCTTAACTTTGAAGTTCTAATGGGATCCGGTGCTTTAGTACTGGTATGATCGCATCCGATAAGCAACTATCTATTTGTTCCTTATGCTTGCCCTCCCGTGTCCATTGCCACCTTTGCCTCGACAAGGGAGACGAGTTTAACACAAGAATTTTACCGCTCCCTCTCTACCCCGACAACACGAGCACCGCCACGACCTCTGTGACTTTTTGCACCGCGCTTGACACCCGACGATGCCGCCCCTAGACACGTCAACAATCAGACGCAAGCTAAAACATATCACAAACGTCAAAAATAAGAAAACTAGTAAACGTCAAAAATAAGAAAACTAGTAAACGTCAAAAATAAGAAAACGAGGTCATATTGATCACGCTCCCGCGTCATCCTTGTCACGTGGCGCAAAAATATTTAAAAAGGGGAATGCAACACGAGGACTTCCCAGGAGGTCTCCCATCCTAGTACTACTCTCGCCCAAGCACGCTTGCACGCTTAACTACGGAGTTCTGATGGGATCAAGTGCTTTAGTGCTGTTATGATCGCATCCGACATGCAACTATCTATTTGTTCCTCATGCTTGCCCCTCCCGTGTCCATTGCCACATTTGCCTCGACAACGGGGACGAGTTTAACAAAAGAATTTCACCGCTCCCTCTCTACCCCGACAACACGAGCACCGCCATGACCTCTGTGCCTTTTCCCACCGCGCTTGACACCCGACGACGCCGCCCCTAGACACGTCAACAATGAGACGCAAGCTAAAACATATCACAAACGTCAAAAATAAGAAAACTAGTAAACGTCAAAAATAAGAAAACAAGGTCATATAGATCACGCTCCCGCGTCATTCTTGTCACGTGGCGCAAAAATATTTAAAAAGGGGAATGCAACACGAGGACTTCCCACGAGGTCACCCATCCTTGTACTACTCTCGCACAAGCACGTTTAACTTCAGAGTTCTGATGGGATCCGGTAATTTAGTGCTGGTATGATCGCATCCGACATGCAACTATCTATTTGTCCCTTATGCTTGCCCTTCCCGTGTCCATTGCCACATTTGCCTCGACAACAGAGACGAGTTTAACACAAGAATTTCACCGCTCCCTCTCTACCCCGACAACACGAGCACCGCCACGACCTCTGTGACTTTTCCCACCGCGCTTGACACCCAACGATGCCGCCCCTAGACACGTCAACAATGAGACGCAAGCTAAAACATATCACAAACGTCAAAAATAAGAAAACTAGTAAACGTCAAAAATAAGAAAACGAGGTCATATAGATCACGCTCCCGCGTCATCCTTGTCACGTGGCTCAAAAATATTTCAAAAGGGGAATGCAACACGAGGACTTCCCAGGAGGTCACCCATCCTAGTACACGCTTAACTTCGGAGTTCTGATGGGATCCGGTGCTTTAGTACTGGTATGATCGCATCCGACATGCAACTATCTATATGTTCCTTATGCTTGCCCCTCCCGTGTCCATTGCCACATTTTCCTCGACAACGGAGAAGAGTTTAACACAAGAATTTCTCCGCTCCCTCTCTACCCGACAACACGAGCACCGCCACGACCTCTGTGACTTTTCCCACCGCGCTTGACACCCGACGACGCCGCGCCTAGACACGTCAACAATGAGACGCAAGCTAAAACATATCACAAACGTCAAAAATAAGGAAACTAGTAAACGTCAAAAATAAGAAAACGAGGTCATATAGATCACGCTCCCGCGTCATCCTTGTCACGTGGCGCAAAAATATTTAAAAAGGGGAATGCAACACGAGGACTTCCCAGGAGGTCACCCATCCTAGTACTACTCTCACTGAAGCATGCTTAACTTCGGAGTTCTGATGGGATCCGATGCTTTAGTGCTGGTATGATCGCATCCGACATGCAACTATCTATTTGTTCCTTAGGCTTGCCCTTCCCGTGTCCGTTGCCACATTTGCCTCGACAACACAGACGAGTTTAACACAAGAATTTCACCGCTCCCTCTCTACCCCGACAACACGAGCACCGCCATGACCTCTGTGACATTTCCCACCGCGCTTGACACCCAACGACGCCTCCCCTAGACACGTCAACAATGAGACGGAAGCTAAAACATATCACAAACGTCAAAAATAAGAAAACTAGTAAACGTCAAAAACAAGAATGCGAGGTCATATAGATCACGCTCCAGCGTCAGCCTTGTCACGTGGCGCAAAAATATTTAAAAAGGGGAATGCAACATGAGGACTTCCCAAGAGGTCACCCATTCTAGTACTACTCTCGCCCAAGCACGCTTAACTTCGAAGTTCTGACGGGATCCGGTGGTTCAGTGCTGGTATGATCGCATCCGACATGCAACTATCTATTTGTTCCTTATGCTTGCCCCTGCCGTGAACATTGCCACATTTGCCTCGACAACGGAGACGAGTTTAACACAAGAATTTCACTGCTCCCTCTCTACCCCGACAACACGAGCACCGCCACGACCTCTGTGACTTTTCCCACCGCCCTTGACACCCGACGACGCCGCCCCTAGACACGTCAACAATGAGACGCAAGCTAAAACATATCACAAATGTCAAAAATAAGAAAAGTAGTAAACGTGAAAAATTAGAAAACGAGGTCATATAGATCACGCTCCCGCGTCATCCTTGTCACGTGGCGCAAAAATATATAAAAAGGGGAATGCAACACGAGGACTTCCCAGGAGGTCACCCATCCTAGTACTACTCTCGCCGAAGCATGCTTAACTTTGGAGTTCTGATGGGATCCGATGTTTTAGTGCTGGTATGATCGCATCCGACATGCAACTATCTATTTGTTCCTTATGCTTGCCCCTCCCGTGTCCATTGCCACATTTGCCTCGACAACGGAGACGAGTTTAACACAAGAATTTCACCGCTCCCTTTCTACCCCGATAACACGAGCACCGCCACGACCTGTGTGACTTTTCCCACCGCGCTTGACACCCGACGACGACGCCCCTAGACGTCAACAATGAGACGCAAGCTAAAACATATCACAAACGTCAAAAATAAGAAAAATAGTAAACGTCAAAAATAAGAAAACGAGGTCATATAGATCACGCTCCCGCGTCATCCTTGTCAAGTGGCGCAAAAATATTTAAAGAGGGGAATGCAGCACGAGGACTTCCCAGGAGGTCACCCATCCTAGTACTACTCTCGCCCATGCATGCTTAACTTCAGAGTTCTGATGGGATCCCATGATTAAGTGCTGGTATGATCACATCCGACATGCAACTATATATTTGTCCCTTATGCTTGCCCTTCCCGTGTCCATTGTCACATTTGCCTCGACAACACAGACGAGTTTAACACAAGAATTTCACCGCTCCCTCTCTACCCCGACAACACGAGCACCGCCACGACCTGTGTGACTTTTCCCACCGCGCTTGACACCCAACGATGCCGCCCCTAGACACGTCAACAATGAGACGCAAGCTAAAACATATCACAAACATCAAAAATAAGAAAACTAGTAAACGTCAAAAATAGGAAAACGAGGTCATATATGTCACGCTCCCGCGTCATCCTTGTCACGTGGCGCAAAAATATTCAAAAAGGGGAATGCAACACCAGGACTTCCCAAGAGGTCACCCATCCTAGTACTACTCTCGCCCAAGCACGCTTATCTTCGGAGTTCTGATGGGATCCTGTGCTTTAGTGCTGGTATGATCGCATCCGACATGCTACTATCTATTTGTTCCTTATGCTTGCCCTTCCCGTGTCGATTGGCACATTTGCCTCGACAACAGAGGGAGTTTAACACAAGAATTTCACTGCTCCCTCTCTACCCCGACAACACGAGCACCGCCACGACCTCTGTGACTTTTCCCACCGCGCTTGACACCCAACGACGCTGCCCCTAGACACCTCAACAATGATACGGAAGCTAAAACATATCACAAACGTAAAAAATAAGAAAACTAGTAAACGTCAAAAATAAGAAAACGAGGTCATATAGATCACGCTCCCGCGTCATCCTTGTCACGTGGCGCAAAAATATTTAAAAATGGGAATGCAACACGAGGACTTCCCAGGAGGTCACCCATCCTAGTACTACCCTCACCGAAGCACGCTTAACTTCGGAGTTCTAATGGGATCCAGTGCTTTAGTGCTGGTATGATCTCATCCGACATGCAACTATCTATTTGTTCCTTATGCTTGCCCTTCCCGTGTCCATTGCCACATTTGCCTCGACAACAGAGACGAGTTTAACACAAGAATTACACCGCTCCCTCTCTACCCCGACAACACGAGCACTACCATGACCTCTGTGACTATTCCCACCGCGCTTGACACCCAACGACGCCGCCCCTAGACACATCAACAATGAGACGGAAGCTAAAACATATCACAAACGTCACAAATAAGAAAACTAGTAAACGTCAAAAATAAGAAAACGAGGTCATATAGATCATGCTCCCGCATCATCCTTGTCACATGGCGCAAAAATATTTTAAAAGGGGAATGCAACACGAGGACTTCCCAGGAGGTCACCCATCCTAGTACTACTCTAGGCCAAGCACGCTTAACTTTGGAGTTTTGATGGGATCCGATGATTTAGTGGTGGTATGATCGCGTCCGACATGCAACTATCTATTTGTCACTTATGCTTGCCCTTCCCGTGTCCATTGCCACATTTGCCTCGACAACACAGTCGAGTTTGACACAAGAATTTCACCGCTCCCTCTCTACCCCGACAACACGAGCACCGCCACGACCTCTGTGACTTTTTCCACCGCGCTTGACACCCAACGATGCTGCCCCTAGACACGTCAACAATGAGACGCAAGCTAAAACATATCACAAACGTAAAAAATAAGAAAACTAGTAAACGTCAAAAATAAGAAAACGAGGTCATATAGATCAGCTCCCGCGTCATCCTTGTCACGTGGCGCAAAATTATTTTAAAAGGGGAATGCAACACGAGGACTTCCCAGGAGGTCACCCATCCTAGTACTACCCTCGCCAAAGCACGCTTAACTTCGGAGTTCTGATGGGATCCGATGCTTTAGTGCTGGTATTATCGCATCCGAGATGCAACTATCTATTTGTTCCTTATGCGTGCCCTTCCCGTGTCCATTGCCACATTTTCCTCGACAACAGACACGAGTTTAACCCAAGAATTTCACCGCTCCCTCTCTATCCCGACAACACGAGCACCGCCACGACCTCTGTGACTTTTCCCACCGCGCTTGACACCCGACGACGCCGCCCCTAGACACGTCAACAATGAGACGCAAGCTAAAACATATCACAAACGTAAAAAATAAGAAAACTAGTAAACGTCAAAAATAAGAAAACGAGGTCATATAGATCACGCTCCCGCGTCATCCTTGTCACGTGGCGCAAAAATATTTAAAAATGGGAATGCAACACGAGGACTTCCCAGGAGGTCACCCATCCTAGTACTACCCTCACCGAAGCACGCTTAACTTCGGAGTTCTAATGGGATCCAGTGCTTTAGTGCTGGTATGATCTCATCCGACATGCAACTATCTATTTGTTCCTTATGCTTGCCCTTCCCGTGTCCATTGCCACATTTGCCTCGACAACAGAGACGAGTTTAACACAAGAATTACACCGCTCCCTCTCTACCCCTACAACACGAGCACTACCATGACCTCTGTGACTATTCCCACCGCGCTTGACACCCAACGACGCCGCCCCTAGACACATCAACAATGAGACGGAAGCTAAAACATATCACAAACGTCACAAATAAGAAAACTAGTAAACGTCAAAAATAAGAAAACGAGGTCATATAGATCATGCTCCCGCATCATCCTTGTCACATGGCGCAAAAATATTTTAAAAGGGGAATGCAACACGAGGACTTCCCAGGAGGTCACCCATCCTAGTACTACTCTAGGCCAAGCACGCTTAACTTTGGAGTTTTGATGGGATCCGATGATTTAGTGGTGGTATGATCGCGTCCGACATGCAACTATCTATTTGTCACTTATGCTTGCCCTTCCCGTGTCCATTGCCACATTTGCCTCGACAACACAGTCGAGTTTGACACAAGAATTTCACCGCTCCCTCTCTACCCCGACAACACGAGCACCGCCACGACCTCTGTGACTTTTTCCACCGCGCTTGACACCCAACGATGCTGCCCCTAGACACGTCAACAATGAGACGCAAGCTAAAACATATCACAAACGTAAAAAATAAGAAAACTAGTAAACGTCAAAAATAAGAAAACGAGGTCATATAGATCAGCTCCCGCGTCATCCTTGTCACGTGGCGCAAAAATATTTAAAAAGGGGAATGCAACACGAGGACTTCCCAGGAGGTCACCCATCCTAGTACTACCCTCGCCAAAGCACGCTTAACTTCGGAGTTCTGATGGGATCCGATGCTTTAGTGCTGGTATTATCGCATCCGAGATGCAACTATCTATTTGTTCCTTATGCGTGCCCTTCCCGTGTCCATTGCCACATTTTCCTCGACAACAGACACGAGTTTAACCCAAGAATTTCACCGCTCCCTCTCTATCCCGACAACACGAGCACCGCCACGACCTCTGTGACTTTTCCCACCGCGCTTGACACCCGACGACGCCGCCCCTAGACACGTCAACAATGAGACGCAAGCTAAAACATATCACAAACGTAAAAAATAAGAAAACTAGTAAACGTCAAAAATAAGAAAACGAGGTCATATAGATCACGCTCCCGCGTCATCCTTGTCACGTGGCGCAAAAATATTTAAAAAGGGGAATGCAACACGAGGACTTCCCAGGAGGTCACCCATCCTAGTACTACCCTCGCCAAAGCACGCTTAACTTCGGAGTTCTGATGGGATCCGGTGCTTTAGTGCTGGTATTATCGCATCCGAGATGCAACTATCTATTTGTTCCTTATGCGTGCCCTTCCCGTGTCCATTGCCACATTTGCCTCGACAACAGAGACGAGTTTAACAGAACAATTTCACCGCTCCCTCTACCCCGACAACACGAGCACCGCCACGACCTCTGTGCCTTTTCCCACCGCGCTTGACACCCGATGCCGCAGCCCCTAGACACGTCAACAATGAGACGCAAGCTAAAACATATCACAAACGTCAAAAATAAGGAAACTAGTAAACGTCAAAAATAAGAAAACGAGGTCATATAGATTACGCTCCCGCGTCATCCTTGTCACGTGGCGCAAAAATATTTAAAAAGGGGTATGGAACACGAGGACTTCCCACAAGGTCACCCATCCTAGTACTACTCTCGCCCAAGCAAGCTTAACTTCGGAGTTCTGATGGGATCCCGTGATTTAGTGCTGGTATGATCGCATCCGACATGCGACTATCTATTTGTCCCTTATGCTTGCCCTTCCCATGTCCATTGCCACATTGGCCTCGACAACAGAGACGAGTTTAACACAAGAATTTCACCGCTCCCTCTCTACCCCGACAACACGAGCACCGCCACGACCTTTGTGACTTTTCCCACCGCGCTTGACACCCGACGACGCCACCCCTAGACACGTGAACAATGAGACGCAAGCTAAAACATATCACAAACGTCAAAAATGAGAAAACTAGTAAACGTCAAAAATAAGAAAACGAGGTCATATAGATCACGCTCCCGCGTCATCCTTGTCATGTGGCGCAAAAATATTTAAAAAGGGGAATGCAACACGAGAATTCCAGGAGGTCACCCATCCTAGTACTACTCTCGCCCAAGCATGCTTAACTTCGGAGTTCTGATTGGATCCGGTGCTTTAGTGCTGGTATGATCGCATCCGACATGCAACTATCTATTTGTTCCTTATGCTTGCCCTTCCCGTGTCCATTGCCACATTTGCCTCGACAACAGAGACGAGTTTAACAGAAGAATTTCACCGCTGCCTCTCTACCCCGACAACACGAGCACCGCCACGACCTCTGTGCCTTTTCCCACCGCGCTTGACACCCGACGACGCCGCCCCTAGACACGTCAACAATGAGACGCAAGCTAAAAGATATCACAAACGTCAAAAATGAGAAAACTAGTAAACGTCAAAAATAAGAAAACGAGGTCATATAGATCACGCTCCCGCGTCATCCTTGTCATGTGGCGCAAAAATATTTAAAAAGGGGAATGCAACACGAGAATTCCAGGAGGTCACCCATCCTAGTACTACTCTCGCCCAAGCATGCTTAACTTCGGAGTTCTGATTGGATCCGGTGCTTTAGTGCTGGTATGATCGCATCCGACATGCAACTATCTATTTATTCCTTATGCTTGCCCTTCCAGTGTCCATTGCCACATTTGCCTCGACAACAGAGACGAGTTTAACAGAAGAATTTCACCGCTGCCTCTCTACCCCGACAACACGAGCACCGCCACGACCTCTGTGCCTTTTCCCACCGCGCTTGACACCCGACGACGCCGCCCCTAGACACGTCAACAATGAGACGCAAGTTGAAACATATCACAAACGTCAAAAATAAGAAAACTAGTAAACGTCAAAAATAAGAAAACGAGGTCATATAGATCACGCTCCCGCGTCATCCTTGTCAAGTGGCGCAAAAATATTTAAAAAGGGGAATGCAACACGAGGACTTCCCAGGAGGTCAACCATCCTAGTACTACCCTCGCCAAAGCACGCTTAACTTCGGAGTTCTGATGGGATCCGGTGCTTTAGTGCTGGTATTATCGCATCCGAGATGCAACTATCTATTTGTTCCTTATGCGTGCCCTTCCCGTGTCCATTGCCACATTTGCCTCGACAAAAGACACGAGTTTAACCCAAGAATTTCACCGCTCCCTCTCTACCCCGACAACACGAGCACCGCCACGACCTGTGTGACTTTTCCCACCGCGCTTTACACCCAACGATGCCGCCCCTAGACACGTCAACAATGAGACGCAAGCTAAAACATATCACAAACGTCAAAAATAAGAAAACTAGTAAACGTCAAAAATAAGAAAACGAGGATATATATGTCACGCTCCCGCGTCATCCTTGTCACGTGGCGCAAAAATATTTAAAAAGGGGAATGCAGCACGAGGACTTCCCAGGAGGTCACCCATCCTAGTACTACTCTCGCCCAAGCACGCTTATCTTCGGAGTTCTGATGGGATCCTGTGATTCAGTGCTGGTATGATCGCATCCGACATGCAACTATATATTTGTCCCTTATGCTTGCCCTTCCCGTGTCCATTGTCACATTTGCCTCGACAACACAGACGAGTTTAACACAAGAATTTCACCGCTCCCTCTCTACCCCGACAACACGAGCACCGCCACGACCTGTGTGACTTTTCCCACCGCGCTTTACACCCAACGATGCCGCCCCTAGACACGTCAACAATGAGACGCAAGCTAAAACATATCACAAACGTCAAAAATAAGAAAACTAGTAAACGTCAAAAATAAGAAAACGAGGATATATATGTCACGCTCCCGCGTCATCCTTGTCACGTGGCGCAAAAATATTCAAAAAGGGGAATGCAACACAAGGACTTCCCAAGAGGTCACCCATCCTAGTACTACTCTCGCCCAAGCACGCTTATCTTCGGAGTTCTGATGGGATCCGGTGCTTTAGTGCTCGTATGATCGCATCCGACATGCTACTATCTATTTGTTCCTTATGCTTGCCCTTCCAGTATCGATTGGCACATTTGCCTCGACAACAGAGGGAGTTTAACACAAGAATTTCACCGCTCCCTCTCTACCCCGACAACACGAGCACCGCCACGACCTCTGTGACTTTTCCCACCGCGCTTGACACCCAACGACGCCGCCCCTAGACACGTCAACAATGAGACGGAAGCTAAAACATATCACAAACGTAAAAAATAAGAAAACTAGTAAACGTCAAAAATAAGAAAACGAGGTCATATAGATCACGCTCCCGCGTCATCCTTGTCACGTGGCGCAAAAATATTTAAAAATGGGAATGCAACACGAGGACTTCCCAGGAGGTCACCCATCCTAGTACTACCCTCACCAAAGCATGCTTAACTTCGGAGTTCTGATGGGATCCGGTGCTTTAGTGCTGGTATGATCGCATCCGACATGCAACTATCTATTTGTTCCTTATGCTTGCCCTTCCCGTGTCCATTGCCACATTTGCCTCGGCAACAGAGACGAGTTTAACACAAGAATTACACCGCTCCCTCTCTACCCCGACAACACGAGCACTACCACGACCTCTGTGACTATTCCCACCGCGCTTGACACCCAACGACGCCGCCCCTAGACACATCAACAATGAGACGGTAGCTAAAACATATCACAAACGTCACAAATAAGAAAACTAGTAAACGTCAAAGATAAGAAAACGAGTTCATATAGATCACGCTCCCGCGTCATCCTTGTCACGTGGCGCAAAAATATTTAAAAATGGGAATGCAACACGAGGACTTCCCAGGAGGTCACCCATCCTAGTACTACCCTCACCAAAGCACGCTTAACTTCGGAGTTCTGATGGGATCCGGTGCTTTAGTGCTGGTATGATCGCATCCGACATGCAACTATCTATTTGTTCCTTATGCTTGCCCTTCCCGTGTCCATTGCCACATTTGCCTCGGCAACAGAGACGAGTTTAACACAAGAATTACACCGCTCCCTCTCTACCCCGACAACACGAGCACTACCACGACCTCTGTGACTATTCCCACCGCGCTTGACACCCAACGACGCCGCCCCTAGACACATCAACAATGAGACGGTAGCTAAAACATATCACAAACGTCACAAATAAGAAAACTAGTAAACGTCAAAAATAAGAAAACGAGGTCATATAGATCACGCTCCCGCGTCATCCTTGTCACATGGCGCAAAAATATTTTAAAAGGGGAATGCAACACGAGGACTTCCCAGGAGGTCACCCATCCTAGTACTACTCTCGGCCAAGCACGCTTAACTTCGGAGTTTTGATGGGATCCGATGATTTAGTGGTGGTATGATCGCGTCCGACATGCAACTATCTATTTCTCACTTATGCTTGCCCTTCTCGTGTCCATTGCCACATTTGCCTCGACAACACAGTCGAGTTTAACACAAGAATTTCACCGCTCCCTCTCTACCCCGACAACACGAGCACCGCCACGACCTCTGTGACTTTTCCCACCGCGCTTGACACCCAACGATGCTGCCCCTAGACACGTCAACAATGAGACGCAAGCTAAAACATATCACAAACGTAAAAAATAAGAAAACTAGTAAACGTCAAAAATAAGAAAACGAGGTCATATAGATCACGCTCCCGCGTCATCCTTGTCACGTGGCGCAAAAATATTTAAAAAGGGGAATGCAACACGAGGACTTCCCAGGAGGTCACCCATCCTAGTACTACCCTCGCCAAAGCACGCTTAACTTCGGAGTTCTGATGGGATCCGGTGCTTTAGTGCTGGTATTATCGCATCCGAGATGCAACTATCTATTTGTTCCTTATGCGTGCCCTTCCCGTGTCCATTGCCACATTTGCCTCGACAACAGACACGAGTTTAATCCAAGAATTTCACCGCTCCCTCTCTACCCCGATAACACGAGCACCGCCACGACCTCTGTGACTTTTCCCACCGCGCTTGACACCCGACGACGCCGCCCCTAGACACGTCAACAATGAGACGCAAGCTAAAACATATCACAAACGTCAAAAATAAGAAAACTAGTAAACGTCAAAAATAAGAAAACGAGGTCATATAGATCACGCTCCCGCGTCATCCTTGTCACGTGGCGCAAAAATATTTAAAAAGGGGAATGCAACACGAGGACTTCCTAGGAGGTCACCCATCCTAGTACTACTCTCACCGAAGCGCGCTTAACTTCGGAGTTCTGATGGGATCCAGTGCTTTAGTGCTGGTATGATCGCATCCGACATGCAACTATCTATTTGTTCCTTATGCTTGCCCTTCCCGTGTCCATTGCCACATTTGCCTCGACAACAGAGACGAGTTTAACAGAAGAATTTCACCGCTCCCTCTCTACCCCGACAACACGAGCACCGCCACGACCTCTGTGCCTTTTCCTACCGCGCTTGACACCCGACGCCGCCGCCCCTAGACACGTCAACAATGAGACGCAAGCTAAAACATATCACAAACGTCAAAAATAAGAAAACTAGTAAACGTCAAAAATAAGAAAACGAGGTCATATAGATCACGCTCCCGCGTCATCCTTGTCACGTGGCGCAAAAATATTTAAAAAGGGGTATGGAACACGAGGACTTCCCACAAGGTCACCCATCCTAGTACTACTCTCGCCCAAGCACGCTTAACTTCGGAATTCTGATGGGATCCCGTGATTTAGTGCTGGTATGATCGCATCCGACATGCGACTATCTATTTGTCCCTTATGCTCGCCCTTCCCGTGTCCATTGCCACATTTGCCTCGACAACAGAGACGAGTTTAACACAAGAATTTCACCGCTCCCTCTCTACCCCGACAACACGAGCACCGCCACGACCTCTGTGACTTTTCCCACCGCGCTTGACACCCGACGACGCCACCCCTAGACACGTGAACAATGAGACGCAAGCTAAAATATATCACAAACGTCAAAAATGAGAAAACTAGTAAACGTCAAAAATAAGAAAACGAGGTCATATAGATCACGCTCCCGCGTCATCCTTGTCATGTGGCGCAAAAATATTTAAAAAGGGGAATGCAACACGAGAATTCCAGGAGGTCACCCATCCTAGTACTATTCTCGCCCAAGCATGCTTAACTTCGGAGTTCTAATTGGATCCGGTGCTTTAGTGCTGGTATGATCGCATCCGACATGCAACTATCTATTTGTTCCTTATGCTTGCCCTTCCCGTGTCCATTGCCACATTTGCCTCGACAGCAGAGACGAGTTTAACAGAAGAATTTCACCGCTGCCTCTCTACCCCGACAACACGAGCACCGCCACGACCTCTGTGCCTTTTCCCACCGCGCTTGACACCCGACGCCGCCGCCCCTAGACACGTCAACAATGAGACGCAAGCTAAAACATATCACAAACGTCAAAAATAAGAAAACTAGTAAACGTCAAAAATAAGAAAACGAGGTCATATAGATCACGCTCCCGCGTCATCCTTGTCACGTGGCGCAAAAATATTTAAAAAGGGGTATGGAACACGAGGACTTCCCACAAGGTCACCCATCCTAGTACTACTCTCGCCCAAGCACGCTTAACTTCGGAGTTCTGATGGGATCCCATGATTCAGTGCTGGAATGATCACATCCGACATGCGACTATCTATTTGTCCCTTATGCTCGCCCTTCCCGTGTCCATTGCCACATTTGCCTCGACAACAGAGACGAGTTTAACACAAGAATTTCACCGCTCCCTCTCTACCCCGACAACACGAGCACCGCCACGACCTCTGTGACTTTTCCCACCGCGCTTGACACCCGACGACGCCACCCCTAGACACGTGAACAATGAGACGCAAGCTAAAATATATCACAAACGTCAAAAATGAGAAAACTAGTAAACGTCAAAAATAAGAAAACGAGGTCATATAGATCACGCTCCCGCGTCATCCTTGTCATGTGGCGCAAAAATATTTAAAAAGGGGAATGCAACACGAGAATTCCAGGAGGTCACCCATCCTAGTACTACTCTCGCCCAAGCATGCTTCACTTCGGAGTTCTAATTGGATCCGGTGCTTTAGTGCTGGTATGATCGCATCCGACATGCAACTATCTATTTGTTCCTTATGCTTGCCCTTCCCGTGTCCATTGCCACATTTGCCTCGACAGCAGAGACGAGTTTAACAGAAGAATTTCACCGCTGCCTCTCTACCACGACAACACGAGCACCGCCACGACCTCTGTGCCTTTTCCCACCGCGCTTGACACCCGACGACGCCGCCCCTAGACACGTCAACAATGAGACGCAAGCTAAAACATATCACAAACGTCAAAAATAAGAAAACTAGTAAACGTCAAAAATAAGAAAACGAGGTCATATAGATCACGCTCCCGCTTCATCCTTGTCAAGTGGCGCAAAAATATTTAAAAAGGGGAATGCAGAACGAGGACTTCCCAGGAGGTCACCCATCCTAGTACTACTCTCGCCCAAGCACGCTTAACTTCGGAGTTCTGATGGGATCCTGTAATTTAGTGCTGGTATGATCGCATCCGACATGCAACTATATATTTGTCCCTTATGCTTGCCCTTCCCGTGTCCATTGTCACATTTGCCTCGACAACAGAGACGAGTTTAACACAAGAATTTCACCGCTCCCTCTCTACCCCGACAACACGAGCACCGCCACGACCTGTGTGACTTTTCCCACCGCGCTTGACACCCAACGATGCCGCCCCTAGACACGTCAACAATGAGACGCAAGCTAAAACATATCACAAACGTCAAAAATAAAAAAACTAATAAACGTCAAAAATAAGAAAACGAGGTCATATATGTCACGCTCCCGCGTCATCCTTGTCACGTGGCGCAAAAATATTCAAAAAGGGGAATGCAACACAAGGACTTCCCAAGAGGTCACCCATCCTAGTACTACTCTCGCCCAAGCACGCTTATCTTCGGAGTTTTGATGGGATCGGGTGCTTTAGTGCTGGTATGATCGCATCCGACATGCTACTATCTATTTGTTCCTTATGCTTGCCCTTCCCGTATCGATTGGCACATTTGCCTCGACAACAGAGGGAGTTTAACATAAGAATTTCACCGCTCCCTCTCTACCCCAACAACACGAGCACCGCCACGACCTCTGTGACTTTTCCCACCGCGCTTGACACCCAACGACGCCGCCCCTAGACACGTCAACAATGAGACAGAAGCTAAAACATATCACAAACGTAAAAAATAAGAAAACTAGTAAACGTCAAAAATAAGAAAACGAGGTCATATAGATCACGCTCCCGCGTCATCCTTGTCACGTGGCGCAAAAATATTTAAAAATGGGAATGCAACACGAGGACTTCCCAGGAGGTCACCCATCCTAGTACTACCCTCACCAAAGCACGCTTAACTTTGGAGTTCTGATGGGATCCCTTGCTTTAGTGCTGGTATGATCGCATCCGACATGCAACTATCTATTTGTTCCTTATGCTTGCCCTTCCCGTGTCCATTGCCACATTTGCCTCGGCAACAGAGACGAGTTTAACACAAGAATTACACCGCTCCCTCTCTACCCCAACAACACGAGCACTACCACGACCTCTGTGACTATTCCCACCGCGCTTGACACCCAACGACGCCGCCCCTACACACATCAACAATGAGACAGAAGCTAAAACATACCACAAACGTCACAAATAAGAAAACTAGTAAACGTCAAAAATAAGAAAACGAGGTCATATAGATCACGCTCCCGCGTCATCCTTGTCACATGGCGCAAAAATATTTTAAAAGGGGAATGCAACACGAGGACATCCCAGGAGGTCACCCATCCTAGTACTACTCTCGGCCAAGCACGCTTTATTTCGGAGTTTTGATGGGATCCGATGATTTAGGGTGATATGATCGCGTCCGACATGCAGCTATCTATTTGTCACTTATGCTTGCCCTTCCCGTGTCCATTGCCACATTTTCCTCGACAACACAGTCGAGTTTAACACAAGAATTTCACCGCTCCCTCTCTACCCCGACAACACGAGCACCGCCACGACCTCTGTGACTTTTCCCACCATGCTTGACACCCAACGATGCGGCCCCTAGACACGTCAACAATGAGACGCAAGCTAAAACATATCACAAACGTAAAAAATAAGAAAACTAGTAAACGTCAAAAATAAGAAAACGAGGTCATATACATCACGCTCCCGCGTCATCCTTGTCACGTGGCGCAAAAATATTTAAAAAGGGGAATGCAACACGAGGACTTCCCAGGAGGTCAACCATCCTAGTACTACCCTCGCCAAAGCACGCTTAACTTCGCAGTTCTGATGGGATCCGGTGCTTTAGTGCTGGTATTATTGCATCCGAGATGCAACTATCTATTTGTTCCTTATGCTTGCCCTTCCCGTGTCCATTGCCACATTTGCCTCGACAACAGAGACGAGTTTAACAGAAGAATTTCACCGCTCCCTCTCTACCCCGACAACACGAGCACCGCCACGACCTCTGTGCCTTTTCCCACCGCGCTTGACACCCGACGCCGCCGCCCCTAGACACGTCAACAATGAGACGCAAGCTAAAACATATCACAAACGTCAAAAATAAGAAAACTAGTAAACGTCAAAAATAAGAAAACGAGGTCATATAGATCACGCTCCCGCGTCTTCCTTGTCACGTGGCGTAAAAATATTTAAAAAGGGGTATGGAACACGAGGACTTCCCACAAGGTCACCCATCCTAGTACTACTCTCGCCCAAGCACGCTTAACTTCAGAGTTCTGATGGGATCCCGTGATTTAGTGCTGGTATGATCGCATCCGACATGCGACTATCTATTTGTCCCTTATGCTTGCCCTTCCCGTGTCCATTGCCACATTTGCCTCGACAACAGAGACGAGTTTAACACAAGAATTTCACCGCTCCCTCTCTACCCCGACAACACGAGCACCGCCACGACCTCTGTGACTTTTCCCACCGCGCTTGACACCCGACGACGCCACCCCTAGACACGTGAACAATGAGACGCAAGCTAAAATATATCACAAACGTCAAAAATGAGAAAACTAGTAAACGTCAAAAATAAGAAAACGAGGTCATATAGATCACGCTCCCGCGTCATCCTTGTCATGTGGCGCAAAAATATTTAAAAAGGGGAATGCAACACGAGAATTCCAGGAGGTCACCCATCCTAGTACTACTCTCGCCCAAGCATGCTTAACTTCGGAGTTCTGATTGGATCCGGTGCTTTAGTGCTGGTATGATCGCATCCGACATGCAACTATCTATTTGTTCCTTATGCTTGCCCTTCCCGTGTCCATTGCCACATTTGCCTCGACAGCAGAGACGAGTTTAACAGAAGAATTTCACCGCTGCCTCTCTACCCCGACAACACGAGCACCGCCACGACCTCTGTGCCTTTTCCCACCGCGCTTGACACCCGACGACGCCGCCCCTAGACACGTCAACAATGAGACGCAAGCTAAAACATATCACAAACGTCAAAAATAAGAAAACTAGTAAACGTCAAAAATAAGAAAACGAGGTCATATAGATCACGCTGCCGCGTCATCCTTGTCAAGTGGCGCAAAAATATTTAAAAAGGGGAATGCAGAACGAGGACTTCCCAGGAGGTCACGCATCCTAGTACTACTCTCGCCCAAGCACGCTTAACTACGGAGTTCTGATGGGATCCTGTGATTTAGTGCTGGTATGATCGCATCCGACATGCAACTATATATTTGTCCCTTATGCTTGCCCTTCCCGTGTCCATTGTCACATTTGCCTCGACAACACAGACGAGTTTAACACAAGAATTTCACCGCTCCCTCTCTACCCCGACAACACGAGCACCGCCACGACCTGTGTGACTTTTCCCACCGTGCTTGACACCCAACGATGCCGCCCCTAGACACGTCAACAATGAGACGCAAGCTAAAACATATCACAAATGTCAAAAATAAGAAAACTAGTAAACGTCAAAAATAAGAAAACGAGGTCATATATGTCACGCTCCCGCGTCATCCTTGTCACGTGGCGCAAAAATATTCAAAAAGGGGAATGCAACACAAGGACTTCCCAAGAGGTCACCCATCCTAGTACTACTCTCGCCCAAGCACACTTATCTTCGGAGTTCTGATGGGATCCGGTGCTTTAGTGCTGGTATGATCGCATCCGACATGCTACTATCTATTTGTTCCTTATGCTTGCCCTTCCCGTATCGATTGGCACATTTGCCTCGACAACAGAGGGAGTTTAACACAAGAATTTCTCCGCTCCCTCTCTACCCCGACAACACGAGCACCGCCACGACCTCTGTGACTTTTCCCACCGCGCTTGACACCCAACGACGCCGCCCCTAGACACGTCAACAATGAGACAGAAGCTAAAACATATCACAAACGTAAAAAATAAGAAAACTAGTAAACGTCAAAAATAAGAAAACGAGGTCATATAGATCACGCTCCCGCGTCATCCTTGTCACGTGGCGCAAAAATATTTAAAAATGGGAATGCAACACGAGGACTTCCCAGGAGGTCACCCATCCTAGTACTACCCTCACCAAAGCATGCTTAACTTCGGAGTTCTGATGGGATCCCGTGCTTTAGTGCTGGTATGATCGCATCCGACATGCAACTATCTATTTGTTCCTTATGCTTGCCCTTCCCGTGTCCATTGCCACATTTGCCTCGGCAACAGAGACGAGTTTAACACAAGAATTACACTGCTCCCTCTCTACCCCAACAACACGAGCACTACCACGACCTCTGTGACTATTCCCACCGCGCTTGACACCCAACGACGCCGCCCCTAGACACATCAACAATGAGACAGAAGCTAAAACATACCACAAACGTCACAAATAAGAAAACTAGTAAACGTCAAAAATAAGAATACGAGGTCATATAGATCACGCTCCCGCGTCATCCTTGTCACATGGCGCAAAAATATTTTAAAAGGGGAATGCAACACGAGGACTTCCCAGGAGGTCACCCATCCTAGTACTACTCTCGGCCAAGCACGCTTAACTTCGGAGTTTTGATGGGATCCGATGATTTAGTGGTGGTATGATCGCGTCCGACATGCAACTATCTATTTGTCACTTATGCTTGCCCTTCCCGTGTCCATTGCCACATTTGCCTCGACAACACAGTCGAGTTTAACACAAGAATTTCACCGCTCCCTCTCTACCCCGACAACACGAGCACCGCCACGACCTCTGTGACTTTTCCCACCACGCTTGACACCCAACGATGCGGCCCCTAGACACGTCAACAATGAGACGCAAGCTAAAACATATCACAAACGTAAAAAATAAGAAAACTAGTAAACGTCAAAAATAAGAAAACGAGGTCATATAGATCACGCTCCCGCGTCATCCTTGTCACGTGGCGCAAGAATATTTAAAAAGGGGAATGCAACACGAGGACTTCCCAGGAGGTCAACCATCCTAGTACTACCCTCGCCAAAGCACGCTTAACTTCGGAGTTCTGATGGGATCCGGTGCTTTAGTGCTGGTATTATCGCATCCGAGATGCAACTATCTATTTGTTCCTTATGCGTGCCCTTCCCGTGTCCATTGCCACATTTGCCTCGACAACAGACACGAGTTTAACACAAGAATTTCACCGCTCCCTCTCTACCCCGACAACACGAGCACCGCCACGACCTCTGTGACTTTTCCCACCGCGCTTGACACCCGACGACGCCGCCCCTAGACACGTCAACAATGAGACGCAGGCTAAACCATATCACAAACGTCAAAAATAAGAAATTAGTAAACGTCAAAAATAAGAAAACGAGGTCATATAGATCACGCTCCCGCGTCATCCTTGTCACGTGGCGCAAAAATATTTAAAAAGGGGAATGCAACACGAGGACTTCCTAGGAGGTCACCCATCCTAGTACTACTCTCACCGAAGCACGCTTAACTTCGGAGTTCTGATGGGATCCAGTGCTTTAGTGCTGGTATGATCGCATCCGACATGCAACTATCTATTTGTTCCTTATGCTTGCCCTTCCCGTGTCCATTGCCACATTTGCCTCGACAACAGAGACGAGTTTAACAGAAGAATTTCACCGCTCCCTCTCTACCCCGACAACACGAGCACCGCCACGACCTCTGTGCCTTTTCCCACCGCGCTTGACACCCGACGCCGCCGCCCCTAGACACGTCAACAATGAGACGCAAGCTAAAACATATCACAAACGTCAAAAATAAGAAAACTAGTAAACGTCAAAAATAAGAAAACGAGGTCATATAGATCACGCTCCCGCGTCATCCTTGTCACGTGGCGCAAAAATATTTAAAAAGGTGTATGGAACACGAGGACTTCCCACAAGGTCACCCATCCTAGTACTACTCTCGCCCAAGCACGCTTAACTTCGGAGTTCTGATGGGATCCCGTGATTTAGTGCTGGTATGATCGCACCCGACATGCGACTATCTATTTGTCCCTTATGCTTGCCCTTCCCGTGTCCATTGCCACATTTGCCTCGACAACAGAGACGAGTTTAACATAAGAATTTCACCGCTCCCTCTCTACCCCGACAACACGAGCACCGCCACGACCTCTGTGACTTTTCCCACCGCGCTTGACACCCGATGACACCACCCCTAGACACGTGAACAATGAGACGCAAGCTAAAAGATATCACAAACGTCAAAAATGAGAAAACTAGTAAACGTCAAAAATAAGAAAACGAGGTCATATAGATCACGCTCCCACGTCATCCTTGTCATGTGGCGCAAAAATATTTAAAAAGGGGAATGCAACACGAGAATTCCAGGAGGTCACCCATCCTAGTACTACTCTCGCCCAAGCATGCTTAACTTCGGAGTTCTGATTGGATCCGGTGCTTTAGTGCTGGTATGATCGCATCCGACATGCAACTATCTATTTGTTCCTTATGCTTGCCCTTCCCGTGTCCATTGCCACATTTGCCTCGACAACAGAGACGAGTTTAACAGAAGAATTTCACCGCTGCCTCTCTACCCCGACAACACGAGAACCGCCACGACCTCTGTGCCTTTTCCCACCGCGCTTGACACCCGACGACGCCGCCCCTAGACACGTCAACAATGAGACGCAAGCTAAAACATATCACAAACGTCAAAAATAAGAAAACTAGTAAACGTCAAAAATAAGAAAACGAGGTCATATAGATCACGCTCCCGCGTCATCCTTGTCAAGTGGCGCAAAAATATTTAAAAAGGGGAATGCAGCACGAGTACTTCCCAGGAGGTCACCCACTTCCAAGGAGGTCACCCATCCTAGTACTACTCTCGCCCAAGCACGCTTAACTTCGGAGTTCTGATGGGATCCCGTGATTTAGTGCTGGTATGATCGCATCCGACATGCAACTATATATTTGTCCCTTATGCTTGCCCTTCCCGTGTCCATTGTCACATTTGCCTCGACAACACAGACGAGTTTAACACAAGAATTTCACCGCTCCCTCTCTACCCCGACAACACGAGCACCGCCACGACCTGTGTGACTTTTCCCACCGCGCTTGACACCCAACGATGCCGCCCCTAGACACGTCAACAATGAGACGCAAGCTAAAACATATCACAAACGTCAAAAATAAGAAAACTAGTAAACGTCAAAAATAAGAAAACGAGGTCATATATGTCACGCTCCCGCGTCATCCTTGTCACGTGGCGCAAAAATATTCAAAAAGGGGAATGCAACACAAGGACTTCCCAAGAGGTCACCCATCCTAGTACTACTCTCGCCCAAGCACGCTTATCTTCGGAGTTCTGATGGGATCCGGTGCTTTAGTGCTGGTATGATCGCATCCGACATGCTACTATCTATTTGTTCCTTATGCTTGCCCTTCCCGTATCGATTGGCACATTTGCCTCGACAACAGAGGGAGTTTAACACAAGAATTTCACCGCTCCCTCTCTACCCCGACAACACGAGCACCGCCACGACCTCTGTGACTTTTCCCACCGCGCTTGACACCCAACGATGCCGCCCCTAGACACGTCAACAATGAGACGGAAGCTAAAACATATCACAAACGTAAAAAATAAGAAAACTAGTAAACGTCAAAAATAAGAAAACGAGGTCATATAGATCACGCTCCCGCGTCATCCTTGTCACGTGGCGCAAAAATATTTAAAAATGGGAATGCAACACGAGGACTTCCCAGGAGGTCACCCATCCTAGTACTACCCTCACCAAAGCACGCTTAACTTCGGAGTTCTGATGAGATCCGATGCTTTAGAGCTGGTATGATCGCATCCGACATGCAACTATCTATTTGTTCCTTATGCTTGCCCTTCCCGTGTCCATTGCCACATTTGCCTCGGCAACAGAGACGAGTTTAACACAAGAATTACACCGCTCCCTCTCTACCCCGACAGCACGAGCACTACCACGACCTCTGTGACTATTCCCACCGCGCTTGACACCCAACGACGCCGCCCCTAGACACATCAACAATGAGACGGAAGCTAAAACATATCACAAACGTCACAAATAAGAAAACTAGTAAACGTCAAAAATAAGAAAACGAGGTCATATAGATCACGCTCCCGCGTCATCCTTGTCACATGGCGCAAAAATATTTTAAAAGGGGAATGCAACACGAGGACTTCCCAGGAGGTCACCCATCCTAGTACTACTCTCGGCCAAGCACGCTTAACTTCGGAGTTTTGATGGGATCCGATGATTTAGTGGTGGTATGATCGTGTCCGACAGGCAACTATCTATTTGTCACTTATGCTTGCCCTTCCCGGGTCTATTGCCACATTTGCCTCGACAACACAGTCGAGTTTAACACAAGAATTTCACCGCTCCCTCTCTACCCCGACAACACGAGCACCGACACGACCTCTGTGACTTTTCCCACCGCGCTTGACACCCAACGATGCTGCCCCTAGACACGTCAACAATGAGACGCAAGCTAAAACATATCGCAAACGTAAAAAATAATAAAACTAGTAAACGTCAAAAATAAGAAAACGAGGTCATATAGATCACGCTTCCGCGTCATCCTTGTCACGTGGCGCAAAAATATTTAAAAAGGGGAATGCAACACGAGGACTTCCCACGAGGTCACCCATCCTAGTACTACCCTCGCCAAAGCACGCTTAACTTCGGAGTTCTGATGGGATCCGGTGCTTTAGTGCTGGTATTATCGCATCCAAGATGCAACTATCTATTTGTTCCTTATGCGTGCCCTTCCCGTGTCCATTGCCACATTTGCCTCGACAAAAGACACGAGTTTAACCCAAGAATTTCACCGCTCCCTCTCTACCCCGACAACACGAGCACCGCCACGACCTCTATGACTTTTCCCACCGCCCTTGACACCCGACGACGCCGCCCCTAGACACGTCAACAATGAGACGCAAGCTAAAACATATCACAAACGTCAAAAATAAGAAAACTAGTAAACGTCAAAAATAAGAAAACGAGGTCATATAGATCACGCTCCCGCGTCATCCTAGTCACGTGGCGCAAAAATATTTAAAAAGGGGAATGCAACACGAGGACTTACTAGGAGGTCACCCATCCTAGTACTACTCTCACCGAAGCACGCTTAACTTCGGAGTTCTGATGGGATCCAGTGCTTTAGTGCTGGTATGATCGCATCCGACATGCAACTATCTATTTGTTCCTTATGCTTGCCCTTCCTGTGTCCATTGCCACGTTTGCCTCAACAACAGAGACGAGTTTAACAGAAGAATTTCACCGCTCCCTCTCTACCCCGACAACACGAGCACCGCCACGACCTCTGTGCCTTTTCCCACCGCGCTTGACACCCGACGCCGCCGCCCCTAGACACGTCAACAATGAGACGCAAGCTAAAACATATCACAAACGTCAAAAATAAGAAAACTAGTAAACGTCAAAAATAAGAAAACGAGGTCATATAGATCACGCTCCCGCGTCATCCTTGTCACGTGGCGCAAAAATATTTAAAAAGGGGTATGGAACACGAGGACTTCCCACAAGGTCACCCATCCTAGTACTATTCTCGCCCAAGCACGCTTAACTTCGGAGTTCTGATGGGATCCCGTGATTTAGTGCTGGTATGATCGCATCCGACATGCAACTATCTATTTGTCCCTTATGCTTGCCCTTCCCGTGTCCATTGCCACATTTGCCTCGACAACAGAGACGAGTTTAACACAAGAATTTCACCGCTCCCTCTCTACCCCGACAACACGAGCACCGCCACGACCTGTGTGACTTTTCCCACCGCCCTTGACACCCGACGACGCCACCCCTAGACACGTGAACAATGAGACGCAAGCTAAAAGATATCACAAACGTCAAAAATGAGAAAACTAGTAAACGTCAAAAATAAGAAAACGAGGTCATATAGATCACGCTCCCGCGTCATCCTTGTCATGTGGCGCAAAAATACTTAAAAAGGGGAATGCAACACGAGAATTCCAGGAGGTCATCCGTCCTAGTACTACTCTCGCCCAAGCATGCTTAACTTCGGAGTTCTGATTGGATCCGGTGCTTTAGTGCTGGTATGATCGCATCCGACATGCAACTATCTATTTGTTCCTTATGCTTGCCCTTCCCGTGTCCATTGCCACATTTGCCTCGACAACAGAGACGAGTTTAACAGAAGAATTTCACCGCTGCCTCTCTACCCCGACAACCCGAGCACCGCCACGACCTCTGTGCCTTTTCCCACCATGCTTGACACCCGACGACGCCGCCCCTAGACACGTCAACAATGCGACGCAAGCTAAAACATATCACAAACGTCAAAAATAAGAAAACTAGTAAACGTCAAAAATAAGAAAACGAGGTCATATAGATCACGCTCCCGCGTCATCCTTGTCAAGTGGCGCAAAAATATTTAAAAAGGGGAATGCAGCACGAGGACTTCCCAGGAGGTCACCCACTTCCAAGGAGGTCACCCATCCTAGTACTACTCTCGCCCAAGCACGCTTAACTTCGGAGTTCTGATGGGATCCCGTGATTTAGTGCTGGTATGATCGCATCCGACATGCAACTATATATTTGTCCCTTATGCTTGCCCTTCCCGTGTCCATTGTCACATTTGCCTCGACAACACAGACGAGTTTAACACAAGAATTTCACCGCACCCTCTCTACCCCGACAACACGAGCACCGCCACGACCTGTGTGACTTTTCCCACCGCGCTTGACACCCAACGATGCCGCCCCTAGACACGTCAACAATGAGACGCAAGCTAAAACATATCACAAACGTCAAAAATAAGAAAACTAGTAAACGTCAAAAATAAGAAAACGAGGTCATATATGTCACGCTCCCGCGTCATCCTTGTCACGTGGCGCAAAAATATTCAAAAAGGGGAATGCAACACGAGGACTTCCGAAGAGGTCACCCATCCTAGTTCTACTCTCGCCCAAGCACGCTTAACTTCGGAGTTCTGATGAGATCCGGTGCTTTAGTGCTGGTATGATCGTATCCGACATGCTACTATCTATTTGTTCCTTATGCTTGCCCTTCCCGTGTCGATTGCCACATTAGCCTCGACAACAGAGGGAGTTTAACACAAGAATTTCACCGCTCCCTCTCTACCCCGACAACACGAGCACCGCCACGACCTCTGTGACTTTTCCCACCGCGCTTGACACCCAACGACGCCGCCCCTAGACACGTCAACAATGAAACGGAAGCTAAAACATATCACAAACGTAAAAAATAAGAAAACTAGTAAACGTCAAAAATAAGAATACGAGGTCATATAGATCACGCTCCCGCGTCATACTTGTCACGTGGCGCAAAAATATTTAAAAAGGGGAATGCAACACGAGGACTTCCCAGGAGGTAACACAAGAATTTCACCGCTCCCTCTCTACCCCGACAACACGAGCACCGCCACGACCTCTGTGACTTTTCCCACCGCGCTTGACACCCAACGACGCCGCCCCTAGACACGTCAACAATGAGACGGAAGCTAAAACATATCACAAACGTAAAAAATAAGAAAACTAGTAAACGTCAAAAATAAGAATACGGGGTCATATAGATCACGCTCCCGCGTCATACTTGTCACGTGGCGCAAAAATATTTAAAAAGGGGAATGCAACACGAGGACTGCCCAAGAGGTCACCCATCCTAGTACTACTCTCGCCCAAGCACGATTAACTTCGGAGTTCTGATGGGATCCCGTGATTTAGTGCTGGTATGATCGCATCCGACATGCAACTATCTATTGTTCCTTATGCTTGCCCCTCCCGTGTCCATGGCCACATTTGCCTCGACAACAGAGACGAGTTTAACACAAGAATTTCACCGCTCCCTCTCTACCCCGACAACACGAGCACCGCCACGACCTCTGTGACTTTTCCCACCGCGCTTGACACCCAACGATGCCGCCCCTAGACACGTCAACAATGAGACGCAAGCTAAAACATATCACAAACGTAAAAAATAAGAAAACTAGTAAACGTCACAAATAAGAAAACGAGGTCATATAGATCACGCTCCCACGTCATCCCTGTCACGTGGCGCAAAAATATTTAAAAAGGGGAATGCAACACGAGGACTTCCCAGGAGGTCATCCATCCTAGTACTACTCTCACCGAAGCATGCTTAACTTCGGAGTTCTGATGGGATCCGGTGGTTTAGTGCTGGTATGATCGCATCCGACATGCAACTATCTATTTGTTCCTTATGCGTGCCCTTCCCGTGTCCATTTCCACATTTGCCTCGACAACAGAGACGAGTTTAACACAAGAATTTCACCGCTCCCTCTCTACCCCGACAACACGAGCACCGCCACGACCTCTGTGACTTTTCCCACCGCGCTTGACACCCAACGGCGCCGCCCCTAGACACGTCAACAATGAGACGGAAGCTAAAACATATCACAAACGTTAAAAATAAGAAAACCAGTAAACGTCAAAAATAAGAATACGAGGTCATATAGATCACGCTCCCGCGTCATCCTTGTCACGTGGCGCAAAAATATTTAAAAAGGGGAATGCAACAAGAGGACTTCCCAGGAGGTCACCCATCCTAGTACTACTCTCGCTCAAACATGCTTAACTTCAGAGTTTTGATGCGATCCGATGATTTAGTTCTAGTATGATCACATCCGACATGCAACTATCTATTTGTTCCTTATGCTTGCCCCTCCCGTGTCCATTGCCACATTTGCCTCGACAACGGAGACGAGTTTAACACAAGAATTTCACCGCTCCCTCTCTACCCCGACAACACGAGCACCGCCACGACCTCTCTGAGTTTTCCCACCGCGCTTGACACCCGACGACGCCGCCCTAGACACGTCAACAATGAGACGCAAGCTAAAACATATCACAAACGTCAAAACTAAGAAAACTAGTAAACGTCAAAAATAAGAAAACGAGGTCATATAGATCACGCTCCCGCGTCATCCTTGTCACGTGGCGCAAAAATATTTAAAAAAGGGAATGCAACAAGAGGACTTCCGAAGAGGTCACCCATCCTAGTACTACTCTCGCCCAAGCATGCTTAACTTCGGAGTTCTAATGGGATCCGGTGCTTTAGTGCTGGTATGATTGCATCCGATATGCAACTATCTATTTGTTGCGTATGCTTGCCCCTCCCGTGTCCATTGCCACATTTGCCTCGATAAGAGAGACGAGCTTAACACAAGAATTTCACTGGTCCCTCTCTACCCCGACAACACGAGCACCGCCACGATCTCTGTGACTTTTCCCACCGCGCTTGACACCCGACGACGCCGCCCCTAGACACGTCAACACTGAGACGCAAGCTAAAACATATCACAAACGTCAAAAATAGGAAAACTAGTAAACGTCAAAAATAAGAAAACGAGGTCATATAGATCACGCTCCCGCGTCATCATTGTCACGTGGCGCAAAAATATTTAAAAAGGGGAATGCAACGCGAGGACTCCCCATGAGGTCACCCATCCTAGTACTACTATCGCCCAAGCACGCTTAACTTCGGAGTTCGGATGGGATCCGGTGCTTTAGTGCTGGTATGATCACATCCGACATGCAACTATCTATTTGTTCCTTATGCTTGCCCCTCCCGTGTCCATTGCCACATTTGCCTCGACAACGGAGACGAGTTTAACACAAGAATTTCACCGCTCCCGCTCTACCCCCACAACACGAGCACCGCCACGACCTCTCTGACTTTTCCCACCGCGCTTGACACCCGACGACGCCGCCCTAGACACGTCAACAATGAGACGCAAGCTAAAACATATCACAAACGTCAAAATTAAGAAAACTAGTAAACGTCAAAAATAAGAAAACGTGGTCATATAGATCACGCTCCCGCGTCATCCTTGTCACGTGGCGCAAAAATATTTAAAAAAGGGAATGCAACAAGAGGACTTCCGAAGAGGTCACCCATCCTAGTACTACTCTCGCCCAACCACGCTTAACTTCGGAGTTCTAATGGGATCCGGTGCTTTAGTGCTGGTATGATCGCATCCGACATGCAACTATCTATTTGTTCCTTATGCTTGCCCCTCCCGTGTCCATTGCCACATTTGCCTCGACAAGAGAGACGAGTTTAACACAAGAATTGCACCGCTCCCTCTGTACCCCGACAACACGAGCACCGCCATGATCTCTGTGACTTTTCCCACCGCGCTTGACACCCGACGACGCCGCCCCTAGACACGTCAACAGTGAGACGCAAGCTAAAACATATCCCAAACGTCAAAAATAGGAAAACTAGTAAACGTCAAAAATAAGAAAACGAGGTCATATAGATCACGCTCCCGCGTCATCCTTGTCACGTGGCGCACAAATATCTAAAAAGGGGAATGCAACACGAGGACTTCACAGGAGGTCACCCATCCTAGTACTACTCTCGCCCAAGCATGCTTAACTTCGGAGTTCTGATGGGATCCGGTGCTTTAGTGCTGGTATGATCGCATCCGAGATGCAACTATCTATTTGTTCCTTATGCTTGCCCCTCCCGTGTCCATTGCTACATTTGCCTCGACAAGAGAGACGAGTTTAACACAAGAATTTGACCGCTCGCTCTCTACCCCGACAACACGAGCACTGCCACGACCTCTGTGACTTTTCCCACCGCGCTTGACACCCGACGACGCCGCCCCTAGACACGTCAACAATAAGACGCAAGCTAAAACATATCACAAACGTCAAAAATAGGAAAAATAAGTAAACGTCAAAAATAAGAAAACGAGGTCATATAGATCACGCTCCCCGCGTCATCCTTGTCACGTGGCGCAAAAATATTTAAAAAGGGGAATGCAACACGAGGACTTCCCAGGAGGTCACCTATCCTAGTACTACTCTCGCCCAAGCACGCTTAACTTCGGAGTTCTGATGGGATCCGGTGCTTTAGTGCTGGTATGATCGCGTCCGACATGCAACTATCTATTTGTTCCTTATGCTTGCCCCTCCCGTGTCCATTGCCACATTTGCCTCGACAACGGAGACGAGTTTAACCCAAGAATTTCACCGCTCCCTCTCTACCCCGACAATACGAGCACCGCCATGACCTCTGTGACTTTTCCCACCGCGCTTGACACCCGACGACGCCGCCCCTGGACACGTCAACAATGAGACGCAAGCTAAAACATATCACAAACGCCAAAAATAAGAAAACTAGTAAACGTCAAAAATAAGAAAACGAGGTCATATAGATCACGCTCCCGCGTCATCCTTGTCACGTGGCGCAAAAATATTTAAAAAGGGGAATGCAACACGAGGACTTCCGAGGAGGTCACCCATCCTAGTACTACTCTAACCGAAGCATGCTTAACTTCGGAGTTCTGATGGGATCCGGTGGTTTAGTGCTGGTATGATCGCATCCGACATGCAACTATCTATTTGTTCCTTATGCGTGCCCTTCCCGTGTCCATTTCCACATTTGCCTCGACAACACAGACGAGTTTAACACAAGAATTCCACCGCTCCCTCTCTACCCCGACAACACGAGCACCGCCACGACCTCTGTGACTTTTCCCACCGCGCTTGACACCCAACGACGCCGCCCCTAGACACGTCAACAATGAGACGGAAGCTAAAACATATCACAAACGTCAAAAATAAGAAAACCAGTAAACGTCAAAAATAAGAATACGAGGTCATATAGATCACGCTCCCGCGTCATCCTTGTCACGTGGCGCAAAAATATTTAAAAAGGCGAATGCAACAAGAGGACTTCCCAGGAGGTCACCCATCCTAGTACTACTCTCGCCCAAGCACAAAAATATTTAAAAAGGGGAATGCAACACGAGGACTTCCAAGGAGGTCACCCATCCTAGTACTACTCTCGCCCAAGCACGCTTAACTTCGGAGTTGTGATGGGATCCGATGCTTTAGTGCTGGTATGATCGCATCCTACATGCATCTATCTATTTGTTCCTTATGCTTGCCCCTCCTGTGTCCATTGCCACATTTGCCTCGACAACGGAGACGAGTTTAACACAAGAATTTCACCGCTCCCTATCTACCCCGACAACACGAGCACCGCCACGACCTCTCTGACTTTTCCCACCGCGCTTGACACCCGACGACGCCGCCCTAGACACGTCAACAATGAGACGCAAGCTAAAACATATCACAAACGTCAAAAATAAGAAAACTAGTAAACGTCAAAAATAAGAAAACGAGGTCATATAGATCACGCTCCCGCGTCATCCTTGTCACGTGGCGCAAAAATATTTCAAAAAGGGAATGCAACAAGTGGACTTCCGAAGAGGTCACCCATCCTAGTACTACTCTCGCCCAAGCACGCTTAACTTTGGAGTTCTAATGGGAACCGGTGCTTTAGTGCTGGTATGATCGCATCCGACATGCAACTATCTATTTGTTCCTTATGCTTGCCCCTCCCGTGTCCATTGCCACATTTGCCTCGACAACGGAGACGAGTTTAACACAAGAATTTCACCGCTCCCTCTCTACCCCGACATCACGAGCACCGCCACGACCTCTGTGACTTTTCCCACCGCGCTTGACACCCGACGACGCCACCCTAGACACGTCAACAATGAGACGCAAGCTAAAACATATCACAAACGTCAAAAATAAGAAAACTAGTAAATGTCAAAAATAAGAAAACGAGGTCATATAGATGACACTCCCGCGTCATCCTTGTCACGTGGCGCAAAAATATTTATAAAGGGGAATGCAACACGAGGACTTCCGTGGAGGTCACCCATCCTAGTACTACTCTCGTCCAAGCACGCTTAACTTCGAAGTTCTGATGGGATCCGGTGCTTTAGTGCTGGTATGATCGCATCCGACATGCAACTATCTAATTGTTCCTTATGCTTGCCCCTCCCGTGTCCATTGCCACATTTGCCTCGACAACGGAGACGAGTTTAACACAAGAATTTCACCGCTCCCTCTCTACCCCGACATCACGAAGACCGCCACGACCTCTACGACTTTTCCCACCGCGCTTGACACCCGACGACGCCGCCCCTAGACACGTCAACAATGAGACGCAAGCTAAAACATATCACAAACGTCAAAAATAAGAAAACTAGTAAACGTCAAAAATAAGAAAACGAGGTCATATAGATCACGCTCCCGCGTCATCCTTGTCACGTGGCGCTAAAATAATTAAAAAGGGGGATGCAACACGAGGACTTCCCAGGAGGTCACCTTCTCTACCCCGACATCACGAGCACCGCCACGACCTCTGTGACTTTTCCCACCGCGCTTGACACCCGACGACGCCGCCCCTAGACATGTCAACAATGAGACGCAAGCTAAAACATATCAGAAACGTCGAAAATAAGAAAACTAGTAAACGTCAAAAATAAGAAAACGAGGTCATATAGATCACGCTCCCGCGTCATCCTTGTCACGTGGCGCAAAAATATTTAAAAAGGGGGATGCAACACGAGGACTTCCCAGGAGGTCACCCATCCTCGTACTACTCTCGCCCAAGCACGCCTAATTTCGGAGTTCTCATGGGATCCGGTGCTTTAGTGCTGGTATGATCACATCCAACATGCAACTATCTATTTGTTCCATATGCTTGCCCCTCCCGTGTCTATTGCCACATTTGCCTCGACAACGGAGACGAGTTTAACACAAGAATTTCACCGCTCCCTCTCTACCCCGACATCACGAGCACCGCCACGACCTCTGTGACTTTTCCCACCGCGCTTGACACCCGACGACGCCGCCCCTAGACACGTCAACAATGAGACGCAAGCTAAAACATATCACAAACGTCAAAAATAAGAAAACTAGTAAACGTCAAAAATAAGAAAACGAGGTCATATAGATCACGCTCCCGCATCATCCTTGTCATGTGGAGCAAAAATATTTAAAAAGGGGAATGCAACACGAGGACTTCCCAGGAGGTCACCCATACTAGTACTACTCTCGCCCAAGCACGCTTAACTTCGGAGTTCTGATGGGATCCGGTGCTTTAGTGCCGGTATGATCGCATCCGACATGCAACTATCTATTTGTTCCTTATGCATGCCCCTCCCGTGTCCATTGCCACATTTGCATCGACAACGGAGACGAGTTTAAGACAAGAATTTCACCGCTCCCTCTCTACCCCGACAACACGAGCACTGCCACGACCTCTGTGACTTTTCCCACCGCGCTTGACACCCGACGACGCCGCCCCTAGACACGTCAACAATGAGACGCAAGCTAAAACATATCACAAACGTCAAAAATAAGAAAACTAGTAAACGTCCAAAATAAGAAAACGAGGTCATATAGATCACGCTCACGCGTCATCCTTGTCACGTGGCGCAAAAATATTTAAAAAGGGGGATGCAACACGAGGACCTCCCAGGAGGTCACCCATCCTAGAACTACTCTCGCCCAAGCATGCTTAACTTCGGAGTTCTGATGGGATTCGGTGCTTTAGTGCTGGTATGATCGCATCCGACATGCATCTATCTATTTGTTCCTTATGCTTGCCCCTCCCGTGTCCATTGCCACATTTTCCTCGACAACGGAGACGAGTTTAACACAAGAATTTCACCGCTCCCTCTCTACCCCGACATCACGAGCACCGCCACGACCTCTGTGACTTCTCCCACCGCGCTTGACACCCGACGACGCCACCCTAGACACGTCAACAATGAGACGCAAGCTAAAACATATCACAAACGTCAAAAATAAGAAAACTAGTAAACGTCAAAAATAAGAAAACGAGGTCATATAGATGACACTCCCGCGTCATCCTTGTCACGTGGCGCAAAAATATTTATAAAGGGGAATGCAACACGAGGACTTCCGTGGAGGTCACCCATCCTAGTACTAATCTCGCCCAAGCACGCTTAACTTCGAAGTTCTGATGGGATCCGGTGCTTTAGTGCTGGTATGATCGCATCCGACATGCAACTATCTATTTGTTCCTTATGCTTGCCCCTCCCGTGTCCATTGCCACATTTGCCTCGACAACGGAGACGAGTTTAACACAAGAATTTCACCGCTCCCTCTCTACCCCGACATCACGAGCACCGCCACGACCTCTATGACTTTTCCCACCGCGCTTGACACCCGACGACGCCGCCCCTAGACACGTCAACAATGAGACGCAAGCTAAAACATATCACAAACGTCAAAAATAAGAAAACTAGTAAACGTCCAAAATAAGAAAACGAGGTCATATAGATCACGCTCACGCGTCATCCTTGTCACGTGGCGCAAAAATATTTAAAAAGGAGGATGCAACACGAGGACCTCCCAGGAGGTCACCCATCCTAGAACTACTCTCGCCCAAGCATGCTTAACTTCGGAGTTCTGATGGGATTCGGTGCTTTAGTGCTGGTATGATCGCATCCGACATGCATCTATCTATTTGTTCCTTATGCTTTCCCCTCCCGTGTCCATTGCCACATTTTCCTCGACAACGGAGACGAGTTTAACACAAGAATTTCACCGCTCCCTCTCTACCCCGACATCACGAGCACCGCCACGACCTCTGTGACATTTCCCACCGCGCTTGACACCCGACGACGCCACCCTAGACACGTCAACAATGAGACGCAAGCTAAAACATATCACAAACGTCAAAAATAAGAAAACTAGTAAACGTCAAAAATAAGAAAACGAGGTCATATAGATGACACTCCCGCGTCATCCTTGTCACGTGGCGCAAAAATATTTATAAAGGGGAATGCAACACGAGGACTTCCGTGGAGGTCACCCATCCTAGTACTAATCTCGCCCAAGCACGCTTAACTTCGAAGTTCTGATGGGATCCGGTGCTTTAGTGCTGGTATGATCGCATCCGACATGCAACTATCTATTTGTTCCTTATGCTTGCCCCTCCCGTGTCCATTGCCACATTTGCCTCGACAACGGAGACGAGTTTAACACAAGAATTTCACCGCTCCCTCTCTACCCCGACATCACGAGCACCGCCACGACCTCTATGACTTTTCCCACCGCGCTTGACACCCGACGACGCCGCCCCTAGACACGTCAACAATGAGACGCAAGCTAAAACATATCACAAACGTCAAAAATAAGAAATCTAGTAAACGTCAAAAATAAGAAAACGAGGTAATATAGATCACTCTCCCGCGTCATCCTTGTCACGTGGCGCTAAAATATTTAAAAAGGGGGATGCAACACGAGGACTTCCCAGGAGGTCACCTTCTCTACCCCGACATCACGAGCACCGCCACGACCTCTGTGACTTTTCCCACCGCGCTTGACACCCGACGACGCCGCCCCTAGACATGTCAACAATGAGACGCAAGCTAAAACATATCACAAACGTCAAAAATAAGAAAACTAGTAAACGTCAAAAATAAGAAAACGAGGTCATATAGATCACGCTCCCGCGTCATCCTTGTCACGTGGCGCAAAAATATTTAAAAAGGGGGATGCAACACGAGGACTTCCCAGGAGGTCACCCATCCTCGTACTACTCTCGCCCAAGCACGCTTAATTTTGGAGTTCTCATGGGATCCGGTGCTTTAGTGCTGGTATGATCACATCCAACATGCAACTATCTATTTGTTCCTTATGCTTGCCCCTCCCGTGTCCATTGCCACTTTTGCCTCGACAAAGGAGACGAGTTTAACACAAGAATTTCACCGCTCCCTCTCTACCCCGACATCACGAGCACTGCCACGACCTCTGTGACTTTTCCCACCGCGCTTGACACCCGACGACGCCGCCCCTAGACACGTCAACAATGAGACACAAGCTAAAACATATCACAAACGTCAAAAATAAGAAAACTAGTAAACGTCAAAATAAGAAAACGAGGTCATATAGATCACGCTCCTGCATCATCCTTGTCACGTGGCGCAAAAATATTTAAAAAGCGAAAAGTAACACGAGGACTTCCCAGGAGGTCACCCATACTAGTACTACTCTCGCCCAAGCACGCTTAACTTCGGAGTTCTGATGGGATCCGGTGCTTTAGTGCTGGTATGATCGCATCCGACATGCAACTATCTATTTGTTCCTTATGCTTGCCCCTCCCGTGTCCATTGCCACATTTGCCTCGACAACGGAGACAAGTTTAACACAAGAATTTCACCGCTCCCTCTCTACCCCGACAACACGAGCACCGCGACGACCTCTGTGACTTTTCCCATCGCGCTTGACACCCGACGCCGCCGCCCCTAGACATGTCAACAATGAGACGCGAGCTAAAACATATCACAAACGTCAAAAATAAGAAAACTAGTAAACGTCAAAAATAAGAAAACGAGGTCATATAGATCACACTCCCGCGTCATCCTTGTCACGTGGCGCAAAAATATTTATAAAGGGGAATGCAAGACGAGGACTTCCGTGGAGGTCACCCATTCTAGTACTACTCTCGCCCAAGCATGCTTAACTTCGGACTTCTCATGGGATCCGGTGCTTTAGTGCTGGTATGATCGCATCCGACATGCAACTATCTATTTGTTCCTTATGCTTGCCCCTCCCGTGTCCATTGTCACATTTGCCTCGACAACGGAGACGAGTTTAACACAAGAATTTCACCGCTCCCTCTCTACCCCGACATCACGAGCACCGCCACGACCTCTGTGACTTTTCCCACCGCGCTTGACACCCGACGACGCCGCCCCTAGACACGTCAACAATGAGACGCAAGCTAAAACATATCTCAAACGTCAAAAATAACAAAACTAGTAAACGTCAAAAATAAGAACACGAGGTCATATAGATCACGCTCCCGCGTCATCCTTGTCAAGTGGCGCAAAAATATTTAAAAAGGGGAATGCAACACGAGGACTTCCGAGGAGGTCATCCATCCTAGTACTACTCTCGCCCAAGCACGCTTAACTTCGGAGTTCTGATGGGATCCGGTGCTTTAGTGTTGGTATGATCGCATCCAACATGCAACTATCTATTTGTTCCTTATGCTTGCCCCTCCCGTGTCCATTGCCACATTTGCCTCGACAACGGAGACGAGTTTAACACAAGAATTTCACCGCTCCCTCTCTACCCCGACAACACGAGCACAGCCACGACCTCTGTGACTTTTCCCACCGCGCTTCACACCCAACGACGCCGCCCCTAGACACGTCAACAATGAGACGCAAGCTAAAACATATCATAAATGTCAAAAATAAGAAAACTAGTAAACGTCAAAAATAAGAAAACGAGGTCATATAGATCACGCTCCCGCGTCATCCTTGTCACGTGGCGCAAAAATATTTAAAAAGGGAAATGCAACACGAGGACTTTCGAGGAGGTCACCCATCCTAGTACTACTCTCGCCCAAGCACGCTTAACTTCGGAGTTCTGATGGGATCCGGTGCTTTAGTGCTGGTATGATCGCTTCCGACATGCAACTATCTATTTGTTCCTTATGCTTGCCCCTCCCGTGTCCATTGCCACATTTGCCTCGACAACAGAGACGAGTTTAATACAAGAATTTCACCGCTCCCTCTCTACCCGACAACACGAGCATTGCCACGACCTCTGTGAGTTTTCCCACCGCGCTTGACACCCAACGACGCCGCCCCTAGACACGTCAACAATGAGACGCAAGCTAAAACATATCACAAACGTCAACAATAAGAAAACTAGTAAACGTCAAAAGTAAGAAAACGATGTCATATAGGTCACGCTCCCGCGTCATCCTTGTCACGTGGCGCAAAAATATTTAAAAAGGGGAATGCAACACGAGGACTTCCCAAGAGGTCACCCATCCTAGTACTACTCTGGCCCAAGCACGCTTAACTTCGGAGTTTTGATGGGATCCGGTGCTTCAGTGCTGGTATGATCACATCCAACATGCAACTGTCTATTTATTCCTTATGCTTTGCCCTCCCGTGTCCATTGCCACAGTTGCCTCGACAACGGAGACGAGTTTAACACAAGAATTTCACCGCTCCCTCTCTACCCCGACAACACGAGCACCGCCACGACCTCTGTGACTTTTCCCACCGCGCTTGACACCCGACGACGCCGCCCCTAGACACGTCAACAATGGGACGCAAGCTAAAACATATCACAAACGTCAAAAATAAGAAAAAGTTCTGATGGGATCCGGTGATTTAGTGCTGGTATGATCGCATCCAACATGCAACTATCTATTTGTTCCTTATGCTTGCCCCTCCCGTGTCCAGTGCCACATTTGCCTCGACAACGGAGACGAGTTTAACACAAGAATTTCACCGCTCCCACTCTACCCCGACAACACGAGCACCGCCACGACCTCTGTGACTTTTCCCACCGCGCTTGACACCCGACGACGCCGCCCCTAGACACGTCAACAATGAGACGCAAGCTAAAACATATCAAAAACGTCAAAAATAAGAAAACTAGTAAACGTCCAAACTAAGAAACCGAGGTCATATAGATCACGCTCCCGAATCATCCTTGTCACGTGGCGCAAAAATATTTAAAAAGGGGAATGCAACACGAGGACTTCCCAGGAGCTCACCCATCCTAGTACTACTCTCGCCCAAGCACGCTTAACTTCGGAGTTCTGATGGGATCCGGTGCTTTAGTGCTGGTATGATCGCATCCGACATGCAACTATCTATTTGTTCCTTATGCTTGCCCCTCCCGTGTCCATTGCCACATTTGCCTCGACAACGGAGATGAGTTTAACACAAGAATTTCACCGCTCCCTCTCTACCCCGACATTACGAGCACCGCCACGACGTCTGTGACTTTTCCCACCGCGCTTGACACCCAACGACGCCGCCCCTAGACACGTCAACAATGAGAAGCAAGCTAAAACATATCACAAACGTCAAAAATAAGAAAACTAGTAAAGGTCAAAAATAAGAAAACGAGGTCATATAGATCACGCTCCCGCGTCATCCATGTCACGTGGCGCAAAAGTATTTAAAAAGGGGAATGCAACACAAGGACATCCCACGAGGTCACCCATCCTAGTACTACTCTCACCCAACCACGCTTAACTTCGGAGTTGTGATGGATCCGGTGCTTTAGTGCTGGTATCATGCATTCGACATGCAACAATCTATTTGTTCCTTATGCTTGCCCCTCCCGTGTCCATTGCCACATTTGCCTCGACAACGGAGACGAGTTTAACACAAGAATTTCACCCGTCCCTCTCTACCCCGACAACACGAGCACCGCCACGACCTCTGTGACTTTTCCCACCGCGCTTGACACCCAACGAAGCCGCCCCTAGACACGTCAACAATGAGAAGCAAGCTAAAACATATCACAAACGTCAAAAATATGAAAACTAGTAAACGTCAAAAATAAGAAAACGAGGTCATATAGATCACGCTCCCGCGTCATCCTTGTCACATGGCGCAAAAATATTTAAAAAGGGGAATGCAACAGGAGGACTTCCTAGGAGGTCACCCATCCTAGTACTAGTCTCGCCCAAGCACGCTTAACTTCGGAGTTCTGATGGGATCCGGTGCTTTAGTGCTGGTATGATCGCAACCGACATGCAACTATCTATTTGTTCCTTATGCTTGCCCCTCCCGTGTCCATTGCCACATTTCCCTCGACAACGAGACGAGTTTAACACAAGAATTTCACCGCTCCCTCTCTACCCCGACAACACGAGCACCGCCACGACCTCTGTGACTTTTCCCACCGCGCTTGACACCCAACGACGCCGCCCCTAGACACGTCAACAATGAGACGCAAGCTAAAACATATCAAAAACGTCAAAAATAAGAAAACTAGTAAACGTCAAAAATAAGAAAACGAGGTCATATAGATCACGCTCCCGCGTCATCCTTGTCACGTGGCGCAAAAATATTTAAAAAGGGGAATGCAACACGAGGACTTCCCACGAGGTCACCCATCCTAGTACTACTCTCGCCCAACCACGCTTAACTTCGGAGTTGTGATAGATCCGGTGCTTTAGTGCTGGTATCATCGCATCCCACATGCAACTATCTATTTGTTCCTTATGCTTGCCCCTCCCGTGTCCATTGCCACATTTGCCTCGACAACGGACACGAGTTTAACACAAGAATTTCACCGCTCCCTCTCTACCCCGACAACACGAGCACCGCCACGACCTCTGTGACTTTTCCCACCGCGCTTGACACCCAACGACGCCGACCCTAGACACGTCAACAATGAGACGCAACCTAAAACATATCACAAACGTCAAAAATAAGAAAACTAGTAAACGTCAAAAATAAGAAAACAAGGTCATATAGATCACGCTCCCGCGTCATCCTTGTCTCGTTGCGCAAAAATATTTAAAAAGGGGAATGCAACACGAGGAGGAGGTCACCCATCCTAGTACTACTCTCGCCCAAGCACGCTTAACTTCGGAGTTCTGATGGGATCCGGTGCTTTAGTGCAGATATGTTCGCATCCGACATGCAACTATCTATTTGTTCCTTATGCTTGCCCCTCCCGTGTCCATTGCCACATTTGCCTTGACAAGGGAGACGAGTTTAACACAAGAATTTCACCGCTCCCTCTCTACCCCGACAACACGAGCACCGCCACGACCTCTGTGACTTTTCCCACCGCGCTTGAAACCCAACGACGCCGCCCCTAGACACGTCAACAATGAGACGCAAGCTAAAACATATCACAAACGTCAAAAATAAGAAAACAAGTAAACGTCAAAAATAAGAAAACAAGGTCATATAGATCACGCTCCCGCGTCATCCTTGTCACGTGGCTAAAAAATATTTAAAAAGGGGAATGCAACACGAGGACTTCCCAGGAGGTATCCATCCTAGTACTACTCTCGCCCAAGCACGCTTAACTTCGGAGTTCTCATGGGAGCCGGTGATTTAGTGCTGGTATGATCGCATCCGACATGCAACTATCTATTTGTTCCTTATGCTTGTCCCTCCCGTGTCCATTGCCACATTTGCCTCGACAACACAGACGAGTTTAACACAATAATTTCACCGCTCCCTCTCTACCCCGACAACACGAGCACCACCACGACCTCTGTGACTTTTCCCACCGCGCTTGACACCCAATGACGCCGCCCCTAGACACGTCAACAATGAGACGCAAGCTAAAACATATCACAAACGTCAAAAATAAGAAAACTAGTAAACGTCAGAAATAAGAAAACGAGGTCATATAGATCACGCTCCCGCGTCATCCTTGTCACGTGGCGCAAAAATATTTAAAAAGGTGAATGCAAAATCAGGACTTCCCAGGAGGTCAGCCATCCTAGTACTACTCTCACCCAAGCACGCTTAACTTCGGGGTTCTGATGGGATCCGGCGCTTTAGTGCTGGTATGATCACATCTGACATGCAACTATCTATTTGTTCCATATGCTTGCCCCTCCCGTGTCCATTGCCACATTTGTCTTGACAACGGAGATGAGTTTAACACAAGAATTTCATCGCTTCCTCTCTACCCCGACAACACGAGCACCGCCACGACCTCTGTGACTTTTCTCACCGCGCTTGACACCCCACGACGCCGCCCCTAGACACGTCAACAATGAGACGCAAGCTAAAACATATCACAAAAGTCAAAAGAAAGAAAACTAGTAAACGTCAAAAATAAGAAAACGAGGTCATATAGATCACGCTCCCGCGTCATCCTTGTCACGTGGCGCAAAATTATTTAACACAAGAATTTCATCGCTCTCACTCTGCCCCGACAACACGAGCACCGCCACGACCTCTGTGACTTTTCCCACCACACTTGACACCCAACGACGCCGCCCCTAGACACGTGAACAATGAGACGCAAGTTAAAACATATCACAAACGTCAAAAATAAGAAAACTAGTAAACGTCAAAAATAAGAAAACGAGGTCATATAGATCACGCTCCCGCGTCATCCTTGTCACGTGGCGCAAAAATATTTAAAAAGGGGAATGCAACACGAGGACTTCCCAGGAGCTCACCCATCCTAGTACTACTCTCGCCCAAGCACGCTTAACTTCGGAGTTCTGATGGGATCCGGTGCTGTAGTGCTGGTATGATCGCATCCGACATGCAACTATCTATTTGTTCCTTATGCTTGCCCCTCCCGTGTCCATTGCCACATTTGCCTCGACAACGGAGACGAGTTTAACACAAGAATTTCACCGCTCCCTCTCTACCCCCAACACGAGCACCGCCACGACCTCTGTGACTTTTCCCGCCGCGCTTGACACCCAACGGCGCCGCCCCTAGACACGTCAACAATGAGACGCAAGCTAAAACATAGCACAAACGTCAAAAATAAGAAAACGAGGTCATATAGATCACGCTCCCGCGTCATCCTTGTCACATGGCGCAAAAATATTTAAAAAGGGGAATGCAACATGAGGACTTCCCAGGAGGTCACCATCCTAGTACTAGTCTCGCCCAAGCACGCTTAACTTCGGAGTTCTGATGGGATCCGGTGCTTTAGTCCTGGTATGATCGCATCCAACATGCAACTATCTATTTGTTCCTTATGCTTGCCCCTCCCGAGTCCATTGCCGCATTTTACTCGACAACAGAGACGAGTTTAACACAAGAATTTCACCGCTCCCTCTCTACCACGACAACACGAGCACCGCCACGACCTCTGTGACTTTTCCCACCGCGCTTGACACCCAACGGCGCCGCCCCTAGACACGTCAACAATGAGACGCAAGCTAAAACATAGCACAAACATCAAAAATAAGAAAACGAGGTCATATAGATCACGCTCCCGCGTCATCCTTGTCACATGGCGCAAAAATATTTAAAAAGGGGAATGCAACATGAGGACTTCCCAGGAGGTCACCATCCTAGTACTGGTCTCGCCCAAGCACGCTTAACTTCGGAGTTCTGATGGGATCCGGTGCTTTAGTGCTGGTATGATCGCATCCAACATGCAACTATCTATTTGTTCCATATGCTTGCCCCTCCCGAGTCCATTGCCCCATTTGCCTCGACAACGGAGACGAGTTTAACACAAGAATTTCACCGCTCCCTCTCTACCTCGAATACACGAGCACCACCACGACCTCTGTGACTTTTCCCACCGCGCTTGATACCCCACGGCGCCGCCCCTAGACACGTCAACAATGAGACGCAAGCTAAAACATAGCACAAATGTCAAAAATAAGAAAACTAGTAAACGTCAAAAATAAGAAAACGAGGTCATATAGATCACGCTCCCGCGTCATCCTTGTCACGTGGCGCAAAAATATTTAAAAAGACGAAAGCCACACGAGGACTTCCCAGGAGGTCACCCATCCTAGTACTACTCTCGTCCAAGCAAGCTTAACTTCGGAGTTCTCATGGGATCCGGTGCTTTAGTGCTGGTATGATCGCGTCCGACATGCAACTATCTATTTGTTCCTTATCCTTGCCCCTCCCGTGTCCATTGCCACATTTGCCTCGACAACGGAGACGAGTTTAACACAAGAATTTCACCGCTCCCTCTCTACCCCGACAACACGAGCACCGCCACGACCTCTGTGACTTTTCCCGCCGCGCTTGACACCCAACGACGCCGCCCCTAGACACGTCAACAATGAGACGCAAGCTAAAACATATCACAAAACGTCAAAAATAAGAAAACTAGTAAACGTCAAAAATAAGAAAACGAGGTCATATAGATCACGCTCCCGCGTCATCCTTGTCACGTGGCGCAAAAATATTTAAAAAGGGGAATGCAACACGAGGACTTCCCAGGAGGTCACCGATCCTAGTACTACTCTCTCCGAAGCACGCTTATCTTCGAAGTTCTGATGGGATCCGGTGCTTTAGTGCTGGTATGATCACATCCGACATGCAACTATCCATTTGTTCCTAATGCTTGCCCCTCCCGTGTCCATTGCCGCATTTGCCTCGACAACGGAGACGAGTTTAACACAAGAATTTCACCGCTCCCTCTCTACCCCGACAACACGAGCACCGCCACGACCTCTGTGACTTTTCCAACCGCGCTTGACACCCAACGACGCAGCCCCTAGACACGTCAACAATGAGACGCAAGCTAAAACATATCACAAACGTCAAAAATAAGAAAACTAGTAAACGTCACAAATAAGAAAATGAGGTCATATAGATCACGCTCCCGCGTCATCCTTGTCACGTGGTGCAAAAATATTTAAAAAGGGGAATGCAACACCGGGACTTCCCAGGAGGTCACCATCCTAGTACTACTCTCGCCCAAGAACGCTTAACTTCGGAGTTCTCATGGGATCCGGTGCTTTAGTGCTGGTATGATCGCATCCAACATGCAACTATCTATTTGTTCCTTATGCTTGCCCCTCCCGAGTCCATTGCCGCATTTTCCTCGACAACAGAGACGAGTTTAACACAAGAATTTCACCGCTCCCTCTCTACCCCGACAACACGAGCACCGCCACGACCTCTGTGACTTTTCCCACCGCGCTTGACACCCAACGGCGCCGCCCCTAGACACGTCAACAATGAGACGCAAGCTAAAACATAGCACAAACGTCAAAAATAAGAAAACGAGGTCATATAGATCACGCTCCCGCGTCATCCTTGTCACGTGGCGCAAAAATATTTAAAAAGGGGAATGCAACAGAGGACTTCCCAGGAGGTCACCCATCCTAGTACTACTCTCGCCCACGCACGATTAACTTCGGAGTTCTGATGGGACGCGGTGCTTTAGTGCTGGTATGATCGCGTCCGACATGTAACTATCTATTTGTTCCTTATGCTTGCCCCTCCCGTGTCCATTGCCACATTTTCCTCGACAACGGAGACGAGTTTAACACAAGAATTTCATCGCTCTCTCTCTCTACCCCGACAACACGAGCACCGCCACGACCTCTGTGAATTTTCCCACCGCGCTTGACACCCAACGACGCCGCCCCTAGACACGTCAACAATGAGACGCAAGCTAAAACATATCACAAACGTCAAAACTAAGAAAACTAGTAAACGTCACAAATAAGAAAATGAGGTCATATAGATCACGCTCCCGCTTCATCCTTGTCACGTGGCGCAAAAATATTTAAAAAGGGGAATGCAACACGGGGACTTCCCAGGAGATCACCATCCTAGTACTACTCTCGCCCAAGCACGCTTAACTTCGGAGTTCTCATGGGATCCGGTGCTTTAGTGCTGGTATGATCGCATCCAACATGCAACTATCTATTTGTTCCTTATGCTTGCCCCTCCCGAGTCCATTGCCGCATTTGCCTCGACAACGGAGACGAGTTTAACACAAGAATTTCACCGCTCCCTCTCTACCCCGACAACACGAGCACCGCCACGACCTCTGTGACTTTTCCCACAGCGCTTGACACCCAACGGCGCCGCCCCTAGACACGTCAACAATGAGACGCAAGCTAAAACATAGCACAAACGTCAAAAATAAGAAAACTAGTAAACGTCAAAAATAAGAAAACGAGGTCATATAGATCACGCTCCCGCGTCATCCTTGTCACGTGGCGCAAAAATATTTAAAAAGGGGAATGCAACACGAGGACTTCCCAGGACGTCACCCATCCTAGTACTACTCTCACCGAAGCACGCTTAACTTCGGAGTTCTCATAGGATCCGGTGCTTTAGTGGTGGTATGATCGCATCCGACATGCAACTATCTATTTGTTCCTTATGCTTGCCCCTCCCGTGTCCATTGCCACATTTGCCTCGACAACGGAGACGAGTTTAACACAAGAATTTCACCGCTCCCTCTCTACCCCGACAACACGAGCACCGCCACGACCTCTGTGACTTTTCCCACCGCGCTTGACACCCAACGACGCCGCCCCTAGACACGTCAACAATGAGACGCAAGCTAAAACATATCACAAACGTCAAAAATAAGAAAACTAGTAAACGTCAAAAATAAGAACACGAGGTCATATAGATCACGCTCCCGCGTCATCCTTGTCACGTGGCGCAAAAATATTTAAAAAGGGGAATGCAACACGAGGACTTCCCAGGAGGTCACCGATCCTAGTACTACTCTCTCCGAAGCACGCTTATCTTCGAAGTTCTGATGGGATCCGGTGCTTTAGTGCTGGTATGATCACATCCGACATGCAACTATCCATTTGTTCCTTATGCTTGCCCCTCCCGTGTCCATTGCCGCATTTGCCTCGACAACGGAGACGAGTTTAACACAAGAATTTCACCGCTCCCTCTCTACCCCGACAACACGAGCACCGCCACGACCTCTATGACTTTTCCAACCGTGCTTGACACCCAACGACGCCGCCCCTAGACACGTCAACAATGAGACGCAAGCTAAGACATATCACAAACGTCAAAAATAAGAAAACTAGTAAACGTCACAAATAAGAAAATGAGGTCATATAGATCACGCTCCCGCGTCATCCTTGTCACGTGGTGCAAAAATATTTAAAAAGGGGAATGCAACACCGGGACTTCCTAGGAGGTCACCCATCCTAGTACTACTCTCGCCCAAGCACGATTAACTTCGGAGTTCTCATGGGATCCGGTGCTTTAGTGCTGGTATGATCGCATCCAACATGCAACTATCTATTTGTTCCTTATGCTTGCCCCTCCCGAGTCCATTGCCGCATTTGCCTCGACAACGGAGACGAGTTAAACACAAGAATTTCACCGCTCCCTCTCTACCCCGACAACACGAGCACCGCCACGACCTCTGTGACTTTTCCCACCGCGCTTGACACCCAACGGCGCCGCCCCTAGACACGTCAACAATGAGACGCAAGCTAAAACATAGCACAAACGTCAAAAATAAGAAAACTAGTAAACGTCAAAAATAAGAAAACGAGGTCATATAGATCACGCTCCCGCGTCATCCTTGTCACGTGGCGCAAAAATATTTAAAAAGGGGAATGCAACACGAGGACTTCCCAGGACGTCACCCATCCTAGTACTACTCTCACCGAAGCACGCTTAACTTCGGAGTTCTCATGGGAACCGGTGCTTTAGTGGTGGTATGATCGCATCCGACATGCAACTATCTATTTGTTCCTTATGCTTGCCCCTCCCGTGTCCATTGCCACATTTGCCTCGACAACGGAGACGAGTTTAACACAAGAATTTCACCGCTCCCTCTCTACCCCGACAACACGAGCACCGCCACGACATCTGTGACTTTTCCCACCGCGCTTGACACCCAACGACGCCGCCCCTAGACACGTCAACAATGAGACGCAAGATAAAACATATCACAAACGTCAAAAATAAGAAAACTAGTAAACGTCAAAAATAAGAACACGAGGTCATATAGATCACGCACCCGCGTCATCCTTGTCACGTGGCACAAAAATATTTAAAAAGGGGAATGCAACACGAGGACTTCCCAGGAGGTCACCGATCCTAGTACTACTCTCTCCGAAGCACGCTTATCTTCGGAGTTCTGATGGGATCCAGTGCTTTAGTGCTGGTATGATCGCGTCCGACATGCAACTATCTATTTGTTCCTTATGAATGCCCCTCTCGTATCCATTGCCAGATTTGCCTCGACAACGGAGACGAGTTGAACACAAGAATTTCACCGCTCCCTCTCTAACCCGACAACACGAGCACCGCCACGACCTCCGTGACTTTTCCCACCGCGCTTGACACCCAACGACGCCCCCTAGACACGTCAACAATGAGACGCAAGCTAAAACATATCAGAAACGTCAAAAATAAGAAAACTAGTAAACGTCAAAAATAAGAAAACGAGGTCATATAGATCACGCTCCCGCGTCATCCTTGTCACGTGGCGCAAAAATATTTAAAAAGGGGAATGCAACACGAGGACTTCCTAAGAGGTCACCCATCCTAGTACTACTCTCCCCCAAGCACGCTTAACTTCAGAGTTCTGATCGGATCCGGTGCTTTAGTGCTCGTATGATCGCATCCGACATGCAACTACCTATTTGTTCCTTATGCTTGCCCCTCGCGTGTCCATTGCCACATTTCGCTCGGCAACGGAGACGAGTTTAACACAAGAATTTCACCGCTCCCTCTCTACCCCAACAACACGAGCACCGCCACGACCTCCGTGACTTTTACCACCGCGCTTGACACCCAACGACGCCTCCCCTAGACACGTCAACAATGTGACGCAAGCTAAAACATATCACAAACGTCAAAAATAAGAAAACTAGTAAACGTCAAAAATAAGAAAACGAGGTCATATAGATCTCACTCCCGCGTCATCCTTGTCACGTGGCGCAAAAATATTTAAAAAGGGGAATGCAACACGAGGACTTCCCAGGAGGTCACCCATCATAGTACTAATCTCGCCCAAGCACGCTTAACTTCAAAGTTATGATGGGATCCGGTGCTTTAGTGCTGGTATGATCGCATCCGACATGCAACTATCTATTTGTTCCTTATGCTTGCCTCTCCCGTGTCCATTGCCACATTTGCCTCGACAACGGAGACGAGTTTAACACAAGAATTTCACCGCTCCCTCTCTACCCCAACAACACGAGCACCGCCACGACCTCTGTGACTTTTCCCACCGCGCTTGACACCCAACGACGCCGCCCATAGACACGTCAACAATGAGACGCAAGCTAAAACATATCACAAAACGTCAAAAATAATAAAATTAGTAAACGTCAAAAATAAGAAAACGAGGTCATATAGATCACGTTCTCGCGTCATCCTTGTCATGTGGCGCAAAAATATTTAAAAAGGGGAATGCAACACGAGGACTTCCCAGGAGGTCACCCATCATAGTACTAATCTCGCCCAAGCACGCTTAACTTCAAAGTTATGATGGGATCCGGTGCTTTAGTGCTGGTATGATCGCATCCGACATGCAACTATCTATTTGTTCCTTATGCTTGCCTCTCCCGTGTCCATTGCCACATTTGCCTCGACAACCAAGACGAGTTTAACACAAGAATTTCACCGCTCCCTCTCTACCCCAATAACACGAGCACCGCCACGACCTCTGTGACTTTTCCCACCGCGCTTGACACCCAACGACGCCGCCCCTAGACACGTCAACAATGAGACGCAAGCTAAAACATATCACAAAACGTCAAAAATAATAAAATTAGTAAACGTCAAAAATAAGAAAACGAGGTTATATAGATCACGTTCCCGCGTCATCCTTGTCACGTGGCGCAAAAATATTTAAAAAGGGGAATGCAACACGAGGACTTCCCAGGAGGTCACCCATCCTAGTACTACTCTCGCCCAAGCAAGCTTAACTTCGGAGTTCTTATGGGATCCGATGCTTTAGTGCTGGTATGATTGCATCCAACATGCAACTATCTGTTTGGTCCTTATGCTTGCCCCTCCCGTGTCCATTGCCGCATTTGCGTCGACAACGGAGACGAGTTTGACAGAAGAATTTCACCGCTCCCTCTCTACCCCGGCAACACGAGCACCGCCACGACCTCTGTGACTTTTCCCACCGCGCTTGACACCCAACGACGCCGCCCCTAGACATGTCAACAATGAGACACAAGCTAAAACATATCACAAACATCAAAAATAGGAAAACTAGTAAACTTCAAAAATAAGAAAACGAGGTCATATAGATCACGCTCCCGCGTCATCCTTGTCACGTGGCGCAAAAATATTTAAAAAGTCGAATGAAACACGCAGACTTCCCAGGAGGTCACCCATCCTAGTACTACTCTCGCCCAAGCACGCTTAACTTCGGAGTTCTAATGGGATCCGATGCTTTAGTGATGGTATGATTGCATTCGACATGCAACTATCTATTTGTTCCTTATGCTTGCCCCTCCCGTGTCCATTGCCGCATTTGCCTCGACAACGGAGACGAGTTTAACACAAGAATTTCACCGCTCCCTCTCTACCCCGACAACACGAGCACCGCCACGACCTCTGTGACTTTTCCCACCGCGCTTGACACGCAACGACGCAGCCCCTAGACATGTCAACAATGAGACACAAGCTAAAACATATCACAAACGTCAAAAGTAAGAAAACTAGTAAACGTCAAAAATAAGAAAACGAGGTCATATAGATCACGCTCCCGCGTCATCCTTGTCACGTGGCGCAAAAATATTTAAAAAGTGGAATGCAACGCGCAGACTTCCAAGGAGGTCACCCATCCTAGTACTACTCTTGCCCAAGCACGCTTAACTTCGGAGTTCTAATGGGATCCGGTGCTTTAGTGCTGGTATGATCACGTCCGACATGCAACTATCTATGTGTTCCTTATGCTTGCCCCTCCCGTGTCCATTGCCGCATTTGCCTCGACAACGGAGACGAGCTTAACACAAGAAATTCATCGCTCCCTCTCTACCCCGACAACACGAGCACCGCCACGACCTCTGTGACTTTTCCCACCGCGCTTGACACCCAACGATGCCGCCCCTAGACACGTCAACAATGAGACGCAAGCTAAAACATATCACAAACGTCAAAAATAAGAAAACTAGTAAACGTCAAAAATAAGAAAACGAGGTCATATAGATCACGCTCCCGCGTCATCCTTGTCACGTGGCGCAAAAATATTTAAAAAGGGGAATGCAACACGCGGACTTCCCAGGAGGTCACCCATCCTAGTACTACTCTCGCCCTTAGCACGCTTAACTTCGGACTTTTGATGGGATCCGGTGCATTAGTGCTGGTATGATCGCGTCCGACATGCAACTATCTATTTGTTCCTTATGCTTGCCCCTCCCGTCTCCATTGCCACATTTGCCTCGACAACAGAGACGAGCTTAACACAAGAATTTCACCGCTGCCTCTCTACCCCGACAACACGAGCACCGCCACAACCTCTGTGACTTTTCCCACAGCGCTTGACACCCAACGACGCGGCCCCTAGACACGTCAACAATGAGACGCAAGCTAAAACATATCACAAACGTCAAAAATAAGAAAACGAGGTCATATAGATCACGCTCCCGCGTCATCCTTGTCACGTGGCGCAAAAAGATTTAAAAAGGGGATTGCAACACGAGGACTTCCCAGGAGGTCACCATCCTAGTACTACTCTTGCCCAAGCATGCTTAACTTCGGAGTTCTAATGGGATCCGGTGCTTTAGCGCTGGTATGATCACGTCCGACATGCAACTATCTATGTGTTCCTTATGCTTGCCCCTCCCGTGTCCATTGCCACATTTGCCTCGACAACGGAGACGAGCTTAACACAAGAAATTCATCGCTCCCTCTCTACCCCGACAACACGAGCACCGCCACGACCTCTGTGACTTTTCCCACCGCGCTTGACACCCAACGATGCCGCCCCTAGACACGTCAACAATGAGACGCAAGCTAAAACATATCACAAACGTCAAAAATAAGAAAACTAGTAAACGTCAAAAATAAGAAAACGAGGTCATATAGATCACGCTCCCGCGTCATCCTTGTCACGTGGCGCAAAAATATTTAAAAAGGGGAATGCAACACGAGGACCTCCCAGGAGGTCCCCATCCTAGTACTACTCTTGCCCAAGCACGCTTAACTTCGGAGTTCTGATGGGATCCGGTGCTTTAGGGCTGGTATGATCGCGTCCGACATGCAACTATCTATTTGTTCCTTATGCTTGCCCCTCCCGTGTCCATTGCCACATTTGCCTCGACAACGGAGACAAGTTTAACACAAGAATTTCAGCGCTCCCTCTCTACCCCAACAACACGAGCACCGCCACGACCTCTGTGACTTTTCCCACCGCGCTTGACACCCAACGACGCCGCCCCTAGACACGTCAACAATGAGACGCAAGCTAAAACATATCACGAAATGTCAAAAATAAGAAAACTAGTAAACGTAAAAAATAAGAAAACGAGGTCAAATAGATCACGCTCCCACGTCATCCTTGTCACGTGGCGCAAAAATATTTAAAAAGGGGAATGCAACACGAGGACTTCCCAGGAGGTCACCCATCATAGTACTAATCTCGTCCAAGCACGCTTAACTTCAAAGTTATGATGGGATCCGGTGCTTTAGTGCTGGTATGATCGCATCCGACATGCAACTATCTATTTGTTCCTTATGCTTGCCTCTCCCGTGTCCATTGCCACATTTGCCTCAACAACGGAGACGAGTTTAACACAAGAATTTCACCGCTCCCTCTTGTTGGAATTATGCCCTAGAGGCAATAATAAATGTATAGTTATTATTATAATTCCTGTATCAAGATAATAGTTTATTATCCATGCTATAATTGTATTGAATGAAGACTCATTTACATGTGTGGATACATAGACAAAACACCGTCCCTAGCATGCCTCTAGTTGGCTAGCCAGTTGATCGATGATAGTCAGTGTCTTCTGATTATGAACAAGGTGTTGTTGCTTGATAACTGGATCACGTCATTGGGAGAATCACGTGATGGACTAGACCCAAACTAATAGACGTAGCATGTTGATCGTGTCATTTTGTTGCTACTGTTTTCTGCGTGTCAAGTATTTATTCCTATGACCATGAGACCATATAACTCACTGACACCGGATGAATGCTTTGTGTGTATCAAACGTCGCAACGTAACTGGGTGACTATAAAGATGCTCTACAGGTATCTCCGAAGGTGTTAGTTGAGTTAGTATGGATCAAGACTGGGATTTGTCACTCCGTGTGACGGAGAGGTATCTCGGGGCCCACTCGGTAATACAACATCACACACAAGCCTTGCAAGCAATGTAACTTAGTGTAAGTTGCGGGATCTTATATTACGGAACGAGTAAAGAGACTTGCCGGTAAACGAGATTGAAATAGGTATACGGATACTGACGATCGAATCTCGGGCAAGTAACATACCGAAGGACAAAGGGAATGATATACGGGATTATACGAATCCTTGGCACTGAGGTTCAAATGATAAGATCTTCGTAGAATATGTAGGATCCAATATGGGCATCCAGGTCCCGCTGTTGGATATTGACCGAGGAGTCTCTCGGGTCATGTCTACATAGTTCTCGAACCCGCAGGGTCTGCACACTTAAGGTTCGACGTTGTTTTATGCGTATTTGAGTTATATGGTTGGTTACCGAATGTTGTTCGGAGTCCCGGATGAGATCACGGACGTCACGAGGGTTTCCGGAATGGTCCGGAAACGAAGATTGATATATAGGATGACCTCATTTGATTACCGGAAGGTTTTCGGAGTTACCGGGAATGTACCGGGAATGACGAATGGGTTCCGGGAGTTCACCGGGGGGGGGGGGGCAACCCACCCCGGGGAAGCCCATAGGATTTTGGGGAGACACACCAGCCCTTAGTGGGCTGGTGGGACTGCCCCAAGGGAGCCTATGCGCCAAGATAAGAAAATCAAAGGAAAAGAAAAAAAGGAGGGAGAAGTGGGAAGGGAGGGGGACTCCTCCCACCAAACCAAGTCCAACTCGGTTTGGGGGGGGGGGAGTCCTCCCCCCCTTGGCTCGGCCGACCCCTTGGGAGTCCCTTGGACCCCAAGGCAAGGTCCCCCTCCCTCCTCCTATATATATGGGGCTTTTAGGGCAGATTTGAGACGACTTTCTCACGGCTGCCCGACCACATACCTCCATAGTTTTTCCTCTAGATCGTGTTTCTGCGGAGCTCGGGCGGAGCCCTGCTGAGACGAGATCATCACCAACCTCGGGAGCGCCGTCACGCTGCCGGAGAACTCTTCTACCTCTCCGTCTCTCTTGCTGGATCAAGAAGGCCGAGATCATCGTCGAGCTGTACGTGTGCTGAACGCGGAGGTGCCGTCCGTTCGGTACTAGATCGTGGGACTGATCGCGGGATTATTCGCGGGGCGGATCGAGGGACGTGAGGACGTTCCACTACATCAACCGCGTTCTCTAACGCTTCTGCTGTACGATCTACAAGGGTACATAGATCACTCATCCCCTCTCGTAGATGGACATCACCGTGATAGGTCTTCGTGCGCGTAGGAAATTTTTTGTTTCCCATGCGACGTTCCCCAACAGTGGTATCAGAGCTAGGTTCATGCGTAGATGTCTTCTCGAGTAGAACACATAAGGTTTTGTGGGCGGTGATGTGCGTTTTGCTGACCTCCTTAGTCTTTTCTTGATTCCGCGGTATTGTTGGATTGAAGCGGCTTGGACCGACATTACTCGTACGCTTACGAGAGACTGGTTTCATCGTTACGAGTAACCCCCTTTGCTCAAAGATGACTGGCAAGTGTCGGTTTCTCCAACTTTAGTTGAATCGGATTTGACCGAGGAGGTCCTTGGATGAGGTTAAATAGCAACTCATATATCTCCGTTGTGGTGTTTGCGTAAGTAAGATGCGATCCTACTAGATACCCTTGGTCACCACGTAAAACATGCAACAACAAAATTAGAGGACGTCTAACTTGTTTTTGCAGGGTATGATTGTGATGTGATATGGCCAACGATGTGATGTGATATATTGGATGTATGAGATGATCATGTTGTAATAGAAATATCGACTTGCACGTCGATGGTACGGCAACCGGCAGGAGCCATAGGGTTGTCTTTATACTAACATATGTGCTTGCAGATGCGTTTACTATTTTGCTAGGATGTAGCTTTAGTAGTAATAGCATAAGTAGCACGACAACCACGATGGCAACACGTTGATGGATGATCATGGTGTGGCGCCGGTGACAAGAAGATCGTGCCGGTGCTTTGGTGATGGAGATCAAGAAGCACGTGATGAAGGCCATATCATGTCACTTATGAATTGCATGTGATGTTAATCCTTTTATGCACCTTATTTTGCTTAGAACGACGGTAGCATTATGAGGTGATCTCTCACTAAAATTTCAAGACAAAATTGTGTTCTCCCCGACTGTGCACCGTTGCTACAGTTCGTCGTTTCGAGACACCACGTGATGATCGGGTGTGATAGACTCAACGTTCACATACAACGGGTACAAAACAGTTGCACACGCGAAACACTCGGGTTAAGCTTGACGAGCCTAGCATGTGCAGACATGGCCTCGGAACACATGAGACCGAAAGGTCGATCATGAATCATATAGTTGATATGATTAGCATAGGGATGCTTACCACTGAAACTACTCTCGACTCACGTGATGATCGGACTTGGGATAGTGTAAGTGGATCATGAACCACTGAAATGACTAGAGAGATGTACTTTTTGAGTGGGAGTTTAGCATATAATTTGATTAAGTTGAACTCTAATTATCTTGAACATAGTCTAAGTCCACTTTGAATATATTTGTGTTGTAGATCATGGCTCACGCAAGTGTCATCCTCAATTTTAATACGTTCCTAGAGAAAGCTAAGTTGAAAGATGATGGAAGCAACTTTGTAGACTGGGCTCGTAATCTTAAGCTAATCTTACAAGCTGGAAAGAAGGATTATGTCCTTAATGCTGCGCTAGGAGATGAACCACCCGCTACGGCTGATCAGGATGTTAAGAACGCTTGGTTAGCGCGTAAGGAGGACTACTCAATAGTTCAATGTGCAGTCTTGTATGGCTTGGAACCGGGACTTCAACGTCGCTTTGAGCGTCATGGAGCATTTGAGATGTTCCAGGAGTTGAAGTTTATCTTTCAGAAGAACGCCCGGATCGAGAGGTATGAGACCTCCGATAAATTCTATGCTTGCAAGATGGAGGAAAACTCGTCTGTTAGTGAACATGTGCTCAAAATGTCTGGGTACTCAAACCGTCTAGCTGAATTGGGGATTGAACTCCCGCAAGAAGCTATCACTGACAGAATCCTTCAATCACTGCCGCCAAGCTATAAAGGCTTTGTGTTGAACTACAACATGCAAGGGATGAACAAGTCTCCTGGCGAGTTGTTTGCGATGCTGAAAGTCGCAGAGTCTGAACTCCGTAAAGAGCATCAAGTGTTGATGGTGAGCAAGACCACTAGTTTCAAGGAAAACGGCAAAGGCAAGAAGGGCAATTCGAAGAAGAGCGGCAAGCCTGTTGCCAATCCGCCGAAGAAACCCAAAGCTGGACGTAAGCCTGAAACAGAGTGCTTCTATTGCAAGGGTATGGGTCACTGGAAGCGCAATTGCCCCAAGTATCTGGCAGATAAGAAGGCGGGCAAAGAAAAATCAGGTATATTTGATATACATGTTATTGATGTGTACTTAACCGGCTCTCGTAGTAGTGCCTGGGTATTCGATACCGGTTCTGTTGCTCACATTTGCAACTCGAAGCAGGAACTGCGGAATAGACGAAGGCTGGCGAAAGACGAAGTGACGATGCGCGTAGGAAACGGTTCCAAGGTTGATGCAATCGCCGTCGGCACAGTGTCACTTCAACTACCATCGGGATTAGTGATGAACTTAAATCATTGTTATTTACTGCCTGCGTTGAGCATGAACATTATATCTGGATCTTGTTTATTGCAAGACGGTTACTCTTTTAAGTCTGAGAATAATGGTTGTTCTATTTCTATGAGTAACATCTTTTATGGTCATGCACCGAATGTGAGAGGATTGTTCATATTGAATCTCGATAGCGATACACATATACATAACATTGAGACCAAAAGAGTTAGAGTAAACAATGATAGCGCCATATTTTTGTGGCACTGCCGCTTGGGTCATATTGGTGTAAAGCGCATGAAGAAACTCCATGTTGATGGACTTTTCGAGTCACTTGACTTTGATTCACTTGACACGTGCGAACCATGCCTCATGGGCAAGATGACTAAGACTCCGTTCTCCGGAACAATGGAGCGTGCAAGTGACTTGTTGGAAATCATACATACCGATGTGTGTGGTCCGATGAGCGTGGAGGCGCGCGGCGGATATCGTTATTTTCTCACCTTCACTGACGATTTAAGTAGATATAGTTATGTCTACTTGATGAAACACAAGTCTGAAACATTTGAAAAGTTCAAGGAATTTCAGAGTGAAGTGGAAAATCATCGTAACAAGAAGATCAAGTTCCTACGGTCTGATCGTGGGGGTGAATATCTGAGTTTCGAGTTTGGTGCTCACTTAAGACAATGTGGAATTGTTTCGCAGTTAACACCGCCTGGAACACCACAGCGTAATGGTGTGTCCGAACGTCGTAATCGTACTTTGTTAGAGATGGTGCGATCTATGATGTCTCTTACTGATTTGCCGTTGTCGTTTTGGGGTTATGCATTAGAAACAGCTGCATTCACTTTAAATAGGGCACCATCAAAATCCGTTGAGACGACACCATACGAATTGTGGTATGGCAAAAGACCAAAGTTGTCGTTTCTTAAAGTTTGGGGATGTGATGCTTATGTCAAAAAGCTTCAGCCTGAAAAGCTGGAACCCAAAGCGGAAAGGTGCGTCTTCATAAGTTACCCAAAAGAGACAGTTGGGTATACCTTCTATCTCAAATCCGAAGGCAAAGTGTTTGTTGCTAAGAACGAAACTTTTCTCGAGAAGGAGTTTTTCTCGAGAGAATTGAGTGGGAGGAAGATAGAACTTGACGAGGTTGTCGAACCTCTCATCCCTCTGGATGGTGGCGCAGGGCAAGGGGAAACCTCTGTCATTGCGACGCCAGTTGAGGAGGAAGTTAATGATGATGATCATGAAACTCCAGTTCAAGTTTCTGTTGAACCACGCAGGTCGACGAGATCACGCGCTGCTCCAGAGTGGTACGGTAATCCCGTCTTATCAATCATGTTGTTGGACAACAATGAACCTGCAAATTATGAAGAAGCAATGGTGGGCCCAGATTCCAACAAATGGCTAGAAGCCATGAAATCCGAGATAGGATCCATGTATGAGAACAAAGTGTGGACTTTGGAGATACTACCTGAGGGCCGCAAGGCTATTCAGAACAAATGGATCTTTAAGAAGAAGACGGACGCTGACGGTAATGTGACCGTTTATAAAGCTCGACTTGTGGCAAAGGGTTTTTCACAAGTTCCAGGAGTTGACTACGATGAGACCTTCTCACCCGTAGCGATGCTTAAGTCCGTTAGAATCATGTTAGCAATAGCTGCATTTTTCGATTATGAAATTTGGCAGATGGATGTCAAAACGGCGTTCCTTAACAGTTTCCTTAAGGAAGAGTTGTATATGATGCAACCCGAAGGTTTTGTCGATCCTAAAAATGCTGACAAGGTGTGCAAGCTCCAGCGATCCATTTATGGACTGGTGCAAGCATCTCGGAGTTGGAACAAACGCTTTGATGAGGTGATCAAAGCATTTGGGTATATACAAGTGGTTGGAGAATCTTGTATTTACAAGAAAGTGAGTGGGAGCTCTGTGGCGTTTCTAATATTATATGTGGATGAGATATTACTGATTGGAAACAACGTAGAGTTGTTGGAGAGCATAAAAGGTTACTTGAATAAAAGTTTCTCTATGAAGGACCTGGGAGAAGCTGCTTACATTCTAGGCATTAAGATCTATAGGGATAGATCAAAACGCCTGATAGGACTTTCACAAAGCACATACCTTGATAAAGTTTTGAAGAGGTTCAAAATGGAACAGTCCAAGAAAGGGTTCTTGCTAGTGTTACAAGGTACGAGATTGAGTAAGACTCAGTGCCCAGCAACTGATGAAGATAGAGAGCATATGCGCTCCGTCCCCTATGCTTCAGCCATAGGCTCTATCATGTATGCAATGCTGTGCACTAGACCTGATGTTAGCCTGGCCATAAGTATGGCAGGTAGGTTCCAGAGTAATCCAGGAGTGGATCACTGGACGGCGGTCAAGAATATCCTGAACTACCTGAAAAGGACTAAGGAGATGTTTCTCGTGTATGGAGGTGACGAAGAGCTCACCGTAAAAGGTTACGTCGATGCAAGCTTTGACACAGATCCGGACGACTCTAAGTCGCAAACCGGATACGTATTTATTCTTAATGGGGGTGCAGTAAGCTGGTGCAGTTCCAAGCAAAGTGTCGTAGCAGATTCTACATGTGAAGCAGAGTACATGGCTGCCTTGGAGGCAGCTAAGGAGGGTGTCTGGATGAAGTAGTTCATGACGGATCTTGGAGTGGTGCCAAGTGCACTGGATCCAATAACCTTGTTCTGTGACAACACTGGTGCCATTGCCTTAGCAAAGGAACCAAGGTTTCACAAGAAGACCAGACACATCAAACGACGCTTCAACCTCATCCGCGACTACGTCAAGGAGGAGGACGTAAATATATGCAAAGTGCACACGGATCTGAATGTAGCGGACCCGCTGACTAAACCTCTTCCACGGCCAAAGCATGATCGACACCAGAACTGTATGGGTGTTAGATTTATTACAATGTAAATCACATGGTGATGTGAGGGCTGGATTATTGACTCTAGTGCAAGTGGGAGACTGTTGGAATTATGCCCTAGAGGCAATAATAAATGTATAGTTATTATTATAATTCCTGTATCAAGATAATAGTTTATTATCCATGCTATAATTGTATTGAATGAAGACTCATTTACATGTGTGGATACATAGACAAAACACCGTCCCTAGCATGCCTCTAGTTGGCTAGCCAGTTGATCGATGATAGTCAGTGTCTTCTGATTATGAACAAGGTGTTGTTGCTTGATAACTGGATCACGTCATTGGGAGAATCACGTGATGGACTAGACCCAAACTAATAGACGTAGCATGTTGATCGTGTCATTTTGTTGCTACTGTTTTCTGCGTGTCAAGTATTTATTCCTATGACCATGAGACCATATAACTCACTGACACCGGAGGAATGCTTTGTGTGTATCAAACGTCGCAACGTAACTGGGTGACTATAAATATGCTCTACAGGTATCTCCGAAGGTGTTAGTTGAGTTAGTATGGATCAAGACTGGGATTTGTCACTCCGTGTGACGGAGAGGTATCTCGGGGCCCACTCGGTAATACAACATCACACACAAGCCTTGCAAGCAATGTAACTTAGTGTAAGTTGCGGGATCTTGTATTACGGAACGAGTAAAGAGACTTGCCGGTAAACGAGATTGAAATAGGTATACGGATACTGACGATCGAATCTCGGGCAAGTAACATACTGAAGGACAAAGGGAATGGCATACGGGATTATACGAATCCTTGGCACTGAGGTTCAAACGATAAGATCTTCGTAGAATATGTAGGATCCAATATGGGCATCCAGGTCCCGCTGTTGGATATTGACCGAGGAGTCTCTCGGGTCATGTCAACATAGTTCTCGAACCCGCAGGGTCTGCACACTTAAGGTTCGACGTTGTTTTATGCGTATTTGAGTTATATGGTTGGTTACCGAATGTTGTTCGGAGTCCCGGATGAGATCACGGACGTCACGAGGGTTTCCGGAATGGTCCGGAAACGAAGATTGATATATAGGATGACCTCATTTGATTACCGGAAGGTTTTCGGAGTTACCGGGAATGTACCGGGAATGACGAATGGGTTCCGGGAGTTCACCGGGGGGGGGGGGGGGGGCAACCCACCCCGGGGAAGCCCATAGGCTTTTGGGGAGACACACCAGCCCTTAGTGGGCTGGTGGGACTGCCCCAAGGGAGCCTATGCGCCAAGATAAGAAAATCAAAGGAAAAGAAAAAAAAGGAGGGAGAAGTGGGAAGGGAGGGGGACTCCTCCCACCAAACCAAGTCCAACTCGGTTTGGGGGGGAGTCCTCCCCCCCTTGGCTCGGCCGACCCCTTGGGAGTCCCTTGGACCCCAAGGCAAGATCCCCCTCCCTCCTCCTATATATATGGGGCTTTTAGGGCAGATTTGAGACGACTTTCTCACGGCTGCCCGACCACATACCTCCATAGTTTTTCCTCTAGATCGTGTTTCTGCGGAGCTCGGGCGGAGCCCTGCTGAGACGAGATCATCACCAACCTCCGGAGCACCGTCACGCTGCCGGAGAACTCTTCTACCTCTCCGTCTCTCTTGCTGGATCAAGAAGGCCAAGATCATCGTCGAGCTGTACGTGTGCTGAACGCGGAGGTGCCGTCCGTTCGTTACTAGATCGTGGGACTGATCGCGGGATTGTTCGCGGGGTGGTTCGAGGGACGTGAGGACGTTCCACTACATCAACCGCGTTCTCTAACGCTTCTGCTGTACGATCTACAAGGGTACGTAGATCACTCATCCCCTCTTGTAGATGGACATCACCATGATAGGTCTTCGTGCGCGTAGGAAAATTTTTGTTTCCCATGCGACGTTCCCTAACACCTCTCTACCCCAACAACACGAGCACCGCCACGACCTCTGTGACTTTTCCCACCGCGCTTGACACCCAACGACGCCGCCCCTAGACACGTCAACAATGAGACGCAAGCTAAAACATATCACAAAACGTCAAAAATAATAAAACTAGTAAACGTCAAAAATAAGAAAACGAGGTCATATAGATCACGTTCCCGCGTGATCCTTGTCACGTGGCGCAAACATATTTAAAAAGGGGAATGCAACACGAGGACTTCCCAGGAGGTCACCCATCCTAGTACTACTCTCGCCCAAGCAAGCTTAACTTCGGAGTTCTGATGGGATCCGATGCTTTAGTGCTGGTATGATTGCATCCAACATGCAACTATCTATTTGGTCCTTATGCTTGCCCCTCCCGTGTCCATTGCCGCATTTGCGTCGACAACGGAGACGAGTTTAACACAAGAATTTCACCGCTCTCTCTCTACCCCGGCAACACGAGCACCGCCACGACCTCTGTGAATTTTCCCACCGCGCTTGACACCCAACGACGCCGCCCCTAGACATGTCAACAATGAGACACAAGCTAAAACATATCACAAACGTCAAAAATAGGAAAACTAGTAAACGTCAAAAATAAGAAAACGAGGTCATATAGATCACGCTCCCGCGTCATCCTTGTCACGTGGCGCAAAAATATTTAAAAAGTGGAATGCAACACGCAGTCTTCCGAGGAGGTCACCCATCCTAGTACTACTCTTGCCCAAGCACGCTTAACTTCGGAGTTCTGATGGGATACGGTGCTTTAGTGCTGGTATGATCACGTCCGACATGCAACTATCTATGTGTTCCTTATGCTTGCCCCTCCCGTGTCCATTGCCGCATTTGCCTCGACAACGGAGAAGAGCTTAACACAAGAATTTCATCGCTCCCTCTCTACCCCGACAACACGAGCACCGCCACGACCTCTGTGAGTTTTCCCACCGCGCTTGACACCCAACGACGCCGCCCCTAGACACGTCAACAATGAGACGCAAGCTAAAACATATCACAAACGTCAAAAATAAGAAAACTAGTAAACGTCAAAAATAAGAAAACGAGGTCATATAGATCACGCTACCGCGTCATCCTTGTCACGTGGCGCAAAAATATTTAAAAAGGGGAAAGCAACACGCGGACTTCCCAGGAGGTCACCCATCCTAGTACTACTCTTGCCCAAGCATGCTTAACTTCGAAGTTCTGATGGGATCCGATGCTTTAGTGCTGGTATGATCGCGTCCGACATGCAACTATCTATTTGTTCCTTATGCTTGCCCCTCCCGTGTCCATTGCCACATTTACCTCGACAATGGAGACGAGTTTAACACAAGAATTTCACCGCTCCCTCTCTACCCCGAAAACACGAGCACCACCACGACCTCCGTGACTTTTCCCACCGCGCTTGACACCCAACGATGCCGCCCCTAGACACGTCAACAATGAGACGCAAGCTAAAACATATCACAAACGTCAAAAATAAAAAAACTAGTAAACGTCAAAAATAAGAAAACGAGGTCATATAGATCACGCTACCGCGTCATCCTTGTCACGTGGCGCAAAAATATTTAAAAAGGCACCGCCACGACCTCCGTGACTTTTCCCACCGCGCTTGACACCCAACGACGGCGCCCCTAGACACGTCAACAATGAGACGCAAGCTAAAACATATCACAAACGTCAAAAATAAAAAAACTAGTAAACTTCAAAAATAAGAAAACGAGGTCATATAGATCACGCTACCGCGTCATCCTTGTCACGTGGCGCAAAAATATTTAAAAAGGGGAATGCAACACGCGGACTTCCCACGAAGTCACCCATCCTAGTACTACTCTCGCCCGAGCACGCTTAACTTGGGAGTTTTGATGGGATCCGGTGCTTTAGTGCTGGTATGATCGTGTCCAACATTCAACTATCTATGTGTTCCTTATGCTTGCCCCTCCCGTGTCCATTGCCACATTTGCCGCGACAACGGAGACGAGTTTAACACAATAATTTCACCGCTCCCTCTCTACCCCAACAACACGAGCACCGCCACGACCTGTGTGACTTTGCCCACCGCGCTTGACACCCAACGACGCCGCCCCTAGACACGTCAACAATGAGACGCAAGCTAAAACATATCACAAACGTCAAAAATAAGAAAACTAGTAAACGTCAAAAATAAGAAAACGAGGTCATATAGATCACGCTCCCGCGTCATCCTTGTCACGTGGCGCAAAAATATTTAAAAAGGGGAATGCAACACGCGGACTTACCAGGAGGTCACCCATCCTAGTACTACTCTCCCCCAAGCACGCTTAACTTCAGAGTTCTGTTGGGATCCGGTGCTTTAGTGCTCGTATTATGGTGTTCGACATGCAACTATCTATTTGTTCCTTATGCTTGCCCCTCCTGTGTCCATTGCCATATTTGCCTCGACAACGGAGACGAGCTTAACACAAGAATTTCACCGCTCCCTTTCTACCCCGACAACACGAGCACCGCCACGACCTCTGTGACTTTTCCCACCGCGCTTGACACCCAACGACGCCGCCCCCAGACACGTCAACAATGAGACGCAATCTAAAACATATCACAAACGTGAAAAATAAGAAAACTAGAAAGGGCAATGCAGCACGAGGACTTCCCAGGAGGTCACCCATCCTAGTACTACTCTCGCCCAAGCACGCTTAGCTTCGGAGTTCTGATGGGATCCCGTGCTTTAGTGCTGGTATGATCGCATCCGACATGCAAGTATCTATTTGTTCCTTATGCTTGCCCCTCCCGTGTCCATTGCCACATTTTCCTCGACAACGTAGACGAGTTTAACACAAGAATTTCACCGCTCCCTCTCTACCCCGACAACTCGAGCACCGGCACGACCTCTGTGACTTTTCCCACCGCGCTTGATACCCAACGACGCCTCCCCTAGACACGTCAACAATGAGACGCAAGCTAAAACATATCACAAACGTCAAAAATAAGAAAACTAGTAATCATCAAAAATAAGAAAACAAGGTCATATAGATCACGCTCCCGCGTCATCCTTGTCACGTGGCGCAAAAATATTTCAAAAGGGGAATGCAACACACGGATTTCCCAGGAGGTCACCCATCATAGTACTACTCTCGCCCAAGCATGCTTAACTTCGGAGTTCTGATGGGATCTGATGCTTTAGTGCCAATATGATCGCGTCCGACATGCAACTATCTATTTGTTCCTGATGCTTGCCCCTCCCGTGTCCATTGCCACATTTGCCTCGACAACGGAGACGAGTTTAACACAAGAATTTCACCGCTCCCTCTCTAACCCGACAACACGAGCACCGCCACGACCTCTGTGAATTTTCCCACCGCGCTTGACACCCAACGACGCCGCCCCCAGACACGTCAACAATGAGACGCAAGATAAAACATATCACAAACGTCAAAAGTAAAAAAACTAGTAAACGTCAAAAATAAGAAAACGAGGTCATATAGATCACGCTCCCGCGTCATCCTTGTCACGTGGCGCAAAAATATTAAAAACGGGGAATGCAACAGAAGGACTTCCTAGGAGGTCACCCATCCTACTACTACTGTCGCCCAAGCACGCTTAACTTCGGAGTTCTGATGGGATCCGGTGGTTTAGTGCTGGTATGATCGCGTCCGACACGCAACTATCTATTTGTTCCTTATGCTTGCCCCTCCCGTGTCCATTGCCACATTTGCCTCGACAACGGAGACGAGTTTAACACAAGAATTTCACCGCTCCCTCTCTACCCCAACAACACGAGCACCACCACGACCTCTATGACTTTTCCCACCGCGCTTGACACCCAACGACGCCTCCCCTAGACACGTCAACAATGAGACGCAAGCTAAAACATATCACAAACGTCAAAAATAAGAAAACTAGCAAACGTCAAAAATAAGAAAACAAGGTCATATAGATCACGCTCCCGCGTCATCCTTGTCACGTGGCGCAAAAATATTTAAAAAGGGGAATGCAACACGACGACTTCCCAGGAGGTCACCCATCATAGTACTACTCTCGGCCAAGCACGCTTAAATTCGAAGTTCTGATGGGATCCGGTGCTTTAGTGCTGGTATGATCGCATCCGACATACAACTATCTATTTCTTCCTTATGCTTGCCTCTCCCGTGTGCATTGCCACATTTGCCTCGACAACGGAGACGAGTTTAACACAAGAATTTCACCGCTCCCTCTCTACCCCGACAACACGAGCACCGCCACGACCTCTGTGACTTTTCCCACCGCGCTTGATACCCAACGACGCCGCCCCTAGACACATCAACAATGAGACGCAAGCTAAAACATATCACAAACGTCAAAAATAAGAAAACTAGTAATCATCAAAAATAAGAAAACGAGGTCATATAGATCACGCTCCCGCGTCATCCTTGTCACGTGGCGCAAAAATATTTAAAAAGGGGAATGCAACACGAGGATTTCCCAGGAGGTCACCCATCATAGTACTACTCTCGCCCAAGCATGCTTAACTTCGGAGTTCTGATAGGATCCGATGCTTTAGTGCCAATATGATCGCGTCCGACATGCAACTATCTATTTGTTCCTTATGCTTGCCCCTCCCGTGTCCATTGCCACATTTGCCTCGACAACGGAGACGAGTTTAACACAAGAATTTCACCGCTCCCTCTCTAACCCGACAACACGAGCACCGCCACGACCTCTGTGAATTTTCCCACCGCGCTTGACACCCAACGACGCCGCCCCCAGACACGTCAACAATGAGACGCAAGCTAAAACATATCACAAACGTCAAAAATAAAAAAACTAGTAAACGTCAAAAATAAGAAAACGAGGTCATATAGATCACGCTCCCGCGTCATCCTTGTCACGTGGCACAAAAATATTAAAAACGGGGAATGCAACACAAGGACTTCCTAGGAGGTCACCCATCCTAGTACTACTGTCGCCCAAGCACGCTTAACTTTGGAGTTCTTATGGGATCTGGTGGTTTAGTGCTGGTATAATCGCGTCCGACATGCAACTATCTATTTGTTCCTTATGCTTGCCCCTCCCGTGTCCATTGCCACATTTGCCTCGACAACGGAGACGAGTTTAACACAAGAATTTCACCGCTCCCTCTCTACCCCGACAACACGAGCACCACCACGACCTCTATGACTTTTCCCACCGCGCTTGACACCCAACGACGCCGCCCCTAGACACGTCAACAATGAGACGCAAGCTAAAACATATCACAAACGTCAAAAATAAGAAAACTAGCAAACGTCAAAAATAAGAAAACAAGGTCATATAGATCACGCTCCCGCGTCATCCTTGTCACGTGGCGCAAAAATATTTAAAAAGGGGAATGCAACACGACGACTTCCTAGGAGGTCACCCATCATAGTACTACTCTCGGCCAAGCACGCTTAAATTCGAAGTTCTGATGGGATCCGGTGCTTTAGTGCTGGTATGATCGCATCCGACATGCAACTATCTATTTCTTCCTTATGCTTGCCTCTCCCGTGTGCATTGCCACATTTGCCTCGACAACGGAGACGAGTTTAACACAAGAATTTCACCGCTCCCTCTCTACCCCGACAACACGAGCACCGCCACGACCTCCGTGACTTTTCCCACCGCGCTTGACACCCAACGACGCCGCCCCTAGACACGTCAACAATGAGACGCAAGCTAAAACATATCACAAACGTCAAAAATAAGAAAACTAGTAAACATCAAAAATAAGAAAACGAGGTCATATAGATCACGCTCCCGCGTCATCCTTGTCACGTGGCGCAAAAATATTTAAAAAGGGGAATGCAACACGAGGACTTCCCCCAAGCACGCTTAACTTCGTAGTTCTGATGGGATCGGGTGCTTTAATGCTGGTATGATCGCATCCGACATGCAACTATCTATTGTTCCTTATGCTTGCCCCTCCCGTGTCCATGGCCATATTTCCCTCGACAACGGAGACGAGTTTAACACAAGAATTTCACCACTCCCTCTCTAACCCGACAACACGAGCACTGCCACGACCTCTGTGAATTTTCCCACCGCGCTTGACACCCAACGACGCCGCCCCCAGACACGTCAACGATGAGACGCAAGCTAAAACATATCACAAACGTCAAAAATTAAAAAACTAGTAAACGTCAAAAATAAGAAAACGAGGTCATATAGATCACGCTCCCGCGTCATCCTTGTCACGTGGTGCAAAAATATTAAAAACGGGGAATGCAAGACAAGGACTTCCTAGGAGGTCACCCATCCTAGTACTACTCTCACCAAAGCACGCTTAACTTCGGAGTTCAGATGGGATCCGGTGCTTTAGTGCTGGTATGATCGCATCCGACATGCAACTATCTATTTGTTCCTTATGCTTGCCACTCCCGTGTCCATTGCCACATTTGCCTCGACAATGGAGACGAGTTTAACACAAGAATTTCACAGCTCCCTCTCTACCCCGACAACACGAGCACCGCCACGACCTGTGTGACTTTTCCCACCGCGCTTGACACCCAACGACGCCGCCCTAGACACGTCAACAATGAGACGCAAGCTAAAACATATCCCAAACGTCAAAAATAAGAAAACTAGTAAACGTCAAAAATAAGAAAACGAGGTCATATAGATCACGCTCCCGCGTCATCCTTGTCAGGTGGCACAAAAATAATTAAAAAGGGGAATGCAACACGAGGACTTCCGAGGAGGTCACCCATCCTAGTACTACTCTGACCCAAGCACGCTTAACTTCGGAGTTCTGATGGGATCCGGTGCTTTAGTGCTGGTATGATCGCATCCGACATGCAACTATCTATTTGTTCCTTATGCTTGCCCCTCCCGTGTCCATTGCCACATTTGCCTTGACAACGGACACGAGTTTAACACAAGAATTTCACCGCTCCCTCTCTAATCCGACAACACGAGCACCGCCACGACCTCCATGACTTTTCCCACCGCGCTTGACACCCAACGACGCCGCCCCTAGACACGTCAACAATGAGACGCAAGCTAAAACATATCACAAACGTCAAAAATAAGAAAACTAGTAAACGTCAAAAATAAGAAAACGAGGTCATATAGATCACGCTCCCGCGTCATCCTTGTCACGTGGCACAAAAATATTTAAAAAGGGGAATGTAACACGAGGACTCCCAGGAGGTCACCCATCCTAGTACTACTCTCGCCTAAGCACGCTTAACTTCGGAGTTCTGATGGGATCCGGTGCTTTAGTGCTGGTATGATCGCATCCGACATGCAACTATCTATTTGTTCCTTATGCTTGCCCCTCCCGTGTCCATTGCCACATTTGCCTCGACATCGGAGACGAGTTTAACACAAGAATTTCACCGCTCCCTCTCTACCCCGACAACACGAGCACCGCCACGACCTTCGTGACTTTTCCCACCGCGCTTGACACCCAACGACGCCGCCCCTAGACACGTCAACAATGAGACGCAAGCTAAAACATATCACAAACGTCAAAAATAAGAAAACTAGTAAACGTCAAAAATAAGAAAACGAGGTCATATAGATCACGCTCCCGCGTCAACCTTGTCACGTGGCGCAAAAATATTTAAAAAGGCGAATGCAACACGAGGACTTCCCAGGAGGTCACCCATCCTATTACTACTCTCGCCCAAGCACAATTAACTTCGGAGTTCTGATGGGATCTGGTGCTTTAGTGCTAGTATGATCGGATCCGAAATCCAACTATCTATTTGTTCCTTATGCTTGCCCCTCCCGTGTCCATTGCCACATTTGCCTCGACAACGGAGACGAGTTTAACACAAGAAAGTCACCGCTCCGTCTCTACCCCGACAACACGAGCACCGCCACGACCTCTGTGACTTTCCCACCGCGCTTGACACCCAACGACGCCACCCCTAGACACGTCAACAATGAGACGCAAGCTAAAACATATCACAAACGTCAAAAATAATAAAACTAGTAAACGTCAAAAATAAGAAAACGAGGTCATATAGATCACGCTCCCACGTCATCCTTGTCACGTGGCGCAAAAATATTTAAAAAGGGGAATGCTCCCTCTCTACCTCGACAACACGAGCACCGCCACGACCTCTGTGACTTTTCCCACCACGCTTGACACCCAATGACGCTGCCCCTAGACACGTCAACAATGAGACGCAAGCTAAAACATATCACAAACGTCAAAAATAAGAAAACTAGTAAATGTCAAAAATAAGAAAACGAGGTCATATAGATCACGTTCCCGCGTCATCCTTGTCACGTGGCGCAAAAATATTTAAAAAGGGGAATGCAACACGATGACTTCCCAGGAGGTCACCCATCCTAGTACTACTACGCTTAACTTCGAAGTTCTGATGGGATCCGGTGCTTTAGTGCTGGTATGATCGCATCCGACATGCAACTATCTATTTGTTCCTTATGCTTGCCCCTCCCGTGTCCATTGCCACATTTGCCTCGACAGCGGAGACGAGTTTAACACAACAATTTCACCGCTCCCTCTCTACCCCGGCAACACGAGCACCGCCACGACCTCCGTGACTTTTCCCACCGTGCTTGACACCCAACGACGCCGCCCCTAGACACGTCAACAATGAGACGCAAGCTAAAACATATCATAAACGTCAAAAATAAGAAAACTAGTAAAAGTCAAAAATAAGAAAAGGAGGTCTTATAGATCACGCTCACGCGTTCCTTGTCACGTGGCGCAAAAATATTTAAAAAGGGGAATGCAACACGAGGACTTCCTAGGAGGTCACCCATCCTAGTACTACTCTCGCCCAAGCACGCTTAACTTCAAAGTTCTGATGGGATCCGGTGCTTTAGTGCTGGTATGATCGCATCCGACATGCAACTATCTATTTGTTCCTTATGCTTGCCCCTCCCGTGTCCATTGCCACATTTGCCTCGACAACGGAGACGAGTTTAACACAAGAATTTCACCGCTCCCTCTCTACCCCGACAACACGAGCACCGCCACGACCACCGTGACTTTCCCCATCGCGCTTGACACCCAACGACGCCGCCCCTAGACACGTCAACAATGAGACGCAAGCTAAAACATATCATAAACGTCAAAAATAAGAAAACTAGTAAACGTCAAAAATAAGAAAACTAGGTCTTATAGATCACGCTCCTGCGTCATCCTTGTCACGTGGGGCAAAAATATTTTAAAAGGGCAATGCAGCACGAGGACTTCCCAGGAGATCACCCATCCTAGTATTACTCTCACCCAAGCACGCTTAACTTCATAGTTCTGATGGGATCCCGTGCTTTAGTGCTGGTATGATCGCATCCGACATGCAAGTATCTATTTGTTCCTTATGCTTGCCCCTCCCGTGTCCATTGCCACATTTTCCTCGACAACGTAGACGAGTTTAACACAAGAATTTCACCGCTCCCTCTCTACCCCGACAACTCGAGCACCGGCACGACCTCTGTGACTTTTCCCACTGCGCTTGACACCCAACGACGCCGCCCCTAGACACGTCAACAATGAGACGCAAGCTAAAACATATCACAAACGTCAGAAATAAGAAAACAAGTAAACGTCAAAAATAAGAAAACGAGGTCATATAGATCACGCTCCCGCGTCATCCTTGTCACGTGGCGCAAAAATATTTAAAAAGGGGAATGCAACACGAGGACTTCCGAGGAGGTCAGCCATCCTAGTACTACTCTCGCCCAAGCACGCTTAACTTTGGAGTTCTGATGGGATCCGGTGCTTTAGTGCTGGTAGGATCGCATCCGACATGCAACTATCTATTTGTTCCTTATGCTTGCCCCTCCCGTTTCCATTGCCACATTTGCCTCGATAACGGAGACGAGTTTAACACAAGAATTTCACCGCTCCCTCTGTACCCCGACAACACGAGGACCGCCACGACCTCTATGACTTTTCCCACCGCGCTTGACACCCAACGACGCCGCCCCTAGACAGGTCAACAATGAGACGCAAGCTAAAACATATCACAAACGTCAGAAATAAGAAAAGTAGTAAACGTCAAAAGTAAGAAAATGAGGTCTTATAGATCAAGCTCCCGCGTCATCCTTTTCACGTGGCGCAAAAATATTTAAAAAGGGGAATGCAACACGAGGACTTCCCAGGAGGTCACCCATCATAGTACTACTCTCGCCCAAGCAGGCTTGACTTTGGAGACCCATCATAGTACTACTCTCGCCCAAGCACGCTTAACTTCGGAGGTCTGATGGGATCCGGTGCTTTAGTGCCGGTATAATCGCATCCGGCATGCAACTATCTATTTGTTCCTTATGCTTGCCCTCCCGTGTCCATCGCCACATTTACCTCGACAACTGAGACGAGTTTAACACAAGAATTTCACCGCTCCCTCTCTACCCCGACAACACGAGCACCGCCACGACCTCTATGAGTTTTCCCACCGCGCTTGACACCCAACGACGTCGCCCCTAGACACGTCAACACTGAGACGCAAGCTAAAACATATCACAAACGTCAGAAATAAGAAAACTAGTAAACATCAAAAATAAGAAAACGAGGTCATATAGATCACGCTACCGTGTCATCCTTGTCACGTGGCGCAACTATCTATTTGTTCCTTATGCATCCGGCATGCAACTATCTATTTGTTCCTTATGCTTGCCCTCCCGTGTCCATCGCCACATTTGCCTGGACAACTGAGACGAGTTTAACACAAGAATTTCACCGCTCCCTCTCTACCCCGACAACACGAGCACCGCCACGACCTCTATGAGTTTTCCCACCGCGCTTGACACCCAACGACGTCGCCCCTAGACACGTCAACACTGAGACGCAAGCTAAAACATATCACAAACGTCAGAAATAAGAAAACTAGTAAACATCAAAAATAAGAAAACGAGGTCATATAGATCACGCTCCCGTGTCATCCTTGTCACGTGGCGCAAAAATATTTAAAAAGGGGAATGCAACACGAGGACTTCCCAGGAGGTCACCCATCCTAGTACTACTCTCTCCAAAGCACGCTTAACTTCGGAGTTCTGATGGGATCCCATGCTTTAGTGCTGGTATGATCACATCCAACATGTTACTATCTATTTGTTCCTTATGCTTGCCCCTCCCGTGTCTATTGCCACATTTACCTTGACAACGGAGACGTGTTTAACACAAGAATTTCACCACTCCCTCTCTACCCCGAAAACACGAGCACCGCCACGACCTCTGTGACTTTTCCCACCGTGCTTGACACCCAACGACGCCGCCCCTAGACACGTCAACAATAAGACGCAAGCTAAAACATATCACAAACGTCAGAAATAAGAAAACTAGTAAACGTCAAAAATAAGAAAACGAGGTCATGTAGATCACGCTCCCACGTCATCCTTGTCACGTGGTGCAAAAATATTTAAAAAGGGGAATGCAACACGAGGACTTCCCAGGAGGTCACCCATCCTAGTACTGTGGGAATTATGCCCTAGAGGCAATAATAAATATAGTTATTATTATAATTCCTGTATCAAGATAATCGTTTATTATCCATGCTATAATTGTAATGAATGAAGACTTACATACATGTGTGGATACATAGACAAAACAGTGTCCCTAGCAAGCCTCTAGTTGGCTAGCCAGTTGATCAAAGATAGTGAGGGTCTTCTGACTATGTACAAGGTGTTGTTTCTTGATAACTGGATCACGTCATTACGAGAATCACGTGATGGACTAGACCCAAACTAATAGACATAGCATGTTGATCGTGTCATTTTGTTGTTACTGTTTTCTGCGTGTCAAGTATTTGTTCCTATGACCATGAGATCATATAACTCACTAACACCGGAGGAATGCTTTGTGTGTATCAAACATCGCAACGTAACTGGGTGACTATAAAGATGCTCTACAGGTATCTCCGAAGGTGTTCATTGAGTTAGTATGGATCGAGACTGGGATTTGTCACTCCGTGTGACGGAGAGGTATCTTGGGGCCCACTCGGTAATACAACATCACACACAAGCCTTGCAAGCAATGTAACTTACTGTAAGTTGCGGGATCTTGTATTGCGGAACGAGTAAATAGACTTGCCGGTAAACGAGATTGAAATAGGTATGCGGATACTGACGATCGAATCTCGGGCAAGTAACATACCGAAGGACAAAGGGAATGACATACGGGATTATATGAATCCTTGGCACTGAGGTTCAAACGATAAGACCTTTATAGAATATGTGGGATCCAATATGGGCATCTAGGTCCCGCTATAGGATATTGACCGAGGAGTCACTCGGGTCATGTCTACATAGTTCTCGAACCCGCGGGGTCTGCACACTTAAGGTTCGACGTTGTTTTATGCGTATTTGAGTTATATGGTTGGTTACCGAATGTTGTTCGGAGTTCTGGATGAGATCACGAACGTCACGAGGGTTTCCGGAATGGTCCAGAAATGAAGATTGATATATAGGATAACCTCATTTGATTACCGGAAGGTTTTCGGAGTTACCGGGAATGTACCGGGAATGACGAATGGGTTCCGGATGTTCACCGGGGGGGCAGCCCACCCCGGGGAAGCCCATAGGCCTGGGGGGTGGCGCGCCAGCCCTTGGTGGGCTGGTGGGACAGCCCAAGAAGGCCCTATGCGCCATAGATAGAAAATCAAAGAGAAAAGAAAAGAAAAAAGAGGTGGGAAGGAAGAGAAGGACTCCACCTTCCAATCCTAGTTGGACTAGGATTGGAGGAGGACTCCTCCTCCCCTTGGTGCGCAGCCCTTGAGGCTCCTTGAGCCTCAAGGCAAGCCTCCCCTCCCTCCTCCTATATATATGGACCTATTAGGGCTGATTTGAGACAACTTTTTCAAGGTAGCCCGACCACATACCTCCACGGTTTTACCTCTAGATCACGTTTCTGCGGAGCTCGGACGGAGCAATGCTGAGATTAGATCACCATCAACCTCCGGAGCGCCGTCACGCTGCCGGAGAACTCATCTACCTCTCTGTCTCTCTTGTTGGATCAAGAAGGCCGAGATCATCGTCGAGCTGCACGTGTTCTGAACGCGGAGGTGCCGTCCGTTCGGCACTAGATCGTGGGACGGATCGCGGGACGGTTCGTGGGACGGTTCGCGGGGCGGATCGAGGGACGTGAGGCCGTTCCACTACATCAACCGCGTTCACTAACGCTTCTGCTGTGCGATCTACAAGGGCACGTAGATCGGAAATCCCCTCTCGTAGATGGACATCACCATGATAGGTCTTCGTGCGTGTAGGAAATTTTTTGTTTCCCATGCGACGTTCCCCAACAGTGGCATCATGAGCTAGGTTCATTCGTAGATGTAATCTCGAGTAGAACACAAAAGTTTTTGTGGGCGGTGATGTGCGTCTTGCTGCCCTCCTTAGTCTTTTCTTGATTCCGCGGTATTGTTGGATTGAAGCGGCTTGGACCGACATTACTCGTACGCTTATGAGACACTGGTTTCATCGCTATGAGTAACTCCGTTGCTCAAAGATGACTGGCAAGTGTCGGTTTCTCCAACTTTGGTTGAATCGGATCTGACCAAGGAGGTCCTTGGATAAGGTTAAATAGCAATTCATATATCTCCGTTGTGGTGTTTGCGTAAGTAAGATGCGATCCTACTAGATACCCATGGTCACCACGTAAAACATGCAACAACAAATTAGAGGACGTCTAACTTGTTTTTGCACGGTATGCTTGTGATGTGATATGGCCAACGATGTGATGTGATATGTTGGATGTATGAGATGATCATGTTGTAATAGATAATATCGACTTGCACGTCGATGGTACGACAACTGGCGGGAACCATAGGGTTGTCTTTAAACTAATGTTTGTGCTTGCAGATGCGTTTACTATTTTGCTAGGATGCAGCTTCAGTAGTAATAGCATGAGTAGCACGACAACCCCGGTGGCGACACGTTGATTGAGATCATGGTGTGGCGTCGGTGACAAGAAGATCGTGTCGGTGCTTTGGTGATGGAGATCAAGGAACACGTGATGATGGCCATATCATGTCACTTATGAATTGCATGTGATGTTAATCCTTTTATGCACCTTATTTTTCTTAGAACGACGGTAGCATTATGAGGTGATCTCTCACTAAAATTTAAAGACGAAATTGTGTTCTCCCCGACTGTGCACCGTTGCTACAGTTCGTCGTTTCGAGACACCACGTGATGATCGGGTGTGATAGACTCAACGTTCACCTACAACGGGTGCAAAACAGTTGCACACGCGGAACACTCGGGTTAAGCTTGACGAGCCTAGCATGTGCAGACATGGCCTCGGAACACATGAGACCGAAAGGTCGATCTTGAATCATATAGTTGATATGATTGGCATAGGGATGCTTACCAATGAAACTATACTCAACTCACATGATGATCGGACTTGAGTTAGTGTAAGTGGGTCATGAACCACTCAAATGACTAGAGAGATGTACCTTTTGAGTGGGAGTTTAGCAAGTAATTTGATTAAGTTAAACTCTTATTATCTTGAACATAGTCTAAGTCCACTTTGAATATATTTGTTATGTAGATCATGGCTCACGCAATAGTCACCCTGAATTTTAATACGTTCCTAGAGAAATCTAAGTTGAAAGATGATGGAAGGAACTTTGTAGACTGGGCTCGTAATCTTAAGTTGATCCTACAAGCTGGAAAGAAGGATTGTGTCCTTAATGCTGTGCTAGGAGATGAACCACCCGCTACGGCTGACCAAGATGTTAAGAACGCTTGGTTAACACGTAAGGAGGACTACTCAGTAGTTCAATGTGCAGTCTTGTATGGCTTAGAGCTGGGACTTCAACGTCGCTTTGAGCGTCATGGAGCATGTGAGATGTTCCAGGAGTTGAAGTTTATCTTTCAGAAGAACGCCCGGATCGAGAGGTATGAGACCTTCGATAAATTCTAAGCTTCCAAGATGGAGGAGAATTCGTCTGTCAGTGAACATGTGCTCAAAATGTCTGGGTACTCAAACCGTCTAGCTGAGCTGGGGATTGAACTCCCGCAAGAGGCTATCACTGACAGAATTCTTCAATCACTGCCGCCAAGCTATAAGGGCTTTGTGTTGAACTACAACATGCAAGGGATGAACAAGTCACCCGGCGAGTTGTTTGCGATGCTGAATGTCGCAGAGTCTGAACTCCGTAAAGAGCATCAAGTGTTGATGGTGAATAAGACCACTAGTTTCAAGAGAAACGGCAAAGGGAAGAAGGGTAATTAAAAGAAGAGCGGCAAGCCTGTTGCCAATCTGACGAAGAAACCCAAAGCTAGACCTAAGCCTGAAACAGAGTGCTACTATTGCAAGGGTATGGGTCACTGGAAGCGCAACTGCCCCAAGTATCTGGCTGATAAGAAGGCGGCCAAAGAAAAATCAGGTATATTTGATATACATGTTATTGATGTATACTTAACCGGCTCTCGTAGTAGTGTGTGGGTATTCGATACCAGTTCTATTGCTCATATTTGCAACTCGAAACAGGAACTGCAGAATAGGCGAAGGCTGGCGAAAGATGAAGTGACGATGCGCGTAGGAAATGGTTCCAAGGTTGATGCAATCGCCGTCGGCACAGTTTCACTTCAGTTACCATCAGGATTAGTTAGGAACTTGAATAATTGTTATTTAGTGCATGCGTTGAGCATGAACATTATATCTGGATCTTGTTTATTGCGAGACGGTTACTCTTTTAAGTCAGAGAATAATGGTTGTTCTATTTCTATGAGTAACATCTTTTATGGTCATGCACCCAATGTGAGAGGATTGTTCATATTGAATCTTGATAGTGATAATACACATATACATAACATTGAGACCAAAAGAGTTAGAGTTAACAATGATAGCGCCATGTTTTTGTGGCACTGCCGCTTAGGTCATATTGGTGTAAAGCGCATGAAGAAACTCCATACCGATGAACTTTTAGAGTCACTTGACATTGATTCACTTGACACGTGCGAACCATGCCTCATGGGCAAGATGACTAAAACTCCGTTCTCCGGAACAATGGAGCGTGCCAGTGACTCGTTGGAAATCATACATACCGATGTGTGCGGTCCGATGAGCGTGGAGGCACGCGGCGGATATCGTTATTTTCTCACCTTCACTGACGATTTGAGTAGATATGGTTATGTCTACTTAATGAAGCACAAGTGTGAAACATTTGAAAAGTTCAAGCAATGTCAGAGTGAAGTTGAAAATCATCATAACAAGAAGATGTAGTTCCTACGGTCTGATCGTGGGGGTGAATATCTGAGTTTCGAGTTTGGTGCTCACTTAAGACAATGTGGAATTGTTTCACAGTTGACACCGCCTGGAACACCACAGCGTAATGGTGTGTCTGAACGTCGTAATCGTACTTTATTAGAGATGGTGTGATCTATGATGTCTCTTACCGATTTGCCGTTATTGTTTTGGAGTTATGCATTAGACACAGCTGCATTCACTTTAAATAGGGCACCATCAAAATCCGTTGACACGACACCATACGAACTGTGGTATGGCAAAAGGCCAAAGTTGTCGTTTCTTAAAGTTTGGGGATGTGATGCTTATGTCAAAAAGCTTCAGCCTGAAAAGCTGGAACCCAAAGCGAAAAAGTGCATCTTCATAGGTTACCCAAAAGAGACAGTTGGGTACACCTTCTATCTCAAATCCGAGGGCAAAGTGTTTGTTGCTAAAAACGGAGCTTTTCTCGAGAAGGAGTTTCTCTCGAGAGACATGAGTGGGAGGAAGATAGCAGTTGATGAGGTTGTCGAACCTCTCATCCCTCTGGATGGTGGCGCAGGGCAAGGGGAAACCCCTGTCGTTGCGACGCCAGTTGAGGACGAAGTTAATGTTTATGATCATGAAACTCCGTTTCAAGTTCCTATCAAACCACGCAGGTCGTCGAGACCACGTGCTGCTCCAGAGTGGTACGGTAATCCCGTTTTGTCAATCATGTTGTTAGACAACAATGAACCTGCAAATTATGAAGAAGCAATGGTGGGCCCAGATTCCAACAAATGGATGGAGGCCATGAAGTCCTAGATAGGATCCATGTATGAAAACAAAGTGTGGACTTTGGAAGTACTACCTGAGGGCCGCAAGGCTATTCAGAACAAATGGATCTTTAAGAAGAAGACGGACGCTGACGGCAATGTGACCGTTTATAAAGCTCGACTTGTGGCAAATGGTTTTTCACAAGTTCAAGGAGTTGACTACGATGAGACACTCACCCGTAGCGATGCTTAAGTCTGTCAGAATCATTTTAGCAATAGCTGCATTTTTCGATTATGAAATCTGGCAGATGGATGTCAAAACGGCGTTCCTTAACAGTTTCCTTAAGGAAGAGTTGTATATGATGCAACCCGAAGGTTTTGTCGATCCTAAAAATGCTAACAAGGTATGCAAGCTCCAGCGATCCATTTTTGGACTGGTGCAAGCATCTCGGAGTTGGAACAAACGCTTTGATGAGGTGATCAAAGCATTTGGGTTTATACAAGTGGTTGGAGAATCTTGTATTTACAAGAAAGTGAGTGGGAGCTCTGTGGCGTTTCTAATATTATATGTGGATGACATATTGCTGATTGGAAACAACGTAGAGTTTTTGGAGAGCATAAAGGATTACTTGAATAAAAGTTTCTCTATGAAGGACCTAGGAGAAGCTGCTTACATTCTAGGCATTAAGATCTACAGGGATAGATCGAAACGCCTGATAGGACTTTCACAAAGCACATACCTTGATAAAGTTTTGAAGAGGTTCAAAATGAAACAGTCCAAGAAAGGGTTCTTGCCAATTTTACAAGGTACGAGATTGAGTAAGACTCAGTGCCCAACAACTGATAAAGATAGAGAGCATATGAGCACCGTCCCCTATGCTTCAGCCATAGGATCTATCATGTATGCAATGTTGTGCACTAGACCGGACGTTAGCCTGGCCATAAGTATGGCAGGCAGGTTCCAAAGTAATCCAGGAGTGGATCACCGGACGGCGGTCAAGAATATCCTGAAGTACCTCAAAAGGACTAAGGAGATGTTTCTCGCGTATGGAGGAAACGAAGAGCTCGCCGTAAAGGGTTACGTCAATGCAAGCTTTGACACAGATCCGGACGATTCTAAGTCGCAGACCGGATACGTATTTACTCTTAATGGGGGTGCGGTAAGCTGGTGCAGTTCCAAGCAAAGCGTCGTAGCTGATTCTACATGTGAAGCAGAGTACATGGCTGCCTCGGAGGCGGCTAAGGAGGGTGTCTGGATGAAGCAGTTCATGACGGATCTTGGAGTGGTGCCAAGCGCACTGAAGCCGATAACCTTGTTCTGTGACAACACGGGTGCCATTGCCTTAGCAAAGGAACCACGGTTTCACAAGAAGGCCAGACACATCAAACGACGCTTCAACCTCATCCGCGACTACGTCGAAGGGGAGGACGTAAATATATGCAAAGTGCACACGGATCTGAATGTAGCAGACCCGCTGACTAAACCTCTTCCACGGGCAAAGCATGATCAACACCAGAACTGTATGGGTGTTAGATTTATTACAATGTAATTCGCATGGTGATGTGAGGGCTTGATTATTGACTCTAGTGCAAGTGGGAGACTGTTGGAATTATGCCCTAGAGGCAATAATAAATATAGTTATTATTATAATTCCTGTATCAAGATAATCGTTTATTATCCATGCTATAATTGTATTGAATGAAGACTTATATACATGTGTGGATACATAGGCAAATCACTGTCCCTAGCAAGCCTCTTGTTGGCTAGCCAGTTGATCAAAGATAGTCAGGGTCTTCTGACTATGTACAAGGTGTTGTTGCTTGATAACTGGATCACGTCATTAGGAGAATCACGTGATGGACTAGACCCAAACTAATAGACATAGCATGTTCGTCGTGTCATTTTGTTGCTACTGTTTTCTGCGTGTCAAGTATTTATTCCTATGACCATGAGATCATATAACTCACTAACACCGTAGGAATGCTTTCTGTGTATCAAACGTCGCAACATAACTAGGTGACTATAAACATGCTCTACAGGTATCTCCGAAGGTGTTCGTTGAGTTACTATGGATCGAGACAGGGATTTGTCACTCCGTGTGACGGAGAGGTATCTTGGGGCCCACTTGGTAATACAACATCACACACAAGCCTTGCAAGTAATGTAACTTAGTGTAAGTTGCGGGATCTTGTATTGCAGAACGAATAAAGAGACTTGCCGGTAAACGAGATTGAAATAGGTATGCGGATAGTGACGATCGAATCTCGGGGAAGTAACATACCGAAGGACAAAGGGAATGACATACGGGATTATATGAATCCTTGGCACTGAGGTTAAAACGATAAGATCTTCGTAGAATATGTAGGATCCAATATGGGCATCCAGGTCCCGCTGTTGGATATTGACCAAGGAGTCACTCGGGTCATGTCTACATAGTTCTCGAACCCGCAGGGTCTGCACACTTAGGGTTCGACGTTGTTTTATGCGTATTTGAGTTATATGGTTGGTTACCGAATGTTGTTCGGAGTCCCGGATGAGATCACGGACGTCACGAGGGTTTCCGGAATGGTCCGGAAACGAAGATTGATATATAGGATGACCTCATTTGATTACCGGAAGGTTTTCGGGGTTACCGGGAATGACGAATGGGTTCCGGATGTTCACCGGGGGGGCAGCCCACCCCGGGGAAGCCCATAGGCCTGGGGGGTGGCGCACCAGCCCTTGGTGGGGTGGTGGGACAGCCCAAGAAGGCCCTATATGTTGGAATTATGCCCTAGAGGCAATAATAAATATAGTTATTATTATAATTCATGTATCAAGATAATCATTTATTATCCATGCTATAATTGTATTGAATGAAGACTCATTTACATGTGTGGATACATAGACAAAACACTGTCCCTAGCAAGCCTCTAGTTGGCTAGCCAGTTGATCAAAGATAGTCAATGTCTTCTGATTATTAACAAGGTGTTGTTGCTTGATAACTGGATCACGTCATTAGGAGAATCACGTGATGGACAAGACCCAAACTAATAGACGTAGCATGTTGATCGTGTCGTTTTGTTGCTACTGTTTTCTGCGTGTCAAGTATTTGTTCCTATGACCATGAGATCATATAACTCACTGACACCGGAGGAATACTTTGTGTGTATCAAACGCCGCAACGTAACTGGGTGACTATAAAGATGCTCTACAGGTATCTCCGGAGGTGTTAGTTGAGTTAGTATGGATCAAGACTGGGATTTGTCACTCCGTGTGACGGAGAGGTATCTCGGGGCCCACTCGGTAATACAACATCACACACAAGCCTTGCAAGCAATGTGACTTAGTGTAAGTTGTGGGATCTTGTATTACGGAACGAGTAAAGAGACTTGCCGGTAAACGAGATTAAAATAGGTATGCGGATACTGACGATCGAATCTCGGGCAAGTAACATACCGAAGGACAAAGGGAATGACATACGGGATTATATGAATCCTTGACACTGAGGTTCAAACGATAAGATCTTCGTAGAATATGTAGGATCCAATATGGGCATCCAGGTCCCGCTATTGGATATTGACCGAGAAGTCTCTCGGGTCATCTCTACATAGTTCTCGAACCCGCAGGGTCTGCACACTTAAGGTTCGACGTTGTTTTATGCGTATTTGAGTTATATGGTTGGTTACCGAATGTTGTTCGGAGTCCCGGATGAGATCACGGACGTCACGAGGGTTTCCGGAATGGTTCGGAAACGAAGATTGATATATAGGATGACCTCATTTGATTACCGGAAGGTTTTCGGAGTTACCGGGAATGTACCGAGAATGACGAATGGGTTCCGGGAGTTCACCGGGGGGGGCAACCCACCCCGGGGAAGCCCATAGGCCTTGAGGGTGGCGTACCAGCCCTTAGTGGGCTGGCGGGACAGCCCAAAAGGGCCCTATGCACATTGGAAGAAAAATCAAAGAGAAAGAAAAAAAAGGAGGAGGTGGGAAGGGAAGGAAGGACTCCCACCCACCAAACCAAGTCCTACTCGGTTTGGGGGGGAGACCTTCCCCCTTGGCTTGGCCGACCCCCTTGGGGCTCCTTGAGCCCCAAGGCAAGGCCCCCCCTCTCCCACCTATATATACGAAGGTTTTAGAGCTGATTTGAGATGACTTTTCCACGGCAGCCCGACCACATACCTCCACGGTTTTTCCTCTAGATCGCGTTTCTGCGGAGCTCGGGCGGAGCCCTGCTGAGACAAGGTCATCACCAACCTACGGAGTGCCGTCACGCTGCCGGAGAACTCTTCTACCTCTCCGTCTCTCTTGCTGGATCAAGAAGGCCGAGATCATCGTCGAGCTGTAGGTGTGCTGAACGCGGAGGTGCCGTCCGTTCGGTACTAGATCGTGGGACTGATCGCGGGATTGTTCGCGGGGCGGATCGAGGGACGTGAGGACGTTCCACTACATCAACCGCGTTCACTAACGCTTCTGCTGTACGGTCTACAAGGGTACGTAGATCACTCATCCCCTCTCGTAGATGGACATCACCATGATAGGTCTTCGTGCGCGTAGGAAATTTTTTGTTTCCCATGCGGCGTTCCCCAAACACTATGCGCCATAGATAGAAAATCAAAGAGAAAAGAAAAGAAAAAAGAGGTGGAAAGGAAGAGAAGGACTCCACCTTCCAATCCTAGTTGGACTAGGATTGGAGGAGGACTCCTCCTCCCCTTGGTGCGCAGCCCTTGGGGCTCCTTGAGCCTCAAGGCAAGCCTCCCCTCCTTCCTCCTATATATATGGAGCTATTAGGGCTGATTCGAGACAACTTTTTCAAGGCAGCCCAACCACATACCTCCACAGTTTTACCTCTAGATCACGTTTCTGCGGAGCTTGGGCGAAGCCCTGCTGAGATTAGATCACCACCAACCTCCAGAGCACCGTCATGCTGTCGGAGAACTCATCTACCTATCCATCTCTCTTGCTGGATCAAGAAGGCCGACATCATCATGTACGTGTTCTGAAAGTGGAGGTGCCGTCCGTTCGACACTAGATGGTGGGACGGATCGCGGGACAGTTCCTCGGACGGTTCGAAGGGCGGATCGAGGGACGTCAGGACGTTCCACTACATCAACCGCGTTCACTAACGCTTTTGTTGTGCGATCTACAAGGGTACATAGATCGGAAATCCCCTCTCGTAGATGGACATCACCATGATAGGTCTTCGTGCGCGTAGGAAAATTTTTGTTTCCCATGCAACGTTCCCCAACAAGTACTACTCTCGCCCAAGCACGCTTAACTTTGGAGTTTTGACGGTATCTGGTGCTTTAGTGCTGGTATGATCGCATCCGACATGCAACTATCTATTTGTTCCTTATGCTTGCCCCTCCCGTGTCCATTGCCACATTTGCCTCGACAACGGAGACGAGTTTAACACAAGAATTTCACCGCTCCCTCTCTACCCCGACAACACGAGCACCGCCACGACCTCTGTGACTTTTCCCACCGCGCTTGTCACCCAACGACGCCGCCCCTAGACACGTCAACAATGAGACACAAGCAAAAACATATCACAAACGTCCAAAATAAGAAAACTAGTAAATGTCAAAAATAAGAAAACGAGGTCATATAGATCACGCTCCCGCGTCATCCTTGTCACGTGGCGCAAAAATATTTAAAAAGGGGAATGCAACACGAGAACTTCCAAGGAGGTCACCCATCCTAGTACTACTCTCACCCAAGCACGCTTAACTTCGGAGTTCTGATGGGATCCGGTGCTTTAGTGCTCGTATGATCGCATCCCACATGCAACTATCTATTTGTTCCTTATGCTTGCCCCTCCCGTGTCCATTGCCACATTTGCCTCGACAACGGAGACGAGTTTAACACAAGAATTTCACCGCTCCCTCTCTACCCCGACAACACGAGCACCGCCACGACCTCTGTGACTTTTCCCATCGCGCTTGACACCCAACGACGCCGCCCCTAGACACGTCAACAATGAGACGCAAGCTAAAACATATCACAAACGTAAAAAATAAGAAAACTAGTAAACGTCAAAAATAAGAAAACGAGATCATATAGATCACGTTCCCGCGTCATCCTTGTCATGTGGCGCAAAAGTATTTAAAAAGGGGAATGCAACACGAGGACTTCCCAGGAGGTCAGCCATCCTAGTACTACTCTCTCCCAAGCAGGCTTAACTTCGGAGTTTTGATGGGATCCGTTGCTTTAGTGCTGGTATGATCGCATCCCACATGCAACTATCTATTTGTTCCTTATGCTTGCCCCTCCCGTGTCCATTGCCACATTTGCCTCTACAATGGAGACGAGTTTAACACAAGAATTTCACCGCTCCCTCTCTACCCCGACAATACGAGCACCGCCACGACCTCTGTGACATTTCCCATCGCGCTTGACACCCAACGACGCCGCCCCTTGACACGTCAACAATGAGACCCAAGCTGAAACATATCACAAACGTCAAAAATAAGAAAACTAGTAAACGTCCAAAATAAGAAAACAAGATGATATAGATCACGCTCCCGCGTCATCCTTGTCACGTGGCACAATAATAATTAAAAAGGGGAATGCAACATGACGACTTCCCAAGAGGTCACCCATCCTAGTACTACTCTCACCCAAGCTCGCTTAACTTCGGAGTTCTAATGGGATCCGGTGCTTTAGTGCTCGTATGATCGCATCCGACATGCAACTATCTATTTGTTCCTTATGCTTGCCCCTCCCGTGTCCATTGCCACATTTGCCTCGACAACGGAGACGAGTTTAACTCAAGAATTTCACCGCTTCCTCTCTACCCCGACAACACGAGCACCGCCACGACCTTTGTGACTTTTCCCACCGCGCTTGACACCCAACGACGCCGCCCCTAGACACATCAACAATGAGACGCAAGCTAAAACATAACACAAACGTCAAAAATAAGAAAACTAGTAAACGTCAAAAATAAGAAAACGAGGTCATATAGATCACACTCCCGCGTCATCCTTGTCACGTCGCACAAAAATAATTAAAAAGGGGAATGCAAAACGAGGACTTCCGAGGAGGTCACCCATCCTAGTACTACTCTCACCCAAGCACGCTTAACTTCGGAGTTCTGATGGGATCCGGTGCTTTAGTGCTGGTATGATCGCATCCGACATGCAACTATCTATTTGTTCCTTATGCTTGCCCCTCCCGTGTCCATTGCCACATTTGCCTCGACAACGGAGACGAGTTCAACACAAGAATTTCACCGCTCCCTCTCTACCCCGACAACACGAGCACCGCCATGACCTCTGTGAATTTTCCCACCGCGCTTGACAACCAACGACGCCGCCCCTAGACACGTCAACAATGAGACGCAAACTAAAACATATCACAAACGTCAAAAATAAGAAAACTAGTAAACGTCAAAAATAAGAAAACGAGGTCATATAGATCATGCTTCCGCGTCATCCTTGTCACGTGTCGCAAAAATATTTCAAAAGTGGAATGCAACACGAGGACTTCCCAGGAGGTCACCCATCCTAGTACTACTCTCGCCCAAGCACGCTTAACTTCGGAGTGTTGATGGGACCCGGTGCTTTAGTGCTGGTATGATCGCATCCGATATGCAACTATCTATTTGTTCCTCATGCTTGCCCCTCCCGTGTCCATTGCCACATTTGCCTTGACAACGGAGACAAGTTTAACACAAAAATTTCACCGCTCCCTCTCTACCCCGACAACACGAGCACCGCCACGACCTCTGTGACTTTTCCCACCGCGCTTGAAACCCAACGACGCCGCCCCTAGACAAGTCAACAATGAGACGCAAGCTAAAACATATCACAAACGTCAAAAATAAGAAAACTAGTAAACGTCAAAAATAAGAAAACGAGGTCATATAGATCACGCTCCCGCGTCATCCTTCTCACGTGGCGCAAAAATATTTAAAAAGGAAAAAAGGGAATACAACACGATGACTTCCCAGGAGGCCACCCATCCTAGTACTACTCTCGCCCAAGCACGCTTAACTTCGGAGTTTTGATGGTATCTGGTTCTTTAGTGCTGGTATGATCGCACCCGACATGCAACTATCCATTTGTTCCTTATGCTTGCCCCTCTCGTGTCCATTGCCACATTTGCCTCGACAACGGAGACGAGTTCAACACAAGAATTTCACCGCTCCCTCTCTACCCCGACAACACGAGCACCGCCACGACCTCTGTGACTTTTCCCACCGCGCTTGACCCCCAACGACGCCGCCCCTAGACACGTCAACAATGAGACGCAAGCTAAAACATAACACAAACGTCAAAAATAAGGAAACTAGTAAACGTCAAAAATAAGAAAACGAGGTCATATAGATCACGCTCCCGCGTCATCCTTGTCACGTGGTGCAAAAATATTTAAAAAAGGGAATGCAACACGAGGACTTCCGAGGAGGTCACCCATCCTAGTACTACTCTCGCCCAAGCATGCTTAACTTCGGAGTTTTGATGGGATCCGGTGCTTTAGTGCTGGTATGATCGCATCTGACATGCCACTATCTATTTGTTTCTTATGCTTGCCCCTCCCGTGTCCATTGCCACATTTGCCTCGACAACGGAGACGAGTTTAACTCAAGAATTTAACGGCTCCCTCTCTACCCTGACAACACGAGCACCGCCACGACCTGTGTGACTTTTCCCACCGAGCTTGACACCCAACGACGCCGCCCCTAGACACGTCAACAATGAGACGCAAGCTAAAACATATCACAAACGTCAAAAATAAGAAAACTAGTAAACGTCAAAAATAAGAAAACGAGGTCATATAGATCACGCTCCAGCGTCATCCTTTTCACGTGGCGCAAAAATATTTAAAAAGGGGAATGCAACACGAGGACTTCCTAGGAGGTCACCCATCCTAGTACTACTCTCGCCCAAGCACGCTTAACTTCGGAGTTCTGATGGGATCCGGTGCTTTAGTGCTGGTATGATCGCATCCGACATGCAACTATTTATTTGTTCCTTATGCTTGCCCCTCCCATGTCCATTGCCACATTTGCCTCGACAACGGAGACGAGTTTAACACAAGAATTTCACCGCTCCCTCTCTACCCCGACAACACGAGCACCGCCACGACCCCTGTGACTTTTCCCACCGCACTTGACACCCAACGACGCCGCCCCTAGAAACGTCAACAATGAGACGCAAGCTAAAACATATCACAAACGTCAAAAATAAGTGTCGTGGGTATAAGCCTGACAGTAGATGTGTAGGGTACGAATGAGATGGGCAGAGTCCTAGCTACGGCGAGGTTGTATGACTTCAGGCCCCTCTGCGGTGGAGGTAACAACCCTACGTCTCAGTGCTCTCGGAGCTTGTTACCGAGTGTAATATGGAATACAATGATTTGCTAACCCTTCTACCAGTGGGGGAGGGCGGCTTATATAGAGTACGCTGTCCTCCACAACGGTTCCGGTATAAGGGCGGAGTAGTGGGGATTGAATGCATACGTTACAGGTAACGTATGCTCTAAATGCTAATAAATGCACTCGGAAACGTACGACCGTTTCCCTCCAGGGAGGTTACGATGTACCGAGTGTATCCAGTCGGTTAGCTTGGTATTCTTTGAATGCTAGTATCCGTCTGGATGATATAGGAACTGTCCCCGACTGGATAATGGGGATTCCTTAATTCAGTCGGGGTAGACTTAGGGTCTTGTCCTTTGTGTGGGGTAGTCCTTGGGTAGGACCTGTACGGCAGGCCTATGACCCTACCCTAGGACTATGACCCCATCATTAGTCCCCGAATGGATTGGGGTTGAAACGACGAAGCGGTGCTTGAAGTTCGGATCCGACTGGATTAGATTCGGCTTGGGCGTTGCTTGCCCCTATCCATTTTACCTTTTCTGACCAATGATCCGAGTGGAAGTGCGTGCGAAACCGACTGTCGGGAGCCGAGTGTTTCCGCGGCATCTTTTGACGCGACCGGTCAACTCACAGCGGCGGATTTTCTGGGATCTCAAATTTCGGGTTCCGCGCGCTCAGCGGGGACGACGTCAGCGCACTCGAGTAGCGCCTGACGCCTCGATTCTCGCGCCTTCAAGTCCTCCACTGATATCGCCGCGGCCGGTCGGGCGGATAAGGTTTCGGGGCCACCCGCTAGTGACCCAGTCGGAACCCTATTTAAATCTGGGCGGCGAGGCTTCTTCGTTACGCTCGCCGAATCTTTCGCTCTCGCCTGCTCCGTCTTCCTCGCCACCTCCAGCGCTCCAACACTCCCTCCTTCTCCTTCCCCTCGAGAGTTCGCCGTCGCCTCCATGACCAAGGGTCAGACCAGCAAGACGGAGGCGAGGAAGAAGAAGGGCAAGGCGGCGGCGCCTGCTCAGCGGCGGCAGCGGCCGCTGCCGGCGGGGTGGATCCAAGGAGACTTCCTCCCCTCCACGGTGACGGAGGGAGATCTGCTGCAGCTGGTAGAGCACGGAGTGCTCGTGCACAAGTCCTGGAGACTGCCGGCGGAGGACGAGGTTGAGCCAGCGCCCCGGGAGGGGGAGCGCGTCCTGCTCCTCAGTCATGTCCACCGAGGTTTTTCTTTGCCCCCGCACCCTTTCTTCAAGGGCATCATGAATCACTTCGGTGCCCAACTTCACCATTTCCCTCTGAATGCCATCGCGCACCTTTCTGCCTTCATAGTCTTATGTGAGTGTTTTATCGGCTGCCCTCCCCATTGGGGTTTGTTCAAACACATCTTCTCCGCCCGATCCCAAACCATCAAACGACTTAGCCAGTCGGATGATAAGACGCACCTCCTCCCAGCTCTGTGGGGGTTTAGGATTCCAGAAGAAGAGTCGGAGTAGCTATCCTGCTCTCCAGTTAAGTGAGTCGGTTAGGAACTGGCAGTCGACGTGGTTCTACTGCCAGGATATCGCCTGTCCGAATGCGTCGACTGGCCTGCCTCCTTTTAGTCTAGATCGGCCCGCCCCGCCTAAGCAACTCGCGCTCTCGAAGGCGGAGAAGAACGACGTCCAGCCATTGGTTGAGGCACTGGTGGACGTCGTCAGGAAGGGGGTCACCGGAATAGACCTGCTGGAATTCTTCCTTGGTCGGCGGATCCAGCCTCTGCAGGCTCGCGACCATGCCATGTGGCATTATACGGGGCCCGAGGATTCCACTTGGACCAATGTTGTGGGCGTGACTGAGGAGAGGGTGACCTCGTGGGTGCTCCAGATCACAGGCCCCTGTGAGAATCCCAAAGGATCACGGCGAGTGAAGCCCTTCTGCGCGGATAATCCCCTGCCGAATCAGGTGAGAGACTCTTGTCGAGTGCTCCTAACTGTCTTAATCTTGTTGTTTGCTTGAATCTCTGTGTGATGTTTGATGTCGCCGACTAAATTTTATGCAGGAGTGGACCAACTGGTTTTCTCCCGTCTCGAACGGGAATTCGGCCGAGGAGGAGGGCAGCCAGGAGGGCAACGTGGAGAGTGCTGAATATGTCTCCGACAGTGGGGAGTCGGAGGAAGAGTCCAACGAGGAGGAGGAAGAAGCTGAGGAGCAGGACTCGCCACCTCCACAACTGGAGCATCGGACCAATTGCCGACACGAGCCCGCTGTCCCCTCAGCTCCTCCCGCGTCTTCGAGTGCTCCGCCTACTGCTCGAGTGGTCCCGAGTGTTCGAAGCGCTAAGAGGACCAGGGATGCCGCCGTTGAGCCTGCGGGCCATTCTTCTAAGGCGCCCAAGCCAAGCGGGCCTAAACCTCGGAAAGCTCTGCCGCGAATGAGGGTCGCTGTCCCCGTCACCTCCACGTAAGTGTATTCAGCTTTCAGTTTTTTCTGATATCCGAGTGAACTTCTGTTTACTGGCCGACTGGATCTCACTCGACAGGGTCGCTACTTCTGCCACCTCCCCGGCGCGTCAGGAAGACGACCCCATGGACACGAACAACGTCGTCTCGTCTCAGCCAGGTGCATTGTACGAATGTCGAGTGTTTTATACCATCGCTTCTTTCTTTTTCTGAGACCTCATGTCGTTCGGCCTGTCAGGGGCGATCTGCCTGGATGAGGGCGACTAGGGGAGAGCCGACCCAGCCGTGGAGCCTGTTCTTGAGGCTGCTCCTCCCGCTGCCGCTCTCACCGCCGACGCGTCGCCGACAGAGGCACCGCCGACTGAACCAGTGCTGGTGGAGGAGGAGCCGACTGGGGCGGGCCTTGGGATGCCTCAGGAACCTCCGACGATTCCAGGTTCGTCGCATGCTGAATTCAGCATCCAGCGTCTTCCGGAGGAGTAGGTGGGAGCGGCCAAGGGGGCTATGGTGCAAGCGGAGCTGATGACTGGAGAAGCCAAGAAGGCCTATGACTCCATTGCGGCCTTGTACCACCGGAGCTTGGAGCTGCGCGATGATATCCGAGTAAGTGGTCTAGTAAGTATTTACTTTTCCCCTGTAACCCACTGGGTGTTCTTGAATAGTAGCTGTTATTTGCAATGGGTTCACTCTGAGTGAACCCAGTGGGTGTAGTCCCCGAGACTTCTGTCGAGTGCTTGCACCGACAGTTGTCTTTATACATGTTGCTTTTAGTTTGGTTGTGTCTGTAGATAGGAGTACCGAGTGCGAGTAGTTGTTGTAGTCGGATTGCACTTACGGTAACAGTCCCCGAGAGTAAGTTGTACTCAGGTCGGGTATTATTGGCCTCGGAGGCGTAGTTGATAACATGCATCTCAATAGGGCAGGCCTGCTTGAGGTGCATGCCAGTGGGGTCACGCTTAGTGAACCCACTGGGTGTAGTCCCCGAGACCGCTGTCGAGTGCTTGCGTCGGCAGGGGTCTGAAGAACTTAGACTGTTAACTGTTGAACTTTCTGATTGTCCCTTGTTTGTTGTTGGCAGAAAACTTGTGCAATGGGATCAGGCTATGAGACTCTCAAGGCGGAGAGGAATCAGTTCGCTGGTGAACTTGATGCGGCCATGCTTGCAATGGTCGGCATGAAGGAAGCTCTGGCGGAACGGGAGAAGTCATTGGAGCAGGCGCGTGAAGTGAACATGGTGTTGACTGAGAAAGTGGAAAGGATGGGGAAGCAGAGGACTGCGCTGATGAGTCAGATGGACGTGTTGAATAAACGATGCAGAGCACAAGAGAAATATGTGAGTGACTGGGCTCGGCAGATGATGACACGTCTGGCTGGTAAGTCCTTATATTTCCGAGTGGTTGTGCTATGCGCGTAGCACTCGGCGCTTATAGTCCGTTTGTCCTATTGTCGTAGATTTTTGCTTTGACGCCGAAGCTGAAGCGGCTGATGTGGAGCGTTCGATTCTTGAGAACGTTCCACTCGGCGACGACGCCAATCGGGATCTGCTCCGTGCGCACATCCGCGTGGGCAAAGTTGGTCCTTCCATCGGTCGACTGAGAGAAGTCGTCGGCCGAATCGACAAGGAGCTTTGTCCAGAAGATGAGTCGCGGCAAGAGATGGAGAACCTGATGACCCGACTGGCGGAGATTCCCAACAGAGTGCAGTCGTGGAGGAAATCTGCAGCTCGTTGCGGTGCAGATGTTGCTCTGTCCCTGGTCTGAGTCCATTGCAAGGAGGTGTGTGAGGAAAAACTGATGATGCTGAAGGTCGCCAACACGAAGAAGCTTCGGTTCGAAGACTTCATGGAACGTTCCTTGAGAGTGCTACCCGCATCGCCGACAGAATTGACTTGGACACTTTCATGGAGCCCTCCAGTCCTTGTGCCGGCCCAGCTGACGCATAAGAAAATTTATCCTCGGTATGCCGAGTGTTTATCTGTAAGGTACTTTGGCCACTTCTGTTGGCCGTCACACTTTTAAATCGGTGCGGGTAAACTTGATCCGCACCGAGTTAGCTATCTTTGCGAGGATTTTGGAATCCAATTTTTGCTCTTCTGTTGCAATGTTGATTCGAGTTTTTGTTTGGCATTTCTTGGTGAAGCCAAAGGCAAACAGTCGATGTTGGATCGCTGCTAAGCCCCCCGAGTGTGACGTGTAGTGCACACTCGGAGAAGTTTAGTACTTAGGCGATGTTGAATCGCAGCTAAGCCCCCGAGTGTGACGTGTAGTGCACACTCGGAGAAGTTTAGTACTTAGGCGATGTTGGATCGCAGCTAAGCCCCCGAGTGTGGCGTGTATCGCACACTCGGAGAAGTTTAGTACTTAGGCGATGCTGAATCGCAGCTAAGCCCCCGAGTGTGACGTGTAGTGCACACTCGGAGAAGTTTAGTACTTAGGCGATGCTGGATCGCAGCTAAGCCCCCGAGTGTGACGTGTAGTCCACACTCGGAGAAGTTTAATACTTAGGCGATGCTGAATCGCAGCTAAGCCCCCGAGTGTGACGTTAAGTACACACTCGGAGAAAGTTAATACTTAGCCGATGCTGGATCGCAGCTAAGCCCCCTGAGTGTGACGTGTAGCGCACACTCGGAGAAAGTTAATACTTAGGCGATGCTGAATCGCAGCTAAGCCCCCGAGTGTGACGTGTAGTGCACACTCGGAGAAAGTTAATACTTAGGCGATGCTGAATCGCAGCTAAGCCCCCGAGTGTGACGTGTAGTGCAAACTCGGAGAAAGTTAATACTTAGGCGATTCTGGATCGCAGCTAAGTTTTTTTTTGAGACCGGAGTCTGTGTCCGCGGAAGAACTTTGAACCTGCAAAAAACTCAATCTGCTTTATATTATTTCGCCAATACTTGTTCGTTACATCGCTTCAGTCGACGGTCACGTGTAGAAGCGCTTCAGGAGGTCTCCGTTCCATGCGCGTGGCTCGTCTGTCTCCCTCTGAATGTTGTAGAGTCTGTATGCTCCGTTGTTCAGCACCTTGGAGATGATGAAGGGTCCTTCCCAGGCTGGAGCTAACTTGTGGGGTCTGTGTTGATCCACTCGGAGCACCAGGTCGCCTGCTTGGAATGTCCGACTTCTGACGTGGCGTGCATGAAAACGCCGCAGATTTTGTTGCTAAATGGTCGAGCGAGTTAACGCCATCTCGCGCTCCTCTTCCAGAAGATCCACTCCGTCTTGCCTTGCTTGTTCAGCTTCGGCTTCGGAGAAGAGTTCGACTCGTGGTGCATTGTGAAGCAAGTCACTCGGAAGGACCGCTTCTGCTCCATAAACGAGGAAGAACGGTGATCGCCCTGTAGATCTGTTCGGGGTTGTTCGAAGTCCCCAAAGCACTGAAGGTAGCTCGGTAACCGAAGCGCCAGCAGCATGTCCTATCTCTCGCGGGAGTCGGGGCTTCAATCCTTGCAAAATAAGCCCGTTTGCCCGCTCTGCTTGTCCATTGGACTGAGGATGTGCTACGGAAGCAAAATCCACTCGGATGCCCTGGCTTGTACAGAACCCTTTGAATCTGTCCGAGTCAAAGTTTGTCCCGTTGTCCGTAATTATGCTGTGAGGTACACCGAATCTGAAGATGATGTCCCTGACAAACTTGACGGATGTCGAAGCGTCGAGCTTCTTGATGGGCTTCGCTTCGATCCATTTCGTGAACTTGTCGACTACCACCAACAGATGTGTGTATCCACCTTGGCCTGTCTTGAACGGGCCGACCGTATCTAATCCCCACACTGCAAACGGCCACACAAGAGGGATCGTCTTCAACGCAGACGTTGGCTTGTGGGACTTTTTGTAGTAGAACTGGCAGCCCTCACATCGATCAACCATATCCTTAGCCATCTCATTAGTGTGTAGCCAAAAGAAGCCAGCCCTGAACGCCTTGGCTACGATTGCTCTCGAAGAAGCGTGATGACCGCAGGTTCCCGAGTGAATATCCTCCAGAATCAGCTGCCCCTCCTCTGGGGAGATGCATCGTTGAAGAACACCCGAGATACTTTCCTTGTACAATTGGCCTTCAATGACAGTGAATGACTTCGATCTGCGGACTATCTGCCTGGCTTGGACTTCGTCTTCTAGAAGTTCTTGCCTCAAGATATATGCCATGATCGGCACAGTCCAATCGGGAATGACACCCAGAATCTCCATGACCAGATCAACCACCGCAGGTACATCGACTTCAGTCGGATCTGTTGCGCTCTTGGGTTGTACCGACTCCTCTGTGAAAGGACCTTCTTTGACTGAGGGGAGGTGGAGGTGCTCGAGGCAGACGTCACTCGGGACTCGTCTCCGAGTGGATCCGAGTTTAGCTAACTCGTCAGCTGCTTGGTTCTTCAGTCTTGGAACATGGTGGAGCTCGAGACCTTCAAACTTCTTCTCCAGCTTCCTCACTGCATTGCAGTATGCGGTCATGGTGGGGTTCTTGACGTCCCACTCTTTCATCACTTGATTGACCACCAAATCCGAATCGCCGTAGACCATCAAGCGACGGACGCCGAGTGAGATGGCCATGCGCAATCCATAGAGGAGAGCCTCATACTCTGCCTCGTTGTTGGAGGAATCAAAGTGTATCTGCAACACGTATTTGAGCTTGTCGCCCTTTGGTGATATGATCACAACACCAGCGCCGGAGCCATTCAACATCTTAGACCCATCGAAGAACATTGTGCAATGAGCCGAGTAGATGTGGGTCGGTTGCTGTTGTTCTACCCATTCTGCTATAAAGTCAGCCAGGGCTTGAGACTTAATAGCTTTCTTGGCCACGAACTTGATGTCATAGTACAACATCTCCATTGCCCACTTCGCCACTCGGCCTGAAGCGTCTCGATTGTGGAGAATTTCCGACAACAGAGCATCAGAAACGACAGATACCGAGTGGTCTTGGAAATAATGAGCCACCTTCTTCGCAGTCATATAGATCCCATAGATAAGTTTTTGATAATGGGGATACCTCTACTTGGAAGGAGTCAGGACTTCGGAGACGTAGTACACTGGTCGCTGAACTTTGTATGATTTGCCTTCTTCTTCTCGCTCGACTGTAAGAACAGTACTGACGACTTGATTTGTAGCCGCGATATATAGAAGAAGGGGCTCTTTACTGAGCGGAGCAGTAAGAACCGGCTGGGTGGAAAGCAGGACTTTGAGGTCGTCGAATGCGACTTGGGCTTCGTCTATCCACTCGAAGGTATCTGATTTCTTCATGAGTCGGTACAGAGGAAGTGCTTTTTCTCCGAGTCGACTGATGAACCTGCTCAAAGCCGCTAGGCAACCTATGAGCCGTTGAACATCGTGTATTCTGACCGGCCTTTCCATTCGGACGATGGTCCCGATCTTTTCAGGGTTGACGTCGATCCCTCGTTCGGAAACGAAGAAACCGAGTAACTTTCCGCTGGGAACACCGAATGAACATTTGGCTGGGTTGAGCTTGATATCGTACCTACGAAGGTTGGCAAATGTTTCTGCCAAGTCAGTCAGCAGGTCGGGACCTTTGCGTGACTTGACTACGATATCATCCATATATGCCTCCACATTACGACCGATCTAGTCGAGGAGACATTTTTGGATCATGCACATAAAGGTAGCCCCTGCATTCTTCAGACCGAAAGGCATAGTGATGTAGCAGAAGCACCCGAATGGGGTGATGAAGGCTGTCTTTAACTCATCGGGACCATACAGACGGATCTGATGATAACCCGAGTAGGCATCGAGAAATGACAGACCCTCGCAACCCGCAGTCGAATCGACAATTTGATCTATGCGGGGGAGCGGAAAATGGTCTTTCGGGCAGACCTTATTGAGGTGCTTGAAGTCGATGCACATTCGGAGCGACTTATCCTTCTTGGGCACCATGACAACATTGGCGAGCCACTCGGAGTGGTGAACCTCGCGAATGAAGTTGGCTGCCAACAGCTTGGCGACCTCTTCCCCGATTGCCTTCCTCTTGTGCACGGTGGACCAGCGCAGACGTTCTCGGACAGGCCGAGCCGTGGAATCCACGTGCAGTCGGTGCTCAGCCAACTCCCTGGGTACACCTGGCATGTCGGAGGGTTTCCATGCGAAGATGTCCCAGTTCTCATGGAGGAATTGGGTGAGCTCGGCTTCCTATTTAGGATCGAGGGTGGTGGAGATGTTCGTCGGGGCAGCAGTGGCGTCCGTCGGGTGGATGTTGACCTTCTTCGTCTCTCCTGCCGACTGAAATGCAGACTCTGAAGCTGGCTTCTTCGAGCGCATCAGGTCGGCGGGGTCGACTGTTTTTTTGTACTCGTCCAACTCGAGGACGGCCATCTGCTGGTCGGCGATCCTTGATCCCTGCTGCAAACACTCCTCAGCCCGCTGCCGATTGCCTGTGATGGTGATCACGCCTTTCGGGCCCGGCATCTTCAGCTTCAGGTACACCTAACATGGACGGGCCATGAAATGCGCATACGCTGGGCGACCCAGAATCGCGTGATAAGCGCTCTGGAAGTCAACCACTTCGAACGTCAGCCTTTCCTTGCGGAAGTTCTTGTCGGAGCCGAAAACGACGTCCAACGCGATCTGGCCGAGTGATTTGGCCTTCCGTCCAGGGACGACTCCGTGGAACTGCATGCTGCTCTCGCTGAGTCTGGACATCGGGATGCCCATCCCCTTGAGGGTGTCGGCGTACATGATGTTCAAGCCGCTGCCGCCATCCATGAGGACTTTGCGCAGTCGGACTCCTTCTACCACCGGGTCGACGACCAGGGCCTGTCTTCCCGGGGTGGGTACATGTGCCGGATAATCCGACTGGTCGAAGGTGATCGCAGTGTGGGACCATTTGAGGAACTTGGAGTTGGAAGGGGTGGCCATGTTCACCTCTCGGTTCACCAGCTTCAATCGGCTCTTGCTCTCGACGTCAGCAAAGATCATCAGGGTGGCATGGACTTGGGGGAACGGATCCTCCTTATCCTCCTCATCCTGTTCGTGGTCCTTCTCACTCGGTTGCCCTTCGCTGAATCCCTGGATCAGGAGGCGACACTGTCGAGTGGTATGCTTCACATATATGGAGTTGCCTTCTTCGTCCATCTTCGTGTGCACCGGACAAGGCTGGTCCAGGATGGGATTGTTGAACGGCTTCTTCTTGGGGGTAAACTGCGCCTTCCCTTTTCCCTTGAACTTAGCATTGGTCACGGCTGCAGCCTCTGCTTGCGGTGTGGGCGGAGCTTTCTGTTTCTGCTTCCGAGTCTTACCTTCGTTAGCATCGCCGACTGTCTTGTGCATGCCGCTCCGGATGCGGTCCTCCTCTTCGCCGTTTGCATAGCGAGCCGCTATCTCCATCATCTTGCTCATGGAGATGTCGCCCGTTCGACCGAACTTTAAGTACAACTCTCTGTACAGTACGCCTGCCTTGAAGGCGCAGACTGCCTGATGCTCGGTGACGTTCTCCACCGTGTGGTAGAGAGTTGTCCAACGCTGGATGAAGTCGCACAGGGGCTCATTCGGCTTCTCGACACAGCGCTGGAGCTCCACAAGGCCTGCAGGGCGTTTGCACGTCCCCTCGAAGGTCCTGATGAATACTCGGGCCAAATCTGCCCAACTGTAAATGCTCGAGGGGGCCAACTGGTTTAGCCACGCTCGCGCCGAGCCGTCGGGCATCAGAGGGAGGTGCTTCATAGCGACATGGTCGTCCCCTCCTCCGATCTGGACTGCCACTCGGTAGTCATCCAGCCATGTTTCCGGCTTGGACTCTCCTGTAAACTTACTGATTCCCGCTGCCAATCGGAAGTTGGGCGGGATGTCAGCCGAGCGGATGGCTCGACTAGAACACTCGGGACCGGACACGATGGCCCTGCTTCCACTCGGACGGTCCATATCGAAACCATCACGGTGGGCTCGACCCCTGTCGACTCTTCGCTGGGCGATACTGTTGGGGAACATCGCATGGGAAACAAAAAAGTTCCTACGCGCACGAAGACCTATCATGGTGATGTCCATCTACGAGAGGGGATGAGTGATCTACGTACCCTTGTAGACCGTACAGCAGAAGCATTAGTGAACGCGGTTGATGTAGTAGAACGTCCTCACGTCCCTCGATCCGCCCCGCGAACAATCCCACGATCAGTCCCACGATCTAGTACCGAACGGACGGCACCTCCGCGTTCAGCACACGTACAGCTCGACGATGATCTCGGCCTTCTTGATCCAGCAAGAGAGACAGAGAGGTAGAAGAGTTCTCCGGCAGCGTGACGGCGCTCCGGAGGTTGGTGATGACCTTGTCTCAGCAGGGCTCCGCCCGAGCTCCGCAGAAACGCGATCTAGAGGAAAAACCGTGGAGGTATGTGCTCGGGCTGCCGTGGAAAAGTCGTCTAAAATCAGCCCTAAAACCTCCGTATATATAGGTGGGAGGGAGGGGACCTTGCCTTGGGGCTCAAGGAGCCCCAAGGGGGTCGCCCGAGTCCAAGGGGGAAGGCTCCCCCCCCCCCAAACCGAGTTGGACTTGGTTTGGTGGGTGGGAGTCCTTCCTTCCCTTCCCACCTCCTCTTTTTTTTCTCTTTGATTTTCTTTCCTAGGCACATAGGGCCCTTTTGGGCTGTCCCACCAGCCCACTAAGGGCTGGTGTGCCACCCTCAAGGCCTATGGGCTTCCCCGGGGTGGGTTGCCCCCCCGGTGAACTCCCGGAACCCATTCGTCATTCCCGGTACATTCCCGGTAACTCCGAAAACCTTCCGGTAATCAAATGAGGTCATCCTATATATCAATCTTCGTTTCCGGACCATTCTAGAAACCCTCGTGACGTCCGTGATCTCATTCGGGACTCCGAACAACATTCGGTAACCAACCATATAACTCAAATACGCATAAAACAACGTCGAACCTTAAGTGTGCAGACCCTGCGGGTTCGAGAACTATGTAGACATGACCCGAGAGACTCCTCGGTCAATATCCAATAGCGGGACCTGGATGCCCATATTGGATCCTACATATTCTACGAAGATCTTATCGTTTGAACCTCAGTGCCAAGGATACATATAATCCCATATGTCATTCCCTTTGTCCTTCGGTATGTTACTTGCCCGAGATTCGATCGTCAGTATCCGCATACCTATTTCAATCTCGTTCACCGGCAAGTCTCTTTACTCGTTCCGTAATACAAGATCCCGCAACTTTCACTAAGTCACATTGCCTGCAAGGCTTGTGTGTGATGTTGTATTACCGAGTGGGCCCCGAGATACCTCTCCGTCACACGGAGTGACAAATCCCAGTCTTGATCCATACTAACTCAACTAACACCTTCGGAGATACCTGTAGAGCATCTTTATAGTCACCCAGTTACGTTGCGACGTTTGATACACACAAAGCATTCCTCCGGTGTAAGTGAGTTATATGATCTCATGGTCATAGGAATAAATGCTTGACACGCAGAAAACAGTAGCAACAAAATGACACGATCAACATGCTACGTCTATTAGTTTGGGTCTAGTCCATCATGTGATTCTCCTAATGACGTGATCCAGTTATCAAGCAACAACACCTTGTTCATAATCAGAAGACACTGACTATCTTTGATCAACTGGCTAGCCAACTAGAGGCTTGCTAGGGACGGTGTTTTGTCTATGTATCCACACATGTAAATGAGTCTTCATTCAATACAATTATAGCATGGATAATAAACGATTATCTTGATACAGGAATTATAATAATAACTATATTTATTATTGCCTCTAGGGCATAATTCCAACAGTCTCCCACTTGCACTAGAGTCAATAATCTAGCCCTCACATCATCATGCGAATTACATTGTAATAAATCTAACACCCATACAGTTCTGGTGTTGATCATGCTTTAGCCGTGGAAGAGGTTTAGTCAGCGGGTCTGCTACATTCAGATCCGTGTGCACTTTGCATATATTTACGTCCTCTCCTTCGACGTAGTCGCGGATGAGGTTGAAGCGTCGTTTGATGTGTCTGATCTTCTTGTGAAACTGTGGTTCCTTTGCTAAGGCAATGGCACCCGTGTTGTCACAGAACAAGGTTATTGGATTCAGTGCGCTTCGCACCACTCCAATATCCGTCATGAACTGCTTCATCCAGACACCCTCCTTAGCCGCCTCCGAGGCAGCCATGTACTCCGCTTCACATGTAGAATCTTCTACGACGCTTTGCTTGGAACTGCACCAGCTTACCGCACCCCCATTAAGAATAAATACGTATCCGGTTTGCGACTTAGAGTCGTCCAGATCTGTGTCAAAGCTTGCATCGACGTAACCTTTTACGGCGAGCTCTTTGTCACCTCCATACACGAGAAACATCTCCTTAGTCCTTTTCAGGTACTTTAGGATATTCTTGACCGCTGTCCAGTGATCCACTCCTGGATTACTCTGGAACCTACCTGCCATACTTATGGCCAGGCTAACATCCGGTCTAGTGCACAGCATTGCATACATGATAGAACCTATGGCTGAAGCATAGGGGACGGAGCGCATATGCTCTCTATCTTCATCAGTTGCTGGGCACTGAGTCTTACTCAATCTCGTACCTTGTAAAACTGGCAAGAACCCTTTCTTGGACTGTTCCATTTTGAACCTCTTCAAAACTTTATCAAGGTATGTGCTTTGTGAAAGTCCTATCCGGCGTTTTGATCTATCCCTATAGATCTTAATGCCTAGAATGTAAGCAGCTTCTCCTAGGTCCTTCATAGAGAAACTCTTATTCAAGTAATCCTTTATGCTCTCTAAAAACTCCATGTTGTTTCCAATCAGTAATATGTCATCCACATATAATATTAGAAACGCCACAGAGCTCCCACTCACTTTCTTGTAAATACAAGATTCTCCAACCACTTGTATAAACCCAAATGCTTTGATCACCTCATCAAAGCGTTTGTTCCAACTCCGAGATGCTTGCACCAGTCCATAAATGGATCGCTGGAGCTTGCACACCTTGTCAGCATTCTTAGGATCGACAAAACCTTCGGGTTGTATCATATACAACTCTTCCTTAAGGAAACCGTTAAGGAACGCCGTTTTGACATCCATCTGCCAGATTTCATAATCGAAAAATGCAGCTATTGCTAACATGATTCTGACGGACTTAAGCATCGCTACGGGTGAGAATGTCTCATCGTAGTCAACTCCTTGAACTTGTGAAAAACCCTTTGCCACAAGTCGAGCTTTACAAACGGTCACATTGCCGTCAGCGTTCGTCTTTCTCTTAAAGATCCATTTGTTCTGAATAGCCTTGCGGCCCTCAGGCAGTACCTCCAAAGTCCACACTTTGTTCTCATACATGGATCCTATCTCGGATTTCATGGCTTCTAGCCATTTGTTGGAATCTGGGCCCACCATTGCTTCTTCATAATTTGCAGGTTCATTGTTGTCTAACAACATGATTGATAAGACGGGATTACCGTACCACTCTGGAGCAGCACGTGGTCTCGTCGACCTGCGTGGTTCGACAGAAACTTGAACCGGAGTTTCATGATCATCATCATTAACTTCCTCCTCAACCGGCGTCGCAATGACAGAGGTTTCCCCTTACCCTGCGCCACCATCCAGAGGGATGAGAGGTTCGACAACCTCGTCAAGTTCTATCTTCCTCCCACTCAATTATCTCGAGAGAAACTCCTTCTCGAGAAAAGCTCTGTTTTTAGCAACAAACACTTTGCCCTCGGATTTGAGATAGAAGGTGTACCCAACTGTCTCTTTTGGGTAACCTATGAAGACGCACTTTTCCGCTTTGGGTTCCAGCTTTTCAGGCTGAAGCTTTTTGACATAAGCATCACATCCCCAAACTTTAAGAAATGACAACTTTGGCCTTTTGCCATACCACAGTTCGTATGGTGTCGTCTCAACGGATTTTGATGGTGCCCTATTTAAAGTGAATGCAGTTGTTTCTAATGCATAACCCCAAAATGATAACGGCAAATCGGTAAGAGACATCATAGATCGCACCATCTCTAATAAAGTACGATTACGACGTTCGGACACACCATTACGCTGTGGTGTTCCAGGCGGTGTCAACTGTGAAACAATTCCACATTGTCTTAAGTGAGCACCAAACTCGAAACTCAGATATTCACCCCCACGATCAGACCGTAGGAACTTGATCTTCTTGTTACGATGATTTTCCACTTCACTCTGAAATTGCTTGAACTTTTCAAATGTTTCAGACTTGTGCTTCATCAAGTAGACATAACCATATCTACTCAAATCGTCAGTGAAGGTGAGAAAATAACGATATCCGCCGCGCGCCTCTACGCTCATCGGACCACACACATCGGTATGTATGATTTCCAACAAGTCACTTGCACGCTCCATAGTTCCGGAGAATGGAGTCTTAGTCATCTTGCCCAAGAGGCATGGTTCGCACGTGTCAAGTGAATCAAAGTCAAGTGACTCCAAAAGTCCATCAGCATGGAGTTTCTTCATGCGCTTTACACCAATATGACCTAAACGGTAGTGCCACAAAAATATGGCACTATCATTGTTAACTCTAACTCTTTTGGTCTCAATGTTATGTATATGTGTATCGCTATCAAGATTCAATATGAACAATCCTCTCACATTAGGTGCATGACCATAAAAGATGTTACTCATAGAAATAGAACAACCATTATTCTCTGACTTAAAAGAGTAACCGTCTCGCATTAAACAAGATCCAGATATAATGTTCATGCTCAACGCAGGCACTAAATAACAATGATTTAAGTTCATCACTAATCCCGATGGTAACTGAAGTGAAACTGTGCCGACGGCGATTGCATCAACCTTGGAACCATTTCCTATGTGCATTGTCACTTCATCTTTCGCCAGCCTTCGTCTATTCCGCAGTTCCTGTTTCGAGTTGCAAATATGAGCAACAGAACCGGTATCGAATACCCAGGCACTACTACGAGAGCCGGTTAAGTACACATCAATAACATGTATATCAAATATACCTGATTTTTCTTTGGCCGCCTTCTTATCAGCCAGATACTTGGGGCAGTTGCGCTTCCAGTGACCCATACCCTTGCAATAGTAGCACTCTGTTTCAGGCTTAGGTCCAGCTTTGGGTTTCTTCGTCGGATTGGCAACAGGCTTGCCGCTCTTCTTTCAATTACCCTTCTTGCCTTTGTCGTTTCTCTTGAAACTAGTGGTCTTATTCACCATCAACATTTGATGTTCTTTACGGAGTTTAGACTCTGTGACTTTCAGCATCGCAAACAACTCGCCGGGTGACTTGTTCATCCCTTGCATGTTGTAGTTCAACACAAAGCCTTTATAGCTTGGCGGCAGTGATTGAAGGATTCTGTCAGTGATAGCCTCTTGCGGGAGTTCAATCCCCAGCTCAGCTAGACGGTTTGAGTACCCAGACATTTTGAGCACATGTTCACTGACAGACGAGTTCTCCTCCATCTTGCAAGCATAGAATTTATCGGAGGTCTCATACCTCTCGATCCGGGCGTTCTTCTGAAAGATAAACTTCAACTCCTGGAACATCTCAAATGCTCCATGACGCTCAAAGCGACGTTGAAGTCCCGGCTCTAAGCCATACAAGACTGCACATTGAACTACTCAGTAGTCCTCCTTACGTGCTAACCAAGCGTTCTTAACATCCTGATCAGCCGTAGCGGGTGGTTCATCTCCTAGCGCAGCATTAAGGACATAATCCTTCTTCCCAGCTTGTAAGATTAGCTTAAGATTATGAGCCCAGTCTACAAAGTTGCTTCCATCATATTTCAACTTAGCTTTCTCTAGGAACTTATTAAAATTCAGGGTGACTGTCGCGTGAGCCATGATCTACAACACAAATATATTCAAAGTGGACTTAGACTATGTTCAAGATAATTAGAGTTGAACTTAATAAAATTATTTGCTAAACTCCCACTCAAAAAGTACATCTCTCTAGTCATTTGAGTGGTTCATGATCCACTTACACTAGCTCAAGTCCGATCATCACGTGAGTTGAGTATAGTTTCAGTGGTAAGCATCCCTATGCTAATCATATCATCTATATGATTCATGATCGACCTTTCGGTCTCATGTGTTCCGAGGCCATGTCTGCACATGCTAGGCTCGTCAAGCTTAACCCGAGTGTTCCGCGTGCGCAACTGTTTTGCACCCGTTGTATGTGAACGTTGAGTCTATCACACCCGATCATCACGTGGTGTCTCAAAACGACGAACTGTAGCAACGATGCACAGTCGGGGAGAACACAATTTCGTCTTGAAATTTTAGTGAGAGATCACCTCATAATGCTACCGTCGTTCTAAGCAAAATAAGGTGCATAAAAGGATTAACATCACATGCAATTCATAAGTGACATGATATGGCCATCATCACGTGCTTCTTGATCTCCATCACCAAAGCACCGGCACGATCTTCTTGTCACCGGTGCCACACCATGATCTCCATCATAGTGTTGCCATCGGGGTTGTCGTGCTACTCATGCTATTACTACTAAAGCTACATCCTAGCAAAATAGTAAACGCATCTGCAAGCACAAACGTTAGTATAAAGACAAACCTATGGCTCCTGACGGTTGCCGTACCATCGACATGCAAGTCGATATTTTCTATTACAACGTGATCATCTCATACATCCAATATATCACATCACATCGTTGGCCATATCACATCACAAGCATACCCTGCAAAAACAAGTTAGATGTCCTCTAATTTTGTTGTTGCATGTTTTACGTGGTGACCATGGGTATCTAGTAGGATCGCATCTTACTTACGCAAACACCACAACGGAGATATATGAGTTTCTATTTAACCTCATCCAAGGACCTCCTCAGTCAAATCCGATTCCACTAAAGTTGGAGAAACCGACACTTGCCAGTCATCTTTGAGCAACGGGGTTACTCGTAGTGATGAAACCAGTCTCTCGTAAGCGTACGAGTAATGTCGGTCCAAGCCGCTTTAATCCAACAATACCGCGGAATCAAGAAAAGACTAAGGAGGGCAGCCAAACGCACATCACCGCCCACAAAAACTTTTCTGTTCTACTCGAGAAGACATCTACGCATGAACCTAGCTCTGATACCACTGTTGGGGAACGTCGCATGGGAAACAAAAAATTTCCTACGCGCACGAAGACCTATCATGGTGATGTCCATCTACGAGAGGGGATGAGTGATCTACGTACCCTTGTAGACCGTACAGCAGAAGAGTTAGTGAACTCGGTTGATGTAGTGGAACGTCCTCACGTCCCTCGATCCGCCCCGCGAACAATCCCGCGATCAGTCCCATGATCTAGTACCGAACGGACGGCACCTCCGCGTTCAGCACACGTACAGCTCGACGATGATCTCGGCCTTCTTGATCCAGCAAGAGAGACGGAGAGGTAGAAGAGTTCTCCGGCAGCGTGACGGCGCTCCGGAGGTTGGTGATGACCTTGTCTCAGCAAGGCTCCGCCCGAGCTCCGCAGAAACGCGATCTAGAGGAAAAACCGTGGAGGTATATGGTCGGGCTGCCGTGGAAAAGTCGTCTCAAATAAGCCCTAAAACCTCGGTATATATAGGTGGGAGGGAGGGGACCTTGCCTTGGGGCTCAAGGAGCCCCAAGGGGATCGGCCGAGTCCAAGGGGGAAGGCTCCCCCCCCAAACCGAGTTGGACTTGGTTTGGTGGGTGGGAGTCCTTCCTTCCCTTCCCACCTCCTCTCTTTTTTTCTCTTTGATTTTCTTTCCTAGGCGCATAGGGCCCTTTTGGGCTGTCCCACCAGCCCACTAAGGGCTGGTGTGCCACCCTCAAGGCCTATGGGCTTCCCCGGGGTGGGTTGCCCCCCCCGGTGAACTCCCGGAACCCATTCGTCATTCCCGGTACATTCCCGGTAACTCCAAAAACCTTCCGGTAAACAAATGAGGTCATCCTATATATCAATCTTCGTTTCCGGACCATTCCGGAAACCCTCGTGACGTCCGTGATCTCATCCGGGACTCCGAACAACATTCGGTAACCAACCATATAACTCAAATACGCATAAAACAACGTCGAACCTTAAGTGTGCAGACCCTGCGGGTTCGAGAACTATGTAGACATGACCCGAGAGACTCCTCGGTCTATATCCAATAGCGGGACCTGGATGCCCATATTGGATCCTACATATTCTACAAAGATCTTATCGTTTGAACCTCAGTGCTAAGGATTCATATAATCCCGTATGTCATTCCCTTTGTCCTTCGGTATGTTACTTGCCCGAGATTCGATCGTCAGTATCCGCATACCTATTTCAATCTCATTCACCGGCAAGTCTCTTTACTCGTTCTGTAATACAAGATCCCGCAAATTTCACTAAGTCACATTGCTTGCAAGGCTTGTGTGTGATGTTGTATTACCGAGTGGGCCCCGAGATACCTCTCCGTCACACGGAGTGACAAATCCCAGTCTTGATCCATACTAACTCAACTAACACCTTCGGAGATACCTGTAGAGCATCTTTATAGTCACCCAGTTACGTTGCGACGTTTGATACACACAAAGCATTCCTCCGGTGTCAGTGAGTTATATGATCTCATGGTCATAGGAATAAATGCTTGACACGCAGAAAACAGTAGCAACAAAATGACACGATCAACATGCTACGTCTATTAGTTTGGGTCTAGTCCATCATGTGATTCTCCTAATGACGTGATCCAGTTATCAAGCAACAACACCTTGTTCATAATCAGAAGACACTGACTATCTTTGATCAACTGGCTAGCCAACTAGAGGCTTGCTAGGGACGGTGTTTTGTCTATGTATCCACACATGTAAATGAGTCTTCATTCAATACAATTATAGCATGGATAATAAACGATTATCTTGATACAGGAATTATAATAATAACTATATTTATTATTGCCTCTAGGGCATAATTCCAACAGATACGTCCTCTTGCGTTGGGTCTTGGGTCGTGAGTGTCGCCGACTGAACGCCGATCATCATGATGTCGGGACCCATAGGGACCACCCCGCGGAGGGGTGCGTGAGCGGCGACGATCTTCATGAATCAAAGAACGGCTGCCTCCCCTGTGGCGCTGATGGGATCCAGGGCTGTGAACCGACCGATGCATGTTGGCGTGGACGGAACTATTGTAGATCCGGTTGTGCGACTGGGAGACTGCCGAATTCTGCTGCTGCGCCGTGTGCAACACGGATCGGATCTGCTCGATCCCTCTACAAGCCTCTGAATCAGTTGGCTGGAGGGAATCGGCTATCTTGGCAGCAGCAGCCAAGTTGAGGAGGGGCGTGCGGAACAACTCTACGTTGCTCCGCCGAGTGTGTCGACTGGCAGAACGGCGAGGTGGACGGTGCGCACCGGATGCTTCGTCGACCTCGCGCTCGCTTCGACCAGCTTGGCGGGGATCTTCATGGGTGTTGGCCATGTGAACTTCTGCTGCAGGCCCGCGGCCCGCGTACTCGGAAGGAAACTCAGTCAGAACTGAGCCCGAGTGCAGGGAACGTGGGGGAACCACAACAGACTCCAGAACTGCCACTTGAGAAGACGCGATCTGACGCGCTCGGGCATGCTGCACCCAACGTAGGAGACGCGGACGGAGGGACCGCTTGTTGCGGCGCATGATGCAGGTGCAGGTCGACAACGGAGCTGATTGTTGGAGAAGAAGAACGCCGCGGGCGCCAGCACGGAAGTGCATGGCCCCGCGACGGGGTAGCGCCTCGACGTCGAGAGGTGCGTCCCGAAGCCACGCCGAATCATCGACGGTGAAGGAGAGAGCGCCGAAGAAGATCTGGTGACCCATGCTCGAATCTCCACCGGACGACATGACGAAAGGAAGTAGTCGCAAACTCGCCGGAAGTCGCTTAGACGCCTGCCCCACGGTGGGCGCCAACTGTCGTGGGTATAAGCCTGACAGTAGATGTGTAGGGTACGAATGAGATGGGCAGAGTCCTAGCTACGGCGAGGTTGTATGAGCTCAGGCCCCTCTGCGATGGAGGTAACAGCCCTACGTCTCAGTGCTCTTGGAGCTTGTTACCGAGTGTAATATGGAATACAATGATTTGCTAACCCTTCTACCAGTGGGGGAGGGCGGCTTATATAGAGTGCGCTGCCCTCCACAACGGTTCCGGTATAAGGGCGGAGTAGTGGGGATTGAATGCATACGTTACAGGTAACGTATGCTCTAAATGCTAATAAATGCACCCGGAAACGTACGACCGTTTCCCTCGAGGGAGGTTACGATGTACCGAGTGTATCCAGTCGGTTAGCTTGGTATTCTCCGAATGCTAGTATCTGACTGGATGATATAGGAACTGTCCCCGACTAGATAATGGGGATTCCCTAATTCAGTCGGGGTAGACTTAGGGTCTTGTCCTTTGTGTGGGGTAGTCCTTGGGTAGGACCTGTACGGCAGGCCTATGACCCTACCCTAGGACTATGACCCCATCAATAAGAAAACTAGTAAACGTCAAAAATAAGAAAACGAGGTCATATAGATCACCCACCCGCGTCATCCTTGTCACGTGGCGCAAAAATATTTAAAAAGGGAAAAGGGGAATGTAACACGAGGACTTCCCAGGAGGTCACCCATCCTACTACTACTATCACCCAAGCACGCTTGACTTCGGAGTTCTGATGGGATCCGGTGCTTTAGTGCTGGTATGATCGCATCCGACATGCAACAATCCATTTGTTCCTTATACGTGCCCTCCCGTGTCCATTGCCACTTTTGCCTCGACAACGAAGACGAGTTTAACACAAGAAGTTCACCGCTCCCTCTCTACCCCGACAACACGAGCATCGCCACGACCTATGTGACTTTTACCACCGCGCTTGACACCCAACGACGCCGCCCCTAGACACATCAACGAGGCGCAAGCTAAAACATATCACAAACGTCAAAAATAAGAAAACTAGTAAACGTGAAAAATAAGAAAACGAGGTCATATAGATCACGCTCCTGCGTCATCCTTGTCACGTGGCGCAAACATATTTAAAAAGGGGAATGCAACACGAGAACTTCCGAGGAGGTCACCCATCCTAGTACTACTCTCGCCCAAGCCCGCTTACCTTCGAAGTTCTGATGGGATCCGGTGCTTTAGTGCTGGTATGTTCGCATCCGACATGCAACTATCTATTTGTTCCTTATGCTTGCCCCTCCCGTGTCCATTGCCACATTTGCCTCGACAACGGAGACGAGTTTAACACAAGAATTTAACGGCTCCCTCTCTACCCCGACAACACGAGCACCGCCATGACCTGTGTGACTTTTCACACCGTGCTTGACACCCAACAACGCCACCCCTAGACATGTCAACAATGAGACGCAAGCTAAAACATATCACAAACGTCAAAAATAAGAAAACTAGTAAACGTCAAAAATAAGAAAACGAGGTCATATAGATCACGCTCCCGCGTCATCCTTGTCACGTGGCGCAAAAATATTTAAAAATGGGAATGCAACACGAGGACTTCCGAGAAGGTCACCCATCCTAGTACTACTATAGCCCAAGCACGCTTGACTTCGGAGTTGTGATGGGATCCGGTGCTTTAGTGCTGGTATGATCGCATCCGACATGCAACTATCCATTTGTTCCTTATGCTTGCCCTCCCGTGTCCATTGCCACATTTGCCTCGACAACGGAGACGAGTTTAACACAAGAAGTTCACGCTCCCTCTCTACCCCGACAACACGAGCATCGCCACAACCTATGTGACTTTTCCCACCGCGCTTGACACCCAACGACGCCGCCCCTAGACACGTCAACAACGAGACGCAAGCTAAAACATATCACAAACGTTAAAAATAAGAAAACTAGTAAACGTCAAAAATAAGAAAACGAGGTCATATAGATCACGCTCCCGCGTCATCCTTGTCATGTGGCGCAAAAATATTTAAACAGGGGAATGCAACACGAGGACTTCCCAGGAGGTCACCCAACCTAGTACTACTCTTGCCCAAGCACGCTTAACTTCGGAGTTCTGATGGGATCCGGTGCTTTAGTGCTAGTATGATCGCATCCGACATTCAACTATCTATTTGTTCCTTATGCTTTCCCCTCTCGTGTCCATTGCCACATTTTCCACGACAAGGGAGACGAGTTTAACACAAGAATTTCACCGCTCCCTTTCTACCCCGACAACACGAGGACCGCCACGACCTGTGTGACTTTTCCCACCGCGCTTGACACCCAACGACGCCGCCCCTAGACACGTCAACAATGAGACGCAAGCTAAAACATATCACAAACTTCACAAATAAGAAAACTAGTAAACGTCAAAAATAAGAAAACGAGGTCATATATATCACGCTCCCGCGTCATCCTTGTCACGTGGCGCAAAAATATTTAAAAAGGGGCATGCAACACGAGGACTTCCCAGGAGGTCACCCATCCATGTACTACTCTCACCCAAGCCCGCTTAACTTCGGAGTTCTGATGGGATCCGGTGCTTTAGTGCTGGTATGATCGCATCCGACATGCAATTATCTATTTGTTCCTTATGCTTGCCCCTCCCGTGTCCATTGCCACATTTTCCTCGACAACGGAGACGAGTTTAACACAAGAATTTCACCGCTCCCTCTCTACCCCGACAACACGAGCACCGCCACGACCTCTGTGAGTTTTCCCACCGCGCTTAACACCCAACGACACCGCCCCTAGACACATCAACAATGAGACGCATGCTAAAACATATCACAAACGTCAAAATTAAGAAAACTAGTAAACGTCAAAAATAAGAAAACGACGTCATATAGATCACGCTCCCGCGTCATCCTTGTCACGTGGCGCAAAAATATTTAAAAAGGGGCATGCAACACGAGGACTTCCGAGGAGGTCACCCATCCTAGTACTACTCTCGCCCAAGCACGCTTAACTTCGGAGTTTTGATGGGATCCGGTGCTTTAGTGCTGGTATGATCGCATCCGACATGCAACTATCCATTTTTTCCTTGTGCTTGCCCTCCCGTGTCCATTGCCACATTTGCCTCGACAACGGAGACGAGTTTAACACAAGAATTTCACCGCTCCCTCTCTACCCCGACAACACGAGCACCGCCACGACCTCTGTGACTTTTCCCACCGAGCTTGACACCCAACGACGCCGCCCCTAGACACGTCAACAATGAGACGCAAGCTAAAACATATCGCAAACGTCAAAAATAAGAAAACTAGTAAACGTAAAAAATAAGAAAACGAGGTCATATAGATCACGCTCCCGCGTCATCCTTGTCACGTGGCGCAAAAATATTTAAAAAGGGGAATGCAACAAGAGGTATTCCCAGGAGGTCACCAACCTAGTACTACTCTCCCCCAAGCACGCTTAACTTCGGAGTTCTGATGGGATCCGGTGCTTTAGTGCTGGTATGTTCGCATCCGACATTCAACTATCTATTTGTTCCTTATGCTTGCCCCTCCCGTGTCCATTGCCACATTTGCCTCGACAACGGAGACGAGTTTAACACAAGAATTTTACGGCTCCCTCTCTACCCCGACAACACGAGCACCGCCACGACCTCTGTGACTTTTCCCACCGCGCTTGACACCCAACGACGCCGCCCCTAGACACGTCAACAATGAGACGCAAGCTAAAACATAACACAAACGTCAAAAATAAGAAAACTAGTAAACGTAAAAAATAAGAAAACGAGGTCATATAGATCACGCTCCCGCGTCATCCTTGTCACGTGGTGCAAAAATATTTAAAAAGGGGAATGCAACACGAGGATTTCCCAGGATGTCACCCATCCTAGTACTACTCTCGCCCAAGCACGCTTAACTTCGGAGTTCTGATGGGATCCGGTGCTTTAGTGCTGGTATGATCACATCCGATATTCAACTATCTATTTGTTCCTTATCCTGTCCCATCCCGTGTCCATTGCCACATTTGCCTCGACAACGGAGACGAGTTTAACACAAGAATTTCACCGCTCCCTCTCTACCCCGACAACACGAGCACCGCCACGACATCTGTGACTTTTCCCACCGCGCTTGACACCCAACGACACCGCCCCTAGACACATCAACAATGAGACACAAGCTAAAACATATCACAAACTTCAAAAATAAGAAAACTAGTAAACGTCAAAAATAAGAAAACGAGGTCATATATATCACGCTCCCGCGTCATCCTTGTCACGTGGCGCAAAAATATTTAAAAAGGGGAATGCAACAAGAGGACTTCCTAGGAGGTCACCCATCCTAGTACTACTCTCGCCCAAGCACGCTTAACTTCGGAGTTCTGATGGGATCCGGTGCTTTAGTGCTGGTACGATCACATCCGACATGCAACTATCTATTTGTTCCTTATGCTTGCCCCTCCCGTGTCCATTGCCACATTTGCCTCGACAACGGAGACGAGTTTAACACAAGAATTTCACCGCTCCCTCTCTACCCCGACAACACTAGCACCGCCACGACCTCTGTGACTTTTCCCACCGCGCTTGACACCCAACGACACCGCCCCTAGACACATCAACAATGAGACGCAAGCTAAAACATATCACAAACGTCAAAAATAAGAAAACTAGTAAACGTAAAAAATAAGAAAACGAGGTCATATAGATCACCATCCCACGTCATCCTTGTCACGTGGTGCAAAAATATTTAAAAAGGGGAATGCAACACAAGGAATTCCCAAGAGGTCACCCATCCTAGTACTACTCTCGCCCAAGCACGCTTAACTTTGGAGTTTTGATGGGATCCGGTGCTTTAGTGCTGGTATGATCGCATCCGACAAGCAACTATCCATTTTTTCCTTATGCTTGCCCTCCCGTGTCCATTGCCACATTTGCCTCGACAACGGAGACGAGTTTAACACAAGAATTTCACCGCTCCCTCTCTACCCCGACAACACGAGCACCACCACGACCTGTGTGACTTTTCCCACCGCGCTTGACACCCAACGACGCCGCCCCTAGACACGTCAACAATGAGACGCAAGCTAAAACATATCTCAAACGTCAAAAATAAGAAAACTAGTAAACGTCAAAAATAAGAAAACGAGGTCATATAGATCACGCTCCCGCGTCATTCTTGTCACGTGGCGCAAAAAATATTTAAAAAGGGGAATGCAACCAGAGGACTTCCCAGGAGGTCACCCATCCTAGTACTACTCTCGCCCAAGCACGCTTAACTTTCGAGTTTTGATGGGATCTGGTGCTTTAGTGCTGGTATGTTCGCATCCGACATTCTACTATCTATTTGTTCCTTATGCTTGCCCCTCCTGTGTCAATTGCCACATTTGCCTCGACAACGGAGACGAGTTTAACACAAGAATTTCACCGCGCCCTCTCTACCCCGACAACACGAGCACCGCCAGGACCTCTGTGACTTTTCCCACCGCGCTTGACACCCAACGACGCCGCCCCTAGACACATCAACAATGAGACGCAAGCTAAAACATATCACGAACGTCAAAAATAAGAAAACTAGTAAACGTTAAAAATAAAAAAGGAGGTCATATAGATCACGCTCCCGAGTCATCCTTGTCACGTGGCGCAAAAATATTTAAAAAGGGGAATGCAACACGAGGACTTCCCAAGAGGTCACCCATCCTAGTACTACTCTCGCCCAAGCACGCTTAACTTCGGAGTTCTGATGGGATCCGATGCTTTACTGCTGGTATGATCGCATCCGACATGCAACTATCCATTTTTTCCTTATGCTTGCCCTCCCGTGTCCATTGCCACATTTGCCTCGACAACGGAGACGAGTTTCACACAAGAATTTCACCGCTCCCTCTCTACCCCGACAACACGAGCACCGCCAGGACCTCTGTGACTTTTCCCACCGCGCTTGACACCCAACGACGCCGCCCCTAGACACATCAACAATGAGACGCAAGCTAAAACATATCACGAACGTCAAAAATAAGAAAACTAGTAAACGTTAAAAATAAAAATACAAGGTCATATAGATCACGCTCCCGCGTCATCCTTCTCACGTGGCGCAAATTTTTTTAAAAAGGGGCCGCCCCTAGACACATCAACAATGAGACGCAAGCTAAAACATATCACGAACGTCAAGGTCACTTCCCAAGAGGTCACCCATCCTAGTACTACTCTCGCCCAAGCACGCTTAACTTCGGAGTTCTAATGGGATCCGGTGCTTTACTGCTGGTATGATCGCATCCGACATGCAACTATCCATTTTTTCCTTATGCTTGCCCTCCCGTGTCCATTGCCACATTTGCCTCGACAACGGAGACGAGTTTAACACAAGAATTTCACCGCTCCCTCTCTACCCCGACAACACGAGCACCGCCAGGACCTCTGTGACTTTTCCCACCGCGCTTGACACCCAACGACGCCGCCCCTAGACACATCAACAATGAGACGCAAGCTAAAACATATCACGAACGTCAAAAATAAGAAAACTAGTAAACGTTAAAAATAAAAAAACGAGGTCATATAGATCACGCTCCCGCGTCATCCTTCTCACGTGGCGCAAATTTTTTTAAAAAGGGGCCGCCCCTAGACACATCAACAATGAGACGCAAGCTAAAACATATCACGAACGTCAAAAATAAGAAAACTAGTAAACGTTAAAAATAAAAAAACGAGGTCATATAGATCACGCTCCCGAGTCATCCTTGTCACGTGGCGCAAAAATATTTAAAAAGGGGAATGCAACACGAGGACTTCCCAAGAGGTCACCCATCCTAATACTACTCTCGCCCAAGTACGCTTAACTTTAGAGTTCTAATGGGATCCGGTGCTTTACTGCTGGTATGATCGTATCCGACATGCAACTATCCATTTTTTCCTTATGCTTGCCCTCCCGTGTCCATTGCCACATTTGCCTCGACAACGGAGACGAGTTTAACACAAGAATTTCACCGCTCCCTCTCTACCCCGACAACACGAGCACCGCGAGGACCTCTGTGACTTTTCCCAGCGCGCTTGACACCCAACGACGCCGCCCCTAGACACATCAACAATGAGACGCAAGCTAAAACATATCACGAACGTCAAAAATAAGAAAACTAGTAAACGTTAAAAATAAAAAAACGAGGTCATATAGATCACGCTCCCGCGTCATCCTTCTCACGTGGCGCAATTTTTTTTAAAAAGGGGCCGCCCCTAGACACATCAACAATGAGACGCAAGCTAAAACATATCACGAACGTCAAGGTCACTTCCCAAGAGGTCACCCATCCTAGTACTACTCTCGCCCAAGCACGCTTAACTTCGGAGTTCTAATGGGATCCGGTGCTTTACTGCTGGTATGATCGCATCCGACATGCAACTATCCATTTTTTCCTTATGCTTGCCCTCCCGTGTCCATTGCCACATTTGCCTCGACAACGGAGACGAGTTTAACACAAGAATTTCACCGCTCCCTCTCTACCCCGACAACACGAGCACCGCCAGGACCTCTGTGACTTTTCCCACCGCGCTTGACACCCAACGACGCCGCCCCTAGACACATCAACAATGAGACGCAAGCTAAAACATATCACGAACGTCAAAAATAAAAAAACTAGTAAACGTTAAAACTAAAAAAACGAGGTCATATAGATCACGCTCCCGCGTCATCCTTCTCACGTGGCGCAAATTTTTTTAACAAGGGAATGCAACACGAGGAATTCCCAAGAGGTTACCCATCCTAGTACTACTCTCGCCCAAGCACGCTTAACTTCGAAGTTCTAATGGGATCCGGTGCTTTACTGCTGGTATGATCGCATCCGACATGCAACTATCCATTTTTTCCTTATGCTTGCCCTCCCGTGTCCATTGCCACATTTGCCTCGACAACGGAGACGAGTTTAACACAAGAATTTCACCGCTCCCTCTCTACCCCGACAACACGAGCACCGCCAGGACCTCTGTGACTTTTCCCACCGCGCTTGACACCCAACGACGCCGCCCCTAGACACATCAACAATGAGACGCAAGCTAAAACATATCACGAACGTCAAAAATAAGAAAACTAGTAAACGTTAAAAATAAAAAAACGAGGTCATATAGATCACGCTCCCGCGTCATCCTTCTCACGTGGCGCAATTTTTTTTAAAAAGGGGGCCGCCCCTAGACACATCAACAATGAGACGCAAGCTAAAACATATCACGAACGTCAAGGTCACTTCCCAAGAGGTCACCCATCCTAGTACTACTCTCGCCCAAGCACGCTTAACTTCGGAGTTCTAATGGGATCCGGTGCTTTACTGCTCGTATGATCGCATCCGACATGCAACTATCCATTTTTTCCTTATGCTTGCCCTCCCGTGTCCATTGCCACATTTGCCTCGACAACGGAGACGAGTTTAACACAAGAATTTCACCGCTCCCTCTCTACCCCGACAACACGAGCACCGCCAGGACCTCTGTGACTTTTCCCACCGCGCTTGACACCCAACGACGCCGCCCCTAGACACATCAACAATGAGACGCAAGCTAAAACATATCATGAACGTCAAAAATAAAAAAACTAGTAAACGTTAAAACTAAAAAAACGAGGTCATATAGACGACGCCGCCCCTAGACACATCAACAATGAGACGCAAGCTAAAACATATCACGAACGTCAAAAATAAAAAAACTAGTAAACGTTAAAACTAAAAAAACGAGGTCATATAGATCACGCTCCCGCGTCATCCTTCTCACGTGGCGCAAATTTTTTTAAAAAGGGAATGCAACACGAGGAATTCCCAAGAGGTTACCCATCCTAGTACTACTCTCGCCCAAGCACGCTTAACTTCGGAGTTCTGATGGGATCCGGTGCTTTACTTTTCCCACCGCGCTTGACACCCAACGACGCCGCCCCTAGACACGTCTACAACGAGAGGGGAATGCAACAAGAGGACTTCCCAGGAGGTCACCCATCCTAGTACTACTCTCGCCCAAGCACGCTTAACTTCGGAGTTCTGATGGGATCCGGTGCTTCAGTGCTGCTATGTTCGCATCCGACATGCAACTATCTATTTATTCCTTATGCTTGCCCCTCCCGTGTCCATTGCCACATTTGCCTCGACAACGGAGAGGAGTTTAACACAAGAATTTAACGGCTGCCTCTCTACCCCGACAACACGAGCACCGCCACGACCTCTGTGACTTTTCCCACCGCGCTTGACACCCAATGACGCTGCCCCTAGACACGTCAACGAAGAGACGCAAGCCAAAACATATCACGAACGTCAACAATAAGAAAACTAGTAAGCATCAAAAATAAGAAAATGAGGTCATATAGATCACGTCCCGCGTCATCCTTGTCACGTGGCGCAAAAATATTTAAAAATGGGAATACAACAGGAGGACTTCCGAGAAGGTCACCCATCCTAGTACTACTCTCGCCCAAGCACGCTTAACTTCGGAGTTGTGATGGGATCCAATGCTTTAGTGCTAGTATGATCGCATCCGACATTCAACTATCTATTTGTTCCTTATGCTTGCCCCTCCCGTGTACATTGCCACATTTGCCTCGACAACGGAGACGAGTTTAACACAAGAATTTAACGGCTCCCTCTCTACCCCGACAACACGAGCACCGCCACGACCTGTGTGACTTTTCCCACCACGCTTGACACCCAACGACGCCGCCCCTAGACACGTCAACAATGAGACACAAGGTAAAACATATCACAAACGTCAAAAATAAGAAAACTAGTAAACGTCAAAAATAAGAAAACGAGGTCATATAGATCACGCTCCCGTGTCATCCTTGTCACGTGGCGCAAAAATATTTAAAAAGGGGAATGCAACACGAGGACTTCCCAGGAGGTCACCCATCCTAGTACTACTCTCGCCCAAGCACGCTTAACTTCGGGGTTCTGATGGGATCCGGTGCTTTAGTGCTGGTATGATCACATCCCACTTGCAACTATCTATTTGTTCCTTATGCTTGCCCCTCCCGTGTCCATTGCCACATTTGCCTTGACAACGGAGACGAGTTTAACACAAGGATTTCACCGCTCCCTCTCTACCCCAACAACACGAGCACCGCCACGACCTCTGTGACTTTTCCCACCGCGCTTGACACCCAACGACGCCGCCCCTAGACACGTCAACAACGAGAGGGGAATGCAACAAGAGGACTTCCCAGGAGGTCACCCATCCTAGTACTACTGGGGAATGCAACAAGAGGACTTCCCAGGAGGTCACCCATCCTAGTACTACTCTCGCCCAAGCACGCTTAACTTCGGAGTTCTGATGGGATCCGGTGCTTTAGTGCTGGTATGTTCGCATCCGACATGCAACTATCTATTTATTCCTTATGCTTGCCCCTCCCGTGTCCATTGCCACATTTGCCTCGACAACGGAGAGGAGTTTAACACAAGAATTTAACGGCTGCCTCTCTACCCCGACAACACGAGCACCGCCACGACCTCTGTGACTTTTCCCACCGCGCTTGACACCCAACGACGCTGCCCCTAGACACGTCAACGAAGAGACGCAAGCCAAAACATATCACGAACGTCAACAATAAGAAAACTAGTAAGCATCAAAAATAAGAAAACGAGGTCATATAGATCACGTCCCGCGTCATCCTTGTCACGTGGCGCAAAAATATTTAAAAATGGGAATACAACAGGAGGACTTCCGAGAAGGTCACCCATCCTAGTACTACTCTCGCCCAAGCACGCTTAACTTCGGAGTTGTGATGGGATCCAATGCTTTAGTGCTAGTATGATTGCATCCGACATTCAACTATCTATTTGTTCCTTATGCTTGCCCCTCCCGTGTACATTGCCACATTTGCCTCGACAACGGAGACGAGTTTAACACAAGAATTTAACGGCTCCCTCTCTACCCCGACAACACGAGCACCGCCACGACCTGTGTGACTTTTCCCACCACGCTTGACACCCAACGACGCCGCCCCTAGACACGTCAACAATGAGACGCAAGGTAAAACATATCACAAACGTCAAAAAATAAGAAAACTAGTAAACGTCAAAAATAAGAAAACGAGGTCATATAGATCACGCTCCCGTGTCATCCTTGTCACGTGGCGCAAAAATATTTAAAAAGGGGAATGCAACACGAGGACTTCCCAGGAGGTTACCCATCCTAGTACTACTCTCGCCCAAGCACACTTAACTTCGGGGTTCTGATGGGATCCGGTGCTTTAGTGCTGGTATGATCGCATCCCACTTGCAACTATCTATTTGTTCCTTATGCTTGCCCCTCCCGTGTCCATTGCCACATTTGCCTTGACAACGGAGACGAGTTTAACACAAGGATTTCACCGCTCCCTCTCTACCCCAACAACACGAGCACCGCCACGACCTGTGTGACTTTTCCCACCGCGCTTGACACCCAACGACGCCGCCCCTAGACACGTCAACAATGAGACGCAAGCTTAAACATATCGCAAATGTCAAAAATAAAAAACTAGTAAACGTCAAAAATAAGAAAACGAGGTCACATAGATCACGCTCCCGCGTCATCCTTGTCACGTGACACAAAAATATTTAAAAAGAGGAATGCAACACGAGGACTTCCCAAGAGGTCACCCATCCTGGTACTACTCTCGCCCAAGCACGCTTAACTTCGGTGTTCTGATGGGATCCGGTGCTTTAGTGCTGGTATGTTCGCATCCGACATGCAACTATCCATTTTTTCCTGATGCTTGCCCTCCCGTGTCCATTGCCACATTTGCCTCGACAACGGAGACAAGTTTAACACAAGAATTTCAACGCTCCCTCTCTACCCCGACAACACGAGCACCGCCACGACCTCTGTGACTCTTCCCACCGCGCTTGACACCCAACGACGCCGCCCCTAGACACGTCAACAATGAGACGCAAGCTAAAACATATCGCAAACGTCAAAAATAAGAAAACTAGTAAACGTCAAAAATAAGAAAACGAGGTCATATAGATCACGTTCCGCGTCATCCTTGTCACGTGGCGCAAAAATATTTAAAAAGGGGAATGCAACAAGAGGACTTCCCAAGAGGTCACCAATCCTAGTACTACTCTCGCTCAAGCACGCTTAACTTCAGAGTTTTGATGGGATCCGGTGCTTTAGTGCTGGTATGTTCGCATCCGACATGCAATTATCCATTTGTTCCTTATGCTTGCCTCTCCCGTGTCCGTTGCCACATTTGCCTCGACAACGGAGACGAGTTTAACACAAGAATTTCACCGCTCCCTCTCTACCCCGACAACACGAGTACCGCCAGGACCTCTGTGACTTTTCCCACCGTGCTTGACACCCAACGACGCCGCCCCTAGACACGTCAACAATGAGACGCAAGCTAAAACATATCGCAAACGTCAAAAATAAGAAAACTAGTAAACGTCAAAAATAAGAAAACGAGGTCATATAGATCACGCTCCCGCGTCATCCTTGTCACGTGGCGCAAAAATATTTAAAAAGGGGAATGCAACACGCGGACTTCCCAGGAGGTCACCCATCCTAGTACTACTCTCACCCAAGCACGCTTAACTTCATAGTTCTGATGGGATCCGATGTTTTAGTGCTCGTATGTTCGCATCCGACATGCAACTATCCATTTTTTCCTTATGCTTGCCCTCCCGTGTCCATTGCCACATTTGCCTCGACAACGGAGACGAGTTTAACACAAGAATTTCACCGCTCCCTCTCTATCCCGACAACACGAGCACCGCCACGACCTCTGTGACTCTTCCCACCGCGCTTGACACCCAACGACGCCGCCCCTAGACACGTCAACAATGAGACGCAAGCTAAAACATATCGCAAACGTCAAAAATAAGAAAACTAGTAAACGTCAAAAATAAGAAAACGAGGTCATATAGATCACGTTCCGCGTCATCCTTGTCACGTGGCGCAAAAATATTTAAAAAGGGGAATTCAACAAGAGGACTTCCCAAGAGGTCACCCATCCTAGTACTACTCTCGCTCAAGCACGCTTAACTTCGGAGTTCTGATGGGATCCGGTGCTTTAGTGCTGGTATGTTCGCATCCCACATGCAACTATCCATTTGTTCCTTATGCTTGCCCCTCCCGTGTCTATTGCCACATTTGCCTCGACAACGGAGACGAGTTTAACACAAGAATTTCACCGCTCCCTCTCTACCCCGACAACGCGAGCACCGCCAGGACCTCTGTGACTTTTCCCACCGCGCTTGACACCCAACGATGCCGCCCCTAGACACGTCAACAATGAGACGCAAGCTAAAACATATCGCAAACGTCAAAAATAAGAAAACTAGTAAATGTCAAAAATATGAAAACGAGGTCATATAGATCACGCTCCCGCGTCATCCTTGTCACGTGGCGCAAAAATATTTAAAAAGGGGAATGCAACACGAGGACTTCCCAGGAGGTCACCCATCCTAGTACTATTAACTACGGAGTTCTGATGGGATCCGGTGCTTTAGTGCTGGTATGATCGCATCAGACATGCAACTATCCATTTTTTCCTTATGCTTGCCCTCCCGTGTCCATTGCCACGTTTGCCTCGACAACGGAGACGAGTTTAACACAAGAATTTCACCGCTCCCTCTCTACCCCAACAACACGAGCACCGCCACGACCTCTGTGACTTTTCCCACCGCGCTTGACACCCAACGACGCCGCCCCTAGACACGTCAACAATGAGACGCAAGCTAAAACATATCGCAAATGTCAAAAATAAGAAAACTAGTAAACGTCAAAAATAAGAAAACTAGGTCATATAGATCACGCTCCCGCGTCATCCTTGTCACGTGACGCAAAAATATTTAAAAAGAGGAATGCAACACGAGGACTTCCCAGGAGGTCACCGATCTTGGTACTACTCTCGCCCAAGCACGCTTAACTTCGGAGTTCGGATGGGATCCGGTGCTTTAGTGCTCGTATGTTCGCATCCGACATGCAACTATCTATTTGTTCCTTATGCTTGCCCCTCCCGTGTCCATTGCCACATTTGCCTCGACAACGGAGACGAGTTTAACACAAGAATTTCACCGCTCCCTCTCTACCCCGACAACACGAGCACCGCCACGACCTCTGTGACTTTTCCCACCGCGCTTGACACCCAACGACGCCGCCCCTAGACACGTCAACAATGAGACGCAAGCTAAAACATATCGCAAACGTCAAAAATAAGAAAACTAGTAAACGTCAAAAATAAGAAAACGAGGTCATATAGATCACGCTCCCGCGTCATCCTTGTCACGTGGCGGAAAAATATTTAAAAAGAGGAATGCAACACGAGGACTTCCCAGGAGGTCACCCATCCTAGTACTACTCTCGCCCAAACACGCTTAACTTCGGAGTTCTGATGGGATCCGGTGCTTTAGTGCTGGTATGTTCGCATCCGACATGCAACTATCCATTTTTCCTTATGCTTGCCCTCCCGTGTCCATTGCCACATTTGCCTCGACAACGGAGACGAGTTTAACACAAGAATTTCACCGCTCCCTCTCTACCCCAACAACACGAGCACCGCCACGACCTCTATGACTCTTCCCACCGCGCTTGACACCCAACGACGCCGCCCCTAGACACGTAAACAATGAGACGCAAGCTAAAACATATCGCAAACGTCAAAAATAAGAAAACTAGTAAACGTCAAAAATAAGAAAACGAGGTCATATAGATCACGTTCCGCGTCATCCTTGTCACGTGGCGCAAAAATATTTAAAAAGGGGAATGCAACAAGAGGACTTCCCAAGAGGTCACCAATCCTAGTACTACTCTCGCTCAAGCACGCTTAACTTCAGAGTTTTGATGGGATCCGGTGCTTTAGTGCTGGTATGTTCGCATCCGACATGCAATTATCCATTTGTTCCTTATGCTTGCCTCTCCCGTGTCCGTTGCCACATTTGCCTCGACAACGGAGACGAGTTTAACACAAGAATTTCACCGCTCCCTCTCTACCCCGACAACACGAGTACCGCCAGGACCTCTGTGACTTTTCCCACCGTGCTTGACACCCAACGACGCCGCCCCTAGACACGTCAACAATGAGACGCAAGCTAAAACATATCGCAAACGTCAAAAATAAGAAAACTAGTAAACGTCAAAAATAAGAAAACGAGGTCATATAGATCACGCTCCCGCGTCATCCTTGTCACGTGGCGCAAAAATATTTAAAAAGGGGAATGCAACACGCGGACTTCCCAGGAGGTCACCCATCCTAGTACTACTCTCACCCAAGCACGCTTAACTTCATAGTTCTGATGGGATCCGATGTTTTAGTGCTCGTATGTTCGCATCCGACATGCAACTATCCATTTTTTCCTTATGCTTGCCCTCCCGTGTCCATTGCCACATTTGCCTCGACAACGGAGACGAGTTTAACACAAGAATTTCACCGCTCCCTCTCTATCCCGACAACACGAGCACCGCCACGACCTCTGTGACTCTTCCCACCGCGCTTGACACCCAACGACGCCGCCCCTAGACACGTCAACAATGAGACGCAAGCTAAAACATATCGCAAACGTCAAAAATAAGAAAACTAGTAAACGTCAAAAATAAGAAAACGAGGTCATATAGATCACGTTCCGCGTCATCCTTGTCACGTGGCGCAAAAATATTTAAAAAGGGGAATTCAACAAGAGGACTTCCCAAGAGGTCACCCATCCTAGTACTACTCTCGCTCAAGCACGCTTAACTTCGGAGTTCTGATGGGATCCGGTGCTTTAGTGCTGGTATGTTCGCATCCCACATGCAACTATCCATTTGTTCCTTATGCTTGCCCCTCCCGTGTCTATTGCCACATTTGCCTCGACAACGGAGACGAGTTTAACACAAGAATTTCACCGCTCCCTCTCTACCCCGACAACGCGAGCACCGCCAGGACCTCTGTGACTTTTCCCACCGCGCTTGACACCCAACGATGCCGCCCCTAGACACGTCAACAATGAGACGCAAGCTAAAACATATCGCAAACGTCAAAAATAAGAAAACTAGTAAATGTCAAAAATATGAAAACGAGGTCATATAGATCACGCTCCCGCGTCATCCTTGTCACGTGGCGCAAAAATATTTAAAAAGGGGAATGCAACACGAGGACTTCCCAGGAGGTCACCCATCCTAGTACTATTAACTACGGAGTTCTGATGGGATCCGGTGCTTTAGTGCTGGTATGATCGCATCAGACATGCAACTATCCATTTTTTCCTTATGCTTGCCCTCCCGTGTCCATTGCCACGTTTGCCTCGACAACGGAGACGAGTTTAACACAAGAATTTCACCGCTCCCTCTCTACCCCAACAACACGAGCACCGCCACGACCTCTGTGACTTTTCCAACCGCGCTTGACACCCAACGACGCCGCCCCTAGACACGTCAACAATGAGACGCAAGCTAAAACATATCGCAAATGTCAAAAATAAGAAAACTAGTAAACGTCAAAAATAAGAAAACTAGGTCATATAGATCACGCTCCCGCGTCATCCTTGTCACGTGACGCAAAAATATTTAAAAAGAGGAATGCAACACGAGGACTTCCCAGGAGGTCACCGATCTTGGTACTACTCTCGCCCAAGCACGCTTAACTTCGGAGTTCGGATGGGATCCGGTGCTTTAGTGCTCGTATGTTCGCATCCGACATGCAACTATCCATTTTTTCCTTATGCTTGCCCTCCCGTGTCCATTGCCACATTTGCCTCGACAACGGAGACGAGTTTAACACAAGAATTTCACCGCTCCCTCTCTACCCCGACAACACGAGTACCGCCACGACCTCTGTGACTCATTCCACCGCGCTTGACACCCAATGACGCCGCCCCTAGACACGTCAACAATGAGACGCAAGCTAAAACATATCGCAAACGTCAAAAATAAGAAAACGAGGTCATATAGATCACGTTCCGCGTCATCCTTGTTACGTGGCGCAAAAATATTTAAAAAGGGGAATGCAACAAGAGGACTTCCGAGGAGGTCACCCATCCTAGTACTACTCTCGCTCAAGCACGCTTAACTTTGGAGTTCTGATGGGATCCGCTGCTTTAGTGCTGGTATGTTCGCATCCAACATGCAACTATCTATTTGTTCCTTATGCTTGCCCCTCCCGTGTCCATTGCCACATTTGCCTCGACAACGGAGACGAGTTTAACACAAGAATTTCACCGCTCCCTCTCTACCCCGACAACACGAGCACCGCTAGGACCTCTGTGACTTTTCCCACCGCGCTTGACACCCAACGACGCCGCCCCTAGACACGTCAACAATGCGACGCAAGCTAAAACATATCACGAACATCAAAAATAAGAAAACTAGTAAACGTTAAAAATAAAAAACGCGGTCATATAGATCACGCTCCCGCGTCATCCTTGTCACGTGGCGCAAAAATATTTAAAAAGGGGAATGCAACACGAGGACTTCCCAAGAGGTCACCTATCCTAGTACTACTCTCGCCCAAGCACGCCTAACTTCGGAGTTCTGATGGGATCCGGTGCTTTAGTGTTGGTATGATCGCATCCGACATGCAACTATCCATTTTTTCCTTATGCTTGCCCTCCCGTGTCCATTGCCACATTTGCCTCGACAACGGAGACGAGTTTAACAAAAGAATTTCACCGCTCCCGCTCTACCCCGACAACACGAGCACCGCCAGGACCTCTGTGACTTTTCCCACCGCGCTTGACACCCAACGACGCCGCCCCTAGACACGTCAACAATGAGACGCAAGCTAAAACATATCGCAAACGTCAAAAATAAGAAAACTAGTAAACGTCAAAAATAAGAAAACGAGGTCATATAGATCAGTGCTAGTATGATATAAAAAAAACGAGGTCACCCATCCTAGTACTACTCTCGCCCAAGCACGCTTAACTTCGGAGTTCTGATGGGATCAAATGCTGTAGTGCTAGTATGATCGCATCCGACATTCAACTATCTATTTGTTCCTTATGCTTGCCCCTCCCGTGTCCATTGCCACATTTGCCTCGACAACGGACACGAGTTTAACACAAGAATTTAACGGCTCCCTCTCTACCCCGATAACACGAGCACCGCCACGACCTGTGTGACTTTTCCCACCGCGCTTGACACCCAACGACGCCGCCCCTAGACACGTCAACAATGAGACGCAAGCTAAAACATATCACAAACGTCAAAAATAAGAAAACTAGTAAACGTCACAAATAAGAAAACGAGGTCATATAGATCACGCTCCCGCGTCATCCTTGTCACGTGGCGCAAAAATATTTAAAAAGGGGAATGCAACACGAGGACTTCCCAGGAGGTCACCCATCCTAGTACTAGCCAGGACCTCATTGACTCTTCCCACCGCACTTGACACCCAACGACGCCGCCCCTAGACACGTCAACAATGAGACGCAAGCTAAAACATATCACGAACATCAAAAATAAGAAAACTAGTAAACGTTAAAAATAAAAAACGAGGTCATATAGATCACGCTCCCGCGTCATCCTTGTCACGTGGCGCAAAAATATTTAAAAAGGGCAATGCAACACGAGGACTTCCCAAGAGCTCACCCATCCTAGTAGTACTCTCGCCCAAGCACGCTTAACTTCGAAGTTCTGATGGGATCTGGTGCTTTAGTGTTGGTATGATCGCATCCGACATGCAACTATCCATTTTTTCCTTATGCTTGCCCTCCCGTGTCCATTGCCACATTTGCCTCGACAACGGAGACGAGTTTAACACAAGAATTTCACCGCTCCCGCTCTACCCCGACAACATGAGCACCGCCAGGACCTCTGTGACTTTTCCCACCGCGCTTGACACCCAACGACGCCGCCCCTAGACACGTCAACAATGAGACGCAAGCTAAAACATATCACGAACGACAAAAATAAGAAAACTAATAAACGTTAAAAATAAAAAAAAAACGAGGTCATATAGATCAGTGCTAGTATGATATAAAAAAAACCGAGGTCACTCATCCTAGTACTACTCTCGCCCAAGCATGCTTAACTTCGGAGTTCTGATGGGATCCAATGTTCTAGTTCTAGTATGATCGCATCCGACATTCAACTATCTATTTGTTCCTTATGCTTGCCCCTCCCGTGTCCATTGCCACATTTGCCTCGACAACGGAGACGAGTTTAACACAAGAATTTAACGGCTCCCTCTCTACCCCGACAACACGAGCACCGCCACGACCTGTGTGACTTTTCCCACCGCGCTTGACACCCAACGACGCCGCCCCTAGACACGTCAACAATGAGACGCAAGGTAAAACATATCACAAACGTCAAAAATAAGAAAACTAATAAACGTCAAAAATAAGAAAACGAGGTCATATAGATAACGCTCCCGCGTCATCCTTGTCATGTGGCGTCAAAATATTAAAAAAAGGGAATGCAACACGAGGACTTCCCAGGAGGTCACCCATCCTAGTACTACTCTCGCCCAAGCACGCTTAACTTCGGAGTTTTGAAGGCATCCGGTGCTATAGTGCTGGTATGATCGCATCAGACATGCAACTATCCATTTTTTCCTTATGCTTGCCCTCCCGTGTCCATTGCCACATTTGCCTCGACAACGGAGACGAGTTTAACACAAGAATTTCACCGCTCCGTCTCTACCCCAACAACACGAGCACCGCCACGACCTCTGTGACTTTTCCCACCGCGCTTGACACCCAACGACGCCGCCCCTAGACATGTCAACAATGAGACGCAAGCTAAAACATATCGCAAATGTCAAAAATAAGAAAACTAGTAAACGTCAAAAATAAGAAAACGAGGTCATATAGATCACGCTCCCGCGTCATCCTTGTCACGTGGCGCAAAAATATTTAAAAAGAGGAATGCGACACGAGGACCCAGGAGGTCACCCATCCTAGTACTACTCTCGCCCAAGCACGCTTAACTTCGGAGTTCTGATGGGATCCGGTGCTTTAGTGCTGGTATGTTCGCATCCGACATGCAGCTATCCATTTTTTCCTTATGCTTGCCCTCCCGTGTCCATTGCCACATTTGCCTCGACAACGGAGACGAGTTTAACACAAGAATTTCACGGCTCCCTCTCTACCCCGACAACACGAGCACCGCCACGACCTCTGTGACTCTTCCCACCGCGCTTGACACCCAACGACGCCGCCCCTAGACACGTCAACAATGAGACGCAAGCTAAAACATATCGCAAACGTCAAAAATAAGAAAACTAGTAAACGTCAAAAATAAGAAAACGAGGTCATATAGATCACGTTCTGCGTCATCCTTGTCACGTGGCGCAAAAATATTTAAAAAGGGGAATGCAACAAGAGGACCGCCACATTTGCCACATTTGCCTCGACAACGGAGACGAGTTTAACACAAGAATTTCACCGCTCCCTCTCTACCCCGACAACACGAGCACCGCCACGACCTCTGTGACTCTTCCCACCGCGCTTGACACCCAACGACGCCGCCCCTAGACACGTCAACAATGAGACGCAAGCTAAAACATACCGCAAACGTCAAAAATAAGAAAACTAGTAAACGTCAAAAATAGGAAAACGAGGTCATATAGATCACGTTCTGCGTCATCCTTGTCACGTGGCGCAAAAATATTTAAAAAGGGGAATGCAACAAGAGGACTTCCCAGGAGGTCACCCATCCTAGTACTACTCTCGCTCAAGCATGCTTAACTTCGGAGTTTTGATGGGATCCGGTGCTTTACTGCTGGTATGTTCGCATCCGACATGCAACTATCTATTTGTTCCTTATGCTTGCCCCTCCCGTGTCCATTGCCACATTTGTCTCGACAACGGAGACGAGTTTAACACAAGAATTTCACCGCTCCCTCTCTACCCCGACAACATGAGCACCGCCAGGACCTCTGTGACTTTTCGCAGCGCGTTTGACACCCAACGACGCCGCCCCTAGACACGTCAACAACGAGACGCAAGCTAAAACATATCACGAACATCAAAAATAAGAAAACTAGTAAACGTTAAAAATAAAAAACGAGGTCATATAGATCACGCTCCCGCGTCATCTTTGTCACGTGGCGCAAAATCACGAACATCAAAAATAAGAAAACTAGTAAACGTTAAAAATAAAAAAACGAGGTCATATAGATCACGCTCCCGCGTCATCCTTGTCACGTGGCGCAAAAATATTTAAAAAGGGGAATGCAACACGAGGACTTCCCAAGAGGTCAACCATCCTAGTACTACTCTCGCCCAAGCACGCTTAACTTCGGAGTTCTAATGGGATCCGGTGCTTTACTGCTGGTATGATCGCATCCGACATGCAACTATCCATTTTTTCCTTATGCTTGCCCTCCCATGTCCATTGCCACATTTGCCTCGACAACGGAGACGAGTTTAACACAAGAATTTCACCGCTCCCTCTCTACCCCGACAACACGAGCACCGCCAGGACCTCTGTGACTTTTCCCACCGCGCTTGACACCCAACGACGCCGCCCCTAGACACGTCAACAATGAGACGCAAGCTAAAACATATCACGAACGACAAAAATAAGAAAACTAATAAACGCTACAAATAAAAAACCGAAGTCATATAGATCAGTGCTGGTATGATCGCATCCGACATGCAACTATCCATTTTTTCCTTATGCTTGCCCTCCCGTGTCCATTGCCACATTTGCCTCGACAACGGAGACGAGTTTAACACAAGAATTTCACCGCTCCGTCTCTACCCCAACAACACGAGCACCGCCACGACCTCCGTGACTTTTCCCACCGCGCTTGACACCCAACGACGCCGCCCCTAGACACGTCAACAATGAGACGCAAGCTAAAACATATCGCAAACGTCAAAAATAAGAAAACTAGTAAACGTCAAAAATAAGAAAACGAGGTCATATAGATCACGTTCTGCGTCATCCTTGTCACGTGGCGCAAAAATATTTAAAAAGGGGAATGCAACAAGAGGACCGCCACATTTGCCACATTTGCCTCTACAAACGAGACGAGTTTAACACAAGAATTTCACCGCTCCCTCTCTACCCCGACAACACGAGCACCGCCACGACCTCTGTGACTCTTCCCACCGCGCTTGACACCCAACGACGCCGCCCCTAGACACGTCAACAATGAGACGCAAGCCAAAACATATCGCAAACGTCAAAAATAAGAAAACTAGTAAACGTCAAAAATAAGAAAACGAGGTCATATAGATCACGTTCTGCGTCATCCTTGTCACGTGGCGCAAAAATATTTAAAAAGGGGAATGCAACAAGAGGACTTCCCAGGAGGTCACCCATCCTACTACTACTCTCGCTCAAGCATGCTTAACTTCGGAGTTTTGATGGGATCCGGTGCTTTACTGCTGGTATGTTCGCATCCGACATGCAACTATCTATTTGTTCCTTATGCTTGCCCCTCCCGTGTCCATTGCCACATTTGTCTCGACAACGGAGACGAGTTTAACACAAGAATTTCACCGCTCCCTCTCTACCCCGACAACATGAGCACCGGCAGGACCTCTGTGACTTTTCCCAGCGCGTTTGACACCCAACGACGCCGCCCCTAGACACGTCAACAACGAGACGCAAGCTAAAACATATCACGAACATCAAAAATAAGAAAACTAGTAAACGTTAAAAATAAAAAACGAGGTCATATAGATCACGCTCCCGCGTCATCCTTGTCACGTGGCGCAAAATCACGAACATCAAAAATAAGAAAACTAGTAAACGTTAAAAATAAAAAAACGAGGTCATATAGATCACGCTCCCGCGTCATCCTTGTCACATGGCGCAAAAATATTTAAAAAGGGGAATGCAACACGAGGACTTCCCAAGAGGTCACCCATCCTAGTACTACTCCCGCCCAAGCACGCTTAACTTCGGAGTTCTGATGGGATCCGGTGCTTTAGTGCTGGTATGATCGCATCCGACATGCAACTATCCATTTTTTCCTTATGCTTGCCCTCCCATGTCCATTGCCACATTTGCCTCGACAACGGAGACGAGTTTAACATAAGAATTTCACCGCTCCCTCTCTACCCCGACAACACGAGCACCGCCAGGACCTCTGTGACTTTTCCCACCGCGCTTGACACCCAACGACGCCGCCCCTAGACACGTCAACAATGAGACGCAAGCTAAAACATATCACGAACGACAAAAATAAGAAAACAAATAAACGTTAAAAATAAAAAACCGAAGTCATATAGATCAGTGCTGGTATGATCGCATCCGACATTCAACTATCTATTTGTTCCTTGTGCTTGCCCCTCCCGTGTCCATTGCCACATTTGCCTCGACAACGGAGACGAGTTTAACACAAGAATTTCACCGCTCCCTCTCTACCCCGACAACACGAGCACCACCACGACCTCTGTGACTTTTCGCACCGCGCTTGACACCCAACGACGCCGCCCCTAGATACGTCAACAATGAGACGCAAGCTAAAACATATCACAAACGTCAAAAATAAGAAAACTAGTAAACGTCAAAAATAAGAAAACGAGGTCATATAGATCACGCTCCCGCGTCATCCTTGTCACGTGGCGCAAAAATATTTAAAAAGGGGAATGCAACACAAGGACTTCCCAGGAGGTCACCCATCCTAGTACTACTCTTGCCCAAGCATGATTAACTTTGGAGTTCTGATGGGATCCGGTGCTTTAGTGCTGGTATGATCGCATCGGACATGCAACTATCTATTTGTTCCTTATGCTTGCCCCTCCCGTGTCCATTGCCACATTTGCCTCGACAACGGAGACGAGTTTAACACAAGAATTTGACCGCTCCCTGTTTACCCCGACAACACGAGCACCCCCACGACCTCTGTGATTTTTCCCACCGCGCTTGACACCCAACGACGCCGCCCCTAGACACGTCAACAATGAGACGCAAGCTAAAACATATCACAAACGTCAAAAATAAGAAAACTAGTAAACGTCAAAAATAAGAAAACGAGGTCATATAGATCACGCTCCCGCGTCATTCTTGTCACGTGGCGCAAAAATATTTAAAAAGGGTAATGCAACACGAGGACTTCCGAGGAGGTCACCCATCCTAGTACTACTCTCGCCCAAGCACGCTTAACTTCGGAGTTCTGATGGGATCCGGTGCTTTAGTGCTGGTATGATCGCATCCGACATGCAACTATCTATTTTTCCCTTATGCTTGCCCCTCCCGTGTCCATTGCCACATTTGCCTCGACAACGGAGACGAGTTTAACACAAGAATTTCACCGCTCCCTCTCTACCCCGACAACACGAGCACCGCCAGGACCTCGGTGACTTTTCCCACCGCGCTTGACACCCAACAACGCCGCCCCTAGACACGTCAACAATGAGACGCAAGCTAAAACATATCACAAACATCAAAAATAAGAAAACTAGTAAACGTCAAAAATAAAAGAACGAGGTCATATAGATCACGCTCCCGCGTCATCGTTGTCACGTGGCGCAAAAAAATTTAAAAATGGGAATGCAACACGAGGACTTCTGAGAAGGTCACCCTTCCTAGTACTACTCTCGCCCAAGCACGCTTAACTCCGGAGTTCTGATGGGATCCAATGCTTCAGTGCTGGTATGATCGCATCCGACATTCAACTATCTATTTGTTCCTTATGCTTGCCCCTCCCGTGTCCATTGCCACATTTGCCTCGACAACGGAGACGAGTTTAACACAAGAATTTCACCGCTCCCTCTCTACCCCGACAACACGAGCACCGCCACGACCTCTGTGACTTTTCCCACCGCGCTTGACACCCAACGACGCCGCCCCTAGACACGTCAACAATGAGACGCAAGCTAAAACATATCACAAACGTCAAAAAAAAGAAAACTAGTAAACGTCACAAATAAGAAAACAAGGTCATATAGATCACGCTCCCGCGTCATCCTTGTCACGTGGCGCAAAAATATTTAAAAAGGGGAATGCAACACGAGGACTTCCCAGGAGGTCACCCATCCTAGTACTAGCCAGGACCTCTGTGACTTTTCCCACCGCGCTTGACACCCAACGACACCGGCCCTAGACACGTCAACAATGAGACGCAAGCTAAAACATATCACGAACGTCCAAAAATAAGAAAACTAGTAAACGTCAAAAATAAGAAAACGAGGTCATATAGATCACGCTCCCGCGTCATCCTTGGCACGTGGCGCAAAAATATTTAAAAAGGGGAATGCAACACGAGGACTTCCTAGGAGGTCACCCATCCTAGTACTACTCTCGCCCAAGCATGCTTAACTTTGGAGTTCTGATGGGATCCGGTGCTTTAGTGCTGGTATGACCGCATCCGACATGCAACTAACCATTTTTTTCCTTATGCTTGCCCCTCCCGTGTCCATTGCCACATTTGCCTCGACAACGGAGACGAGTTTAACACAAGAATTTCACCGCTCCCTCTTTACCCCGACAACACGAGCACCCCCACGACCTCTGTGACTTTTCCCACCGCGCTTGACACCCAACGACGCCGCCCCTAGACACGTCTACAATGAGACGCAAGCTAAAATATATCACAAACGTCAAAAATAAGAAAACTAGTAAACGTCAAAAATAATAAAACGAGGTCATATAGATCACGCTCCCGCTTCATTCTTGTCACGTGGCACGAAAATATTTAAAAAGGGGAATGCAACACGAGGACTTCCGAGGAGGTCACCCATCCTAGTACTACTCTCGCCCAAGCACGTTAACTTCGGAGTTCTGATGGGATCCGGTGCTTTAGTGCTGGTATGATCGCATCCGACATGCAACTATCTATTTTTTCCTTATGCTTGCCCCTCCCGTGTCCATTGCCACATTTGCCTCGACAACGGAGACGAGTTTATCACAAGAATTTCACCGCTCCCTCTCTACCCCGACAACACGAGCACCGCCACGACCTCTGTGACTTTTCCCACCGCGCTTGACACCCAACGACGCCGCCCCTAGACACGTCAACAATGAGACGCAAGCTAAAACATATCGCAAACGTCAAAAATAAGAAAACTGGTAAACGTCAAAAATAAGAAAACGAGGTCATATAGATCACGCTCCCGCGTCATCCTTGTCACGTGGCGGAAAAATATTTAAAAAGAGGAATGCAACACGAGGACTTCCCAGGAGGTCACCCATCCTAGTACTACTCTCGCCCAAGCACGCTTAACTTCGGAGTCCTGATGGGATCCGGTGCTTTAGTGCTGGTATGTTCGCATCCGACATGCAACTATCCATTTTTTCCTTATGCTTGCCCTCCCGTGTCCATTGCCACATTTACCTCGACAACGGAGACGAGTTTAACACAAGAATTTCACCGCTCGCTCTCTACCCCGACAACACGAGCACCGCCACGACCTCTATGACTCTTCCCACCGCGCTTGACACCCAACGACGCCGCCCCTAGACACGTCAACAATGAGACGCAAGCTAAAACATATCGCAAACGTCAAAAATAAGAAAACTAGTAAACGTCAAAAATAAGAAAACGAGGTCATATAGATCATGTTCCGCGTCATCCTTGTCACGTGGCGCAAAAATATTTAAAAAGGGGAATGCAACAAGAGGACTTCCCAAGAGGTCACCCATCCTAGTACTACTCTCGCTCAAGCACGCTTAACTTCGGAGTTCTAATGGGATCCGATGCTTTAGTGCTGGTATGTTCGCATCCAACATGCAACTATCCATTTGTTCCTTATGCTTATCCCTCCCGTGTCTATTGCCACATTTGCCTCGACAACGGAGACGAGTTTAACACAAGAATTTCACCGCTCCCTCTCTACCCCGACAACACGAGCACCGCCAGGACCTCTGTGACTTTTCCCACCACGCTTGACACCCAACGACGCCGCCCCTAGACACGTCAACAATGAGACGCAAGCTAAAACATATCGCAAACGTCAAAAATAAGAAAACTAGTAAACGTCAAAAATACGAAAACGAGGTCATATAGATCACGCTCCCGCGTCATCCTTGTCACGTGGCGCAAAAATATTTAAAAAGGGGAATGCAACACGAGGACTTCCCAGGAGGTCACCCATCCTAGTACTATTAACTACAGAGTTCTGATGGGATCCGGTGCTTTAGTGCTGGTATGATCGCATCCGACATTCAACTATCTATTTGTTCCTTATGCTTGCCCCTCCCGTGTCCATTGCCACATTTGCCTCGACAACGGAGACGAGTTTAACACAAGAATTTCACCGCTCCCTCTCTACCCCGACAACACGAGCACCGCCACGACCTCTGTGACTTTTCCCACCGCGCTTGACACCGAACGACGCCGCCCCTAGACACGTCAACAATGAGACGCAAGCTAAAACATATCACAAACGTCAAAAATAAGAAAACTAGTAAACGTCAAAAATAAGAAAACGAGGTCATATAGATCACGCTCCCGCGTCATCCTTGTCACGTGGCGCAAAAATATTTAAAAAGGGGAATGCAACACGAGGACTTCCAAGGAGTTAACCCACCTTGGTACTACTCTCGCCCAAGCACGCTTAACTTCGGAGTTCTGATGGGATCCGGTGCTTTAGTGCTGGTATGATCGCATCAAACATGCCACTATCCATTTTTTCCTTATGCTTGCCCTCCCGTGTCCATTGCCACATTTGCCTCGACAACGGAGACGAGTTTAACACAAGAATTTCACCGCTCCCTCTCTATCCCGACAACACGAGCACCGCCACGACCTCTGTGACTTTTCCCACCGCGCTTGACACCCAACGACGCCGCCCCTAGACATGTCAACAATGAGACGCAAGCTAAAACATATCACGAACATCAAAAATAAGAAAACTAGTAAACGTTAAAAATGAAAAACGAGGTCATATAGATCACGCTCCCGCGTCATCCTTGTCATGTGGCGCAAAAATATTTAAAAAGGGGAATGCAACACGAGGACTTCCCAAGAGGTCAGCTATCCTAGTACTACTCTCGCCCAAGCACGCTTAACTTCGGAGTTCTGATGGGATCCGGTGCTTTAGTGTTGGGATGATCGCATCCGACATGCAACTATCCATTTTTTCCTTATGCTTGCCCTCCCGTGTCCATTGCCACATTTGCCTCGACAACGGAGACGAGTTTAACACAAGAATTTCACCGCTCCCGCTCTACCCCGACAACACGAGCACCGCCAGGACCTCTGTGACTTTTCCCACCGCGCTTGACACCCAATGACGCCGCCCCTAGACACGTCAACAATGAGACGCAAGCTAAAACATATCACGAACGACAAAAACAAGAAAACTATTAAACGTTAAAAATAAAAAAAACGAGGTCATATAGATCGGTGCTAGTATGATATAAAAAAAACGAGGTCACCCATCCTAGTACTACTCTCGCCCAAGCACGCTTAACTTCGGAGTTCTGATGGGATCCAATGCTGTAGTGCTAGTATGATCGCATCCGACATTCAACTATCTATTTGTTCCTTATGCTTGCCCCTCCCGTGGCCATTGCCACATTTGCCTCGACAACGGAGACGAGTTTAACACAAGAATTTAACGGCTCCCTCTCTACCCCGACAACACGAGCACCGCCACGACCTGCGTGACTTTTCCCACCGCGCTTGACACCCCACGACGCCGCCCCTAGACACGTCAACAATGAGACGCAAGCTAAAACATATCACAAACGTCCAAAATAAGAAAACTAGTAAACGTCAAAAATAAGAAAACGAGGTCATATAGATCACGCTCCCGCGTCATCCTTGGCACGTGGCGCAAAAATATTTAAAAAGGGGAATGCAACACGAGGACTTCCCAGGAGGTCACCCATCCTAGTACTACTCCCGCCCAAGCATGCTTAACTTTGGAGTTCTGATGGGATTCGGTGCTTTAGTGCTGGTATGATTGCATCCGACATGCAACTATCCATTTTTTCCTTATGCTTGCCCCTCCCGTGTCCATTGCCACATTTGCCTCGACAACGGAGACGAGTTTAACACAAGAATTTCACCGCTCCCTCTTTACCCCGACAACACGAGTACCCCCACGACCTCTGTGACTTTTCCCACCGCGCTTGACACCCAACGACGCCGCCCGTAGACACGTCTACAATGAGACGCAAGCTAAAAGATATCACAAACGTCAAAAATAAGAAAACTAGTAAACGTAAAAAATAATAAAATGAGGTCATATAGATCACGCTCCCGCTTCATTCTTGTCACGTGGCACAAAAATATTTAAAAAGGGGAATGCAACACGAGGACTTCCGAGGAGGTCACCCATCCTAGTACTACTCTCGCCCAAGCACGCTTCACTTCGGAGTTCTGATGGGATCCGGTGCTTTAGTGCTGGTATGATCGCATCCGACATGCAACTATCCATTTTTTCCTTATGCTTGCCCTCCCGTGTCCATTGCCACATTTGCCTCGACAACGGAGACGAGTTTAACACAAGAATTTCACCGCTCCCTCTCTACCCCAACAACACGAGCACCGCCACGACCTTTGTGACTTTTCGCACCGCGCTTGACACCCAACGACGCCGCCCCTAGACACGTCAACAATGAGACGCAAGCTAAAACATATCGCAAATGTCAAAAATAAGAAAACTAGTAAACGTCAAAAATAAGAAAACTAGGTCATATAGATCACGCTCGCGCGTCATCCTTGTCACGTGACGCAAAAATATTTTAAAAGAGGAATGCAACACGAGGACTTCCCAGGAGGTCACCCACCTTGGTACTACTCTCGCCCAAGCACGCTTAACTTCGGAGTTCTGATGGGATCCGCTGCTTTAGTGCTGGTATGTTCGCATCCAACATGCAACTATCCATTTTTTCCTTATGCTTGCCCTCCCGTGTCCATTGCCACATTTGCCTCGACAACAGAGACGAGTTTAACACAAGAAATTCACCGCTCCCTCTCTACCCCGACAACACGAGCACCGCCACGACCTCTGTGACTTTTCCCACCGCGCTTGACACCCAACGACGCCGCCCCTAGACATGTCAACAATGAGACGCAAGCTAAAACATATCACGAACATCAAAAATAAGAAAACTAGTAAACGTTAAAAATGAAAAACGAGGTCATATAGATCACGCTCCCGCGTCACCCTTGTCACGTGGCGCAAAAATATTTAAAAAGGGGAATGCAACACGAGGACTTCCCAAGAGGTCACCTATCCTAGTACTACTCTCGCCCAAGCACGCTTAACTTCGGAGTTCTGATGGGATCCGGTGCTTTAGTGTTGGGATGATCGCATCCGACATGCAACTATCCATTTTTTCCTTATGCTTGCCCTCCCGTGTCCATTGCCACACTTGCCTCGACAACGGAGACGAGTTTAACACAAGAATTTCACCGCTCCCGCTCTACCCCGACAACACGAGCACCGCCAGGACCTCTGTGACTTTTCCCACCGCGCTTGACACCCAACGACGCCGCCCCTAGACACGTCAACAATGAGACGCAAGCTAAAACATATCACGAACGACCAAAACAAGAAAACTATTAAACGTTAAAAATAAAAAAAAACGAGGTCATATAGATCAGTGCTAGTATGATATAAAAAAAACGAGGTCACCCATCCTAGTACTACTCTCGCCCAAGCACGCTTAACTTCGGAGTTCTGATGGGATCCAATGTTGTAGTGCTAGTATGATCGCATCCGACATTCAACTATCTATTTGTTCCTTATGCTTGCCCCTCCCGTGGCCATTGCCACATTTGCCTCGACAACGGAGACGAGTTTAACACAAGAATTTAACGGCTCCCTCTCTACCCCGACAACACGAGCACCGCCACGACCTGCGTGACTTTTCCCACCGCGCTTGACACCCCACGACGCCGCCCCTAGACACGTCAACAATGAGACGCAAGCTAAAACATATCACAAACGTCCAAAATAAGAAAACTAGTAAACGTCAAAAATAAGAAAACGAGGTCATATAGATCACGCTCCCGCGTCATCCTTGGCACGTGGCGCAAAAATATTTAAAAAGGGGAATGCAACACGAGGACTTCCCAGGAGGTCACCCATCCTAGTACTACTACCGCCCAAGCATGCTTAACTTTGGAGTTCTGATGGGATCCGGTGCTTTAGTGCTGGTATGATCGCATCCGACATGCAACTATCTATTTTTTCCTTATGCTTGCCCCTCCCGTGTCCATTGCCACATTTGCCTCGACAACGGAGACGAGTTTAACACAAGAATTTCACCGCTCCCTCTTTACCCCGACAACACGAGTACCCCCACGACCTCTGTGACTTTTCCCACCGCGCTTGACACCCAACGACGCCGCCCGTAGACACGTCTACAATGAGACGCAAGCTAAAAGATATCACAAACGTCAAAAATAAGAAAACTAGTAAACGTAAAAAATAATAAAATGAGGTCATATAGATCACGCTCCCGCTTCATTCTTGTCACGTGGCACAAAAATATTTAAAAAGGGGAATGCAACACGAGGACTTCCGAGGAGGTCACCCATCCTAGTACTACTCTCGCCCAAGCACGCTTAACTTCGGAGTTCTGATGGGATCCGGTGCTTTAGTGCTGGTATGATCGCATCCGACATGCAACTATCTATTTTTTCCTTATGCTTGCCCCTCCCGTGTCCATTGCCACATTTGCCTCGACAACGGAGACGAGTTTAACACAAGAATTTCACCGCTCCCTCTCTACCCCGACAACACGAGCACCGCCAGGACCTCGGTGACTTTTCCCACCGTGCTTGACACCCAACGACGCCGCCCCTAGACACGTCAACAATGAGACGCAAGCTAAAACATATCACAAACATCAAAAATAAGAAAACTAGTAAACGTCAAAAATAAAAGAACGAGGTCATATAGATCACGCTCCCGCCTCATCCTTGTCACGTGGCGCAAAAATATTTAAAAAGGGGAATGCAACACAAGGAATTCCCAGGAGGTCACCCATCCTAGTACTACTATCGCCCAAGCACGCTTAACTTCAGAGTTCTGATGGGATCCAGTGCTTTAGTGCTGGTATGATCGCATCTCACATGCAACTATCTATTTGTTCCTTATGCTTGCCCCTCCCGTGTCCATTGCCACATTTGCCTCGACAAAGAAGACGAGTTTAACACAAGAATTTCACCGCTCCCTCTCTACCCCGACAACACGAGCACCGCCACGACCTCTGTGACTTTTCCCACCGCGCTTGACACCCAACGACGCCGCCCCTAGACACATGAACAATGAGACGCAAGCTAAAACATATCACGAACGTTAAAAATATGAAACTAGTAAACGTCAAAAATAAGAAAACGAGGTCATATAGATCACGCTCCCGCGTCATCCTTGTCACGTGGCGCAAAAATATTTAAAAATGGGAATGCAACACAAGGACTTCCAAGAAGGTCACCCATCCTAGTACTACTCTCGCCCAAGCACGCTTAACTTCGGAGTTCTGATGGGATCCAATGCTTCAGTGCTGGTATGATCGCATCCGACATTCAACTATCTATTTGTTCCTTATGCTTGCCCCTCCCGTGTCCATTGCCACATTTGCCTCGACAACGGAGACGAGTTTAACACAAGAATTTCACCGCTCCCTCTCTACCCCGACAACACGAGCACCGCCACGACCTCTGTGACTTTTCCCACCGCGCTTGACACCCAACGACGCCGCCCCTAGACGCGTCTACAATGAGACGCAAGCTAAAAGATATCACAAACGTCAAAAATAAGAAAACTAGTAAACGTCAAAAATAAGAAAACGAGGTCATATAGATCACGCTCCCGCATCATCCTTGTCTCCCGTGTCCATTGCCACATTTGCCTCGACAACGGAGACGAGTTTAACACAAGAATTTCACCGCTCCCTCTCTATCCCGACAACACGAGCACCGCCACGACCTCGGTGACTTTTCCCACCGTGCTTGACACCCAACGACGCCGCCCCTAGACACGTCAACAATGAGACGCAAGCTAAAACATATCACAAACATCAAAAATAAGAAAACTAGTAAACGTCAAAAATAAAAGAACGAGGTCATATAGATCACGCTCCCGCGTCATCCTTGTCACGTGGCGCAAAAATATTTAAAAAGGGGAATGCAACACAAGGAATTCCCAGGAGGTCACCCATCCTAGTACTACTCTCGCCCAAGCACGCTTAACTTCAGAGTTCTGATGGGATCCAGTGCTTTAGTGCTGGTATGATCGCATCTCACATGCAACTATCTATTTGTTCCTTATGCTTGCCCCTCCCGTGTCCATTGCCACATTTGCCTCGACAACGGAGACGAGTTTAACACAAGAATTTCACCGCTCCCTCTCTACCCCGACAACACGAGCACCGCCACGACCTCTGTGACTTTTCCCACCGCGCTTGACACCCAACGACGCCGCCCCTAGACACATGAACAATGAGACGCAAGCTAAAACATATCACGAACGTTAAAAATATGAAACTAGTAAACGTCAAAAATAAGAAAACGAGGTCATATAGATCACGCTCCCGCGTCATCCTTTTCACGTGGCGCAAAAATATTTAAAAATGGGAATGCAACACAAGGACTTACAAGAAGGTCACCCATCCTAGTACTACTCTCGCCCAAGCACGCTTAACTTCGGAGTTCTGATGGGATCCAATGCTTCAGTGCTGGTATGATCGCATCCGACATTCAACTATCTATTTGTTCCTTATGCTTGCCCCTCCCGTGTCCATTGCCACATTTGCCTCGACAACGGAGACCAGTTTAACACAAGAATTTCACCGCTCCCTCTCTACCCCGACAACACGAGCACCGCCACGACCTCTGTGACTTTTCCCACCGCGCTTGACACCCAACGACGCCGCCCCTAGACGCGTCAACAATGAGACGCAAGCTAAAACATATCACAAACGTCAAAAATAAGAAAACTAGTAAACGTCAAAAATAAGAAAACGAGGTCATATAGATCACGCTCCCGCATCATCGTTGTCACGTGGCGCAAAAATATTTAAAAAGGGGAATGCAACACGAGGACTTCCAAGGAGTTAACCCATCCTAGTACTACTCTCGCCCAAGCACGCTTAACTTCGGAGTTCTGATGGGATCCGGTGCTTTAGTGCTGGTATGATCGCATCCAACATGCCACTATCCATTTTTTCCTTATGCTTGCCCTCCCGTGTCCATTGCCACATTTGCCTCGACAACGGAGACGAGTTTAACACAAGAATTTCACCGCTCCCTCTCTATCCCGACAAAACGAGCACCGCCACGACCTCTGTGACTTTTCCCACGGCGCTTGACACCCAACGACGCCGCCCCTAGACATGTCAACAATGAGACGCAAGCTAAAACATATCACGAACATCAAAAATAAGAAAACTAGTAAACGTTAAAAATGAAAAACGAGGTCATATAGATCACGCTCCCGCGTCATCCTTGTCACGTGGCGCAAAAATATTTAAAAAGGGGAATGCAACACGAGGACTTCCCAAGAGGTCACCTATCCTAGTACTACTCTCGCCCAAGCACGCTTAACTTCGGAGTTCTGATGGGATCCGGTGCTTTAGTGTTGGGATGATCGCATCCGACATGCAACTATCCATTTTTTCCTTATGCTTGCCCTCCCGTGTCCATTGCCACATTTGCCTCGACAACGGAGACGAGTTTAACACAAGAATTTCACCGCTCCCGCTCTACCCCGACAACACGAGCACCGCCAGGACCTCTGTGACTTTTCCCACCGCGCTTGACACCCAACGACGCCGCCCCTAGACACGTCAACAATGAGACGCAAGCTAAAACATATCACGAACGACAAAAACAAGAAAACTATTAAACGTTAAAAATAAAAAAAACGAGGTCATATAGATCAGTGCTAGTATGATATAAAAAAAACGAGGTCACCCATCCTAGTACTACTCTCGCCCAAGCACGCTTAACTTGGGAGTTCTGATGGGATCCAATGTTGTAGTGCTAGTATGATCGCATCCGACATTCAACTATCTATTTGTTCCTTGTGCTTGCCCCTCCCGTGGCCATTGCCACATTTGCCTCGACAACGGAGACGAGTTTAACACAAGAATTTAACGGCTCCCTCTCTACCCCGACAACACGAGCACCGCCACGACCTGCGTGACTTTTCCCACCGCGCTTGACACCCCACGACGCCGCCCCTAGACACGTCAACAATGAGACGCAAGCTAAAACATATCACAAACGTCCAAAATAAGAAAACTAGTAAACGTCAAAAATAAGAAAACGAGGTCATATAGATCACGCTCCCGCGTCATCCTTGGCACGTGGCGCAAAAATATTTAAAAAGGGGAATGCAACACGAGGACTTCCCAGGAGGTCACCCATCCTAGTACTACTCCCGCCCAAGCATGCTTAACTTTGGAGTTCTGATGGGATTCGGTGCTTTAGTGCTGGTATGACTGCATCCGACATGCAATTATCCATTTTTTCCTTATGCTTGCCCCTCCCGTGTCCATTGCCACATTTGCCTCGACAACGGAGACGAGTTTAACACAAGAATTTCACCGCTCCCTCTTTACCCCGACAACACGAGTACCCCCACGACCTCTGTGACTTCCCACCGCGCTTGACACCCAACGACGCCGCCCGTAGACACGTCTACAATGAGACGCAAGCTAAAAGATATCACAAACGTCAAAAATAAGAAAACTAGTAAACGTAAAAAATAATAAAATGAGGTCATATAGATCACGCTCCCGCTTCATTCTTGTCACGTGGCACAAAAATATTTAAAAAGGGGAATGCAACACGAGGACTTCCGAGGAGGTCACCCATCCTAGTACTACTCTCGCCCAAGCACGCTTAACTTCGGAGTTCTGATGGGATCCGGTGCTTTAGTGCTGGTATGATCGCATCCGACATGCAACTATCTATTTTTTCCTTATGCTTGCCCCTCCCGTGTCCATTGCCACATTTGCCTCGACAACGGAGACGAGTTTAACACAAGAATTTCACCGCTCCCTCTCTACCCCGACAACACGAGCACCGCCAGGACCTCGGTGACTTTTCCCACCGTGCTTGACACCCAACGACGCCGCCCCTAGACACGTCAACAATGAGACGCAAGCTAAAACATATCACAAACATCAAAAATAAGAAAACTAGTAAACGTCAAAAATAAAAGAACGAGGTCATATAGATCACGCTCCCGCGTCATCCTTGTCACGTGGCGCAAAAATATTTAAAAAGGGGAATGCAACACAAGGAATTCCCAGGAGGTCTAGTACTACTCTCGCCCAAGCACGCTTAACTTCGGAGTTCTGATGGGATCCAATGCTTCAGTGCTGGTATGATCGCATCCGACATTCAACTATCTATTTGTTCCTTATGCTTGCCCCTCCCGTGTCCATTGCCACATTTGCCTCGACAACGGAGACCAGTTTAACACAAGAATTTCACCGCTCCCTCTCTACCCCGACAACACGAGCACCGCCACGACCTCTGTGACTTTTCCCACCGCGCTTGACACCCAACGACGCCGCCCCTAGACGCGTCAACAATGAGACGCAAGCTAAAACATATCACAAACGTCAAAAATAAGAAAACTAGTAAACGTCAAAAATAAGAAAACGAGGTCATATAGATCACGCTCCCGCATCATCCTTGTCACGTGGCGCAAAAATATTTAAAAAGGGGAATGCAACACGAGGACTTCCAAGGAGTTAACCCATCCTAGTACTACTCTCGCCCAAGCACGCTTAACTTCGGAGTTCTGATGGGATCCAATGCTTCAGTGCTGGTATGATCGCATCCGACATTCAACTATCTATTTGTTCCTTATGCTTGCCCCTCCCGTGTCCATTGCCACATTTGCCTCGACAACGGAGACGAGTTTAACACAAGAATTTCACCGCTCCCTCTCTACCCCGACAACACGAGCACCGCCACGACCTCTGTGACTTTTCCCACCGCGCTTGACACCCAACGACGCCGCCCCTAGACGCGTCAACAATGAGACTCAAGCTAAAACATATCACAAACGTCAAAAATAAGAAAACTAGTAAACGTCAAAAATAAGAAAACGAGGTCATATAGATCACGCTCCCGCGTCATCCTTGTCACGTGGCGCAAAAATATTTAAAAAGGGGAATGCAACACGAGGACTTCCAAGGAGTTAACCCGTCCTAATACTACTCTCGCCCAAGCACGCTTAACTTCGGAGTTCTGATGGGATCCGGTGCTTTAGTGCTGGTATGATCGCATCCAACATGCCACTATCTATTTGTTCCTTATGCTTGCCGCTCCCGTGTCCATTGCCACATTTGCCTCGACAACGAAGACGAGTTTAACACAAGAATTTCACCGCTCCCTCTCTACCCCGACAACAGGAGCACCGCCAGGACCTCTCTGACTTTTCCCACCGCGCTTGACACCCAACGACGCCGCCCCTAGAATCGTCAACAATGAGACGCAAGCTAAAACATATCAGAAACATCAAAAAAAGAAAACTAGTAAACGTCAAAAATAAAAAAAAACGAGGTCATATAGATCACGCTCCCGCGTCATCCTTGTCACGTGGCGCAAAACTGTTTAAAAAGGGGAATGCAACACGAGGACTTCCCAGTAGGTCACCCATCCTAATACTACTCTCGCCCAAGCATGCTTAACTTCAGAGTTTTGATGGGATCCGGTGCTTTGGTGCTGTTATGATCGCGTCCGACACGCAACCATCTATTTGTTCCTTATGCTTGCCCCTCCCGTGTCCATTGCCACATTTGCCTCGACAACGGGGACGAATTTAACACAAGAATTTCACCGCTCCCTCTCTACCCCGACAACACGAGCACCGCCACGACCTGTGTGACTTTTCCCACCGCGCTTGACACCCAACGACGCGGCCCCTAGACACGTCAACAATAAGACGCAAGCTAAAACATATCACAAATGTCAAAATTAGAAAACTAGTAAACGTCAAAAATAAGAAAACGAGGTCATATAGATCACGCTCCCGCGTCATCCTTGTCACGTGGCGCAAAAATATTTCAAAAGGGGAATGCAACACGAGGACTTCCCACGAGGTCACCCATCCTAGTACTACTCTTGCCCAAGCACGCTTCACTTCCGAGTTCTAATGGGATCCGGTGCTTTATTGCTGGTATGATCGCATCCAACTGTCAACTATCTATTTGTTCCTTATGCTTGCCCCTCCCGTGTCCATTGCCACATTTGCCTCGACAACGGAGACGAGTTTAACACAAGAATTTCACCGCTCCCTCTATACCCCGACAACACGAGCACCGCCACGACCTCTATGACTTTTCCCACCGCGCTTGACACCCAACGACGCCTCCCCTCGACACGTCAACAATGAGACGCAAGCTAAAACATATCACAAATGTCAAAAATAAGAAAACAAGTAAACGTCAAAAATAAGAAACGAGGTCATATAGATTACGCTCCCGCGTCGTCCTTGTCACGTGGCGCAAAAATATTTAAAAAGGGGAATGCAACACGAGGACTTCCTAGGAGGTCACCCATCCTAGTACTACTCTCGCCCAAGCATGCTTCACTTCGGAGTTCTGATGGGATCCGGTGCTTTAGTGCTGGTATGATCGCATCACACATGCAACTATCTATTTGTTCCTTATGCTTGCCCCTCCCGTGTCCATTGCCACATTTGCCTCGACAACGGAGACGAGTTTAAGACAAGAATTTCACCGATCCCTCTCTACCCCGACAACACGAGCACCGCCAGGACCTCTGTGACTTTTCCCACCGCGCTTGACACCCAACGACGCGGCCCCTAGACACGTCAACAATAAGACGCAAGCTAAAACATATCACAAATGTCAAAATTAGAAAACTAGTAAACGTCAAAAATAAGAAAACGAGGTCATATAGATCACGCTCCCGCGTCATCATTGTCAAGTGACACAAAAATATTTAAAAAGGGGAATGCAACACGAGGACTTCCCAGGAGGTCATCCATCCTAGTACTACTCTCGCCCAAGCACGCTTAACTTCGGAGTTCTGATGGGATCCGGTGCTTTAGTGCTGGTATGATCGCATCCGACATGCAACTATCTATTTGTTCTTTATGCTTGCCTCTCCTGTGTCCATTGCCACATTTACCTCGACAACGGAGACGAGTTTAACACAAGAATTTCACCGCTCCCTCTCTACCCAGACAACACGAGCACCGCCTCGAACTCTGTGACTTTTCCCACCACGCTTGACACCCAACGACGCCGCCCCAAGACACGTCAACAATGAGACGCAAGCTAAATCATATCACAAACGTCAAAAATAAGAAAACTAGTAAACGACAAAAATAAAAAACGAGGTCATATAGATCACGCTCCCGCGTCATCCTTGTAACGTGGCGCAAAAAATATTTAAAAAGGGGAATGCAACACCAAGACTTCCCAGGAGGTCACCCATCCTAGTACTACTCTCGCCCAAGCACGCTTAACTTCGGAGTTCTGATGGGATTTGGTGCTTTAGTGTTGGTATGATCGCATCCGACATGCAATTATCTATTTGTTCCTTATGCTTGCCCCTCCCGTGTCCATTGCCACATTTGCCTCGACAACGGAGACGAGTTTAACACAAGAATTTCACCGCTCCCTCTCTACCCCGACAACACGAGCACCGCCACGACCTCTGTGACTTCTCCCACCGCGCTTGACACCCAACGACACCGCCCCTAGACACGTCAACAATGAGACGCAAGCTAAAACATATCACAAACGTCAAAATAAGAAAACTAGTAAACGTCAAAAATAAGAAAACGAGGTCATATAGATCACGATCCCGCATCATCCTTGTCACGTGGCGCAAAAATCTTTAAAAAGGGGGATGCAACAACAGGACTTCCCAGGAGGTCACCCATCCTAGTACTACTCTCGCCCAAGCACGCTTAACTTAGAAGTTCTGATGGGATTCTTTGCTTTAGTGCTGGTATGATCGCATCCAACATGTAACTATCTATTTGTTCCTTATGCTTGCCCCTCCCGTGTCCATTGCCACATTTGCCTCGACAACGGAGACGAGTTTAACACAAGAATTTCACCGCTTCCTCTGTACCCCGACAGCACGAGCACCCCCACGACCTATGTGACTTTTCCCACCGCGCTTGACACCCAACGACGCCGCCCCTAGACACGTCAACAATGAGACGCAAGCTAAAACATATCACATACGTCAAAAATAAGAAAACTAGTAAACGTCAATAATAAGAAAACGAGGTCATATAGATCACCCTCCCGCGTCATCCTTGTCACATGGCGCAAAAATATTTAGAAAAGGGAATGCAACACGAGGACTTCCCAAGAGGTCACCCATCCTAGTACTACTCTCGCCCAAGCACGCTTAACTTCGGAGTTCTGATGGGATCCGGTGCTTTAGTGCTGGTATGATCGCATCCCTCATGCAACTATCTATTTGTTCCTTATGGTTGCCCCTCCCGTGTCCATTGCCACATTTGCCTCGACAACGGAGACGAGTTTAACACAAGAATTTCACCGCTCCCTCTCTACCCCGACAGCACGAGCACCCCCACGACCGATGTGACTTTTCCCACCGCGCTTGACACCCAACGACGCCGCCCGTAGACACGTCAACAATGAGACGCAATCTAAAACATATCACAAACGTTAAAAATAAGAAAACGAGTAAACGTCAAAAATAAGAAAACGAGGTCATATAGATCACGCTCCCGCGTCATCCTTGTCACGTGGCGCAGAAATATTTAAAATGGGGAATGCAACACGAGGACTTCTCTCGCGTCATCCTTGTCACGTGGCGCAGAAATATTTAAAAAGGGGAATGCAACACGAGGACTTCCCAGGAAGTCACCCATCCTAGTACTACTCTCGCCCAAGCACGCTTAACTTCGGAGTTCTTATGGGATCTGGTGCTTTAGTGCTGGTATGATCGCATCCGACATGCAACTATCTATTTGTTCCTTATGCTTGCCCCTCCCGTGTCCATTGCCACATTTGCCTCGACAACGGAGACGAGTTTAACACAAGAATTTCACCGCTCCCTCTCTACCACGACAACACGAGCACCGCCATGACCTCTGTGACTTTTCCCACCGCGCTTGACACCCAACGACGCCGCCCCTAGACACGTCAACAATGAGACGCAAGCTAAAAGATATCACAAACGTCAAAAATAAGAAAACTAGTAAACGTCAAAAATAAGAAAACGAGGTCATATAGATCACGCTCCCGCGTCATCCACAACGGAGACGAGTTTAACACAAGAATTTCACCGCTCCCTCTCTACCCCGACAACACGAGCACCGCCACGAACTGTGTGAGTTTTCCCACCGTGCTTGACACCCAACGACGCCGCCCCTAGACACGTCAACAATGAGACGCAAGCTAAAACATATCACAAATGTCAAAAATAAGAAAACTAGTAAACGTCAAAAATAAGAAAACAAGGTCATATAGATCACGCTCCCGTGTCATCCTTGTCACGTGGCGCAAAAATATTTAAAAAGGGAATGCAACACGAGGACTTCCCTGGAGGTCACCCGTCCTAGTACTACACTCGCCGAAGAACGCTTCACTTCGGAGTTCTAATGGGATCCGGTGCATTGGTGATGGTATGATCGCATCCGACATGCAACTATCTATTTGTTCCTTATGCTTGCTCCTCCCGTGTCCATTGCCACATTTGCCTCGACAACGGAGACGAGTTTAACACAAGAATTTCACCGCTCCCTCTCTACCCCGACAACACGAGCACCGCCACGACCTCTGTAACTTTTCCCACCGCGCTTGACACCCAACGACGCCGCCCCTAGACACGTCAACAATGAGACGCAAGCTAAAACATATCACAAACGTTAAAAATAAGAAAACCAGTAAACGTCAAAAATAAGAAAAGGAGGTCATATACATCACGCTCCCGCGTCATCCTTGTCACGTGGCGCAGAAATATTTAAAAAGGGGAATGCAACATGAGGACTTCCCAGGAAATCACCCATCCTAGTACTACTCTCGCCCAAGCACGCTTAAGTTCGGAGTTCTGATGGGATCCGGTGCTTTAGTGCTGGTATGATCGCATCCGACATGCAACTATCAATTTGTTCCTTATCCTTGCCCCTCCCGTGTCCATTGCCACATTTGCCTCGACAACGGAGACGAGTTTAACACAAGAATTTCACCGCTCCCTCTCTACCACGACAACACGAGCACCGCCACGACCTCTGTGACTTTTCCCACCGTGCTTGACACCCAACGACGCCGCCCCTAGACACGTCAACAATGAGACGCAAGCTAAAACATATCACAAACGTCAAAAATAAGAAAGCTAGTAAACGTCAAAAATAAGAAAACGAGGTCATATAGATCACGCTCTCGCGTCATCCTTGTCACGTGGCGCAAAAATATTTAAAAAGGGGAATGCAACACGAAGACTTCCCAGGAAGTCACCCATCCTAGTACTACCCTCGCCCAAGCACGCTTAACTTCGGAGTTCTGATGGGATAAGGTGCATTGGTGCTGGTATGATCGCATCCGACATGCAACTATCTATTTGTTCCTTATGCTTGCCCCTCCCGTGTCCATTGCCACATTTGCCTCGACAACGGAGACGAGTTTAACACAAGAATTTCACCGCTCCCTCTCTACCCCGACAACATGAGCAACGCCACGACCTCTGTGACTTTTCCCTCCGCGCTTGACACCCAACGACGCCGCCCCTAGACACGTCAACAATGAGACGCAAGCTAAAACATATCACAAACGTCAAAAATAAGAAAACTAGTAAACGTCAAAAATAAGAAAACGAGGTCATATAGATCACGCTCCGGCGTCATCCTTGTCACGTGGCGCAAAAATATTTAAAAAGGGGTATGCAACACGAAGACTTCCCAGGAAGTCACCCATCCTAGTAGTACCCTCGCCCAAGCAAGCTTAACTTCGGAGTTCTGATGGGATCCGGTGCATTGGTGCTGGTATGATCGCATCCGACATGCAACTATCTATTTGTTCCTTATGCTTGCCCCTCCCGTGTCCATTGCCACATTTGCCTCGACAACGGAGACGAGTTTAACACAAGAATTTCACCGCTCCCTCTCTACCCCGACAACACGAGCACCGCCAGGACCTCTGTGACTTTTCCCACCGCGCTTGACACCCAACGACGCCGCCCCTAGACACGTCAACAATGAGACGCAAGCTAAAACATATCACAAACGTCAAAAATAAGAAAACTAGTAAACACCAAAAATAAGAAAACGAGGTCATATGGATCACGCTCCCGCGTCATCCACAACGGAGACGAGTTTAACACAAGAATTTCACCGCTCCCTCTCTACCCCGACAACACGAGCACCGCCACGACCTCTGTGACTTTTCCCACCGCGCTTGACACCCAACGACGCCGCCCCTAGACACGTCAACAATGACACGCAAGCTAAAACATATCACAAACGTCAAAAATAAGAAAACTAGTAAACGTCAAAAATAAGAAAACGAGGTCATATAGATCACGCTCCCGCGTCATCCTTTTGACGTGGCGAAAAAATATTTAAAAGGGGGAACGCAACAAGGGGAATTCCCATGAGGTCACCCATCCTAGTACTACTCTCGCCCAAGCACGCTTAACTTCGGAGTTCTGATGGGATCCGGTGCTTTAGTGCTGGTATGATAGCATCAGACATGTAACTATCTATTTGTTCCTTATACTTGCCCCTCCCGTGTCCATTGCCACATTTGCCTCGTCAACGGATACGAGTTTAATACAAGAATTTCACCGCTCCCTCTCTACCCCGACAACACGAGCACTGCCACGAACTCTGTGACTTCTCCCACCGTGCTTGACACCCAACGACGCCGCCCCTAGACACGTCAACAATGAGACGCAAGCTAAAACATATCACAAACGTCAAAAATAAGAAAACTAGTAAACGTCAAAAATAAGAAAACGAGGTCATATAGATCACGCTCCCGCGTCATCCTTGTCACGTGGCGCAAAAATATTTAAAAAGGGAATGCAACACGAGGACTTCCCAGGAGGTCACCCATCCTAGTACTACACTCGCCCAAGCACGCTTCACTTCGGAGTTCTAATGGGATCCGGTGCATTGGTGCTGGTATGATCGCATCCAACATGCAACTATCTATTTGTTCCTTATGCTTGCCCCTCCCGTGTCCATTGGCACATTTGCCTCGACAACGGAGACGAGTTTAACACAAGAATTTCACCGCTCCCTCTCTACCCCAACAACACGAGCACCGCCACGACCTCTGTGACTTTTCCCACCGCGCTTGACACCCAACGACGCCGCCCCTAGACACGTCAACAATGAGACGCAAGCTAAAACATATCACAAACGTTAAAAATAAGAAAACTAGTAAACGTCAAAAGAAGAAAACGAGGTCATATAGATCACGCTCTCGCGTCATCCTTGTCACGTGGCACAGAAATATTTAAAAAGGGGAATGCAACACGAGGACTTCCCAGGAAGTCACCCATCCTAGAACTACTCTCGCCCAAGCACGCTTAACTTCGGAGTTCTGATGGGATCCGGTGCTTTAGTGCTGGTATGATCGCATCCGACATGCAACTATCTATTTGTTCCTTATGCTTGCCCCTCCCGTGTCCATTGCCACATTTGCCTCGACAACGGAGACGAGTTTAACACAAGAATTTCACCGCTCCCTCTCTACCACGACAACACGAGCACCGCCACGACCTCTGTGACTTATCCCACCGCGCTTGACACCCAACGACGCCGCCCCTAGACACGTCAACAATGAGACGCAAGCTAAAACATATCACAAACGTCAAAAATAAGAAAACTAGTAAACGTCAAAAATAAGAAAACGAGGTCATATAGATCACGCTCCCGCGTCATCCACAACGGAGACGAGTTTAACACAAGAATTTCACCGCTTCCTCTCTACCCGGACAACACGAGCACCGCCACGAACTGTGTGACTTTTCCCAGCGTGCTTGACACCCAACGACGCCGCCCCTAGACAGGTCAACAATGAGACGCAAGCTAAAACATATCACAAATGTCAAAAATAAGAAAACTAGTAAACGTCAAAAATAAGAAAACGAGGTCATATAGATCACGCTCCCGCGTCATCCTTGTCACGTGGCGCAAAAATATTTAAAAAGGGAATGCAACACGAGGACTTCCCAGGAGGTCACCCATCCTAGTACTACACTCGCCCAAGCACGCTTCACTTCGGAGTGCTAATGGGATCCGGTGCATTGGTGCTGGTATGATCGCATCCGACATGCAACTATCTATTTGTCCTTTATGCTTGCCCCTCCCGTGTCCATTGGCACATTTGCCTCGACAACGGAGACGAGTTTAACACAAGAATTTCACCGCTCCCTCTCTACCCCGACAACACGAGCACCGCCACGACCTCTGTGACTTTTCCCACCGTGCTTGACACCCAACGACGTCGCCCCTAGACACGTCAACAATGAGACGCAAGCTAAAACATATCACAAACGTTAAAAATAAGAAAACTAGTAAACGTCAAAAATAAGAAAACGAGGTCATATAGATCACGCTCCCGCGTCTTCCTTGTCACGTGGCGCAGAAATATTTGAAAGGGGAATGCAACACGAGGACTTCCCAGGAAGTCAACCATCCTAGTACTACTCTCGCCCAAGCACGCTTAACTTCGGAGTTCTAATGGGATCCGGTGCTTTAGTGCTGGTATGATCGCATCCGACATGCAACTATCAATTTGTTCCTTATACTTGCCCCTCCCGTGACCATTGCCACATTTGCCTCGACAACGGAGACGAGTTTAACACAAGAATTTCACCGCTCCCTCTCTACCACGACAACACGAGCACCGCCACGACCTGTGTGACTTTTCCCACCGCGCTTGACACCCAACGACGCAGCCCCTAGACACGTCAACAATGAGACGCAAGCTAAAACATATCACAAACGTCAAAAATAAGAAAACTAGTAAACGTCAAAAATAAGAAAACGAGGTCATATAGATCACGCTCCCGCGTCATCCTTGTCACGTGGCGCAAAAATATTTAAAAAGGGAATGCAACACGAGAACTTCCCAGGAGGTCACCCATCCTAGTAGTACTCTTGCCCAAGCAAGCTTAACTTCGGAGTTCTGATGGGATGCGGTGCTTTAGTTCCGGTATGATCGCATCCGACATGCAACTATCTATTTGTTCCTTATGCTTGCCCCTCCCATGTCCATTGCCACATGTGCCTCGACAACGGAGACGAGTTTATCACAAGAATTTCACCGCTCCCTCTCTACCCCAACAACACGAGCACCGCCACGACCTCTGTGACTTTTCCCACCGCGCTTGACACCCAACGACGCCGCCCCTAGACACGTCAACAATGAGACGCAAGCTAAAACATATCGCAAACGTCAAAAATAAGAAAACTAGTAAACGTCAAAAATAAGAAAACGAGGTCATATAGATCACGCTCCCGCGTCATCCTTGTCACGTGGCGCAAAAATATTTAAAAAGGGGAATGCAACACGAAGACTTCCCAGGAAGTCACCCATCCTAGTACTACTCTCGCCCAAGCAAGCTTAACTTCGGAGTTCTGATGGGATGCGGTGCTTTAGTTCCGGTATGATCGCATCCGACATGCAACTATCTATTTGTTCCTTATGCTTGCCCCTCCCATGTCCATTGCCACATTTGCCTCGACAACGGAGACGAGTTTATCACAAGAATTTCACCGCTCCCTCTCTACCACACCAACACGAGCACCGCCACGACCTCTGTGACTTTTCCCACCGCGCTTGACACCCAACGACGCCGCCCCTAGACACGTCAACAATGAGACGCAAGCTAAAACGTATCGCAAACGTCAAAAATAAGAAAACTAGTAAACGTCAAAAATAAGAAAACGAGGTCATATAGATCACGCTCCCGCGTCATCCACAACGGAGACGAGTTTAACACAAGAATTTCACCGCTCCCTCTCTACCCGGACAACACGAGCACTACCACGAACTGTGTGACTTTTCCCAGCGTGCTTGACACCCAACGACGCCGCCCCTAGACAGGTCAACAATGAGACGCAAGCTAAAACATATCACAAATGTCAAAAATAAGAAAACTAGTAAACGTCAAAAATAAGAAAACGAGGTCATATAGATCACGCTCCCGCGTCATCCTTGTCACGTGGCGCAAAAATATTTAAAAAGGGAATGCAACACGAGGACTTCCCAGGAGGTCACCCATCCTAGTACTACACTCGCCCAAGCACGCTTCACTTCGGAGTGCTAATGGGATCCGGTGCATTGGTGCTGGTATGATCGCATCCGACATGCAACTATCTATTTGTTCTTTATGCTTGCCCCTCCCGTGTCCATTGGCACATTTGCCTCGACAACGGAGACGAGTTTAACACAAGAATTTCACCGCTCCCTCTCTACCCCGACAACACGAGCACCGCCACGAGCTCTGTGACTTTTCCCACCGCGCTTGACACCCAACGACGTCGCCCCTAGACACGTCAACAATGAGACGCATGCTAAAACATATCACAAACGTTAAAAATAAGAAAACTAGTAAACGTCAAAAATAAGAAAACGAGGTCATATAGATCACGCTCCCGCGTCATCCTTGTCACGTGGCGCAGAAATATTTAAAAGGGGAATGCAACACAAGGACTTCCCAGGAAGTCAACCATCCTAGTACTACTCTCGCCCAAGCACGCTTAACTTCGGAGTTCTAATTGGATGCGTTGCTTTAGTGCTGGTATGATCGCATCCGACATGCAACTATCAATTTGTTCCTTATACTTTCCCCTCCCGTGACCATTGCCACATTTGCCTCGACAACGGAGACGAGTTTAACACAAGAATTTCACCGCTCCCTCTCTACCACGACAACACGAGCACCGCCACGACCTGTGTGACTTTTCCCACCGCGCTTGACACCCAACGACGCAGCCCCTAGACACGTCAACAATGAGACGCAAGCTAAAACATATCACAAACGTCAAAAATAAGAAAACAAGTAAACGTCAAAAATAAGAAAACGAGGTCATATAGATCACGCTCCCGCGTCATCCTTGTCACGTGGCGCAAAAATATTTAAAAAGGGAATGCAACACGAGAACTTCCCAGGAGGTCACCCATCCTAGTACTACTCTTGCCCAAGCAAGCTTAACTTCGGAGTTCTGATGGGATGCGGTGCTTTAGTTCCGGTATGATCGCATCCGACATGCAACTATCTATTTGTTCCTTATGCTTGCCCCTCCCATGTCCATTGCCACATGTGCCTCGACAACGGAGACGAGTTTATCACAAGAATTTCACCGCTCCCTCTCTACCCCAACAACACGAGCACCGCCACGACCTCTGTGACTTTTCCCACCGCGCTTGACACCCAACGACGCCGCCCCTAGACACGTCAACAATGAGACGCAAGCTAAAACATATCGCAAACGTCAAAAATAAGAAAACTAGTAAACGTCAAAAATAAGAAAACGAGGTCATATAGATCACGCTCCCGCATCATCCTTGTCACGTGGCGCAAAAATATTTAAAAAGGGGAATGCAACACGAAGACTTCCCAGGAAGTCACCCATCCTAGTACTACTCTCGCCCAAGCAAGCTTAACTTCGGAGTTCTGATGGGATGCGGTGCTTTAGTTCCGGTATGATCGCATCCGACATGCAACTATCTATTTGTTCCTTATGCTTGCCCCTCCCATGTCCATTGCCACATTTGCCTCGACAACGGAGACGAGTTTATCACAAGAATTTCACCGCTCCCTCTCTACCCCACCAACACGAGCACCGCCACGACCTCTGTGACTTTTCCCACCGCGCTTGACACCCAACGACGCCGCCCCTAGACACGTCAACAATGAGACGCAAGCTAAAACATATCGCAAACGTCAAAAATAAGAAAACTAGTAAACGTCAAAAATAAGAAAACGAGGTCATATAGATCACGCTCCCGCGTCATCCTTGTCACGTGGCGCAGAAATATTTAAAAATGGGAATGCAACACGAAGACTTCCCACGCTCCCGCGTCATCCTTGTCACGTGGCGCAGAAATATTTAAAAATGGGAATGCAACACGAAGACTTCCCAGGAAGTCACCTATCCTAGTACTACTCTCGCCCAAGCACGCTTAACTTCAGAGTTCTTATGGGATCTGGTGAATTGGTGCTGGTATGATCGCATCCGACATGGAACTATCTATTTGTTCCTTATGCTTGCCCCTCCCGTGTCCATTGCCACATTTGCCTCGACAACGGAGACGAGTTTAACACAAGAATTTCACCGCTCCCTCTCTACCCCGACAAAACGAGCACCGCCACGACCTCTGTGACTTTTCCCACCGCGCTTGACACCCAACGACGCCGCCCCTAGACACGTCAACAATGAGACGCAAGCTAAAACATATCACAAATGTCAGAAATAAGAAAACTAGTAAACGCCAAAATAAAGAAAACGAGGTCATATAGATCACACTCCCGCGTCATCCTTGTCACGTGGCACAAAAATATTTAAAAAGGGAATGCAACTCGAGGACTTCCCAGGAGGTCACCCATCCTAGTACTACACTCGCCCAAGCACGCTTCACTTCGGAGTTCTAATGGGATCCGGTCCATTGGTGCTGGTATGATCGCATCCGACATGAAACTATCTATTTGTTCCTTATGCTTGCCCCTCCCGTGTCCATTGGCACATTTGCCTCGACAACGGAGACGAGTTTAACACAAGAATTTCACCGCTCCCTCTCTATCCCGACAACACGAGCACCGCCACGACCTCTGTGACTTTTCCCACCGCGCTTGACACCCAACGACGCCGCCCCTAGACACGTCGACAATGAGACGCAAGCTAAAACATATCACAAACGTTAAAAATAAGAAAACTAGTAAACGTCAAAAATAAGAAAACGAGGTCATATAGATCACGCTCCCGCGTCATCCTTGTCACGTGGCGCAGAAATATTTAAAAAGGGGAATGCAACACGAGGACTTCCCAGGAAGTCACCCATCCTAGTACTACTCTCGCCCAAGCACGCTTAACTTCGGAGTTCTGATGGGATCCGATCCTTTAGTGCTAGTATGATCGCATCCAACATGCAACTATCTATTTTTTCCTTATGCTTGCCCCTCCCGTGTCCATTGCAACATTTGCCTCGACAACGGAGACGAGTTTAATTTCATCGCTCCCTCTCTACCACGACAACACGAGCACCGCCACGACCTCTGTGACTATTCCCACCACGCTTGACACCCAACGACGCCGCCCCTAGACACGTCAACAATGAGACGCAAGCTAAAACATATCACAAACGTCAAAAATAAGAAAACTAGTAAACGTCAACAATAAGAAAACGAGGTCATATAGATCACGCTCCCGCGTCATCCTTGTCACGTGGCGCAAAAATATTTAAAAAGGGAATGCAACATGAGAACTTCCCAGGAGGTCACCCATCCTAGTACTACTCTTGCCCAAGCAAGCTTAACTTCGGAGTTCTGATGGGATGCGGTGCTTTAGTTCCGGTATGATCGCATCCGACATGCAACTATCTATTTGTTCCTTATGCTTGCCCCTCCCATGTCCATTGCCACATTTGCCTAGACAACGGAGACGAGTTTATCACAAGAATTTCACCGCTCCCTCTCTACCCCAACAACACGAGCACCGCCACGACCTCTGTGACTTTTCCCACCGCGCTTGACACCCAACGACGCCGCCCCTAGACACGTCAACAATGAGACGCAAGCTAAAACATATCGCAAACGTCAAAAATAAGAAAACTAGTAAACGTCAAAAATAAGAAAACGAGGTCATATAGATCACGCTCCCGCGTCATCCTTGTCACGTGGCGCAAAAATATTTAAAAAGGGAATGCAACACGAGAACTTCCCAGGAGGTCACCCATCCTAGTACTACTCTTGCCCAAGCAAGCTTAACTTCGGAGTTCTGATGGGATGCGGTGCTTTAGTTCCGGTATGATCGCATCCGACATGCAACTATCTATTTGTTCCTTATGCTTGCCCCTCCCATGTCCATTGCCACATTTGCCTAGACAACGGAGACGAGTTTATCACAAGAATTTCACCGCTCCCTCTCTACCCCAACAACACGAGCACCGCCACGACCTCTGTGACTTTTCCCACCGCGCTTGACACCCAACGACGCCGCCCCTAGACACGTCAACAATGAGACGCAAGCTAAAACATATCGCAAACGTCAAAAATAAGAAAACTAGTAAACATCAAAAATAAGAAAACGAGGTCATATAGATCACGCTCCCGCGTCATCCTTGTCACGTGGCGCAAAAATATTTAAAAAGGGGAATGCAACACGAAGACTTCCCAGGAAGTCACCCATCCTAGTACTACTCTCGCCCAAGCAAGCTTAACTTCGGAGTTCTGATGGGATGCGGTGCTTTAGTTCCGGTATGATCGCATCCGACATGCAACTATCTATTTGTTCCTTATGCTTGCCCCTCCCATGTCCATTGCCACATTTGCCTCGACAACGGAGACGAGTTTATCACAAGAATTTCACCGCTCCCTCTCTACCCCACCAACACGAGCACCGCCACGACCTCTGTGACTTTTCCCACCGCGCTTGACACCCAACGACGCCGCCCCTAGACACGTCAACAATGAGACGCAAGCTAAAACATATCGCAAACGTCAAAAATAAGAAAACTAGTAAACGTCAAAAAGAAGAAAACGAGGTCATATAGATCACGCTCCCGCGTCATCCTTGTCACGTGGCGCAGAAATATTTAAAAATGGGAATGCAACACGAAGACTTCCCAGGAAGTCACCCATCCTAGTACTACTCTCGCCCAAGCACGCTTAACTTCGGAGTTCTGATGGGATCTGGTGCATTGGTGCTGGTATGATCGCATCCGACATGGAACTATCTATTTGTTCCTTATGCTTGCCCCTCCCGTGTCCATTGCCACATTTGCCTCGACAACGGAGACGAGTTTAACACAAGAATTTCACCGCTCCCTCTCTACCCCGACAAAACGAGCACCGCCACGACCTCTGTGACTTTTCCCACCGCGCTTGACACCCAACGACGCTGCCCCTAGACACGTCAACAATGAGACGCAAGCTAAAACATATCACAAATGTCAAAAATAAGAAAACTAGTAAACGCCAAAAATAAGAAAACGAGGTCATATAGATCACGCTCCCGCGTCATCCTTGTCACGTGGCACAAAAATATTTAAAAAGGGAATGCAACTCGAGGACTTCCCAGGAGGTCACCCATCCTAGTAGTACACTCGCCCAAGCACGCTTCACTTCGGAGTTCTAATGGGATCCGGTGCATTGGTGCTGGTATGATCGCATCCGACATGCAACTATCTATTTGTTCCTTATGCTTGCCCCTCCCGTGTCCATTGGCACATTTGCCTCGACAACGGAGACGAGTTTAACACAAGAATTTCACCGCTCCCTCTCTACCCCGACAACACAAGCACCGCCACGACCTCTGTGACTTTTCCCACCGCGCTTGACACCCAACGACGCCGCCCCTAGACACGTCAACAATGAGACGCAAGCTAAAACATATCACAAACGTTAAAAATAAGAAAACTAGTAAACGTCAAAAATAAGAAAACGAGGTCATATAGATCACGCTCCCGCGTCATCCTTGTGACGTGGCGCAGAAATATTTAAAAAGGGGAATGCAACACGAGGATTTCCCAGGAAGTCACCCATCCTAGTACTACTCTCGCCCAAGCACGCTTAACTTCGGAGTTCTGATGGGATCCGATGCTTTAGTGCTAGTATGATCGCATCCAACATGCAACTATCTATTTATTCCTTATGCTTGCCCCTCCCGTGTCCATTGCAACATTTGCCTCGACAACGGAGACGAGTTTAACACAAGAACTTCATCGCTCCCTCTCTACCACGACAACACGAGCACCGCCACGACCTCTGTGACTATTCCCACCACGCTTGACACCCAACGACGCCGCCCCTAGACACGTCAACAATGAGACGCAAGCTAAAACATATCACAAACGTCAAAAATAAGAAAACTAGTAAACGTCAAAAATAAGAAAACGAGGTCATATAGATCACGCTCCCGCGTCATCCTTGTCACGTGGCGCAAAAATATTTAAAAAGGGAATGCAACACGAGAACTTCCCAGGAGGTCACCCATCCTAGTACTACTCTTGCCCAAGCAAGCTTAACTTCGGAGTTCTGATGGGATGCGGTGCTTTAGTTCCGGTATGATCGCATCCGACATGCAACTATCTATTTGTTCCTTATGCTTGCCCCTCCCATGTCCATTGCCACATTTGCCTCGACAACGGAGACGAGTTTATCACAACAATTTCACCGCTCCCTCTCTACCCCAACAACACGAGCACCGCCACGACCTCTGTGACTTTTCCCACCGTGCTTGACACCCAACGACGCCGCCCCTAGACACGTCAACAATGAGACGCAAGCTAAAACATATCACAAACGTCAAAAATAAGAAAACTAGTAAACGTCAAAAATAAGAAAACGAGGTCATATAGATCACGCTCCCGCGTCATCCTTGTCACGTGGCGCAAAAATATTTAAAAAGGGAATGCAACACGAGAACTTCCCAGGAGGTCACCCATCCTATTACTACTCTTGCCCAAGCAAGCTTAACTTCGGAGTTCTGATGGGATGCGGTGCTTTAGTTCCGGTATGATCGCATCGGACATGCAACTATCTATTTGTTCCTTATGCTTGCCCCTCCCATGTCCATTGCCACATTTGCCTAGACAACGGAGACGAGTTTATCACAAGAATTTCACCGCTCCCTCTCTACCCCAACAACACGAGCACCGCCACGACCTCTGTGACTTTTCCCACCGCGCTTGACACCCAACGATGTCGCCCCTAGACACGTCAACAATGAGACGCAAGCTAAAACATATCGCAAACGTCAAAAATAAGAAAACTAGTAAACGTCAAAAATAAGAAAACGAGGTCATATAGATCACGCTCCCGCGTCATCCTTGTCACGTGGCGCAAAAATATTTAAAAAGGGGAATGCAACACGAAGACTTCCCAGGAAGTCACCCATCCTAGTACTACTCTCGCCCAAGCAAGCTTAACTTCGGAGTTCTGATGGGATGCGGTGCTTTAGTTCCGCTATGATCGCATCCGACATGCAACTATCTATTTGTTCCTTATGCTTGCCCCTCCCATGTCCATTGCCACATTTGCCTCGACAACGGAGATGAGTTTATCACAAGAATTTCACCGCTCCCTCTCTACCCCACCAACACGAGCACCGCCACGACCTCTGTGACTTTTCCCACCGCGCTTGACACCCAACGACGCCGCCCCTAGACACGTCAACAATGAGACGCAAGCTAAAACATATCGCAAACGTCAAAAATAAGAAAACTAGTAAACGTCAAAAATAAGAAAACGAGGTCATATAGATCACGCTCCCGCGTCATCCTTGTCACGTGGCGCAGAAATATTTAAAAATGGGAATGCAACACGAAGAATTCCCAGGAAGTCACCCATCCTAGTACTACTCTCGCCCAAGCACGCTTAACTTCGGAGTTCTGATGGGATCTGGTGCATTGGTGCTGGTATGATCGCATCCGACATGCAACTATCTATTTGTTCCTTATGCTTGCCCCTCCCGTGTCCATTGGCACATTTGCCTCGACAACGGAGACGAGTTTAACACAAGAATTTCACCGCTCCCTCTCTACCCCGACAAAACGAGCACCGCCACGACCTCTGTGAATTTTCCCACCGCGGTTGACACCCAACGACGCCGCCCCTAGACACGTCAACAATGAGACGCAAGCTAATGTTGGGGAACGTCGCATGGGAAACAAAAAATTTCCTACGCGCACGAAGACCTATCATGGTGATGTCCATCTACGAGAGGGGATGAGTGATCTACGTACCCTTGTAGATCGTACAGCAGAAGCGATTAGAGATCGCGGTTGATGTAGTGGAACGTCCTCACGTCCCTCGATCCGCCCCGCGAACAATCCCGCGATCAGTCCCACGATCTAGTACCGAACGGACGGCACCTCCGCGTTCAGCACACGTACAGCTCGACGATGATCTCGGCCTTCTTGATCCAACAAGAGAGACGGAGAGGTAGAAGAGTTCTCCGGCAGCGTGACGGCGCTCCGGAGGTTGGTGATGATCTCGTCTCAGCAGGGCTCCGCCCGAGCTCCGCAGAAACGCGATCTAGAGGAAAAACTATGGAGGTATGTGGTCGGGCAGCCGTGAGAAAGTCGTCTCAAATCTGCCCTAAAAGCCCCATATATATAGGAGGAGGGAGGGGGACCTTGCCTTGGGGTCCAAGGGAACCCCAAGGGGTCGGCCGAGCCAGGGGGGAGGACTCTCCCCCCCCAAACCGAGTCCTACTTGGTTTGGTGGGAGGGAGTCCTTCCCCCTTCCCACTTCTTCCTCTTTTTTTTTCTTCCTTTGATTTTTCTTCCTTGGCGCATAGGACTTGGTGGGCTGTCCCACCAGCCCACTAAGGGCTGGTCTGACCCCCACAAATACCTATGGGCTTCCCCGGAGTGGGTTGCCCCCCTCCGGTGAACTCCCGGAACCCATTCGTCATTCCCGGTACATTCCCGGTAATTCCGAAAACCTTCCGGTAATCAAATGAGGTCATCCTATATATCAATCTTCGTTTCCGGACCATTCCGGAATCCCTCGTGACGTCCGTGGCTCATCCGGGATTCCGAACAACATTCGGTAACCAACCATATAACTCAAATACGCATAAAACAACGTCGAACCTTAAGTGTGCAGACCCTGCGGGTTCGAGAACTATGCAGACATGACCCGAGAGACTCCTCGGTCAATATCCAATAGCGGGACCTGGATGCCCATATTGGATCCTACATATTCTACGAAGATCTTATCGTTTGAACCTCAGTGCCAAGGATTCGTATAATCCCGCATGTCATTCCCTTTGTCCTTCGGTATGTTACTTGCCCGAGATTCGATCGTCAGTATCCACATACCTATTTCAATCTCGTTTTACCGGCAAGTCTCTTTACTCGTTCCATAATACAAGATCCCGCAACTTACACTAAGTTACATTGCTTGCAAGGCTTGTGTGTGATGTTGTATTACCGAGTGGGCCCCGAGATACCTCTCCGTCACACGGAGTGACAAATCCCAGTCTTGATCCATACTAACTCAACTAACACCTTCGGAGATACCTGTAGAGCATCTTTATAGTCACCCAGTAACGTTGCGACGTTTGATACGCACAAAGCATTCCTCCGGTGTCAGTGAGTTATATGATCTCATGGTCATAGGAATAAATACTTGACACGCAGAAAACAGTAGCAACAAAATGACACGATCAACATGCTACGTCTATTAGTTTGGGTCTAGTCCATCACGTGATTCTCCCAATGACGTGATCCAGTTATCAAGCAACAACACCTTGCTCATAATCAGAAGACACTGACTATCATCGATCAACTGGCTAGCCAACTAGAGGCATGCTAGGGACGGTGTTTTGTCTATGTATCCACACATGTAAATGAGTCTTCATTCAATACAATTATAGCATGGATAATAAACTATTATCTTGATACAGGAATTATAATATAAACTATACATTTATTATTGCCTCTAGGGCATAATTCCAACAGCTAAAACATATCACAAATGTCAAAAATAAGAAAACTAGTAAACGCCAAAAATAAGAAAACGAGGTGATATAGATCACGCTCCCGCGTCATCCTTGTCACGTGGCACAAAAATATTTAAGAAGGGAATGCAACTCGAGGACTTCCCAGGAGGTCACCCATCCTAGTACTACACTCGCCCAAGCACGCTTCACTTCGGAGTTCTAATGGGATCCGGTGCATTGGTGCTGGTATGATCGCATCCGACATGCAACTATCTATTTGTTCCTTATGCTTGCCCCTCCCGTGTCCATTGCCACATTTGCCTCGACAACGGAGACGAGTTTAACACAAGAATTTCACCGCTCCCTCTCTACCCCGACAAAACGAGCACCGCCACGACCTCTGTGACTTTTCCCACCGCGCTTGACACCCAACGACGCCGCCCCTAGACACGTCAACAATGAGACGCAAGCTAAAACATATCACAAATGTCAAAAATAAGAAAACTAGTAAACGCCAAAAATAAGAAAACGAGGTCATATAGATCACGCTCCCGCGTCATCCTTGTCACGTGGCACAAAAATATTTAGGAAGGGAATGCAACTCGAGGACTTCCCAAGAGGTCACCCATCCTAGTACTACACTCGCCCAAGCACGCTTCACTTCGGAGTTCTAATGGGATCCGGTGCATTGGTGCTGGTATGATCGCATCCGACATGCAACTATCTATTTGTTCCTTATGCTTGCCCCTCCCGTGTCCATTGGCACATTTGCCTCGACAACGGAGACGAGTTTAACACAAGAATTTCACCGCTCCCTCTCTACCCTGACAACACGAGCACCGCCACGACCTCTGTGACTTTCCCACCGCGCTTGACACCCAACAACGCCGCCCCTAGACACGTCAACAATGAGATGCAAGCTAAAACATATCACAAACGTTAAAAATAAGAAAACTAGTAAACGTCAAAAATAAGAAAACGAGGTCATATAGATCATGCTCCCGCGTCATCCTTGTCACGTGGCGCAAAAATATTTAAAAAGGGAATGGAACACGAGAACTTCCCAGGAGGTCAACCATCCTAGTACTACTCTTGCCCAAGCACGCTTAACTTCGGAGTTCTGATGGGATCTGGTGCTTTAGTTCCGATATGATCGCATCCGACATGCAACTATCTATTTGTTCCTTATGCTTGCCCCTCCCATGTCCATTGCCACATTTGCCTCGACAACGGAGACGAGTTTATCACAAGAATTTCACCGCTCCCTCTCTACCCCGACAACACGAGCACCGCCAAGACCTATGTGACTTTTCCCACCGCGCTTGACACCCAACGACGCCGCCCCTAGACACGTCAACAATGAGACGCAAGCTAAAACATATGAGAAACGTCAAAAATAAGAAAACTAGTAAACGTCAAAAATAAGAAAACGAGGTCATATGGATCACGCTCCCGCGTCATCCTTGTCACGTGGCGCGAAAATATTTAAAAAGGGGAATGCAACACCAGGACTTCCCAGGAAGTCACCCATCCTAGTACTACTCTCGCCCAAGCACAATTAACTTCGGAGTTCTGATAGGATCCGGTGCTTTAGTTCCGGTATGATCGCATCCGACATGCAACTATCTATTTGTTCCTTATGCTTGCCACTCCCGTGTCCATTGCCACATTTGCCTCGACAACGGAGACGAGTTTAACACAAGAATTTCACCGCTCCCTCTCTACCCCGACAACACGAGCACCGCCACGACCTCTGTGACTTTTCCCACCGCGCTTGACACCCAACGACGCCGCCCCTAGACACGTCAACAATGAGACGCAAGCTAAAACATATCACAAACGTCAAAAATAAGAAAACTAGTAAACGTCAAAAATAAGAAAACGAGGTCATATAGATCACGCTCCCGCGTCATCCTTGTCACGTGGCGCAAAAAAATTTAAAAAGGGGAATGCAACACGAGGACTTCCCAGGAAGTCACCCATCCTAGTACTACTCTCGCCCAAGCACGCTTAACTTCGGAGTTCTGATGGGATCCGATGCTTTACTGCTAGTATGATCGCATCCGACGTGCAACTATCTATTTGTTCCTTATACTTGCCCCTCCCGTGTCCATTGCCACATTTGCCTCGACAATGGAGACGAGTTTAACACAAGAATTTCACCGCTCCCTCTCTTCCACGACAACACGAGCACCGCCACAACCTATGTGACTTTTCCCACCGCGCTTGACACCCAACGACGCCGCCCCTCGACACGTCAACAATGAGACGCAAGCAAAAACATATCACAAACGTCAAAAATAAGAAAAATAGTAAAAGTCCAAAATAAGAAAACGAGGTCATATAGATCACGCTCCCGCGTCATCCTTGTCACGTGGCGCAAAAATATTTAAAAGGGGAATGCAACACGAGAACTTCCCAAGAGGTCACCCATCCTAGTACTACACTTGCCCAAGCACGCTTAACTTCGGAGTTCTGATGGGATCCGATGCTTTAGTTCCGGTATGATCGCATCCGACATGCAACTATCTATTTGTTCCTTATGCTTGCCCCTCCCGTGTCCATTGCCACATTTGCCTCGACAACGGAGACGAGTTTATCACAAGAATTTCACCGCTCCCTCTCTACCCCGACAACACGAGCACCGCCAAGACCTCTGTGACTTTTCCCACCGCGCTTGACACCCAACGACGCCGCCCCTAGACACGTCAACAATTAGACGCCAGCTAAAACATATGAGAAACGTCAAAAATAAGAAAACTAGTAAACGTCAAAAATAAGAAAACGAGGTCATATGGATCACGCTCCCGCGTCATCCTTGTCACGTGGCGCGAAAATATTTAAAAAGGGGAATGCAACACCAGGACTTCCCAGGAAGTCACCCATCCTAGTACTACTCTCGCCCAAGCACAATTAACTTCATAGTTCTGATAGGATCCGGTGCTTTAGTTCCGGTATGATCGCATCCGACATGCAACTATCTATTTGTTCCTTATGCTTGCCACTCTCGTGTCCATTGCCACATTTGCCTCGACAACGGAGACGAGTTTAACACAAGAATTTCACCGCTCCCTCTCTACCCCGACAACACGAGCACCGCCACGACCTCTGTGACTTTTCCCACCGCGCTTGACACCCAACGACGCCGCCCCTAGACACGTCAACAATGAGACGCAAGCTAAAACATATCACAAACGTCAAAAATAAGAAAACTAGTAAACGTCAAAAATAAGAAAACGAGGTCATATAGATCACGCTCCCGCGTCATCCTTGTCACGTGGCGCAAAAAAATTTAAAAAGGGGAATGCAACACGTGGACTTCCCAGGAAGTCACCCATCCTAGTACTACTCTCGCCCAAGCACGCTTAACTTCGGAGTTCTGATGGGATCCGATGCTTTAGTGCTAGTATGATCGCATCCGACGTGCAACTATCTACTTGTTCCTTATACTTGCCCCTCCCGTGTCCATTGCCAGATTTGCCTCGACAACGGAGACGAGTTTAACACAAGAATTTCACCGCTCCCTCTCTACCACGACAACACGAGCACCGCCACGACCTATGTGACTTTTCCCACCGCTCTTGACACCCAACGACGCCGCCCCTCGACACGTCAACAATGAGACGCAAGCAAAAACATATCACAAACGTCAAAAATAAGAAACATAGTAAAAGTCCAAAATAAGAAAACGAGGTCATATAGATCACGCTCCCGCGTCATCCTTGTCACGTGGCGCAAAAATATTTAAAAGGGGAATGCAACACGAGAACTTCCCAAGAGGTCACCCATCCTAGTACTACTCTTGCCCAAGCACGCTTAACTTCGGAGTTCTGATGGGATCCGATGCTTTAGTTCCGGTATGATCGCATCCGACATGCAACTATCTATTTGTTCCTTATGCTTGCCCCTCCCGTGTCCATTGCCACATTTGCCTCGACAACGGAGACGAGTTTATCACAAGAATTTCACCGCTCCCTCTCTACCCCGACAACACGAGCACCGCCACGACCTCTCTGACTTTTCCCACCGTGCTAGACACCCAACGACGCCGCCCCTAGACACGTCAACAATGAGACGCAAGCTAAAACATATGAGAAACGTCAAAAATAAGAAAACTAGTAAACGTCAAAAATAAGAAAACGAGGTCATATGGATCACGCTCCCGCGTCATCCTTGTCACGTGGCGCAAAAATATTTAAAAAGGGGAATGCAACACCAGGACTTCCCAGGAAGTCACCCATCCTAGTACTACTCTCGCCCAAGCACAATTAACTTCGGAGTTCTGATAGGATCCGGTGCTTTAGTTCCGGTATGATGGCATCCGACATGCAACTATCTATTTGTTCCTTATGCTTGCCACTCCGGTGTCCATTGCCACATTTGCCTCGACAACGGAGACGAGTTTAACACAAGAATTTCACCGCTCCCTCTCTACCCCGACAAAACGAGCACCGCCACGACCTGTGTGACTTTTCCCACCGCGCTTGACACCCAACGACGCCGCCCCTAGACACGTCAACAATGAGACGCAAGCTAAAACATATCACAAACGTCAAAAATAAGAAAACTAGTAAACGCCAAAAATAAGAAAACGAGGTCATATAGATCACGCTCCCGCGTCATCCTTGTCACGTGGCACAAAAATATTTAAGAAGGGAATGCAACTCGAGGACTTCCCACGAGGTCACCCATCCTAGTACTACACTCGCCCAAGCACGCTTCACTTCGGAGTTCTAATGGGATCCGGTGCATTGGTGCTGGTATGATCGCATCCGACATGCAACTATCTATTTGTTCCTTATGCTTGCCCCTCCCGTGTTCATTGGCACATTTGCCTCGACAACGGAGACGAGTTTAACACAAGAATTTCACCGCTCCCTCTCTACCACGACAACACGAGCACCGCCACGACCTATGTGACTTTTCCCACCGCGCTTGACACCCAACGACGCCGCCCCTCGACACGTCAACAATGAGACGCAAGCAAAAACATATCACAAACGTCAAAAATAAGAAAAATAGTAAAAGTCCAAAATAAGAAAACGAGGTCATATAGATCACGCTCCCGCGTCATCCTTGTCACGTGGCGCAAAAATATTTAAAAGGGGAATGCAACACGAGAACTTCCCAAGAGGTCACCCATCCTAGTACTACTCTTGCCCAAGCACGCTTAACTTCGGAGTTCTGATGGGATCCGATGCTTTAGTTCCGGTATGATCGCATCCGACATTCAACTATTTATTTGTTCCTTATGCTTGCCCCTCCCGTGTCCATTGCCTTATTTGCCTCGACAACGGAGACGAGTTTATCACAAGAATTTCACCGCTCCCTCTCTACCCCGACAACACGAGCACCGCCACGACCTCTCTGACTTTTCCCACCGCGCTTGACACCCAACGACGCTGCCCCTAGACACGTCAACAATGAGACGCAAGCTAAAACATATCGCAAACGTCAAAAATAAGAAAACTAGTAAACGTCAAAAATAAGAAAACGAGGTCATATAGATCACGCTCCCGCGTCATCCTTGTCACGTGGTGCAAAAATATTTAAAAAGGGGAATGCAACACGAAGACTTCCCAGGAAGTCACCCATCCTAGTACTACTCTCGCCCAAGCACGCTTAACTTCGGAGTTCTGATGGGATCTGGTGCATTGGTGCTGGTATGATCGCATCCGACATGCAACTATCTATTTGTTCCTTATGCTTGCCCCTCCCGTGTCCATTGCCACATTTGCCTCGACAACGGAGACGAGTTTAACACAAGAATTTCACCGCTCCCTCTCTACCCCGACAAAACGAGCACCGCCACGACCTGTGTGACTTTTCCCACCGCGCTTGACACCCAACGACGCCGCCCCTAGACACGTCAACAATGAGACGCAAGCTAAAACATATCACAAACGTCAAAAATAAGAAAACTAGTAAACGCCAAAAATAAGAAAACGAGGTCATATAGATCACGCTCCCGCGTCATCCTTGTCACGTGGCACAAAAATATTTAAGAAGGGAATGCAACTCGAGGACTTCCCACGAGGTCACCCATCCTAGTACTACACTCGCCCAAGCACGCTTCACTTCGGAGTTCTAATGGGATCCGGTGCATTGGTGCTGGTATGATCGCATCCGACATGCAACTATCTATTTGTTCCTTATGCTTGCCCCTCCCGTGTTCATTGGCACATTTGCCTCGACAACGGAGACGAGTTTAACACAAGAATTTCACCGCTCCCTCTCTACCACGACAACACGAGCACCGCCACGACCTATGTGACTTTTCCCACCGCGCTTGACACCCAACGACGCCGCCCCTCGACACGTCAACAATGAGACGCAAGCAAAAACATATCACAAACGTCAAAAATAAGAAAAATAGTAAAAGTCCAAAATAAGAAAACGAGGTCATATAGATCACGCTCCCGCGTCATCCTTGTCACGTGGCGCAAAAATATTTAAAAGGGGAATGCAACACGAGAACTTCCCAAGAGGTCACCCATCCTAGTACTACTCTTGCCCAAGCACGCTTAACTTCGGAGTTCTGATGGGATCCGATGCTTTAGTTCCGGTATGATCGCATCCGACATTCAACTATTTATTTGTTCCTTATGCTTGCCCCTCCCGTGTCCATTGCCTTATTTGCCTCGACAACGGAGACGAGTTTATCACAAGAATTTCACCGCTCCCTCTCTACCCCGACAACACGAGCACCGCCACGACCTCTCTGACTTTTCCCACCGCGCTTGACACCCAACGATGCTGCCCCTAGACACGTCAACAATGAGACGCAAGCTAAAACATATCGCAAACGTCAAAAATAAGAAAACTAGTAAACGTCAAAAATAAGAAAACGAGGTCATATAGATCACGCTCCCGCGTCATCCTTGTCACGTGGCGCAAAAATATTTAAAAAGGGGAATGCAACACGAAGACTTCCCAGGAAGTCACCCATCCTAGTACTACTCTCGCCCAAGCACGCTTAACTTCGGAGTTCTGATGGGATCTGGTGCATTGGTGCTGGTATGATCGCATCCGACATGCAACTATCTATTTGTTCCTTATGCTTGCCCCTCCCGTGTCCATTGCCACATTTGCCTCGACAACGGAGACGAGTTTAACACAAGAATTTCACCGCTCCCTCTCTACCCCGACAAAACAAGCACCGCCACGACCTGTGTGACTTTTCCCACCGCGCTTGACACCCAACGACGCCGCCCCTAGACACGTCAACAATGAGACGCAAGCTAAGACATATCACAAATGTCAAAAATAAGAAAACTAGTAAACGCCAAAAATAAGAAAACGAGGTCATATAGATCACGCTCCCGCGTCATCCTTGTCACGTGGCACAAAAATATTTAAGAAGGGAATGCAACTCGAGGACTTCCCACGAAGTCACCCATCCTAGTACTATACTCGCCCAAGCACGCTTCACTTCGGAGTTCTAATGGGATCCGGTGCATTGGTGCTGGTATGATCGCATCCGACATGCAACTATCTATTTGTTCCTTATGCTTGCCCCTCCCGTGTTCATTGGCACATTTGCCTCGACAACGGAGACGAGTTTAACACAAGAATTTCACCGCTCCCTCTCTACCCTGACAACACGAGCACCGCCACGACCTGTGTGACTTTCCCACCGCGCTTGACACGCAACGACGCCGCCCCTAGACACGTCAACAATGAGACGCAAGCTAAAACATATCACAAACGTTAAAAATAAGAAAACTAGTAAACGTCAAAAATAAGAAAACGAGGTCATATAGATCACGCTCCCGCGTCATCCTTGTCACGTGGCGCAGAAATATTTAAAAAGCGGAATGCAAAACGAGGACTTCCCAGGAAGTCACCCATCCTAGTACTACTCTCGCCCAAGCACGCTTAACTTCGGAGTTCCGATGGGATCCGATGCTTTAGTGCTAGTATGATCGCATCCGACATTCAACTATTTATTTGTTCCTTATACTTGCCCCTCCCGTGTCCATTGCCACATTTGCCTCGACAACGGAGACGAGTTTAACACAAGAATTTCACCGCTCCCTCTCTACCACGACAACACGAGCATCGCCACGACCTCTGTGACTTTTCCCACCGCGCTTGACACCCAACGACGCCGCCCCTAGACACGTCAACAATGAGACGCAAGCTAAAACTTATCACAAACGCCAAAAAGAAGAAAACTAGTAAACGTCAAAAATAAGAAAACGAGGTCATATAGATCACGCTCCCGCGTCATCCTTGTCACGTGGCGCAAAAATATTTAAAAAGGGAATGGAACACGAGAACTTCCCAGGAGGTCAACCATCCTAGTACTACTCTTGCCCAAGCACGCTTAACTTCGGAGTTCTGATGGGATCTGGTGCTTTAGTTCCGATATGATCGCATCCGACATGCAACTATCTATTTGTTCCTTATGCTTGCCCCTCCCATGTCCATTGCCACATTTGCCTCGACAACGGAGACGAGTTTATCACAAGAATTTCACCGCTCCCTCTCTACGCCGACAACACGAGCACCGCCACGACCTCTGTGACTTTTCCCACCGCGCTTGACACCCAACGACGCCACGCCTAGACACGTCAACAATGAGACGCAAGCTAAAACATATCACAAACGTCAAAAATAAGAAAACTAGTAAACGTCAAAAATAAGAAAACGAGGTCATATGGATCACGCTCCCGCGTCATCCTTGTCACGTGGCGCGAAAATATTTAAAAAGGGGAATGCAACACCAGGACTTCCCAGGAAGTCACCCATTCTAGTACTACTCTCGCCCAAGCACGCTTAACTTCGGAGTTCTGATAGGATCAGGTGCTTTAGTTCCGGTATGATCGCATCCGACATGCAACTATCTATTTGTTCCTTATGCTTGCCACTCCCGTGTCCATTGCCACATTTGCCTCGACAACGGAGACGAGTTTAACACAAGAATTTCACCGCTCCCTCTCTACCCCGACAACACGAGCACCGCCACGACCTCTGTGACTTTTCCCACCGCGCTTGACACCCAACGACGCCGCCCCTAGACACGTCAACAATGAGACGCAAGCTAAAACATATCACAAACGTCAAAAATAAGAAAACTAGTAAATGTCAAAAATAAGAAAACGAGGTCATATAGATCACGCTCCCGCGTCATCCTTGTCACGTGGCGCAAAAAAATTTAACGAGGACTTCCCAGGAATTCACCCATCCTAGTACTACTCTCGCCCAAGCACGCTTAACTTCAGAGTTCTGATGGGATCCGATGCTTTATTGCTGGTATGATCGCATCCGACATGCAACTATCTATTTGTTCCTTATACTTGCCCCTCCCGTGTCCATTGCCACATTTGCCTCGACAACGGAGACGAGTTTAACACAAGAATTTCACCGCTCCCTCTCGACCACGACAACAGGAGCACCGCCACGACCTCTGTGACTTTTCCCACCGCGCTTGACACCCAACGATACCGCCCCTCGACACGTCAACAATGAGACGCAAGCTAAAACATATCACAAACGTCAAAAATAAGAAAACGAGGTCATATAGATCACGCTCCCGCGTCATCCTTGTCACGTGGCGCAAAAATATTTAAAAAGGGAATGCAACACGAGAACTTCCCAGGAGGTCACCCAGCCTAGTACTACTCTTGCCCAAGCACGCTTAACTTTGGAGTTCTGATGGGATCCGATGCTTTAGTTCCGGTATGATCGCATCCGACATGCAACTATCTATTTGTTCCTTATGCTTGCCCCTCCCGTGTCCATTGCCACATTTGCCTCGACAACGGAGACGAGTTTATCACAAGAATTTCACTGCTCCCTCTCTACCCCGACAACACGAGCACCGCCAGGACCTCTCTGACTTTTCCCACCGCGCTTGACACCCAACGACGCCGCCCCTAGACACGTCAACAATGAGACGCAAGCTAAAACATATCACAAACGTCAAAAATAAGAAAACTAGTAAACGTCAAAAATAAGAAAACGAGGTCATATAGATCACGCTCCCGCGTCATCCTTGTCACGTGGCGCAAAAATATTTAAAAAGGGGATTGCAACACGAGGACTTCCCAGGAAGTCACCCATCCTAGTACTACTCTCGCCCAAGCATGCTTAACTTCGGAGTTTTGATGGGATCCGGTGCATTGGTGCTGGTATGATCGCATCCGACATGCAACTGTCTATTTGTTCCTTATGCTTGCCCCTCCCGTGTCCATTGCCACATTTGCCTCGACAAAGGAGACGAGTTTAACACAAGAATTTCACCGCTCCCTCTCTACCCCGACAACACGAGCACCGCCACGACCTCTGTGACTTTTCCCACCGCGCTTGACACCCAACGACGCCGCCCCTAGACACGTCAACAATGAGACGCAAGCTAAAACATATCACAAACGTCAAAAATAAGAAAACTAGTAAATGTCAAAAATAAGAAAACGAGGTCATATAGATCACGCTCCCGCGTCATCCTTGTCACGTGGCGCAAAAAAATTTAACGAGGACTTCCCAGGAATTCACCCATCCTAGTACTACTCTCGCCCAAGCACGCTTAACTTCAGAGTTCTGATAGGATCCGATGCTTTATTGCTGGTATGATCGCATCCGACATGCAACTATCTATTTGTTCCTTATACTTGCCCCTCCCGTGTCCATTGCCACATTTGCCTCGACAACGGAGACGAGTTTCACACAAGAATTTCACCGCTCCCTCTCGACCACGACAACACGAGCACCGCCATGACCTCTGTGACTTTTCCCACCGCGCTTGACACCCAACGATACCGCCCCTCGACACGTCAACAATGAGACGCAAGCTAAAACATATCACAAACGTCAAAAATAAGAAAACGAGGTCATATAGATCACGCTCCCGCGTCATCCTTGTCACGTGGCGCAAAAATATTTAAAAAGGGAATGCAACACGAGAACTTCCCAGGAGGTCACCCAGCCTAGTACTACTCTTGCCCAAGCACGCTTAACTTTGGAGTTCTGATGGGATCCGATGCTTTAGTTCCGGTATGATCGCATCCGACATGCAACTATCTGTTTGTTCCTTATGCTTGCCCCTCCCGTGTCCATTGCCACATTTGCCTCGACAACGGAGACGAGTTTATCACAAGAATTTCACTGCTCCCTCTCTACCCCGACAACACGAGCACCGCCAGGACCTCTCTGACTTTTCCCACCGCGCTTGACACCCAACGACGCCGCCCCTAGACACGTCAACAATGAGACGCAAGCTAAAACATATCACAAACGTCAAAAATAAGAAAACTAGTAAACGTCAAAAATAAGAAATCGAGGTCATATAGATCACGCTCCCGCGTCATCCTTGTCACGTGGCGCAAAAATATTTAAAAAGGGGATTGCAACACGAGGACTTCCCAGGAAGTCACCCATCCTAGTAATACTCTCGCCCAAGCATGCTTAACTTCGGAGTTTTGATGGGATCCGGTGCATTGGTGCTGGTATGATCGCATCCGACATGCAACTATCTATTTGTTCCTTATGCTTGCCCCTCCCGTGTCCATTGCCACATTTGCCTCGACAACGGAGACGAGTTTAACACAAGAATTTCACCGCTCCCTCTCTACCCCGACAACACGAGCATCGCCACGACCTCTGTGACTTTTCCCACCGCGCTTGACACCCAACGACGCCGCCCCTAGGCACGTCAACAATGAGACGCAAGCTAAAACATATCACAAACGTCAAAAATAAGAAAACTAGTAAACGTGAAAAATAAGAAAACGAGGTCATATAGATCACGCTCCCGCGTCATCCTTGTCACGTGGCGCAAAAATATATTTCACCGCTCCCTCTCTACCCCGACAACACGAGCACCACCACGACCTCTGTGACTTTTCCCACCACGCTTGAGACCCAACGACGCCGCCCCTAGACACGTCAACAATGAGACGCAAGCTAAAACATATCACAAACGTCAAAAATAAGAAAACTAGTAAACGTCAAAAATAAGAAAACAAGGTCATATAGATCACGCTCCCGCGTCATCCTTGTCACGTGGCGCAAAAATATTTAAAAAGGGGAATGCAACACGAGGACTTCCCAGGAAGTCACCCATCCTAGTACTACTCTCGCCCAAGCACGCTTAACTTCGGAGTTTTGATGGGATCCGATGCTTTAGTGCTGGTATGATCGCATCCGACATGCAACTATCTATTTGTTCCTTATGCTTGCCCCTCCCGTGTCCATTGCCACATTTGCCTCGACCACGGAGACGAGTTTAACACAAGAATTTCACCGCTCCCTCTCTACCCCGACAGCACGAGCACCCCCACGACCAATGTGACTTTTCCCACCGCGCTTGACACCCAACGACGCCGCCCGTAGACACGTCAACAATGAGACGCAAGCTAAAACATATCACAAACGTCAAAAATAAGAAAACTAGTAAACGTCAAAAATAAGAAAACGAGGTCATATAGATCACGCTCCCACATCATCCTTGTCACGTGGCGCAAAAATATTTAAAAAGGGGAATGCAACACGAGGACTTTCCAGGAGGTCACCCATCCTAGTACTACACTCGCCCAAGCACGCTTCACTTCGGAGTTCTAATGGGATCCGGTGCATTAGTGCTGGTATGATCGCATCCGACATGCAACTATCTATTTGTTCCTTATGCTTGCCCCTCCCGTGTCCATTGGCACATTTGCCTCGACAACGCAGACGAGTTTAACACAAGAATTTCACCGCTCCCTCTCTACCCCAACAACACGAGCACCGCCACGACCTCTGTGACTTTTCCCACCGCGCTTGACACCCAACGACGCCGCCCCTAGACACGTCAACAATAAGACGCAAGCTAAAACATATCACAAACGTTAAAAATAAGAAAACTAGTAAACGTCAAAAATAAGAAAACGAGGTCATATAGATCACGCTCTCGCGTCATCCTTGTCACGTGGCGCAAAAATATTTAAAAAGGGGAATTCAACACGAGGACTTCTCTCGCGTCATCCTTGTCACGTGGCGCAGAAATATTGAAAAAGGGGAATGCAACACGAGGACTTCCCAAGAAGTCACCCATCCTAGTACTACTCTCGCCCAAGCACGCTTAACTTCGGAGTTCTGATGGGATCCGGTGCTTTAGTGCTGGTATGATCGCATCCGACATGCAACTATCTATTTGTTCCTTATGCTTGCCCCTCCCGTGTCCATTGCCACATTTGCCTCGACAACGGAGACGAGTTTAAGACAAGAATTTCACCGCTCCCTCTCTACCACGACAACACGAGCACCGCCACGACCTCTGTGACTTTTCCCACCGCGCTTGACACCCAACGACGCCGCCCCTAGACACGTCAACAATGAGACGCAAGCTAAAAGATATCACAAACGTCAAAAATAAGAAAACTAGTAAACGTCAAAAATAAGAAAACGAGGTCACATAGATCACGCTCCCGCGTCATCCACAACGGAGACGAGTTTAACACAAGAATTTCACCGCTCCCTCTCTACCCCGACAACACGAGCACCGCCACGAACTGTGTGAGTTTTCCCACCGTGCTTGACACCCAACGACGCCGCCCCTAGACACGTCAACAATGAGACGCAAGCTAAAACATATCACAAATGTCAAAAATAAGAAAACTAGTAAACGTCATAAATAAGAAAACGAGGTCATATAGATCACGCTCCCGTGTCATCCTTGTCACGTGGCGCAAAAATATTTAAAAAGGGAATGCAACACGAGGACTTCCCAGGAGGTCACCCGTCCTAGTACTACACTCGCCCAAGCACGCTTCACTTCGGAGTTCTAATGGGATCCGGTGCATTGGTGCTGGTATGATCGCATCCGACATGCAACTATCTATTTGTTCCTTATGCTTGCCCCTCCTGTGTCCATTGGCACATTTGCCTCGACAACGGAGACGAGTTTAACACAAGAATTTCACCGCTCCCTCTCTACCCCGACAACACGAGCACCGCCACGACCTGTGTGACTTTTCCCACCGCGCTTGACACCCAACGACGCCGCCCCTAGACACGTCAACAATGAGACGCAAGCTAAAACATATCACAAACGTTAAAAATAAGAAAACCAGTAAACGTCAAAAATAAGAAAACAAGGTCATATACATCACGCTCCCGCGTCATCCTTGTCACGTGGCGCAGAAATATTTAAAAAGGGGAATGCAACACGAGGACTTCTCTCGCGTCATCCTTGTCATGTGGCGCAGAAATATTTAAAAAGGGGAATGCAACACGAGGACTTCCCAGGAAGTCACCCATCCCAGTACTACTCTCGCCCAAGCACGCTTAACTTCGGAGTTCTTATGGGATCCGGTGCTTTAGTGCTGGTATAATCGCATCCGACATGCAACTATCTATTTGTTCCTTATGCTTGCCCCTCCCGTGTCCATTGCCACATTTGCCTCGACAACGGAGACGAGTTTAACACAAGAATTTCACCGCTCCCTCTCTACCACGACAACATGAGCACCGCCATGACCTCTGTGACTTTTCCTACCGCGCTTGACACCCAACGACGCCGCCCCTAGACACGTCAACAATGAGACGCAAGCTAAAAGATATCACAAACGTCAAAAATAAGAAAACTAGTAAACGTCAAAAATAAGAAAACGAGGTCATATAGATCACGCTCCCGCGTCATCCACAACGGAGACGAGTTTAACACAAGAATTTCACCGCTCCCTCTCTACCCCGAAAACACGAGCACCGCCACGAACTGTGTGAGTTTTCCCACCGTGCTTGACACCCAACGACGCCGCCCCTAGACACGTGAACAATGAGACGCAAGCTAAAACATATCACAAATGTCAAAAATAAGAAAACTAGTAAACGTCAAAAATAAGAAAACGAGGTCATATAGATCACGCTCCCGCGTCATCCTTGTCACGTGGCGCAAAAATATTTAAAAAGGGAATGCAACACGAGGACTTCCCAGGAGGTCACCCGTCCTAGTACTACACTCGCCCAAGAACGCTTCACTTCGGAGTTCTAATGGGATCCGGTGCATTGGTGCTGGTATGATCGCATCCGACATGCAACTATCTATTTGTTCTTTATGCTTGCCCCTCCCGTGTCCATTGGCACATTTGCCTCGACAACGGAGATGAGTTTAACACAAGAATTTCACCGCTCCCTCTCTACCCCGACAACACGAGCACCGCCACGACCTCTGTGACTTTTCCCACCGCGCTTGACACCCAACGACGCCGCCCCTAGACACGTCAACAATGAGACGCAAGCTAAAACATATCACAAACGTTAAAAATAAGAAAACTAGTAAACGTCAAAAATAAGAAAACGATGTCATATAGATCACGCTCCCGCGTCATCCTTGTCACGTGGCGCAGAAATATTTAAAAGGGGAATGCAACACGAGGACTTCCCAGGAAGTCAACCATCCTAGTACTACTCTCGCCCAAGCACGCTTAACTTCGGAGTTCTAATGGGATCCGGTGCTTTAGTGCTGGTATGATCGCATCCGACATGCAACTATCAATTTGTTCCTTATACTTGCCCCTCCCGTGACCATTGCCACATTTGCCTCGACAACGGAGACGAGTTTAACACAAGAATTTCACCGCTCCCTCTCTACCAAGACAACACGAGCACCGCCACGACCTGTGTGACTTTTCCCACCGCGCTTGACACCCAACGACGCAGCCCCTAGACACGTCAACAATGAGACGCAAGCTAAAACATATCACAAACGTCAAAAATAAGAAAACTAGTAAACGTGAAAAATAAGAAAACGAGGTCATATAGATCACGCTCCCGCGTCATCCTTGTCACGTGGCGCAAGAATATTTAAAAAGGGAATGCAACACGAGAACTTCCTAGGAGGTCACCCATCCTAGTACTACTCTTGCCCAAGCAAGCTTAACTTCGGAGTTCTGATGGGATGCGGTGCTTTAGTTCCGGTATGATCGCATCCGACATGCAACTATCTATTTGTTCCTTATGCTTGCCCCTCCCATGTCCATTGCCACATGTGCCTCGACAACGGAGACGAGTTTGTCACAAGAATTTCACCGCTCCCTCTCTACCCCAACAACACGAGCACCGCCACGACCTCTGTGACTTTTCCCACCGCGCTTGACACCCAACGACGCCGCCCCTAGACACGTCAACAATGAGACGCAAGCTAAAACATATCGCAAACGTCAAAAATAAGAAAACTAGTAAACGTCAAAAATAAGAAAACGAGGTCATATAGATCACGCTCCCGCGTCATCCTTGTCACGTGGCGCGAAAATATTTAAAAAGGGGAATGCAACACGAAGACTTCCCAGGAAGTCACCCATCCTAGTACTACTCTCGCCCAAGCAAGCTTAACTTCGGAGTTCTGATGGGATGCGGTGCTTTAGTTCCGGTATGATCGCATCCGACATGCAACTATTTATTTGTTCCTTATGCTTGCCCCTCCCCTGTCCATTGCCACATTTGCCTCGACAACGGAGACGAGTTTATCACAAGAATTTCACCGCTCCCTCTCTACCCCACCAACACGAGCACCGCCACGACCTCTGTGACTTTTCCCACCGCGCTTGACACCCAACGACGCCGCCCCTAGACACGTCAACAATGAGACGCAAGCTAAAACATATCGCAAACGTCAAAAATAAGAAAACTAGTAAACGTCAAAAATAAGAAAACGAGGTCATATAGATCACGCTCCCGCGTCATCCTTGTCACGTGGCGCAGAAATATTTAAAAATGGGAATGCAACACGAAGACTTCCCAGGAAGTCACCCATCCTAGTTCTACTCTCGCCCAAGCACGCTTAACTTTGGAGTTCTGATGGGATCTGGTGCATTGGTGTTGGTATGATCGCATCCGACATGGAACTATCTATTTGTTCCTTATGCTTGCCCCTCCCGTGTCCATTGCCACATTTGCCTCGACAACGGAGACGAGTTTAACACAAGAATTTCACCGCTCCCTCTCTACCCCGACAAAACGAGCACCGCCACGACCTCTGTGACTTTTCCCACCGCGCTTGACACCCAACGACGCCGCCCCTAGACACGTCAACAATTAGACGCAAGCTAAAACATATCACAAATGTCAAAAATAAGAATACTAGTAAACGCCAAAAATAAGAAAACGAGGTCATATAGATCACGCTCCCGCGTCATCCTTGTCACGTGGCACAAAAATATTTAAAAAGGGAATGCAACTCGAGGACTTCCCAGGAGGTCACCCATCCTAGTACTACACTCGCCCAAGCACGCTTCACTTCGGAGTTCTAATGGGATCCGGTGCATTGGTGCTGGTATGATCGCATCCGACATGCAACTATCTATTTGTTCCTTATGCTTGCCCCTCCCGTGTCCATTGGCACATTTGCCTCGACAACGGAGACGAGTTTAACACAAGAATTTCACCGCTCCCTCTCTACCCCGACAACACGAGCACCGCCACGACCTCTGTGACTTTTCCCACCGCGCTTGACACCCAACGACGCCGCCCCTAGACACGTCAACAATGAGACGCAAGCTAAAACATATCACAAACGTTAAAAATAAGAAAACTAGTAAACGTCAAAAATAAGAAAACGAGGTCATATAGATCACGCTCCCGCGTCATCCTTGTCACGTGGCGCAGAAATATTTAAAAAGGGGAATGCAACACGAGGACTTCCCAGGAAGTCACCCATCCTAGTACTACTCTCGCCCAAGCACGCTTAACTTCGGAGTTCTGATGGGATCCGATGCTTTAGTGCTAGTATGATCGCATCCAACATGCAACTATCTATTTGTTCCTTATGCTTGCCCCTCCCGTGTCCATTGCAACATTTGCCTCGACAACGGAGACGAGTTTAACACAAGAATTTCATCGCTCCCTCTCTACCACGACAACACGAGCACCGCCACGACCTCTGTGACTATTCCCACCACGCTTGACACCCAACGACGCCGCCCCTAGACACGTCAACAATGAGGCGCAAGCTAAAACATATCACAAACGTCAAAAATAAGAAAACTAGTAAACGTCAAAAATAAGAAAACGAGGTCATATAGATCACGCTCCCGCGTCATCCTTGTCACGTGGCGCAAAAATATTTAAAAAAGGAATGCAACACGAGAACTTCCCAGGAGGTCACCCATCCTAGTACTACTCTTGCCCAAGCAAGCTTAACTTCGGAGTTCTGATGGGATGCGGTGCTTTAGTTCCGGTATGATCGCATCCGACATGCAACTATCTATTTGTTCCTTATGCTTGCCCCTCCCATGTCCATTGCCACATTTGCCTAGACAACGGAGACGAGTTTATCACAAGAATTTCACCGCTCCCTCTCTACCACAACAACACGAGCACCGCCACGACCTCTGTGACTTTTCCCACCGCGCTTGACACCCAACGACGCCGCCCCTAGACACGTCAACAATGAGACGCAAGCTAAAACATATCGCAAACGTCAAAAATAAGAAAACTAGTAAACGCCAATAATAAGAAAACGAGGTCATATAGATCACGCTATCGCGTCATCCTTGTCACGTGGCGCAAAAATATTTAAAAAGGGGAATGCAACACGAAGACTTCCCAGCAAGTCACCCATCCTAGTACTACTCTCGCCCAAGCAAGCTTAACTTCGGAGTTCTGATGGGATGCGGTGCTTTAGTTCCGGTATGATCGCATCCGACATGCAACTATCTATTTGTTCCTTATGCTTGCCCCTCCCATGTCCATTGCCACATTTGCCTCGACAACGGAGACGAGTTTATCACAAGAATTTCACCGCTCCCTCTCTACCCCACCAACACGAGCACCGCCACGACCTCTGTGACTTTTCCCACCGCGCTTGACACCCAACGACGCCGCCCCTAGACACGTCAACAATGAGACGCAAGCTAAAACATATCGCAAACGTCAAAAATAAGAAAACTAGTAAACGTCAAAAATAAGAAAACGAGGTCATATAGATCACGCTCCCGCGTCATCCTTGTCACGTGGCGCAGAAATATTTAAAAATGGGAATGCAACACGAAGACTTCCCAGGAAGTCACCCATCCTAGTACTACTCTCGCCCAAGCACGCTTAACTTCGGAGTTCTGATGGGATCTGGTGCATTGGTGCTGGTATGATCGCATCCGACATGGAACTATCTATTTGTTCCTTATGCTTGCCCCTCCCGTGTCCATTGCCACATCTGCCTCGACAACGGAGACGAGTTTAACACAAGAATTTCACCGCTCCCTCTCTACCCCGACAAAACGAGCACCGCCACGACCTCGGTGACTTTTCCCACCGCGCTTGACACCCAACGACGCCGCCCCTAGACACGTCAACAATGAGACGCAAGCTAAAACATATCACAAATGTCAAAAATAAGAAAACTAGTAAACGCCAAAAATAAGAAAACGAGGTCATATAGATCACGCTCCCGCGTCATCCTTGTCACGTGGCACAAAAATATTTAAAAAGGGAATGCAACTCGAGCACTTCGCAGGAGGTCACCCATCCTAGTACTTCACTCGCCCAAGCACGCTTCACTTCAGAGTTCTAATGGGATCCGGTGCATTGGTGCTGGTATGATCGCATCCGACATGCAACTATCTATTTGTTCCTTATGCTTGCCCCTCCCGTGTCCATTGGCACATTTGCCTCGACAACGGAGACGAGTTTAACACAAGAATTTCACCGCTCCCTCTCTACCCCGACAACACGAGCACCGCCACGACCTCTGTGACTTTTCCCACCGCGCTTGACACCCAACGACGCCGCCCCTAGACACGTCAACAATGAGACGCAAGCTAAAACATATCACAAACGTTAAAAATAAGAAAACTAGTAAACGTCAAAAATAAGAAAACGAGGTCATATAGATCACGCTCCCGCGTCATCCTTGTCACGTGGCGCAAAAATATTTAAAAAAGGAATACAACACGAGAACTTCCCAGGAGGTCACCCATCCTAGTACTACTCTTGCCCAAGCAAGCTTAACTTCGGAGTTCTGATGGGATGCGGTGCTTTAGTTCCGGTATGATCGCATCCGACATGCAACTATCTATTTGTTCCTTATGCTTGCCCCTCCCATGTCCATTGCCACATTTGCCTAGACAACGGAGACGAGTTTATCACAAGAATTTCACCGCTCCCTCTCTACCACAACAACACGAGCACCGCCACGACCTCTGTGACTTTTCCCACCGCGCTTGACACCCAACGACGCCGCCCCTAGACACGTCAACAATGAGACGCAAGCTAAAACATATCGCAAACGTCAAAAATAAGAAAACTAGTAAACGCCAAAAATAAGAAAACGAGGTCATATAGATCACGCTATCGCGTCATCCTTGTCACGTGGCGCAAAAATATTTAAAAAGGGGAATGCAACACGAAGACTTCCCAGCAAGTCACCCATCCTAGTACTACTCTCGCCCAAGCAAGCTTAACTTCGGAGTTCTGATGGGATGCGGTGCTTTAGTTCCGGTATGATCGCATCCGACATGCAACTATCTATTTGTTCCTTATGCTTGCCCCTCCCATGTCCATTGCCACATTTGCCTCGACAACGGAGACGAGTTTATCACAAGAATTTCACCGCTCCCTCTCTACCCCACCAACACGAGCACCGCCACGACCTCTGTGACTTTTCCCACCGCGCTTGACACCCAACGACGCCGCCCCTAGACACGTCAACAATGAGACGCAAGCTAAAACATATCGCAAACGTCAAAAATAAGAAAACTAGTAAACGTCAAAAATAAGAAAACGAGGTCATATAGATCACGCTCCCGCGTCATCCTTGTCACGTGGCGCAGAAATATTTAAAAATGGGAATGCAACACGAAGACTTCCCAGGAAGTCACCCATCCTAGTACTACTCTCGCCCAAGCACGCTTAACTTCGGAGTTCTGATGGGATCTGGTGCATTGGTGCTGGTATGATCGCATCCGACATGGAACTATCTATTTGTTCCTTACGCTTGCCCCTCCCGTGTCCATTGCCACATCTGCCTCGACAACGGAGACGAGTTTAACACAAGAATTTCACCGCTCCCTCTCTACCCCGACAAAACGAGCACCGCCACGACCTCGGTGACTTTTCCCACCGCGCTTGACACCCAACGACGCCGCCCCTAGACACGTCAACAATGAGACGCAAGCTAAAACATATCACAAATGTCAAAAATAAGAAAACTAGTAAACGCCAAAAATAAGAAAACGAGGTCATATAGATCACGCTCCCGCGTCATCCTTGTCACGTGGCACAAAAATATTTAAAAAGGGAATGCAACTCGAGCACTTCGCAGGAGGTCACCCATCCTAGTACTTCACTCGCCCAAGCACGCTTCACTTCGGAGTTCTAATGGGATCCGGTGCATTGGTGCTGGTATGATCGCATCCGACATGCAACTATCTATTTGTTCCTTATGCTTGCCCCTCCCGTGTCCATTGGCACATTTGCCTCGACAACGGAGACGAGTTTAACACAAGAATTTCACCGCTCCCTCTCTACCCCGACAACACGAGCACCGCCACGACCTCTGTGACTTTTCCCACCGCGCTTGACACCCAACGACGCCGCCCCTAGACACGTCAACAATGAGACGCAAGCTAAAACATATCACAAACGTTAAAAATAAGAAAACTAGTAAACGTCAAAAATAAGAAAACGAGGTCATATAGATCACGCTCCCGCGTCATCCTTGTCACGTGGCGCAGAAATATTTAAAAAGGGGAATCCAACACGAGGACTTCCCAGGAAGTCACCCATCCTAGTACTACTCTCGCCCAAGGACGCTTAACTTCGGAGTTCTGATGGGATCCGATGCTTTAGTGCTAGTATGATCGCATCCAACATGCAACTATCTATTTGTTCCTTATGCTTGCCCCTCCCGTGTCCATTGCAACATTTGCCTCGACAACGGAGACGAGTTTAACACAAGAATTTCATCGCTCGCTCTCTACCACGACAACACGAGCACCGCCACGACCTCTGTGACTATTCCCACCGCGCTTGACACCCAACGACGCCGCCCCTAGACACGTCAACAATGAGACGCAAGCTAAAACATATCACAAACGTCAAAAATAAGAAAACTAGTAAACGTCAAAAATAAGAAAACGAGGTCATATAGATCACGCTTAACTTCGGAGTTCTGATGGGATCCGATGCTTTAGTGCTAGTATGATCGCATCCAACATGCAACTATCTATTTGTTCCTTATGCTTGCCCCTCCCGTGTCCATTGCAACATTTGCCTCGACAACGGAGACGAGTTTAACACAAGAATTTCATCGCTCGCTCTCTACCACGACAACACGAGCACCGCCACGACCTCTGTGACTATTCCCACCGCGCTTGACACCCAACGACGCCGCCCCTAGACACGTCAACAATGAGACGCAAGCTAAAACATATCACAAACGTCAAAAATAAGAAAACTAGTAAACGTCAAAAATAAGAAAACGAGGTCATATAGATCACGCTCCCGCGTCATCCTTGTCACGTGGCGCAAAAATATTTAAAAAGGGAATGCAACACGAGAGCTTCCCAGGAGGTCACCCATCCTAGTACTACTCTTGCCCAAGCAAGCTTAACTTCGGAGTTCTGATGGGATGCGGTGCTTTAGTTCCGGTATGATCGCATCCGACATGCAACTATCTATTTGTTCCTTATGCTTGCCCCTCCCATGTCCATTGCCACATTTGCCTCGACAACGGAGACGAGTTTATCACAACAATTTCACCGCTCCCTCTCTACCCCAACAACACGAGCACCGCCACGACCTCTGTGACTTTTCCCACCGTGCTTGACACCCAACGACGCCGCCCCTAGACACGTCAACAATGAGACGCAAGCTAAAACATATCGCAAACGTCAAAAATAGGAAAACTAGTAAACGTAAAAAATAAGAAAACGAGGTCATATAGATCACGCTCCCGCGTCATCCTTGTCACGTGGCGCAAAAATATTTAAAAAGGGGAATGCAAAACGAAGACTTCCCAGGAAGTCACCCATCCTAGTACTACTCTCGCCCTAGCAAGCTTAACTTCAGAGTTCTGATGGGATGCGGTGCTTTAGTTCCGGTATGATCGCATCCGACATGCAACTATCTATTTGTTCCTTATGCTTGCCCCTCCCATGTCCATTGCCACATTTGCCTCGACAACGGAGACGAGTTTATCACAAGAATTTCACCGCTCCCTCTCTACCCCAACAACACGAGCACCGCCACGACCTCTGTGACTTTTCCCACCGCGCTTGACACCCAACGACGCCGCCCCTAGACACGTCAACAATGAGACGCAAGCTAAAACATATCGCAAACGTCAAAAATAAGAAAACTAGTAAACGTCAAAAATAAGAATACGAGGTCATATAGATCACGCTCCCGCGTCATGCTTGTCACGTGGCGCAAAAATATTTAAAAAGGGGAATGCAACACAAAGACTTCCCAGGAAGTCACCCATCCTAGTACTACTCTCGCCCAAGCACGCTTAACTTCGAAGTTCTGATGGGATCTGGTGCATTGGTGCTGGTATGATCGCATCCAACATGCAACTATCTATTTGTTCCTTATGCTTGCCCCTCCCGTGTCCATTGCCACATTTGCCTCGACAACGGAGACGAGTTTAACACAAGAATTTCACCGCTCCCTCTCTACCCCGACAAAACGAGCACCGCCACGACCTGTGTGACTTTTCCCACCGTGCTTGACACCCAACGACGCCGCCCCTAGACACGTCAACAATGAGACGCAAGCTAAAACATATCACAAATGTCAAAAATAAGAAAACTAGTAAACGCCAAAAATAAGAAAACGAGGTCATATAGATCACGCTCCCGCGTCATCCTTGTCACGTGGCACTAAAATATTTAAGAAGGGAATGCAACTCGAGGACTTCCCAGGAGGTCACCCATCCTAGTACTACACTCGCCCAAGCACGCTTCACTTCGGAGTTCTAATGGGATCCGGTGCATTGGTGCTGGTATGATCGCATCCGACATGCAACTATCTATTTGTTCCTTATGCTTGCCCCTCCCGTGTCCATTGGCACATTTGCCTCGACAACGGAGACGAGTTTAACACAAGAATTTCACCGCTCCCTCTCTACCCTGACAACACGAGCACCGCCACGACCTGTGTGACTTTCCCACCGCGCTTGACACCCAACGACGCCGCCCCTAGACACGTCAACAATGAGACGCAAGCTAAAACATATCACAAACGTTAAAAATAAGAAAACTAGTAAACGTCAAAAATAAGAAAACGAGGTCATATAGATCACGCTCCCGCGTCATCCTTGTCACGTGGCGCAGAAATATTTAAAAAGGGGAATGCAACACGAGGACTTCCCAGGAAGTCACCCATCCTAGTACTACTCTCGCCCATCACTCATCCTAGTACTACTCTCGCCCATCACCCATCCTAGTACTACTCTCGCCCAAGCACGCTTAACTTCGGAGTTCTGATGGGATCCGATGCTTTAGTGCTAGTATGATCGCATCCGACATGCAACTATCTATTTGTTCCTTATACTTGCCCCTCCCGTGTCCATTGCCACATTTGCCTCGACAACGGAGACGAGTTTAACACAAGAATTTCACCGCTCCCTCTATACCACGACAACACGAGCATCGCCACGACCTCTGTGACTTTTCCCACCGCGCTTGACACCCAACGACGCCGCCCCTAGACACGTCAACAATGGGACGCAAGCTAAAACTTATCACAAACGCCAAAAATAAGAAAACTAGTAAACGTCAAAAATAAGAAAACGAGGTCATATAGATCACGCTCCCGCGTCATCCTTGTCACGTGGCACTAAAATATTTAAGAAGGGAATGCAACTCGAGGACTTCCCGGGAGGTCACCCATCCTAGTACTACACTCGCCCAAGCACGCTTCACTTCGGAGTTCTAATGGGATCCGGTGCATTGGTGCTGGTATGATCGCATCCGATATGCAACTATCTATTTGTTCCTTATGCTTGCCCCTCCCGTGTCCATTGGCACATTTGCCTCGACAACGGAGACGAGTTTAACACAACAATTTCACCGCTCCCTCTCTACCCTGACAACACGAGCACCGCCACGACCTCTGTGACTTTCCCACCGCGCTTGACACCCAACGACGCCGCCCCTAGACACGTCAACAATGAGACGCAAGCTAAAACATATCACAAACGTTAAAAATAAGAAAACTAGTAAACGTCAAAAATAAGAAAACGAGGTCATATAGATCACGCTCCCGCGTCATCCTTGTCACGTGGCGCAGAAATATTTAAAAAGGGGAATGCAACACGAGGACTTCCCAGGAAGTCACCCATCCTAGTACTACTCTCGCCCATCACCCATCCTAGTACTACTCTCGCCCATCACCCATCCTAGTACTACTCTCGCCCAAGCACGCTTAACTTCGGAGTTCTGATGGGATCCGATGCTTTAGTGCTAGTATGATCGCATCCGACATGCAACTATCTATTTGTTCCTTATACTTGCCCCTCCCGTGTCCATTGCCACATTTGCCTCGACAACGGAGACGAGTTTAACACAATAATTTCACCGCTCCCTCTATACCACGACAACACGAGCATCGCCACGACCTCTGTGACTTTTCCCACCGCGCTTGACACCCAACGACGCCGCCGCTAGACACGTCAACAATGGGACGCAAGCTAAAACTTATCACAAACGCCAAAAATAAGAAAACTAGTAAACGTCAAAAATAAGAAAACGAGGTCATATAGATCACGCTCCCGTGTCATCCTTGTCACGTGGCGCAAAAATATTTGAAAAGGGAATGGAAAACGAGAACTTCCCAGGAGGACAACCATCCTAGTACTACTCTTGCCCAAGCACGCTTAACTTCGGAGTTCTGATGGGATCTGGTGCTTTAGTTCCGATATGATCGCATCCGACAAGCAACTATCTATTTGTTCCTTATGCTTGCCCCTCCCATGTCCATTGCCACATTTGCCTCGACAACGGAGACGAGTTTATCACAAGAATTTCACCGCTCCCTCTCTACCCCGACAACACGAGCACCGCGACGACCTCTGTGACTTTTCCCACCGCGCTTGACACCCAACGACGCCGCCCCTAGACACGTCAACAATGAGACGCAAGCTAAAACATATCACAAACGTCAAAAATAAGAAAACTAGTAAATGTCAAAAAAAAGAAAACGAGGTCATGTGGATCACGCTCCCGCGTCATCCTTGTCACGTGGCGCGAAAATATTTAAAAAGGGGAATGCAACACCAGGACTTCCCAGGAAGTCACCCATCCTAGTACTACTCTCGCCCAAGCACGCTTAACTTCGGAGTTCTGATAGGATCCGGTGCTTTAGTTCCGGTATGATCGCATCCGACATGCAACTATCTATTTGTTCCTTATGCTTGCCACTCCCGTGTCCATTGCCACATTTGCCTCGACAACGGAGACGAGTTTATCACAAGAATTTCACTGCTCCCTCTCTACCCCGACAACACGAGCACCGCCAGGACCTCTCTGACTTTTCCCACCGCGCTTGACACCCAACGACGCCGCCCCTAGACACGTCAACAATGAGACGCAAGCTAAAACATATCGCAAACGTCAAAAATAAGAAAACTAGTAAACGTCAAAAATAAGAATACGAGGTCATATAGATCACGCTCCCGCGTCATGCTTGTCACGTGGCGCAAAAATATTTAAAAAGGGGAATGCAACACGAAGACTTCCCAGGAAGTCACCCATCCTAGTACTACTCTCGCCCAAGCACGCTTAACTTCGAAGTTCTGATGGGATCTGGTGCATTGGTGCTGGTATGATCGCATCCAACATGCAACTATCTATTTGTTCCTTATGCTTGCCCCTCCCGTGTCCATTGCCACATTTGCCACGACAACGGAGACGAGTTTAACACAAGAATTTCACCGCTCCCTCTCTACCCCGACAAAACGAGCACCGCCACGACCTGCGTGACTTTTCCCACCGTGCTTTACACCCAACGACGCCGCCCCTAGACACGTCAACAATGAGACGCAAGCTAAAACATATCACAAATGTCAAAAATAAGAAAACTAGTAAACGCCAAAAATAAGAAAACGAGGTCATATAGATCACGCTCCCGCGTCATCCTTGTCACGTGGCACTAAAATATTTAAGAAGGGAATGCAACTCGAGGACTTCCCAGGAGGTCACCCATCCTAGTACTACACTCGCCCAAGCACGCTTCACTTCGGAGTTCTAATGGGATCCGGTGCATTGGTGCTGGTATGATCGCATCCGACATGCAACTATCTATTTGTTCCTTATGCTTGCCCCTCCCGTGTCCATTGGCACATTTGCCTCGACAACGGAGACGAGTTTAACACAAGAATTTCACCGCTCCCTCTCTACCCTGACAACACGAGCACCGCCACGACCTCTGTGACTTTCCCACCGCGCTTGACACCCAACGACGCCGCCCCTAGACACGTCAACAATGAGACGCAAGCTAAAACATATCACAAACGTTAAAAATAAGAAAACTAGTAAACGTCAAAAATAAGAAAACGAGGTCATATAGATCACGCTCCCGCGTCATCCTTGTCACGTGGCGCAGAAATATTTAAAAAGGGGAATGCAACACGAGGACTTCCCAGGAAGTCACCCATCCTAGTACTACTCTCGCCCATCACTCATCCTAGTACTACTCTCGCCCATCACCCATCCTAGTACCACTCTCGCCCAAGCACGCTTAACTTCGGAGTTCTGATGGGATCCGATGCTTTAGTGCTAGTATGATCGCATCCGACATGCAACTATCTATTTGTTCCTTATACTTGCCCCTCCCGTGTCCATTGCCACATTTGCCTCGACAACGGAGACGAGTTTAACACAAGAATTTCACCGCTCCCTCTATACCACGACAACACGAGCATCGCCACGACCTCTGTGACTTTTCCCACCGCGCTTGACACCCAACGACGCCGCCCCTAGACACGTCAACAATGGGACGCAAGCTAAAACTTATCACAAACGCCAAAAATAAGAAAACTAGTAAACGTCAAAAATAAGAAAACGAGGTCATATAGATCACGCTCCCGCGTCATCCTTGTCACGTGGCACTAAAATATTTAAGAAGGGAATGCAACTCGAGGACTTCCCAGGAGGTCACCCATCCTAGTACTACACTCGCCCAAGCACGCTTCACTTCGGAGTTCTAATGGGATCCGGTGCATTGGTGCTGGTATGATCGCATCCGATATGCAACTATCTATTTGTTCCTTATGCTTGCCCCTCCCGTGTCCATTGGCACATTTGCCTCGACAACGGAGACGAGTTTAACACAAGAATTTCACCGCTCCCTCTCTACCCTGACAACACGAGCACCGCCACGACCTCTGTGACTTTCCCACCGCGCTTGACACCCAACGACGCCGCCCCTAGACACGTCAACAATGAGACGCAAGCTAAAACATATCACAAACGTTAAAAATAAGAAAACTAGTAAACGTCAAAAATAAGAAAACGAGGTCATATAGATCACGCTCCCGCGTCATCCTTGTCACGTGGCGCAGAAATATTTAAAAAGGGGAATGCAACACGAGGACTTCCCAGGAAGTCACCCATCCTAGTACTACTCTCGCCCATCACCCATCCTAGTACTACTCTCGCCCATCACCCATCCTAGTACTACTCTCGCCCAAGCACGCTTAACTTCGGAGTTCTGATGGGATCCGATGCTTTAGTGCTAGTATGATCGCATCCGACATGCAACTATCTATTTGTTCCTTATACTTGCCCCTCCCGTGTCCATTGCCACATTTGCCTCGACAACGGAGACGAGTTTAACACAATAATTTCACCGCTCCCTCTATACCACGACAACACGAGCATCGCCACGACCTCTGTGACTTTTCCCACCGCGCTTGACACCCAACGACGCCGCCGCTAGACACGTCAACAATGGGACGCAAGCTAAAACTTATCACAAACGCCAAAAATAAGAAAACTAGTAAACGTCAAAAATAAGAAAACGAGGTCATATAGATCACGCTCCCGTGTCATCCTTGTCACGTGGCGCAAAAATATTTGAAAAGGGAATGGAAAACGAGAACTTCCCAGGAGGACAACCATCCTAGTACTACTCTTGCCCAAGCACGCTTAACTTCGGAGTTCTGATGGGATCTGGTGCTTTAGTTCCGATATGATCGCATCCGACAAGCAACTATCTATTTGTTCCTTATGCTTGCCCCTCCCATGTCCATTGCCACATTTGCCTCGACAACGGAGACGAGTTTATCACAAGAATTTCACCGCTCCCTCTCTACCCCGACAACACGAGCACCGCGACGACCTCTGTGACTTTTCCCACCGCGCTTGACACCCAACGACGCCGCCCCTAGACACGTCAACAATGAGACGCAAGCTAAAACATATCACAAACGTCAAAAATAAGAAAACTAGTAAATGTCAAAAAAAAGAAAACGAGGTCATGTGGATCACGCTCCCGCGTCATCCTTGTCACGTGGCGCGAAAATATTTAAAAAGGGGAATGCAACACCAGGACTTCCCAGGAAGTCACCCATCCTAGTACTACTCTCGCCCAAGCACGCTTAACTTCGGAGTTCTGATAGGATCCGGTGCTTTAGTTCCGGTATGATCGCATCCGACATGCAACTATCTATTTGTTCCTTATGCTTGCCACTCCCGTGTCCATTGCCACATTTGCCTCGACAACGGAGACGAGTTTATCACAAGAATTTCACTGCTCCCTCTCTACCCCGACAACACGAGCACCGCCAGGACCTCTCTGACTTTTCCCACCGCGCTTGACACCCAACGACGCCGCCCCTAGACACGTCAACAATGAGACGCAAGCTAAAACATATCGCAAACGTCAAAAATAAGAAAACTAGTAAACGTCAAAAATAAGAATACGAGGTCATATAGATCACGCTCCCGCGTCATGCTTGTCACGTGGCGCAAAAATATTTAAAAAGGGGAATGCAACACGAAGACTTCCCAGGAAGTCACCCATCCTAGTACTACTCTCGCCCAAGCACGCTTAACTTCGAAGTTCTGATGGGATCTGGTGCATTGGTGCTGGTATGATCGCATCCAACATGCAACTATCTATTTGTTCCTTATGCTTGCCCCTCCCGTGTCCATTGCCACATTTGCCTCGACAACGGAGACGAGTTTAACACAAGAATTTCACCGCTCCCTCTCTACCCCGACAAAACGAGCACCGCCACGACCTGTGTGACTTTTCCCACCGTGCTTGACACCCAACGACGCCGCCCCTAGACACGTCAACAATGAGACGCAAGCTAAAACATATCACAAATGTCAAAAATAAGAAAACTAGTAAACGCCAAAAATAAGAAAACGAGGTCATATAGATCACGCTCCCGCGTCATCCTTGTCACGTGGCACTAAAATATTTAAGAAGGGAATGCAACTCGAGGACTTCCCAGGAGGTCACCCATCCTAGTACTACACTCGCCCAAGCACGCTTCACTTCGGAGTTCTAATGGGATCCGGTGCATTGGTGCTGGTATGATCGCATCCGACATGCAACTATCTATTTGTTCCTTATGCTTGCCCCTCCCGTGTCCATTGGCACATTTGCCTCGACAACGGAGACGAGTTTAACACAAGAATTTCACCGCTCCCTCTCTACCCTGACAACACGAGCACCGCCACGACCTCTGTGACTTTCCCACCGCGCTTGACACCCAACGACGCCGCCCCTAGACACGTCAACAATGAGACGCAAGCTAAAACATATCACAAACGTTAAAAATAAGAAAACTAGTAAACGTCAAAAATAAGAAAACGAGGTCATATAGATCACGCTCCCGCGTCATCCTTGTCACGTGGCGCAGAAATATTTAAAAAGGGGAATGCAACACGAGGACTTCCCAGGAAGTCACCCATCCTAGTACTACTCTCGCCCATCACTCATCCTAGTACTACTCTCGCCCATCACCCATCCTAGTACCACTCTCGCCCAAGCACGCTTAACTTCGGAGTTCTGATGGGATCCGATGCTTTAGTGCTAGTATGATCGCATCCGACATGCAACTATCTATTTGTTCCTTATACTTGCCCCTCCCGTGTCCATTGCCACATTTGCCTCGACAACGGAGACGAGTTTAACACAAGAATTTCACCGCTCCCTCTATACCACGACAACACGAGCATCGCCACGACCTCTGTGACTTTTCCCACCGCGCTTGACACCCAACGACGCCGCCCCTAGACACGTCAACAATGGGACGCAAGCTAAAACTTATCACAAACGCCAAAAATAAGAAAACTAGTAAACGTCAAAAATAAGAAAACGAGGTCATATAGATCACGCTCCCGCGTCATCCTTGTCACGTGGCACTAAAATATTTAAGAAGGGAATGCAACTCGAGGACTTCCCAGGAGGTCACCCATCCTAGTACTACACTCGCCCAAGCACGCTTCACTTCGGAGTTCTAATGGGATCCGGTGCATTGGTGCTGGTATGATCGCATCCGATATGCAACTATCTATTTGTTCCTTATGCTTGCCCCTCCCGTGTCCATTGGCACATTTGCCTCGACAACGGAGACGAGTTTAACACAAGAATTTCACCGCTCCCTCTCTACCCGGACAACACGAGCACCGCCACGACCTCTGTGACTTTCCCACCGCGCTTGACACCCAACGACGCCGCCCCTAGACACGTCAACAATGAGACGCAAGCTAAAACATATCACAAACGTTAAAAATAAGAAAACTAGTAAACGTCAAAAATAAGAAAACGAGGTCATATAGATCACGCTCCCGCGTCATCCTTGTCACGTGGCGCAAAAATATTTAAAAAGGGAATGCAACACAAGAACTTCCCAAGAGGTCACCCAGCCTAGTACTACTCTTGCCCAAGCACGCTTAACTTTGGAGTTCTGATGGGATACGATGCTTTAGTTCCGGTATGATCGCATCCGACATGCAACTATCTATTTGTTCCTTATGCTTGCCCCTCCCGTGTCCATTGCCACATTTGCCTCGACAACGGAGACGAGTTTATCACAAGAATTTCACTGCTCCCTCTCTACCCCGACAACACGAGCACCGCCAGGACCTCTCTGACTTTTCCCACCGCGCTTGACACCCAACGACGCCGCCCCTAGACACGTCAACAATGAGACGCAAGCTAAAACATATCACAAACGTCAAAAATAAGAAAACAAGTAAACGTCAAAAATAAGAAAACGAGGTCATATAGATCACGCTCCCGCGTCATCCTTGTCACGTGGCGCAAAAATATTTAAAAAGGGGATTGCAACACGAGGACTTCCCAGGAAGTCACCCATCCTAGTACTACTCTCGCCCAAGCATGCTTAACTTCGGAGTTTTGATGGGATCCGGTGCATTGGTGCTGGTATGATCGCATCCGACATGCAACTATCTATTTGTTCCTTATGCTTGCCCCTCCCGTGTCCATTGCCACATTTGCCTCGACAACGGAGACGAGTTTAACACAAGAATTTCACCGCTCCCTCTCTACCCCGACAACACGAGCACTGCCACGACCTCTGTGACTTTTCCCACCGCGCTTGACACCCAACGACGCCGCCCCTAGACACGTCAACAATGAGACGCAAGCTAAAACATATCACAAACGTCAAAAATAAGAAAACTAGTAAACGTCAAAAATAAGAAAACGAGGTCATATAGATCACGCTCCCGGGTCATCCGTGTCACGTGGCGCAAAAATATATTTCACCGCTCCCTCTCTACCCCGATAACACGAGCACCGCCACGACCTCTGTGACTTTTCCCACCGCGCTTGACACCCAACGACGCCGCCCCTAGACACGTCAACAATGAGACGCAAGCTAAAACATATCACAAACGTCAAAAATAAGAAAACTAGTAAACGTCAAAAATAAGAAAACGAGGTCATATAGATCACGCTCCCGCGTCATCCTTGTCACGTGGCGCAAAAATATTTAAAAGGGAATGCAACACAAGAACTTCCCAGGAGGTCACCCATCCTAGTACTACTCTTGCCCAAGCACGCTTAACTCTGGAGTTTTGATGGGATCCGATGCTTTAGTTCCGGTATGATCGCATCCGACATGCAACTATCTATTTGTTCCTTATGCTTGCCCCTCCCGTGTCCATTGCCACATTTGCCTCGACAACGGAGAGGAGTTTATCACAAGAATTTCACCGCTCCCTCTCTACCCCGACAACACGAGCACCGCCACGACCTCTGTGACTTTTCCCACCGCGCTTGACACCCAACGACGCCGCCCCTAGACACGTCAACAATGAGACGCAAGCTAAAACATATCACAAACGTCAAAAATAAGAAAACTAGTAAACGTCAAAAATAAGAAAACGAGGTCATATAGATCACGCTCCCGCGTCATCCTTGTCACGTGGCGCAAAAAAATTTAAAAAGGGGAATGCAACACGGGGACTTCCCAGGAAGTCACCCATCCTAGTACTACTCTCGCCCAAGCACGCTTAACTTCGGAGTTCTGATGGGATCCAATGCTTTAGTGCTGGTATGATCGCATCCGACATGCAACTATCTATTTGTTCCTTATGCTTGCCCCTCCCGTGTCCATTGCCACATTTGCCTCGACAACGGAGACGAGTTTAACACAAGAATTTCACCGCTCCCTCTCTACCACGACAACACAAGCACCGCCACGACCTGTGTGACTTTTCCCACCTCGCTTGACACCCAACGACGCCGCCCCTCGACACGTAAACAATGAGACGCAAGCTAAAACATATCACAAACGTCAAAAATAAGAAAACTTTAACTTCAGAGTTTTGATGGGATCCGATGCTTTAGTTCCGGTATGATCGCATCCGACATGCAACTATCTATTTGTTCCTTATGCTTGCCCCTCCCGTGTCCATTGCCACATTTGCCTCGACAACGGAGACGAGTTTAACACAAGAATTTCACCGCTCCCTCTCTACCACGATAACACGAGCACCGCCACGACCTCTGTGACTTTTCCCACCACGCTTGACACCCAACGACGCCGCCCCTAGACACGTCAACAATGAGACGCAAGCTAAAACATATCACAAACGTCAAAAATAAGAAAACTAGTAAACGTCAAAAATAAGAAAACGAGGTCATATAGATCACGCTCCCGCGTCATCCTTGTCACGTGGCGCAAAAATATTTAAAAAGGGGAATGCAACACGAGGACTTCCCAGAAAGTCACCAATCCTAGTACTACTCTCGCCCAAGCACGCTTAACTTCGGAGTTCTGATGGGATCCGGTGCATTGGTGCTGGTATGATCGCATCCGACATGCAACTATCTATTTGTTCCTTATGCTTGCCCCTCCCGTGTCCATTGCCACATTTGCCTCGACAACGGAGACGAGTTTAACACAAGAATTTCACCGCCCCCTCTCTACCACGACAACACGAGCACCGCCACGACCTGTGTGACTTTTCCCACCGCGCTTGACACCCAAAGACGCCGCCCCTCGACACGTCAACAATGAGACGCAAGCTAAAACATATCACAAACGTCAAAAATAAGAAAACTTTAACTTCGGAGTTTTGATGGGATCCGATGCTTTAGTTCCGGTATGATCGCATCCGACATGCAACTATCTATTTGTTCCTTATGCTTGCCCCTCCCGTGTCCATTGCCACATTTGCCTCGACAACGGAGACGAGTTTAACACAAGAATTTCACCGCTCCCTCTCTACCACGACAACACGAGCACCGCCACGACCTCTGTGACTTTTCCCACCACGCTTGACACCCAACGACGCCGCCCCTAGACACGTCAACCATGAGACGCAAGCTAAAACATATCACAAACGTCAAAAATAAGAAAACTAGTAAACGTCAAAAATAAGAAAACGAGGTCATATAGATCACGCTCCCACGTCATCCTTGTCACGTGGCGCAAAAATATTTAAAAAGGGGAATGCAACACAAGGACTTCCCAGGAAGTTACCCATCCTAGTACTTCTCTCGCCCAAGCACGCTTAACTTCGGAGTTCTGATGGGATCCGGTGCATTGGTGCTCGTATGATCGCATCCGACATGCAACTATCTATTTGTTCCTTATGCTTGCCCCTCCCGTGTCCATTGCCACATTTGCCTCGACAACGGAGACGAGTTTAACACAAGAATTTCACCGCTCCCTCTCTACCCCGACAACACGAGCACCGCCACGACCTCTGTGACTTTTCCCACCGCGCTTGACACCCAACGACGCCGCCCCTAGACACGTCAACAATGAGACGCAAGCTAAAACATATCACAAACGTCAAAAATAAGAAAACTAGTAAACGTCAAAAATAAGAAAACGAGGTCATATAGATCACGCTCCCGCGTCATCCTTGTCACCAGGCGAAAAAATATTTAAAAAGGGGAATGCAACACGAGGACTTCCCAGGAAGTCACCTATCCTAGTACTACTCTCGCCCAAGCACGCTTAACTTCGGAGTTCTGATGGGATCCAATGCTTTCGTGCTGGTATGATCGCATCCGACATGCAACTATCTATTTGTTCCTTATGCTTGCCCCTCCCGTGTCCATTGCCACATTTGCCTCGACAACGGAGACGAGTTTAACACAAGAATTTCACCGCTCCCTCTCTACCACGACAACACGAGCACCGCCACGACCTCTGTGACTTTTCCCACCACGCTTGACACCCAACGACGCCGCCCCTAGACACGTCAACAATGAGACGCAAGCTAAAACATATCACAAACGTCAAAAATAAGAAAACTAGTAAACGTCAAAAATAAGAAAACGAGGTCATATAGATCACGCTCCCGCGTCATCCTTGTCACGTGGCGCAAAAATATTTAAAAAGGGGAATGCAACAGAAGGACTTCCCAGGAAATCACCCATCCTAGTACTACTCTCGCCCAAGCACGCTTAACTTTGGAGTTCTAATGGGATCCGGTGCATTGGTGCTCATATGATCGCATCCGAGATGCAACTATCTATTTGTTCCTTATGCTTGCCCCTCCCGTGTCCATTGCCACATTTGCCTCGACAACGGAGATGAGTTTAACACAAGAATTTCACCGCTCCCTCTCCACCCCGACAACACGAGCACCGCCACGACCTCTGTGACTTTTCCCACCGCGCTTGACACCCAACGACGCCGCCCCTAGACACGTCAACAATGAGACGCAAGCTAAAACATATCACAAACGTCAAAAATAAGAAAACTAGTAAACGTCAAAAAATAAGAAAACGAGGTCATATAGATCACGCTCCCGCGTCATCCTTGTCACCTGGCGCAAAAATATTTAAAAAGGGGAATGCAACACGAGGACTTCCCAGGAAGTCACCCATCCTAGTACTACTCTCGCCCAAGCACGCTTAACTTCGGAGTTCTGATGGGATCCGGTGCATTGGTGCTGGCATGATCGCATCCGACATGCAACTATCTATTTGTTCCTTATGCTTGCCCCTCCCGTGTCCATTGCCACATTTGCCTCGACAACGGAGACGAGTTTAACACAAGAATTTCACCGCTTCCTCTCTACCCCGACAACACGAGCACCGCCACGACCTCTGTGACTTTTCCCACCGCGCTTGACACCCAACGACGCCGCCCTAGACACGTCAACAATGAGATGCAAGCTAAAACATATCACAAACGTCAAAAATAAGAAAACTATTAAACGTCAAAAATAAGAAAACGAGGTCATATAGATCACGCTCCCGCGTCATCCTTGTCACGTGGCGCAAAAATATTTAAAAAGGGGAATGCAACACAAGGACTTCCCAGGAAGTCACCCATCCTAGTACTACTCTCGCCCAAGCACGCTTAACTTTGGAGTTCTCATGGGATCCGGTGCTTTAGTTCCGGTATGATCACATCCGACATGCAACTATCTATTTGTTCCTTATGCTTGCCCCTCCCGTGTCCATTGCCACATTTGCCTCGACAACGGAGACGAGTTTATCACAAGAATTTCACCGCTCCCTCTCTACCCCGACAACACGAGCACCACCACGACCTCTGTGACTTTTCCCACCGCGCTTGACACCCAACGACGCCGCCCCTAGACACGTCAACAATGAGACGCAAGATAAAACATATCACAAACGTCAAAAATAAGAAAACTAGTAAACGTCAAAAATAAGAAAACGAGGTCATATAGAACACACTCCCGCGTCATCCTTGTCACGTGGCGCAAAAATATTTAAAAAGGGGAATGCAACACGAGGACTTCCCAGGAAGTCACCCATCCTAGTACTACTCTCGCCCAAGCACACTTAACTTCGAAGTTCTCATGGGATCCGGTGCAGTGGTGCTGGTATGATCGCATCCGACATGCAACTATCTATTTGTTCCTTATGCTTGCCCCTCCCGTGTCCATTGCCACATTTGCCTCGACAACGGAGACGAGTTTAACACAAGAATTTCACCGCTCCCTCTCTACCCCAACAACACGAGCACCGCCACGACCTCTGTGACTTTTCCCACCGCGCTTGACACCCAACGACGCCGCCCCTAGACACGTCAACAATGAGACGCAAGCTAAAACATATCACAAACGTCAAAAATAAGAAAACTAGTAATCGTCAAAAATAAGAAAACGAGAAAGACGCCGCCCCTAGACACGTCAACAATGAGACGCAAGCTAAAACATATCACAAACGTCAAAAATAAGAAAACTAGTAAACGTCAAAAATAAGAAAACGAGGTCATATAGATCACGCTCCCGCGTCATCCTTGTCACGTGGCGCAAAAATATTTAAAAAAGGGAATGCAACACAAGGACTTCCCAGGAAGTTACCCATCCTAGTACTTCTCTCGCCCAAGCACGCTTAACTTCGGAGTTCTGATGGGATCCGGTGCATTGGTGCTCGTATGATCGCATCCGACATGCAACTATCTATTTGTTCCTTATGCTTGCCCCTCCCGTGTCCATTGCCACATTTGCCTCGACAACGGAGACGAGTTTAACACAAGAATTTCACCGCTCCCTCTCTACCCCGACAACACGAGCACCGCCACGACCTCTGTGACTTTTCCCACCGCGCTTGACACCCAACGACGCCGCCCCTAGACACGTCAACAATGAGACGCAAGCTAAAACATATCACAAACGTCAAAAATAAGAAAACTAGTAAACGTCAAAAATAAGAAAACGAGGTCATATAGATCACGCTCCCGCGTCATCCTTGTCACCTGGCGAAAAAATATTTAAAAAGGGGAATGAAACACGAGGACTTCCCAGGAAGTCACCTATCCTAGTACTACTCTCGCCCAAGCACGCTTAACTTCGGAGTTCTGATGGGATCCAATGCTTTCGTGCTGTTATGATCGCATCCGACATGCAACTATCTATTTGTTCCTTATGCTTGCCCCTCCCGTGTCCATTGCCACATTTGCCTCGACAACGGAGACGAGTTTAACACAAGAATTTCACCGCTCCCTCTCTACCACGACAACACGAGCACCGCCACGACCTCTGTGACTTTTCCCACCACGCTTGACACCCAACGACGCCGCCCCTAGACACGTCAACAATGAGACGCAAGCTAAAACATATCACAAACGTCAAAAATAAGAAAACTAGTAAACGTCAAAAATAAGAAAACGAGGTCATATAGATCACGCTCCCGCGTCATCCTTGTCACGTGGCGCAAAAATATTTAAAAAGGGGAATGCAACACAAGGACTTCCCAGGAAGTCACCCATCCTAGTACTACTCTCGCCCAAGCATGCTTAACTTTGGAGTTCTAATGGGATCCGGTGCATTGGTGCTCATATGATCGCATCCGAGATGCAACTATCTATTTGTTCCTTATGCTTGCCCCTCCCGTGTCCATTGCCACATTTGCCTCGACAACGGAGATGAGTTTAACACAAGAATTTCACCGCTCCCTCTCCACCCCGACAACACGAGCACCGCCACGACCTCTGTGACTTTTCCCACCGCGCTTGACACCCAACGACGCCGCCCCTAGACACGTCAACAATGAGAAATAAGAAAACTAGTAAACGTCAAAAAATAAGAAAACGAGGTCATATAGATCACGCTCCCGCGTCATCCTTGTCACCTGGCGCAAAAATATTTAAAAAGGGGAATGCAACACGAGGACTTCCCAGGAAGTCACCCATCCCAAGCACGCTTAACTTCGGAGTTCTGATGGGATCCGGTGCATTGGTGCTGGCATGATCGCATCCGACATGCAACTATCTATTTGTTCCTTATGCTTGCCCCTCCCGTGTCCATTGCCACATTTGCCTCGACAACGGAGACGAGTTTAACACAAGAATTTCACTGCTCCCTCTCTACCCCGACAACACGAGCACCGCCACGACCTCTGTGACTTTTCCCACCGCGCTTGACACCCAACGACGCCGCCCTAGACACGTCAACAATGAGATGCAAGCTAAAACATATCACAAACGTCAAAAATAAGAAAACTGTTAAACGTCAAAAATAAGAAAACGAGGTCATATAGATCACGCTCCCGCGTCATCCTTGTCACGTGGCGCAAAAATATTTAAAAAGGGGAATGCAACACAAGGACCAAAAATATTTAAAAAGGGGAATGCAACACAAGGACTTCCCAGGAAGTCACCCATCCTAGTACTACTCTCGCCCAAGCACGCTTAACTTCGGAGTTCTAATGGGATCCGGTGCTTTAGTTCCGGTATGATCGCATCCGACATGCAACTATCTATTTGTTCCTTATGCTTGCCCCTCCCGTGTCCATTGCCACATTTGCCTCGACAACGGAGACGAGTTTATCACAAGAATTTCACCGCTCCCTCTCTACCCCGACAACACGAGCACCACCACGACCTCTGTGACTTTTCCCACCGCGCTTGACACCCAACGACGCCGCCCCTAGACACGTCAACAATGAGACGCAAGCTAAAACATATCACAAACGTCAAAAATAAGAAAACTAGTAAACGTCAAAAATAAGAAAACGAGGTCATATATATCACACTCCCGCGTCATCCTTGTCACGTGGCGCAAAAACATTTAAAAAGGGGAATGCAACACGAGGACTTCCCAGGAAGTCACCCATCCTAGTACTACTCTCGCCCAAGCACACTTAACTTCGAAGTTCTCATGGGATCCGGTGCAGTGGTGCTGGTATGATCGCATCCGACATGCAACTATCTATTTGTTCCTTATGCTTGCCCCTCCCGTGTCCATTGCCACATTTGCCTCGACCACGGAGACGAGTTTAACACAAGAATTTCACCGCTCCCTCTCTATCCCGACAACACGAGCACCGCCACGACCTCTGTGACTTTTCCCACCGCGCTTGACACCCAACGACGCCGCCCCTAGACACGTCAACAATGAGACGCAAGCTAAAACATATCACAAACGTCAAAAATAAGAAAACTAGTAATCGTCAAAAATAAGAAAACGAGAAAGACGCCGCCCCTAGACACGTCAACAATGAGACGCAAGCTAAAACATATCACAAACGTCAAAAATAAGAAAACTAGTAAACGTCAAAAATAAGAAAACGAGGTCATATAGATCACGCTCCCGCGTCATCCTTGTCACGTGGCGCAAAAATATTTAAAAAGGGGAATGCAACAAGAGGACTTCCCAGGAAGTCACCCATCCTAGTACTACTCTCGCCCAAGCACGCTTAACTTCGGAGTTCTGATGGGATCCGGTGCTTTTGTTCTGGTATGATCGCATCCGACATGCACTTATCTATTTGTTCCTTATGCTTGCCGCTCCCGTGTGAATTTCCACATTTGCCTCGACAACGGAGACGAGTTTATCACCAGAATTTCACCGCTCCCTCTCTACCCCGACAACACGAGCACCGCCACGACCTCTGTGACTTTTCCCACCGCGCTTGACACCCAACGACACCGCCCCTAGACACGTCACCAATGAGACGCAAGTTAAAACATATCGCAAACGTCAAAAATAAGAAAACTAGTAAACGTCAAAAATAAGAAAACGAGGTCATATAGATCACCCTCCCGCGTCATCCTTGTCACGTCGCGCAAAAATATTTAAAAAGGGGAATGCAACACAAGTACTTCCTAGGAAGTCACCCATCCTAGTACTACTCTCGCCCAAGCACGCTTAACTTCAGAGTTCTGATGGGATCCGGTGCTTTAGTGCTGGTATGATCGCATCCGACATGCAACTATCTATTTGTTCCTTATACTTGCCCCTCACGTGTCAATTTCCACATTTGCCTCGACAACGGAGACGAGTTTAACACAAGAATTTCACCGCTCCCTCTCTACCCCGACAACACGAGCACCGCCACGACCTCTGTGACTTTTCCCACCGCGCTTGACACCCAACGACGCCGCCCCTAGACACGTCAACAATGAGACGCAAGATAAGAAATATCACAAACGTCAAAAATAAGAAAACTAGTAAACGTCAAAAATAAGAAAACGAGGTCATATAGATCACGCTCCCGCGTCATCCTTGTCACGTGGCGCAAAAATATTTAAAAAGGGAATACAACACGAGGACTTCGCAGGAGGTCACCCATCCTAGTACTACTCTTGCCCAAACACGCTTAACTTCGGAGTTCTGATGGGATCCGGTGCTTTAGTTCTGGTATGATCGGATCCGACATGCAACTATCTATTTGTTCCTTATGCTTGCCCCTCCCGTGTCCATTGCCACATTTGCCTCGACAACGGAGACGAGTTTATCACAAGAATTTCACCGCTCCCTCTCTACCCCAACAACACGAGCACCGCCACGACGTCTGTGACTTTTCCCACCGCGCCTGACACCCAACGACGCCGCCCCTAGACACGTCACCAATGAGACGCAAGCTAAAACATATCACAAACGTCAAAAATAAGAAAACTAGTAAACGTCAAAAATAAGAAAACGAGGTCATATAGATCACACTCCCGCGTCATCCTTGTCACGTGGCGCAAAAATATTTAAAAAGGGGAATGCAACACGAGGACTTCCCAGGAAGTCACCCATCCTAGTACTACTCTCGCCCAAGCACACTTAACTTCGAAGTTCTCATGGGATCCGGTGCAGTGGTGCTGGTATGATCGCATCCGACATGCAACTATCTATTTGTTCCTTATGCTTGCCCCTCCCGTGTCCATTGCCACATTTGCCTCGACAACGGAGACGAGTTTAACACAAGAATTTCACCGCTCCCTCTCTACCCCGACAACACGAGCACCGCCACGACCTCTGTGACTTTTCCCACCGCGCTTGACACCCAACGACGCCGCCCCTAGACACGTCAACAATGAGACGCAAGCTAAAACATATCACAAACGTCAAAAATAAGAAAACTAGTAATCGTCAAAAATAAGAAAACGAGAAAGACGCCGCCCCTAGACACGTCAACAATGAGACGCAAGCTAAAACATATCACAAACGTCAAAAATAAGAAAACTAGTAAACGTCAAAAATAAGAAAACGAGGTCATATAGATCACGCTCCCGCGTCATCCTTGTCACGTGGCGCAAAAATATTTAAAAAGGGGAATGCAACAAGAGGACTTCCCAGGAAGTCACCCATCCTAGTACTACTCTCGCCCAAGCACGCTTAACTTCGGAGTTCTGATGGGATCCGGTGCTTTTGTTCTAGTATGATCGCATCCGACATGCACTTATCTATTTGTTCCTTATGCTTGCCGCTCCCGTGTGAATTTCCACATTTGCCTCGACAACGGAGACGAGTTTATCACCAGAATTTCACCGCTCCCTCTCTACCCCGACAACACGAGCACCGCCACGACCTCTGTGACTTTTCCCACCGCGCTTGACACCCAACGACACCGCCCCTAGACACGTCACCAATGAGACGCAAGTTAAAACATATCGCAAACGTCAAAAATAAGAAAACTAGTAAACGTCAAAAATAAGAAAACGAGGTCATATAGATCACCCTCCCGCGTCATCCTTGTCACGTCGCGCAAAAATATTTAAAAAGGGGAATGCAACACAAGTACTTCCTAGGAAGTCACCCATCCTAGTACTACTCTCGCCCAAGCACGCTTAACTTCAGAGTTCTGATGGGATCCGGTGCTTTAGTGCTGGTATGATCGCATCCGACATGCAACTATCTATTTGTTCCTTATACTTGCCCCTCACGTGTCAATTTCCACATTTGCCTCGACAACGGAGACGAGTTTAACACAAGAATTTCACCGCTCCCTCTCTACCCCGACAACACGAGCACCGCCACGACCTCTGTGACTTTTCCCACCGCGCTTGACACCCAACGACGCCGCCCCTAGACACGTCAACAATGAGACGCAAGATAAGAAATATCACAAACGTCAAAAATAAGAAAACTAGTAAACGTCAAAAATAAGAAAACGAGGTCATATAGATCACGCTCCCGCGTCATCCTTGTCACGTGGCGCAAAAATATTTAAAAAGGGAATACAACACGAGGACTTCGCAGGAGGTCACCCATCCTAGTACTACTCTTGCCCAAACACGCTTAACTTCGGAGTTCTGATGGGATCCGGTGCTTTAGTTCTGGTATGATCGGATCCGACATGCAACTATCTATTTGTTCCTTATGCTTGCCCCTCCCGTGTCCATTGCCACATTTGCCTCGACAACGGAGACGAGTTTATCACAAGAATTTCACCGCTCCCTCTCTACCCCAACAACACGAGCACCGCCACGACGTCTGTGACTTTTCCCACCGCGCCTGACACCCAACGACGCCGCCCCTAGACACGTCACCAATGAGACGCAAGCTAAAACATATCACAAACGTCAAAAATAAGAAAACTAGTAAACGTCAAAAATAAGAAAACGAGGTCATATAGATCACGCTCCCGCGTCATCCTTGTCACATGGCGCAAAAATATTTCAAAAGGGAATGCAACACGAGGACTTCCTAGGAGGTCACCCATCCTTGTACTACTCTTGCCCAAGCACGCTTAACTTCGAAGTTCTAATGGGATCCGGTGCTTTAGTTCCGGTATGATCGCATCCGACATGCAACTATCTATTTGTTCCTTATACTTGCCCCTCCCGTGTCCATTGCCACATTTGCCTCGACAACGGAGACGAGTTTAACACAAGAATTTCACCGCTCCCTCTCTACCCCGACAACACGAGCACCGCCAGGACCTCTGTGATTTTTCCCACCGCGCTTGACTCCCAACGACGCCGCCCCTAGACACGCCACCAATGAGACGCAAGCTAAAACATATCACAAACGTCAAAAATAAGAAAACTAGTAAACGTCAAAAATAAGAAAACGAGGTCATATAGATCACGCTCCCGCGTCATCCTTGTCACCTGGCGCAAAAATATTGAAAAAGGGGAATGCAACACGAGGACTTCCCAGGAAGTCACCAATCCTAGTACTACACTCGCCGAAGCACGCTTAACTTCAGAGTTCTGATGGGATCCGATGCTTTAGTGCTGGTATGATCGCATCCGACATGTAACTATCTATTTGTTCCTTATGCTTGCCCGTCCCGTGTCCATTGCCACATTTGCCTCGACAACGGAGATGAGTTCAACACAAGAATTTCACCGCTCCCTCTCCACCCCGACAACACGAGCACCGCCACGACCTCTGTGACATTTCCCACCGCGCTTGACACCCAACGACGCCGCCCCTAGACACGTCAACAATGAGACGCAAGCTAAAACATATCACAAACGTCAAAAATAAGAAAAATAGTAAACGTCAAAAATAAGAAAACGAGGTCATATAGATCACGCTCCCGCGTCATCCTTGTCACATGGCCCAAAAATATTTCAAAAGGGAATGCAACACGAGGACTTCCTAGGAGGTCACCCATCCTAGTACTACTCTTGCCCAAGCACGCTTAACTTCGATGTTCTGATGGGATCCGGTGCTTTAGTTCTGGTATGATCGCATCCGACATGCAACTATCTATTTGTTCCTTATACTTGCCCCTCCCGTGTCCATTGCCACATTTGCCTCGACAACGGAGACGAGTTTAACACAAGAATTTCACCGCTCCCTCTCTACCCCGACAACACGAGCACCGCTAGGACCTGTGTGATTTTTCCCACCGCGCTTGACACCCAACGACGCCGCCCCTAGACGCGCCACCAATGAGACGCAAGCTAAAACATATCACAAACGTCAAAAATAAGAAAACTAGTAAACGTCTAAAATAAGAAAACGAGGTCATATAGATCACGCTCCCGCGTCATCCTTCTCACCTGCCGCAAAAATATTTAAAAAGGGGAATGCAACACGAGGACTTCCCAGGAAGTCACCCATCCTAGTACTACACTCGCCGAAGCACTCTTAACTTCAGAGTTCTGATGGGATCCGGTGCTTTGGTGCTCGTACGATCGCATCCGACATGTAACTATCTATTTGTTCCTTATGCTTGCCCGTCCCGTGTCCATTGCCACATTTGCCTCGACAACGGAGATGAGTTTCACACAAGAATTTCACCGCTCCCTCTCCACCCCGACAACACGAGCACCGCCACGACCTCTGTGACTTTTCCCACCGCGCTTGACACCCAACGACGCCGCCCCTAGACACGTCAACAATGAGACGCAAGCTAAAACATATCACAAACGTCAAAAATAAGAAAACTAGTAAACGTCAAAAATAAGAAAACGAGGTCATATAGATCACGCTCCTGCGTGATCCTTGTCACATGGCGCAAAAATATTTCAAAAGGGAATGCAACACGAGGACTTCCTAGGAGGTCACCCATCCTAGTACTACTCTTGCCCAAGCACGCTTAACTTCAAAGTTCTGATGGGATCCGGTGCTTTAGTTCCAGTATGATCGCATCCGACATGCAACTATCTATTTGTTCCTTATACTTGCCCCTCCCGTGTCCATTGCCACATTTGCCTCGACAACGGAGACGAGTTTAACACAAGAATTTCACCGCTCCCTCTCTACCCCGACAACACGAGCACCGCCAGGACCTCTGTGATTTTTCCCACCGCGCTTGACACCCAACGACGCCGCCCCTAGACACGCCACCAATGAGACGCAAGCTAAAACATATCACAAACGTCAAAAATAAGAAAACTAGTAAACGTCAAAAATAAGAAAACGAGGTCATATAGATCACGCTCCCGCGTCATCCTTGTCACCTGGCGCAAAAATATTTAAAAAGGGGAATGCAACAGGAGGACTTCCCAGGAAATCACCCATCCTAGTACTACACTCGCCGAAGCAAGCTTAACTTCAGAGTTGTGATGGGATCCGGTGCTTTAGTGCTCGTATGATCGCATCCGACATGTAACTATCTATTTGTTCCTTATGCTTGCCCGTCCCGTGTCCATTGCCACATTTGCCTCGACAACGGAGATGAGTTTAACACAAGAATTTCACCGCTCCCTCTCCACCCCGACAACACGAGCACCGCCACGACCTCTGTGACTTTTCCCACCGCGCTTGACACCCAACGACGCCGCCCCTAGACACGTCAACAATGAGACGCAAGCTAAAACATATCACAAACGTCAAAAATAAGAAAACTAGTAAACGTCAAAAATAAGAAAACGAGGTCATATAGATCACGCTCCCGCGTCATCCTTGTCACCTGGCGCAAAAATATTTCAAAAGGGAATACAACACGAGGACTTCCCAGGAGGTCACCCATCCTAGTACTACTCTTGCCCAAGCACGCATAACTTCAAAGTTCTGATGGGATCCGGTGCTTTAGTTCCGGTATGATCGCATCCGACATGCTACTATCTATTTGTTCCTTATACTTGCCCCTCCCGTGTCCATTGCCACATTTGCCTCGACAACGGAGACGAGTTTAACACAAGAATTTCACCGCTCCCTCTCTACCCCGACAACACGAGCACCGCCACGACCTCTGTGATTTTTTCCACCGCGCTTGACACCCAACGACGCCGCCCCTAGACACGCCACCAATGAGACGCAAGCTAAAACATATCACAAACGTCAAAAATAAGAAAACTAGTAAATGTCAAAAATAAGAAAACGAGGTCATATAGATCACATTGCCGCGTCATCCTTGTCACCTGGCGCAAAAATATTTAAAAAGGGGAATGCAACATGAGGACTTCCCAGGAAGTCACCCATCCTAGTACTAAACTCGCCGAAGCACGCTTAACTTCAGAGTTCTGATGGGATCCGGTGCTTTAGTGCTGGTATGATCGCATCCGACATGTAACTATCTATTTGTTCCTTATGCTTGCCCGTCCCGTGTCCATTGCCACATTTGCCTCGACAACGGAGATGAGTTTAACACAAGAATTTCACCGCTCCCTCTCCACCCCGACAACACGAGCACCGCCACGACCTCTGTGACTTTTCCCACCGCGCTTGACACCCAACGACGCCGCCCCTAGACACGTCAACAATGAGACGCAAGCTAAGACATATCACAAACGTCAAAAATAAGAAAACTAGTAAACGTCAAAAAAAAGAAAACGAGGTCATATAGATGACGCTCCCGCGTCATCCTTGTCACGTGGCGCAAAAATATTTAAAAAGGGAATGCAACACGAGGACTTCCCAAGAAGTCACCCATCCTAGTACTACTCTCGCCCAAGCACGATTAACTTCGGAGTTCTGATGGGATCCGGTGCTTTAGTGCTGGTATGATCGCATCCGACATGTAACTATCTATTTGTTCCTTATGCTCGCCCGTCCCGTGTCCATTGCCACATTTGCCTCGACTACGGAGATGAGTTTAACACAAGAATTTCACCGCTCCCTCTCCACCCCGACAACACGAGCACCTCCACGACCTCTGTGACTTTTCCCACCGCGCTTGACACCCAACGACGCCGCCCCTAGACACGTCAACAATGAGACGCAAGCTAAAACATATCACAAACGTCAAAAATAAGAAAACTAGTAAACGTCAAAAATAAGAAAACGAGGTCATATAGATCACGCTCCCGCGTCATCCTTGTCACCTGGCGCAAAAATATTTAAAAAGGGGAATGCAACACGAGGACTTCCCAGGAAGTCACCCATCCTAGTACTACACTCGCCAAAGCACGCTTAACTTCAGAGTTCTGATGGGATCCGGTGCTTTAGTGCTGGTATGATCGCATCCAACATGTAACTATCTATTTGTTCCTTATGCTTGCCCATCCCGTGTCCATTGCCACATTTGCCTCGACAACGGAGATGAGTTTAACACAAGAATTTCACCGCTCCCTCTCCACCCCGACAACACGAGCACCGCCACGACCTCTGTGACTTTTCCCACCGCGCTTGACACCCAACGACGCCGCCCCTAGACACGTCAACAATGAGACGCAAGCAAAAACATATCACAAACGTCAAAAATAAGAAAACTAGTAAACGTCAAAAAATAAGAAAACGAGGTCATATAGATCACGCTCCCGCGTCATCCTTGTCACGTGGCGCAAAAATATTTAAAAAGGGGAATGTAACACGAGGACTTCCCAGGAAATCACCCATCCTAGTACTACTCTCGCCCAAGCACGATTAACTTCAGAGTTCTGATGGGATCCGGTGCTTTAGTGCTGGTATGATCGCATCCGACATGTAACTATCTATTTCTTCCTTATGCTTGCCCGTCCCGTGTCCATTGCCACATTTGCCTCGACAACGGAGATGAGTTTAACACAAGAAATTCACCGCTACCTCTCCACCCCGACAACACGAGCACCGCCACGACCTCTGTGACTTTTCCCACCGCGCTTGACACCCAACGACGCCGCCCCTAGACACGTCAACAATGAGACGCAAGCTAAAACATATCACAAACGTCAAAAATAAGAAAACTAGTAAACGACAAAAATAAAAAACGAGGTCATATAGATCACGCTCCCGCGTCATCCTTGTCACGTGGCGCAAAAATATTTAAAAAGGGGAATGCAACACGAGGACTTCCCAGGAAGTCACCCATCCTAGTACTACTCTCGCCCAAGCACAATTAACTTCGGAGTTCTGATGGGATCCGGTGCTTTAGTGCTGGTATGATCGCATCCGACATGTAACTATCTATTTGTTCCTTATGCTTGCCCGTCCCGTGTCCATTGCCACATTTGCCTCGACAACGGAGATGAGTTTAACACAAGAATTTCACCGCTCCCTCTGCACCCCGACAACACGAGCACCGCCACGACCTCTGTGACTTTTCCCACCGCGCTTGACACCCAACGACGCCGCCCCTAGACACGTCAACAATGAGACGCAACCTAAAACATATCACAAACGTCAAAAATAAGAAAACTAGTAAACGTCGAAAATAAGAAAACGAGGTCATATAGATCACGCTCCCGCGTCATCCTTGTCACATGGCGCAAAAATATTTAAAAAGGGGAATGCAACACGAGGACTTCCCAGGAAGTCACCCATCCTAGTACTACACTCGCCGAAGCACGCTTAACTTCAGAGTTCTGATGGGATCCGGTGCTTTAGTTCCGGTATGATCGCATCCGACATGCAACTATCTATTCGTTCCTTATGCTTGCCCCTCCCGTGTCCATTGCCACATTTGCTTCGACAACGGAGGCGAGTTTAACACAAGAATTTCACCGCTCCCTCTCTACCCCGACAACACGAGCACCGCCAGGACCTCTGTGACTTTTCCCACCGCGCTTGACACCCAAACACGCCGCCCCTAGACACGTCACCAATGAGACGCAAGCTAAAACATATCACAAACGTCAAAAATAAGAAAACTAGTAAACGTCAAAAATAAGAAAACGAGGTCATGTAGATCACGCTCCCGCGTCATCCTTGTCACCTCGCACAAAAATATTTAAAAAGGGGAATGCAACACGAGGACTTCCCAGGAAGTCATCCATCCTAGTACTACACTCGCCCAAGCACACTTAACTTCAGAGTTCTGATGCGATCCGGTGCTTTAATGCTGGTATGATCGCATCCGACATGCAACTATCAATTTGTTTCTTATGCTTGCCCGTCCCGTGTCCATTGCCACATTTGCCTCGACAACGGAGACGAGTTTAACACAAGAATTTCACCGCTTCCTCTCTACCCCGACAACACGAGCACCGCCACGACCTCTGTGACTTTTCCCACCGCGCTTGACACCCAACAACGCCGCCCCAAGACACGTCAACAATGAGACACTAGGTAAAACATATCACAAACGTCAAAAATAAGAAAACTAGTAAACGTCAAAAATAAGAAAACGAGGTCATGTAGATCACGCTCCCGCGTCATCCTTGTCACGTGGCGCAAAAATATTTAAAAAGGGGAATGCAACACAAGGACTTCCCAGAAAGTCACCCATCCTAGTACTACTCTCGCCCAAGCACGATTAACTTTGGAGTTCTGATGGGATCCGATGCTTTAGTTCCGGTATGATCGCATCCGACATGCAACTATCTATTTGTTCCTTATACTTGCCCCTACCGTGTCCATTGCCACATTTGCCTCGACAACGAAGACGAGTTTAACACAAGAATTTCACCGCTCCCTCTCTACCCCGACAACACGAGCACCGCCACGACCTCTGTGACTTTTCCCACCGCGCTTGACACCCAAGGACGCCGCCCCTAGACACGTCAACAATGAGACGGAAGCTGAAACATATCACAAACGTCAAAAATAAGAAAACTAGTAAAGGTCAAAAATAAGAAAACGAGGTCATATAGATCATGCTCCCGCGTCATCCTTGTCACCTGGCGAAAAATATTTAACAAGGGAATGCAACACGAGGACTTCCTAGGAGGTCACCCATCCTAGTACTACTCTTGCCCAAGCACGCTTAACTTCGAAGTTCTGATGGGATCCGATGCTTTAGTGCCGGTATGATCGCATCCGACATGCAACTATCTATTTGTTCCTTATACTTGCCCCTCCCGTGTCCATTGCCACATTTGCCTCGACAACGGAGATGAGTTTAACACAAGAATTTCACCGCTCCCTCTCTACCCCGACAACACGAGCACCGCCACGACCTCTGTGACTTTTCCCACCGCGCTTCACACCCAACGACGCCGCCCCAAGACACGTCAACAATGAGACGCAAGCTGAAACATATCACAAACGTCAAAAACAAGAAAACTAGTAAACGTCAAAAATAAGAAAACGAGGTCATATAGATCACGCTCCCGCGTCATCCTTCTCACGTGGCGCAAAAATATTTAAAAAGGGAATGCAACACGAGGACTTCCTAGGAGGTCACCCATCACTGTACTACTTTGCCCAAGCACGCTTAACTTCGAAGTTCTGATGGGATCCGGTGCTTTAGTGCTGGTATGATCGCATTCGACATGGAACTATCTATTTGTTCCTTATACTTGCCCGTCCCGTGTCCATTGCCACATTTGCCTCGACAACGGAGACGAGTTTAACACAAGAATTTCACCGCTCCCTCTCTACCCCGACAACACGAGCACCGCCAGGACCTCTGTGACTTTTCCCACCGCGCTTGACACCCAAGGACGCTGCCCCTAGACACGTCAACAATGAGACGCAAGCTAAAACATATCACAAACGTCAAAAATAAGAAAACTAGTAAACGTCAAAAATAAGAAAACGAGTTCATATAGATCACGCTCCCGCGTCATCCTTGTCACGTGGCGCAAAAATATTTAAAAAGGGGAATGCAACACGAGGACTTCCCAGGAAGTCACCCATCCTAGTACTACACTCGCCCAAGCACACTTAACTTCGGAGTTGTGATGGGATCCGGTGCTTTAGTGCTGGTATGATCGCATCCGACATGCAACTATCTATTTGTTCCTTATACTTGCCCGTCCCGTGTCCATTGCCACATTTGCCTCGACAACGGAGACGAGTTTAACACAAGAATTTCACCCATCCCTCTCTACCCCGACAACACGAGCACCGCCACGACCTCTGTGACTTTTCCCGCCGCGCTTGACACCCAACGACGCCGCCCCTAGACACGTCAACAATGAGACGCAAGCTAAAACATATCACAAACGTCAAAAATAAGAAAACTAGTAAACGTCAAAAATAAGAAAACGAGGTCATAGAGATCACGCTCCCGCGTCATCCTTGTCACGTGGCGCAAAAATATTTAAAAAGGGGAATGCAACACGAGGACTTCCCAGGAAATCACCCATCCTAGTACTACACTCGCCCAAGCACGCTTCACTTCGGAGTACTGATGGGATCCGGTGCTTTAGTTCCGGTATGATCGCATCCGACATGCAACTATCTATTTGTTCCTTATGCTTGCCCCTCCCGTGTCCATTGCCACATTTGCCTCGACAACGGAGACGAGTTTATCACAAGAATTTCACCGCTCCCTCTCTACCCCGACAACACGAGCACCGCCAGGACCTGTGTGACTTTTCCCACCGCGCTTGACACCCAACGACGCCGCCCCTAGACACGTCACCAATTAGACGCAAGCTAAAACATATCACAAACGTCAAATATAAGAAAACTAGTAAACGTAAAAAATAAGAAAACGAGGTCATAGAGATCACACTCCCACGTCATCCTTGTCACGTGGCGCAAAAATATTTAAAAAGGGGAATGCAACACGAGGACTTTCCAGGAAGTCACCCATCCTAGTACTACACTCGCCCAAGCACGCTTCACTTCGGAGTACTGATGGGATCCGGTGCATTGGTGCTAGTATGATCGCATCCGACATGCAACTATCTATTTGTTCCTTATGCTTGCCCCTCCCGTGTCCATTGCCACATTTGCCTCGACAACGGAGACGAGTTTAACACAAGAATTTCACCGCTCCCTCTCTACCCCGACAACACGAGCACCGCCAGGACCTGTGTGATATTCCCACTGCGCTTGACACCCAACGACGCCGCCCCTAGACACGTCACCAATGAGACGCAAGCTAAAACATATCACAAACGTAAAAAATAAGAAAACTAGTAAACGTCAAAAATAAGAAAACGAGGTCATATAGATCACGCTCCCGCGTCATCCTTGTCACGTGGCGCAAAAATATTTAAAAAGGGAATGCAACACGAGAACCCCCTAGTCACCCATCCTAGTACTACTCTTGCCCAAGCACGCTTAACTTCGTAGTTTTGATGGGATCCGGTGCTTTAGTTCCGGTATGATCGCATACAACATGCAACTATCTATTTGTTCCTTATGGTTGCCCCTCCCGTGTCCATTGCCACATTTGCCTCGACAACGGAGATGAGTTTAACACAAGAATTTCACCGCTCCCTCTCTACCCCGACAACACGAGCACCGCCACGACCTCTGTGACTTTTCCCACCGCGCTTGACACCCAACGTCGCCGCCCCAAGACACGTCAACAATGAGACGCAAGCTAAAACATATCACAAACGTCAAAAATAAGAAAACTAGTAAACGTCAAAAATAAGAAAACGAGGTCATATAGATCACGCTCCCGCGTCATCCTTGTCACGTGGCGCAAAAATATTTAAAAAGGGGAATGCAACACGAGGACTTCCCAGGAAGTCACCTATCCTAGTACTACTCTCGCCCAAGCATGATTAACTTCGGAGTTCTGATGGGGTCCGATGCTTTAGTGCTGGTATGATCGCATTCGACATGGAACTATCTATTTGTTCCTTATACTTGCCCCTCCCGTGTCCATTGCCACATTTGCCTCGACAACGGAGACGAGTTTAACAAAAGAATTTCACCGCTCCCTCTCTACCCCGATAACACGAGCACCGCCACGACCTCTGTGACTTTTCCCACCGCGCTTGACACCCAAGGACGCCGCCCCTAGACACGTCAACAATGAGACGCAAGCTGAAACATATCACAAACGTCAAAAATAAGAAAACTAGTAAACGTCAAAAATAAGAAAACGAGGTCATATAGATCACGCTCCCGCGTTATCCTTGTCACGTGGCGCAAAAATATTTAAAAAGGGAATGCAACACGAGGACTTCCTAGGAGGTCACCCATCCTAGTACTACTCTTGCCCAAGCACGCTTATCTTCGAAGTTCTGATGGGATCCGGTGCTTTAGTTCCGGTATGATCGCATCCGACATGCAACTATCTATTCGTTCCTTAAGCTTGCCCCTCCCGTGTCCATTGCCACATTTGCTTCGACAACGGAGACGAGTTTAGCACAAGAATTTCACCGCTCCCTCTTTACCCCGACAACACGAGCACCGCCAGGACCTCTGTGACTTTTCCCACCGCGCTTGACACCCAAAGACGCCGCCCCTAGACACGTCACCAATGAGACGCAAGCTAAAACATATCACAAACGTCAAAAATAAGAAAACTAGTAAACGTCAAAAATAAGAAAACGAGGTCATATAGATCACGCTCCCGCGTCATCCTTGTCACCTGGCGCAAAAATATTTAAAAAGGGGGATGCAACACGAGGACTTCCCAGGAAGTCACCCATCCTAGTACTACACTCGCCCAAGCACGCTTAACTTCGGAGTTGTGATGGGATCCGGTGCTTTAGTGCTGGTATGATCGCATCCGACATGCAACTATCTATTTGTTCCTTATGCTTGCCCGTCCCGTGTCCATTGCCACATTTGCCTCGACAACGGAGATGAGTTTAACACAAGAATTTCACCGCTCCCTCTCTACCCCGACAACACGAGCACCGCCACGACCTCTGTGACTTTTCCCGCCGCGCTTGACACCGAACGACGCCGCCCCTAGACACGTCAACAATGAGACGCAAGCTAAAACATATCACAAACGTCAAAAATAAGAAAACTAGTAAACGTCAAAAATAAGAAAACGAGGTCATAGAGATCACGCTCCCGCGTCATCCTTGTCACGTGGCGCAGAAATATTTAAAAAGGGGAATGCAACACGAGGACTTCCCAGGAAGTCACCGACCCTAGTACTACACTCGCCCAAGCACGCTTCACTTCGGAGTACTGATGGGATCCGGTGCTTTAGTTCCGGTATGATCGCATCCGACATGCAACTATCTATTTGTTCCTTATGGTTGCCCCTCCCGTGTCCATTGCCACATTTGCCTTGACAACGGAGACGAGTTTATCACAAGAATTTCACCGCTCCCTCTCTACCCCGACAACACGAGCACCGCCAGGACCTCTGTGACTTTTCCCACCGCGCTTGACACCCAACGACGCCGCCCCTAGACACGTCACCAATGAGACGCAAGCTAAAACATATCACAAACGTAAAATATAAGAAAACTAGTAAACGTAAAAAATAAGAAAACGAGGTCACAGAGATCACGCTCCCGCGTCATCCTTGTCACGTGGCGCAAAAATATTTAAAAAGGGGAATGCAACACGAGGACTTTCCAGGAAGTCACCCATCCTAGTACTACACTCGCCCAAGCACGCTTCACTTCGGAGTACTGATGGGATCCGGTGCATTGGTGCTGGTATGATCGCATCCGACATGCAACTATCTATTTGTTCCTTATGCTTGCCCCTCCCGTGTCCATTGCCACATTTGCCTCGACAACGGAGACGACTTTAACACAAGAATTTCACCGCTCCCTCTCTACCCCGACAACACGAGCACCGCCAGGACCTCTGTGACTTTTCCCACTGCGCTTGACACCCAACGACGCCGCCCCTAGACACGTCACCAATGAGACAGAAGCTAAAACATATCACAAACGTCAAAAATAAGAAAACTAGTAAACGTCAAAAATAAGAAAACGAGGTCATATAGATCACGCTCCCGCGTCATCCTTGTCACGTGGCGCAAAAATATTTAAAAAGGGAATGCAACACGAGGACTTCCTAGGAGGTCACCCATCCTAGTACTACTCTTGCCCAAGCACGCTTAACTTCGAAGTTCTGATGGGATCCGGTGCTTTAGTTCCGGTATGATCGCATCCGACATGCAACTATCTATTCGTTCCTTATGCTTGCCCCTCCCGTGTCCATTGCCACATTTGCTTCGACAACGGAGACGTGTTTAACACAAGAATTTCACCGCTCCCTCTCTACCCCGACAACACGAGCACCGCCAGGACCTCTGTGACTTTTCCCACCGCGCTTGACACCCAAAGACGCCGCCCCTAGACACGTCACCAATGAGACGCAAGCTAAAACATATCACAAACGTCAAAAATAAGAAAACTAGTAAACGTCAAAAATAAGAAAACGAGGTCATATAGATCACGCTCCCGCGTCATCCTTGTCACCTGGCGCAAAAATATTTAAAAAGGGGAATGCAACACGAGGACTTCCCAGGAAGTCACCCATCCTAGTACTACACTCGCCCAAGCACGCTTAACTTCGGAGTTGTGATGGGATCCGGTGCTTTAGTGCTGGTATGATCGCATCCGACACGCAACTATCTATTTGTTCCTTATGCTTGCCCGTCCCGTGTCCATTGCCACATTTGCCTCGACAACGGAGATGAGTTTAAACCAAGAATTTCACCGCTCCCTCTCTACCCCGACAACACGAGCACCTCCACGACCTCTGTGACTTTTTCCACCGCGCTTGACACCCAACGACGCCGCCCCTAGACACGTCAAAAATAAGAAAACTAGTAAACGTCAAAAATAAGAAAACGAGGTCATATAGATCACGCTCCCGCGTCATCCTTGTCACGTGGCGCAAAAATATTTAAAAAGGGGAATGCAACACGAGGACTTCCCAAGAAGTCACCCATCCTAGTACTACTCTCGCCCAAGCACGGTTAACTTCGGAGTTCTGATGGGATCCGATGCTTTAGTGCTGGTATGATCGCATTCGACATGGAACTATCTATTTGTTCCTTATACTTGCCCCTTCCGTGTCCATTGCCACATTTGCCTCGACAACGGAGACGAGTTTAACACAAGAATTTCACCGCTCCCTCTCTACCCCGACAACACGAGCACCCCCACGACCTCTGTGACTTTTCCCACCGCGCTTGACACCCAAGGACGCCGCCCCTAGACACGTCAACAATGAGACGCAAGTTGAAACATATCACAAACGTCAAAAATAAGAAAACTAGTAAACGTCAAAAATAAGAAAACGAGGTCATATAGATCACGCTCCCGCGTCATCCTTGTCACGTGGCGCAAAAATATTTAAAAAGGGAATGCAGCACGAGGACTTCCTAGGAGGTCACCCATCCTAGTACTACTCTTGCCCAAGCACGCTTAACTTCGAAGTTCTGATGGGATCCGGTGCTTTAGTTCCGGTATGATCGCATCCGACATGCAACTATCTATTCGTTCCTTCTGCTTGCCCCTCCCGTGTCCATTGCCACATTTGCTTCGACAACGGAGACGAGTTTAACACAAGAATTTCACCGCTCCCTCTCTACCCCGACAACACGAGCACCGCCAGGACCTCTGTGACTTTTCCCACCGCGCTTGACACCCAAAGACGCCGCCCCTAGACACGTCACCAATGAGACGCAAGCTAAAACATATCACAAACGTCAAAAATAAGAAAACTAGTAAACGTAAAAAATAAGAAAAGGAGGTCATAGAGATCACGCTCCCGCGTCATCCTTGTCACGTGGCGGAAAAATATTTCAAAAGGGGAATGCAACACGAGGACTTTCCAGGAAGTCACCCATCCTAGTACTACACTCGCCCAAGCACGCTTCACTTCGGAGTACTGATGGGATCCGGTGCATTGGTGCTGGTATGATCGCATCCGACATGCAACTATCTATTTGTTCCTTATGCTTGCCCCTCCCGTGTCCATTGCCACATTTGCCTCGACAACGGAGACGAGTTTAACACAAGAATTTCACCGCTCCCTCTCTACCCCGACAACACGAGCACCGCCAGGACCTCTGTGACTTTTCCCTCCGCGCTTGACACCCAACGACGCCGCCCCTAGACACGTCAACAATGAGACGCAAGCTAAAACATATGACAAACGTCAAAAATAAGAAAACTAGTAAAGGTCAAAAATAAGAAAACGAGGTCATATAGATCACGCTGCCGCGTCATCCTTGTCACCTGGCGCAAAAATATTTAAAAAGGGGAATGCAACACGAGGACTTCCCAGGAAGTCACCCATCCTAGTACTACACTCGCCCAAGCACGCTTAACTTCGGAGTTCTGATGGGATCCGGTGCTTTAATTCTGGTATGATCGCATCCGACATGCAACTATCTATTTGTTCCTTATGCTTGCCCCTCCCGTGTCCATTGCCACATTTGCCTCGACAACGGAGACGAGTTTAACACAAGAATTTCACCGCTCCCTCTCTACCCCGACAACACGAGCACCGCCACGACCTCTGTGACTTTTCCCACCGCGCTTGACACCCAACGACGCCGCCCCTAGACACGTCACCAATGAGACGCAAGCTAAAACATATCACAAACGTCAAAAATAAGAAAACTAGTAAACGTAAAAAATAAGAAAACGAGGTCATAGAGATCACGCTCCCGCGTCATCCTTGTCATGTGGCACAAAAATATTTAAAAAAGGGAATGCAACATGAGGACATCACGCTCCTGCGTCATCCTTGTCACGTGGCACAAAAATATTTAAAAAGGGGAATGCAACATGAGGACTTCCCAGGAAGTCACCCATCCTAGTACTACACTCGCCCAAGCACGATTAACTTCGGAGTTCTGATGGAATCCAGTGCATTGGTGCTGGTATGATCGCATCCGACAGGCAACTATCTATTTGTTCCTTATGCTTGCCCCTCCCGTGTCCATTGCCACATTTGCCTCGACAACGGAGATGAGTTTAACACAAGAATTTCACCGCTCCCTCTCTACCCCGACAACACGAGCACCGCCATGACCTCTGTGACTTTTCCCACCGCGCTTGACACCCAACGACGCCGCCCCTAGACACGTCACCAATGAGACGCAAGCTAAAACATATCACAAACGTCAAAAATAAGAAAACTAGTAAACGTCAAAAATAAGAAAACGAGGTCATATAGATCACGCTCCCGCGTCATCCTCGTCACCTGGCGCAAAAATATTTAAAAAGGGGAATGCAACACGAGGACTTCCCAGGAAGTCACCCATCCTAGTACTACGCTCGCCCAAGCACGCTTAACTTCGGAGTTCTGATGGGATCCGGTGCTTTAATGCTGGTATGATCGCATCCGACATGCAACTATCTATTTGTTCCTTATGCTTGCCCGTCCCGTGTCCATTGCCACATTTGCCTCGACAACGGAGATGAGTTTAACACAAGAATTTCACCGCTCCCTCTCTACCCCGACAACACGAGCACCGCCACGACCTCTGTGACTTTTCCCACCGCGCTTGACACCCAACGACGCCGCCCCTAGACACGTCAACAATGAGACGCAAGCTAAAACATATCACAAACGTCAAAAATAAGAAAACTAGTAAACGTCAAAAATAAGAAAACGAGGTCATATAGATCACGCTCCCGCGTCATCCTTGTCACGTGGCGCAAAAATATTTAAAAAGGGGAATGCAACACGAGGACTTCCCAGGAAGTCACCCATCCTAGTACTACGCTCGCCCAAGCACGCTTAACTTCGGAGTTCTGATGGGATCCGGTGCTTTAATGCTGGTATGATCGCATCCGACATGCAACTATCTATTTGTTCCTTATGCTTGCCCGTCCCGTGTCCATTGCCACATTTGCCTCGACAACGGAGATGAGTTTAACACAAGAATTTCACCGCTCCCTATCTACCCCGACAACACGAGCACCGCCACGACCTCTGTGACTTTTCCCACCGCGCTTGACACCCAACGACGCCGCCCCTAGACACGTCAACAATGAGACGCAAGCTAAAACATATCACAAACGTCAACAATAAGAAAACTAGTAAACGTCAAAAATAAGAAAACGAGGTCATATAGATCACGCTCCCGCGTCATCCTTGTCACGTGGCGCAAAAATATTTAAAAAGGGGAATGCAACACGAGGACTTCCCAGGAAGTCACCCATCCTAGTACTACTCTCGCCCAAGTAAGAATAACTTCGGAGTTCTGATGGGATCCGACGCTTTAGTGCTGGTATGATCGCATTCGACATGGAACTATCTATTTGTTCCTTATACTTGCCCCTCCCGTGTCCATTGCCACATTTGCCTCGACAACGGAGACGAGTTTAACACAAGAATTTCACCGCTCCCTCTCTACCCCGACAACACGAGCACCGCCACGACCTCTGTGACTTTTCCCACCGCGCTTGACACCCAACGACGTCGCCCCTAGACACGTCAACAATGAGACGCAAGCTAAAACATATCACAAACGTCAAAAATAAGAAAACTAGTAAACGTCAAAAATAAGAAAACGAGGTCATATAGATCACGCTCCCGCGTCATCCTTGTCACGTGGCGCAAAAATATTTAAAAAGGGAATGCAACACGAGAACTTCCCAGGAAGTCACCCATCCTAGTACTACTCTTGCCCAAGCACGCTTAACTTCGTAGTTCTGATGGGATCCGGTGCTTTAGTTCCGGTATGATCGCATCCGACATGCAACTATCTATTTGTTCCTTATGGTTGCCCCTCCCGTGTCTATTGCCACATTTGCCTCGACAACGGAGACGAGTTTATCACAAGAATTTAACCGCTCCCTCTCTACCCCGACAACACGAGCACCGCCAGGACCTCTGTGACTTTTCCCACCGCGCTTGACACCCAACGACGCCGCCCCTAGACACGTCACCAATGAGACGCAAGCTAAAACATATCACAAACGTCAAATATAAGAAAACTAGTAAACGTAAAAAATAAGAAAACGAGGTCATAGAGATCACGCTCCCGCGTCATCCTTGTCAGGTGGCGCAAAAATATTTAAAAAGGGGAATGCAACACGAGGACATCACGCTCCCGCGTCATCCTTGTCACGTGGCACAAAAATATTTAAAAAGGGGAATGCAACATGAGGACTTCCCAGGAAGTCACCCATCCTAGTACTACACTCGCCCAAGCACGATTAACTTCGGAGTTCTGATGGAATCCGGTGCATTGGTGCTGGTATGATCGCATCCGACAGGCAACTATCTATTTGTTCCTTATGCTTCCCCTCCCGTGTCCATTGCCACATTTGCCTCGACAACGGAGATGAGTTTAACACAAGAATTTCACCGCTCCCTCTCTACCCCGACAACACGAGCACCGCCATGACCTCCGTGACTTTTCCCACCGCGCTTGACACCCAACGACGCCGCCCCTAGACACGTCACCAATGAGACGCAAGCTAAAACATATCACAAACGTCAAAAATAAGAAAACTAGTAAACGTCAAAAATAAGAAAACGAGGTCATATAGATCACGCTCCCGAGTCATCCTTGTCACCTGGCGCAAAAATATTTAAAAAGGGGAATGCAACTCGAGGACTTCCCAGTAAGTCACCCATCCTAGTACTACGCTCGCCCAAGCACGCTTAACTTCGGAGTTCTGATGGGATCCGGTGCTTTAATGCTGGTATGATCGCATCCGACATGCAACTATCTATTCGTTCCTTATGCTTGCCCGTCCCGTGTCCATTGCCACATTTGCCTCGACAACGGAGATGAGTTTAACACAAGAATTTCACCGCTCCCTCTCTACCCCGACAACACGAGCACCGCCACGACCTCTGTGACTTTTCCCACCGCGCTTGACACCCAACGACGCCGCCCCTAGACACGTCAACAATGAGACGCAAGCTAAAACATATCACAAACGTCAAAAAAAAGAAAACTAGTAAACGTCAAAAATAAGAAAACGAGGTCATATAGATCACGCTCCCGCGTCATCCTTGTCACGTGGCGCAAAAATATTTAAAAAGGGGAATGCAACACGGGGACTTCCCAGGAAGTCACCCATCCTAGTACTACGCTCGCCCAAGCACGCTTAACTTCGGAGTTCTGATGGGATCCGGTGCTTTAATGCTGGTATGATCGCATCCGACATGCAACTATCTATTTGTTCCTTATGCTTGCCCGTCCCGTGTCCATTGCCACATTTGCCTCGACAACGGAGATGAGTTTAACACAAGAATTTCACCGCTCCCTCTCTACCCCGACAACACGAGCACCGCCATGACCTCCGTGACTTTTCCCACCACGCTTGACACCCAACGACGCCGCCCCTAGACACGTCACCAATGAGACGCAAGCTAAAACATATCACAAACGTCAAAAATAAGAAAACTAGTAAACGTCAAAAATAAGAAAACGAGGTCATATAGATCACGCTCCCGCGTCATCCTTGTCACCTGGCGCAAAAATATTTAAAAAGGGGAATGCAACTCGAGGACTTCCCAGTAAGTCACCCATCCTAGTACTACGCTCGCCCAAGCACGCTTAACTTCGGAGTTCTGATGGGATCCGGTGCTTTAATGCTGGTATGATCGCATCCGACATGCAACTATCTATTCGTTCCTTATGCTTGCCCGTCCCGTGTCCATTGCCACATTTGCCTCGACAACGGAGATGAGTTTAACACAAGAATTTCACCGCTCCCTCTCTACCCCGACAACACGAGCACCGCCACGACCTCTGTGACTTTTCCCACCGCGCTTGACACCCAACGACGCCGCCCCTAGACACGTCAACAATGAGACGCAAGCTAAAACATATCACAAACGTCAAAAAAAAGAAAACTAGTAAACGTCAAAAATAAGAAAACGAGGTCATATAGATCACGCTCCCGCGTCATCCTTGTCACGTGGCGCAAAAATATTTAAAAAGGGGAATGCAACACGGGGACTTCCCAGGAAGTCACCCATCCTAGTACTACGCTCGCCCAAGCACGCTTAACTTCGGAGTTCTGATGGGATCCGGTGCTTTAATGCTGGTATGATCGCATCCGACATGCAACTATCTATTTGTTCCTTATGCTTGCCCGTCCCGTGTCCATTGCCACATTTGCCTCGACAACGGAGATGAGTTTAACACAAGAATTTCACCTCTCCCTATCTACCCCGACAACACGAGCACCGCCACGACCTCTGTGACTTTTCCCACCGCGCTTTACACCCAACGACGCCGCCCCTAGACACGTCAACAATGAGACGCAAGCTAAAACATGTCACAAACGTCAACAATAAGAAAACTAGTAAACGTCAAAAATAAGAAAACGAGTTCATATAGATCACGCTCCCGCGTCATCCTTGTCACGTGGCGCAAAAATATTTAAAAAGGGGAATGCAACACGAGGACTTCCCAGGAAGTCACCCATCCTAGTACTACTCTCGCCCAAGCACGATTAACTTCAGAGTTCTGATGGGATCCGATGCTTTAGTGCTGGTATGATCGCATTCGACATGGAACTATCTATTTGTTCCTTATACTTGCCCCTCCCGTGTCCATTGCCACATTTGCCTCGACAACGGAGACGAGTTTAACACAAGAATTTCACTGCTCCCTCTCTACCCCGACAACACGAGCACCGCCACGACCTCTGTGACTTTTCCCACCGCGCTTGACACCCAACGACGCCGCCCCTAGACACGTCAACAATGAGACGCAAGCTAAAACATATCACAAACGTCAAAAATAAGAAAACTAGTAAACGTCAAAAATAAGAAAACGAGGTCATATAGATCACGCTCCCGCGTCATCCTTGTCACGTGGCGCAAAAATATTTAAAAAGGGAATGCAACACGAGAACTTCCCAGGAAGTCACCCATCCTAGTACTACTCTTGCCCAAGCACGCTTAAGTTCGTAGTTCTGATGGGATCCGGTGCTTTAGTTCCGGTATGATCGCATCCGACATGCAACTATCTATTTGTTCCTTATGGTTGCCCCTCCCGTGTCCATTGCCACATTTGCCTCGACAACGGAGACGAGTTTATCACAAGAATTTCACCGCTCCCTCTCTACCCCGACAATACGAGCACCGCCAGGACCTCTGTGACTTTTCCCACCGCGCTTGACACCCAACGACGCCGCCCCTAGACACGTCACCAATGAGACGCAAGCTAAAACATATCACAAACGTCAAATATAAGAAAACTAGTAAACATAAAAAATAAGAAAACAAGGTCATAGAGATCACGCTCCCGCGTCATCCTTGTTAGGTGGCGCAAAAATATTTAAAAAGGGGAATGCAACACGAGGACTTCCCAGGAAGTCACCCATCCTAGTACTACACTCGCCCAAGCACGCTTCACTTCGGAGTACTGATGGGATCCGGTGCATTGGTGCTGGTATGATCGCATCCGACATGCAACTATCTATTTGTTCCTTATGCTTGCCCGTCCCGTGTCCATTGCCACATTTGCCTCGACAACGGAGATGAGTTTAACACAAGAATTTCACCGCTCCCTATCTACCCCGACAACACGAGCACCGCCACGACCTCTGTGACTTTTCCCACCGCGCTTGACACCCAACGACGCCGCCACTAGACACGTCAACAATGAGACGCAAGCTAAAACATATCACAAACGTCAAAAATAAGAAAACTAGTAAACGTCAAAAATAAGAAAACGAGGTCATATAGATCACGCTCCCGCGTCATCCTTGTCACGTGGCGCAAAAATATTTAAAAAGGGAATGCAACACGAGAACTTCCCAGGAAGTCACCCATCCTAGTACTACTCTTGCCCAAGCACGCTTTAGTTCGTAGTTCTGATGGGATCCGGTGCTTTAGTTCCGGTATGATCGCATCCGACATGCAACTATCTATTTGTTCCTTATGGTTGCCCCTCCCGTGTCCATTGCCACATTTGCCTCGACAACGGAGACGAGTTTATCACAAGAATTTCACCGCTCCCTCTCTACCCCGACAACACGAGCACCGCCACGACCTCTGTGACTTTTCCCACCGCGCTTGACACCCAACGACGCCGCCCCTAGACACGTCAACAATGAGACGCAAGCTGAAACATATCACAAACGTCAAATATAAGAAAACTAGTAAACGTAAAAAATAAGAAAACGAGGTCATAGAGATCACGCTCCCGCGTCATCCTTGTCAGGTGGCGCAAAAATATTTAAAAAGGGGAATGCAACACGAGGACTTCCCAGGAAGTCACCCATCCTAGTACTACACTCGCCCAAGCACGCTTCACTTCGGAGTACTGATGGGATCCGGTGCATTGGTGCTGGTATGATCGCATCCGACATGCAACTATCTATTTGTTCCTTATGCTTGCCCCTCCCGTGTCCATTGCCACATTTGCCTCGACAACGGAGACGAGTTTAACACAAGAATTTCACCGCTCCCTCTGTACCCCGACAACACGAGCACCGCGAGGACCTCTGTGACTTTTCCCACCGCGCTTGACACCCAACGACGCCGCCCCTAGACACGTCACCAATGAGACGCAAGCTAAAACATGTCACAAACGTCAAAAATAAGAAAACTAGTAAACGTCAAAAATAAGAAAACGAGGTCATATAGATCACGCTCCCGTGTCATCCTTGTTACGTGGCGCAAAAATATTTAAAAAGGGGAATGCAACACGAGGACTTCCCAGGAAGTCACCCATCCTAGTACTACACTCGCCCAAGCACGCTTAACTTCGGAGTTCTGATGGGATCCGGTGCTTTAGTGCTGGTATGATCGCATCCGACATGCAACTATCTATTTGTTCGTTATGCTTGCCCGTCCCGTGTCCATTGCCACATTTGCCTCGACAACGTAGATAAGTTTAACACAAGAATTTCACCGCTCCCTCTCTACCCCGACAACACGAGCACCGCCACTACCTCTGTGACTTTTCCCACCGCGCTTGACACCCAACGACGCCGCCCCTAGACACGTCAACAATGAGACGCAAGCTAAAACATATCACAAACGTCAAAAATAAGAAAACTAGTAAACGTCAAAAATAAGAAAACGAGGTCATATAGATCACGCTCCCGCGTCATCCTTGTCACGTGGCGCAAAAATATTTAAAAAGGGGAATGCAACACGAGGACTTCCCAGGAAGTCACCCATCCTAGTAATACGCTCGCCCAAGCACGATTAACTTCGGAGTTCTGATGGGATCCAATGCTTTAGTGCTGGTATGATCGTATTCGACATGGAACTATCTATTTGTTCCTTATACTTGCCCCTCCCGTGTCCATTGCCACATTTGCCTCGACAACGGAGACGAGTTTAACACAAGAATTTCACCGCTCCCTCTCTACCCCGACAATACGAGCACCGCCACGACCTCTGTGACTTTTCCCACCGCGCTTGACACCCAACGACGCCACCCCTAGACACGTCAACAATGAGACGGAAGCTAAAACATATCACAAACGTCAAAAATAAGAAAACTAGTAAACGTCAAAAATAAGAAAACGAGGTCATATAGATCACGCTCCCGCGTCATCCTTGTCACGTGGCGCAAAAATATTTAAAAAGGGAATGCAACAAGAGAACTTCCCAGGAGGTCACCCATCCTAGTACTACTCTTTCCCAAGCACGCTTAACTTCGTAGTTCTGATGGGATCCGGTGCTTTAGTTCCGGTATGATCGCATCCGACATGCAACTATCTATCTGTTCCTTATGGTTGCCCCTCCCGTGTCCATTGCCACATTTGCCTCGACAACGGAGACGAGTTTATCACAAGAATTTCACCGCTCCCTCTCTACCCCGACAACACGAGCACCGCCAGGACCTCTGTGACTTTTCCCACCGCGCTTGACACCCAACGACGCCGCCCCTAGACACGTCACCAATGAGACGCAAGCTAAAACATATCACAAACGTCAAATATAAGAAAACTAGTAAACGTAAAAATTAAGAAAACGAGGTCACAGAGATCACGCTCCCGCGTCATCCTTGTCACGTGGCGCAAAAATATTTAAAAAGGGGAATGCAACACGAGGACTTCCCAGGAAGTCACCCATCCTAGTACTACACTCGCCCAAGCACGCTTCACTTCGGAGTACTGATGGGATCCGGTGCATTGGTGCTGGTATGATCGCATCCGACATGCAACTATCTATTTGTTCCTTATGCTTGCCCCTCCCGTGTCCATTGCCACATTTGCCTCGACAACGGAGACGAGTTTAACACAAGAATTTCACCGCTCCCTCTCCACCCCGACAACACGAGCGCCGCCACGACCTCTGTGACTTTTCCCACCGCGCTTGACACCCAACGACGCCGCCCCTAGACACGTCAACAATGAGACGCAAGCTTAAACATATCACAAACGTCAAAAATAAGAAAACTAGTAAACGTCAAAAATAAGAAAACGAGGTCATATAGATCACGCTCCCGCGTCATCCTTGTCACATGGCGCAAAAATATTTAAAAAGGGGAATGCAACACGAGTACTTCCCAGGAAGTCACCCATCCTAGTACTACTCTCGCCCAAGCACGTTTAACTTCGGAGTTCTAATGGGATCCGGTGCTTTAGTGCTGGTATGATCACATGCGACATGCAACTATCTATTTGTTCCTTATACTTGCCGCTCCCGTGTCCATTGCCACATTTGCCTCGACAACGGAGACGAGTTTAACACAAGAATTTCACCGCACCCTCTCTACCCCGACAACACGAGCACCGCCACGACCTCTGTGACTTTTCCCACCGCGCTTGACACCTAACGACGCCGCCCCTAGACACGTCAACAATGAGACGCAGGCTAAAACATATCACAAACGTCAAAAATAAGAAAACTAGTAAACGTCAAAAATAAGAAAACGAGGTCATATAGATCACGCTCCCGCGTCATCCTTGTCACGTGGCGCAAAGATATTTAAAAAGGGGAATGCAACACGAGGACTTCCCAGGAAGTCACCCATCCTAGTACTACTCTTGCCCAAGCACGCTTCACTTCGGAGTTCTGATGGGATCCGGTGCATTGGTGCTGGTATGATCGCATCCGACATGCAACTATCTATTTGTTCCTTAAGGTTGCCCCTCCCGTGTCCATTGCCACATTTGCCTCGACAACGGAGACGAGTTTAACACAAGAATTTCACCGCACCCTCTCTACCCCGACAACACGAGCACCGCCACGACCTCTGTGACTTTTCCCATCTTGCTTGACACCCAACGACGCCGCCCCTAGACACGTCAACAATGAGACGCAAGCTAAAACATATCACAAACGTCAAAAATAAGAAAACTAGTAAACGTCAAAAATAAGAAAACGAGGTCATATAGATCACGCTCCCGCGTCATCCTTGTCACGTGGCGCAAAGATATTTAAAAAGGGGAAAGCAACACGAGGACTTCCCAGGAAGTCACCCATCCTAGTACTACTCTCGCCCAAGCATGCTTCACTTCGGAGTTCTGATGGGATCCGGTGCTTTAGTGCTGGTATGATCGCATCCCACATGCAACTATCTATTATTTCCTTATGCTTGCCCGTCCCGTGTCCATTGCCACATTTGCCTCGACAACGGAGACGAGTTTAACACAAGAATTTCACCGCACCCTCTCTACCCCGACAACACGAGCACCGCCACGACCTCTGTGACTTTTCCCACCTTGCTTGACACCCAACGACGCCGCCCCTAGACACGTCAACAATTAGACGCAAGCTAAAACATATCACAAACGTCAAAAATAAGAAAACTAATAAACGTCAAAAATAAGAAAACGAGGTCATATAGATCACGCTCCCGCATCATCCTTGTCACGTGGCGCAAAAATATTTAAAAAGGGGAATGCAACACGAGGACTTCCCAGGAAGTCACCCATCCTAGTACTACTCTCGCCCAAGCACGCTTAACTTCGGAGTTCTGATGGGATCCGGTGCTTTAGTGCTGGTATGATCGCATCCGACATGCAACTATCTATTTTTTCCTTATGCTTGCCCGTCCCGTGTCCATTGCCACATTTGCCTCGACAACGGAGACGAGTTTAACACAAGAATTTCACCGCACCCTCTCTACCCCGACAACACGAGCACCGCCACGACCTCTGTGACTTTTCCCACCGCGCTTGACACACAACGACGCCGCCCCTAGACACGTCAACAATGAGACGCAAGGTAAAACATATCACAATCGTCAAAAATAAGAAAACTAGTAAACGTCAAAAATAAGAAAACGAGGTCATATAGATCACGCTCCCGCGTCATCCTTGTCACGTGGCGCAAAAATATTTAAAAAGGGGAATGCAACACGAGGACTTCCCAGGAAGACACCCATCCTAGTACTACTCTCGCCCAAGCACGTTTAACTTCGGAGTTCTAATGGGATCCAGTGCTTTAGTGCTGGTATGATCGCATCCCACATGCAACTATCTATTTTTTCCTTATGCTTGCCCGTCCCGTGTCCATTGCCACATTTGCCTCGACAACGGAGACGAGTTTAACACAAGAATTTCACCGCACCCTCTCTACCCCGACAACACGAGCACCGCCACGACCTCTGTGACTTTTCCCACCGCGCTTGACACCCAACGACGCCGCCCCTAGACACGTCAACAATTAGACGCAAGCTAAAACATATCACAAACGTCAAAAATAAGAAAACTAGTAAACGTCAAAAATAAGAAAACGAGGTCATATAGATCACGCTCCCGCATCATCCTTGTCACGTGGCGCAAAAATATTTAAAAAGGGGAATGCAACACGAGGACTTCCCAGGAAGTCACCCATCCTAGTACTACTCTCGTCACCCATCCTAGTACTACTCTCGCCCAAGCACGCTTAACTTCGGAGTTCTGATGGGATCCGGTGCTTTAGTGGTGGTATGATCGCATCCGACATGCAACTATCTATTTTTTTCCTTATGCTTGCCCGTCCCGTGTCCATTGCCACATTTGCCTCGACAACGGAGACGAGTTTAACACAAGAATTTCACCGCACCCTCTCTACCCCGACAACACGAGCACCGCCACGACCTCTGTGACTTTTCCCACCGCGCTTGACACCCAACGACGCCGCCCCTAGACACGTCAACAATGAGACGCAAGGTAAAACATATCACAATCGTCAAAAATAAGAAAACTAGTAAACGTCAAAAATAAGAAAACGAGGTCATATAGATCACGCTCCCGCGTCATCCTTGTCATGTGGCGCAAAAATATTTAAAAAGGGGAATGCAACACGAGGACTTCCCAGGAAGACACCCATCCTAGTACTACTCTCGCCCAAGCACGTTTAACTTCGGAGTTCTAATGGGATCCAGTGCTTTAGTGCTGGTATGATCGCATTCAACATGCAACTATCTATTTTTTCCTTATGCTTGCCCGTCCCGTGTCCATTGCCACATTTGCCTCGACAACGGATACGAGTTTAACACAAGAATTTCACCGCACCCTCTCTACCCCGACAACACGAGCACCGCCACGACCTCTGTGACTTTTCCCACCGCGCTTGACACCCAACGACGCCGCCCCTAGACACGTCAACAATGAGACGCAAGCTAAAACATATCACAAACGTCAAAAATAAGAAAACTAGTAAACGTCAAAAATAAGAAATCGAGGTCATATAGATCACGCTCCCGCGTCATCCTGACTTCCTAGGAGGTAACCCATCCTAGTACTACTCTCGCCCAAGCACGTTTAACTTCAAAGTTCTGATGGGATCCGGTGCTTTAGTTCTGATATGATCGCATGCGACATGCAACTATCTATTTGTTCCTTATACTTGCCGCTCCCGTGTCCATTGCCACATTTGCCTCGACAACGGAAACGAGTTTAACACAAGAATTTCACCGCACCCTCTCTACCCCGATAACACGAGCACCGCCACGACCTCTGTGACTTTTCCCACCGCGCTTGACACCCAACGACGCCGCCCCTAGACACGTCAACAATGAGACGCAGGCTAAAACATATCACAAACGTCAAAAATAAGAAAACTAGTAAACGTCAAAAATAAGAAAACGAGGTCATATAGATCACGCTCCCGCGTCATCCTTGTCACGTGGCGCAAAGATATTTAAAAAGGGGAATGCAACACGAGGACTTCCCAGGAAGTCACCCATCCTAGTACTACTCTTGCCCAAGCACGCTTCACTTCGGAGTTCTGATGGGATCCGGTGCATTGGTGCTGGTATGATCGCATCCGACATGCAACTATCTATTTGTTCCTTATGGTTGCCCCTCCCGTGTCCATTGCCACATTTGCCTCGACAACGGAGACGAGTTTAACACAAGAATTTCACCGCACCCTCTCTACCCCGACAACACGAGCACCGCCACGACCTCTGTGACTTTTCCCACCTTGCTTGACACCCAACGACGCCGCCCCTAGACACGTCAACAATGAGACGCAAGCTAAAACATATCACAAACGTCAAAAATAAGAAAACTAGTAAACGTCAAAAATAAGAAAACGAGGTCATATAGATCACGCTCCCGCGTCATCCTTGTCACGTGGCGCAAAGATATTTAAAAAGGGGAAAGCAACACGAGGACTTCCCAGGAAGTCACCCATCCTAGTACTACTCTCGCCCAAGCACGCTTCACTTCGGAGTTCTGATGGGATCCGGTGCTTTAGTGCTGGTATGATCGCATCCGACATGCAACTATCTATTTTTTCCTTATGCTTGCCCGTCCCGTGTCCATTGCCACATTTGCCTCGACAACGGAGACGAGTTTAACACAAGAATTTCACCGCACCCTCTCTACCCCGACAACACGAGCACCGCCACGACCTCTGTGACTTTTCCCACCTTGCTTGACACCCAACGACGCCGCCCCTAGACACGTCAACAATTAGACGCAAGCTAAAACATATCACAAACGTCAAAAATAAGAAAACTAGTAAACGTCAAAAATAAGAAAACGAGGTCATATAGATCACGCTCCCGCATCATCCTTGTCACGTGGCGCAAAAATATTTAAAAAGGGGAATGCAACACGAGGACTTCCCAGGAAGTCACCCATCCTAGTAGTACTCTCGCCCAAGCACGCTTAACTTCGGAGTTCTGATGGGATCCGGTGCTTTAGTGCTGGTATGATCGCATCCGACATGCAACTATCTATTTTTTCCTTATGCTTGCCCGTCCCGTGTCCATTGCCACATTTGCCTCGACAACGGAGACGAGTTTAACACAAGAATTTCACCGCACCCTCTCTACCCCGACAACACGAGCACCGCCACGACCTCTGTGACTTTTCCCACCGCGCTTGACACCCAACGACGCCGCCCCTAGACACGTCAACAATGAGACGCAAGGTAAAACATATCACAATCGTCAAAAATAAGAAAACTAGTAAACGTCAAAAATAAGAAAACGAGGTCATATAGATCACGCTCCCGCGTCATCCTTGTCACGTGGCGCAAAAATATTTAAAAAGGGGAATGCAACACGAGGACTTCCCAGGAAGACACCCATCCTAGTACTACTCTCGCCCAAGCACGTTTAACTTCGGAGTTCTAATGGGATCCAGTGCTTTAGTGCTGGTATGATCGCATTCAACATGCAACTATCTATTTTTTCCTTATGCTTGCCCGTCCCGTGTCCATTGCCACATTTGCCTCGACAACGGAGACGAGTTTAACACAAGAATTTCACCGCACCCTCTCTACCCCGACAACACGAGCACCGCCACGACCTCTGTGACTTTTCCCACCGCGCTTGACACCCAACGACGCCGCCCCTAGACACGTCAACAATGAGACGCAAGCTAAAACATATCACAAACGTCAAAAATAAGAAAACTAGTAAACGTCAAAAATAAGAAAACGAGGTCATATAGATCACGCTCCCGCGTCATCCTGACTTCCTAGGAGGTAACCCATCCTAGTACTACTCTTGACCAAGCACGCTTAACTTCAAAGTTCTGATGGGATCCGGTGCTTTAGTTCTGATATGATCGCATCCGACATGCTACTATCTATTTGTTCCTTATACTTGCCCCTCCCGTGTCCATTGCCACATTTTCCTCGACAACGGAGACGAGTTTAACACAAGAATTTCACCGCACCCTCTCTACCCCGACAACACGAGCACCGCCACGACCTCTGTGACTTTTCCCACCGCGCTTGACACCCAACGACGCCGCCCCTAGACACGTCAACAATGAGACGCAAGCTAAAACATATCACAAACGTCAAAAATAAGAAAACTAGTAAACGTCAAAAATAAGAAAACGAGGTCATATAGATCACGCTCCCGCGTCATCCTTGTCACGTGGCGCAAAAATATTTAAAAAAGGAATGCAACACAAGAACTTCCCAGGAGGTCACCCATCCTAGTACTACTCTTGCCCAGGCACGCTTAACTTTGGAGTTCTAATGTGATCCAATGCATTGGTGCTGGTATGATCGCATCCGACATGCAACTATCTATTTGTTCCTTATGCTTGCCCCTGCCGTGTCCACTGCCACATTTGCCTCGACAACGGAGACGAGTTTATCACAAGAATTTCACCGCTCCCTCTCTACCCCGACAACACGAGCACCGCCACGACCTCTGTGACTTTTCCCACCGCGCTTGACACCCAACGACGCCGCCCCTAGACACGTCAACAATGAGACGCAAGCTAAAACATATCACCAACGTCAAAAATAAGAAAACTAGTAAACGTCAAAAATAAGAAAACGAGGTCATATAGATCACGCTCCCGCGTCATCCTGACTTCCTAGGAGGTAACCCATCCTAGTACTACTCTTGCCCAAGCACGCTTAACTTCGAAGTTCTGATGGGATCCGATGCTTTAGTTCTGCTATGATCGCATCCGACATGCTACTATCTATTTGTTCCTTATACTTGCCCCTCCCGTGTCCATTGCCACATTTTCCTCGACAACGGAGACGAGTTTAACACAAGAATTTCACCGCACCCTCTCTACCCCGACAACACGAGCACCGCCACGACCTCTGTGACTTTTCCCACCGCGCTTGACACCCAACGACGCCGCCCCTAGACACGTTAACAATGAGACGCAAGCTAAAACATATCACAAACGTCAAAAATAAGAAAACTAGTAAACGTCAAAAATAAGAAAACGAGGTCATATAGATCACGCTCCCGCGTCATCCTTGTCACGTGGCGCAAAAATATTTAAAAAGAGGAATGCAACACGAGGATTCCCAAGAGGTCACCCATCCTAGTACTACTCTCGCCCAAGCACGCTCAACTTCGGAGTTCTGATGGGATCCAATGCTTTAGTGCTGGTATGATCACATCCGACATGCAACTATCTATTTTTTCCTTATGCTTGCCCCTCCTGTGTCCATTGCCACATTTGCCTCGACAACGGAGACGAGTTTAACACAAGAATTTCACCGCTCCCTCTCTACCCCGACAACACGAGCACCGCCAGGACCTCTGTGACTCTTCCCACCGCGCTTGACACCCAACGACGCCGCCCCTAGACACGTCAACAATGACACGCAAGCTAAAACATATCACAAACGTCAAAAATAAGAAAACTAGTAAACGTCAAAAATAAGAAAACGAGGTCATATAGATCACGCTCCCGCGTCATCCTTGTCACGTGGCGCAAAAATATTTAAAAGGGAAAAGCAACACGAGGACTTCCCAGGAGGTCACCCATCCTAGTACTACACTCGCCCAAGCACGCTGCACTTCGGAGTTCTAATGGGATCCGGTGCATTGGTGCTGGTACGATCGCATCCGACATGCAACTATCTATTTGTTCCTTATACTTGCCCCTCCCGTGTCCATTGCCACATTTGCCTCGACAACGGAGACGAGTTAAAGACAAGAATTTCACCGCTCCCTCTCTACCCCGACAACACGAGCACCGCCACGACCTCTGTGACTTTTCCCACTGCGCTTGACACCCAACGACGCCGCCCCTAGACACGTCAACAATGAGACGCAACCTAAAACATATCACAAACGTCAAAAATAAGAAAACTAGTAAACGTCAAAAATAAGAAAACGAGGTCATATAGATCACGCTTCCACGTCATCCTTGTCACGTGGCGCAAAAATATTTAAAAATGGGTGTTCCTTATGCTTGCCCCTCCCGTGTCCATTGCCACATTTGCCTCGACAACGGAGACGAGTTTAAGACAAGAATTTCACCGCTCCCTCTCTACCCCGACAACACGAGCACCGCCACGACCTGTGTGACTTTTCCCACCGCGCTTGACACCCAACGACGCCGCCCCTAGACACATCAACAATGAGACGCAACCTAAAACATATCACAAACGTCAAAAATAAGAAAACTAGTAAACGTCAAAAATAAGAAAACGAGGTCATATAGATCACGCTTCCGCGTCATCCTTGTCACGTGGCGCAAAAATATTTAAAAAGGGGAATGCAACACGAGGACTTCCCAGGAGGTGACACCCAACGACGCCGCCGCTAGACACATCAACAATGAGACGCAACCTAAAACATATCACAAACGTCAAAAATAAGAAAACTAGTAAACGTCAAAAATAAGAAAACGAGGTCATATAGATCACGCTGCCGCGTCATCCTTGTCACGTGGCGCAAAAATATTTAAAAAGGGGAATGCAACACGAGGACTTCCCAGGAGGTCACCCATCCTAGTACTACTCTTGCCCAAGCACGCTTACCTTTGAAGTTCTAATGGGATCCGATGCATTGGTGCTGGTATGATCGCATCTAATACGCAACTATCTATTTGTTCCTTATGCTTGCCCCTCCCGTGTCCACTGCCACATTTGCCTCGACAACGGAGACCTGTTTAACAGAAGAATTTCACCGCTTCCTCTCTACCCCGACAACACGAGCACCGCCACGACCTCTGTGAATTTTCCCACCGCGCTTGACGCCCAACGACGCCGCCCCTAGACACGTCAACAATGAGACGCAAGCTAAAACATATCACAAACGTCAAAAATAAGAAAACGAGGTCATATAGATCACGCTCCCGCATCATCCTTGTCACGTAGCGCAAAAAAGTTTAAAAAGGGAAAAGCAACAAGAGGACTTCCTAGGAGGTCACCCATCCTAGTACTACTCTCGCCCAAGCACGCTTAACTTTGGAGTTCTAATGGGATCCGATGCATTGGTGCTGGTATGATTGCATCTAACACGCAACTATCTATTTGTTCCTTATGCTTGCCCCTCCCGTGTCCATTGCCACATTTGCCTCGACAACAGAGACGTGTTTAACAGAAGAATTTCACCGCTTCCTCTCTACCCCGACAACAGGAGCACCGCCACGACCTCTGTGACTTTTCCCACCGCGCTTGACACCCAACGACGCCGCCCCTAGACACGTCAACAATGAGACGCAAGGTAAAACATATGACAAACGTCAAAAATAAGAAAACTAGTAGACGTCAAAAATAAGAAAACGAGGTCATATAGATCGCGCTCCCTCGTCATCCTTGTCACGCGGCGCAAAAATATTTAAAAGGGCTAATGCAACAAGAGGAATTCCCAATAGGTCACCCATCCTAGTACTACTCTCGCCCAAGCACACTTAACTTCGGAGTTCTAATGGGATCCGGTGCTTTAGTGCAGGTATGATCGTATCCGACATGCAATTATCTATTTTTTCCTTATGCTTGCCCCTCCTGCGTCCATTGCCACATTTGCCTCGACAACGGAGACGAGTTTAACACAAGAATTTCACCGCTCTCTCTCTACCCCGACAACACGAGCACCGCCAGGACCTCTGTGACTTTTCCCACCGCGCTTGACACCCAACGACGCTGCCCCTAGACACGTCAACAATGAGACGCAAGCTAAAACATATCACAAACATCAAAAATAAGAAAACTAGTAAACGTCAAAAATAAGAAAACGAGGTCATATAGATCACGCTCCCGCATCATCCTTGTCACGTGGCGCAAAAATATTTAAAAAGGAGAATGCAACACGAGGACCGCCACGACCTCTATGACTTTTCCCACCGCGCTTGACACCCAACGACGCCACCCCTAGACACGTCAACAATGAGACGCAAGCTAAAACATATCACAAACGTCAAAAATAAGAAAACTAGTAAACGTCAAAAATAAGAAAACGAGGTCATATAGATCACGCTCCCGCGTCATCCTTGTCACGTGGCGCAAATTTTTTTAAAAGGGGGAATGCAACACGAGGACTTCCCAGGATGTCACCCATCCTAGTACTACTCTCGCCCAAGCACACTTAACTCGCCCAAGCACACTTAACTTTGGTGTTCTGATGGGATCCGGTGGTATAGTGCTGGTATGATCGCATCCGACATGCAACTATCTATTTGTTCCTTATGCTTGCCCCACCCGTGTCCATTGCCACATTTGCCTCGACAACGGAGACGAGTTTAACACAAGAATTTCACCGCTCCCTCCCTACCCCGACAACACGAGCTCCGCCACGACCTCCGTGACTTTTCCCACCGCGCTTGACACCCAACGACACCGCCCCGAGACACGTCAACAATGAGACGCAAGCTAAAACATATCACAAACGTCAAAAATAAGAAAACTAGTAAACTTCAAAAATAAGAAAACAAGGTCATATAGATCACGCTCCCGCGTCATCCTTGTCACGTGGCGCAAAAATATTTAAAAAAGGGAATGCAACACGAGGACTTCCGAGGAGATCACCCATCCTAATACTACTCTCGCCCAAGCACACTTAACTTCAGAGTTCTAATGGGATCCGGTGCTTTAGTGCTCGTATGATCGCATCCGACACGCAACTATCTATTTGTTCCTTATGCTTGCCCCTCCCGTGTCCATTGCCACATTTGCCTCGACAACGGAGACGTGTTTAACAGAAGAATTTCACCGCTTCCTCTCTACCCCGACAACACGAGCACCGCCACGACCTCTGTGAATTTTCCCACCGCGCTTGACACCCAACGACGCCGCCCTTAGACATGTCAACAATGAGACGCAAGCTAAAACATATCACAATCGTCAAAAATAATAAAACTAGTAGACGTCAAAAATAAGAAAACGAGGTCATATAGATCGCGCTCCCTCCCTACCCCGACAACACGAGCTCCGCCACGACCTCCGTGACTTTTCCCACCGCGCTTGACACCCAACGACACCGCCCCGAGACACGTCAACAATGAGACGCAAGCTAAAACATATCACAAACGTCAAAAATAAGAAAACTAGTAAACTTCAAAAATAAGAAAACAAGGTCATATAGATCACGCTCCCGCGTCATCCTTGTCACGTGGCGCAAAAATATTTAAAAAAGGGAATGCAACACGAGGACTTCCGAGGAGATCACCCATCCTAATACTACTCTCGCCCAAGCACACTTAACTTCAGAGTTCTAATGGGATCCGGTGCTTTAGTGCTCGTATGATCGCATCCGACACGCAACTATCTATTTGTTCCTTATGCTTGCCCCTCCCGTGTCCATTGCCACATTTGCCTCGACAACGGAGACGTGTTTAACAGAAGAATTTCACCGCTTCCTCTCTACCCCGACAACACGAGCACCGCCACGACCTCTGTGAATTTTCCCACCGCGCTTGACACCCAACGACGCCGCCCTTAGACATGTCAACAATGAGACGCAAGCTAAAACATATCACAATCGTCAAAAATAATAAAACTAGTAGACGTCAAAAATAAGAAAACGAGGTCATATAGATCGCGCTCCCGCGTCATCCTTGTCACGCGGCGCTAAAATATTTAAAAGGGTTAATGCAACACGAGGAATTCCCAGGAGGTCACCCATCCTAGTACTACTCTCGCCCAAGCACGCTTAACTTCAGAGTTCTAATGAGATCCGGTGCTTTAGTGCTGGTATGATCGCATCCGACATGCAATTATCTATTTTTTCCTTATGCTTGCCCCTCCCGTGTCCATTGCCACATTTGCCTCGACAACGGAGACGAGTTTAACACAAGAATTTCACCGCTCCCTCTCTACCCCGACAACACGAGCACGCCAGGACCTCTGTGACTTTTCCCACCGCGCTTGACACCCAACGACGCCGCCCCTAGACACGTCAACAATGAGACACAAGCTAAAACATATCACAAACGTCATAAATAAGAAAACTAGTAAACGTCAAAAATAAGAAAACGAGGTCATATAGATGACTCTCCCGCAGCATCCTTGTCACGTGGCGCAAAAATATTTAAAAGGGAAAAGTAACACAAGGACTTCCCAGGAGGTCACCCATCCTAGTACTACGCTCTCCCAAGCACGCTTAACTTCGGAGTTCTAATGGGATCTGGTGCATTGGTGCTGGTATGACCGCATCCGACATGGAACTATCTATTTGGTCCTTATGCTTGCCCCTCCCGTGTCCATTGCCACATTTGCCTCGACAAGGGAGACGAGTTTAACACAAGAATTTCACCGCTCCCTCTCTACCCCGACAACACGAGCACCGCCATGACCTCTGTGACTTTTCCCATCGCGCTTGACACCCAACGACGCCGCCCCTAGACACGTCAACAATGAGACGCAACCTAAAACATATCACAAACGTCAAAAATAAGAAAACTAGTAAACGTCAAAAATAAGAAAACGAGGTCATATAGATCACGCTCCCGCGTCATCCTTGTCACCTGGCGCAAAAATATTTAAAAAGGGGAATGCAACACGAGGACTTCCCAGGAGGTCACCCATCCTAGTACTACTCTCGCCCAAGCAAGCTTAACTTCGGAGTTTTGATGGGATCCGGTGCTTTAGTGCTGGTATGATCGCATCCGACATGCAACTATCTATTTGTTCCTTATGCTGGCCCCTCCCGTGTCCATTGCCACATTTGCCTCGACAACGGAGACGAGTTTAACACAAGAATTTCACCGCTCCCTCTCTACCCCGACAACACGAGCATCGCTAGGACCTCTGTGACTTTTCCCACCGCGCTTGACACCCAATGACGCCGCCCCTAGATACGTCAACAATGAGACGCAAGCTAAAACATATCACAAACGTCAAAAATAGAGAACTAGTAAACGTCCAAAATAAGAAAACGAGGTCATACAGATCACGCTCCCGCGTCATCCGTGTCACGAGGCGCAAAAATATTTAAAAGGGAAAAGTAACACGAGGACTTCCCAGGAGGTCACGCATCCTAGTACTATGGTCGCCCAAGCACGCTTAACTTCGGAGTTCTAATGGGATCCGGTGCTTTGGTGGTCGTATGATGGCATCCGACATGCAACTATCTATTTGTTCCTTATGCTTGCCCCTCCCGTGTCCATTGCCACATTTGCCTCGACAACGGAGACGAGTTTAACACAAGCATTTCACCGCTCCCTCTCTACCCCGACAACACGAGCACTGCCACGACCTCTGTGACTTTTCCCACCGCGCTTGACACCCAACGACGCCGCCCCTAGACACGTCAACAATGAGACGCAAGGTAAAACATATGACAAACGTCAAAAATAAGAAAACTAGTAGACGTCAAAAATAAGAAAACGAGGTCATATAGATCGCGCTCCCTCGTCATCCTTGTCACGCGGCGCAAAAATATTTAAAAGGGCTAATGCAACAAGAGGAATTCCCAATAGGTCACCCATCCTAGTACTACTCTCGCCCAAGCACACTTAACTTCGGAGTTCTAATGGGATCCGGTGCTTTAGTGCAGGTATGATCGTATCCGACATGCAATTATCTATTTTTTCCTTATGCTTGCCCCTCCTGCGTCCATTGCCACATTTGCCTCGACAACGGAGACGAGTTTAACACAAGAATTTCACCGCTCTCTCTCTACCCCGACAACACGAGCACCGCCAGGACCTCTGTGACTTTTCCCACCGCGCTTGACACCCAACGACGCTGCCCCTAGACACGTCAACAATGAGACGCAAGCTAAAACATATCACAAACATCAAAAATAAGAAAACTAGTAAACGTCAAAAATAAGAAAACGAGGTCATATAGATCACGCTCCCGCATCATCCTTGTCACGTGGCGCAAAAATATTTAAAAAGGAGAATGCAACACGAGGACCGCCACGACCTCTATGACTTTTCCCACCGCGCTTGACACCCAACGACGCCACCCCTAGACACGTCAACAATGAGACGCAAGCTAAAACATATCACAAACGTCAAAAATAAGAAAACTAGTAAACGTCAAAAATAAGAAAACGAGGTCATATAGATCACGCTCCCGCGTCATCCTTGTCACGTGGCGCAAATTTTTTTAAAAGGGGGAATGCAACACGAGGACTTCCCAGGATGTCACCCATCCTAGTACTACTCTCGCCCAAGCACACTTAACTCGCCCAAGCACACTTAACTTTGGTGTTCTGATGGGATCCGGTGGTATAGTGCTGGTATGATCGCATCCGACATGCAACTATCTATTTGTTCCTTATGCTTGCCCCACCCGTGTCCATTGCCACATTTGCCTCGACAACGGAGACGAGTTTAACACAAGAATTTCACCGCTCCCTCCCTACCCCGACAACACGAGCTCCGCCACGACCTCCGTGACTTTTCCCACCGCGCTTGACACCCAACGACACCGCCCCGAGACACGTCAACAATGAGACGCAAGCTAAAACATATCACAAACGTCAAAAATAAGAAAACTAGTAAACTTCAAAAATAAGAAAACAAGGTCATATAGATCACGCTCCCGCGTCATCCTTGTCACGTGGCGCAAAAATATTTAAAAAAGGGAATGCAACACGAGGACTTCCGAGGAGATCACCCATCCTAATACTACTCTCGCCCAAGCACACTTAACTTCAGAGTTCTAATGGGATCCGGTGCTTTAGTGCTCGTATGATCGCATCCGACACGCAACTATCTATTTGTTCCTTATGCTTGCCCCTCCCGTGTCCATTGCCACATTTGCCTCGACAACGGAGACGTGTTTAACAGAAGAATTTCACCGCTTCCTCTCTACCCCGACAACACGAGCACCGCCACGACCTCTGTGAATTTTCCCACCGCGCTTGACACCCAACGACGCCGCCCTTAGACATGTCAACAATGAGACGCAAGCTAAAACATATCACAATCGTCAAAAATAATAAAACTAGTAGACGTCAAAAATAAGAAAACGAGGTCATATAGATCGCGCTCCCGCGTCATCCTTGTCACGCGGCGCTAAAATATTTAAAAGGGTTAATGCAACACGAGGAATTCCCAGGAGGTCACCCATCCTAGTACTACTCTCGCCCAAGCACGCTTAACTTCAGAGTTCTAATGAGATCCGGTGCTTTAGTGCTGGTATGATCGCATCCGACATGCAATTATCTATTTTTTCCTTATGCTTGCCCCTCCCGTGTCCATTGCCACATTTGCCTCGACAACGGAGACGAGTTTAACACAAGAATTTCACCGCTCCCTCTCTACCCCGACAACACGAGCACGCCAGGACCTCTGTGACTTTTCCCACCGCGCTTGACACCCAACGACGCCGCCCCTAGACACGTCAACAATGAGACACAAGCTAAAACATATCACAAACGTCATAAATAAGAAAACTAGTAAACGTCAAAAATAAGAAAACGAGGTCATATAGATGACTCTCCCGCAGCATCCTTGTCACGTGGCGCAAAAATATTTAAAAGGGAAAAGTAACACAAGGACTTCCCAGGAGGTCACCCATCCTAGTACTACGCTCTCCCAAGCACGCTTAACTTCGGAGTTCTAATGGGATCTGGTGCATTGGTGCTGGTATGACCGCATCCGACATGGAACTATCTATTTGGTCCTTATGCTTGCCCCTCCCGTGTCCATTGCCACATTTGCCTCGACAAGGGAGACGAGTTTAACACAAGAATTTCACCGCTCCCTCTCTACCCCGACAACACGAGCACCGCCATGACCTCTGTGACTTTTCCCATCGCGCTTGACACCCAACGACGCCGCCCCTAGACACGTCAACAATGAGACGCAACCTAAAACATATCACAAACGTCAAAAATAAGAAAACTAGTAAACGTCAAAAATAAGAAAACGAGGTCATATAGATCACGCTCCCGCGTCATCCTTGTCACCTGGCGCAAAAATATTTAAAAAGGGGAATGCAACACGAGGACTTCCCAGGAGGTCACCCATCCTAGTACTACTCTCGCCCAAGCAAGCTTAACTTCGGAGTTTTGATGGGATCCGGTGCTTTAGTGCTGGTATGATCGCATCCGACATGCAACTATCTATTTGTTCCTTATGCTGGCCCCTCCCGTGTCCATTGCCACATTTGCCTCGACAACGGAGACGAGTTTAACACAAGAATTTCACCGCTCCCTCTCTACCCCGACAACACGAGCATCGCTAGGACCTCTGTGACTTTTCCCACCGCGCTTGACACCCAATGACGCCGCCCCTAGATACGTCAACAATGAGACGCAAGCTAAAACATATCACAAACGTCAAAAATAGAGAACTAGTAAACGTCCAAAATAAGAAAACGAGGTCATACAGATCACGCTCCCGCGTCATCCGTGTCACGAGGCGCAAAAATATTTAAAAGGGAAAAGTAACACGAGGACTTCCCAGGAGGTCACGCATCCTAGTACTATGGTCGCCCAAGCACGCTTAACTTCGGAGTTCTAATGGGATCCGGTGCTTTGGTGGTCGTATGATGGCATCCGACATGCAACTATCTATTTGTTCCTTATGCTTGCCCCTCCCGTGTCCATTGCCACATTTGCCTCGACAACGGAGACGAGTTTAACACAAGCATTTCACCGCTCCCTCTCTACCCCGACAACACGAGCACTGCCACGACCTCTGTGACTTTTCCCACCGCGCTTGACACCCAACGACGCCGCCCCTAGACACGTCAACAATGAGACGCAACCTAAAACATATCACAAACGTGAAAAATAAGAAAACTAGTAAACGTCAAAAATAAGAAAATGAGGTCATATAGATCACGCTCCCGCGTCATCCTTGGCACGTGGCGCAAAAATATTTAAAAACGGGAATGCAACACGAGGACTTCCCAGGAGGTCACCCATCCTAGTAGTACTCTCGCCCAAGCACGCTTAACTTCGGAGTTTTTATGGGATCTGGTGCTTTAGTGCTGGTATGATCGCATCCGACTTGCAACTATCTATTTGTTCCTTATGCTGGCCCCTCCCGTGTCCATTGTCACATTTGCCTCGACAATGGAGACGAGTTTAACACAAGAATTTCACCGCTCCCTCTCTACCCCGACAACACGAGCACCGCCAGGACCTCTGTGACTTTTCCCACCGTGCTTGACACCCAACGACGCCGCCCCTAGACACATCATCAATGAGACGCAAGGTAAAACATATCACAAACGTCAAAAATAAGAAAACTAGTAAACGTCAAAAATAAGAAAACGAGGTCATATAGATCACGCTCCCGCGTCATCCTTGTCACGTGGCCCAAAAATATTTAAAAAGGGGAATGCAACACGAGGACTTCCGAGGAGATCACCCATCCTAGTACTACTCTCGCCCAAGCACGCTTAACTTCGAAGTTCTAATGGGATCCGGTGCTTTAGTGCTCGTATGATCGCATCCGACATGCAACTATCTATTTGTTCCTTTATCTTGCCCCTCCCGTGTCCATTGCCACATTTGCCTCGACAACGGAGACGAGTTTAACACAAGAATTTCACCGCTCCCTCTCTACCCCGACAACACGAGCACCGCCACGACCTCTGTGACTTTTCCCACCGCGCTTGACACCCAACGACGCCGCCCTAGACACCTCAACAATGAGACGCAAGCTAAAACATATAACAAACGTCAAAAATAAGAAAACTAGTAAACATCAAAAATAAGAAAACGAGGTCATATAGATCACGCTCCCGCGTCATCCTTGTCACGTGGCGCAAAAATATTTAAAAAGGGGAATGCAACACGAGGACTTCCTAGGAGGTCAACCATCCTAGTACTACTCTCGCCCAAGCACGCTTAACTTCGGAGTTCTGATGGGATCCGATGCTTTAGTGCTGGTATGATCGCATCCGACATCCAACTATCTATTTGTTCCTTATGCTTGCCCCTCCCGTGTCCATTGCCACATTTGCCTCGACAACGGAGACGAGTTTAAAACAAGAATTTCACCGATCCCTTTCTACCCCGACAACACGAGCACCGCCACGACCTTTGTGACTTTTCCCACCGCGCTTGACACCCAACGACGCCGCCCCTAGACACGTCAAGAATGAGACGCGAGCTAAAACATATCACAAACGTCAAAAATAAGAAAACTAGCAAACGTAAAAAATAAGAAAACGAGGTCATATAGATCACGCTCCCGCGTCATCCGTGTCACGTGTCGCAAAAATATTTAAAAAGGGGAATGCAACACGAGGACTTCCCGAGAGGTCACCCATCCTAGTACTACTCTCGCCCAAGCACGCTTTACTTCGGAGTTCTGATGGTGTCGTGGGTATAAGTCTGACAGTAGAAGTACGGGGTACGAAAGTATATGGGCAGAGCCTTAGCTATGGCGAGGATGTATGAGTTCAAGCCCCTCTACGGTGGTGGTAAAGCCCTACGTCTCAATGCTCTTGGGAGCTTTGTGTCCAGTGTATCAAGGGATTATAGCAAGTGCCAACCCCTGTACCAGTGCTGAAGGGCGGCTTATATAGAGTGCGCTGCCCTTCATAATGGTCTGGTGGACAGGGGTGGAGTAGTGGCGAGTAAACGCTGCCGTTACTGGTAACGTAAGCCTTAAATGCTAGTTATGGTGTGTGAAAACGTATGACCGTTGCCCTCCTCGGAGGTTACAATGTACAGAGTGGATTCCAGTTGGTACGTTAGATATGCTCCGAGTGGATCGTCGCCGACTGGATGATGGGGGCGTCCTTAGTTCAGTCGGAACTGTCTAAGGGCCTTGTCCCCTATGAAGGGTAGTCCTTGGGTAGGACCTACAGGGCAGACCTATGACACCATCCTCGGACTATAACCCCATCATTAGTGCCCGAATGGATCGTGGCTGGAACGATGAAGTGATGTCCGGAGTTTGGAGCCGACTGGTATTGAGGTGATCTTAGCGTTGTCTGCCTCGATCCATTTTATCTTTGCGGCTAGTGATCCGAGTGAATATGCAAGCGAAACGAACCATGAGGGACCGATTGCTTCCGCGGAATCTTTCGACATGACCGGTCATACTGACAGCGTCGGATTTTCCGGGATTCTCAAATTTTGGTTGCCGCGCGCTCAGCGGGGATGACGACATCCCCATCGAGTTGATTTCGCCTCCTCGATTACCGCGCCGCGATATTCTCCACTAATCTTGCAGCAGCCGGTTGGGAGGATAAGATCTTGGGCCCACCTGTAGGTGACTCAGTCGGAGGCCTATTAAAGCCTTCCCGGCGGACCTTCCTATTGCGCTGCTCATCTTCCTCCCATCGATCTCGCCTCCCCGCAACTCCCTGCACACCTCTAGCCACCTCCTTCCCCTCCTCGTCTGCGGATCCGTCGCCCTCGGTATGACGAAGGGGCAGACCAGCAAGCTCGAGGCGAAGAAGAAGAAGAAGGGGGTGGCCTCCACTCAGCGGTGGCAGCGGGCGTTGCCGGCGGGCTGGATCCAGGGGGACTTCCTCCCCTCCACGGTGAGGGAGACCGACGTGCTGGAGGTGGTGGAGCACGGCATGGTCTTCAATAAGTCTTGGAGGCTGCGGGAAGGCGAGATGGAGCCGGCACCGAAGGAGGGGGAGCGCATTCTGCTGCTCAGCCACGTGGCTAGAGGTTTCTCCCTACCTCCCCATCCTTTCTTCCGAGGTATCATGAATTACTTCAGGGCGCAGCTCTATCACTTTCCGCCGAATGCGATAGCTCATCTTTCTGCATTCATCATCCTCTGCGAGTGCTTCATAGGATGTCCTCCCCACTGGGGGCTCTTCAAATATGTTTTCTCCGCTAGATCTCAAACGGTTAAGAAGCTTAGTGTCGTGGGTATAAGTCTGACAGTAGATGTGTAGGGTACGAAAGGATGGGCAGAGCCTTAGCTACGGCGAGGTTTTATGAGTTCAGGCCCCTCTACGGTGGAGGTAATAGCCCTACGTCTCAGTGCTCTTGGGAGCTTCTTGTCGAGTGGAATATGGATTACAGTGAATTGCTAACCCCTGCACCAGTGGGGAAGGGTGGCTTATATAGAGTGCGCTTCCCTTCACAAAGGTTCGGTGCACAGGGGTGGAGTAGTGGCGAATAAATGCCTATGTTACAGGTAACGTACGTCATAAATGCTAATAAAGGCACATGGAAACGTATGACCGTTTCCCTCCAGGGGGGTTACGATGCACAAAGTGGAATCCAGTCGGTTAGTTTGATATACTGCGAATGCTCATCTCCGACTGGGTGATGGAGGATTCGTCACCGACTGGATGATGGGAAGTCCTTAATTCAGTCGGAACTGACTAAGGGCCTTATCCCTTATGAAGGGTAGTCCTTGGGTAGGACTTATAGGGCAGGCCTATGACCCTACCCTAGGACTATAACCCCATCATTAGTCCCCGAATTGATTGGGGTTGGAACGACGAAGCGATGCTTGGAGTACGGATCCGACTGGTACGGATGCGACTTTGGCGTTGTCTGCCCCGATCCATTTTATCTTCTTTGACCAATGATTCGAGTGGATGTGTTTGTGAAACGAACCGCCAAGGACCGAGTGCTTCCGTTGTATCTTTTGACGTGACCAGTCAACTGACAGCGGCGGATTTTCCGGGATCCTCAAATTTCGGTTGCCGCGCGCTCAACGGGGATGACGACATCGCAATCGAGTAGTACCTGACGCCTCGATTCCCGCGCCTTCATCTACTCCACTAATATCGCAGCAACCGGTCGGGGGATAAGATTTCGGGACCACTTGCTAGTGACCCAGTCAGAACCTTATTTAAACTTTCGCGGCGAGGGTTTTTCGTTACACTCGCCGGATAACTTGCACTTGCCCCGCTTCTCTCGCCATCTCCTGCGCATCCCAAGATCCTTCTCCTTCTCCCTCGCGGATCTGCAGCCTCCGCCATGACAAAGGGGCAGACTAGCAAGCTAGAGGCGCGGAAGAAGAAGGGGAAGGCGGCGGCTCCTGCTCAGCGGCGGCAGCGAGCGCTACCGGCGGGGTGGATCTAGGGGGATTTCCTCCCCTCCACGGTGACGGAGGAGAACTTGCTGGAGTTGGTGGAGCACGGAATGATTGCGCACAAGTCATGGAGGTTGCCGGCGGAGGGCGAGACCGAGCTGGCGCCCCGGGAGGGGGAGCGCGTCTTGCTGCTCAGCCACGTGCACCGAGGTTTCTCTCTGCCTCCACATCCCTTCTTCAAAGGTATAATGAACCACTTCGGGGCGCAGCTCCACCATTTTCCCCCAAATGCCATAGCTCATCTCTCCGCCTTCGTCGTGTTGTGCGAGTGTTTCATCGGCTGTCCTCCCCATTGGGGGCTTTTCAAACACATCTTCTCTGCTAGATCCCAAACTATCAAACGACTTAACCAGTCGGATGATAAAACTCACCTCCTCAAGCTCTGCGGAGGCTTAGGCTTCCAAAAGAACAGTTAAAGTAGCTATCCCGCTCTTCAGTTGAGTGAATCTATTAGGAACTGGCAGTCGACATGGGTCTACTACCAGGATGTTGCTTGCCGGAATGCCACAACTGGACTGCCTCCTTTTAGCTTAGACCGACCGGCCCCGCCTAGGCAGCTCGCGCTCACGAAGGCGGAGATGACCCAGATCCAGGCTCTGGTCGATGCGCTTGTAGAGGTCGTTCGAAGGGGAGTCACCGGCATAGATTTGCTGGAGGTTTTCCTGGGTCGGCGTATCCAGCCTCTGCAAGCTCGACACCACGCCATGTGGCACTACACAGGGCCTGAGGACTCTACTCGGACTAACGTCGAGTGCGTGACCGGGGAGATGGTGGCGTCGTGGGTCCTCAACATCACCGGCGCCTGCGAAAACCCTAGAGGAGCCCGGCGAGTGAAGGCCTTCCCCGCGGACAATCCTCCTCCGAACGAAGTGAGTATAACTTGTCGAGTGCACACAACTGTCTTAGATTGATCACTTTCTTGAATCACTGTCTGACGTCTGATGTTGTCGACTGTATCTTGTGCAGGAGTGGACTAACTGGTTTTCTCCTGTCTCGAACGGGAATCCGGCCGAGGAGGAGGAAGGCAGCCAGGAGGGCAGCGTGGAGAGCGTCGAGTACGTCTCCGACAGTGGGGAGACGGAGGAGCAGTCCGCAGAAGAAGAAGAGGCAGATGAGGAGCAGAACTCGCCACCTCCACCACCAAAGCCTCGGACTAAGCGTCGTCATGAACCTGTGGCTCCTTCGGCTCCTCCAGCATCCTCGAGTGCGACGCCAGCTCCGCGAGCTGCTCCTGTGGTACCGAGTGCCTCGCCAGCCGTTCCCGTGGCTCCGAGTGCTCGGAGCACAAAGAGGACCAGGGACTCTGCTCCTGAGCCTGCGGGTCAGCCCTCTAAGGTGGCTAAACCGGGTGGATCTAAGCCTCGGAAGGCTTTGCCGCGGATGAGGGTCACAGTTCCCGTCACCTCAACGTAAGTGCATGGTTCTTCTGTCTTCTTACAGTATTTGATTGAACTCCTGCTTATTGGTCGAATGAATTTTACTCGACAGAGTTGCCACCTCTCCGGCACGCCAGGGGGACAATCCCATGGACATGGACAATGTTGTCACATCCCAGCCAGGTGCGTCGTGGCGATTCCGAGAGTTTACATTATTGCATCACGAATTCTGTCTTTGGTCTTGCCTTTTTCCTGTGGTCTCACGCCGTTCGGTCGGGTTTCCCTCAGGGGTGATTTATGTGGGGGAGGGCGACCAGAGGAGGTCCGAGCAAGCTGCGGTGCCTGTCCTTGAGGCTGTTCCGCCGGTTACTACTCTCGCCATGGACGCGCCGCTGACTGAGACGATGTCGTCGACTGAAACGGCGCTGATCGCTGCTGAACTGACTAGAGCAGGCCTTGGGATGCCCAAGGAGCCTCCTACGATGCTAGGTCCGTCGACTGTCGAGTACAACGTCCAGCGCCTCCCGGAAGATCGGGTGGGAGCTGCCAAGGAGGCCATGGTGCAGGCAGAGCTGATGGCGGGAGAGGCCAAGAAAGCGTACAACTCCATCGCTCCATGTACAAGCGAAGCTTGGAACTGCGGGACGATATCCGAGTAAGTGGGCTAGTAAGTATTTACTTTCCTCTTGTAACCCACTAGGTGTTTGAGCAATGCACTCGGATATGGTATGATTATTTTGCATTGGGTTCACTCTTAGTGAACCCAGTGGGTGTAGTCCCCGAGACTTGTGTCGAGTGCTTGCACCGGCAGTTGTATTTATACACATATTCTTTAACTTGATCAGATCAAAAACTAATCTGTTCGAATGGCACTCCGAGTGCACCTACTGGATGAGTCCCCGAGAGTAATTTTACTCAAGTCGGGTAGTTGTAACCTCATAGGCTTGTTTGTTGTCATGTATCTCAATAGGGCGGACCTGTTTGAGCTTCATGCAAGTGGGGTCACTCTTAGTGAACCCACTGGGTGTAGTCCCCGAGACCGCTGTCGACTGCTTGCGTCGGCAGGGGTCTGAAGAACTTAGAATTTTAATTGTTGTCCTTGTTGAATTTGTCTGATCGTCTCTTGGCGGTGACTTGCAGAAAACTTGCAAGATGGGAGCAGCGTACGAGACTCTGAGGGCTGAAAAGGTGCAGTTTGCTGGGGAAATGGATGCAACAATGGTTGCGTTGGCTGGTATGAAGGATGTTCTGGCTGAACGAGAAAAGTCCTTGGAGGAGGCCCGTGAGGCAAACAAGGCATTGGCGGCTGAAGTGGAGAAAATGGGGAAACAAAGGACCGAGCTGATGGGACAGATGGAAGTGTTGAACAGGAGGTGCATAGCACAGGAAAATTACGTCAGTGACTGGGCCCGGAAGATGATAGCGCTTCTCGGTGGTAAGTTCTGTTTTTCCGAGTGCTTGTGGACTGTGCATTTCATTCTGTGCTTACTGTGTGCTCATCCTGTCTTTGCAGATTTTTGCATGGACGCTGAGGTTGAAGCGGCTGACGTTGAGCGGTCGATTCTTGCGAACGTTCCACTCGGCGAGGACGCCAATCGAGATATGCTCCGAGAGCACATTCGCCTGGGCAAAGTGGGACCTTCCATCGGTCGACTGAAAGAGGTCGTCGGCCGAATCGACAAGGAGCTTTGGCCTGAAGACGAGTCTCGTCACGAGATGGAAGGCTTGATGACTCGGCTGGAGGAGGTCCCGAACCGAGTGCAGGCATGGAAGAAATCTGCGGCTCGCTGTGGTGCGGACGTCGCTCTGTCGCTTGTCCAAGTGCACTGCAAGGAGGCTCGCGAAGAGAAGCTGAAGGCGTTGCAGGTCGCCAACACGAAAAAGCTTCGATTCGAAGACTTCATAGAGACCTTCCTTGAGAGCGCCACTCGCATCGCCGACGGGATCGACCTCGACACATTCGTGGAGCCTGCCAGTCCTAGTGCCAGTCCTGACGACGTTTAAGAAAACTTTTTGCCTCGGCATGCCGAGTGTTGGTTGTAAGAAACTTTGGCCATTGCTGTTGGCCGTCACATTCTTGGTTCGGTGTGGATAAGCTTGATCTACACCGAACCGACTATCTTTAGGCGAACTTTGAATTTGAATCGAAACTTTTGCTCTTCTTTTGCCAAAGAGTTGTTGACATGATTTTGGCTCGTGGTTTTTGTTTGGCGTTTCTTGGTGAAGCCAATGGAAAACATGCGGAGCATGTAATTTTCAGTTGTCTTGACATCTGCATGATCCTCACTGAGGGTCTGCTGAGTCCCCGAGTGGATCTGTAGGATACACTCGAAGGCAATTGAGTACTTAGGCGATTCGTGATCGCAGCTAAGTCTTCGAGTGCGATTGTAAGGTCGTACTCGGAGCGAGTTGCTACTCATGTAATTGTCATTGGTCTTTACATCTACATGAGCCTCAATGAGGGTCATGCTACTCATGTAATTGTCAGTTGTCTTGACATCTACATGAGCCTCACTGAGGGTCTGGTGAGTCCCCGAGTGTATCTGTAGGATACACTCGAAGGCCATTGAGTACTTAGGCGATTCGTGATCGCGGCTAAGTCTTCGAGTGCGACTGTGAGGTGGTGCTCGGAGCGAGTTGTTACTCATGTAATTGCCAGTGTTCTTGACATCTACATGAGCCTCAATGAGGTTCTGCTACTCATGTAATTGTTAGTGGTCTTGACATCTACATGAGCCTCAATGAGGGTCTGCTAAGCCTCCGAGTGGATCTGTGAAATACACTCGAAGGAAGCTTTCTGTTTAAGCGATTCTTGATCGCAGACAAGTCCCCGAGTGCGACGTTAAGTGCACAATCGGAGAAAGTGTGTAGTTAAGCGATTCGCGATCGCAGCTAAGTCCTCGAGTGCGACGATTAGTGCATACTTGAAGAAAATTTGTACTTAGGCGATTCTTGATCGCAGCTAAGTCCCTGAGTGCGACGTTTAGTGCACAGTCGGAGAAAGTTAATACTTAGGCGATTCTGGATTGCAGCAAAGTCTCCGAGTGCGACGTTTAGTGCACACTCGGAGAAAGTTAATACTTAGGCGATTCTGGATCGTAGCTAAGTCCTCGAGTGCGATGTTTAGTGCACACTCGGAGAAAGTTAATACTTAGGCGATTCTGGATCGCATCTAAGTCCCCGAGTGCGACGTTTAGTGCACACTCGGAGAAAGTTAATACTTAGGCGATTCTGGATCGCAGCTAAGGCCCCGAGTGCGACGTTTAGTGCACACTCGGAGAAAGTTAATACTTAGGCGATTCTTCATCGCAGCTAAGTCCCCAAGTGCGACGTTTAGTGCACACTCGGAGAAAGTTAATACTTAGGCGATTCTGGATCGCAGCTAAGTCCCCGAGTGCGACGTTTAGTGCACACTCGGAGAAAGTTAGTACTTAGGCGATTCTTGATCACAACTAAGTTTTTTTTTGAGACCAGAGTCTGCGACCGCGAATTTTTTTTGAATCTGCAAAAACTCAATCTGCTTTGTATTATTTCACCGATACTTGTTCTTTACATTGTTTCAGTCGACGGTGACGTGTAGAAGCGCTTCAGGTGATCTCCGTTCCATGCTCGGGGCTCGTCCGTTTCCCTGTCGATGTTTTAGAGTCGGTATGCTCCGTTGTTCAACACCTTGGAGATGATGAAGGGTCCTTCCCAGGCGGGAGCCAACTTGTGAGGTCTCTGCTGATCCACTCGGAGCACCAGGTCGCCTCCTTGGAATGTACGACTCCTGACGTGTCGCGCGTGAAAATGCCGCAGATCTTGTTGATAAATAGTTGAGCGAGTCAGTGCCATCTCGCGCTCCTCCTCTAGAAGATCCACTCTGTCTTGCCTTGCTTGTTCTGCTTCAGCTTCGGAGAAGAGTTCAACTCGTGGAGCGTTGTGAAGCAAGTCACTCGGAAGGACTGTCTCTGCTCCGTAAACAAGGAAGAACGGGGATCGCCCTGTAGATCTATTTGGGGTTGTGCGGAGACCCCAAAGCACCGAAGGTAGCTCGGTGACCCATGCACCAGCAACATGTCCCACCTCTCGCACGAGTCGAGGTTTCAAGCCTTGCAGAATAAGTCCATTCGCCCGCTCTGCTTGCCCGTTTGTTTGGGGATGCGCCACAGATGCAAAATCCACTCGGATACCTTGGCCTGTACAGAAACCTTTGAATCTGTCCGAGTCAAAGTTTGTTCCGTTGTCAGTGATTATGCTGTGAGGTACCCTGAATCTGGAGATGATGTCCCTGACAAACTTGATGGCCGTTAGGGCGTCGAGCTTCTTGATGGGCTTGGCTTCGATGCACTTCGTGAACTTGTCGACTGCTACCAACAGATGTGCGAATCCCCCCTGGCCTCTCCTGAATGGACCGACTGTATCTAATCCCCATACTCCAAACGGCCAAACAAGAGGGATTGTCTTCAACGCAGATGTTGGCTTGTGGGACTTGTTAGAGTAGAACTGACAGCCTTCACATCGGTCGACCATTTCTTTCGCCATTTCATTCGCCTGCAGCCAGAAGAAGCCAGCTCTGAATGCTTTGGCGACGATTGCTCTTGAAGAGGCGTGATGACCGCAGGTTCCCTAGTGAATTTCTTCCAGGATTAACTGTCCCTCCTCAGGGGAGATGCATCGTTGAAGAACGCCTAACACGCTTTCCTTGTACATCTGGCCATCGATGACAGTGAACGACTTTGACCTGCGGACGATCCGTCTGGCTTGGACTTCGTCTTCTGGTAATTCTTGCCTCAGGATGTATGCAATGATCGGCATAGTCCAATCGGGGATGACAGCAAGAATCTCCATGATCAAATCAACCACAGCAGGTACGTCGACTTCAGTCGGATCTGTCGAGCTCTTTGGTTGTACCGGTTCCTGTGTGAAAGGATCTTCTTTAACTGAGGGAAGGTGGAGGTGCTCGAGGCATACGTCACTCGGGACTGGTCTCCGAGTGGATCCGAGTTTTGCCAACTCATCAGCTGCCTGGTTCTTTAGTCGCGGAACATGGTGGAGTTCTAGACCTTCAAACTTTTTCTCGAGCTTCCTCACTGCATTGCAGTATGTGGTCATGGTGGGGTTCCTGACGTCCCACTCCTTCATCACCTGATTAACCACCAAATCCGAATCGCCATAAACCATCAGGCGACGGACGCCAAGTGCGATGGCCATGCGCAGTCCATAAAGGAGAGCTTCATACTCTGCCTCATTGTTGGAGGAATCAAAGTGTATCTGCAACACATACTTGAGTTTGTCACCTTTTGGCGATACGATCACAACGCCAGCGCCGGAGCCATTCAACATCTTGGACCCATCGAAGAACATTGTCCAATGAGCCGAGTAGATGTGGGTCGGTTGCTGTTGTTCTACCCATTCTGCTATGAAGTCAGCCACAGCTTGAGACTTTATAGCTTTCTTGGGCTCAAACTTGATGTCGCAGTATAACATCTCCATTGCCCACTTCGCCACTCGACCCGATGCGTCTCGATTGTGGAGGATTTCCGACAACGGAGCATCAGAGACGACAGACACCGAGTGGTCTTGGAAATAATGAGCCACCTTCTTCGTAGTCATGTAAATCCCGTAGATAAGTTTTTGATAGTGGGGATACCTCTGCTTGGAAGGAGTCGGGACTTCGGAGACGTAATACACTTGCCGCTAAACTTTGTATGCTTTGCCTTCTTCTTCTCGTTCGACTGTGAGAACAGTGCTAACGACTTGATTTGTAGCCACGATGTACAGAAGAAGGGGCTCTTTACTGAGCGGACAGTAAGAACCGGCTGGGTGGAAAGTAGGACTTTGAGGTCGTCGAATGCAACTTGGGCTTCGTATGTCCACTCGAAAGTATCTGATTTCTTCATGAGTCAGTAAAGAGGAAGCGCCTTCTCGCCGAGTCGACTGATAAACCTGCTCAAAGCCGCTAGGCAACCTGTGAGCCTTTGAACATCATGTATTCTAACCGGCCGCTCCATTCAGACGATGGTCCCGATCTTTTCGGGGTTGACGTCGATCCCTCGTTCAGAAACGAAGAAACCGAGTAACTTTCCGGTCGGAACGCCGAATGAACACTTGGCTGGGTTGAGCTTGATATCGTACCTACGAAGGTTGGCGAATGTTTCTGCCAAGTCAATCAGCAGGTCGGAACCTTTGCATGACTTGACTACGATATCATCCATATACGCCTCCACATTCCGACCGATCTGGTCGAGAAGGCATTTTTGGATCATGCGCATGAAGGTTGCTCCTGCATTCTTCAAACCAAATGTCATAGTGATGTAGCAGAAGCACCCGAATGGGGTGATGAAGGCTGTCTTTAATTCATCGGGGCCATACAGACGGATCTGATGATAGCCCGAGTAGGCATCAAGAAATGACAAACGGTCGCAACCCGCAGTCGAGTCGACAATTTGATCGATGCGGGGGAGCGGAAAATGGTCTTTCGGGTAGACCTTATTGAGGTGCTTAAAGTCGATGCACATTCGGAGCGACTTGTCCTTCTTGGGCACCATGACAACATTGGCGAGCCACTCGGAGTGGTGTACCTCGCGAATGAAGTTGGCTGCCAAAAGCTTGGCCACCTCTTCTCCAATTGCCTTCCTCTTGTGCGCGGCGGACCGACGCAGGCGTTCTCGGACAGGCCGAGTGGCAGGATCCACATGCAGTCGGTGCTCAGCCAACTCCCTGGGTACACCTAGCATGTCAGAGGGCTTCCATGTGAAGATGTCCCAGTTCTCACGGAGGAATTGGATGAGCTCGGCTTCCTATTTAGGATCGAGGGTGGTGGAGATGTTCGTCGGGGCAGCGGTGTCGTCCGTCGGGTGGATGCTGACCTTCTTCGTCTCTCCCGCCGACTAGAACGCGGACTCCAAAGCTGGCTTCTTCGAATGCATCAAGTCAGCGGGGTCGATTGTCTTCTTGTACTCGTCAAGCTCGAGGACAGCCATCTGCTGATCGGCGATCCTCGATCCCTGCTGCAGACACTCCTTGGCACGCTGCCGATTGCCTGTGATAGTGATCACACCTTTCGGGCCTGGCATCTTCAGCTTCAGGTACACGTAACATGGACGGGCCATGAAACGCGCATACGCCGGGCGGCCCAGAATCGCGTGGTACGCACTCTGGAAGTCCACCACCTCGAACGTCAGCTTTTCCTTGCGGAAGTTCTTGTCGGAGCCGAATACGACATCCAACGCGATCTGGCTGAGTGACTTGGCCTTTCGTCCAGGGACGACTCCATGGAACTGCATGCTGCTCTCGCTAAGTTTGGACATCGGAATGCCCATCCCCTTGAGAGTGTCGGCGTACATGATGTTCAAGCCACTGCCGCCGTCCATGAGGACTTTGCGCAGTTGTACTCCTTCCACCACCGGGTCGGCGACCAGAGCCTGCCTCCCTGGGGTGGGTACGTGTGTTGGATGATCCGACTGGTCAAAGGTGATCGTAGTCTGAGACCATTTGAGGAACGTGGGGTTGGTCGGCGTGGCCATGTTCACCTCCCTGTTCACCAGCTTCAGTCGACTCTTGCTCTCAACGTCCACAAAAATCATCAGTGTTGCATGGACTTGGGGGAATGGATCCTCCTTGTCGTCCTCCTCCTGTTCATTGCCCTTTTCACTCGGTTGCCCTTTGCCGAACCCCTGGATCAGGAGGCGACATTGCCGAGTGGTATGCTTCGGATATATAGCGTTGCCCTCTTCATCCATCTTCGTGTGAGTCGGACATGGCTGGTCCAGGATGGGGTTGTTGAACTGCTTCTTCTTGGGGGTGAATTGAGCCTTCCCCTTGCCTTTGAACTTGGCATTGGTAACAGCTGCGGCTTCTGCCTGCGGAGTGGACGGAGCTTTCTGCTTCTGCTTCCGAGTGTTATTCCCATCTCCATCGGCGACTGCTTTGTGCTTGCCGCTACGGATGCGGTCCTCTTCTTCGCCATTTGCATAGCGTGCTGCTATCTCCATCATCTTGCTCATGGCCCATGCTCAAATCTCGTGACCCATGCTCAAATCTCCACCGGATGACATGATTAAAAGATGTAGTCGCAAACTCGCCGGAAGTCGCTTAGACGCCTGCCCCAAGGTGGGCGCCAACTGTCATGGGTATAAGTCTGACAGTAGATGTGTAGGGTACGAAAGGATGGGTAGAGCCTTAGCTACGGCGAGGTTTTACGAGTTCAGGCCCCTCTACGGTGGAGGTAATAGCCCTACGTCTCAGTGCTCTTGGGAGCTTGTTATCGAGTGGCATATGGATTACAATGAATTGCTAACCCCTGCACCAGTGAGGAAGGGTGGCTTATATAGAGTGCGCTGCCCTTCACAACGGTTCGGTGCACAGGGGTAGAGTAGTGGCGAATAAATGCCTACGTTACAGGTAATGTACGTCTTAAATGCTAATAAAGGCACATGGAAACGTATGACCGTTTCCCTCCAGGGGGGTTACGATGCACAGAGTGGAATCCAGTCGGTTAGTTTGATATACTCCGAATGCTCATCTCCGACTGGGTGATGGAGGATTCGTCACCGACTGGATGATGGGAAGTCCTTAATTCAGTCGGAACTGACTAAGGGCCTTATCCCTTATGAAGGGTAGTCCTTGGGTAGGACTTATAGGGCAGGCCTATGACCCTACCCTAGGACTATAACCCCATCACTTAGCCAGTGTGATGATAAGACACACATCCTCCAGCTCTACGGGGGTTTAGGATTTCAGAAGAAAACGAAAAGTAGTTATCCCTCCCTTCAGCTATCCGAGTCGGTTAGGAACTGGCAATCGTCCTGGTTCTATTGCCAGGACATTACCTGCCCGAATGCTTCGAGTGGATTACCACCCTTCAGTTTAGACCGTACGGGCCCTCCCAGGAAGCTAGCGCTCTCTAAGGGAGAAAAAACCTAGATCCAGCCTTTGATCGACGCGCTGATAGCCGTCGTCTGGAAGGGAGTCACCGGCATGGACCTATTAGAGACTTTTCTGGGTCGACACATCCAGCCGCTCCAGGCCCGAGACCATGCAATGTGGCATTACACGGGGCCTTTGGATACCACTCGGTCCCATCCTAAAGACGTGAGCGAGGAGAACGTGGGTGCGTGGGTCCGCAGCATCACGGGCACATGTGATAACCCCGTGGGAGCTCGGCGGGTGAAGGCCTTCTGCGCCCAAAATCCTCCTTCGAATGAGGTGGGTACATGTTGTCGAGTGCTTTTAACCTTCTCAGTTTTACTACTTTTCTTGTCTCGCTGACTGACGTTGCCGACTGTGTTTTGTGCAGGAGTGGACGAGCTAGCATTCTGCAGTCTCAAATGGAAATCCGGTCGAGGAAGAAGAAGGCAGCATGGAGGGTAGCGCGGGTAGTGCCGAGTACGTCTCTGACAGTAGGGAGACGGAGGAGGAGGAGAGTGAAGAGCAGAGCTCGTCACCCTCACCACCATAACACCAAACCAAGCACCGTCATGACCCCGCTGTTTCGCCGGCTCCTCCCGTGGCCCCGAGTGCTCAGAGTGTGAAGAGAACCAGGGGTTCTTCTGCCGAGCCTGTGGATCAGCCGTCCAAGGTGGCTAAACCCAACGGGTCTAAACCTCGAAAAGCTTTGCCCCGGATGAGGATCGATGTTCCGGTCGCCTCAGCGTAAGTATCTTTGCTCTTCCATCTTCCTTCAGTATCCGATTGGACACTTCTTTTGGGAATTCATGTTTACCCGTTGAATGGATTTCACTCAAGAGAGCTGCTACCTCCGCCACCTCTCTGCCGCGTCAGGGTGACGATCCCATGGACACTGATAACGCCGCCACGTCCCAGCAAGGTACATTGTCACGACTCCGAGAGCTGTATTACCGTTTCGCGAGTGCTGTCTTTGATCTTGATCTTTTTCTGTATTTTTATTTTGTTCAGTCGGGCTTCCTTCGGAGGTGATCCATCTGGACAACGACGACCAAAGGAGGTCGGAACCAGCTTTGGCGCCTGTCCTTGGGGTTATCCAACCTGCTGCCAACCCCGCCATGAGCGTGCCGCCGACTGAGACGGTGGCCTTCACGGCGGAACTGACTGGAGCAGAGCTCGGGATGCCCAGGGAGCTCGGGATACCTAGGGCGCCTTGTGCCATGCCGGGTCCATCGACTGTTCAATATGATGCCTAACGCCTCCCGGAAGATCAAGTAGGAGCCTCCAAGGACGCCATGGTACAAGTGGATCTGATGGTGGGCGAAGCCAAGGGAGCATATGACTTTGTTGCGTCCCTGTACAAGAAGAGCTTGGAGCTTCGGGATGATATCCGAGTAAGTGCGCTAGTAAGTGTTTACATTCCTCTTGGTGCCCACTGGGGGTTTTGGCGAGATACTCGGATACAGTAGGTTAATTTTCCAGTGGGTTCACTCCAAGTGAACCCAGTGGGTGTAGTCCCCGAGACTTCTGCCGAGTGCTTGCACCGGCAGTTGTCTTTATATGTATTTTCCATAATCTCTACAGATCAGAGCTGATCTACCCGAATGGTACCAGTGGGGGCACGCCGAGTGCACCCACTGGGTGTAGTCCCTGAGAGTAGTGTTACTCGGATCGAGTAAGAGTAATCTCATAGTGTTGTTGGTTTGCTATGGAGCTCAATGGGACCGACCTGTTCGAGCTTCATACCAGTGGGGTCACTCTCAGTGAACCCACTGGGTGTAGTCCCCGAGACCACTGTTGATTGCTTGCATCGGCAGGGGTCTGAAGAATCTGTCGAGAATTTTTCCTTGTTGAACCTGGCTGATGCTCCCTTTGTGTCTCTTTGACAGAAGACTTGCGAAATGGGATCGGCCTATAATGCTCTGAAGGCTGAGAAGACTCAACTTGCTACCGATTTGGAGGTAGCTGCGAATGATCTGGCTGGCATGAAGAAGGTTCTCGCTGAACGAGAAGTATCTTTGGAGGAATCTTCGGGGACTAACAAGGCACTACTAGCCGAGTTAGAAAAAATGAAGAAGGAGAGATCGGAATGGATGGGCCAGTTGAAGTTAATGAACGCTCGGTGCAAAGCGTAGGAGAACTACTTCGGCGACTGGGCGAAGAAGATGGTCGCACTGCTTGGTGGTAAGTTGCTTGCCGAGTGCTCTTTGACTTTGGAGTTCACTCCGCGCTTATTTTCTCCCTGTCTTTTGTTTGCAGATTTCTGTCGGGACGTGGGAGCCGAGACCGCCGAAATTGAACGGGCGCTTGGGAAACCGAATGTTCCACTCGGTGATGAAGCTAACCGGGACATGTTCCGACTGAATTCCCGCCTTAACAAGGTGGGTCCTTTCATTGGTCGCCTGAGAGAAGTCGACGGCCGAATTGACAAAGAGCTGTGGCCTGAAGATGACTCCCGGAATGAGATAGAGGGGTTGATGACTCGACTGGAGGATGTTCCAAGCAGAGTGCATGCATGGAAGAAGTCTGCCGCTCGGTGTGGCGCGGACGTGGCGCTGTCTCTGGTCCGAGCGCATTGTATGGAAGCCCGTGAAGACAAGTTGAAGACGTTGCAGGTCGCCAACACCAAGAAGCTTCGATTTGAAGACTTCATGGAGACCTTCCTTGACACGGCCACTCGGATTGCAGATGGAATCAACCTCGACACCTTCGTGGAGCCTGCCAGCCCCGGCGATGCTTGATAAACTTTATGCTGAACGCGCATTTACCTCGGTATGCCGATTGGAGTTTGTATTAAACCTTGGCCACTGTTGTTGGCCGGTACATTTGTGGCTCAGTGTGGATAAACTTAATTCACACCGAGCCGACTGATCGTTGAACTCAATTTGAATTCGAACCGGATCTTTTGCTCTTCTTTCGCTGAGTTTTTTTGACACGAGTTTTGCTCGTGGTTTTTGTTTAGGGGACTCAGCTAAGCCTCCGAGTGTAACTTGTGTTCCTACTCGAAGGAAGCTCTTTACTTAGGCAACTCTGGTTCGCAGCTAAGTCCCCGAGTGTGACTTTTGGTGCACACTCGGCGCGAGTTGTTTACTCATGCAACTCTGGGTCGCAGCTAAGTCTCCGAGTGTGACTTTTAGTGCACACTCGGAGCGAGTTGTTTACTTAGGCGACTCTGGGTCGCAGCTAAGTCCCCGAGTGTGAGTTTTGGTGCACACTCGAAGCGAGTTGTTTACTTCGGCGACTCTGGGTCGCAGCTAAGTCCCCGAGTGTGACTTTTGGTGCACACTCGGAGCAAGTTGTTTACTTAGGCGACTCTGGGTCGCAGCTAAGTCCCCGAGTGTGACTTTTGGCGCACACTCGAAGCAAGTTGTTTACTTAGGCGACTCTGGGTCGCAGCTAAGTCCCCGAGTGTGACTTTGGGTGCGCACTCGGAGCAAGTTGTTTACTTAGGCGACTCTGGGTTGCAGCTAAGTCCCCGAGTGTGACTTTGGGTGCGCACTCGGAGCAAGTTGTTTACTTAGGCGACTCTGGGTGGCAGCTAAGTCCCCGAGTGTGACTTTTAGTGCACACTCGGAGCGAGTTGTTTACTTAGGCGACTTTGGGTCGCAGCTAAGTCCCCGAGTGTGACTTTTGGTGCACACTCGGAGCGAGTTGTTTACTTAGGCGACTCTGGGTCGCAGCTAAGTCTCCGAGTGTGACTTTTAGTGCACACTTGGAGCGAGTTGTTTACTTAGGCGACTCTGGGTCGTAGCTAAGTCCCCGAGTGTGACTTTTAGTGTACACTCGGAGCGAGTTGTTTACTTAGGCGACTCTGGGTCGAAGCTAAGTCCCCGAGTGTGACTTTTAGTGCACACTCGGAGCGAGTTGTTTACTTAGGCGACTCTGGGTCGCAGCTAAGTCCCCGAGTGTGACTTTTGGTGCACACTCGGAGCGAGTTGTTTACTTACGCGACTCTGGGTCACAGCTAAGTCTCCGAGTGTGACTTTTGGTGCACACTCGGACCGAGTTTTTTAGACCGGAGTCTGCAAACGCGGAAGAATTTTGAATCGGCAAGAAATTAATCCGCTTTGTATTACTTCGATGACATTTGTTCTTTACATTGTCTCTGTCGGCGGTTATGTGTAGAAGCGCTTCAGTAGATCTCCATTCCATGCTCGCGGCTCGTCTGTCACCCTATCGAGGTTGTAGAGTCGATACGCTCCGTTGTTCAGCACCTTAGAAATGATGAACGGTCCTTCTCAGGCGGGAGCCAACTTGTGTGGTCTCTATTGATCCACTCGGAGCACCAGGTTGCCTGCTTGGAACTTGCGGCTCGTGACGTGCCACGCATGAAATCGTCGCCGATCTTGTTGATAAATTGTTGAACGGATCAATGCCATCTCGCGCTCCTCTTCTAAAAGGTCTACTCCTTCTTGCCTGGCTTGCTCTGCTTCGGCTTCGGAGAAGAGTTTGACTCGTGGAGAGTTGTGAAGCAAGTCACTCGGAAGGACTGTCTCTGCTCCATAAACGAGGAAAAACGGGGATCGTCCTGTCGATCTATTCGGAGTTGTTCAGAGGCCCCACAGCACCGAAGGCAGCTCGGTGACCCATGCGCCGGCGGCATGTCCAACTTCCCGCAGGAGTCGAGGCTTCAACCCTTGAAGAATGAGTCCATTCACCCGCTCCGCTTGTCCATTTGTTTGGGGGTGCGCAACGGATGCAAAATCCACTCGGATACCTTGGCCTGCGCAAAAACCTTTGAACTTGTCCGAGTTAAAGTTTGTGCCATTGTCGGTGATTATGCTGTGTGGAACCCCGTATCTGACGATGATGTCTCTGATAAATTTGATGGCCATAAGGGCATCAAGCTTCTTGATTGGCTTGGCTTCAATCCACTTGGTAAACTTGTCGACCGTTACCAGCAGATGGGTGAATCCTCCTTGGCCTCTTCTGAATGGTTCGACTGTATCTAATCCCCACACGGCGAATGGCCAACAAAGGGGAATTGTCTTCAGCGCGGACGTTGGCTTGTGAGACTTGTTTGAATAGAACTGACAACCCTCGCAATGGTCGACTATATCTTTTGCCATTTCATTCGCCTGCAACCAGAAGAAACCATCTCTGAATGCTTTGGCGACGATTGCCCTTGAGGAGGCATGATGGCCGCAGGTTCCCGAGTAAATTTCTTCCAAAATTAACCGACCCTCCTCAGGAGAGATACACCGCTGAAGGACGCCTGAAACACTTTCTCTGTATAACTGGTCATCAATAGCGGTGAAGGACTTCGACCTGCAAACGATCTGCCTAGCTTGGACCTCGTCTTCCGGTAACTCTTGCCTCAGGATGTACGCAATGAATGGCACAGTCCATTCGGGAATGACAGCTAGAATCTCCATGACCAGGTCAACCACAGCGGGCACCTCGACTTCAGTCTGATCTGTTGAGCTCTTCGGTTGCACAGGTTCCTCTATAAAAGGATCTTCTTTTACCGAGGGGAGGTGTAAGTGCTCGACGCAGACATCACTCGGGACAGGTCTCCGTGTGGATCCAAGTTTTGCCAATTCATCTGCTGCTTGGTTTTTCAGTCGGGGAACATGGTGAAGTTCCAGACCTTCAAACTTCTTTTCGAGCTTTCTTATTGCGTTGCAGTATGCAGTCATGGTGGGGTTCCTTACATCCCACTCCTTCATTACTTGATTAACCACTAGATCTGAGTCGCCATAGACCATCAGGCGACGGACGCCGAGTGTGATGGCCATGCGCAACCCGTAAAGGAGAGCTTCGTACTCTCCTTCGTTGTTGGAAGAATCAAAATGGATCTGCAACACACACTTGAGTTTATCACCTTTCGGGGATATGAGCACTACGCCGGCGCCGGAGCCATTCAACATCTTGGACCCATCGAAGAACATGGTCTAATGAGCCGAGTAGATGTGAGTCGGTGGCTGTTGTTCTACCCATTCTGCTATGAAGTCAGCAAGAGTTTGAGACTTTATAGCTTTCTTGGCTTCGAACTTGATGTCGCATTATAGCATCTCCGTTGCCCACTTTGCCACTCGGCCTGATGCGTCCCGATTGTGGAAAATTTCCGACAACGGAGCATCAGATATGACAGATACCGAGTGGTCTTGGAAATAATGAGCCACCTTCTTTGTGGTCATGTAGATCCCATAAATAAGCTTCTGATAATGGGGATACCTTTGCTTGGAACGAGTCAGGACTTCGGAAACATAATATACTGGCCGCTGAACCTTGTATGCTTTGCCTTCTTCTTCGCGTTCGAATGTCAGAACGGTGCTGACGACTTGATTTGTAGCCGCGATGTACAGAAGAAGGGGTTCTTTACTAAGCGGGGCAGTAAGAACCGGCTAGGTGGAAAGCAGGGCTTTAAGGTCGCCGAATGCGGTTTCGGCTTCGTCTGTCCACTCGAAGGTATCCGACGTCTTCAAGAGTCGGTACAGAGGTAACGTCTTCTCGCCGAGTCGAGCGATAAACCTGCTCAAAGCCGCTAGGCAACCTATGAGCTTTTGTACGTCATGTACTCTTACCGGCCGCTCCATTCGAACAATGGTCCCGATCTTTTCGGGGTCGACATCGATCCCTCGTTCGGAAACGAAGAAATCGAGTAACTTCCCGCTGGGAACGCCGAATGAACACTTGGCTGGGTTGAGCTTGATATCGTACCTACGTAGGTTGGCGAATGTTTCTGCCAAGTCAGTCAGCAGGTCGGAACCTTTGCGTGACTTGACTATGATATCGTCCATCTATGCCTCCACATTTCGACAAATCTGGTCTAGGAGGCATTTTTGGATCATTTGCATAAAAGTTGCTCCTGCATTTTTCAAACCGAATGGCATAGTGATGTAACAGAAGTACCCGAATGGGGTGATGAAAGATGTTTTTAATTCATCTGGACCATATAGACGGATCTGATGATAGCCCGAATAGGCATCAAGGAAGGATAAGCGCTCGCAACCCGCAGTCGAATCAACGATTTGATCAATGCGGCGGAGCGGGAACTGGTCTTTCAGACAAACCTTATTAAGGTGCTTGAAATCTATGCACATACGGAGAGACTTGTCCTTCTTGGGCACCATGACCACATTAGCGAGCCACTCGGAGTGGTGTACCTCGCGAATGAAGTTGGCTGCCAGAAGTTTAGCTACCTCCTCTCCGATTGCTTTTCTCTTGTGCGCGGCGGACCGACGTAGGCGTTCTCGGACGGGCCGAGCGGCTGGATCCACATGCAGTCGGTGCTCAGCCAACTCCCTGGGTACACCTGGCATGTCAGTAGGCTTCCATGCAAAAATGTCCCAGTTCTCACGGAGGAATTGGATGAGCTCGGCTTCCTATTTTGGATCAAGGGTGGTGGAGATGTTTGTTGGGGCGGCGGCGGCATCCATCGGGTGGGATCCGGTGCAACTAGTACTACTCTCGCCCAAACACGCTTAACTTCGGAGTTCTGATGGGATCCGGTGCTTTAGTGCTGGTATGATCGCATCCGATATGCAACTATCTATTTGTTCCTTATGCTTGCCCCTCCCGTGTCCATTGCCAAATTTGCCACGACAACGGAGACGAGTTTAACACAAGAATTTCACCGCTCCCTCTCTACCCCGACAATACGAGCACCGCCACGACCTCTGTGACTTTTCCCACCGCGCTTGACACCCAACGACGCCACCCCTAGACACGTCAACATTGAGACGCAAGCTAAAACATATCAGAAACGTCAAAAATAAGAAAACGAGGTCATATAGATCACGCTCCCGCGTCATCCTTGTCACGTGGCGCAAAAATAATTGAAAAGGGGAATGCAACACGAGGAATTCCCACGAGGTCACCCATCCTAGTACTACTCTCGCCCAAGCACGATTAACTTCGGAGTTCTGATGGGATCCGGTACTTTAGTGATGGTATGATCGCATCCGATATGCAACTATCTATTTGTTCCTTATGCTTGCCCCAACCGTGTCCATTGCCACATTTGCCTCGACAACGGAGGCGAGTTTAACACAAGAATTTCACCGGTACCTCTCTACCCCGACAACACGAGCACCGCCACGACCTCGGTGACTTTTCCCACCGCGCTTGACACCCAATGACGCCGCCCCTAGACACGTCAACATTGAGACGCAAGCTAAAACATATCACGAATGTCAAAAATAAGAAAACGAGGTCATATAGATCACGCTCCCGCGTCATCCTTGTGACGTGGCGCAAAAATATATAAAAAGGGGAATGCAACACGAGGACTTCCCAAGAGGTCACCCATCCTAGTACAACTCTCGCCCAAGCACGCTAAACTTCGGAGTTCTCATGGGATCCGGTGCTTTAGTGCTGGTATGATCGCATCCAACATGCAACTATCTATTTTTTCCTTATGGTTGCCCCTCCCGTTTCCATTGCCACATTTGCCTCGACAACGGAGACGAGTTTAACACAAGAAATTCACCGCTCCCTCTCTACCCCGACAACACGAGCACCGCCACGACATCTGTGACTTTTCCCACCGCGCTTGACACCCAACGACGCCGCCCCTAGACACGTCAACAATGAGACGCAAGCTAAAACATATCACAAACGTCAAAAATAAGAAAACTAGTAAACGTCAAAAATAAGAAAACGAGGTCATATAGATCACGCTCCCGCGTCATCCTTGTCACATGGCACAAAAATATTTCAAAAGGGGAATGAAACACGAGGACTTCTGAGGAGGTCACCCATCCTAGTACTACTCTCGCCCAAGCACGCTTAACTTCGGAGTTCTGATGGGATCCAGTGCTTTAGTGCTGGTATGATCGCGTCGAACATGCAACTATCTATTTGTCCTTATGCTTGCCCCTCCCGTGTCCATTGTCACATTTGCCTCGACAACGGAGACAAGTTTAACACAAGAATTTCACCGCTCCCTCTCTACCCCGACAACACGAGCACCGCCACGACCTATGTGACTTTTCCCACCGCGCTTGACACCCAACGACGCCGCCCCTAGACACGTCAACAATGAGACGCAAGCTAAAACATATCAGAAACGTCAAAAATAAGAAAACTAGTAAACGTCAAAAATAAGAAAACGAGGTCATATAGATCACGCTCCCGCGTCATCCTTGTCACGTGGCGCAAAAATATTTAAAAAGGGGAATGTAACACGAGGACTTCCGAGGAGGTCACCCATCCTAGTACTACTCTCGCCCAAGCACGCTTAACTTCGCAGTTCTGATGGGATCCGGTGCTTTAGTGCTGGTATGATCGCATCAGACATGCAACTATCTATTTGTTCCTTATGCTTGCCCCTCCTGTGTCCATTGCCACATTTGCCTCGACAACGGAGACAAGTTTAACACATGAATTTCACCGCTCCCTCTCTACCCCGACAACACGAGCACCGCCATGACCTCTGTGACTTTTGCTACCGCGCTTGACACGCAACGACGCCGCCCCTAGACACGTCAACAATGAGACGCAAGCTAAAACATATCACAAACGTCAAAAATAAGAAAACTAGTAAACGTCAAAAACAAGAAAATGAGGTCATGTAGATCATGCTCCCGCGTCATCCTTGTCACGTGGCGCAAAAATATTTAAAAAGGGGAATGCGACACGAGGACTTCCGAGGAGGTCACCCATCCTAGTACTACTCTCTCCCAAGCACGCTTAACTTTGGAGTTCTGATGGGATCCGGTGCTTTAGTGCTGGTATGATCGCATCGAACATGCAACTATCTATTTGTTCCTTATGCTTGCCCCTCCCGTGTCCATTGCCACATTTGCCTCGACAACGGAGACCAGTTTAACACAAGAATTTCACCGCTCCCTCTCTACCCCGACAACACGAGCACCGCCACGACCTCTGTGATTTTTCCCACCGCGCTTGACACCCAACGACGCCGCCCCTAGACACGTGAACAATGAGACGTAAGCTAAAACATATCACAAACGTCAAAAATAAGAAAACTAGTAAACGTCAAAAATAAGAAAACGAGGTCATATAGATCACGTTCCCGCGTCATCCTTGTCACGTGGCGCGAAAATATTTAAAAAGGGGAATGCAACACGAGGACTTCCGAGAAGGTCACCCATCCTAGTTCTACTCTCGCCCAAGCACGCTTAACTTCGGAGTTCTGATGGGATCCGGTGCTTTAGTGCTGGTATGATCGCATCCGACATGCAACTATCTATTTGTTCCTTAAGCTTGCCCCTCCCGTGTCCATTGCCACATTTGCCTGGACAACGGAGACGAGTTTAACACAAGAATTTCACCGCTCCCTCTCTACCCCGACAACACGAGCACCGCCACGACCTCTGTGACTTTTCCCACCGCGCTTGACACCCAACGACGCCGCCCCTAGACACGTCAACAATGAGACGCAAGCTAAAACATATCACAAACGTCAAAAATAAGAAAACTAGTAAACGTCAAAAATAAGAAAACGAGGTCATATAAATCACGCTCCCGCGTCATCCTTGTCACGTGGCGCAAAAATATTTAAAAAGGGGAATGCAACACGAGGACATCCCAAGAGGTCACCCATCCTAGTACTACTCGATCCCAAGCACGCTTAACTTCAGAGTTCTGATGGGATCCGGTACTTTAGTGCTGGTATGATCGCATCCCATATGCAACTATCTATTTGTTGTTCCTTATGCTTGCCCCTCCCGTGTCCATTGCCACATTTGCCTCGACAACGGAGACGAGTTTAACACAAGAATTTCACCGCTCCCTCTCTACCCCGACAATACGAGCATCGCCACGACCTCTGTGACTTTTCCCACCGCGCTTGACACCCAATGACGCCGCCCCTAGACACGTCAACATTGAGACGCAAGCTAAAACATATCACAAACGTCAAAAATAAGAAAACGAGGTCATATAGATCACGCTCCCGCGTCATCCTTGTGACGTGGCGAAAAAATATTTAAAAAGGGGAATGCAACACGAGGACTTCCCAAGAGGTCACCCATCCTAGTACTACTCTCGCCCAAGCACGCTAAACTTCGGAGTTCTCATGGGATCCGGTGCTTTAGTGCTGGTATGATCGCATCCAACATGCAACTATCTATTTTTTCCTTATGGTTGCCCCTCCCGTGTCCATTGCCACATTTGCCTCGACAACGGAGACGAGTTTAACACAAGAATTTCACCGCTCCCTCTCTACCCCGACAACACGAGCACCGCCACGATATCTGTGACTTTTCCCACCGCGCTTGACACCCAACGACGCCGCCCCTAGACACGTCAACAATGAGACGCAAGCTAAAACATATCACAAACGTCAAAAATAAGAAAACTAGTAAACATCAAAAATAAGAAAACGAGGTCATATAGATCACGCTCCCGCGTCATCCTTGTCACATGGCACAAAAATATTTCCAAAGGGGAATGCAACACCAGGACTTCCGAGGAGGTCACCCATCCTAGTACTACTCTCTCCCAAGCATGCTTAACTTCGGAGTTCTGATGGGATCTAGTGCTTTAGTGCTGGTATGATCGCATCGAACATGCAACTATCTATTTGTTCCTTATGCTTGCCCCTCCCGTGTCCATTGTCACATTTGCCTCGACAATGGAGACAAGTTTAACATAAGAATTTCACCGCTCCCTCTCTACCCCGACAACACGAGCACTGCCATGACCTCTGTGACTTTTCCCACCGCGCTTGACACCCAACGACGCCGCCCCTAGACACGTCAACAATGAGACGCAAGCTAAAACATATCAGAAACGTCAAAAATAAGAAAACTAGTAAACGTCAAAAATAAGAAAACGAGGTCATATAGATCACGCTCCCGCGTCATCCTTGTCACGTGGCGCAAAAATATTTAAAAAGGGGAATGTAACACGAGGACTTCCGAGGAGGTCACCCATCCTAGTACTACTCTCGCCCAAGCACGCTTAACTTCGCAGTTCTGATGGGATCCGGTGCTTTAGTGCTGGTATGATCGCATCAGACATGCAACTATCTATTTGTTCCTTATGCTTGCCCCTCCTGTGTCCATTGCCACATTTGCCTCGACAACGGAGACAAGTTTAACACATGAATTTCACCGCTCCCTCTCTACCCCGACAACACGAGCACCGCCACGACCTCTGTGACTTTTGCTACCGCGCTTGACACGCAACGACGCCGCCCCTAGACACGTCAACAATGAGACGCAAGCTAAAACATATCACAAACGTCAAAAATAAGAAAACTAGTAAACGTCAAAAACAAGAAAATGAGGTCATGTAGATCATGCTCCCGCGTCATCCTTGTCACGTGGCGCAAAAATATTTAAAAAGGGGAATGCGACACGAGGACTTCCGAGGAGGTCACCCATCCTAGTACTACTCTCTCCCAAGCACGCTTAACTTTGGAGTTCTGATGGGATCCGGTGCTTTAGTGCTGGTATGATCGCATCGAACATGCAACTATCTATTTGTTCCTTATGCTTGCCCCTCCCGTGTCCATTGCCACATTTGCCTCGACAACGGAGACCAGTTTAACACAAGAATTTCACCGCTCCCTCTCTACCCCGACAACACGAGCACCGCCACGACCTCTGTGATTTTTCCCACCGCGCTTGACACCCAACGACGCCGCCCCTAGACACGTGAACAATGAGACGTAAGCTAAAACATATCACAAACGTCAAAAATAAGAAAACTAGTAAACGTCAAAAATAAGAAAACGAGGTCATATAGATCACGCTCCCGCGTCATCCTTGTCACGTGGCGCGAAAATATTTAAAAAGGGGAATGCAACACGAGGACTTCCGAGAAGGTCACCCATCCTAGTTCTACTCTCGCCCAAGCACGCTTAACTTCGGAGTTCTGATGGGATCCGGTGCTTTAGTGCTGGTATGATCGCATCCGACATGCAACTATCTATTTGTTCCTTAAGCTTGCCCCTCCCGTGTCCATTGCCACATTTGCGTGGACAACGGAGACGAGTTTAACACAAGAATTTCACCGCTCCCTCTCTACCCCGACAACACGAGCACCGCCACGACCTCTGTGACTTTTCCCACCGCGCTTGACACCCAACGACGCCGCCCCTAGACACGTCAACAATGAGACGCAAGCTAAAACATATCACAAACGTCAAAAATAAGAAAACTAGTAAACGTCAAAAATAAGAAAACGAGGTCATATAAATCACGCTCCCGCGTCATCCTTGTCACGTGGCGCAAAAATATTTAAAAAGGGGAATGCAACACGAGGACTTCCCAAGAGGTCACCCATCCTAGTACTACTCGATCCCAAGCACGCTTAACTTCAGAGTTCTGATGGGATCCGGTACTTTAGTGCTGGTATGATCGCATCCCATATGCAACTATCTATTTGTTGTTCCTTATGCTTGCCCCTCCCGTGTCCATTGCCACATTTGCCTCGACAACGGAGACGAGTTTAACACAAGAATTTCACCGCTCCCTCTCTACCCCGACAATACGAGCACCGCCACGACCTCTGTGACTTTTCCCACCGCGCTTGACACCCAATGACGCCGCCCCTAGACACGTCAACATTGAGACGCAAGCTAAAACATATCACAAACGTCAAAAATAAGAAAACGAGGTCATATAGATCACGCTCCCGCGTCATCCTTGTGACGTGGCGAAAAAATATTTAAAAAGGGGAATGCAACACGAGGACTTCCCAAGAGGTCACCCATCCTAGTACTACTCTCGCCCAAGCACGCTAAACTTCGGAGTTCTCATGGGATCCGGTGCTTTAGTGCTGGTATGATCGCATCCAACATGCAACTATCTATTTTTTCCTTATGGTTGCCCCTCCCGTGTCCATTGCCACATTTGCCTCGACAACGGAGACGAGTTTAACACAAGAATTTCACCGCTCCCTCTCTACCCCGACAACACGAGCACCGCCACGATATCTGTGACTTTTCCCACCGCGCTTGACACCCAACGACGCCGCCCCTAGACACGTCAACAATGAGACGCAAGCTAAAACATATCACAAACGTCAAAAATAAGAAAACTAGTAAACATCAAAAATAAGAAAACGAGGTCATATAGATCACGCTCCCGCGTCATCCTTGTCACATGGCACAAAAATATTTCCAAAGGGGAATGCAACACCAGGACTTCCGAGGAGGTCACCCATCCTAGTACTACTCTCGCCCAAGCATGCTTAACTTCGGAGTTCTGATGGGATCCAGTGCTTTAGTGCTGGTATGATCGCATCGAACATGCAACTATCTATTTGTTCCTTATGCTTGCCCCTCCCGTGTCCATTGTCACATTTGCCTCGACAATGGAGACAAGTTTAACATAAGAATTTCACCGCTCCCTCTCTACCCCGACAACACGAGCACTGCCATGACCTCTGTGACTTTTCCCACCGCGCTTGACACCCAACGACGCCGCCCCTAGACACGTCAACAATGAGACGCAAGCTAAAACATATCAGAAACGTCAAAAATAAGAAAACTAGTAAACGTCAAAAATAAGAAAACGAGGTCATATAGATCACGCTCCCGCGTCATCCTTGTCACGTGGCGCAAAAATATTTAAAAAGGGGAATGTAACACGAGGACTTCCGAGGAGGTCACCCATCCTAGTACTACTCTCGCCCAAGCACGCTTAACTTCGCAGTTCTGATGGGATCCGGTGCTTTAGTGCTGGTATGATCGCATCAGACATGCAACTATCTATTTGTTCCTTATGCTTGCCCCTCCTGTGTCCATTGCCACATTTGCCTCGACAACGGAGACAAGTTTAACACATGAATTTCACCGCTCCCTCTCTACCCCGACAACACGAGCACCGCCACGACCTCTGTGACTTTTGCTACCGCGCTTGACACGCAACGACGCCGCCCCTAGACACGTCAACAATGAGACGCAAGCTAAAACATATCACAAACGTCAAAAATAAGAAAACTAGTAAACGTCAAAAACAAGAAAATGAGGTCATGTAGATCATGCTCCCGCGTCATCCTTGTCACGTGGCGCAAAAATATTTAAAAAGGGGAATGCGACACGAGGACTTCCGAGGAGGTCACCCATCCTAGTACTACTCTCTCCCAAGCACGCTTAACTTTGGAGTTCTGATGGGATCCGGTGCTTTAGTGCTGGTATGATCGCATCGAACATGCAACTATCTATTTGTTCCTTATGCTTGCCCCTCCCGTGTCCATTGCCACATTTGCCTCGACAACGGAGACCAGTTTAACACAAGAATTTCACCGCTCCCTCTCTACCCCGACAACACGAGCACCGCCACGACCTCTGTGATTTTTCCCACCGCGCTTGACACCCAACGACGCCGCCCCTAGACACGTGAACAATGAGACGTAAGCTAAAACATATCACAAACGTCAAAAATAAGAAAACTAGTAAACGTCAAAAATAAGAAAACGAGGTCATATAGATCACGTTCCCGCGTCATCCTTGTCACGTGGCGCGAAAATATTTAAAAAGGGGAATGCAACACGAGGACTTCCGAGAAGGTCACCCATCCTAGTTCTACTCTCGCCCAAGCACGCTTAACTTCGGAGTTCTGATGGGATCCGGTGCTTTAGTGCTGGTATGATCGCATCCGACATGCAACTATCTATTTGTTCCTTAAGCTTGCCCCTCCCGTGTCCATTGCCACATTTGCCTGGACAACGGAGACGAGTTTAACACAAGAATTTCACCGCTCCCTCTCTACCCCGACAACACGAGCACCGCCACGACCTCTGTGACTTTTCCCACCGCGCTTGACACCCAACGACGCCGCCCCTAGACACGTCAACAATGAGACGCAAGCTAAAACATATCACAAACGTCGAAAATAAGAAAACTAGTAAACGTCAAAAATAAGAAAACGAGGTCATATAAATCACGCTCCCGCGTCATCCTTGTCACGTGGCGCAAAAATATTTAAAAAGGGGAATGCAACACGAGGACTTCCCAAGAGGTCACCCATCCTAGTACTACTCGATCCCAAGCACGCTTAACTTCAGAGTTCTGATGGGATCCGGTACTTTAGTGCTGGTATGATCGCATCCCATATGCAACTATCTATTTGTTGTTCCTTATGCTTGCCCCTCCCGTGTCCATTGCCACATTTGCCTCGACAACGGAGACGAGTTTAACACAAGAATTTCACCGCTCCCTCTCTACCCCGACAATACGAGCACCGCCACGACCTCTGTGACTTTTCCCACCGCGCTTGACACCCAATGACGCCGCCCCTAGACACGTCAACATTGAGACGCAAGCTAAAACATATCACAAACGTCAAAAATAAGAAAACGAGGTCATATAGATCACGCTCCCGCGTCATCCTTGTGACGTGGCGAAAAAATATTTAAAAAGGGGAATGCAACACGAGGACTTCCCAAGAGGTCACCCATCCTAGTACTACTCTCGCCCAAGCACGCTAAACTTCGGAGTTCTCATGGGATCCGGTGCTTTAGTGCTGGTATGATCGCATCCAACATGCAACTATCTATTTTTTCCTTATGGTTGCCCCTCCCGTGTCCATTGCCACATTTGCCTCGACAACGGAGACGAGTTTAACACAAGAATTTCACCGCTCCCTCTCTACCCCGACAACACGAGCACCGCCACGATATCTGTGACTTTTCCCACCGCGCTTGACACCCAACGACGCCGCCCCTAGACACGTCAACAATGAGACGCAAGCTAAAACATATCACAAACGTCAAAAATAAGAAAACTAGTAAACATCAAAAATAAGAAAACGAGGTCATATAGATCACGCTCCCGCGTCATCCTTGTCACATGGCACAAAAATATTTCCAAAGGGGAATGCAACACCAGGACTTCCGAGGAGGTCACCCATCCTAGTACTACTCTCGCCCAAGCATGCTTAACTTCGGAGTTCTGATGGGATCCAGTGCTTTAGTGCTGGTATGATCGCATCGAACATGCAACTATCTATTTGTTCCTTATGCTTGCCCCTCCCGTGTCCATTGCCACATTTGCCTCGACAACGGAGACAAGTTTAACACAAGAATTTCACCGCTCCCTCTCTACCCCGACAACACGAGCACCGCCACGACCTCTGTGATTTTTCCCACCGCGCTTGACACCCAACGACGCCGCCCCTAGACACGTGAACAATGAGACGTAAGCTAAAACATATCACAAACGTCAAAAATAAGAAAACTAGTAAACGTCAAAAATAAGAAAACGAGGTCATATAGATCACGCTCCCGCGTCATCCTTGTCACGTGGCGCGAAAATATTTAAAAAGGGGAATGCAACACGAGGACTTCCGAGAAGGTCACCCATCCTAGTTCTACTCTCGCCCAAGCACGCTTAACTTCGGAGTTCTGATGGGATCCGGTGCTTTAGTGCTGGTATGATCGCATCCGACATGCAACTATCTATTTGTTCCTTAAGCTTGCCCCTCCCGTGTCCATTGCCACATTTGCCTGGACAACGGAGACGAGTTTAACACAAGAATTTCACCGCTCCCTCTCTACCCCGACAACACGAGCACCGCCACGACCTCTGTGACTTTTCCCACCGCGCTTGACACCCAACGACGCCGCCCCTAGACACGTCAACAATGAGACGCAAGCTAAAACATATCACAAACGTCAAAAATAAGAAAACTAGTAAACGTCAAAAATAAGAAAACGAGGTCATATAAATCACGCTCCCGCGTCATCCTTGTCACGTGGCGCAAAAATATTTAAAAAGGGGAATGCAACACGAGGACTTCCCAAGAGGTCACCCATCCTAGTACTACTCGATCCCAAGCACGCTTAACTTCAGAGTTCTGATGGGATCCGGTACTTTAGTGCTGGTATGATCGCATCCCATATGCAACTATCTATTTGTTGTTCCTTATGCTTGCCCCTCCCGTGTCCATTGCCACATTTGCCTCGACAACGGAGACGAGTTTAACACAAGAATTTCACCGCTCCCTCTCTACCCCGACAATACGAGCACCGCCACGACCTCTGTGACTTTTCCCACCGCGCTTGACACCCAATGACGCCGCCCCTAGACACGTCAACATTGAGACGCAAGCTAAAACATATCACAAACGTCAAAAATAAGAAAACGAGGTCATATAGATCACGCTCCCGCGTCATCCTTGTGACGTGGCGAAAAAATATTTAAAAAGGGGAATGCAACACGAGGACTTCCCAAGAGGTCACCCATCCTAGTACTACTCTCGCCCAAGCACGCTAAACTTCGGAGTTCTCATGGGATCCGGTGCTTTAGTGCTGGTATGATCGCATCCAACATGCAACTATCTATTTTTTCCTTATGGTTGCCCCTCCCGTGTCCATTGCCACATTTGCCTCGACAACGGAGACGAGTTTAACACAAGAATTTCACCGCTCCCTCTCTACCCCGACAACACGAGCACCGCCACGATATCTGTGACTTTTCCCACCGCGCTTGACACCCAACGACGCCTCCCCTAGACACGTCAACAATGAGACGCAAGCTAAAACATATCACAAACGTCAAAAATAAGAAAACTAGTAAACATCAAAAATAAGAAAACGAGGTCATATAGATCACGCTCCCGCGTCATCCTTGTCACATGGCACAAAAATATTTCCAAAGGGGAATGCAACACGAGGACTTCCGAGGAGGTCACCCATCCTAGTACTACTCTCGCCCAAGCATGCTTAACTTCGGAGTTCTGATGGGATCCAGTGCTTTAGTGCTGGTATGATCGCATCGAACATGCAATTATCTATTTGTTCCTTATGCTTGCCCCTCCCGTGTCCATTGCCACATTTGCCTCGACAACGGAGACAAGTTTAACACAAGAATTTCACCGCTCCCTCTCTACCCCGACAACACGAGCACCGCCACGACCTCTGTGATTTTTCCCACCGCGCTTGACACCCAACGACGCCGCCCCTAGACACGTGAACAATGAGACGTAAGCTAAAACATATCACAAACGTCAAAAATAAGAAAACTAGTAAACGTCAAAAATAAGAAAACGAGGTCATATAGATCACGCTCCCGCGTCATCCTTGTCACGTGGCGCGAAAATATTTAAAAAGGGGAATGCAACACGAGGACTTCCGAGAAGGTCACCCATCCTAGTTCTACTCTCGCCCAAGCACGCTTAACTTCGGAGTTCTGATGGGATCCGGTGCTTTAGTGCTGGTATGATCGCATCCGACATGCAACTATCTATTTGTTCCTTAAGCTTGCCCCTCCCGTGTCCATTGCCACATTTGCCTGGACAACGGAGACGAGTTTAACACAAGAATTTCACCGCTCCCTCTCTACCCCGACAACACGAGCACCGCCACGACCTCTGTGACTTTTCCCACCGCGCTTGACACCCAACGACGCCGCCCCTAGACACGTCAACAATGAGACGCAAGCTAAAACATATCACAAACGTCAAAAATAAGAAAACTAGTAAACGTCAAAAATAAGAAAACGAGGTCATATAAATCACGCTCCCGCGTCATCCTTGTCACGTGGCGCAAAAATATTTAAAAAGGGGAATGCAACACGAGGACTTCCCAAGAGGTCACCCATCCTAGTACTACTCGATCCCAAGCACGCTTAACTTCAGAGTTCTGATGGGATCCGGTACTTTAGTGCTGGTATGATCGCATCCCATATGCAACTATCTATTTGTTGTTCCTTATGCTTGCCCCTCCCGTGTCCATTGCCACATTTGCCTCGACAACGGAGACGAGTTTAACACAAGAATTTCACCGCTCCCTCTCTACCCCGACAATACGAGCACCGCCACGACCTCTGTGACTTTTCCCACCGCGCTTGACACCCAATGACGCCGCCCCTAGACACGTCAACATTGAGACGCAAGCTAAAACATATCACAAACGTCAAAAATAAGAAAACGAGGTCATATAGATCACGCTCCCGCGTCATCCTTGTGACGTGGCGAAAAAATATTTAAAAAGGGGAATGCAACACGAGGACTTCCCAAGAGGTCACCCATCCTAGTACTACTCTCGCCCAAGCACGCTAAACTTCGGAGTTCTCATGGGATCCGGTGCTTTAGTGCTGGTATGATCGCATCCAACATGCAACTATCTATTTTTTCCTTATGGTTGCCCCTCCCGTGTCCATTGCCACATTTGCCTCGACAACGGAGACGAGTTTAACACAAGAATTTCACCGCTCCCTCTCTACCCCGACAACACGAGCACCGCCACGATATCTGTGACTTTTCCCACCGCGCTTGACACCCAACGACGCCGCCCCTAGACACGTCAACAATGAGACGCAAGCTAAAACATATCACAAACGTCAAAAATAAGAAAACTAGTAAACATCAAAAATAAGAAAACGAGGTCATATAGATCACGCTCCCGCGTCATCCTTGTCACATGGCACAAAAATATTTCCAAAGGGGAATGCAACACGAGGACTTCCGAGGAGGTCACCCATCCTAGTACTACTCTCGCCCAAGCATGCTTAACTTCGGAGTTCTGATGGGATCCAGTGCTTTAGTGCTGGTATGATCGCATCGAACATGCAATTATCTATTTGTTCCTTATGCTTGCCCCTCCCGTGTCCATTGTCACATTTGCCTCGACAATGGAGACAAGTTTAACATAAGAATTTCACCGCTCCCTCTCTACCCCGACAACACGAGCACTGCCATGACCTCTGTGACTTTTCCCACCGCGCTTGACACCCAACGACGCCGCCCCTAGACACGTCAACAATGAGACGCAAGCTAAAACATATCAGAAACGTCAAAAATAAGAAAACTAGTAAACGTCAAAAATAAGAAAACGAGGTCATATAGATCACGCTCCCGCGTCATCCTTGTCACGTGGCGCAAAAATATTTAAAAAGGGGAATGTAACACGAGGACTTCCGAGGAGGTCACCCATCCTAGTACTACTCTCGCCCAAGCACGCTTAACTTCGCAGTTCTGATGGGATCCGGTGCTTTAGTGCTGGTATGATCGCATCAGACATGCAACTATCTATTTGTTCCTTATGCTTGCCCCTCCTGTGTCCATTGCCACATTTGCCTCGACAATGGAGACAAGTTTAACACATGAATTTCACCGCTCCCTCTCTACCCCGACAACACGAGCACCGCCACGACCTCTGTGACTTTTGCTACCGCGCTTGACACGCAACGACGCCGCCCCTAGACACGTCAACAATGAGACGCAAGCTAAAACATATCACAAACGTCAAAAATAAGAAAACTAGTAAACGTCAAAAACAAGAAAATGAGGTCATGTAGATCATGCTCCCGCGTCATCCTTGTCACGTGGCGCAAAAATATTTAAAAAGGGGAATGCGACACGAGGACTTCCGAGGAGGTCACCCATCCTAGTACTACTCTCTCCCAACCACGCTTAACTTTGGAGTTCTGATGGGATCCGGTGCTTTAGTGCTAGTATGATCGCATCGAACATGCAACTATCTATTTGTTCCTTATGCTTGCCCCTCCCGTGTCCATTGCCACATTTGCCTCGACAACGGAGACCAGTTTAACACAAGAATTTCACCGCTCCCTCTCTAGCCCGACAACACGAGCACCGCCACGACCTCTGTGACTTTTCCCACCGCGCTTGACACCCAACGACGCCGCCCCTAGACACGTGAACAATGAGACGCAAGCTAAAACATATCACAAACGTAAAAAATAAGAAAACTAGTAAACGTCAAAAATAAGAAAACGAGGTCATATAGATCACGCTCCCGCGTCATCCTTGTCACGTGGCGCGAAAATATTTAAAAAGGGGAATGCAACACGAGGACTTCCGAGAAGGTCACCCATCCTAGTACTACTCTCGCCCAAGCACACTTAACTTCGGAGTTCTGATGGGATCCGGTGCTTTAGTGCTGGTATGATCGCATCCGACATGCAACTATCTATTTGTTCCTTAAGCTTGCCCCTCCCGTGTCCATTGCCACATTTGCCTGGACAACGGAGACGAGTTTAACACAAGAATTTCACCGCTCCCTCTCTACCCCGACAACACGAGCACCGCCACGACCTCTGTGACTTTTCCCACCGCGCTTGACACCCAACGACGCCGCCCCTAGACACGTCAACAATGAGACGCAAGCTAAAACATATCACAAACGTCAAAAATAAGAAAACTAGTAAACGTCAAAAATAAGAAAACGAGGTCATATAAATCACGCTCCCGCGTCATCCTTGTCACGTGGCGCAAAAATATTTAAAAAGGGGAATGCAACACGAGGACTTCCCAAGAGGTCACCCATCCTAGTACTACTCTCTCCCAAGCACGCTAAACTTCGGAGTTCTCATGGGATCCGGTGCTTTAGTGCTGGTATGATCGCATCCAACATGCAACTATCTATTTTTTCCTTATGCTTGCCCCTCCCGTGTCCATTGCCACATTTGCCTCGACAACGGAGACGAGTTTAACACAAGAATTTCACCGCTCCCTCTCTACCCCGACAACACGAGCACCGCCACGATATCTGTGACTTTTCCCACCGCGCTTGACACCCAATGACGCCGCCCCTAGACACGTCAACAATGAGACGCAAGCTAAAACATATCACAAACGTCAAAAATAAGAAAACTAGTAAACATCAAAAATAAGAAAACGAGGTCATATAGATCACGCTCCCGCGTCATCCTTGTCACATGGCACAAAAATATTTCCAAAGGGGAATGCAACACGAGGACTTCCGAGGTGGTCACCCATCCTAGTACTACTCTCGCCCAAGCACGCTTAACTTCGGAGTTCTGATGGGATCCACTGCTTTAGTGCTGGTATGATCGCATCGAACATGCAACTATCTATTTGTTCCTTATGATTGCCCCTCCCGTGTCCATTGTCACATTTGCCTCGAAAACGGAGACAAGTTTAACACAAGGATTTCACCGCTCCCTCTCTACCCCGACAACACGAGCACTGCCACGACCTCTGTGACTTTTCCCACCGCGCTTGACACCCAACGACGCCGCCCCTAGACACGTCAACAATAAGACGCAAGCTAAAACATATCAGAAACGTCAAAAATAAGAAAACTAGTAAACGTCAAAAATAAGAAAACGAGGTCATATAGATCACGCTCCCGCGTCATCCTTGTCACGTGGCGCAAAAATATTTAAAAAGGGGAATGTAACACGAGGACTTCCGAGGAGGTCACCCATCCTAGTACTACTCTCGCCCAAGCACGCTTAACTTCGCAGTTCTGATGGGATCCGGTGCTTTAGTGCTGGTATGATCGCATCAGACATGCAACTATCTATTTGTTCCTTATGCTTGCCCCTCCCGTGTCCATTGCCACATTTGCCTCGACAACGGAGACAAGTTTAACACATGAATTTCACCGCTCCCTCTCTACCCCGACAACACGAGCACCGCCACGACCTCTGTGACTTTTCCTACCGCGCTTGACACCCAACGACGCCGCCCCTAGACACGTCAACAATGAGACGCAAGCTAAAACATATCACAAACGTCAAAAATAAGAAAACTAGTCAACGTCAAAAATAAGAAAATGAGGTCATGTAGATCACGCTCCCGCGTCATCCTTGTCACGTGGCGCAAAAATATTTAAAAAGGGGAATGCGACACGAGGACTTCCGAGGAGGTCACCCATCCTAGTACTACTCTCTCCCAAGCACGCTTAACTTCGGAGTTCTGATGCGATTCGGTGCTTTAGTGCTAGTATGATCGCATCGAACATGCAACTATCTATTTGTTCCTTATGCTTGCCCCTCCCGTGTCCATTGCCACATTTGCCTCGACAACGGAGACCAGTTTAACACAAGAATTTCACCGCTCCCTCTCTAGCCCGACAACACGAGCACCGCCACGACCTCTGTGACTTTTCCCACCGCGCTTGACACCCAACGACGCCGCCCCTAGACACGTGAACAATGAGACGCAAGCTAAAACATATCACAAACGTCAAAAATAAGAAAACTAGTAAACGTCAAAAATAAGAAAACGAGGTCATATAGATCACGCTCCCGCGTCATCCTTGTCACGTGGCGCGAAAATATTTAAACAGGGGAATGCAACACGAGGACTTCCGAGAAGGTCATCCATCCTAGTACTACTCTCGCCCAAGCACGCTTAACTTCGCAGTTCTGATGGGATCCGGTGCTTTAGTGCTGGTATGATCGCATCCGACATGCAACTATCTATTTGTTCCTTATGCTTGCCCCTTCCGTGTCCATTGCCACATTTGCCTCGACAACGGAGACGAGTTTAACACAAGAATTTCACCGCTCCCTCTCTACCCCGACAACACGAGCACCGCCACGACCTCTGTGACTTTTCCCACCGTGCTTGACACCCAACGACGCCGCCCCTAGACACGTCAACAATGAGACGCAAGCTAAAACATATCACAAACGTCAAAAATAAGAAAACTAGTAAACGTCAAAAATAAGAAAACGAGGTTATATAGATCACGCTCCCGCGTCATCCTTGTCACATGGCACAAAAATATTTAAAAAGGGGAATGCAACACGAGGACTTCCCAAGAGGTCACCCATCCTAGTACTACTCTCTCCCAAGCACGCTTAACTTCGGAGTTCTCATTGGATCCGGTGCTTTAGTGCTGGTATGATCGCATTCGACATGCAACTATCTATTTGTTCCTTATGCTTGCTCCTCCCGTGTCCATTGCCACATTTGCCTCGACAACGGAGACGAGTTTAACACAAGAATTTCATCGCTCCCTCTCTACCCCGACAACACGAGCAGCGCCACGACCTCTATGACTTTTCCCACCGCGCTTGACACCCAACGACGCCGCCCCTAGACACGTCAACAATGAGACGCAAGCTAAAACATATCACAAACGTCAAAAATAAGAAAACTAGTAAGCGTCAAAAATAGGAAAACGAGGTCATATAGATCACGCTCCCGCGTCATCCTTGTCACGTGGCGCAAAAATATTTAAAAAGGGGAATGCAACACGAGGACTTCCGAGGAGGTCACCCATCCTAGTACTACTCTCGCCCAAGCACGCTTAACTTCGGAGTTCTGATGGGATCCGGTGCTTTAGTGCTGGTATGATCGCATCCGACATGCAACTATGTATTTGTTCCTTATACTTACCCCTCCCGTGTCCATTGCCACATTTGCCTCGACAATGGAGACGAGTTTAACACAAGAATTTCACCGCTCCCTCTCTACCCCGACAACACGAGCACCGCCACGACCTCTGTGAGTTTTCCCACCGTGCTTGACACCCAACGACGCCGCCCGTAGACACGTCAACAATGAGAGGCAAGCTAAAACATATCACAAACGTCAAAAATAAGAAAACTAGTAAACGTCAAAAATAAGAAAACGAGGTCATATAGGTCACGCTCCCGCGTCATCCTTGTCACTTGGCGCAAAAATATTTAAAAAGGGGAATGCAACTCGAGGACTTCCCACGAGGTCACCCATCCTAGTACTACTCTCGCCCAAGCACGGTTAACTTCGGAGTTCTGATGGGATCCGATGCTTTAGTCCTGGTATGATCGCATCAGACATGCAACTATCTATTTGTTCCTTATGCTTGCCCGTCCCGTGTGCATTGCCACATTTGCCTCGACAACGGAGACGAGTTTAACACAAGAATTTCACCGCTCCCTCTCTACCCCGACAACACGAGCACCGCCACGACCTCTGTGACTTTTCCCACCGCGCTTGACACCCAGCGACGCCGCCCCTAGACACGTCCACAATGAGACGCAAGCTAAAACATATCACAAACGTCAAAAATAAGAAAACTAGTAAACGTCAAAAATAAGAAAACGAGGTCATATAGATCACGCTCCCGCGTCATCCTTGTCACGTGGCGCAAAAATATTTAAAAAGGGGAATGCAACACGAGGACTTCCCAAGAGGTCACCCATCCTAGTACTACTCTCGCCCAAGCACGCTTAACTTCGGACTTCTCATGGGATCCGGTGCTTTAGTGCTGGTATGATCGCATCCAACATGCAACTATCTATTTGTTCCGTATGCTTGCCCCTCCCGTGTCCATTGCCACATTTGCCTCGACAACGGACACGAGTTTAACACAAGAATTTCATCGCTCCCTCTCTACCCCGACAACACGAGCACCGCCACGACCTCTGTGACTTTTCCCACCGCGCTTGACACCCAACGACGCCGCCCCTACACACGTCAACAATGAGACGCAAGCTAAAACATATCACAAACGTCAACAATAAGAAAACTAGGAAATGTCAAAAATAAGGAAACGAGGTCATATAGATCACGCTCCCGCGTCATCCTTGTCACGTGGCGCAAAAATATTTAAAAAGGGGAATGCAACACGAGGACTTCCGAGGAGGTCACCCATCCTAGTACTACTCTCGCCCAAGCACGCTTAACTTCTGAGTTCTGATGGGATCCGGTGCTTTAGTGCTGGTATGATCGCATCCGACATGCAACTATCTATTTGTTCCTTATGCTTGCCCCTCCCGTGTCCATTGCCACATTTGCCTCGACAACGGAGACGAGTTTAACACATGAATTTCACCGCTCCCTCTCTACCCCGACAACACGAGCACCGCCACGACCTCTGTGACTTTTCCCACCGCGCTTGACACCCAACGACACCGCCCCTAGACACGTCAACAATTAGACGCAAGCTAAAACATATCACAAACGTCAAAAATAAGAAAACTAGTAAACGTCAAAAATTAGAAAACGAGGTCATATAGATCACGCTCCAGCGTCATCCTTGTCACGTGGCGCAAAAATATTTAAAAAGGGAAATGCAACACGAGGACTTCCCAAGAGGTCACCCATCATAGTACTACTCTCTCCAGAGCACGCTTAACTTCGGAGTTCTCATGGGATTCGGTGCTTTAGTGCTGGTATGATCGCATCCGACATCCTACTATCTATTTGTTCCTTATGCTTGCCTCTCCCGTGTCCACTGCCACATTTGACTCGACAACGGAGACGAGTTTAACACAAGAATTTCACCGCTCCCTCTCTACCCCGACAACACGAGCACCGCCACGACCTCTGTGACTTTTCCCACCGTGCTTGACACCCAACGACGCCGCCCATAGACACGTCAACAATGAGACACAAGCTAAAACATATCACAAACGTCAAAAATAAGAAAACTAGTAAACGTCAAAAATTAGAAAACGAGGTCATATAGATCACGCTCCCGCGTCATCCTTGTCACGGGGCGCAAAAATATTTAAAAATGGGAATGCAACACGAGGACTTCCTAGGAGGTCACCCATCCTAGTATTACTCTCGCCAAAGCACGCTTAACTTCAGAGTTCTAATGGGATCCGGTGCTTTAGTGCTGGTATGATCATATCCGACATGCAACTATCTATTTTTCCTTATGATTGCCCCTCCAGTGTCCATTGCCACATTTGCCTCGACAACGGAGACGAGTTTAACACAAGAATTTCACCGCTCCCTCTCTACCCCGTCAACACGAGCACCGCCACGACCTCTGTGACTTTTCCCACCGCGCTTGACACCCAACGACGCCGCGCCTAGACACATGAACAATGAGATGCAAGCTAAAACATATCACAAAAGTCAAAAATAAGAAAACTAGTAAACGTCAAAAATAAGAAAACGAGGTCATATAGATCACGCTCCCGCGTCATCCTTGTCACGGGGCGCAAAAATATTTGTTCCTTATGATTGCCCCTCCAGTGTCCATTGCCACATTTGCCTCGACAACGGAGACGTGTTTAACACAAGAATTTCACCGCTTCCTCTCTACCCCGACAACACGAGCACCGCCACCACCTCTCTGACTTTTCCCACCGCGCTTGACACCCAACAACGCCGCCCCTAGACACGTCAACTATGAGATGCAAGCTAAAACATATCACAAACGTCAAAAATAAGAAAACTAGTAAACGTCAAAAATAAGAAAACGAGGTCATATAGATCACGCTCCCGCGTCATCCTTGTCACGTGGCGCGAAAATATTTAAAAAGGGGAATGCAACACGAGGACTTCCCAGGAGGTCACCCATCCTAGTACTACTCTCGCCCAAGCACGCTGAACTTCAGAGTTCTGATGGGGTACGGTGCTTTAGTGCTGGTATGATCGCATCCGACATGCAACTAACTATTTGTTCCTTATGCTTGCCCCTCCCGTGTCCATTGCCACATTTGCCTCGACAACGGAGACGAGTGTAACAAGAACTTCACCGCTCCCTCTCTACCCCGACAACACGAGCACCGCCACGACCTATGTGACTTTTCCCACCGCGCTTGACACCCAATGACGCCGCCCCTAGACACGTTAACAATGAGACGCAAGCTAAAACATATGAGAAACGTTAAAAAATAAGAAAACTAGTAAACGTCAAAAATTCGAAAACGAGGTCACATAGATCACGCTCCCGCGTCATCCTTGTCACGTGGCGCAAAAATATTTAGAAAGGGGAATGCAACACGAGGACTTCCTAGGAGGTTACCCATCGTAGTACAACTCTCGCCTAAGCACGCTTAACTTCGGAGTTCTAATGGGATCCGGTGCTTTAGTGCTGGTATGATCATATCCGACATGCATCAATCTATTTGTTCCTTATGATTGCCCCTCCAGTGTCCATTATCACATTTGCCTCGACAACGGAGACGAGTTTAACACAAGAATTTCACCGCTCCCTCTCTACCCCGACAAGACGAGCAGCGCCACGACCTCGGTGACTTTTCCCACCGCGGTTGACACCCAACGACGCCGCCCCTAGACACGTGAACAATGAGATGCAAGCTAAAACATACCACAAACGTCAAAAATAAGAAAACTAGTAACCGTCGAAAATAAGAAAACGAGGTCATATAGATCACGCTCCCGCTTCATCCTTGTCACGTGGCGCAAAAATATTTGTTCCTTATGATTGCCCCTCCAGTGTCCATTGCCACATTTGCCTCGACAACGGAGATGAGTTTAACACAAGAATTTCACCGCATCTCTCTACCCCGACAACACGAGCACCACCACCACCTCTGTGACTTTTCCCACCGCGCTTGACACCCAACAACGCCACCCCTATACACGTCAACAATGAGACGCAAGCTAAAACATATCACAAACGTCAAAAATAAGAAAACTAGTAAACGTCAAAAATAAGAAAACGAGGTCATATAGATCATGCTCCCGCGTCATCCTTGTCACGTGGCGCAAAAATATTTAAAAAGGGGAATGCATGTCACACCCTGTTTTTCACCCCAAGTTTTCTGTGTTGCAAAAATCAGAGCTTGTTAAAACTTTTTCAAATAATGTTGTGAGTGCAATGTCAGCCCTTGTTTGAGTGTATGCTTGCTTGTTTGATGACTCAAACCCATGAAAAACTTATTATTTTGCTCTCATCAAAAACCCTTTTTCATTTACATCAAGATCACCTTCATCATGTTGGGATACACTACTAGCTCATGAAGCCAAGTGGCACTTCCAACCAAAGTTGGTGATCTGATCCTAGTATCATTTTCATTCATTAAAAACATTATTTGGTGATTTAAAATATTATTTTCCTATTTTATATATTTGTCTATTTCTAAGGCCAGTAATGATATTTCCACAAGGAAAATTACTTTCCTGCCTTAGAAAATTCTGAGTAAATTCATGGAAGCTCAGAAGGACATATATTTTCCATACATAAGATTTTCAACCCTATTTCATATTAATATTATTTGAGTAAAACCCTGAAAACCATTTCTATCTGTTTTAGCTTTTTGAGATGTTTCCAAAGGAAATTATCTCAGTAAATTCCCATAAAATTACAGGAGCCCTCCCAAACCATATTAGGTGCTCACTTAAAATCTCACCTTGATCCAAGGTGGGGAAGATCACTTAAAGAGCTCAAAACCCTCTCTCTCGAGAGTAGAGTTGGAACAACTTTACATTGCAAAGTTTCTCCAATGGAGCTGAAACTTTGTAGAGGTGTTTAACACCCCAAATGAGGACTCCACACCAAAAATGGGAATTCTGAGACTCTGTTTGGCCACACTTCCTTTGTAAAGGACAGTACTGGTCACTTTGAGACATTTTCAAGTTTGCAAAGCCAAACTTGTTCAATGGAGCTCAGATTTGGTGGAACCCCATGTTTTTACCCCAAGACCAAACCTGTTAAGTTTCATTTACAATGGTGGAGTGGAAGCACCCCAAGTCACTGTCGAACACCTACTGATAGGAAGGTAAAAACCTTCCTAGCCACTGTTTTACCCAATGTCAAGGCCCCAAACTTGGTGGGTTAGAGCACTAGAACACCTTGAACAACCAGTCAACCAGCCCCTCCCCAACTCCAAGCACAAGTGACAAGAACTCCAATTTGAGCTGCAGGACAGTACTGGCAACACTAGTGTTCCTTGCTCCCTTGACCAGCTCGAGCTCCCACTAAACCACAACGGCTAGGCACACCCCCAGCAACACTCAGGACATGGAGGACACGTCCCAAGTGCCCCAGAGCGAGCTAGCATGCCGTGGCATGCCAAAACTGGGCTCTGGGCGCGCTACAGAGAGCCACCCGCAAGGGGCCGACGCTCCGGCCGGTCCCAGCCTCCCCAGTTATGTCCAAGCGCTCCCCCGACAACCATTGAGTGCAAAGCTACCCCAGGGACCCTCTCCCCCTCACGCAAGAGGTCAGGCAATGGACACGGTCGATGCAGCTCGTCCCCACTCGCTTTCCCTCTGCGGCCGTTGCACCAGGAGGCCCTAAACCACGTCCCGAACCCATGGTTTCGCGGCCAGCACCTCACTGTGCTTGCACGCGTGCCACAGTGAGTCACCGGCGTGCCCGAGTCGGGTCACCGTCATTGGCCTATAAATAGACCCCCCCCCCCCCCGGCACTCCAGCACCCTCCAAGCATCTTCAGCACAACCAGTAGACACTCCCTAGCCGCCCAATCGAGCTCGCAGAGCCCCGGTGCTCGAGATCGACCTAGGCCCCTCCGCCTCGAAGCTCCGGTCGATCTCCGGCTACACCCGGCTCCTGCGCTGCCCGACCTCTCATTACACTCCCCTCGACACCAGGAACGTTTCCCCTAACTCTCCCGAGCGAATCCATACCCCTAGCCCCTAGTTCATCGCGAACCCGAAACCCTTCCGCCACGAGCACCTCGTCACCGGCAACCCAGACCACCTCCGGTGACGTCCCGACCATGAGCAGGTAGGCGGAGGCACGAGGAACCCGTTCCCGTTCCTAGCTAGGCCTGAGGACAACGGCAGCCTCGCCGGCGTCCATCTCCACCTCTCTGGCCGGAGGTAGGAGAAGGACCCGATAGGTGGAGCCCACCTGTCGGTGTCCTGGGGCAGCCAGCGCGCGCAGCCGCTGACGCTCACCCCAGGGGCCCGCAGGTCAGGTTTGAACCTGCCCCGCGCGCGCCTGGTGGCCAGGCGTGCTGGCTGGGCCAGCTGGATCTGTTTCCCCTGGCCTTTTTCTTTTGTTTTAATCCAGCAAACTAAATGATTTTTCTAAAAAGATTTAGCTAGTAGGAAAATATAATTCTTCCACCAGTATTTTTCTAAAAATGAGTAGTATTTGATTCTGTAATAGTTGACATTTATCAAAAACAGAAACTATGTTGGTATAATAAAATGATATTAAAACGCACTTGTTTGCTTCTGTTTGCTTTTAAATAAATATGCTTAGCTAATAAAACAATAGGAAACATTTTTCAAAATAATATCCTGAATTTATTCAAGCCTTGCAACATTTTTAGAAGCACTTTGTGATCTGTTTTAGTGAGAGCTAGTATTTATTTATTCCTTTCTCGACGGTAGAGTTACCGAGTGACGGAGGATCCGGAGCGGAAGACCTCGAAGACCCTGGATACCTAGCTGACCAAGGCAAGCAGCCCTTTGACCATGACTTGAGCTGATGCATGCTAGAATAGCAAGTACCTTTTCCGTTGCATGTGATCACAGTGCCGGTTCATCATTGATGTGATGGTACCGAAGGCTTCTTCGAAGCACTTGCATGATAGTAATGATATTCGCATGGCTCCTCGGAGCACAAACATGATGAGCTGACCCTACTGTCTATGAGGATCATGCTACTGTCATGTTGATTAATAAGGTTATAAGATCCTTGCATTGAGCTTGACCCTACCCCTTGAGGGTCATGTTGTTACCATATTGACAAGTAATAATAGAGCATATTATCACAAGCATAATGTTGAGTTAAATAAAGAGTTTATGAAAACCCCGTCGGGTGCCTCTAATGCCCGAGGGTGATGATGAGTTGGTGATCACTTTTGGTGAAGTGATGCACCGGTGATTTTGGTGTGAGTATGGTTTCGGAAATGGATTAGATTTATGATGTGTCGACCGTCCCAACCTTACCCAGTACGACCATGATACCCCTTTATGGGACGGGGCTTTGTTGATTACTCTGGTCGGTACTAGCAAAGAGCCACATTACTAGTGGCGGGAGTGATCGGTGTCACTCTCGTGATGGGGTCGTGCCAGGTAGGACGACTATGCCATTATTATGAGTTCCAGGCACACCGTTGGTCCCTGCATGGTTGTTACAGTCCAGAGTCGGTGCTTGTAAGACGTACAACATGTGGGCTGGGTACCAATCGAGTGGATCTCTTTGTCTAGTATCGTCAGGGGAAAGATGATGATCAGGTACTTACCTCGGGTATATGTGATATACCGCGAGTCGTGGATGACACGGAAGTTTCCCGTTTCTCGTGGGTCCAGCGTACTACCTCTGCAGAGTGTAAACTATTCGAATAGCCGTGTCCACGGTCAAGGACAGTTGGGTGGTGCTGCTTAAACTACGTCCTGAGTTTCCGCATAAACCAAGTGTGTGTGTGTGGTGTTAAAAAAGTGTTGTTATAATCATGATGATCACAATAATATGATCAAGTTCGGTGACTTGACATATAGGGTAAACCCGGATGGTTTAGCCCTCATTAATATCTTGAGGATATGACAAGTCCGATGACTTGGCTTATAGGGTGAACCCAGTGTGTTCAACCCTTGACAGATATGTCAATATCTGTAACCTGTTATTCGCAAGTAGTTCTTTAACTTGTTGCACATACTTGATCATACCAGCACATCGCATTCCACTCGAGATATCTGTTACTGTTATTCATTACCATATATACGTCATGGGCTGTTTGCGAGTACATTCAAATTACTCATTGGCTTGCCACTGGTTATGTTATTGGCCAGACATGGAAGGACCGGAGTTTGGCGATGAGTACGCCGTCGGAGACGGACCTGCGATCTAGGACGCTTCCGAGTCAGAATGCCTGTCGGTGTAGGCTTGATGGCATGGGCACCGCTTAGCCCTTGCGAGTTTCCGCTACTCGATGTATCCGTTTTATTTGGCTTTAGGCCTTGCTCTTGAACCCGGCCTTCTGGTCATTTGATGTAATAATTTGGTACTCGGATGTAAGACTCTATTATTCAGTATATGTGTTCAGTGAACATTGATCCTTGGGGTCACTGGGCACGGCAAACTCGACTTGCTAGTCGGGGTCCCCACAGAACTGGTATCAGAGCCATCCTGACTATAGGAAGCCTTAGATAGCATGGACGTTAACCAAGAACGTTAGGACGCGAGCCTTGCACAAGACTCTTGCACATACAACCTCCTGACTTCTCTCCTATGCCTTGTAGATGGCTGCTGTACCTGAGACGCCTCTGGAGACCGGCTTTCCACTACTTCTGGTGGATTGTCTCGAGAAGTGCCACGTACGACGCACGCCCATCTTCCTCTACCACGAGCACCGGGTCAACGTCGACACCAAGGAATATCACATGGACGTGATAGTGAAGGCTAATGACTCCCGGCTAGTTGGTTCTTTGAAGGACCACAGATGGGAGGGCTGATGTTGGCAGTGGAGACGGCTGCATGAGAGGCGCTCGTGCAACTCCGCAGCATCCTCCCTGAGATGGCTAATGAGCCTGTCACTCGTCATCTACCTTTCATTAAGGAAGGAGTGGATGGGAGCTGGACACTCACCCCAGCCATGGAGGATGGGATGCCACTGAGGTTTCAGACCTACTTCAGTCTCTCGTCAGACACCTTGACACACTTCCTGGTTAAGGAATCAGTCAAGCTACACCAAGAGCTGCACCTAGTCAAAGGCCTGCTCCACACTGAGAAGATGCAGAACCGCAAAGTAAAGAAGGCAGGCGCACCTGAAGGGAGGGCAGCTGTTGCCACTAGGGGTGGTGTGTTACCCATCCAGGCAGTCCCTCTTCGGAGTCGCCGCCTGACAGCGGAAGAGTACACTGAGATCTTCGCCGCCTCGCCCAAGAGATGCCGAGACGTGCAGATTCTTTCTTCCACTCCTATAAAGGAAGAGGATGTTGATGAAGATGTGGATCCTGTTGAGCACGCCTTTGAGACCGAGTAGTCCGCCGGGTAGGTTTTAGCGTAGGCAATTTGGAGTACCCGAGTATAGGGTATCCTTGTATCCATTTTTAATTTGCGTATGTGTGCTTGATGTAAGTCACCTATTGCCTTGGGCAGCCTGTAAGTGACTACATCACCTAGTTGTCATGAATGCAATTTCCAGTTTGTCAAAAAACTTTGGTTTTCAAAACTTGGCACATGCACGTATTGGACCCCCTCTTACTAGGAGCAAATCCTTGTACTCCCGAGCAAGGTGGCATTTTGACCTGTCTGTTTCTATGACAGGATGGTGAACGCAACCCGCAACAGCACCTTCGGCAACCCCGGCGCCGGCTCCTCAGGGACGTCGTAGGGAACCGAAGGAGAAGCTCACACTGGAGGTCACCACGAGCAGCCTAGAGACCTTCCACCACCACCTCCTCCTGAGAACTTGACGATGGCTCAGTTCCTTCAAGCTCTTCGAGAGGAGCGTCAAGCCAGCAATGCCGCTATCCAGCAGCTGACCCAAGTCCTGGTGGACAACCCGCCGCGGAATGAGTATGGCGGTGGTCGCTCTACTCTTTCTGAGTTCATGCGGACTACGCCCCCATATTCACGGAGTCGACTGAACCCCTGGACGCCGATGACTGGATTCGCACCATTGAAGACCTCCTTGCGCTGGTCAAGTGCACCGATGATCATGAGAAGGTCCTTTATGCTTCTCACTGTCTCGGAGGCACTGCGAGGGTATGGTGGGATGGATTCCAGATCATGCGGGCAGGGCAAGTCATCACGTGGGAGATGTTCAAGGAAGGATTTCGCGCGGCTCACATTCCGCCTGGACGGATGACCATTAAGAAGCGAGAATTCCGAGCCTTGAGGCAGGGCAGTGGAACTGTTAAGGAGTACCTGCAGAAGTTTAATGTCTTGTCAAGGTACGCACCTGAAGATGTTAACACTGAGGCCGCTAAGGTGGAACGCTTCATGGAAGGGTTACAACAGTCCCTGCAATACCAGCTGGTGGTTTGCGACTGCCAGACTTTCAGCGAGTTGGTTAACAAAGCGCTTATGCTGGAAGACAAGCGTCGTGTAATGGACGACACCCGCAAGCGCAAGCTGATAGGTAGTGGAGGACCCGGTAACGCAAGACCAAGACCGTGGCAGTCAGCACCTGCAAGACCCAACTTTCAGCAGCAACAGTACAAGTACCCGGTGTTCCGCCAGAATTATCAGCCTCAGCAGTAAGTCAAGCCAGTAGTCAAACCGCCGAACAACAGTGGAGTCAAGACCAACCCTCCGGGGCAAGTCACCTGCTTTGGGTGTGGTCAGACTGGGCACTATTCCAGGCAGTGCCCCAACAAGAAGCCCGACGCACCGCGTCCCAATGCACCCAACCCCGGTCAAGGTGCACCAGGGAGGAACCAGGCCCCCCGCAACCAATAGTTCAATGGTAGGGGCCGGATCAATCACATCACTGCAGAAGAAGCACAGGAAGACCCGGACTGCATTCTGGGTATGTTCCTCGTCAACTCAACTCCAGCAACAGTGTTGTTTGATTGTGGTGCCTCGCATTCTTTTGTTACTCAAGGGTTTGTGGAAAAATGCGGTTTAAAACCCACTTTACTCCGCGGGCAGATGGCAATCCAAACCCCGGGAGCAGTATTAAAGACCAACCAAGGGTGTAGAAGGGTTGAGATAGTTATCAATGGGACGAGTTTCTTGGCAGACCTCATTGTGCTTAAATCACAAGGTGTGGAAGTAATCCTCGGTATGGATTGGTTGGCCAAGCACCAGAGTCTTTTGGACTGTGCCAACATAGCCATCACCATGATAAGCAACCAAGGGGTCAAGGTCAAGTTCGTCTCCGAGCCAGTATCGGCTCATGCACCTCGAGTCAACAGTCTCTCCGAGGTAGAGCTTGATCGAGTGCCTATAGTCTGTGAATACCCGGACGTCTTTCCTGACGAGCTACCCGGAATGCCTCCTGACCGAGACATTGAGTTCATCATTGAGCTTATGCCCGGATCGAGGCCTATTTATAAAAAGCCTTATAGGATGGGTTCCGAGGAGTTGGCAGAGCTGAAGAAGCAGCTGGATGAGCAACTCAGGAAAGGGTTCATTCGTCCGAGTGTGTAACCTTGGGGATCACCTGTTCTGTTTGTTTCAAAGAAGGATGGTACCATTCGACTCTGCGTCGACTACCGTTCCCTTAATGCAGTCACAATTAAGAACAAGTACCCGCTCCCCAAGATCGAAGACCTGTTTGACCAGTTAAATGGGGCCAGGGTATTTTCCAAGATCGATCTCCGATCGGGATACTACCAGTTGAAGATCCGACCAGAAGATATACCCAAGACTGCATTCGTGACCCGGTACGGTCTATATGAATGTACGGTCATGCCCTTCGGTTTGACAAATGTCCCAGCCTACTTCATGTACCTCATGAACAAGGTATTCATGGAATATTTGGACAAGTTTCTCGTCGTGTTCATCGATGACATACTAATCTTTTCCAAGTCCGAAGAAGATCATGAGCAACACCTGAGGCTAGTTCTGGGAAAGCTTCGAGAGCACCAACTTTATGCCAAATTCAGCAAGTGTCAGTTCTGGCTAAATGAAGTTGGATTTCTAGGTCATACCCTAACGGCACGCAGTTTAGCCGTGGATCAGTCCAAGATTTCTACAGTGACCAACTGGGAATCACCCAAGGACGTGAAGGATGTCAGGAGTTTCCTCGGGCTCGCGGGATACTACCGCAAGTTTGTCGAGGGATTCTCCAGCATCGCTCAACCTATGACTCAGCTCTTGAAGAAAGGCCGGAAGTTCGAGTGGACACCGGCGTGTGAAGCAAGCTTCCAGGAGTTGAAGAAGAGGCTAACTACCGCCCCGGTATTGGCTACTCCGAACATCAACAAGGAATTCGTGATATATTGTGATGCCTCGGGAACCGGGCTCAGTGGAGTCCTGATGCAAGATGGCAGGGTCGTGGCGTACTTGTCACGGCAACTGCGACCGCATGAGGAGAACTACGCCACCCATGATCTCGAGCTAGCAGCTGTAGTGCATGCTCTGAAGACGTGGCGACATTACCTTCTGGGAAAGCGATGCGAGATAGATACAGACCACAAAAGTTTGAAGTATATCTTCACCCAGAGGGAGCTGAATATGAGACAGCGGAGATGGCTTGAGTTAATCAAGGATTACGACCTCAGCATTCAGTACCATCCCGGCAAGGCGAATGTGGTAGCCAATGCCCTGAGCCGGAAGGCAGGCTCCTTGAACGTCGCGCTCAAGGAAAGGTTACCCGCCTTGTATGAAGAGATGGAGGGCCTAGGACTTGAGATAGTCGAACCAGGGTACCTGGCCAACCTCGAAGTCAAGCCTACTCTGGCAGATGACATGAAGGAAGCCCAGAAGGGGCACAAGAGTATCGAAGGCCTCAAGAGGAAGGTGCGAGAAGGCAAAGCCCCTGGATTCTCGATTGATGAGCAAGGAGTATTGTGGTACGGGAAGCGCTTATGCGTACCCAACAAGGCCGAACTTAAGGACTTGATCCTGCAAGAGGCACATGACACACCGTACTCTATCCATCCAGGTGGTACCAATATGTACCAAGACATCCGAGAACGATTCTGGTGGCATGGCATGAAGAGGGAAATTGGCTCCTATGTCGCTAAATGCGATGTATGTCAGCGAGTCAAGGCTGAACACCAGCGACCCACTGGATTGCTACAACCTCTTCAAGTGCCAGAATGGAAGTGGGATATAGTCGGCATGGACTTCATCACCGGGTTGCCCCGGTCGAATAAGGGTCATAACTCCATTTGGGTCATAGTTGATAATTTGACCAAGGTGGCCCATTTCATCCCCGTTAACACCACTTACGATGGCAGCCAGCTGGCCAGTCTGTACATTCATCGAGTGGCGAGTCTCCATGGAGTTCCCAAAGAGATTGTGTCCGACCACGACACGTAGTTCACCTCAAGATTCTGGAAGAAGTTTCAACAAGCTCTCGGAACCAAACTCTCCTTCAGTACGGCTTTCCACCCGCAGACGAGCGGACAGACCGAGAGGGTAAACCAGATACTTGAGGACATGCTCTGCGCTTGTGTTTTGGCCCATGGTGCCAAGTGGGAAGACTGCCTACCATTTGCTGAGTTCTCTTACAACAACAACTACTAGTCCAGTCTTCAAATGGCCCCATTCGAAGCATTATATGGGCGGAAATGCCGCACCCCACTCAATTGGACCGAAACCGGTGAAGGGCTAGTTTTCGGACCAGAAGCACTGCAGGAAGCATGGGACAAGGTTCAGCTTGTCCGAGAGAACTTGGAGGCAGCTAAGTCAAGGCACAAGAGCTATGTGAACCCTCGCCGCAGAAACGTGGAGTTTGTTTCCGGAGACCAAGTGTACTTGCGAGTCACGCCTCTCAAGGGGACCAAGCGTTTCCACGTCAAGGGGAAGCTAGCTCCAAGGTTCGTTGGACCCTTCAAGATCATGGCAAGGCGCGGGGAAGTAGCTTATCAGTTAGAGCTACCTCCCGAACTTTCAGGTGTGCACAATGTGTTCCACGTGTCACAGCTCAGGAAGAGTTTGCAAGTGCTGAACCGTCCCGATCTTTACAAGGACATTGATCATCAAGCTATTGACCTTCAACCGGACCTTACCTACCGCGAGAGACGGATCCGCATTTTGGACGAAGCAGAGCGTTGCACCAGAAGCCGCACCATCAAGTTTTTCAAGGTTCAGTGGAGCAACCATACCACAGCAGAAGCCACATGGGAACGTGAAGACTATCTCCGATCAGAGTTTCCCGAGCTGTTTAACGTTTAGCTTAGGAATCGCGGGGACGAGATTCTTGTAAGGGGGATAGGTCTGTCACACCCTGTTTTTCACCCCAAGTTTTTTGTGTTGCAAAAATCAGAGCTTGTTAAAACTTTTTCAAATAATGTTGTGAGTGCAATGTCAGCCCTTGTTTGAGTGTATGCTTGCTTGTTTGATGACTCAAACCCATGAAAAACTTATTATTTTGCTCTCATCAAAAACCCTTTTTTCATTTACATCAAGATCACCTTCATCATGTTGGGATACACTACTAGCTCATGAAGCCAAGTGGCACTTCCAACCAAAGTTGGTGATCTGATCCTAATATCATTTTCATTCATTAAAAACATTATTTGGTGATTTAAAATATTATTTTTCTATTTTATATACGTGTCTATTTCTAAGGCCAATAATGATATTTCCACAAGGAAAATTACTTTCCTGCCTTAGAAAATTCTGAGTAAATTCATGGAAGCTCAGAAGGACATATATTTTCCATACATAAGATTTTCAACCCTATTTTATATTAATATTATTTGAGTAAAACCCTGAAAACCATTTCTGCCTGTTTTAGCTTTTTGAGATGTTTCCAAAGGAAATTATCTCAGTAAATTCCCATAAAATTACAGGAGCCCTCCCAAACCATATTAGGTGCTCACTTAAAATCTCACCTTGATCCAAGGTGGGGAAGTGCACTTAAAGATCCCAAAACCCTCTCTGTCGAGAGTAGAGTTGGAACAACTCTACATTGCAAAGCTTCTCCAATGGAGCTGAAACTTTGCAGAGGTGTTTAACACCCCAAATGAGGACTCCACACCAAAAATGGGATTTGTGAGACTCTGTTTGGCCATACTGCCTTTGTAAAGGATAGTACTGGTCACTTTGAGACATTTTCAAGTTTGCAAAGCCAAACTTGTTCAATGGAGCTCAGATTTGGTGGAACCCCATGTTTTTACCCCAAGACCAAACCTGTTAAGTTTCATTTACAGTGGTGGAGTGGAAGCACCCCAAGTCACTGTCGAACACGTACTAATAGGAAGGTAAAAACCTTCCTAGCCACTGTTTTACCCAATGTCAAGGCCCCAAACTTGGTGGGTTAGAGCACCCGAACACCCTGAACACCCAATCAACCAGCCCCTCCCCAACTCCAAGCACAAGTGACAAGAACTCCAATTTGAGCTGCAGGAAAGTACTGGCAACACTAGTGTTCCTTGCTCCCTTGACCAGCTCGAGCTCCCACTAAACCACAACGGCTAGGCACACCCCCAGCAACACTCAGGACATGGAGGACACGTCCCAAGTGCCCCAGAGCGAGCCAGCATGCCGTGGCATGCCAAAACTGCGCTCTGGGCGCGCTGCAGAGAGCCACCCGCAAGGGGCCGACGCTCCGGCCGGTCCCAGCCTCCCCAGTTATGTCCAAGCGCTCCCCCGACAACCATTCAGTGCAAAGCTACCCCAGGGACCCTCTCCCCCTCACGCAAGAGCTCAGGCAATGGACACGGTCGATGCAGCTCGTCCCCACTCGCTTTCCCTCTGCGGCCGTTGCACCAGGAGGCCCTAAACCACGTCCCGAACCCGTGGTTTCGCGGCCAGCACCTCACTGTGCTTGCACGCGTGCCACAGTGAGTCACCGGCGTGCCCGAGTCGGGTCACCGTCATTGGCCTATAAATAGACCCCCCCCCGGCACTCCAGCACCCTCCAAGCATCTTCAGCACAACCAGTAGACACTCCCTAGCCGCCCAATCGAGCTCGCAGAGCCCCGGTGCTCGAGATCGACCGAGGCCCCTCCGCCTCGAAGCTCCGGTCGATCTCCGGCTACACGTCGGCTCCTGCGCTGCCCGACCTCTCATTACACTCCCCTCGACACCAGGAACGTTTCCCCTAACTCTCCCGAGCGAATCCATACCCCTAGCCCCTAGTTCATCGCGAACCCGAAACCCTTCCGCCACGAGCACCTCGTCCCCGGCAACCCAGACCACCTCCGGTGACGTCCCGACCATGAGCAGGTAGGCGGAGGCACGAGGAACCCGTTCCCGTTCCTAGCTAGGCCTGAGGACAACGGCAGCCTCGCCGGCGTCCATCTCCACCTCTCTGGCCGGAGGTAGGAGAAGGACCCGACAGGTGGAGCCCACCTGTCGGTGTCCTGGGGCAGCCAGCGTGCGCAGCCGCTGACGCTGACCCCAAGTGCCCGCAGGTCAGGTTTAAACCTTGCCCGCGCGCGCCTGGTGGCCAGGCGTGCTGGCTGGGCCGACTGGATCTGTTTCCCCTGGCCTTTTTCTTTTTTTAATCCAGCAAACTAAATGATTTTTATAAAAAGATTTAGCCAGTAGGAAAATATAATTCTTCCACCAGTATTTTTCTAAAAACGAGTAGTATTTGATTCTATAATAGTTGACATTTATCAAAAACAGAAACTATGTTGGTATAATAAAATGATATTAAAACGCACTTGTTTGCTTCTGTTTGCTTTTAAATAAATATGCTTAGCTAATAAAACAATAGGAAACATTTTTCAAAATAATACCCTGAATTTATTCAAGCCTTGCAACATTTTTAGAAGCACTTTGTGATATGTTTTAGTGAGAGCTAGTATTTATTTATTCCTTTCTCGATGGTAGAGTTACCGAGTGACGGAGGATCCGGAGCGGAAGACCTCGAAGACCCCGGATACCTAGCTGACCAAGGCAAGCAGCCCTTTGACCATGACTTGAGCATATGAAATGATGCATGCTAGAATAGCAAGTACCTTTTCCGTTGCATGTGATCACAGTGCCGGTTCATCATTGATATGATGGTACCGAAGGCTTCTTCGAAGCACTTGCATGATAGTAATGATATTCGCATGGCTCCTCGGAGCACAAACATGATGAGCTGACCCTACTGTCTATGAGGATCATGCTACTGTCATGTTGATTAATAACGTTATAAGATCCTTGCATTGAGCTTGACCCTACCCCTTGAGGGTCATGTTGTTACCATATTGACAAGTAATGATAGAGCATATTATCACAAGCATAATGTTGAGTTAAATAAAGAGTTTATGAAAACCCCGTCGGGTGCCACTAATGCCCGAGGGTGATGATGAGTTGGTGATCACTTTTGGTGAAGTGATGCACCGGTGATTTTGGTGTGAGTATGGTTTCGGAAATGGATTAGATTTATGATGTGTCGACCGTCCCAACCTTACCCAGTACGACCACGATACCCCTTTATGGGACGGGGCTTTGTTGATTACTCTGGTCGGTACTAGCAAAGAGCCACATTACTAGTGGCGGGAGTGATCGGTGTCACTCTCGTGATGGGGTCATGCCAGGTAGGACGACTATGCCATTATTATGAGTTCCAGGCACACCATTGGTCCCTGCATGGTTGTTACAGTCCAGAGTCGGTGCTCGTAAGACGTACAACATGTGGGCTGGGTACCAATCGAGTGGATCTCTTTGTCTAGTATCGTCATGGGAAAGATGATGATCGGGTACTTACCTCGGGTATATGTGATATACCGCGAGTCGTGGATGACACGGAAGTTTCCCGTTTCTGGTGGGTCCAACGTACTACCTCTCCAGAGTGTAAACTATTCGAATAGCCATGTCCACGGTCAAGGACAGTTGGGTGGTGCTGCTTAAACTACGTCCTGAGTTTCCGCATAAACCAAGTGTGTGTGCGTGGTGTTAAAAAGGTGTTGATATAATCATGATGATCACAATAATATGACCAAGTTCGGTGACTTGACATATAGGGTAAACCCGGATGGTTTAGCCCTCATTAATATCTTGAGGATATGACAAGTCCGATGACTTGGCATATAGGGTGAACCCAGTGTGTTCAACCCTTGATAGATATGTCAATATCTGTAACCTGTTATTCGCATGTAGTTCCTTAACTTGTTGCACATACTTGATCATACCACCACATCGCATTCCACTCAAGATATCTGTTACTGTTATTCATTACCATATATACGTCATGGGCTGTTTGCGAGTACATTCAAATTACTCATTGGCTTGCCACTGGTTATGTTATAGACCAGATATGGAAGGACCGGAGTTTGGCGATGAGTACGTCGTCGGAGACGGACCTGCGATCTAGGACGCTTTCGAGTCAGAATGCCTGTCGGTGTAGGCTTGATGGCATGGGCACCGCTTAGCCCTTACGAGTTTCCGCTACTCGATGTATCCATTTTATTTGGCTTTAGGCCTTGCTCTTCAACCCGACCTTCTGGTCATTTGATGTAATAATTTGGTACTTGGATGTAAGACTCTATTATTCAGTATCTGTGTTCAGTGAACATTGGTCCTTGGGGTCACTGGGCACGACGAACTCGACTTGCTAGTCGGGGTCCCCACAATGCAACATGAGGACTTCCGAGGAGGTCACCCATCCTAGTACTACTCTCGCCCAAGCACGCTTAACTTCGGAGTTCTGATGGGATCCGGTGCTTTAGTGCTGGTATGATCGCATCCGACAGGCAACTATCTATTTGTTCCTTATGCTTGCCCCTCCCGTGTCCATTGCCACATTTGCCTCGACAACGGAGACGAGTTTAACACAAGAATTTCACCGCTCCCTCTCTACCCCGACAACACGAGCACCGCCAAGACCTCTGTGACTTTTCCCACCGCGCTTGACACCCAACGACGCCGCCCCTAGACACGTCAACAAGGTGACGCAACCTAAAACATATCACAAATGTTAAAACTAAGAAAACTAGTAAACGTCAAAAATAAGAAAACGAGGTCATATAGATCACGCTCCCGCGTAATCCTTGTCACGTGGCGCAAAAATATTTAAAAAGGGGAATGCAACACGAAGCAAAAATATTTAAAAAGGGGAATGCAACACGAGGACTTCCCAAGAGGTCACCCATCCTAGTACAACTCTCGCCCAAGCACGCTTAACTTCGGAGTTCTAATGGGATCCGATGCTTTAGTGCTGGTATGATCGCATCCGACATGCATCTATCTATTTGTTCCTTATGCTTGCCCCTCCCATGTCCATTGCCACATTTGCCTCGACAAAGGAGACGAGTTTAACACAAGAATTTCACCGCTCCCTCTCTACCCCGACAACACGAGCACCGCAACGACCTCTGTGACTTTTCCCACCGTGCTTGACACCCAACGACGCCGCCCCTGGACACGTCAACAATGAGACGCAAGCTAAAACATATCACAAACGTCAAAAATAAGAAAACTAGTAAACGTAAAAAATAAGAAAACGAGGTCATATAGATCACGCTCCCGAGTCATCCTTGTCACGTGGCGCAAAAATATTTAAAAAGGGGAATGCAACACGAGGACTTCCCAGGAGGTCACCCATCCTAGTACTACTCTCGCCCAAGCACGCTTAACTTCAGAGTTTTGATGGGATCTGGTGCTTTAGTGCTGGTATGATCGCATCCGACATGCAACTATATAAGTGTTCCTTATGCTTGCCCCTCCCGTGTCCATTGCCACATTTGCCTCGACAACGGAGACGAGTTTAACACAAGAATTTCACCGCTCCCTCTCTATCCCGACAACACGAGCACCGCCACGACCTCTGTGACTTTTCCCACCGCGCTTGACACCCAACGACGCCGCCCCTAGACACGTCAACAATGAGACGCAAGCTAAAACATATCACAAACGTCAAAAATAAGAAAACTAGTAAACGTCAAAAACAAGAAAGCGAGGTTATATAGATCACGCTCCTGCGTCATCCTTGTCACGTGGCGCAAAAATATTTAAAAAGGGGAATGCAACACGAGGACTTCCCAGGAGGTCACCCATCCTAGTACTACTCTCGCCCAAGCACGCTTAACTTCGGAGTTCTGATGGGATCGATCCGACATGCAACTATCTATTTGTTCCTTATGCTTGCCCCTCCCGTGTCCATTGCCACATTTGCCTCGACAACGGAGACAAGTTTAACACAAGAATTTCACCGCTCGCTCTCTACCCCGACAACACGAGCACCGCAACGACCTTTGTGACTTTTCCCACCGCGCTTGACACCCAAGGGCGCCGCCCCTAGACACGTCAACAATAAGACCCAAGCTAAAACATATCACAAACGTCAAATATAAGAAAACTAGTAAATGTAAAAAATAAGAAAACGAGGTCATATAGATCACGCTCCCGCGTCATCCTTGTCATGTGGCGCAAAAAAATTTGAAAAGGGGAATGCAACACGAGGATTCCCAGGAGGTCACCCGTCCTAGTACTACTCTCGCCCAAGCATGCTTAACTTTGAAGTTCTGATGGGATCCAATGCTTTAGTGCTGGTATGATCGCATACGACATTCAACTATCTATTTGTTCCTTATGCTTGCTCCTCCCGTGCCCATTGCCACATTTGCCTCGACAACGGAGACGAGTTTAACACAAGAATTTCACCGCACCCTCTCTACCCCGACAACACGAGCACCGCCACGACGTCTGTGACTTTTCCCACCGCGCTTGACACCCAACGACGCCGCCCTAGACACGTCAACAATGAGACGCAAGCTAAAACATATCACAAACGTCAAAAATAAGAAAACTAGTAAACGTCAAAAATAAGAAAACGAGGTTATATAGATCACGCTCCCGCGTCATCCTTGTCACGTGGCGCAAAAATATTAAAAAAGGGGAATGCAACATGAGGACTTCCCCCGAGGTCACCCATCCTAGTACTACTCTCGCCCAAGCACACTTAACTTCGGAGTTTTGATGGGATCCGGTGCTTTAGTGCTGGTATGATCGCATCTGACATGCCACTATCTATTTGTTCCTTATGCTTGCCCCTCCCGTGTCCATTGCCACATTAGCCTCGACAACGGAGACGAGTTCAACACAAGAATTTCACCGCTCCCTCTCTAGCCCGATAACACGAGCACCGCCACGACCTGTGTGACTTTTCCCACCGCGCTTGAGACCCAACGACGCCGCCCCTAGACACGTCAACAATGAGACGCAAGCTAAAACATATCACAAACGTCAAAAATAAGAAAACTAGTAAACGTCAAAAATAAGAAAACGAGGTCATATAGATCACGCTCCCGCGTAATCCTTGTCACGTGGAGAAAAAATATTTAAAAAGGGGAATGCAACACGAGGACTTCCCACGAGGTCACCCATCCTAGTACTACTCTTGCCCAAGCACGCTTAACTTCGGAGTTCTGATGTGATCGATCATACATGCAACTATCTATTTGTTCCTTATGCTTGCCCCTCCCGTGTCCATTGCCACATTTGCCTCGACAACGGAGACGAGTTTAACACAAGAATTTCACCGCTCCCTCTCTATCCCGACAACACGAGCACCTCCACGACCTCTGTGACTTTTCCCACCGCGCTTGACACCCAACGACGCCGCCCCTAGACACGTCAACAATGAGACGCAAGCTAAAACATATCACAAACGTCAAAAATAAGAAAACTAGTAAACGTCAAAAACAAGAAAGCGAGGTTATATAGATCACGCTCCTGCGTCATCCTTGTCACGTGGCGCAAAAATATTTAAAAAGGGGAATGCAACACGAGGACTTCCCAGGAGGTCACCCATCCTAGTACTACTCTCGCCCAAGCACGCTTAACTTCGGAGTTCTGATGGGATCGATCCGACATGCAACTATCTATTTGTTCCTTATGCTTGCCCCTCCCGTGTCCATTGCCACATTTGCCTCGACAACGGAGACAAGTTTAACACAAGAATTTCACCGCTCCCTCTCTACCCCGACAACACGAGCACCGCAACGACCTTTGTGACTTTTCCCACCGCGCTTGACACCCAAGGGCGCCGCCCCTAGACACGTCAACAATAAGACCCAAGCTAAAACATATCACAAACGTCAAATATAAGAAAACTAGTAAATGTCAAAAATAAGAAAACGAGGTCATATAGATCACGCTCCCGCGTCATCCTTGTCATGTGGCGCAAAAAAATTTAAAAAGGGGAATGCAACACGAGGATTCCCAGGAGGTCACCCGTCCTAGTACTACTCTCGCCCAAGCATGCTTAACTTTGAAGTTCTCATGGGATCCAATGCTTTAGTGCTGGTATGATCGCATACGACATTAAACTATCTATTTGTTCCTTATGCTTGCTCCTCCCGTGCCCATTGCCACATTTGCCTCGACAACGGAGACGAGTTTAACACAAGAATTTCACCGCACCCTCTCTACCCCGACAACACGAGCACCGCCACAACGTGTGTGACTTTTCCCACCGCGCTTGACACCCAACGACGCCGCCCTAGACACGTCAACAATGAGACGCAAGCTAAAACATATCACAAACGTCAAAAATAAGAAAACTAGTAAACGTCAAAAATAAGAAAACGAGGTTATATAGATCACGCTCCCGCGTCATCCTTGTCACGTGGCGCAAAAATATTAAAAAAGGGGAATGCAACATGAGGACTTCCCCCGAGGTCACCCATCCTAGTACTACTCTCGCCCAAGCACACTTAACTTCGGAGTTTTGATGGGATCCGGTGCTTTAGTGCTGGTATGATCGCATCCGACATGCCACTATCTATTTGTTCCTTATGCTTGCCCCTCCCGTGTCCATTGCCACATTAGCCTCGACAACGGAGACGAGTTCAACACAAGAATTTCACCGCTCCCTCTCTAGCCCGATAACACGAGCACCGCCACGACCTGTGTGACTTTTCCCACCGCGCTTGAGACCCATCGACGCCGCCCCTAGACACGTCAACAATGAGACGCAAGCTAAAACATATCACAAACGTCAAAAATAAGAAAACTAGTAAACGTCAAAAATAAGAAAACGAGGTCATATAGATCACGCTCCCGCGTAATCCTTGTCACGTGGAGAAAAAATATTTAAAAAGGGGAATGCAACACGAGGACTTCCCACGAGGTCACCCATCCTAGTACTACTCTCGCCCAAGCACGCTTAACTTCGGAGTTCTGATGTGATCGATCATACATGCAACTATCTATTTGTTCCTTATGCTTGCCCCTCCCGTGTCCATTGCCACATTTGCCTCGACAACGGAGACGAGTTTAACACAAGAATTTCACCGCCTCTCTACCCCGACAACACGAGCACCGCCACAACCTCTGTGACTTTTCCCACCGCGCTTGACACCCAACGACGCCGCCCCTAGACACGTCAACAATGAGATGCAAGCTAAAACATATCACAAACGTCAAAATTTAGAAAACTAGTAAACGTCAAAAATAAGAAAACGAGGTCATATAGATCACGCTCCCGCGTCATCCTTGTCACGTGGCGCAAAAATATTTAAAAAGGGGAATGCAACAAGAGGACTTCCCAGGAGGTCACCCATCCTAGTACTACTTAAAAAGGGGAATGCAACAAGAGGACTTCCCAGGAGGTCACCCATCCTAGTACAACTCTCGCCCAAGCACGCTTAACTTCGGAGTTTTGATGGGATCTGGTGCTTTAGTGCTGGTATGATCGCATCCGACATGCAACTATCTTATTGTTCCTTATGCTTGCCCCTCCCGTGTCCATTGCCACATTTGCCTCGACAATGCAGACGAGTTTAACACAAGAATTTCACCGCTCCCTCTCTACCCCGACAACACGAGCACCGCCACGACCTCTGTGACTTTTCCGACCGTGCTGGACACCCAACGACGCCGCCCCTAGACACGTCAACAATGAGACGCAAGCTAAAACATATCACAAACGTCAAAAATAAGAAAACTAGTAAACGTCAAAAATAAGAAAGCGAGGTTATATAGATCACGCTCCTGCGTCATCCTTGTCACGTGGCGCAAAAATATTTAAAAAGGGGAATGCAACACGAGGAATTCCCAGGAGGTCACCCATCCTAGTACTACTCTCGCCCAAGCACGCTTAACTTCGGAGTTCTGATGGGATCGATCCGACATGCAACTATCTATTTGTTCCTTATGCTTGCCCCTCCCGTGTCCATTGCCACATTTGCCTCGACAACGGAGACGAGTTTAACACAAGAATTTCACCGCTCCCTCTCTACCCCGACAACACGAGCACCGCAACGACCTTTGTGACTTTTCCCACCGCGCTTGACACTCAAGGGTGCCGCCCCTAGACACGTCAACAATAAGACCCAAGCTAAAACATATCACAAACGTCAAATATAAGAAAACTAGTAAATGTCAAAAATCAGAAAACGAGGTCATATAGATCACGCTCCCGCATCATCCTTGTCATGTGGCGCAAAAAAATTTAAAAAGGGGAATGCAACACGAGGATTCCCAGGAGGTCACCCGTCCTAGTACTACTCTCGCCCAAGCATGCTTAACTTTGATGTTCTGATGGGATCCAATGCTTTAGTGCTGGTATGATCGCATACGACATTCAACTATCTATTTGTTCCTTATGCTTGCCCCTCCCGTGCCCATTGCCACATTTTCCTCGACAACGGAGGCGAGTTTAACACAAGAATTTCACCGCACCCTCTCTACCCCGACAACACGAGCACCGCCACGACCTTTGTGACTTTTCCCACCGCGCTTGACACCCAACGACGCCGCCCTAGACACATCAACAATGAGACGCAGGCTAAAACATATCACAAACGTCAAAAATAAGAAAACTAGTAAACGTCAAAAATAAGAAAACGAGGTCATATAGATCACGCTCCCGCGTCATCCTTGTCACGTGGCGCAAAAATATTAAAAAAGGGGAATGCAACATGAGGACTTCCCCCAAGGTCACCCATCCTAGTACTACTCTCGCCCAAGCACGCTTAACTCCGGAGTTTTGATGGGATCCGGTGCTTTAGTGCTGGTATGATCGCATCTGACATGCAACTATCTGTTTGTTCCTTATGCTTGCCCCTCCCGTGTCCATTGCCACATTAGCCTCGACAACGGAGACGAGTTCAACACAAGAATTTCACCGCTCCCTCTCTAGCCCGATAACACGAGCACCGCCACGACCTGTGTGACTTTTCCCACCGCGCTTGAGACCCATCGACGCCGCCCCTAGACACGTCAACAATGAGACGCAAGCTAAAACATATCACAAACGTCAAAAATAAGAAAACTAGTAAACGTCAAAAATAAGAAAACGAGGTCATATAGATCACGCTCCCGCGTAATCCTTGTCACGTGGAGAAAAAATATTTAAAAAGGGGAATGCAACACGAGGAGTTCCCACGAGGTCACCCATCCTAGTACTACTCTTGCCCAAGCACGCTTAACTTTGGAGTTCTGATGTGATCGATCAGACATGCAACTATCTATTTGTTCCTTATGCTTGCCCCTCCCGTGTCCATTGCCACATTTGCCTCGACAACGGAGACGAGTTTAACACAAGAATTTCACCGCCTCTCTACCCCGACAACACGAGCACCGCCACAACCTCTGTGACTTTTCCCACCGCGCTTGACACCCAACGACGCCGCCCCTAGACACGTCAACAATGAGATGCAAGCTAAAACTTATCACAAACGTCAAAATTTAGAAAACTAGTAAACGTCAAAAATAAGAAAACGAGGTCATATAGATCACGCTCCCGCGTCATCCTTGTCACGTGGCGCAAAAATATTTAAAAAGGGGAATGCAACACGAGGACTTCCCAAGAGGTCACCCATCCTAGTACAACTCTCGCCCAAGCACGCTTAACTTCGGAGTTCTAATGGGATCCGGTGCTTTAGTGCTGGTATGATCGCATCCGACATGCATCTATCTATTTGTTCCTTATGCTTGCCCCTCCCATGTCCATTGCCACATTTGCCTCGACAAAGGAGACGAGTTTAACACAAGAATTACACCGCTCCCTCTCTACCCCGACAACACGAGCACCGCAACGACCTCTGTGACTTTTCCCACCGTGCTTGACACCCAACGACGCCGCCCCTGGACACGTCAACAATGAGACGCAAGCTAAAACATATCACAAACGTCAAAAATAAGAAAACTAGTAAACGTAAAAAATAAGAAAACGAGGTCATATAGATCACGCTCCCGAGTCATCCTTGTCACGTGGCGCAAAATTATTCAAAAAGGGAAATGCAACACGAGGACTTCCCAGGAGGTCACCCATCCAACTACTACTCTCGCCCAAGCACGCTTAACTTCAAAGTTCTGATGGGATCCGGTGCTTTAGTGCTGGTATGATCGCATCCGACATGCAACTATCTATTTGTTCCTTATGATTGCACCTCCGTGTCCATTGCCATAGTTGCCACGACAACGGAGACGAGTTTAACAAAAGAATTTCACCGCTCCCTCTCTACCCCGACAACACGAGCACCGCCACGACCTCTGTGACTTTTCCCACCGCGCTTGACACCCAACGACGCCGCCCCTAGACACATCAACAGTGAGACGCAAGCTAAAACATATCACAAACGTCAAAAATAAGAAAACTAGTAAACGTCAAAAATAAGAAAACGAGGTCATATAGATCACGCTCCCGCGTCATCCTTGTCACGTGGCGCAAAAATATTTAAAAAGCGGGATGCAACACGAGGACTTCCCAGGAGGTCACCTATCCTAGTAATACTGTCGCCCAAGCACGCTTAACTTCGGAGTTCTGATGGGATCTGGTGCTTTAGTGCTGGTATGATCGCAACCGACATGCTACTATCTATTTGTTCCTTATGCTTCCCCTCCCGTGTCCATTGCCACATTTGCCTTGACAACGGAGACGAGTTTAACACAAGAATTTCACCGCTCCCTCTCTACCCCGACATCACGAGCACCGCCACGACCTCTGTGACTTTTCCCACCGCGCTTGACACCCAACGACGCCGCCCCTAGACACGTCAACAGTGAGACGCAAGCTAAAACATATCACAAACGTCAAAAATAAGAAAACTAGTAAACGTCAAAAATAAGAAAACGAGGTCATATAGATCACGCTCCCGCGTCATCCTTGTCACGTGGCGCAAAAATATTTAAAAAGGGGAATGCAACACGAGGACTTCCCCAGAGGTCACCCATCCTAGTACTACTCTCGCCCAAGCACGCTTAACTTCGGAGTTCTGATGGGATCGATCCGACATGCAACTATCTATTTGTTCCTTATGCTTGCCCCTCCCGTGTCCATTGCCACATTTGCCTCGACAACGGAGACGAGTTTAACACAAGAATTTCACCGCTCCCTCTCTACCCCGACAACACGAGCACCACAACGACCTTTGTGACTTTTCCCACCGCGCTTGACACTCAAGGGCGCCGCCCCTAGACACGTCAACAATAAGACCCAAGCTAAAGCATATCACAAACGTCAAATATAAGAAAACTAGTAAATGTCAAAATTAAGAAAACGAGGTCATATAGATCACGCTCCCGCATCATCCTTGTCATGTGGCGCAAAAAAATTAAAAAAGGGGAATGCAACACGAGGATTCCCAGGAGGTCACCCGTCCTAGTACTACTCTCGCCCAAGCATGCTTAACTTTGAAGTTCTGATGGTATCCAATGCTTTAGTGCTGGTATGATCGCATACGACATTCAACTATCTATTTGTTCCTTATGCTTGCCCCTCCCGTGCCCATTGCCACATTTTCCTCGACAACGGAGACGAGTTTAACACAAGAATTTCACCGCACCCTCTCTACCCCGACAACACGAGCACCGCCACGACCTCTGTGACTTTTCCCACCGCGCTTGACACCCAACGACGCCGCCCCTAGACACGTCAACAATGAGAGGCAAGCTAAAACATATCACAAACGTCAAAAATAAGATAACTAGTAAACGTCAAAAATAAGAAAACGAGGTCATATAGATCACGCTCCCGCGTCATCCTTGTCACGTGGCGCAAAAATATTAAAAAAGGGGAATGCAACATGAGGACTTCCCCCGAGGTCACCCATCCTAGTACTACTCTCGCCCAAGCACGCTTAACTTCGTAGTTTTGATGGGATCCGGTGCTTTAGTGCTGGTATGATCGCATCCGACATGCAACTATCTGTTTGTTCCTTATGCTTGCCCCTCCCGTGTCCATTGCCACATTAGCCTCGACAACGGAGACGAGTCCAACACAAGAATTTCACCGCTCCCTCTCTAGCCCGATAACACGAGCACCGCCACGACCTGTGTGACTTTTCCCACCGCGCTTGAGACCCATCGACGCCGCCCCTAGACACGTCAACAATGAGACGCAAGCTAAAACATATCACAAACGTCAAAAATAAGAAAACTAGTAAACGTCAAAAATAAGAAAACGAGGTCATATAGATCACGCTCCCGCGTAATCCTTGTCACGTGGAGAAAAAATATTTAAAAAGGGGAATGCAACACGAGGACTTCCCACGAGGTCACCCATCCTAGTACTACTCTCGTTCAAGCACGCTTAACTTTGGAGTTCTGATGTGATCGATCAGACATGCAACTATCTATTTGTTACTTATGCTTGCCCCTCCCATGTCCATTGCCACATTTTCCTCGACAACGGAGACGAGTTTAACACAAGAATTTCACCGCCTCTCTACCCCGACAACACGAGCACCGCCACAACCTCTGTGACTTTTCCCACCGCGCTAGACACCCAACGACGCCGCCCCTAGACACGTCAACAATGAGATGCAAGCTAAAACATATCACAAACGTCAAAATTTAGAAAACTAGTAAACGTCAAAAATAAGAAAACGAGGTCATATAGATCACGCTCCCGCGTCATCCTTGTCACGTGGCGCAAAAATATTTAAAAAGGGGAATGCAACACGAGGACTTCCCAAGAGGTCACCCATCCTAGTACAACTCTCGCCCAAGCACGCTTAACTTCGGAGTTCTAATGGGATCCGGTGCTTTAGTGCTGGTATGATCGCATCCGACATGCATCTATCTATTTGTTCCTTATGCTTGCCCCTCCCATGTCCATTGCCACATTTGCCTCGACCAAGGAGACGAGTTTAACACAAGAATTTCACCGCTCCCTCTCTACCCCGACAACACGAGCACCGCAACGACCTCTGTGACTTTTCCCACCGTGCTTGACACCCAACGACGCCGCCCCTGGACACGTCAACAATGAGACGCAAGCTAAAACATATCACAAACGTCAAAAATAAGAAAACTAGTAAACGTAAAAAATAAGAAAACGAGGTCATATAGATCACGCTCCCGAGTCATCCTTGTCACGTGGCGCAAAAATATTTAAAAAGGGAAATGCAACACGAGGACTTCCCAGGAGGTCACCCATCCAACTACTACTCTCTCCCAAGCACGCTTAACTTCAAAGTTCTGATGGGATCCGGTGCTTTAGTGCTGGTATGATCGCATCCAACATGCAACTATCTATATGTTCCTTATGATTGCACCTCCGTGTCCATTGCCATAGTTGCCTCGACAACGGAGACGAGTTTAACAAAAGAATTTCACCACTCCCTCTCTACCCCGACAACACGAGCACCGCCACGACCTCTGTGACTTTTCCCCCCGCGCTTGACACCCAACGACGCCGCCCCTAGACACGTCAACAGTGAGACGCAAGCTCAAACATATCACAAACGTCAAAAATAAGAAAACTAGTATACGTAAAAAATAAGAAAACGAGGTCATATAGATCACGCTCCCGCGTCATCCTTGTCACGTGGCGCAAAAATATTTAAAAAGCGGGATGCAACACGAGGACTTCCCAAGAGGTCACCTATCCTAGTACTACTGTCGCCCAAGCACGCTTAACTTCGGAGTTCTGATGGGATCAGGTGCTTTAGTGCTGGTATGATCGCAACCGACATGCTACTATCTATTTGTTCCTTATGCTTGCCCCTCCCGTGTCCATTGCCACATTTGCCTTGACAACGGAGACGAGTTTAACACAAGAATTTCACCGCTCCCTCTCTACCCCGACATCACGAGCACCGCCACGACCTCTGTGACTTTTCCCACCGCGCTTGACACCCAACGACGCCGCCCCTAGACACGTCAACAGTGAGACGCAAGCTAAAACATATCACAAACGTCAAAAATAAGAAAACTAGTAAACGTCAAAAATAAGAAAACGAGGTCATATAGATCACGCTCCCGCGTCATCCTTGTCACGTGGCGCAAAAATATTTAAAAAGGGGAATGCAACACGAGGACTTCCCCAGAGGTCACCCATCCTAGTACTACTCTCGCCCAAGCACGCTTAACTTCGGAGTTCTGATGGGATCGATCCGACATGCAACTATCTATTTGTTCCTTATGCTTGCCCCTCCCGTGTCCATTGCCTCATTTGCCTCGACAACGGAGACGAGTTTAACACAAGAATTTCACCGCTCCCTCTCTACCCCGACAATACGAGCACCGCAACGACCTTTGTGACTTTTCCCACCGCGCTTGACACTCAAGGGCGCCGACCCTAGACACGTCAACAATAAGACCCAAGCTAAAACATATCACAAACGTCAAATATAAGAAAACTAGTAAATGTCAAAAATAAGAAAACGAGGTCATATAGATCACGCTCCCGCATCATCCGTGTCATGTGGCGCAAAAAAATTTAAAAAGGGGAATGCAACACGAGGATTCCCAGGAGGTCACCCGTCCTAGTACTACTCTCGCCCAAGCATGCTTAACTTTGAAGTTCTGATGGTATCCAATGCTTTAGTGCTGGTATGATCGCATACGACATTCAACTCTCTATTTGTTCCTTATGCTTGCCCCTCCCGTGCCCATTGCCACATTGTCCTCGACAACGGAGACGAGTTTAACACAAGAATTTCACCGCACCCTCTCTACCCCGACAACACGAGCACCGCCACGACCTCTGTGACTTTTCCCACCGCGCTTGACACCCAACGACGCCGCACCTAGACACGTCAACAATGAGACGCAAGCTAAAACATATCACAAACGTCAAAAATAAGAAAACTAGTAAACGTCAAAAATAAGAAAACGAGGTCATATAGATCACGCTCCCGCGTCATCCTTGTCACGTGGCGCAAAAATATTAAAAAAGGGGAATGCAACATGAGGACTTCCCACGAGGTCACCCATCCTAGTACTACTCTCGCCCAAGCACGATTAACTTCGGAGTTTTGATGGGATCCGGTGCTTTAGTGCTGGTATGATCGCATCCGACATGCAACTATCTGTTTGTTCCTTATGCTTGCCCCTCCCGTGTCCATTGCCACATTAGCCTCGACAACGGAGACGAGTCCAACACAAGAATTTCACCGCTCCCTCTCTAGCCCGATAACACGAGCACCGCCACGACCTGTGTGACTTTTCCCACCGCGCTTGACACCCATCGACGCCGCCCCTAGACACGTCAACAATGAGACGCAAGCTAAAACATATCACAAACGTCAAAAATAAGAAAACTAGTAAACGTCAAAAATAAGAAAACGAGGTCATATAGATCACGCTCCCGCGTAATCCTTGTCACGTGGAGAAAAAATATTTAAAAAGGGGAATGCAACACGAGGACTTCCCACGAGGTCACCCATCCTAGTACTACTCTCGTTCAAGCACGCTTAACTTTGGAGTTCTGATGTGATCGATCAGACATGCAACTATCTATTTGTTCCTTATGCTTGCCCCTCCCGTGTCCATTGCCACATTTTCCTCGACAACGGAGACGAGTTTAACACAAGAATTTCACCGCCTCTCTACCCCGACAACACGAGCACCGCCACAACCTCTGTGACTTTTCCCACCGCGGTTGACACCCAACGACGCCGCCCCTAGACACGTCAACAATGAGATGCAAGCTAAAACATATCACAAACGTCAAAATTTAGAAAACTAGTAAACGTCAAAAATAAAAAAACGAGGTCATATAGATCACGCTCCCGCGTCATCCTTGTCACGTGGCGCAAAAATATTTAAAAAGGGGAATGCAACACGAGGACTTCCCAAGAGGTCACCCATCCTAGTACAACTCTCGCCCAAGCACGCTTAACTTCGGAGTTCTAATGGGATCCAGTGCTTTAGTGCTGGTATGATCGCATCCGACATGCATCTATCTATTTGTTCCTTATGCTTGCCCCTCCCATGTCCATTGCCACATTTGCCTCGACAAAGGAGACGAGTTTAACACAAAATTTCACCGCTCCCTCTCTACCCCGACAACACGAGCACCGCAACGACCTCTGTGACTTTTCCCACCGTGCTTGACACCCAACGACGCCGCCCCTGGACACGTCAACAATGAGACGCAAGCTAAAACATACCACAAACGTCAAAAATAAGAAAACTAGTAAACGTAAAAAATAAGAAAACGAGGTCATATAGATCACGCTCCCGAGTCATCCTTGTCACGTGGCGCAAAAATATTTAAAAAGGGAAATGCAACACGAGGACTTCCCAGGAGGTCACCCATCCAACTACTACTCTCGCCCAAGCACGCTTAACTTCAAAGTTCTGATGGGATCCGGTGCTTTAGTGCTGGTATGATCGCATCCGACATGCAACTATCTATTTGTTCCTTATGATTGCACCTCCGTGTCCATTGCCATAGTTGCCACGACAACGGAGACGAGTTTAACAAAAGAATTTCACCGCTCCCTCTCTACCCCGACAACACGAGCACCGCCACGACCTCTGTGACTTTTCCCACCGCGCTTGACACCCAACGACGCCGCCCCTAGACACATCAACAGTGAGACGCAAGCTAAAACATATCACAAACGTCAAAAATAAGAAAACTTGTAAACGTCAAAAATAAGAAAACGAGGTCATATAGATCACGCTCCCGCGTCATCCTTGTCACGTGGCGCAAAAATATTTAAAAAGCGGGATGCAACACGAGGACTTCCCAGGAGGTCACCTATCCTAGTACTACTGTCGCCCAAGCACGCTTAACTTCGGAGTTCTGATGGGATCTGGTGCTTTAGTGCTGGTATGATCGCAACCGACATGCTACTATCTATTTGTTCCTTATGCTTGCCCCTCCCGTGTCCATTGCCACATTTGCCTTGACAACGGAGACGAGTTTAACACAAGAATTTCATCGCTCCCTCTCTACCCCGACATCACGAGCACCGCCACGACCTCTGTGACTCTTCCCACCGCGCTTGACACCCAACGACGCCGCCCCTAGACACGTCAACAGTGAGACGCAAGCTAAAACATATCACAAACGTCAAAAATAAGAAAACTAGTAAACGTCAAAAATAAGAAAACGAGGTCATATAGATCACGCTCCCGCGTCATCCTTGTCACGTGGCGCAAAAATATTTAAAAAGGGGAATGCAACACGAGGACTTCCCCAGAGGTCACCCATCCTAGTACTACTCTCGCCCAAGCACGCTTAACTTCGGAGTTCTGATGGGATCGATCCGACATGCAACTATCTATTTGTTCCTTATGCTTGCCCCTCCCGTGTCCATTGCCACATTTGCCTCGACAACGGAGACGAGTTTAACACAAGAATTTCATCGCTCCCTCTCTACCCCGACAACACGAGCACCGCAACGACCTTTGTGACTTTTCCCACCGCGCTTGACACTCAAGGGCGCCGCCCCTAGACACGTCAACAATAAGACCCAAGCTAAAACATATCACAAACGTCAAATATAAGAAAACTAGTAAATGTCAAAAATAAGAAAACGAGGTCATATAGATCACGCTCCCGCATCATCCTTGTCATGCGGCGCAAAAAAATTTAAAAAGGGGAATGCAACACGAGGATTCCCAGGAGGTCACCCGTCCTAGTACTACTCTCGCCCAAGCATGCTTAACTTTGAAGTTCTGATGGTATCCAATGCTTTAGTGCTGGTATGATCGCATACGACATTCAACTATCTATTTGTTCCTTATGCTTGCCCCTCCCGTGCCCATTGCCACATTTTCCTCGACAACGGAGACGAGTTTAACACAAGAATTTCACCGCACCCTCTCTACCCCGACAACACGAGCACCGCCACGACCTCTGTGACTTTTCCCACCGCGCTTGACACCCAACGACGCCGCCCCTAGACACGTCAACAATGAGACGCAAGCTAAAACATATCACAAACGTCAAAAATAAGATAACTAGTAAACGTCAAAAATAAGAAAACGAGGTCATATAGATCACGCTCCCGCGTCATCCTTGTCACGTGGCGCAAAAATATTAAAAAAGGGGAATGCAACATGAGGACTTCCCCCGAGGTCACCCATCCTAGTACTACTCTCGCCCAAGCACGCTTAACTTCGTAGTTTTGATGGGATCCGGTGCTTTAGAGCTGGTATGATCGCATCCGACATGCAACTATCTGTTTGTTCCTTATGCTTGCCCCTCCCGTGTCCATTGCCACATTAGCCTCGACAACGGAGACGAGTCCAACACAAGAATTTCACCTCTCCCTCTCTAGCCCGATAACACGAGCACCGCCACGACCTGTGTGAAGTTTCCCACCGCGCTTGAGACCCATCGACGCCGCCCCTAGACACGTCAACAATGAGACGCAAGCTAAAACATATCACAAACGTCAAAAATAAGAAAACTAGTAAACGTCAAAAATAAGAAAACGAGGTCATATAGATCACGCTCCCGCGTAATCCTTGTCACGTGGAGAAAAAATATTTAAAAAGGGGAATGCAACACGAGGACTTCCCACGAGGTCACCCATCCTAGTACTACTCTCGTTCAAGCACGCTTAACTTTGGAGTTCTGATGTGATCGATCAGACATGCAACTATCTATTTGTTACTTATGCTTGCCCCTCCCGTGTCCATTGCCACATTTTCCTCGACAACGGAGACGAGTTTAACACAAGAATTTCACCGCCTCTCTACCCCGACAACACGAGCACAGCCACAACCTCTGTGACTTTTCCCACCGCGCTTGACACCCAACGACGCCGCCCCTAGACACGTCAACAATGAGATGCAAGCTAAAACATATCACAAACGTCAAAATTTAGAAAACTAGTAAACGTCAAAAATAAGAAAACGAGGTCATATAGATCACGCTCCCGCGTCATCCTTGTCACGTGGCGCAAAAATATTTAAAAAGGGGAATGCAACACGAGGACTTCCCAAGAGGTCACCCATCCTAGTACAACTCTCGCCCAAGCACGCTTAACTTCGGAGTTCTAATGGGATCCGGTGCTTTAGTGCTGGTATGATCGCATCCGACATGCATCTATCTATTTGTTCCTTATGCTTGCCCCTCCCATGTCCATTGCCACATTTGCCTCGACCAAGGAGACGAGTTTAACACAAGAATTTCACCGCTCCCTCTCTACCCCGACAACACGAGCACCGCAACGACCTCTGTGACTTTTCCCACCGTGCTTGACACCCAACGACGCCGCCCCTGGACACGTCAACAATGAGACGCAAGCTAAAACATATCACAAACGTAAAAAATAAGAAAACTAGTAAACGTAAAAAATAAGAAAACGAGGTCATATAGATCACGCTCCCGAGTCATCCTTGTCACGTGGCGCAAAAATATTTAAAAAGGGAAATGCAACACGAGGACTTCCCAGGCGGTCACCCATCCAACTACTACTCTCGCCCAAGCACGCTTAACTTCAAAGTTCTGATGGGATCCGGTGCTTTAGTGCTGGTATGATCGCATCCAACATGCAACTATCTATTTGTTCCTTATGATTGCACCTCCGTGTCCATTGCCATAGTTGCCTCGACAACGGAGACGAGTTTAACAAAAGAATTTCACCACTCCCTCTCTACCCCGACAACACGAGCACCGCCACGACCTCTGTGACTTTTCCCCCCGCGCTTGACACCCAACGACGCCGCCCCTAGACACGTCAACAGTGAGACGCAAGCTAAAACATATCACAAACGTCAAAAATAAGAAAACTAGTATACGTCAAAAATAAGAAAACGAGGTCATATAGATCACGCTCCCGCGTCATCCTTGTCACGTGGCGCAAAAATATTTAAAAAGCGGGATGCAACACGAGGACTTCCCAAGAGGTCACCTATCCGAGTACTACTGTCGCCCAAGCACGCTTAACTTCGGAGTTCTGATGGGATCAGGTGCTTTAGTGCTGGTATGATCGCAACCGACATGCTACTATCTATTTGTTCCTTATGCTTGCCCCTCCCGTGTCCATTGCCACATTTGCCTTGACAACGGAGACGAGTTTAACACAAGAATTTCACCGCTCCCTCTCTACCCCGACATCACGAGCACCGCCACGACCTCTGTGACTTTTCCCACCGCGCTTGACACCCAACGACGCCGCCCCTAGACACGTCAACAGTGAGACGCAAGCTAAAACATATCACAAACGTCAAAAATAAGAAAACTAGTAAACGTCAAAAATAAGAAAACGAGGTCATATAGATCACGCTCCCGCGTCATCCTTGTCACGTGGCGCAAAAATATTTAAAAAGGGGAATGCAACACGAGGACTTCCCCAGAGGTCACCCATCCTAGTACTACTCTCGCCCAAGCACGCTTAACTTCGGAGTTCTGATGGGATCGATCCGACATGCAATTATCTATTTGTTCCTTATGCTTGCCCCTCCCGTGTCCATTGCCTCATTTGCCTCGACAACGGAGACGAGTTTAACACAAGAATTTCACCGCTCCCTCTCTACCCCGACAACACGAGCACCGCAACGACCTTTGTGACTTTTCCCACCGCGCTTGACACTCAAGGGCGCCGCCCCTAGACACGTCAAAAATAAGACCCAAGCTAAAACATATCACCAACGTCAAATATAAGAAAACTAGTAAATGTCAAAAATAAGAAAACGAGGTCATATAGATCACGCTCCCGCATCATCCTTGTCAAGTGGCGCAAAAAAATTTAAAAAGGGGAATGCAACACGAGGATTCCCAGGAGGTCACCCGTCCTAGTACTACTCTCGCCCAAGCATGCTTAACTTTGAAGTTCTGATGGTATCCAATGCTTTAGTGCTGGTATGATCGCATACGACATTCAACTCTCTATTTGTTCCTTATGCTTGCCCCTCCCGTGCCCATTGCCACATTGTCCTCGACAACGGAGACGAGTTTAACACAAGAATTTCACCGCACCCTCTCTACCCCGACAACACGAGCACCGCCACGACCTCTGTGACTTTTCCCACCGCGCTTGACACCCAACGACGCCGCACCTAGACACGTCAACAATGAGAGGCAAGCTAAAACATATCACAAACGTCAAAAATAAGAAAACTAGTAAACGTCAAAAATAAGAAAACGAGGTCATATAGATCACGCTCCCGCGTAATCCTTGTCACGTGGAGAAAAAATATTGAAAAAGGGGAATGCAACACGAGGACTTCCCACGAGGTCACCCATCCTAGTACTACTCTCGCCCAAGCACGCTTAACTTCGGAGTTTTGATGGGATCCGGTGCTTTAGTGCTGGTATGATCGCATCCGACATGCAACTATCTGTTTGTTCCTTATGCTTGCCCCTCCCGTGTCCATTGCCACATTAGCCTCGACAACGGAGACGAGTCCAACACAAGAATTTCACCGCTCCCTCTCTAGCCCGATAACACGAGCACCGCCACGACCTGTGTGACTTTTCCCACCGCGCTTGACACCCATCGACGCCGCCCCTAGACACGTCAACAATGAGACGCAAGCTAAAACATATCACAAACGTCAAAAATAAGAAAACTAGTAAACGTCAAAAATAAGAAAACGAGGTCATATAGATCACGCTCCCGCGTAATCCTTGTCACGTGGAGAAAAAATATTTAAAAAGGGGAATGCAACACGAGGACTTCCCACGAGGTCACCCATCCTAGTACTACTCTCGTTCAAGCACGCTTAACTTTGGAGTTCTGATGTGATCGATCAGACATGCAACTATCTATTTGTTCCTTATGCTTGCCCCTCCCGTGTCCATTGCCACATTTTCCTCGACAACGGAGACGAGTTTAACACAAGAATTTCACCGCCTCTCTACCCCGACAACACGAGCACCGCCACAACCTCTGTGACTTTTCCCACCGCGCTTGACACCCAACGACGCCGCCCCTAGACACGTCAACAATGAGATGCAAGCTAAAACATATCACAAACGTCAAAATTTAGAAAACTAGTAAACGTCAAAAATAAGAAAACGAGGTCATATAGATCACGCTCCCGCGTCATCCTTGTCACGTGGCGCAAAAATATTTAAAAAGGGGAATGCAACACAAGGACTTCCCAAGAGGTCACCCATCCTAGTACAACTCTCGCCCAAGCACGCTTAACTTCGGAGTTCTAATGGGATCCAGTGCTTTAGTGCTGGTATGATCGCATCCGACATGCATCTATCTATTTGTTCCTTATGCTTGCCCCTCCCATGTCCATTGCCACATTTGCCTCGACAAAGGAGACGAGTTTAACACAAAATTTCACCGTTCCCTCTCTACCCCGACAACACGAGCACCGCAACGACCTCTGTGACTTTTCCCACCGTGCTTGACACCCAACGACGCCGCCCCTGGACACGTCAACAATGAGACGCAAGCTAAAACATATCACAAATGTAAAAAATAAGAAAACTAGTAAACGTAAAAAATAAGAAAACGAGGTCATATAGATCACGCTCCCGAGTCATCCTTGTCACGTGGCGCAAAAATATTTAAAAAGGGAAATACAACACGAGGACTTCCCAGGAGGTCACCCATCCAACTACTACTCTCGCCCAAGCACGCTTAACTTCAAAGTTCTGATGGGATCCGGTGCTTTAGTGCTGGTATGATCGCATCCGACATGCAACTATCTATTTCTTCCTTATGATTGCACCTCCGTGTCCATTGCCATAGTTGCCTCGACAACGGAGACGAGTTTAACAATAGAATTTCACCGCTCCCTCTCTACCCCGACAACATGAGCACCGCCACGACCTCTGTGACTTTTCCCCCCGCGCTTGACACCCAACGACGCCGCCCCTAGACACGTCAACAGTGAGATGCAAGCTAAAACATATCACAAACGTCAAAAATAAGAAAACTAGTAAACGTCAAAAATAAGAAAACGAGGTCATATAGATCACGCTCCCGCGTCATCCTTGTCACGTGGCGCAAAAATATTTAAAAAGCGGGATGCAACACGAGGACTTCCCAGGAGGTCACCTATCCTAGTACTACTGTCGCCCAAGCACGCTTAACTTCGGAGTTCTGATGGGATCTGGTGCTTTAGTGCTGGTATGATCGCAACCGACATGCTACTATCTATTTGTTCCTTATGCTTGCCCCTCCCGTGTCCATTGCCACATTTGCCTTGACAACGGAGACGAGTTTAACACAAGAATTTCACCGCTCCCTCTCTACCCCGACATCACGAGCACCGCCACGACCTCTGTGACTTTTCCCACCGCGCTTGACACCCAACGACGCCGCCCCTAGACACGTCAAAAGTGAGACGCAAGCTAAAACATATCACAAACGTCAAAAATAAGAAAACTAGTAAACGTCAAAAATAAGAAAACGAGGTCATATAGATCACGCTCCCGCGTCATCCTTGTCACGTGGCGCAAAAATATTTAAAAAGGGGAATGCAACACGAGGAGTTCCCTAGAGGTCACCCATCCTAGTACTACTCTCGCCCAAGCACGCTTAACTTCGGAGTTCTCATGGGATCCGGTGCTTTAGTGCTCGTATGATCGCAACCGACATGCAACTATCTATTTGTTCCTTATGCTTGCCCCTCCCGTGTCCATTGCCACACTTGCCTCGACAACGGAGACGATTTTAACACAAGAATTTCACCGCTCCCTCTCTACCCCGACAACACGAGCACCGCCACGACCTCTGTGACTTTTCCCACCGCGCTTGACACCCGACGCCACCGACCCTAGACACGTCAACAGTGAGACGCAAGCTAAAACATATCACGAACGTCAAAAATTAGAAAACTAGTAAACGTAAAAAATCAGAAAACGTGGTCATATAGATCACGCTCCCGCGTCATCCTTGTCACATGGCGCGAAAATATTTAAAAAGGGGAATGCAACACGAGGACTTCCCAGGAGGTCACCCATCCAACTACTACTCTCGCCCAAGCACGCTTAACTTCGAATTTCTGATGGGATCCGGTGCTTTAGTGCTGGTATGATCGCATCCGACATGCAACTATCTATTTGTTCCTTATGCTTTCCCCTCCCGTGTCCATTGCCACATTTGCCTCGACAACGGAGACGAGTTTAACAAAAGAATTTCACCGCTCCCTCTCTACCCCGACAACACGAGCACCGCCACGACCTCTGTGACTTTTCCCACCGCGCTTGACACCCGACGACGCCGCCCCTAGACACGTCAACAGTGAGACGCAAGGTAAAACATATCACAAACGTCAAAAATAAGAAAACTAGTAAACGTCAAAAATAAGAAAACGAGGTCATATAGATCACGCTCCCGCGTCATCCTTGTCACGTGGCGCAAAATATTTAAAAAGGGGGATGGAACACGAGGACTTCCAATGAGGTCACCCATCCTAGTACTACTGTCGCCCTAGCACGCTTAACTTCGGAGTTCTGATGGGATCCGGTGCTTTAGTGCTGGTATGATCGCCACCGACATGCAACTATCTATTTGTTCCTTATGCTTGCCCCTCCCGTGTCCATTGCCACATTTGCCTTGACAACAGAGACGAGTTTAACACAAGAATTTCACCGCTCCCTCTCTACCCCGACATCACGAGCACCGCCACGACCTCTGTGACTTTTCCAACCTCGCTTGACACCCAACAATGCCGCGCCTAGACACGTCAACAATGAGACGCAAGCTAAAACATATCACAAACGTCAAAAATAATAAAACCAGTACACGTCAAAAATAAGAAAACGAGGTCATATAGATCACGCTCCCGCGTCATCCTTGTCACGTGGCGCAAAAATGTTTAAAAAGGGGAATGCAACACGAGGACTTCTGAGGAGGTCACCCATCCTAGTACTACTCTCGCCAAAGCACACTTAACTTCGGAGTTCTGATGGGATCCGGTGCTTTAGTGCTGGTATGATCGCATCCGACATGCAACTATCTATTTGTTCCTTATGCTTGCCCCTCCCGTGTCCATTGCCACATTTGCCTCGACAACGGAGACGAGTTTAACACAAGAATTTCACCGCTCCCTCTCTACCCCGACATCACGAGCACCGCCACGACCTCTGTGACTTTTCCCACCATGCTTGACACCCGACGACGCCGCCCCTAGACACGTCAACAATGAGACGCATGCTAAAACATATCACAAACGTCAAAAATAAGAAAACTAGTAAACGTCAAAAATAAGAAAACGAGGTCATATAGATCCCGCTCCCGCGTCATCCTTGTCAAGTGGCGCAAAAATATTTAAAAAGGGGAATGCAACACGAGGACTTCCGAGGAGGTCAGTCATCCTACTACCACTCTCGGCCAAGCACGCTTAACTTCGGAGTTCTGATGGGATCCGGTGATTTAGTGCTGGTATGATCGCATCTGACATGCAACTATCTATTTGTTCCTTATGCTTGCCCCTCCCGTGTCCATTGCCACATTTGCCTCGACAACGGCGACGAGTTTAACACAAGAATTTCACCGCTCCCTCTCTACCCCGACATCACAAGCACCGCCACGAACTCTGTGACTTTTCCCACCGCGCTTGACAGCCGACGACGCCGCCCCTAGACACGTCAACAATGAGGCGCAAGCTAAAACTTATCACAAACGTCAAAAATAAGAGGGGAATGCAACACGAGGACTTCCTAGGAGGTCACCCATCCTAGTACAACTCTCGCCCAAGCACGCTTAACTTCGGAGTTCTAATGGGATCCAGTGCTTTAGTGCTGGTATGATCGCATCCGACATGCATCTATCTATTTGTTCCTTATGCTTGCCCCTCCCATGTCCATTGCCACATTTGCCTCGACAAAGGAGACGAGTTTAACACAAAATTTCACCGCTCCCTCTCTACCCCGACAACACGAGCACCGCAACGACCTCTGTGACTTTTCCCACCGTGCTTGACACCCAACGACGCCGCCCGTGGACACGTCAACAATGAGACGCAAGCTAAAACATATCACAAACGTAAAAAATAAGAAAACTAGTAAACGTAAAAAATAAGAAAACGAGGTCATATAGATCACGCTCCCGAGTCATCCTTGTCACGTGGCGCAAAAATATTTAAAAAGGGAAATGCAACACGAGGACTTCCCAGGAGGTCACCCATCCAACTACTACTCTCGCCCAAGCACGCTTAACTTCAAAGTTCTGATGGGATCCGGTGCTTTAGTGCTGGTATGATCGCATCCGACATGCAACTATCTATTTCTTCCTTATGATTGCACCTCCGTGTCCATTGCCATAGTTGCCTCGACAACGGAGACGAGTTTAACAATAGAATTTCACCGCTCCCTCTCTACCCCGACAACATGAGCACCGCCACGACCTCTGTGACTTTTCCCCCCACGCTTGACACCCAACGACGCCGCCCCTAGACACGTCAACAGTGAGATGCAAGCTAAAACATATCACAAACGTCAAAAATAAGAAAACTAGTAAACGTCAAAAATAAGAAAACGAGGTCATATAGATCACGCTCCCGCGTCATCCTTGTCACGTGGCGCAAAAATATTTAAAAAGCGGGATGCAACACGAGGACTTCCCAGGAGGTCACCTATCCTAGTACTATTGTCGCCCAAGCACGCTTAACTTCGGAGTTCTGATGGGATCTGGTGCTTTAGTGCTGGTATGATCGCAACCGACATGCTACTATCTATTTGTTCCTTATGCTTGCCCCTCCCGTGTCCATTGCCACATTTGCCTTGACAACGGAGACGAGTTTAACACAAGAATTTCACCGCTCCCTCTCTACCCCGACATCACGAGCACCGCCACGACCTCTGTGACTTTTCCCACCGCGCTTGACACCCAACGACGCCGCCCCTAGACACGTCAAAAGTGAGACGCAAGCTAAAACATATCACAAACGTCAAAAATAAGAAAACTAGTAAACGTCAAAAATAAGAAAACGAGGTCATATAGATCACGCTCCCGCGTCATCCTTGTCACGTGGCGCAAAAATATTTAAAAAGGGGAATGCAACACGAGGAGTTCCCTAGAGGTCACCCATCCTAGTACTACTCTCGCCCAAGCACGCTTAACTTCGGAGTTCTCATGGGATCCGGTGCTTTAGTGCTCGTATGATCGCAACCGACATGCAACTATCTATTTGTTCCGTATGCTTGCCCCTCCCGTGTCCATTGCCACATTTGCCTCGACAACGGAGACGAGTTTAACACAAGAATTTCACCGCTCCCTCTCTACCCCGAAAACACGAGCATCGCCACGATCTCTGTGACTTTTCCCACCGCGCTTGACACCCAACGACGCCGCCCCTAGACACGTCAACAATGAGACGCAAGCTAAAACATATCACAAACGTCAAAAATAAGAAAAGTAGTAAACGTCAAAAATAAGAAAACGAGGTGATATAGATCACGCTCCCGCGTCATCCTTGTCACGTGGCGCAAAAATATTTAAATAGGGGAATGCGACACGAGGTCTTCCCAAGAGGTCACCCATCCTAGTACTACTCTCGCCCAAGAACGCTTAACTTCGGAGTTCTGATTGGATCCGATGCTTTAGTGCTGGTATGATCGCATCCGACATGCAACTATCTATTTGTTCCTTATGCTTGCCCCTCCCGTGTCCATTGCCACACTTGCCTCGACAACGGAGACGATTTTAACACAAGAATTTCACCGCTCCCTCTCTACCCCGACAACACGAGCACCGCCACGACCTCTGTGACTTTTCCCACCGCGCTTGACACCCGACGCCACCGCCCCTAGACACGTCAACAGTGAGACGCAAGTTAAAACATATCACGAACGTCAAAAATTGGAAAACTAGTAAACGTAAAAAATCAGAAAACGTGGTCATATAGATCACGCTCCCGCGTCATCCTTGTCACATGGCGCGAAAATATTTAAAAAGGGGAATGCAACACGAGGACTTCCCAGGAGGTCACCCATCCAACTACTACTCTCGCCCAAGCACGCTTAACTTCGAATTTCTGATGGGATCCGGTGCTTTAGTGCTGGTATGATCGCATCCGACATGCAACTATCTATTTGTTCCTTATGCTTTCCCCTCCCGTGTCCATTGCCACATTTGCCTCGACAACGGAGACGAGTTTAACAAAAGAATTTCACCGCTCCCTCTCTACCCCGACAACACGAGCACCGCCACGACCTCTGTGACTTTTCCCACCGCGCTTGACACCCGACGACGCCGCCCCTAGACACGTCAACAGTGAGACGCAAGGTAAAACATATCACAAACGTCAAAAATAAGAAAACTAGTAAACGTCAAAAATAAGAAAACGAGGTCATATAGATCACGCTCCCGCGTCATCCTTGTCACGTGGCGCAAAATATTTAAAAAGGGGGATGGAACACGAGGACTTCCCATGAGGTCACCCATCCTAGTACTACTGTCGCCCTAGCACGCTTAACTTCGGAGTTCTGATGGGATCCGGTGCTTTAGTGCTGGTATGATCGCAACCGACATGCAACTATCTATTTGTTCCTTATGCTTGCCCCTCCCGTGTCCATTGCCACATTTGCCTTGACAACAGAGACGAGTTTAACACAAGAATTTCACCGCTCCCTCTCTACCCCGACATCACGAGCACCGCCACGACCTCTGTGACTTTTCCAACCTCGCTTGACACCCAACAATGCCGCGCCTAGACACGTCAACAATGAGACGCAAGCTAAAACATATCACAAACGTCAAAAATAATAAAACCAGTACACGTCAAAAATAAGAAAACGAGGTCATATAGATCACGCTCCCGCGTCATCCTTGTCACGTGGCGCAAAAATGTTTAAAAAGGGGAATGCAACACGAGGACTTCTGAGGAGGTCACCCATCCTAGTACTACTCTCGCCAAAGCACACTTAACTTCGGAGTTCTGATGGGATCCGGTGCTTTAGTGCTGGTATGATCGCATCCGACATGCAACTATCTATTTGTTCCTTATGCTTGCCCCTCCCGTGTCCATTGCCACATTTGCCTCGACAACGGAGACGAGTTTAACACAAGAATTTCACCGCTCCCTCTCTACCCCGACATCACGAGCACCGCCACGACCTCTGTGACTTTTCCCACCATGCTTGACACCCGACGACGCCGCCCCTAGACACGTCAACAATGAGACGCATGCTAAAACATATCACAAACGTCAAAAATAAGAAAACTAGTAAACGTCAAAAATAAGAAAACGAGGTCATATAGATCCCGCTCCCGCGTCATCCTTGTCAAGTGGCGCAAAAATATTTAAAAAGGGGAATGCAACACGAGGACTTCCGAGGAGGTCAGCCATCCTACTACCACTCTCGGCCAAGCACGCTTAACTTCGGAGTTCTGATGGGATCCGGTGATTTAGTGCTGGTATGATCGCATCTGACATGCAACTATCTATTTGTTCCTTATGCTTGCCCCTCCCGTGTCCATTGCCACATTTGCCTCGACAACGGCGACGAGTTTAACACAAGAATTTCACCGCTCCCTCTCTACCCCGACATCACAAGCACCGCCACGAACTCTGTGACTTTTCCCACCGCGCTTGACAGCCGACGACGCCGCCCCTAGACACGTCAACAATGAGGCGCAAGCTAAAACTTATCACAAACGTCAAAAATAAGAGGGGAATGCAACACGAGGACTTCCTAGGAGGTCACCCATCCTAGTACTACTCTCACCCAAGCACGCTTAACTTTGGAGTTCTGATGGGATCCTGTGCTTTAGTGCTGGTATGATCGCATCAGACATGCTACTATCTATTTGTTCCTTATGCTTGCCCCTCCCGTGTCCATTGCCACATTTGCCTCGACAACGGAGACGAGTTTAACACAAGAATTTCACCGCTCCCTCTCTACCCCGACAACACGAGCATCGCCACGATCTCTGTGACATTTCCCACCGCGGTTGACACCCAACGACGCCGCCCCTAGACACGTCAACAATGAGACGCAAGCTAAAACATATCACAAACGTCAAAAATAAGAAAAGTAGTAAACGTCAAAAATAATAAAACGAGGTCATATAGATCACGCTCCCGCGTCATCCTTGTCACGTGACGCGAGACGAGTTTAACACAAGAATTTCACCGCTCCCTCTCTACCCCGACAACACGAGCATCGCCACGATCTCTGTGACATTTCCCACCGCGGTTGACACCCAACGACGCCGCCCCTAGACACGTCAACAATGAGACGCAAGCTAAAACATATCACAAACGTCAAAAATAAGAAAAGTAGTAAACGTCAAAAATAAGAAAACGAGGTCATATAGATCACGCTCCCGCGTCATCCTTGTCACGTGACGCAAAAGTATTTAAATAGGGGAATGCGACACGAGGTCTTCCCAAGAGGTCACCCATCCTAGTACTACTCTCTCCCAAGAAAGCTTAACTTCGGAGTTCTGATTGGATCCGATGCTTTAGTGCTGGTATGATCGCATCCGACATGCAACTATCTATTTGTTCCTTATGCTTGCCCCTCCCGTGTCCATTGCCACACTTGCCTCGACAACGGAGACGAGTTTAACACAAGAATTTCACCGCTCCCTCTCTACCCCGACAACACGAGCACCGCCACGACCTCTGTGACTTTTCCCACCGCGCTTGACACCCGACGCCACCGCCCCTAGACACGTCAACAGTGAGACGCAAGCTAAAACATATCACGAACGTCAAAAATAAGAAAACTAGTAAACGTAAAAAATAAGATAACGAGGTCATATAGATCACGCTCCCGCGTCATCCTTGTCACATGGCGAGGACTTCCCAGGAGGTCACCCATCCAACTACTAGTCTCGCCCAAGCACGCTTAACTTCGAAGTTCTGATGGGATCCGGTGCTTTAGTGCTGGTATGATCGCATCCGACATGCAACTATCTATTTGTTCCTTATGCTTGCCCCTCCCGTGTCCATTGCCACATTTGCCTCGACAACGGAGACGAGTTTAACAAAAGAATTTCACCGCTCCCTCGCTACCCCGACAACACGAGCAACGCCACGACCTCTGTGACTTTTCCCACCGCGCTTGACACCCGACGACGCCGCCCCTAGACACGTCAACAGTGAGACACAAGCTAAAACATATCACAAACGTTAAAAATAAGAAAACTTGTAAACGTCAAAAATAAGAAAACGAGGTCATATAGATCACGCTCTCGCGTCATCCTTGTCACGTGGCGTAAAAATATTTAAAAAGGGGGATGCAACACGAGGACTTCCGAGGAGGTCAGCCATCCTACTACCACTCTCGCCCAAGCACGCTTAATTTCGGAGTTCTGATGGGATCCGGTGCTTTAGTGCTGGTATGATCGCATCCGACATGCAACTATCTATTTGTTCCTTATGCTTGCCCCTCGCGTGTCCATTGCCACATTTGCCTCGACAACAGCGACGAGTTTAACACAAGAATTTCACCGCTCCCTCCCTACCCCGACATCACGAGCACCGCCACGAACTCTGTGACTTTTCCCACCGCGCTTGACACCCGACGCCGCCGCCCCGAGACACGTCAACAATGAGACGCCAGCTAAAACATATCACAAACGTCAAAAATAAGAAAACGAGGTCATATAGATCACGCTCCCGCGTCATCCTTGTCAAGCGGCGCAAAAATATTTAAAAAGGGGAATGCAACACGAGGACTTCCGAGGAGGTCAGCCATCCTACTACCACTCTCGCCCAAGCACGCTTAACTTCGGAGTTCTGATGGGATCCGGTGCTTTAGTGCTGGTATGATCGCATCCGACGTGCAACTATCTATTTGTTCCTTATGCTTGCCCCTCCCGTGTCCATTGCCACATTTCCCTCGACAACGGCGACGAGTTTAACACAAGAATTTCACCGCTCCCTCTCTACCCCGACATCACAAGCACCGCCACGAACTCTGTGACTTTTCCCACCGCGCTTGACACCCGACGACGCCGCCCCTAGACACGTCAACAATGAGACGCAAGCTAAAACATATCACAAACGTCAAAAATAATAGGGGAATGCAACACGAGGACTTCCCAGGAGGTCACCCATCATAGTACTACTCTCGCCCAAGCACGCTTAACTTCGGAGTTCTCATGGGATCCGGTGCTTTAGTGCTCGTATGATCGCATCCGACATGCAACTATCTATTTGTTCCGTATGCTTGCCTCTCCCGTGTCCATTGCCACATTTGCCTCGACAACGGAGACGAGTTTAACACAAGAATTTCAGCGCTCCCTCTCTACCCCGACAACACGAGCACCGCCACGACCTCTGTGACTTTTCCCACCGCGCTTGACACCCAACGACGCCGCCCCTAGACACATCAACAATGAGATGCAAGCTAAAACATATCACAAACGTCAAAAATTAGAAAACTAGTAAACGTAAAAAATAAGAAAACGTGGTCATATAGATCACGCTCCCGCGTCATCCTTGTCATATGGCGCAAAAATATTTAAAAAGGGGAATGCAACACGAGGACTTCCCAGGAGGTCACCCATCCAACTACTACACTCGCCAAGCAAGCTTAACTTCGAAGTTCTGATGGGATCCGGTGATTTAGTGCTGGTATGATCGCATCCGACATGCAACTATCTATTTGTTACTTATGCTTGCCCCTCCCGTGTCCATTGCCACATTTGCCTCGACAACGGAGACGAGTTTAACAAAAGAATTTCACCGCTCCCTCTCTACCCCGACAACACGAGCACCGCCACGACCTCTGTGACTTTTCCCACCGCGCTTGACACCCGACGACGCCGCCCCTAGACACGTCAAAAGTGAGACGCAAGCTAAAACATATCACAAACGTCAAAAATAAGAAAACTAGTAAACGTCAAAAATAAGAAAACCAGGTCATATAGATCACGCTCCCGCGTCATCCTTGTCACGTGGCGCAAAAATATTTAAAAAGGGGGATGCAACACGAGGACTTCCCAAGAGGTCACCCATCCTAGTACTACTTTCGCCCTAGCACGCTTAACTTCGGAGTTCTGATGGGATCCGGTGCTTTAGTGCTGGTATGATCGCAACCGACATGCAACTATCTATTTGTTCCTTATGCTTGCCCCTCCCGTGTCCATTGCCACATTTTCCTTGACAACGGAGACGAGTTTAACACAAGAATTTCACCGCTCGCTCTCTACCCCGACATCACGAGCACCGCCATGACCTCTGTGACTTTTCCAACCGCGCTTGACACCCAACGATGCCGCGCCTAGACACGTCAACAATGAGACGCAAGCTAAAACATATCACAAACGTAAAAAATAATAAAACTAGTACACGTCAAAAATAAGAAAACGAGGTCATATAGATCACGCTCCCGCGTCATCCTTGTCACGTGGCGCAAAAATGTTTAAAAATGGGAATGCAACACGAGGACTTCCGAGGAGGTCACCCATCCTAGTACTACTCTCGCCAAAGCACATTTAACTTTGGAGTTCTGATGGGATCCGGTGCTTTAGTGCTGGTATGATCGCATCCGACATGCAACTATCTATTTGTTCCTTATGCTTGCCCCTCCCGTGTCCATTGCCACATTTGCCTCGACAATGGAGACGAGTTTAACACAAGAATTTCACTGCTCCCTCTCTACCCCGACATCACGAGCACCGCCACGACCTCTGTGACTTTTCCCACCGTGCTTGACACCCGACGACGCCGCCCCTAGACACGTCAACAATGATACGCATGCTAAAACATATCACAAACGTCAAAAATAAGAAAACTAGTAAACGTCAAAAATAAGAAAACGAGGTCATATAGATCACGCTCCCGCGTCATCCTTGTCAAGTGGCACAAAAATATTTAAAAAGGGGAATGCAACACGAGGACTTCCGAGGAGGTCAGCCATCCTACTACCACTCTCGCCCAAGCACGCTTAACTTCGGAGTTCTGATGGGATCCGGTGCTTTAGTGCTGGTATGATCGCATCCTACATGCAACTATCTATTTGTTCGTTATGCTTGCCCCTCCCGTGTCCATTGCCACATTTGCCTCGACAACGGCGACGAGTTTAACACAAGAATTTCACCGCTCCCTCTCTACCACGACATCACGAGCACCGCCACGAACTTTGTGACTTTTCCCACCGCGCTTGACACCCGACGACGCCGCCCCTAGACACGTCAACAATGAGACGCAAGCTAAAACATATCACAAACGTCAAAAATAAGAAAACGAGGTCATATAGATCACGCTCCCGCGTCATCCTTGTCACGTGGCGCAAAAATATTTAAAAAGGGGAATGCAACATGAGGACTAACCAGGAGGTCACCCATCATAGTACTACTCTCGCCCAAGCACGCTTAACTTCGGAGTTCTGATGAGATCCGGTGCTTTAGTGCTGGTATGATCGCATTCGACATGCAACTATCTATTTGTTCCTTATGCTTGCCCCTCCCGTGTCCATTGCCACATTTGCCTCGACAACGGCGACGAGTTTAACACAAGAATTTCACCGCGCCTTCTCTACCCCGACATCACGAGCACCGCCACGAACTCTGTGGCTTTTCCCACCGCGCTTGACACCCGACGACGCCGCCCCTAGACACGGCAACAATGAGACGCAAGCTAAAACATATCACAAACGTCAAAAATAAGAAAACTAGTAAACGTCAAAAATAAGAAAACGAGGTCATATAGATCACGCTCCCGCGTCATCCTTGTCACGTGGCGCAAAAATATTTAAAAAGGGGAAATGCAACACGAGGACTTCCCACGAGGTCACCCATCCTAGTACTACTCTCGCCCAAGCACGCTTAACTTTGGAGTTCTAATGGGATCCGGTGATTTAGTGCTGGTATGATCGCGTCCGACATGCAACTATCTATTTGTTCCTTATCACTAGTGGAAAACGGGCCTTTGGCCTGGACCCTTTACTCCCGGCCTGCCTCTCGGTCGGGACTAAAGGCCCGGCCACGTCGCCCCAAATTGCAATGCCTCCCACGAGGCTTTGGTCCCGGCCCGTAAAGGGCTACGCGGTGTGCAGCCCGCATGTGCGCCACCTTTAGTGCCGGTTTGTGTCTCAAACCGGGACTAAAGTCCTCTGCCTATATATAGCACAACCCCCCTCTCCCCTCTTCCTTGCATTTTTTTGGATGGAAGAGTGTGGGTGTGTGCTAGCTCTTCATTTTTTTGATGCACTAGAGGTGTTTGTTGAAATGTGTGTTAGAGCGATGCCGCTTCAGTTCACCGAACACAACTACGATATGAGATGCCTGAGCCATGCTAAAACCTCTTCCTCTTCATTTCTACTTATTCTAAAAGGTTAGCAACTATATTTCCTCGTTTATACCATGCGGTACTAATTTTTAGGATCGTGATTGTATTTGATATACTGTCGTATTACGCAGATGAGCCATCCATGGATGTACGGTGATCGACGCACAGCCGCTTACAGAGAAGGCGTGCATTCTTTTCGAGATGCAGCCGATGCGAACAAGCATGGTGGTGGCTTTATGTTTGTCCATGTGTTGAATGTCGGAATGAGAAGGATTACACTTCCTCAAGAGTCATTCAGAGCCACCTGCTTCGGTCCGGTTTTATGTCGGGCTATAATGTTTGGACCAAGCACGGAGAAAGAGGTGTTATGATGGAAGACGACAATGAAGACGAAGAAAACGATGATGACAACTAACGATCTATGTTCCCTGAGTATGCTGATACCACAATGGAAGACAATGAAGAAGAAGATCACGATGAAGAACGGGAACCAGATGAGCCCGCTGATGATCTTGGCCGGGTCATTTCTGATGCACGGCGAGGTTGCGACACAGAAAAGGAGAGGTTGCAGTTCGAGCAGATGTTACAGGACCACAACAAATTGTTGTACCCAACTTGTGACGATGGCTAGAAGAAGCTGGGTGGCACACTGGAATTGCTGAAGTGGAAGGCAGAGACCGGTGTGACTAACTCGTCATTTGAAAAGTTGCTGGTACTGATGAAGAAGATGCTTCCAAGAAAGAACGAATTGCCCGCCAGCACGTACAAAGCAAAGAAGCTTGTCTACCCTCTAGGATTAGACGTGTAGAAGATACATGCATGCCCTAATGACTGCATCCTCTACCGCGGTGAGAAGTACGAGAATATGGATAAATGCCCGGTATGCACTGCATTGCGGTATAAGATCAGAAAAGATGACCCTGGTGATATTGAGGGCGAGCCACCCAGGAAGAGGGTTCCTGCCAAGGTGATGTGGTATGCTCCTATAATACCACGGCTGAAACGTCTATTCAGAAATAAAGATCATGGGAAGTTGTTGCGATGGCACATGGAAGATCGTATGAAAGACGATAAGTTGAGGCACACAGCTGATGGTCGGCAGTGGAGAAAAATCGAGAGAGAGTTCCCGAGATTTGCAGCTGATGCAAGGAACTTATGGTTAGGTCTGAGTATAGATGGCATGAATCCTTTTGGGGAGCAGAGTTGCAGTCACCGCACCTGGCCTGTTACTCTATGTATCTACAACCTTCCTCCTTGGTTGTGCATGAAGCGGAAGTTCATTATGATGCCAGTGCTTATCCAAGGTCCAAAGCAACCCGGCAACGATATTGATGTGTACCTAAGGCCATTAGTTGATGAACTTTTACAACTGTGGGCCGAACCAGGTGTACGTGTGTGGGACGAGCACAAACAAGAGGAATTTGACCTTCGAGTATTGCTTTTCGTAACCATCAATGATTGGCCTGCTCTTAGTAACATTTCAGGACAGTCAAACAAGGGATACAATGCATGCACGCACTGTTTGGATCAGACAGAAAGTATATATCTGGACAAATGTAGGAAGAATGTGTACTCGTACAATCGTCGTTTTCTTCCGCCCAAGCATCCCTTAAAGAAAAAAGGCAAGCATTTCAATGTCAAGGCAGAACCCCGGGGGAAGCCTGTCATCCGTACTGGTGCTGAAGTATTGGATATGGTCAAAGATTTAATAGTAATCTTTGGAAAGGGTCCTGGCAGCCAACCTGTTCCTAACGGCCCTGATAAGCGCGTACCCATGTGGAAGAAGAAATCTATATTTTGGGAGCTACCCTACTGGGAAGTCCATGAGGTCCGCTCGGCAATCGACGTGATGCACCTGACGAAAAATCTCTGCGTGAATATTCTAGGCTTCCTGGGCTTGTATGGGAAGTCAAAAGATACACCGGAAGCACGGGAGGACCAGGAACGTCATAAAGGAAGAGATGGCATGCATCCAGGGCAGTTTCAAGGGCGTGCCAGCTATGCTCTTACTAAGGAAGAGAAGGAAATCTTCTTTGAAGTCCTTTTCAGTATCAAGGTCCCGACTGGCTTCTCGTCGAATATAAAGAGAATCGTAAATATGAAAGACAAAAAATTCCAAAACCTAAAGTCTCATGACTGCCACGTGCTTATGACGCAATTGCTTCCGGTTGCATTGAGGGGAATTCTACCGGAAAATGTTCGCCTGGCAATTGTGAAGGTATGTGCATTCCTCAATGCAATTTCTCAGAAGGTAATCGATCGAGAAAGTCTATCAGGGTTACAGATTGATGTGGTCCAATGTCTGGTCACCTTTGAGTTCTTGTTCCCGCCATCCTTCTTCAATATAATGACACACCTCCTAGTTCACCTAGTCGAAGAGATTGGAATTCTCGGTCCTGTGTTTCTACACAATATGTTCCCCTTCGAGAGGTTCATGGGAGTCTTAAAGAAATATGTTCGTAACCGTGCTAGGCCAGAAGGAAGCATCTCCAAGGGCTATGTAACAGAGGAGGTCATTGAGTTTTGTGTGGACTTTCTTCCTGACCTTAAGCCGATTGGTGTTCCTGAATCTCGGTATGAGGGTAGGCTGACAGGAAAAGGCTCACTAGGAAGGAAAGCAAAAGTATGTACGGACGGGCATTCTTTCTCTCAAGCACACTACACAGTTCTACACAATTCCACCATGGTGGCTCCGTATATCGTGAGACACAAGAATATTCTACGCTCCGAAAACCCGGGGAAGGCTGACTCTTGGATTAAAGGGGAACACGACAAGACTTTCGGCAGTTGGTTGCAGACACATCTCATGAATGACGACACCGTTGGAGATCAGTTGTACTGTTTGGCCAGGCCACCATCTTCGACTATATGTACTTTCCAAGGGTATGAGATAAATGGGAATACATTTTACACGGTTGCCCAAGATAAAAAGAGCACCAACCAAAATAGTGGTGTCCGCTTTGATGCAACAGACGAGAATGTGCAATGTTTGGAAACATATTACGGGTACATAGAGGAGATATGGGAACTTGACTATGGACCTACTTTTAAGATCCCTTTGTTTCGGTGCAAATGGGTGAAGCTGACAGGAGGCGGGGTAGTTGTAGACCAAAAGTACGGCATGACAACAGTGGATCTCAACAATCTTGCGTACATGGACGAACCATTTGTCCTAGCCAATGATGTCGCTCAGGTTTTCTATGTGAAGGACATGTCTACAAAAACGAGAAAAAGAAATCAGCAAAAGAAGATATCGTCCGATGAGCCAAAACACCACTTAGTTCTTTCAGGGAAAAGAAACATCGTGGGAGTAGATGACAAGACACACATGCCAAAAGATTATAATAAGTTCCATGAAATTCTGCCCTTCAAAGTCAAAACTGACCCAAGCATCCTACTGAATGATGAAGATTCTCCATGGCTACGACCCAGAAGAAAACAGAAATAATAGATAGGAATATTGGTGCAATAATGTAATAATGTCTTAAACCTTTTATGTAATGAATGTATGGAATGTACTAAATTTCAAACACTTTTCATTTTCATAGTTTTGTCAATTCTCAAATATGCAAAAAAGAATTTTAATAAACCTTTGTAAGAGATGAGTTCTCGTTCGAAACGCTGATACTTCGAGAGAGATTGTCCGTTTTGTACACGAAGTGCATCCAGTTTTTGTCGTAGCCCTCTCAACCTTTTAACACATGCTATGTGGGTGAAATGATGATAGCATGCCAACTTTCAACATTTTCAGAGTTCATTTGTAGTGCTTTTCAATTTTAGGGTCAACTAGCTCAAAAAAAAAAGTAAATGCACGAAAAATACCAAATTAAGTCAGAAATTGTTGAAATTTTGTGATGTGCCTTTGAATGGTGCATTTTGAACACAGAAAAAGTATGGAGTTCAAATAAGTTCAAAAAAATGAAATCCCTTTGTAAGAGATGAGTTCTCGTTCGAAACCCTGATACTTCGAGAGAGATTATCCGTTTTGTACACGAAGTGCATCCAGTTTTTGTTGTAGCCCTCTTAAATTTTTAACACATGCTATGTGGGTGAAATGATGATAGCATGCCAACTTCCAACATTTTTAGAGTTCATTTGTAGTGCTTTTCAATTTCAGGGTCAACTAGCTCAAAAAAAAAAGTAAATGCACGAAGAATACCAAATGAAGTCAGAAATTGTTGAAATTTTGTGATGTGCCTTTGAATGGTGCATTTTGAACACACAAAAAGTATGGAGTTCAAATAAGTTCAAAAAAATGAAATCCCTTTGTAAGAGATGAGTTCTCGTTCGAAACCCTGATACTTCGAGAGAGATTGTCCGTTTTGTACACGAAGTGCATCCAATTTTTGTCGTAGCGCTCTCAACTTTTTAACACATGCTATGTGGGTGAAATGATGATAGCATGCCAACTTTCAACATTTTCAGAGTTCATTTGTAGTGCTTTTCAATTTCAGGGTCAACTAGCTAAAAAAAATAAGTAAATGCACGAAGAATACCAAATGAAGTCAGAAATTGTTGAAATTTTGTGATGTGCCTTTGAATGGTGCATTTTGAACACACAAAAAGTATGGAGTTCAAATAAGTTCAAAAAAATGAAATCCCTTTGTAAGAGATAAGTTCTCGTTCGAAACCGTGATACTTCGAGAGAGGTTGTCCGTTTTGTACACGAAGTGCATCAAATTTTTGTCGTAGCCCTCTCAACTTTTTAACACATACTATGTGGGTGAAATGATGATAGCATGCCAACTTTCAACTTTTTCAGAGTTCATTTGTAGTGCTTTTCAATTTCAGGGTTAACTAGCTCAAAAAAAAATAAGTAAATGCACGAAGAATACCAAATGAAGTCAGAAATTGTTGAAATTTTGTCATGTGCCTTTGAATGGTTCATTTTGAACACACAAAAAGTATGGATTTCAAATAAGTTCAAAAAATGAAATCCCTTTGTAAGAGATGAGTTCTCGTTCGAAACCCTGATACTTCAAGAGAGATTGTCCGTTTTGTACACGAAGTGCATCCAGTTTTTGTCTTATCCCTCTCAACTTTTTAACACATGCTATGTGGGTGAAATGATGATAGCATGCCAACTTTCAACATTTTCAGAGTTCATTTGTAGTTCTTTTCAATTTCAGGGTCAACTAGCTCAAAAAAATAAGTGAATGCACGAAATATACAAAATTAAGTCACAAATTGTTGAAATTTTGTGATGTGCCTTTGAATGGTGCATTTTGAACACACAAAAAGTATGGAGTTCAAATATGTTCAAAAAATGAAATCCCTTTGTAAGAGATGAGTTCTCGTTCGAAACCCTGATACTTCGAGAGAGATTGTCCATTTTGTACACGAAGTGCATCCAGATTTTGTCTTAGCCCTCTCAACTTTTTAACACATGCTATGTGGGTGCAATGATGATAGCATGCCAACTTTCAACATTTTCAGAGTTCATTTGTAGTGCTTTTCAATTTCAGGGTCAACTAGCTCAAAAAAATAAGTAAATGCACGAAGAATACCAAATGAAGTCAGAAATTGTTGAAATTTTGTGATGTGCCTTTGAATGGTGCATTTTGAACACACAAAAATTATGGAGTTCAAATAAGTTCAAAAAAATGAAATCCCTTTGTAAGAGATGAGTTCTCGTTCGAAACCCTGATACTTCGAGAGAGATTGTCCGTTTTGTACACGAAGTGCATCCAGTTTTTGTCGTAGCCCTCTCAACTTTTTAACACATGCTATGTGGGTGAAATGATGATAGCATGCCAACTTTCAACATTTTCAGAGTTCATTTGTAGTGCTTTTCAATTTCAGGGTCAACTAGCTCAAAAAAAAAGTTTTTAAATTGAAAATAACAAAATAGTTAATAGTTTGGATAGTCAAAATAATTACTTTTGAAAATAGAAAATAGTTTTGAATTATTTATTCAATTTCAAACACTTTTCATTATCATAGTTTTGTCAAGTTCTCAAATATGCAAAAAGAATTTTAATAAACATAGTTTTTAATTGAAAATAACAAAAATAGTTAATAGTTTGGATATTCAAAATAATTACTTTTGAAAATAGAAAACAGTTTTGAATTATTTATTCAATTTCAAACACTTCTCATTATCATAGTTTTGTCAAATTCTCAAATATGCAAAAAGAATTTTAATAAACATAGTTTTTAATTGAAAATAACCAAATAGTTAATAGTTTGGATAGTCAAAATAATTAATTTTGAAAATTGAAAATAGTTTTAAATTATTTATTCAATTTCAAACACTTTTCATTTTCATAGTTTTGTCAAATTCTCCAATATGCAAAAAGAATTTTAGTAAACATAGTTTTTAATTGAAAATAACAAAATAGTTAATAGTTTGGATAGTCAAAACAATTACTTTTGAAAATAGAAAACAGTTTTGAATTATTTATTTAATTTCAAACACTTCTCATTATCATAGTTTTGTCAAATTCCGAAATATGCAAAAAGAATTTTAATAAACATAGTTTATAAGTGAAAATAAAAAAATAGTTAATAGTTTGGATATTCAAAATAATTAATTTTGAAAATTGAAAATAGTTTTGAATTATTTATTCAATTTCAAACACTTTTCATTTTCATAGTTTTGTCAAATTCTCAAATATGCAAAAAGAATTTTAATAAACATAGTTTTTAATTGAAAATAACAAAATAGTTAATAGTTTGGATAGTCAAAATAATTAATTTGGAAAATAGAAAATAGTTTTGAATTATTTATTCAATTTCAAGCACTTTTCATTTTCATAGTTTTGCCAAATTCTCAAATATGCAAAAAGAATTTTTAATAAACATAGTTTTTAATTGAAAATAAAAAAATAGACAATAGTTTGGATAGTCAAAACAATTAATTTTGAAAATAGAAAAAAATTGAAACTATATGAGAATTTATAGAGAAAATTCAACCTAAATTCAAAGTGACCTCACTTTGAATTCAGGTTGAATTTTCTCCATAATTTCGAATATAGTTTCAATTTTCAAATTTACATTGAGTTTAGGCCCGTAAGCCTGCTTTAGAGAGGAGCTCGATGGAGATGCTGCGACGGGGCTTATAAACTAGTGTTAGTCCCCCTCGCTGGGCGAGGTGGGACTAAACTTATCGTGCAACCAGCGGAGGGGCTTTAGTCTCGGGTGGAGCCACGACCCGGGACTAAAGGGTGTCTTTAGTCCCGGCACGAGCCCCGACCCAGGACTAAAGGCCCCTGCTTTCCGCCTTCTGGTCTGCCGAAAAAGGGCCTTTAGTCCTGGGTCGTGGCTCCACCCGGGACTAAAGGGTGTCTTTAGTCCCGGTTCGAGCCCCGAACCGGGACTAAAGATCCACCTATATAAGCGGGAGTTAGAAAATTTCCAACCCAAATCGCATTTCGTTCTCTCCTTCTTCCTCGTTCTCCTGCCCGGCGCGGCACACCGACGAACTCGACGACGCCGTCAGGCTACCCGCCGTCCTCCTCTCCGCCGCCTGCCGTCCTCCTCGCCGTCGTCGTCCTCCTCCTCGCCGCTGCCTGCCGTCCTCCTCGCCGTCGTCGACGCCTCCGGCCGGTAAGCCCCCCGCCCCCTCCTTGCCAACACTCCGGTTGGTAGAAGAAAAGAAGAAAAAGGAGAAGAAAAGAAAAAAAGGAGAAGAAAAGAAGAAAAAGGGAAGAAAATAAGAAAAAGGAGAAGAAAAGAAGAAAAAGGAGAAGAAAAGAAGAAAAAGGAGAAGAAAGGAAGAAAAAGGAGAAGAAAGGAAGAAAAAGGAGAAGAAAGGAAGAAAAAGGAGAAGAAAGGAAGAAAAAGGAGAAGAAAAGAAGAAAAAGGAGAAGAAAGGAAGAAAAAGGAGAAGAAAAGAAGAAAAAGGAGAAGAAAAGAAGAAAAAGGAGAAGAAAAGAAGAAAAAGGGAAGAAAGGAAGAAAAAGGAGAAGAAAGGAAGAAAAAGGAGAAGAAAGGAAGAAAAAGGAGAAGAAAAGAAGAAAAAGGGAAGAAAAGAAGAAAAATAAAAAGATTTTTTTTGTCATTTAATTCCTATTATTATTAGGTTTGTGCTAGATTATTAGGGTTAGTAATATTTAGAATTAGGTTAGGGTTACAAGAAGAAGAAAGATGAACAAAAATAAGAAAAGAAGATTAGGAAAAAGGAAAATAAGAAGAGGAGGAGAAGAAAAGAAGAATAAGGAGAATAAGAAGAGGAGGAGAAGAGAAGAAGAGGAAAAATAGAAGAAGAGGAGAAGTAGAAGAAGAGAAGTTGAAGAAGAAGCGGAGAAGAAAATAAGAAAGAAGAAGAAGAAGAAGAAGAAGAAGAAGAAGACATTTCTACGTATATAGATGCTTAATTAGTGTTTCTTATATTATTGCTTAATTTTGCTATTGTATATGCTGAAGTGTTAATAGTTTAATTTTGCTATTGTATATGCTTAAGTGTTAATAGTTTATTTTTAGCAAGAAAATTAATAGAACTAGTTTATTTTTTTAGTTCATTTTATGATGCCTATCCCGCATCCTCGTCGTCGACTCGGCGGAGGACACCTGCTTGATCAGAGGGGCCATGTCCGGGACTGGGCTCCGCCCGGCTGGTATTGGGAGGTGCTACCTTCCGGGGGGCGTAGGTTGGTGAGGAGCAATCCCGATGTTGACCCAATCCTTGTTTGGTGGCGGTCGCGTGGGCCAGTGACGGTACCGAGGCTTCCGGACACCGCGGAGGTGGTACGTCACCGTGTAAGCGAGGAGGATGAGCACGTCCGTCGCTACATGGTTGCGTTGGAGGGCAGGTTCGAGCATACCTGGCAGGTTCTTCGGGGATCTCACTGGAGCAATGATCCTGTGATGGTTCCTTCTCTTTGGGTGTCCACCGCCCGCGACGATACCCGTCGGGCGCTACGGTTCTAGCTGTATCAGTGATGCTATATGTATGAAAGTATTCGAGGAGTATTAGTGATAATATTCGACGATCTACGGACAATAGAGATGATGTAGTTTTGCTTATAATTGAATGCATGCTAATTTGAATACTACTTTATTTTACGATTTGGTTTTGCTTATTGAATGCTCAAATTGGAAAAGTAATCCTACTTTGAATACTATGCAGAAATCTAGGAGTCGCGGGTGGAGCCACGACCCGGGACTAAAGTTGTTTTGGAACGGAGTTCCTGATAGAATAATTCTTTTTTGGTACAAAGTTCAACAAAGTCCTTTTACACTAGACAATGTGACATATAGAAGGGTAGATGAGATCAGGAAAAATAGGATCATTTTCTACACATCTAGAATGTCGCCATTTTGTTAAATCCTTAAAGGTTAAGAGAATCCGTTAGACATATTTTAGAGTTTAGGTTCTAGCCAAGACCCGGGACTCAAGGTCCTCCTATATAAAACGACACTTCGAAGTTTCCAACCCCTCTTATATAGTTTGTTAGTTTATTAGTTAATCAAATGTCCGTTTTTTGCAGAACTATGGATCCACATATCAGGAACCTCGAAGAGGAAGAACTTCTCGAAGATATAATCAAAGACGGCCCCGACGTTGAACCAGCTGAATCTCCATCGTCATATCTAAACCCCTCCGGATATGGAATGGAGGTCGACCGACACGAAGATGAAGCCGATGGGGCAGGAGATAGGTCCAATGACGGAGAAGGTGATAGCTCCACTGATGGAGAAGCCGGTGGAGAAATAATAAAGTCCGGCGAGGTATACATATGAAGTTCGACAATCACTAGTAATATGTGAAAAATATTGGAGATAGCTCTATATTGTATACATATACATTCATTTGACAAATGTTTCTCCCTCTTAGGCCTCCACATCGAGCAAAGCTACAAAACGAGGCCCGACTAGAAAGTTGGATGCACGGACGCATTACACCTTTGAGGTGATATTGCCTACGGGCGAACCCAAGCTTCCTAAGAATGCTGCTGACACATTCAGGAAGCAATGCGGAGTTCTCGTTAGGGATCACGTCCCGATCAGCGTTCGAGAGTGGAACAAGCGCAATGGGGCAGCCGATAGTGACTATGTCGCCGAAAGATACAAAGATAATCTTTGGAATGATCTCATGTCACATTTCAACCTGCCAGAATGTGAGAATGAAGATGCCGCAGACAAACTGAGGGCCAAAGTCAAGCAGTGGACTCTAAAGAAGATGGCCGAACTGTTCCGTAGGTGGAAGAAGAAGCTATGGAAAAACTATCTGAAGACAAAGAAAGTGCCAGTATTCGAGGGGTATCTAGCCAAGCAGGCGAATCACTGGAAGGCATTTCAAGATTACAAGGAGTCAGAAGATGCCCAGGCATTATCAGAAAAGAACAAGAAAAATGCCGACAAGAAGAAATATCACCACAAGCTGGGGCCAGGGGGCTATGAGACTGCCATCCCAAAGTGGGATAAGAAAGAGCAAGATCTGCTAGCTAAAGGCATCATACCTGAACCACTCCGTGATGAGTGGGAATTGAGAGCAAGAAATTGGTTCCTTGCGCATGGTGGTTCGTATGACGAAGAAACAGGGGACCTCATCTAAAGTGACGGTCTTAGGATACCCAGGGATAATTGGAAAAAGATAGTGATAGAAATTAAGGAGGGAAAAAGAAAGTTCATTGCAGATAGAGAGAAAGATTTGCGCGCACTGGTCCTCGGCAATGACGAACATGGAGGACGAGCGCGAGGCTTCGGTCCTTCTTACCCGTGGTGGCTTGGGTTTGCCAGAGACCAAGACACTTACAGAAGCCGAGCAAGAGCGAAGAAGCGGTAGCAGGATGAGGAGAATGACAAGTTCAACGAGTTGCTTGCCAGGATTAACGAGCAACAGAAGCAGATTGATGAGCTTAGAGGAGTAGCGCGCCAGGAAGATCCTGCACTTGATATTACCGGCGCCCCATCTAAGCAGAAAAGCAGCGTGGCTGAATCTGAGGCCCCGCCCGACGATGCACGAAGAATGATAGAGGGCGGTCCCGGCTACCCCGTGGATGGAATCAAGGAGTCAACATCATGTGAACTCCATCAGAAATTCAAGAACATATCCATGAAGGTGGCCTTCGGACAAGCTTTACCTTCTGGCCCTGATGCACGCTGGCATGGCCGTGAGATTCCAGCTGGCTTTGCTAAAGTCGGGGTGGATTAAATCATGGCGGGGTTTCATGATATGGAGCTCGACATAGCTGGACCCGAAGATGAGAGGACACTCGGAGAAGTACTGGGTGGAGTCATCCTATGGGACAAGAACTACATCAAGCTTCCAGGCTCGGCCCCAAGGACAACACCGCCTCCGAGTCGTCGCAGGTCACCTACACGTCCATCACCTCCAAGCCCACCACATGACGTCGGCCAGCACAACACGAGTCCATCTCGATCACCACCGACGGACTTGGGTCGTCCGTCTCCGCCGCCGCCCGCTCCGGATACTAAGCGGAAGCGTGCCAGCAAGAATGCTCCGCCGATGATTTCTAAGCCACGGAGCCCCCCAAAGCGCAAACTGTCGCCCCTCCCAAAGGTACCTCATGCTAATCTTCCTATCAGACCTTATGATCGTACCCCCGAGGAAAACGCCAGGATAGCAAAGGAACATCATGATGCGCAGATGAAAAAGAAGGAACCCGAGCCCCGCCCGGAATACACCGAGAAGCAAATAGCATATGCAAAATACTTCACGACCCTTCCATCACAGTATGACTTACACCATAAGCCTGATGACTATACACGCACATTGCAGAAGGAAGTGAAAAAGAGCAGATCACGTGCAAGTGCAAGTGGGAGGAAATCAAGTTCAACTACAAGCAAAAAAAGATCAAACGTTCCTCAGCTTGGACAACAGTCCAAACAGTCGATCCCACCCCTCAGGGTGTTACCCGAGAATGTCCCCCCTCTGGTGCAGGGGCAAGATTTGGAATTAGCAAAGAAGTGGGCAAATGAATGGGGTATCCCGGTTGAAGACATTCTGGCTTCCCAAGATGACAGGTTACCCAAGGTTGTGGTAGCCCCTAAGCCACAGTTTGTCATGGGAGCGCCTTTGGTCAGCAAAGATGATCTCCCAACAAATATGTGTTACTTGCATACATTGTACTTAAGTGAATCAAAGAATGGGAGAACGATGATCGTGGTGAGTGTCCCATGGCAGTACTACGGCCGCCCCGAAGAAATCCATATCGACTTTGATGAACTCTTCCAGATGTACAATGCCGACGCCCTCGACAAATCGCTTATGAGTTGCTATTGTTTGTAAGTTTTTCAATTCGTTGTCTACATATAACTTGTTTAGTTATTTCAATTCATTTTCTATATATAACTTGTACTCTATTATGCAGAATGAAGATTCTGGATTGTAAAAATAGGAACATCCTAAATATTGGGTTTATTGACCCAGATAAAATACATATAGCGACGCTAACTGATAAACCCAAGGAGACGGAGGAAAACCTTCTAAGGTTTCTAACAGATCAAAATTTCTGTGACCACATACTGTTTCCATACAACTTCAGGTGAGGGTCTTTACTGTGTTGTGTCCATTCACTTATAAGTGTAATTGATAAGTTACTAACACACACACACACACACACACATATATATATATATACATACATACATGTGCAACTTCCATTGGATTCTGTTGGACATTCAAATTGATAAGGGAAGAGTTGATGCCTTCGACCCATTATCGAGACCCTTGGAACAGTTCCAAAGCCTGCAAGACATGCTCCAAGGGTAATTTCAATCATTCTTGCGCTCTATCGGTCTCTTTCGATGATTTTCTGATATATCAATTAGTGAAAAACTTAGCAAATCATTATCCTTGTCGGGCAGGGTTTGGAAGCGGTTCAAGTGCGTGACTCCCGGTATCGAGCCTGAGAAGCTGACCTTTAGAGCGGCTCAGGTAAGTAGTAGTATGATATACTTCTATTTTCAATACATTTATGATGCTAGATTATTATTTTGATTATATATATTCTATTCTCGTAAAGTGCGACCAGCAGCCACGGGGGACGCATCTATGCGAATACTATGTTTGCGAGACCATTCACACGTTTACCTCTGAGCACAAGGATCACAGATTCGACGTAAGCAATGAACATTCACACCTCTATTTTTACCCCTCATTCTTTGTTATCATGATTGATATTCATATTCATCTCCTCTTCTTATATAGTACACGGCCATGAGGGAGAAGTCCCTATCAGAGCAACGCGCGATTGCTGTTGCAGAGGAGCTTGCAACCTTTCTGAGGACGGAAGCTATAGATGACAAAGGACGATTTAGTGTAGCTAGGGGCCATTACTGATGTTGGTCCATGTAATCGAATAGACGGGCTCTAGTCCCGATAATTCAGATCTCCATATAATTGTATATATATGCTCGCTTGTAAGATAAGTTAATCTTATATATATATGCATAATTATTTATATTTAGAATTATATGAAAACTAATTCCCGAACACCAAACGAGGCATCAGTTAATCTCCCGAACACCTAAACCCTAAAACCCTAAAACCCAAAAATAAACAAAATCTGTAACTCTTTAGTCCCGGTCCGTGTAAAGACCCGGGATTAAAGGGCCTGCCCCTGAGGGCGCTCCGAGGCGCCCACGTGGAGCACCTTTGGTCCCGGCTTGGAACAGGACTGGGACTAAAGGTTAGGCCTTTAGTCCCGGCCCATTGGTCCCGGTTGTTGAACGGTGACTAAAGCCCCTTACGGGCCGGGACTATAGGCCTTGTCCCCACTAGTGTATGCTTGCCCCTCCAGTGTCCATTGCCACATTTGCCTCGACAACGTAGACGAGTTTAACACAAGAATTTCACCGCTCCCTCTCTACCCCGACAACACGAGCACCGCCACGACCTCTGTGACTTTTCCCACCGCGCTTGACACCCAACGACGCCGCCCCTAGACACGTCAACAATGAGCCGCAAGCTAAATTAAATCACAAACGTCAAAAATAAGAAAACTAGTAACGTCAAAAATAAGAAAACGAGGTCATATAGATCACGCTCCCGCGTCATCCTTGTCACGTGGCGCTAAAATATTTAAAAAGGGGAATGCAACACAAGGACTTCCGAGGAGGTCACCCATCCAAGTACTACTCTCGCTTCCCCATCCTAGTACTACTCTCGCCCAAGCACGCTTAACTTCGGAGTTCTGATGGGATCCGGTGCTTTAGTGCTGGTATGATCGCATCTGACATGCAACTATCTATTTGTTCCTTATGCTTACCCCTCCCATGTCCATTGCCACATTTGCCTCGACAACGGAGACGAGTTTAACACAAGAATTTCAGCGCTCCCTCTCTACCCCGACAACACGAGCACCGCCACGACCTCTGTGACTTTTCCCACCGCGCTTGACACCCGACGACGACGCCCCTAGACACGTCAACAATGAGACGCAAGCTAAAACATATCACAAACGTCAAAAATAAGAAAACGAGGTCATATAGATCACGCTCCCGCGTCATCCTTGTCACGTGGCGCAAAAATATTTTAAAAGGGGAATGCAACACAAGGACTTCCGAGGAGGTCACCCATCCAAGTACTACTCTCGCTTCCCCATCCTAGTACTACTCTCGCCCAAGCACGCTTAACTTCGGAGTTCTGATGGGATCCGGTGCTTTAGTGCTGGTATGATCGCATCCGACATGCAACTATCTATTTGTTCCTTATGCTTACCCCTCCCATGTCCATTGCCATATTTGCCTCGAGAACGGAGACGAGTTTAACACAAGAATTTCACCGCTCCCTCTCTACCCCGACAACACGAGCACCGCCACGACCTCTATGACTTTTCCCACCGCGCTTGACACCCGACGACGACGCCCCTAGACACGTCAACAATGAGACGCAAGCTAAAACATATCACAAACGTCAAAAATAAGAAAACTAGTAAACGTTAAAAATAAGAAAACGAGGTCATATAGATCACGCTCCCGCGTCATCCTTGTCATGTGGCGCAAAAATATTTAAAAAGGGGACTGCAACACGAGGACTTCCCAGGAGATCACCCATCCTAGTACTACTCTCGTTCAAGCACGCTTAACTTCGGAGTTTTGATGCGATCCGGTGCTTTAGTGCTAGTATGATCGCATCCGACATGCAGCTATCTATTTGTTCCTTATGCTTGCCCCTCCCGTGTCCATTGCCACATTTGCCTCGACAACGGAGACGAGTTTAACACAAGAATTTCACCGCTCCCTCTCTACCCGAACAACACGAGCACCGCCACGACCTGTGTGACTTTTCCCACCGCGCTTGACACCCGACGACGCCGCCCCTAGACACGTCAACAATGAGACGCAAGCTAAAACATATCACAAACGTCAAAAACAAGAAAACTAGTAAACGTTAAAAATAAGAAAACGAGGTCATATAGATCACGCTCCCGCGTCATCCTTGTCACGTGGCGCAAAAATATTTAAAAAGGGGAATGCAACACGAGGACTTCCCAGGAGATCACCCATCCTAGTACTAATCTCGCCCAAGCACGCTTAACTTCCGAGTTCTGATGCGATCCGGTGCTTTAGTGCTACTATGATCGCATCCGACATGCAGCTATCTATTTGTTCCTTATGCTTGCCCCTCCCGTGTCCATTGCCACATTTGCTTCGACAACGGAGACGAGTTTAACACAAGAATTTCACCGCTCCCTCTCTACCCGAACAACACGAGCACCGCCACGACCTGTGTGATTTTTCCCACCGCGCTTGACACCCGACGACGCCGCCCCTAGACACGTCAACAATGAGACGCAAGGTAAAACATATCACAAACGTCAAAAACAAGAAAACTAGTAAACGTCAAAAATAAGAAAACGAGGTCATATAGATCACGCTCCCGCGTCATCCTTGTCACGTGGCGCAAAAATATTTAAAAAGGGGAATGCAACACGAGGACTTCCCAGGAGGTCACCCATCCTAGTACTACTCTCGGCCAAACACGCTTTACTTAGGAGTTCTAATGGGATCCGGTGCTTTAGTGCTGGTATGATCGCATCCGACAGGCAACTATCTATTTGTTCCTTATGCTTTCCCCTCCCGTGTCCATTACCACATTTGCCTCGACAACAGAGACGAGTTTAACACAAGAATTTCACCGCTCCCTCTCTAACCCGACAACACGAGCACCGCCACGACCTCTGTGACTTTTCCCACCGCGCTTGACACCCGACGACGCCGCCCCTAGACACGTCAACAATGAGACGCAAGGTAAAACATATCACAAACGTCAAAAATAAGAAAACTAGTAAACGTCAAAAATAAGAAAACGAGGTCATATAGATCATGCTCCCGCGTCATCCTTGTCACGTGGCGCCAAAATATTTAAAAACGGGAATGCAACACGAGGACTTCCCAGGAGGTCACCCATCCTAGTACTACTCTCGCCCAAGAACGCTTAACTTCGGAGTGCTCATGGGATCCGGTGCTGGTTTGATCGCATACGACACACAACTATCTATTTGTTCCTTATGCTTTCCCTCCCGTGTCCATTGCCACAATTTGCCTCGACAACGGAGACGAGTTTAACACAAGAATTTCACCGCTCCCTCTCTACCCCGACAACACGAGCACCGCCATGACCTCTGTGACATTTTCCACCGCGCTTGACACCCGACGACGCCGCCCTAGCCACGTCAACAATGAGACGCAAGCTAAAACATATCACAAACGTCCAAATAAGAAAACTAGTAAACGTCAAAAATAAGAAAACGAGGTCATATAGATCACGCTCCCGCGTCATCCTTGTCACGTGGCGCAAAAATATTTAAACAGGGGAATGCAACACGAGGACTTCCGAGGAGGTGACCCATCCTAGTAGTACTCTCGCCCAAGCACGCTTAACTTCAGAGTTCTGATGGGATTCGGTGCTTTAGTGATGGTATGATCGCATCCGACATGCAACTATCTATTTGTTCCTTATGCTTGCCCCTCCCGTGTCCATTGCCACATTTGCCTCGACAACGGAGACGAGTTTAACACAAGAATATCACCGCTCCCTCTCTACCCTGATAACACGAGCACCGCCACGACCTCTGTGACTTTTCCCACCGCGCTTGACACCCAACGATGCCGCCCTTAGACGCGTTAAAAATGAGACGCAAGCTAAAACATTTCACAAACGTCAAAAATTAGAAAACTAGTAAACGTCAAAAATAAGAAAACGAGGTCATATAGATCACGCTCCCGCGTCATCCTTGTCACGTAGTGCAAAAATATTTAAAAAGGGGAATGCAAAACGAGGACTTCCCAGGAGGTCGCCCATCCTAGTACTACTCTCGCCCAAGCACGCTTAACTTCGGAGTTCGGATGGGATCTGGTGCTTTAGTGCTGGTATGATCGCATCCGACATGCGACTATCTATTTGTTCGTTATGCTTGCCCTTCCGTGTCCATTGCCACATTTGCCTCGACAACGGAGACGAATTTAACACAAGAATTTCACCGCTCCCTCTCTACCCCGACAACACGAGCACCGCCATGACCTATGTGACTTTTCCCACCGCGCTTGACACCCGACGACGCCGCCCCTAGAAACGTCAACAATGAGACACAAGCTAAAACATATCACAAACGTCAAAAATAAGAAAACTTGTAAACGTCAAAAATAAGAAAACGAGGTCATATAGATCACGCTCCCGCGTCATCCTTGTCACGTGGCGCAAAAATATTTAAAAAGGGGGATGCAACACGAGGACTTCCCACGAGGTCACGCATCCTAGTACTACTCTCGCCCAAGCACGCATAACTTCGGAGTTCTCATGGGATCCGGTGTTTAGTGATGGTATGATCGCATCCGACATGCAACTATCTATTTGTTCCTTATGCTTGCCCCTCCCGTGTCCATTGCCACATTTGCCTCGACAACGGAAACGAGTTTAACACAAGAATTTCACCGCTCCCTCTCTACCCCGACAACACGAGCACCGCCACGACCTTTGTGACTTTTCCCACCGCGCTTGACACCCGACGACGCCGCCCCTAGACACGTCAAAAATGAGACGCAAGCTAAAACATATCACAAACGTCAAAAATAAGAAAACTAGTAAACGTCAAAAATAAGAAAACGAGGTCATATAGATTACGCTCCCGCGTCATCCTTGTCACATGGTGCAAAAATATTTAAAAAGGGGAATGCAACACAAGGAATTCCCAGGAAGTCACCCATCCTAGTACTACTCTCGCCCAAGCACGCTTAACTTCGGAGGTCTGATGGGATCCGGTGCTTTAGTGCTGGTATGATCACATCCGACATGCAACTATCTATTTGTTCCTTATGCTTGCCCCTCCCGTGTCCATTGCCACATTTGCCTCGACAACGGAGACGAATTTAACACAAGAATTTCACCGCTCCCTCTCTACCCCGACAACACGAGCACCGCCACGACCTCTGTGACTTTTCCCACCGCGCTTGACACCCGACGACGCCGCCCCTAGACACGTCAACAATGAGACGCAAGCTAAAACATATCACAAACGTCAAAAATGAGAAAACGAGGTCATATAGATCACGCTCCTGCGTCATCCTTGTCACATGGCGCAAAAATATTTAAAAAGGGGGATGCAACACGAGGACTTCCCAGGTGGTTACCCAACCTAGTACTACTCTCGCCCAAGCACGCCTAACTTCGGAGTTCTGATGGGATCCGGTGCTTTAGTGCTGGTATGATCGCATCCGACATGCGACTATCTATTTGTTCCTTATGCTTGCCCCTCCCGTGTCCATTGCCACATTTGCCTCGACAACGGAGACGAGTTTAACACAAGAATTTCACCGCTCCCTCTCTACCCCGACATCACGAGCACCGCCACGACCTCTGTGACTTTTCCCACCGCGCTTGACACCCGACGACGCCGCCCCCTAGACACGTCAACAATGAGACGCAAGCTAAAACATATCACAAACGTCAAAAATAAGAAAACTAGTAAACGTCAAAAATAGGAAAACGAGGTCATATAGATCACGCTCCCGCGTCATCCTTGTCACGTGGTGCAAAAATATATAAAAAGGGGAATGCAACACGAGGACTTCCGAGGAGGTCACCCATCCTAGTACTACTCTCGCCCAAGCACGCTTAACTTCGGAGTTCTGATCGGATGCGGTGATTTAGTGCTGGTATGATCGCATCCAACATGCAACTATCTATTTGTTCCTTATGCTTGCCCCTCCCGTGTCCATTGCCACATTTGCCTCGACAACGAAGACGAGTTTGACACAAGAATTTCACCGCTCCCTCTCTACCCCGACAACACGAGCACCGCCATGACCTCCGTGACTTTTCCCACCGCGCTTGAGACCCGGCGACGCCACCCCTAGACACGTCAACAATGAGACGCAAGCTAAAAGATATCACAAACGTCAAAAATGAGAAAACTAGTAAACGTAAAAAATAAGAAAACGAGGTCATATAGATCACGCTCCCGCGTCATCCTTGTCACGTGGCGCAAAAATATTTAAAAAGGGGAATGCAACACAAGGACATCCCAGGAGGTCACCCATCCTAGTACTACTCTCGCCCAAGCACACTTAACTTTGGAGTTCTCATGGGATCCGGTGCTTTAGAACTGGTATGATTGCATCCGACATGCAACTATCTATTTGTTCCTTATGCTTGCCCCACCCGTGTCCATTGCCACATTTGCCTCGACAACGGAGACGAGTTTAACACAAGAATTTCACCGCTCCCTCTCTACCCCGACAACACGAGCACCGCCACGACCTCTGTGACTTTTCCCACCGCGCTTGACACCCGACGATGCCGCCCCTAGACACGTCAACAATGAGACGCAAGCTGAAACATATCACAAACGTCAAAAATAAGAAAACTAGTAAACATCAAAAATAAGAAAACGAGGTCATATAGATCATGCTCCCGCGTCGTCCTTGTCACGTGGCGCAAAAATATTTAAAAAGGGGAATGCAACACGAGGACTTCCGAGGAGGTCACCCATCCTAGTACTACTCTCGCCCAAGCACGCTTAACTTCGGAGTTCTGATGGGATCCGGTGCTTTAGTGCTGGTATGATCGCATCAGACATGCGACTATCTATTTGTTCCTTATGCTTGCCCCTCCCGTGTCCATTGCCACATTTGCCTCGACAACGGAGACGAGTTTAACACAATAATTTCACCGCTCCCTCTCTACCCCGACAACACGAGCACCGCCACGACCTCTCTGACTTTTCCCACCGCGCTTGACACCCGACGACGCTGCCCCTAGACACGTCAACGATGAGACGCAAGCTAAAACATATCACAAACGTCAAAAATAAGAAAACTAGTAAACATCAAAAATAAGAAAACGAGGTCATATAGATCATGCTCCCGCGTCGTCCTTGTCACGTGGCGCAAAAATATTTAAAAAGGGGAATGCAACACGAGGACTTCCGAGGAGGTCACCCATCCTAGTACTACTCTCGCCCAAGCACGCTTATCTTCGGAGTTCTGATGGGATCCGGTGCTTTAGTGCTGGTATGATCGCATCCGACATGCGACTATCTATTTGTTCCTTATGCTTGCCCCTCCCGTGTCTATTGCCACATTTGCCTCGACAACAGAGACGCGTTTAACACAAGAATTTCACCGCTCCCTCTCTACCCCGACATCACGAGCACCGCCACGACCTCTCTGCCTTTTCCCACCGCGCTTGACACCCGACGACGCCGCCCCTAGACACGTCAACAATGAGACGCATGTTAAAACATATCACAAACGTCAAAAATAAGAAAACTAGTAAACATCAAAATTTGGAAAACGAGGTCATATAGATCACGCTCCCGCGTCATCCTTGTCACGTGGCGCAAAAATATTTAAAAAGGGGAATGCAACACGAGGACTTCCCAGGAGGTCACCCATCCGCCGCCCCTAGACACGTCAACAATGAGACGCAAGCTAAAACATATCACAAACGTAAAAAATAAGTAAACTAGTAAACGTCAAAAATAGGAAAACGAGGTCATATAGATCACGCTCCCGCGTCATCCTTGTCACATGGCGCAAAAATATTTAAAAAGGGGAGTGCAACACGAGGACTTCCCAGGAGGTCACCCATCCTAGTAGTACTCTCGCCAAAGCACGCTTAACTTTGGAGTTTTGATGGGATCCGGTGCTTTAGTGCTCGTATGATCGCATCCGACATGCAACTATCTATTTGTTCCTTATGCTTGCCCCTCCCGTGTCCATTGCCACATTTGCCTCGACAACGGAGACGAGTTTAACACAAGAATTTCACCGCTCCCTCTCTACCCCGACATCATGAGCACCGCCACGACCTCTGTGACTTTTCCCACCGCGCTTGACAACCGACGACGCCGCCCCTAGACACGTCAACAATGAGACGCAAGCTAAAACATATCACAAACGTCAAAAATAAGAAAACTAATAAACGTCAAAAATAGGAAAACGAGGTCATATAGATCACGCTCCCGCGTCATCCTTGTCACGTGGCGCAAAAATATTTAAAAAGGGGAATGCAACACGAGGACTTCCGAGGAGGTCACCCATCCTAGTACTACTCTCGCCCAAGCACGCTTAACTTCGAAGTTCTAATCGGATCCGGTGATTTAGTGCTGGTATGATTGCATCCGACATGCAACTATCTATTTGTTCCTTATGCTTGCCCCTCCCGTGTCCATTGCCACATTTGCCTCGACAACTGAGACGAGTTTAACACAAGAATTTCACCGCTCCCTCTCTACCCCGACAACACGAGCACCGCCACGACCTCTGTGACTTTTCCCAGCGCGCTTGATACCCAACGACGCCTCCCCTAGGCACGTCACCAATGAGACGCAAGCTAGAACATATCACAAATGTCAAAAATAAGAAAACTAGTAAATGTCCAAAATAAGAAAACGAGGTCATATAGATCACGCTCCCGCGTCATCCTTGTCACGTGGTGCAAAAATATTTAAAAAGGGGAATGCAACACGAGGACTTCCGAGGAGGTCACCCATCCTAGTGCTACTCTCGCCCAAGCAAGCTTAACTTCAGAGTTCTGATCGGATCCGGTGCTTTCGTGCTGGTATGATCGCATCCGACATGCAACTATCTATTTGTTCCTTATGCTTGCCCCTCCCGTGTCCATTGCCACATTTGCCTCGACAACGAAGACGAATTTAACACAAGAATTTCACCGCTCCCTCTCTACCCCGACAACACGAGCACTGCCACGACCTCTGTGACTTTTCCCACCGCGCTTGACACCCGACGACGCCGCCCCTAGACACGTCACCAATGAGACGCAAGCTAAAACATATCACAAACGTCAAAAATAAGAAAACTAGTAAACGTCAAAAATTAGAAAACGAGGTCATATAGATCACGCTCCCGCGTCATCCTTGTCACGTGGCGCAAAAATATTTAAAAAGGGGAGTGCAACACGAGGACTTCCCAAGAGGTCACCCATCCTAGTAGTACTCTCGCCAAAGCACGCTTAACTTTGGAGTTTTGATGGGATCCGGTGCTTTAGTGCTCGTATAATCGCATCCGACATGCAACTATCTATTTTTTCCTTATGCTTGCCCCTCCCGTGTCCATTTCCACATTTGTCTCGACAACAGAGACGAGTTTAACACAAGAATTTCACTGCTCCCTCTCTACCCCGACAACACGAGCACCGCCACGACCTCAGTGACTTTTCCCAGCGCGCTTGACACCCAACGACGCCTCCCCTAGACACGTCAACAATGAGGCGCAAGCTAAAACATATCACAAACGTCAAAAATAAGAGGGGAATGCAACACGAGGACTTCCTAGGAGGTCACCCATCCTAGTACTACTCTCGCCCAAGCACGCTTAACTTCGGAGTTCTGATGGGATCCGGTGCTTTAGTGCTGGTATGATCGCATCCGACATGCGACTATCTATTTGTTCCTTATGCTTGCCCCACCCGTGTCCATTGCCACATTTGCCTCGACAACTTAGACGAGTTTAACACAAGAATTTCACCACTCCCTCTCTACCCCGACAACACGAGCACCGCCACGACCTCTGTGACTTTTCCCACCGCACTTGACACCCGACGATGCCGCCCCTAGACACGTCAACAATGAGACGCAAGCTGAAACATATCACAAACGTCAAAAATAAGAAAACTAGTAAACATCAAAAATAAGAAAACGAGGTCATATAGATCATGCTCCCGCGTCGTCCTTGTCACGTGGCGCAAAAATATTTAAAAAGGGGAATGCAACACGAGGACTTCCGAGGAGGTCACCCATCCTAGTACTAGTCTCGCCCAAGCACGCTTAACTTCGGAGTTCTGATGGGATCCGGTGCTTTAGTGCTGGTATGATCGCATCCGACATTCGATTATCTATTTGTTCCTTATGCTTGCCCCTCCCGTGTCCATTGCCACATTTGCCTCGACAACGGAGACGAGTTTAACACAAGAATTTCACCGCTCCCTCTCTACTCCGACAACACGAGCACCGCCACGACCTCTCTGACTTTTCCCACCGCGCTTGACACCCGACGACGACGCCCCTAGACACGTCAACAATGAGACGCAAGCTAAAACATATCACAAACGTCAAAAATAAGAAAACTAGTAAACATCAAAAATAAGAAAACGAGGTCATATAGATCATGCTCCCGCGTCGTCCTTGTCACGTGGCGCAAAAATATTTAAAAAGGGGAATGCAACACGAGGACTTCCGAGGAGGTCACCCATCCTAGTACTACTCTCGCCCAAGCACGCTTATCTTCGGAGTTCTGATGGGATCCGGTGCTTTAGTGCTGGTATGATCGCATCCGACATGCGACTATCTATTTGTTCCTTATGCTTGCCCCTCCCGTGTCCATTGCCACATTTGCCTCGACAACGGAGATGCGTTTAACACAAGAATTTCACCGCTCCCTCTCTACCCCGACATCACGAGCACCGCCACGACCTCTCTGCCTTTTCCCACCGCGCTTGACACCCGAAGACACCGCCCCTAGACACGTCAACAATGAGACGCATGCTAAAACATATCACAAACGTCAAAAATAAGAAAACTAGTAAACATCAAAATTTGGAAAACGAGGTCATATAGATCACGCTCCCGCGTCATCCTTGTCACGTGGTGCAAAAATATTTAAAAAGGGGAATGCAACACGAGGACTTCCGAGGAGGTCACCCATCCGCCGCCCCTAGACACGTCAACAATGAGACGCAAGCTAAAACATATCACAAACGTAAAAAATAAGTAAACTAGTAAACGTCAAAAATAGGAAAACGAGGTCATATAGATCACGCTCCCGCGTCATCCTTGTCACGTGGCGCAAAAATATTTAAAAAGGGGAATGCAACACAAGGACTTCCGAGGAGGTCACCCATCCTAGTACTACTCTCGCCCAAGCACGCTTAACTTCGAAGTTCTGATCGGATCCGGTGATTTAGTGCTGGTATGATCGCATCCGACATGCAACTATCTATTTGTTCCTTATGCTTGCCCCTCCCGTGTCCATTGCCACATTTGCCTCGACAACTGAGAAGAGTTTAACACAAGAATTTCACCGCTCCCTCTCTACCCCGACAACACGAGCACCGCCACGACCTCTGTGACTTTTCCCACCGCGCTTGACACCCGGCGACGCCACCCCTAGACACGTCAACAATGAGACGCAAGCTAAAACATATCACAAACGTCAAAAATAAGAAAACTAGTAAACGTAAAAAATAAGAAAATCCCACCGCGCTTGAGACCCGGCGACGCCACCCCTAGACACGTCAACAATGAGACGCAAGCTAAAAGATATCACAAACGTCAAAAATGAGAAAACTAGTAAACGTAAAAAATAAGAAAACGAGGTCATATACATCACGCTCCCGCGTCATCCTTGTCACGTGGCGCAAAAATATTTAAAAAGGGGAATGCAACACAAGGACATCCCAGGAGGTCACCCATCCTAGTACTACTCTCGCCCAAGCACACTTAACTTTGGAGTTCTCATGGGATCCGGTGCTTTAGAACTGGTATGATTGCATCCGACATGCAACTATCTATTTGTTCCTTATGCTTGCCCCACCCGTGTCCATTGCCACATTTGCCTCGACAACGGAGACGAGTTTAACACAAGAATTTCACCGCTCCCTCTCTACCCCGACAACACGAGCACCGCCACGACCTCTGTGACTTTTCCCACCGCGCTTGACACCCGACGATGCCGCCCCTAGACACGTCAACAATGAGACGCAAGCTGAAACATATCACAAACGTCAAAAATAAGAAAACTAGTAAACATCAAAAATAAGAAAACGAGGTCATATAGATCATGCTCCCGCGTCGTCCTTGTCACGTGGCGCAAAAATATTTAAAAAGGGGAATGCAACACGAGGACTTCCGAGGAGGTCACCCATCCTAGTACTACTCTCGCCCAAGCACGCTTAACTTCGGAGTTCTGATGGGATCCGGTGCTTTAGTGCTGGTATGATCGCATCCGACATGCGACTATCTATTTGTTCCTTATGCTTGCCCCTCCCGTGTCCATTGCCACATTTGCCTCGACAACGGAGACGAGTTTAACACAATAATTTCACCGCTCCCTCTCTACCCCGACAACACGAGCACCGCCACGACCTCTCTGACTTTTCCCACCGCGCTTGACACCTGACGACGCCGCCCCTAGACACGTCAACGATGAGACGCAAGCTAAAACATATCACAAACGTCAAAAATAAGAAAACTAGTAAACATCAAAAATAAGAAAACGAGGTCATATAGATCATGCTCCCGCATCGTCCTTGTCACGTGGCGCAAAAATATTTAAAAAGGGGAATGCAACACGAGGACTTCCGAGGAGGTCACCCATCCTAGTACTACTCTCGCCCAAGCACGCTTATCTTCGGAGTTCTGATGGGATCCGGTGCTTTAGTGCTGGTATGATCGCATCCGACATGCGACTATCTATTTGTTCCTTATCCTTGCCCCTCCCGTGTCCATTGCCACATTTGCCTCGACAACAGAGACGCGTTTAACACAAGAATTTCACCGCTCCCTCTCTACCCCGACATCACGAGCACCGCGACGACCTCTCTGCCTTTTCCCACCGCGCTTGACACCCGACGACGCCGCCCCTAGACACGTCAACAATGAGACGCATGCTAAAACATATCACAAACGTCAAAAATAAGAAAACTAGTAAACATCAAAATTTGGAAAACGAGGTCATATAGATCACGCTCCCGCGTCATCCTTGTCACGTGGCGCAAAAATATTTAAAAAGGGGAATGCAACACGAGGACTTCCCAGGAGGTCACCCATCCGCCGCCCCTAGACACGTCAACAATGAGACGCAAGCTAAAACATATCACAAACGTAAAAAATAAGTAAACTAGTAAACGTCAAAAATAGGAAAACGAGGTCATATAGATCACGCTCCCGCGTCATCCTTGTCACGTGGCGCAAAAATATTTAAAAAGGGGAATGCAACACAAGGACTTCCGAGGAGGTCACCCATCCTAGTACTACTCTCGCCCAAGCACGCTTAACTTCGAAGTTCTGATCGGATCCAGTGATTTAGTGCTCGTATGATCGCATCTGACATGCAACTATCTATTTGTTCCTTATGCTTGCCCCTCCCGTGTCCATTGCCACATTTGCCTCGACAACTGAGAAGAGTTTAACACAAGAATTTCACCGCTCCCTCTCTACCCCGACAACACGAGCACCGCCACGACCTCTGTGACTTTTCCCACCGCGCTTGACACCCGGCGACGCCACCCCTAGACACGTCAACAATGAGACGCAAGCTAAAACATATCACAAACGTCAAAAATAAGAAAACTAGTAAACGTAAAAAATAAGAAAATCCCACCGCGCTTGACACCCACCGAGGCCACCCCTAGACACGTCAAAAATGAGACGCAAGCTAAAACATATCACAAACGTCAAAAATGAGAAAACTAGTAAACGTAAAAAATAAGAAAACGAGGTCATATAGATCACGCTCCCGCGTCATCCTTGTCACGAGGCGCAAAAATATTTAAAAAGGGGAATGCAACACGAGGACTTCCGAGGAGGTCACCCATCCTAGTGCTACTCTCGCCCAAGCAAGCTTAACTTCGGAGTTCTGATCGGATCCGGTGCTTTCGTGCTGGTATGATCGCATCCGACATGCAACTATCTATTTGTTCCTTATGCTTGCCCCTCCCGTGTCCATTGCCACATTTGCCTCGACAATGAAGACGAGTTTAACACAAGAATTTCACCGCTCCCTCTCTACCCCGACAACACGAGCACCGCCATGACCTCTGTGACTTTTCCCACCGCGCTTGACACCCGAAAACACCGCCCCTAGACACGTCACCAATGAGACGCAAGCTAAAACATATCACAAACGTCAAAAATAAGAAAACTAGTAAACGTCAAAAATAAGAAAACGAGGTCATATAGATCACGCTCCCGCGTCGTCCTTGTCACGTGGCACAAAAATATTTAAAAAGGGGAATGCAACACGAGGACTTCCGAGGAGGTCACCCATCCTAATACTACTCTCGCCCAAGCACGCTTAACTTCGAAGTTTTGATGGGATCCGGTGCTTTAGTGGTGGTCTGATCGCATCCGACATGCGACTATCTATTTGTTCCTTATGCTTGCCCCACCCGTGTCCATTGCCACATTTGCCTCGACAACGGAGACGAGTTTAACACAAGAATTTAACCGCTCCCTCTCTACCCCGACATCATGAGCACCGCCACGACCTCTGTGCCTTTTCCCACCGCGCTTGACAACTGACGACGCCGCCCCTAGACACGTCAACAATGAGACGCAAGCTAAAACATATCACAAACGTCAAAAATAAGAAAACAAATAAACGTCAAAAATAGGAAAACGAGGTTATATAGATCACGCTCCTGCGTCATCCTTGTCACGTGGCGCAAAAATATTTAAAAAGGGGAATGCAACACGAGGACTTCCGAGGAGGTCACCCATCCTAGTACTACTCTCTCCCAAGCACGCTTAACTTCGAAGTTCTCATGGGATCCGGTGCTTTAGTGCTGGTATGATCGCATCCGACATGCAACTATCTATTTGTTCCTTATGCTTGCCCCTCCCGTGTCCATTGCCACATTTGCCTCGACAACTGAGACGAGTTTAACACAAGAATTTCACCGCTCCCTCTCTACCCCGACAACACGAGCACCGCCACGACCTCTGTGACTTTTCCCAGCGCGCTTGATACCCAACGACGCCTCCCCTAGGCACGTCACCAATGAGACGCAAGCTAGAACATATCACAAATGTCAAAAATAAGAAAACTAGTAAACGTCCAAAATAAGAAAACGAGGTCATATAGATCACGCTCCCGCGTCATCCTTGTCACGTGGTGCAAAAATATTTAAAAAGGGGAATGCAACACGAGGACTTCCGAGGAGGTCACCCATCCTAGTGCTACTCTCGCCCAAGCAAGCTTAACTTCGGAGTTCTGATCGGATCCGGTGCTTTCGTGCTGGTATGATCGCATCCGACATGCAACTATCTATTTGTTCCTTATGCTTGCCCCTCCTGTGTCCATTGCCACATTTGCCTCGACAACGAAGACGAGTTTAACACAAGAATTTCACCGCTCCCTCTCTACCCCGACAACACGAGCACTGCCACGACCTCTGTGACTTTTCCCACCGCGCTTGACACCCGACGACGCCGCCCCTAGACACGTCACCAATGAGACGCAAGCTAAAACATATCACAAACGTCAAAAATAAGAAAACTAGTAAACATCAAAAATAAGAAAATGAGGTCATATAGATCACGCTCCCGCGTCATCCTTGTCACGTGGCGCAAAAATATTTAAAAAGGGGAGTGCAACACGAGGACTTCCCAGGAGGTCACCCATCCTAGTAGTACTCTCGCCAAAGCACGCTTAACTTTGGAGTTTTGATGGGATCCGGTGCTTTAGTGCTCGTATAATCGCATCCGACATGCAACTATCTATTTTTTCCTTATGCTTGCCCCTCCCGTGTCCATTGCCACATTTGTCTCGACAACGGAGACGAGTTTAACACAAGAATTTCACTGCTCCCTCTCTACCCCGACAACACGAGCACCGCCACGACCTCAGTGACTTTTCCCAGCGCGCTTGACACCCAACGACGCCGCCCCTAGACACGTCAACAATGAGGCGCAAGCTAAAACATATCACAAACGTCAAAAATAAGAGGGGAATGCAAAACGAGGACTTCGTAGGAGGTCACCCATCCTAGTACTACTCTCGCCCAAGCACGCTTAACTTCGGAGTTCTGATGGGATCCGGTGCTTTAGTGCTGGTATGATCGCATCCGACATGCGACTATCTATTTGTTCCTTATGCTTGCCCCACCCGTGTCCATTGCCACATTTGCCTCGACAACGGAGACGAGTTTAACACAAGAATTTCACCGCTCCCTCTCTACCCCGACAACACGAGCACCGCCACGACCTCTGTGACTTTTCCCACCGCGCTTGACACCCGACGATGCCGCCCCTAGACACGTCAACAATGAGACACAAGCTGAAACATATCACAAACGTAAAAAATAAGAAAACTAGTAAACATCAAAAATAAGAAAACGAGGTCATATAGATCATGCTCCCGCGTCGTCCTTGTCACGTGGCGCAAAAATATTTAAAAAGGGGAAAGCAACACGAGGACTTCCGAGGAGGTCACCCATCCTAGTACTACTCTCGCCAAAGCACGCTTAACTTCGGAGTTCTGATGGGATCCGGTGCTTTAGTGCTGGTATGATCGCATCCGACATGCGTCTATCTATTTGTTCCTTATGCTTGCCCCTCCCGTGTCCATTGCCACATTTGCCTCGACAACGGAGACGCGTTTAACACAAGAATTTCACCGCTCCCTCTCTACCCCGACAACACGAGAACCGCCACGACCTCTCTGACTTTTCCCACCGCGCTTGACACCCGATGACGCCGGCCCTAGACACGTCAACAATGAGACGCAAGCTAAAACATATCACAAACGTCAAAAATAAGAAAACTAGTAAACATCAAAAATAAGAAAACGAGGTCATATAGATCATGCTCCCGCGTCGTCCTTGTCACGTGGCGCAAAAATATTTAAAAAGGGGAATGCAACACGAGGACTTCCGAGGAGGTCACCCATCCTAGTACTACTCTCGCCCAAGCACGCTTATCTTCGGAGTTCTGATGGGATCCGGTGCTTTTGTGCTGGTATGATCGCATCCGACATGCGACTATCTATTTGTTCCTTATGCTTGCCCCTCCCGTGTCCATTGCCACATTTGCCTCGACAACGGAGACGCGTTTAACACAAGAATTTCACCGCTCCCTCTCTACCCCGACATCACGAGCACCGCCACGACCTCTCTGCCTTTTCCCACCGCGCTTGACACCCGACGACGCCGCCCCTAGACACGTCAACAATGAGACGCATGCTAAAACATATCACAAACGTCAAAAATAAGAAAACTAGTAAACATCAAAATTTGGAAAACGAGGTCATATAGATCACGCTCCCGCGTCATCCTTGTCACGTGGCGCAAAAATATTTAAAAAGGGGAATGCAACACGAGGACTTCCGAGGAGGTCACCCATCCGCCGCCCCTAGACACGTCAACAATGAGACGCAAGCTAAAACATATCACAAACGTAAAAAATAAGTAAACTAGTAAACGTCAAAAATAGGAAAACGAGGTCATATAGATCACGCTCCCGCGTCATCCTTGTCACGTGGCGCAAAAATATTTAAAAAGGGCAATGCAACACAAGGACTTCCGAGGAGGTCACCCATCCTAGTACTACTCTCGCCCAAGCACGCTTAACTTCGAAGTTCTGATCGGATCCGATGATTTAGTGCTGGTATGATCGCATCCGACATGCAACTATCTATTTGTTCCTTATGCTTGCCCCTCCCGTGTCCATTGCCACATTTGCCTCGACAACTGAGAAGAGTTTAACACAAGAATTTCACCGCTCCCTCTCTACCCCGACAACACGAGCACCGCCACGACCTGTGTGACTTTTCCCACCGCGCTTGACACCCGGCGACGCCACCCCTAGACACGTCAACAATGAGACGCCAGCTAAAACATATCACAAACGTCAAAAATAAGAAAACTAGTAAACGTAAAAAATAAGAAAATCCCACCGCGCTTGACACCGGGCGACGCCACCCCTATACACGTCAACAATGAGACGCAAGCTAAAACATATCACAAACGTCAAAAATGAGAAAACTAGTAAACGTAAAAAATAAGAAAACGAGGTCATATAGATCACGCTACCGCGTCATCCTTGTCACGTGGCGCAAAAATATTTAAAAAGGGAAATGCAACACAAGGACTTCCCAAGAGGTCACCCATCCTAGTACTACTCTCGCCCAAGCACACATAACTTTGGAGTTCTCATGGGATCCGGTGCTTTAGAACTGGTATGATTGCATCCGACATGCAACTATCTATTTGTTCCTTATGCTTGCCCCACCCGTGTCCATTGCTACATTTGCCTCGACAACGGAGACGAGTTTAACACAAGAATTTCACCGCTCCCTCTCTACCCCGACAACACGAGCACCGCCACGACCTCTGTGACTTTTCCCACCGCGCTTGACACCCGACGATGCCGCCCCTAGACACGTCAACAATGAGACGCAAGCTGAAACATATCACAAACGTCAAAAATAAGAAAACTAGTAAACATCAAAAATAAGAAAACGAGGTCATATAGATCATGCTCCCGCGTCGTCCTTGTCACGTGGCGCAAAAATATTTAAAAAGGGGAATGCAACACGAGGACTTCCGAGGAGGTCACCCATCCTAGTACTACTCTCGCCCAAGCACGCTTAACTTCGGAGTTCTGATGGGATCCGGTGCTTTAGTGCTGGTATGATCGCATCCGACATGCGACTATCTATTTGTTCCTTATGCTTGCCCCTCCCGTGTCCATTGCCACATTTGCCTCGACAACGGAGACGAGTTTAACACAAGAATTTCACCGCTCCCTCTCTACCCCGACAACACGAGCACCGCCACGACCTCTCTGACTTTTCCCACCGCGCTTGACACCCGACGACGCCGCCCCTAGACACGTCAACAATGAGACGCAAGCTAAAACATATCACAAACTTCAAAAATAAGAAAACTAGTAAACATCAAAAATAAGAAAACGAGGTCATATAGATCATGCTCCCGCATCGTCCTTGTCACGTGGCGCAAAAATATTTAAAAAGGGGAATGCAACACGAGGACTTCCGAGGAGGTCACCCATCCTAGTACTACTCTCACCCAAGCACGCTTATCTTCGGAGTTCTGATGTGATCCGGTGCTTTAGTGCTGGTATGATCGCATCCGACATGCGACTATCTATTTGTTCCTTATGCTTGCCCCTCCCGTGTCCATTGCCACATTTGCCTCGACAACGGAGACGCGTTTAACACAAGAATTTCACCGCTCCCTCTCTACCCCGACATCACTAGCACCGCCACGACCTCTCTGCCTTTTCCCACCGCGCTTGACACCCGACGACGCCGCCCCTAGACAAGTCAACAATGAGACGCATGCTAAAACATATCACAAACGTCAAAAATAAGAAAACTAGTAAACATCAAAATTTGGAAAACGAGGTCATATAGATCACGCTCCCGCGTCATCCTTGTCACGTGGCGCAAAAATATTTAAAAAGGGGAATGCAACACGAGGACTTCCGAGGAGGTCACCCATCCGCCGCCCCTAGACACGTCAACAATGAGACGCAAGCTAAAACATATCACAAACGTAAAAAATAAGTAAACTAGTAAACGTCAAAAATAGGAAAACGAGGTCATATAGATCACGCTCCCGCGTCATCCTTGTCACGTGGCGCAAAAATATTTAAAAAGGGGAATGCAACACAAGGACTTCCGAGGAGGTCACCCATCCTAGTACTACTCTCGCCCAAGCACGCTTAACTTCGAAGTTCTGATCGGATCCGGTGATTTAGTGCTGGTATGATCGCATCCGACATGCAACTATCTATTTGTTCCTTATGCTTGCCCCTCCCGTGTCCATTGCCACATTTGCCTCGACAACTGAGAAGAGTTTAACACAAGAATTTCACCGCTCCCTCTCTACCCCGACAACACGAGCACCGCCACGACCTCTGTGACTTTTCCCACCGCGCTTGACACCCGGCGACGCCACACCTAGACACGTCAACAATGAGACGCAAGCTAAAACATATCACAAACGTCAAAAATAAGAAAACTAGTAAACGTAAAAAATAAGAAAATCCCACCGCGCTTGACACCCGGCGACGCCACCCCTAGACACGTCAACAATGAGACGCAAGCTAAAACATATCACAAACGTCAAAAATGAGAAAACTAGTAAACGTAAAAAATAAGAAAACGAGGTCATATAGATCACGCTCCCGCGTCATCCTTGTCACGTGGCGCAAAAATATTTAAAAAGGGGAATGCAACACAAGGACTTCCCAGGAGGTCACCCATCCTAGTACTACTCTCGCCCAAGCACACTTAACTTTGGAGTTCTCATGGCATCCGGTGCTTTAGAACTGGTATGATTGCATCCGACATGCAACTATGTATTTGTTCCTTATGCTTGCCCCTCCCGTGTCCATTGCCACATTTGCCTCGACAACGGAGACGAGTTTAACACAAGAATTTCACCGCTCCCTCTCTACCCCGACATCACGAGCACCGCCACGACCTCTGTGACTTTTCCCACCGCGCTTGACACCCGACGACGCCGCCCCTAGACACGTCAACAATGAGACGCAAGCTAAAACATATCACAAACGTCAAAAATAAGAAAACTAGTAAACATCAAAAATAAGAAAACGAGGTCATATAGATCAATCTCCCGCGTCGTCCTTGTCACGTGGCGCAAAAATATTTAAAAAGGGGAATGCAACACGAGGACTTCCGAGGAGGTCACCGATCCCAGTACTACTCTCGCCCAAGCACGCTTAACTTCGGAGTTCTGATGGGATCCGGTGCTTTAGTGCTGGTATGATCGCATCCGACATGCGACTATCTATTTGTTCCTTATGCTTGCCCCTCCCGTGTCCATTGCCACATTTGCCTCGACAACGGAGACGAGTTTAACACAAGAATTTCACCGCTCCCTCTCTACCCCGACATCACGAGCACCTCCACGACCTCTGTGACTTTTCCCACCGCGCTTGACACCCGACGACGCCGCCCCTAGACACGTCAACAATGAGACGCATGCTAAAACATATCACAAACGTCAAAAATAAGAAAACTAGTAAACGTCAAAAATAAGAAAACGAGGTCATATAGATCACGCTCCCGCGTCATCCTTGTCACGTGGCGCAAAAATATTTAAAAAGGGGATTGCAACACGAGGACTTCCCAGGAGGTCACCCATGCTGGTACTACTCTCGCCCAAGCAAGCTTAACTTCGGAGTTCTCATGGGATCCAGTGCTTTGGTGCTGGTATGATCGCATCCGACATGCGACTATCTATTTGTTCCTTATGCTTGCCCCTCCCGTGTCCATTGCCACATTTGCCTCGACAACGGAGACGAGTTTAACACAAGAATTTCACCGCTCCCTCTCTACCCCGACATCACGAGGACCGCCACGACCTCTGTGACTTTTCCCACAACGCTTGACACCCGACGACGCCGCCCCTAGACACGTCAACAATGAGACGCATGCTAAAACATATCACAAACGTTAAAAATAAGAAAACTAGTAAATGTCAAAAATAAGAAAACAAGGTCATACAGATCACGCTCCGCATCATCCTTGTCACGTGGCGCAAAATTATTTAAAAAGGGGAATGCAACACGAGGACTTCCCAGGAGGTCACCCATCCCAGTACTATTCTCACCCAAGCATGCTTAACTTCGGAGTTCTGATCAGATCCGGTGCTTTAGTGATGGTATGATCGCATCCGACAGGCAACTATCTATTTGGCCTTATGCTTGCCCCACCCGTGTCCATTGCTACATTTGCCTCGACAACGGAGACGAGTTTAACACAAGAATTTCACCGCTCCCTCTCTACCCCGACAACACGAGCACCGCCACGACCTCTGTGACTTTTCCCACCGCGCTTGACACCCGACGATGCCGCCCCTAGACACGTCAACAATGAGACGCAAGCTGAAACATATCACAAACGTCAAAAATAAGAAAACTAGTAAACATCAAAAATAAGAAAACGAGGTCATATAGATCATGCTCCCGCGTCGTCCTTGTCATGTGGCGCAAAAATATTTAAAAAGGGGAATGCAACACGAGGACTTCCGAGGAGGTCACCCATCCTAGTACTACTCTCGCCCAAGCACCTTAACTTCGGAGTTCTGATGGGATCCGGTGCTTTAGTGCTGGTATGATCGCATCCGACATGCGACTATCTATTTGTTCCTTATGCTTGCCCCTCCCGTGTCCATTGCCACATTTGCCTCGACAACGGAGACGAGTTTAACACAAGAATTTCACCGCTCCCTCTCTACCCCGACAACACGAGCACCGCCACGACCTCTCTGACTTTTCCCACCGCGCTTGACACCCGACGACGCCGCCCCTAGACACGTCAACAATGAGACGCAAGCTAAAACATATCACAAATGTCAAAAATAAGAAAACTAGTAAACATCAAAAATAAGAAAACGAGGTCATATAGATCATGCTCCCGCATCGTCCTTGTCACGTGGCGCAAAAATATTTAAAAAGGGGAATGCAACACGAGGACTTCCGAGGAGGTCACCCATCCTAGTACTACTCTCACCCAAGCACGCTTATCTTCGGAGTTCTGATGTGATCCGGTGCTTTAGTGCTGGTATGGTCGCATCCGACATGCGACTATCTATTTGTTCCTTATGCTTGCCCCTCCCGTGTCCATTGCCACATTTGCCTCGACAACGGAGACGCGTTTAACACAAGAATTTCACCGCTCCCTCTCTACCCCGACATCACTAGCACCGCCACGACCTCTCTGCCTTTTCCCACCGCGCTTGACACCCGACGACGCCGCCCCTAGACAAGTCAACAATGAGACGCATGCTAAAACATATCACAAACGTCAAAAATAAGAAAACTAGTAAACATCAAAATTTGGAAAACGAGGTCATATAGATCACGCTCCCGCGTCATCCTTGTCACGTGGCGCAAAAATATTTAAAAAGGGGAATGCAACACGAGGACTTCCGAGGAGGTCACCCATCCGCCGCCCCTAGACACGTCAACAATGAGACGCAAGCTAAAACATATCACAAACGTAAAAAATAAGTAAACTAGTAAACGTCAAAAATAGGAAAACGAGGTCATATAGATCACGCTCCCGCGTCATCCTTGTCACGTGGCGCAAAAATATTTAAAAAGGGGAATGCAACACAAGGACTTCCGAGGAGGTCACCCATCCTAGTACTACTCTTGCCCAAGCACGCTTAACTTCGAAGTTCTGATCGGATCCGGTGATTTAGTGCTGGTATGATCGCATCCGACATGCAACTATCTATTTGTTCCTTATGCTTGCCCCTCCCGTGTCCATTGCCACATTTGCCTCGACAACTGAGAAGAGTTTAACACAAGAATTTCACCGCTCGCTCTCTACCCCGACAACACGAGCACCGCCACGACCTCTGTGACTTTTCCCACCGCGCTTGACACCCGGCGACGCCACACCTAGACACGTCAACAATGAGACGCAAGCTAAAACATATCACAAACGTCAAAAATAAGAAAACTAGTAAACGTAAAAAATAAGAAAATCCCACCGCGCTTGACACCCGGCGACGCCACCCCTAGACACGTCAACAATGAGACGCAAGCTAAAACATATCACAAACGTCAAAAATGAGAAAACTAGTAAACGCAAAAAATAAGAAAACGAGGTCATATAGATCACGCTCCCGCGTCATCCTTGTCACGTGGCGCAAAAATATTTAAAAAGGGGAATGCAACACAAGGACTTCCCAGGAGGTCACCCATCCTAGTACTACTCTCGCCCAAGCACACTTAACTTTGGAGTTCTCATGGCATCCGGTGCTTTAGAACTGGTATGATTGCATCCGACATGCAACTATGTATTTGTTCCTTATGCTTGCCCCTCCCGTGTCCATTGCCACATTTGCCTCGACAACGGAGACGAGTTTAACACAAGAATTTCACCGCTCCCTCTCTACCCCGACATCACGAGCACCGCCATGACCTCTGTGACTTTTCCCACCGCGCTTGACACCCGACGACGCCGCCCCTAGACACGTCAACAATGAGACGCAAGCTAAAACATATCACAAACGTCAAAAATAAGAAAACTAGTAAACATCAAAAATAAGAAAACGAGGTCATATAGATCAATCTCCCGCGTCGTCCTTGTCACGTGGCGCAAAAATATTTAAAAAGGGGAATGCAACACGAGGACTTCCGAGGAGGTCACCGATCCCAGTACTACTCTCGCCCAAGCACGCTTAACTTCGGAGTTCTGATGGGATCCGGTGCTTTAGTGCTGGTATGATCGCATCCGACATGCGACTATCTATTTGTTCCTTATGCTTGCCCCTCCCGTGTCCATTGCCACATTTGCCTCGACAACGGAGACGAGTTTAACACAAGAATTTCACCGCTCCCTCTCTACCCCGACATCACGAGCACCGCCACGACCTCTGTGACTTTTCCCACCGCGCTTGACACCCGACGACGCCGCCCCTAGACACGTCAACAATGAGACGCATGCTAAAACATATCACAAACGTCAAAAATAAGAAAACTAGTAAACGTCAAAAATAAGAAAACGAGGTCATATAGATCACGCTCCCGCGTCATCCTTGTCACGTGGCGCAAAAATATTTAAAAAGGGGATTGCAACACGAGGACTTCCCAGGAGGTCACCCATGCTGGTACTACTCTCGCCCAAGCAAGCTTAACTTCGGAGTTCTCATGGGATCCAGTGCTTTGGTGCTGGTATGATCGCATCCGACATGCGACTATCTATTTGTTCCTTATGCTTGCCCCTCCCGTGTCCATTGCCACATTTGCCTCGACAACGGAGACGAGTTTAACACAAGAATTTCACCGCTCCCTCTCTACCCCGACATCACGAGGACCGCCACGACCTCTGTGACTTTTCCCACAACGCTTGACACCCGACGACGCCGCCCCTAGACACGTCAACAATGAGACGCATGCTAAAACATATCACAAACGTTAAAAATAAGAAAACTAGTAAACGTCAAAAATAAGAAAACAAGGTCGTACAGATCACGCTCCGCATCATCCTTGTCACGTGGCGCAAAATTATTTAAAAAGGGGAATGCAACACGAGGACTTCCCAGGAGGTCACCCATCCCAGTACTATTCTCACCCAAGCATGCTTAACTTCGGAGTTCTGATCAGATCCGGTGCTTTAGTGATGGTATGATCGCATCCGACAGGCAACTATCTATTTGGCCTTATGCTTGCCCCTCCCGTGTCCATTGCCACATTTGCCTCGACAACGGAGATGAGTTTAACACAAGAATTTCACCGCTCCCTCTCTACCTCGACATCACGAGCACCGCCACGACCTCTGTGACTTTTCCCACCGCGCTTGACACCCGACGACGCCGCCCCTAGACACGTCAACAATGAGACGCAAGCTAAAACATATCACAAACGTCAAAAATAAGAAAACTAGTAAACATCAAAAATAAGAAAACGAGGTCATATAGATCAATCTCCCGCGTCGTCCTTGTCACGTGGCGCAAAAATATTTAAAAAGGGGAATGCAACACGAGGACTTCCGAGGAGGTCACCGATCCCAGTACTACTCTCGCCCAAGCACGCTTAACTTCGGAGTTCTGATGGGATCCGGTGCTTTAGTGCTGGTATGATCGCATCCGACATGCGACTATCTATTTGTTCCTTATGCTTGCCCCTCCCGTGTCCATTGCCACATTTGCCTCGACAACGGAGACGAGTTTAACACAAGAATTTCACCGCTCCCTCTCTACCCCGACATCACGAGCACCGCCACGACCTCTGTGACTTTTCCCACCGCGCTTGACACCCGACGACGCCGCCCCTAGACACGTCAACAATGAGACGCATGCTAAAACATATCACAAACGTCAAAAATAAGAAAACTAGTAAACGTCAAAAATAAGAAAACGAGGTCATATAGATCACGCTCCCGCGTCATCCTTGTCACGTGGCGCAAAAATATTTAAAAAGGGGATTGCAACACGAGGACTTCCCAGGAGGTCACCCATGCTGGTACTACTCTCGCCCAAGCAAGCTTAACTTCGGAGTTCTCATGGGATCCAGTGCTTTGGTGCTGGTATGATCGCATCCGACATGCGACTATCTATTTGTTCCTTATGCTTGCCCCTCCCGTGTCCATTGCCACATTTGCCTCGACAACGGAGACGAGTTTAACACAAGAATTTCACCGCTCCCTCTCTACCCCGACATCACGAGGACCGCCACGACCTCTGTGACTTTTCCCACAACGCTTGACACCCGACGACGCCGCCCCTAGACACGTCAACAATGAGACGCATGCTAAAACATATCACAAACGTTAAAAATAAGAAAACTAGTAAACGTCAAAAATAAGAAAACAAGGTCGTACAGATCACGCTCCGCATCATCCTTGTCACGTGGCGCAAAATTATTTAAAAAGGGGAATGCAACACGAGGACTTCCCAGGAGGTCACCCATCCCAGTACTATTCTCACCCAAGCATGCTTAACTTCGGAGTTCTGATCAGATCCGGTGCTTTAGTGATGGTATGATCGCATCCGACAGGCAACTATCTATTTGGCCTTATGCTTGCCCCTCCCGTGTCCATTGCCACATTTGCCTCGACAACGGAGATGAGTTTAACACAAGAATTTCACCGCTCCCTCTCTACCTCGACATCACGAGCACCGCCACGACCTCTGTGACTTTTCCCACCGCGCTTGACACCCGACGACGCCGCCCCTAGACACGTCAACAATGAGACGCAAGCTAAAACATATCACAAACGTCAAAAATAAGAAAACTAGTAAACATCAAAAATAAGAAAACGAGGTCATATAGATCAATCTCCCGCGTCGTCCTTGTCACGTGGCGCAAAAATATTTAAAAAGGGGAATGCAACACGAGGACTTCCGAGGAGGTCACCGATCCCAGTACTACTCTCGCCCAAGCACGCTTAACTTCGGAGTTCTGATGGGATCCGGTGCTTTAGTGCTGGTATGATCGCATCCGACATGCGACTATCTATTTGTTCCTTATGCTTGCCCCTCCCGTGTCCATTGCCACATTTGCCTCGACAACGGAGACGAGTTTAACACAAGAATTTCACCGCTCCCTCTCTACCCCGACATCACGAGCACCGCCACGACCTCTGTGACTTTTCCCACCGCGCTTGACACCCGACGACGCCGCCCCTAGACACGTCAACAATGAGACGCATGCTAAAACATATCACAAACGTCAAAAATAAGAAAACTAGTAAACGTCAAAAATAAGAAAACGAGGTCATATAGGTCACGCTCCCGCGTCATCCTTGTCACGTGGCTCAAAATTATTAAAAAGGGAAATGCAACACAAAGACTTCCCAATAGGTCACCCATCCTAGTACTACTCTCGCCCAAGCACGCTTAACTTCGGAGTTCTGATGGGATCCGGTGCTTTAGTGCTGGTATGATCGCATCGGACATGCAACTATCTATTTGTTCCTTATGCTTGCCCCTCCCGTGTCCATTGCAACATTTTCCTCGACAACTGAGAAGAGTTTAACACAAGAATTTCACCGCTCCCTCTCTACCCCGACAACACGAGCACCGCCACGACCTCTGTGACTTTTCCCACCGCGCTTGACACCCGGCGACGCCGCCCCTACACACGTCAACAATGAGACGCAAGCTAAAACATATGAAAAATGTCAAAAATAAGAAAACTACTAAACGTAAGAAATAAGAAAACGAGGTCATATAGATCACGCTCCCGCCTCATCCTTATCACGTGGCGCAAAAATATTCAAAAAGGGGAATGCAACACGAGGACTTCCCAGGAGGTCACCCATCGTAGTACTACTCTCGCCCAAGCACGCTTAACTTCGTAGTTTTGATGGGATCCGATGCTTTAGGGCTGGTATGATCGCATCCGACATGCAACTATCTATTTGTTCCTTATGCTTCCCCCTCCCGTGTCCATTGCCACATTTGCCTCGGCGACGAAGACGAGTTTAACAGAAGAATTTCACCGCACCCTCTCTAACCCGACAACACGAGCACCGCCACAAACTCTGTGACTTTTCCCACCGCGTTTGACACCCAACGACGCCGCCCCTAGACACGTCAACAATGAGACGCAAGCTAAAACAGATCACAAACGTCAAAAATAAGAAAACTAGTAAACGTCAAAAATAAGAAAACGAGGTCATATAAATCACGTTCCCGCGTCATCCTTGTCACGTGGCGCAAAAATATTTAAAAAGGGGAATGCAACACGAGGACTTCCAAGGAGGTCACCCATCCTAGTACTACTCTCGCCCAAGCACGCTTAACTTCGGAGTTCTGATGGGATCCGGTGCTTTAGTGTTCGTTTGATCGCATACGAAATGCAACTATCTATTTGTTCCTTATGCTTGCCCCTCCCGTGTCCATTGCCACATTTGCCTCGACAATGGAGACGAGTTTAACACAAGAATTTCACCGCTCCCTCTCTACCCCGACAACACGACCACCGCCAAAACCTCTGTGACTTTTCCCACCGCGGTTGACACCCAACGACGCCGCCCCTAGACACGTCAACAATGAGACGCAAGCTAAAACATGTCACAAACGTCAAAAATAAGAAAACTAGTAAACGTCAAAAATAAGAAAACGAGTTCATATAGATCACGCTCCCGCGCCATCCTTGTCACGTGGCGCAAAAATATTTAAAAAGGGGAATGCAACACGAGGACTTCCAAGGAGGTCACCCATCCTAGTACTACTCTCGCCCAAGCAAGCTTAACTTCGGAGTTCTGATGGGATCCGGTGCTTTAGTGCTGGTATGATCGCATCCGACATGCAACTATCTATTTGTTCCTTATGCTTGCCCCTCCCGTGTCCATTGCCACATTTGCCTCGACAACGGAGACGAGTTTAACACTAGAATTTCACCGCTCCCTCTCTACCCCGACAACACGACCACCGCCACGACCTCCGTGACTTTTCCCACCGCGCTTGACACCCAACGACGCCGCCCCTAGACACGTCAACAATGAGACGCAAGCTAAAACATATCACAAACGTCAAAACTAAGAAAACTAGTAAACGTCAAAAGTAAGAAAACGAGGTCATATAGATCACGCTCCCGCGTCATCCGTGTCGCGTGGCGCAAAAATATTTAAAAAGGGGAATGCAACACGAGGAGTTCCAAGGAGGTCACCCATCCTAGTACTACTCTCGCCCAAGCACGCTTAACTTTGGAGTTCTGATGGGATCCGGTGCTTTAGTGCTGGTATGATCGCATCCGACATGCAACTATCTATTTGTTCCTTATGCTTGCCCCTCCTGTGTCCATTGCCATATTTGCCTCGACAACGGAGACAAGTTTAACACAAGAATTTCACCGCTCCCTCTCTACCCCGACAACACGAGCACCGCCACGACCTCTGTGACTTTTCCCACCGCGCTTGACACCCAACGACGCCGCCCCTAGACACGTCAACAATGAGAAGCAAGCTAAAACATATCAGAAACGTCAAAAATAAGAAAACTTGTAAACGTCAAAAATAAGAAAGCGAGGTCATATAGATCACGCTCCCGCGTCATCCTTGTCACGTGGCGCAAAAATACTTAAAAAGGGGAATGCAAAACGAGGACTTCCTGGGATCCGGTGCTTTAGTGCTGGTATGATCGCATCCGACATGCAACTATCTATTTGTTCCTTATACTTGCCCGACCCGTGTCCATTGCCACATTGGCCTCGACTACGGAGACGAGTTTAACACAAGAATTTCATCGCTTCCTCTCTACCCCGACAACACGAGCACCGCCACGACCTCTGTGACTTTTCCCACCGCGCTTGACACCCAACGACGCCGCCCCTAGACACGTCAACAATGAGACACAAGCTAAAACATATCACAAACGTCAAAAATAAGTAAACTAGTAAACGTCAAAAATAAGAAAACGAGGTCATATAGATGACGCTCCCGCGTCATCCTTGTCACGTGGTGCAAAAATATTAAAAAAGGGGAATGCAAAACTAGGACAGCCCAGGAGGTCACCCATCATAGTACTACTCTCGCCCAAGCACGACCCATCCTAGTACTACTCTCGCCCAAGCACGCTTAACTTCGGAGTTTTGAAGGGATCCGGTGCTTTAGTGCTGGTATGATCGCATCCGACATGCAACTATCTATTTGTTCCTTATGCTTGCCCCTCCCATGTCCATTGCCACATTTGCCTCGACAACGGAGACGAGTTTAACACAAGAATTTCACCGCTCCCTCTCTACCCCGACAACACGAGCACCGCCATGACCTCCGTGAGTTTTCCCACCGTGCTTGACACCCAACGACGCCGCCCCTAGACTCGTCAACAATGAGACGCAAGCTAAAACATATCAAAAACGTCAAAAATAATAAAACTAGTAAACGTCAAAAATAAGAAAACTAGGTCATATAGATCACGCTCCCGCGTCATCCTTGTCACGTGGCGCTAAAATATTTAAAAAGGGGAATGTAACACGAGGACTTCGCAGGAGGTAACCTGTCACGCCCAAGATCCGACCCTATCCCCAGTTTGGCACGAGGGCCTCGTCAGGGATAGAAGCGCATCTCGTCGTGTCGCAAGAATGGATATCGTCACAAGTACATGTACTGAAAAGAAGAGATATATATATATATAGTTGGCTTACACTCGCCACAAGCTACATCAGAGTGACATCAGTACATTACATAATCATCAAGAGTAAGAGCAGGGTTCGACTAGGGACGAAAACAAACGAGAAAATAAGAACGACGTCCATCCTTGCTATCCTAGGCTGCCGGCCTTGAACCCTTCCTAGATCGATGAAGAAGAAGAAGAAGAAGAAGCAACTCCAAATGAACAATCAACGCGCTCGCGTCAAGTAACCTTTACGTGTACCTGCAACTGGTGTTGTAGTAATCTGTTTGCCACAAGGGACTCATTAATCTCATTTCCAAAGGTATCAAGACTAGCAAAGCTTAATGGGTGAGTCATGGTTAAGTGGTGAGGTTGCAGCAGCGGCTAAGTATATATTTGGTTTCTAAACTTACGAGTACAAGAATAAAGAGGGGGATGTTCTACGCATAACGGACGTGAACTACAGTTGATCAAATGAATGATCCTGAACACCTACCTACGTGAGACGTAACTCCACCGTGTCCTCGATCGGAGAAGGAACTCACGAAAGAGACAGTCACGGTTACGCACAGAGTTGGGAAGTTTTTTAATTAAGTTAATTTCAAGTTATCTAGAACCAGTGTTAAACAAAGCTTCCACGTTGCCACATAACCGCGGTCACGGCTTTCCGAAAGATTTAACCCTGCAGGGGTGCTCCAACTAGTCCATCACAAATTACCACAAGCCGCATAGAAATCCTCAATCACGAAGCTCGCGATCTCATCGGATTCCCTAGTGGAAAACCTCAACTCTGAGATTACCCAAAGCATCACCGGAATCCCGATGCACAAGATATCTCGTCAAAGGTAAAACTAATCCAGCAAGGCCGCCCGACGTGTCGACGATCCCGATAGGAGTCGCGTACCTCATTCTCAGGACACGGCGGATGAACTAGACGTCGGGATCGCTAAACCTCCGGGTGACCAGAGGGGCGCCGGACGTCGCTCAGTTGGGGCCAACACTCATGAGGAGCACTGGCCCGGGGGTTGATTAAATTATCCTCGGGGCCCGGAAAGTCCCTATGCAATTTTATTAGGTGTTTAGGCAAATGTAGTACCAAAGCTGGGCCTTGCCAGACCAGCCTTAATCTAAAACGAATTATCAAGGGGGTCGCCATAACAACCCCGATCGTGTTAGGAGCGCTCATTTATGGAACATAACACCGGTAGCCGGAAACTAAGGGGGCAAAGGTGGAACAAAACACCAGGCTAGAAAGGCCGAGCCTTCCACCTTTTACCAAATATATAGGTGCATTAAATTAGATAGCATTTGATATGGTGATATAACAAGGAACCCATGCTTTCGCATGGAAGCATCTGCACCTGCAACTAGCAACGCTAACACAGGGTTAAGCAAGTGGTAACATAGCCAATCAGTGGTTTGCTAGGATGAACAGGTTGAAAGTTTCATGGCATTGTTGAGAGGCTGATATTAAACATGTGGTAGGCAACGAGACATAAACGATAGAAGCGATAAACTAGCATGGCAATGATAGTAATGGTATCTGGGGAAATGGTCATCTTGCCTGAGATCCCGGTTGGAAGAAGAATGCCTCCGTGAAGCAGACGAACCGACGTAGTCGAACGGGTCCTCACATCCGACACGCTTGCGGAACTCTATCGAGACGGAGGAAAACAGAAACAAGCATCAACACACAGAATTCACCACACGGTGCACAACACATATGATGCATGAACGGTCTAATGCAAGGCATGACAATCACAACAATCAAACACTACACATTAAGTGAAGTTCAATTTGCAACGAGTTGCATATTGGCGAAACTGCACGTTTAATTATTTAGTTCTATCCCGATTAGATACACGGCAATATTAATGTTGTCAAACATGCGAGAGGTGAACTGGAAATTAATCTACCTATCTAGACATTTTAAATGAGGTCGGAAATGACATATAGCATCTCCGAGACGACCTCATATGTTAATTTACAATTCTGTCCAGATCTGAACTAATGCATTTAATTAGTTGTTAAACAGCAAAACAAATAGGTTCACGTGATTCTACACGTCATTTCAAGCAATCTACACATAAAGAACATCTCCAACGGAGCTACGGATCAAAAGTTACAAGCACCGCAAGATATGATGGCATGAATGCAATATGTGTGCAACGACGGTCACGGGCACTTCAAAACATACATCCAGCAATAGAAAATGAAACTACACGAGATTCTAAGCAAGTTTCATTTAGGACACGATCAAATCGGAGCTATGGTTCAACAACTACGAGCAAAACAAGAACTGACTACAATCTGCCAAAATCAGCCACATAACATTTTCTACGCCCCACAACTATGAGCTACACAACTCCGATAAACTCAAGAAAGGCATGACACAAAATAGGGCAAGAATCAATTCTACAAACAACTAACAACAACTAGCATGGCAGCAAGGGGTACAACTAACTCTATTGGACCAACCTCAAAAGAGCTACACATCACAAGATACAAGCAAGACAAGACAACAACAAAATATAACAGATTTCAGACATAGAAATATTTCAGCTCCTCCAAATCAACACTATTTCTAGCAACTTGAGGGAAATCAAACCACACCTATGCATGCATTTCTATTGCAACTAAAAATACCATAGTCTAGTCTAAACACCCAAGAACAACTTCCTAGTTGACAACTCCGTCAAACGACGCACGGAATAAATTCTACGAATTGAACAAAAGGGCATCACGGCAAAATATCTTGCGAACTAACTTATTCAAATGCTAAAACTATTTGCACAGAAAAATCACATGGATTTTTCTACCCCGAAAACATATAAAATATGTGGGGTTGCAACACAAAATAATGCCACACATAAATGCGAGAAAATAACCTATACGCGGGAAAATAAATTAGCGGCAATTCCCTACACACAAAAATACAAATGACCGGTCTAAAATACATGGGAAAATGGTTCCTAAAACATGGACATTTCTACTACGACATACGGTCAAACCGGACACGCGCGAAAAAAAACTATGTGCAAAACAAAATGGACAGCACACGTATCTACGCATATGGCATGCTAAATGACGTCAAACAATTATGCAAGTCGTAAATTCGCAATCTACGTGAATTTCTACACGAAAAACATATACAACTCATCGCGATCCGACTTACGGATTTAAGGTTACGGGCACCTAAATATAACTCTAATATCTGGAATTTAATTAAATTCCGAATAAACCTAATATACTAATGGGCTGAACAACATGCGCAACATAGCTACAGAGCGCTGGGGCGAGGCTTACCAATATGTACTGAACCCATATCAACAGGTGGTACACCGTGATGCACAAAAACGAAACAAAAAATATGTGCCCACTGGGATTTGATCCCAGGTCTCCTGGGTGGAATGTGAGGGCAGTAGCCACTGCAGTAATCATTTACTCATGCGAAAATCCACTTGCAAAAGGATAAATCAGAACTATACTAAGGTGCACATGAGTTCACTCCACAAAATAACCAGAGCAAAAACTGGGTGACTGGGATTCGAACCCAGCACCTCTCGCTGTGTGAAAGCGCATGCCACCACTAGGCTACAAGAGGATAGTGGTACAGTACTAGATTTCGCTGCAGATGAAACATGCCCCAATGCTTACCTGACAAAATTGAACCTGAAACAGAGATTCGCTGCACTGTCTCTTTGGCTGGGGATGCAAGCGCAGGTGCGGCGGCGGGCTGGACATCGCGTGCTGGCCGGGAATGGAGCGGGGGCAGGAAGATCTCTCGGATCCGGAGGTACAGGGCGTCGGGGTGGCCGGATCCGGCTGTAGGAGGTCTTTCCTTGACGTCCATGGCGACGATGGGGAGCTCCTGGGCTGCTCCTGCGGGACAGAGAGGGTGGAGAGGAAGAGCGTGAGGGGAAGAGAGAGGTAGGAGGGGAAGGAATAAGGAGAGGGCATCACGGGTCTGGGTTGTGGTGGTGCTACTCCGGCGGCGACGCTCGCCGGTGTAGCTGCCGGATGGCTGGATGAAGGTGGCGGCGCTGCAGTTGCCTCGATCCAGATTGGATCGAGCACTATGGGAGGAGAGGTGGGTCGCTCGGGTGGCTGGAGGCCATCAGATCTCCATCCCACGGTCCCAGATGGATGGATCGGTGGTGGAGGTTGGTGGCTGCCGGTTGGGGTGGAGCTGAAAACGAGGTGGCCACGGGGGTGGCGGCGGATGGATCCCGAGGTGGGATTTGATTCTAGGGTTGGACTAAAATGGCTAGGGTTCATCTCCTATTTATAACAGGGGTCCAAATAGAGGGAGGTTGGGACTGTTTGGAGGCATCGGATCGCGATCGGATGACTCTGGACGAATGGGGAGGTTAGTTGGGCTGCAGTGGGTTGTGCAGAGTAGGCTAGCCGGAGATGAGAGGGAACACGGGCACCCGGCAACGTAATTTTAAACACCAAAAAACGTCCAACAATAAACGGAATACGGTGCCACTACGGTCGACCGTTCGGGTACCAGACGAACTCCGATCACGACGAAACTTGAGAGGCGGCCTACCTATATCAAAATAACACTGCACATCAAATCTCAACCCAATTAGAGAAACTTTTACGCACACTTTAAAAACAGGGTATTTGACAATGCCGCAAGCGCGTGCGTGTGCGGTCGGCCTCAGAACGAACAACGACGAGAACCGGCAACTAACAACGGATGCAAGTTTTGAAAACTGGCGGCAACGGAATGCCGATGCAATGCAGATGATGCGCATGATGCAATGATGATGCGACAAAAGAAAATAGACACACGACGAAAACGGAAAGAAAGGGGAATCTTCTGGAACGTCGGTCTCGGGCTGTCACTACTCTCCTACACTACAAGAGGATCTCGCCCCGAGATCCAAGAATGAAAGGGGAAGAGGATGAGAAAGAACAAGAGGTAAAAACTTAGTCGCTTCTTTGACAAATGAGTGAAACCAATGACCCTTGAAGATTGCAAAGAGATGAGGAATGATATGAGAAAGAAGCAAGAATTCACGGAAAATTTCGGCAGCACTTCGGTAGGAAAATTGGACAAAAAATTCGATAAGATGGAAGAAATAGACAATATTCATAACAAACAACTAAATAGAGCAAGGGAACACCATGATCTTGACAGAACCACAAGATTGACCCAAAAGAGCAACAACACAATGCCTCCGGAACAATAGAATAGGAACTAGCTCAAGCGGAAGAAGAGAATGAAGAAAAGAATGACAACTATCATCACAATAGAATTGAGGAGCCTCCGGGCAGAAGAATAGACGGAGTAGTTGGAAAAACCACAACAAAAAGAATAAGATAGTAGTGGGCTTATGAAAATCGTCTCAGCAAATATGAGGTGACAAACAACCACTAAAAGAACCAAGGATAGATTACGAGAAACAAGATATGAAAAATTACTTACACCAGGAGGAAACATTGAGAACTGGGATTAATGACAAGCACCATGATAGCACAATCCATAGGAAAAGCTTTAGGTGAAATCCAAACCAAGATAGCTCAATGAAGAAATCATGGGTTAAGAATAATCTCATGATCAAAGGATTGGTGGATTTAATTATCCCATTTTTGAAAGGAAATCTCTTCAAGGCTCCTACACTAACAAGAATGCTGTAATACCACCTCAAAAGATAAAGGAAGAAGAAATGCACTCGGAAATGCAAGATGAGAAAACTTGAGGTTCTCTAATAAGAATCTTGAAGAACACTTGAGAATGGATTGAAACCTTGATGAACCACCATGAAGGACCTCCGTATACAAATGAATGATGCAAAGATATCAAGGTAGAAAATAATAAGATTATGACCTTGTCAAGATTTAGATGAAGCATCACAAAGAGATACTTAAAAGAACTTAGAACTCTGGAAAAGAAAGATAAGCATCTGGGAAAAGAATCGATATCATGAGTCACTCTGGGAGAAGAATTGAAATATCTTGGAAGAAGGAAGAACAAGAATAAGAATTATGTTATGCTTATCCTTCATCAAGTTTAAATGATGACAAGCAACGGATTTAGCATACAACTTGTTATTCTTGAAATAATCTTGAAGAGACAGAGAGATAACCACCACTTGAGGCATGATTGCACGACGCATTGGTAAGAATTCACAATTGAATGGGAAATTCCAAGAATGCATGGAAACACCTGAGAATGAAGAGATCATGAGCCACCTGAGAGAAAACTTCAACAAGGCACCGGATAACCGAGAGACGAACGAAGAGACAACAATTGGGAAGAATTGAGGATGAAAGCTGAAAGCTGAGAATGACCAAAATCTTCTGGATGATGGCCTTCGGAGGATCGAGAATGAAAACAACTCAAAAAAGCACCGGATAGCAAGAAATAGATTCTCATGATTGACAACAATTAAGAAGATGGCACCAAGCTGAAATGATGAATCTCCAAGAGAATGAACCAAGATTGAGAGAAACACTCCTTTGAATTTGCAAGGTGAGAATGATGACAAGAACAACACCAAGAATTAATGAGACACTCCGGAATAAGAAAGAATGAAAGGTTGAGCCATATGAGAATTAATTCAAATAGATCTTGGAGAAGGAATATGACTGATGAAAATCATGCTTACGTCATAGTTGAAAAGAGTTAAAGATCTCCGGATGATTACAAGAGCCAGACAAGATCCTGGGAAAACCCTGTGGGTTATGGGCCCACTCGAAGAAACCACCGTTAGAAAAGATTGCTTAGAAGAGAGATATTGCACCGGTAAAAAGAAAACTAGATGAGGTTGAGCACCTCGAAATAATTGAAAAGATTAAAAACAAAAATTACTGAGATAACTTCAACGCTCTGGATCGAAAATAGATAATTGAATAAGCGAGATAGACTGAAAAGAATTCCCAACATGGGAAAGAATTTACAAGGATGAAAAGGATATGATGAACACGGACAACTGAATTAAATTCACCGGAAAAGATAACACGACTGAATAAGGATGAACACGAAGGTCCTGAGAATCTTCACAATGAAACACCGTGTAAGAGAGAAAAGAACAGACAGCGGAAGCACAAAGAAGAGAAAACTCTTGGATGAAAATTGAACCACTGAAGAAAAGGGTGGGAGGGCGGGGAAAATTAAAGATAACTTGGGACAGATGAGATGAACTCCGGAGTAATATGAGAGAATGATCTTGCAAAAATTGGAAAGGATAGAATTACTTGAAGAGAGACACACAGGTTGAAAAAGAATGAACATGACGACTCCGGTTGACAAGAATTGATATGACAATTGATTGAGCAAAGAATTAATACTCTCGTAAAAATATGAGAACACCTCTTAGAAAAGATCTGAAATCACCACTTGACATCGAAGCAACTTGAATTACCATATTCAACAAAACAAAGGGAGAGGCTTATGAAACAAGCCAGAACCAACTCATGAGAGAGATTTCGTCCGATATTTTCGTGGACAGGATCGCACGGGCTCGATTTTACAACAGCCATCAAGTGCAAGGCAGTGCACCCGACATACGAAGCATCCCCGAGTCGTAGCAAGCTACAAGGACTCTGTAAGACACAACGTGTACCGCTGTAAGTCGACCGTGAACAAACAAATCCACTAGATGTCGAACCCCAACCTAACATCATGCATTTGTTGGAAGATTGTCCTATAAGCAACTACTTGAATTCCCACCTATGAATTCCCGAAATTTCTGGTCATGCAATCTGGTACACGGATACAAGGAGTATTTCACACAACTCCTAAACTAACTCGTCACCTGTATCACATCCGTCAACACACGGCCAGAATCTCGGGCCTTCATCTACAACAGACCCTCGTGATCACAACGATACAAAGTATGGCAATACTACCAAACAATCTCCACCAGTACTGGGGACATCGGGGTTATCTCGCCACTACTAGTATTGAAGCAATTACGAACATCCTTCGTCCTGAGATACTAAGAAATTTTAATGATAACGATGTGCTCAAGAATCCCCTCGAGCTCAACTCCCCTGAGACTTAGAGCAGATAGGAGGCACCAAGACAGAACTCCATCACATCAGCATCATATAGATCGCAAGAATATCTACGCGATCCTAAAATTTTTTTGAGTGAGAAGAGGAGTAGAATTAAAATATTACGTCAAGATTCCTCACCAGAGCATAGAAGAGGAGAAAAAAGAACCCTACTCTCCGATATATAACTAGACTCAAAGCAGTTTTTCACTAGACTCGACTCGGCCAAGTTCGATCAATCAAGGGGGCTCCTAGGTCGGTACTGCTCTGATACCAACTTGTCACGCCCAAGATGCGACCCTATCCCCAGTTTGGCACGAGGGCCTCGTCAGGGATAGAAGCGCATCTCGTCGTGTCGCAAGAATGGATATCGTCACAAGTACATGTACTGAAAAGAAGATATATATATATATATATATATATATATATATATATATATATATATATAGTTGGCTTACACTCGCCACAAGGTACATTAGAGTCACATCAGTACATTACATAATCATCAAGAGTAAGAGAAGGGTCCGACTACAGACGAAAACAAACGACAAAATAAGAACGACGTCCATCCTTGCTATCCCAGGCTGCCGGCCTAGAACCCTTCCTAGATCTATGAAGAAGAAGAAGAAGAAGCAACTCCAAATGAACAATCAACGCGCTCGCGTCAAGTAACCTCTACCTGTACCTGCAACTGGTGTTGTAGTAATCTGTGAGCCACAGGGGACTCAACAATCTCATTGCAAAAGGTATCAAGACTAGCAAAGCTTAATGGGTGAGTCATGGTTAAGTGGTGAGGTTGCAGCAGCGGCTAAGCATATATTTGGTGGCTAAACTTACGAGTACAAGAATAAAGAGGGGGATGTTCTACGCATAACGGACGTGAACTACAGTTGATCAAATGAATGATCCTGAACACCTACCTACGTCAGACATAACCGCACCGTGTCCTCGATCGGAGAAGGAACTCACGAAAGAGACAGTCACGGTTACGCACACAGTTGGCAAGTTTTTTAATTAAGTTAACTTCAAGTTATCTAGAACCAGTGTTAAACAAAGCTTCCACTTTGCCACATAAACGCGAGCATGGATTTTCGAAAGATTTAACCCTGCAGGGGTGCTACAACTAGTCCATCACAAATTACCACAAGCCGCATAGAAATCCTCAATCACGAAGCTCGCGATCTCGTCGGATTCCCTAGTGGAAAACCTCAACTCTGAGATTACCCAAAGCATCACCGGAATCCCGATGCACAAGATATCTCGTCAAAGGTAAAACTAATCCAGCAAGGCCGCCCGACGTGTCGACGATCCCGATAGGAGTCTCGTACCTCGTTCTCAGGACATGGCGGATGAGCTAGACGTCGGGATTGCTAAACCTCCGGGTGACCAGAGGGGCGCCGGACATCGCTCAGGTGGGGCCAACACTCATGAGGAGCACTGGCCCGGGGGTTGATTAAATTATCCTCGGGGTCCGGAAAGTCCCCATGCAATTTTATTAGGTGTTTAGGCAAATGTAGTACCAAAGTTGGGCCTTGCCAGACCAGCCTTAATCTAAAACGAATTATCAAGGGGGTCCCCATAACAACCCCGATCGTGTTAGGAGCGCTCATTTATGGAACATAACACCGGTAGCCGGAAACTAAGGGGGCAAAGGTGGAACAAAACACCAGGCTAGAAAGGCCGAGCCTTCCACCTTTTACCAAATATATAGGTGCATTTAATTAGATAGCATTTGATATGGTGATATAACAAGGAACCCATGCTTTCGCATGGAAGCATCTGCACCTGCAACTAGCAACGCTAACACATGGTTAAGCAAGCGGTAACATAGCCAATCAGTGGTTTGCTAGGATGAACAGGTTGAAGGTTTCATGGCATTGTTGGGAGGCTGATATTAAACATGTGGTAGGCAACGAGACATAAACGATAGAAGCGATAAACTAGCATGGCAATGATAGTAATGGTATCTGGGGAAATGGTCATCTTGCCTGAGATCCTGCTTGGAAGAAGAATGCCTCCGTGAAGCAGATGAACCGACGTAGTCGAACGGGTCCTCACATCTGACACGCTTGCGGAACTCTATCGAGACGGAGGAAAACAGAAACAAGCATCAACACAGAGAATTCACCACATGGTGCACAACACATATGATGCATGAACGGTCTAATGCAAGGCATGACAATCACAACAATCAAACACTAGACATTAAGTGAAGTTCAATTTGCAACGAGTTGCATATTGGCGAAACTCCACATTTAATTATTTAGTTCTATCCCGATTAGATACACGGCAATATTAATGTTGGCAAACATGCGAGAGGTGAAGCGGAAATTAATCTACCTATCTAGACATTTTAAATGAGGTCGGAAATGACATATAGCATCTCCGAGACGACCTCATATGTTAATTTACAATTCTGTCCAGATCTGAACTAATGCATTTAATTAGTTGTTAAACATAAAAACAAATAGGTTCACGTGATTCTACGCGTCATTTCAAGCAATCTACACATAAAGAACATCTCCAACGGAGCTACGGATCAAAAGTTACAAGCACCGCAAGATATGATGGCATGAATGCAATATGTGTGCAACGACGGTCACGAGCACTTCAAAACATACATCCTGCAAGAGAAAATGAAACTACACGAGATTCTAAGCAAGTTTCATGTAGGACACGATCAAATCGGAGCTACGGTTCAACAACTACGAGCAAAACAAGAACTGACTACAATCTGCCAAAATCAGCCACATAGCATTTTCTACGCCCCACAACTACGAGCTACACAACTCCGATAAACTCAAGAAAGGCATGACACAAAAGAGGGCAAGAAGCACTTCTACAAACAACTAACAACAACTAGCATGGCAGCAAGGAGCACTAGGAAAAGAAGACACAAAATGGCATCTCACACACTATTTCAGACTTAGTGAAAATTACACCTCATGAAAGTGCTGTTTTCGATCTCAAGCTATATTGACAGCAGCAAAACCTATAGCTACAGGTCTCCAAATGGCATGAAAATTTACATCATGCTAGAGAAACACAAGGGGTACAACTAACTCCATTGGACCAACCTCAACAGAGCTACACATCACAAGATACAAGCAAGACAAGACAGCAACAAAATATAACAGATTTCAGACTTAGAAATATTTCAGCTCCTCCAAATCAGCACTATTTCTAGCAACTTGAGGGCAATCAAACCACACCTATGCATGCATTTCTATTGCAACTAAACATTTCATAGGCTAGTCTAAACACCCAAGAACAACTTCCTAGTTGACAACTCCGTCAAACGACGCACGGAATAAATCCTACGAATTGAACAAAAGGGCATCACGGCAAAATATCTCGCGAACTAACTTACTCAAATGCTAAAACTATTTGCACAGAAAAATCACATGGATTTTTCTACCCCGGAAACATATAAAATATGTGGGGTTGCAACACAAAATAATGCCACACATAAATGCGAGAAAATAACCTATACGCGGGAAAATAAATTAGCGGCAATTCCCTACACGCAAAAATACAAATGACCGGTCTAAAATACATGGGAAAATGGTTCCTAAAACATGGACATTTCTACTACGACATACGGTCAAACCGGACACGCGCGAAAAAAAAACTGCGTGCAAAACAAAATGGACAGCACACGTATCTAGGCATATGGCACGCTAAATGACGTCAAACAATTATGCAAGTCGTAAATTCGTAATCTACGTGAATTTCTACACGAAAAACATATACAACTCATCGCGATCCGACTTACGGATTTAAGGTTACGGGCACCTAAATATAACTCTAATATCTGGAATTTAATTAAATTCCGAATAAACCTAATATACTAATGGGCCGAACAACATGCGCAACATAGCTACAGAGCGCTGGGGCGAGGCTTACCAATATGTACTGAACCCATATCAACAGGTGGTACACCGTGATGCACAAAAACAAAACAAAAAAAATATGTGCCCACTTGGATTTGATCCCAGGTCTCCTGGGTGGAAGGTGAGGGCACTAGCCACTGCAGTAATCATTTACTCATGCGAAAATCCACTTGCAAAAGGATAAATCAGAACTACACTAAGGTGCACATGAGTTCACTCCACAAAATAACCAGAGCAAAAACTGGGTGCCTGGGATTCGAACCCAGCACCTCTCGCTGTGTGAAAGCGCATGCCACCACTAGGCTACAAGCGGATAGTGGTACAGTACTAGATTTCGCTGCAGATGAAACATGCCCCAATGCTTAGCTGACGAAATTGAACCTGAAACAGAGATTCGCTGCACTGTTTCTTTGGCTGGGGATGCAAGCGCAGGTGCGGCGGCGGGCTGGACATCGCGTGCTGGCCGGGAATGGAGCGGGGGCAGGAAGATCTCTCGGATCCGGAGGTACAGGGCGTCAGGGTGGCCGGATCCGGCTCCAGGAGGTCTTTCCTTGACGTCCATGGCGACGATGGGGAGCTCCTGGGCTGCTCCTGCGGGACAGAGAGGGTGGAGAGGAAGAGCGTGAGGGGAAGAGAGAGGTAGGAGGGGAAGGAAGAAGGAGAGGGCAGCACGGGTCTGGGTTGTGGTGGTGCTACTCCGACGGCGACGCTCGCCGGTGCAGCTGCCGGATGGCTAGCCGAAGGTGGCGGCGCTGCAGTTGCCTCGATCCAGATTGGATCGAGCACTGTGGGAGGAGAGGTGGGTCGCTCGGGTGGCTGGAGGCCATCAGATCTCCATTCGACGGTCCCAGATGGATGGATCGGTGGTGGAGGTTGGTGGCTGCCGGTTGGGGTGGAGCTGAAAACGAGGTGGCCACGGGGGTGGCGCGGATGGATCCCGAGGTGGGATTTGATTCTAGGGTTGGACTAAAATGGCTAGGGTTCATCTCCTATTTATAACAGGGGTCCAAATAGAGGGAGGTTGGGACTGTTTGGAGGCATCGGATCGCGATCGGACGACTCTCGACGAATGGGGAGGTTAGTTGGGCTGCAGTGCGTTGTGTAGAGTAGGCTAGCCGGAGATGAGAGGGAACACGGGCACCCGGCAACGTAATTTTAAACACCGAAAAACGTCCGACAATAAACCGAATACGGTGCCACTACGGTCGACCGTTCGGGTACCAGACGAACTCCGATCGCGACGAAACTTGACAGGCGGCCTACCTATATCAAAATAACACTGCACGTCAAATCTCAACCCAATCAGAGAAAGTTTTACGCACACTTTAAAAACAGAGTATTTGCCAATGCCGCGAGCGCGTGCGTGTGCGGTCGGCCTCAGAATGAACAACGATGAGAACCGGCAATTAACAACGGATGCAAGTTTTGAAAACTGGCGGCAACGGAATGCCGATGCAATGCAGATGATGCGCATGATGCGATGATGATGCGACAAAAGAAAATAGACACACGACGTAAACGGAAAGAAAGGGGAATCTGCTGGAACGTCGGTCTCGGGCTGTCACAACTCTCCTACACTACAAGAGGATCTCGCCCCGAGATCCAAGAATGAAAGGGGAAGAGGATGAGAAAGAACAAGAGGTAAAAACTTAGTCGCTTCTTTGACAAACGTCGGTCTCGGGCTGTCACATAACCCATCCTAGTACTACTCTCGCCCAAGTACGCTTAACTTTGGAGTTCTGATGGGATCCGGTGCTTTAGTGCTGGTATGATCACATCCGACATGCAACTATCTATTTGTTCCTTATGCTTGCCCCTCCCGTGTCCATTGCCACATTTGCCTCGACAACGGAGACGAGTTTAACACAAGAATTTCACCGCTCCTTCTCTACCCCGACAACACGAGCACCGCTAGGACCTCTGTGACTTTTCCCACCGCGCTAGACACCCAATGACGCCGCCCCTAGACACGTCAACACTCAGAAGCAAGCTAAAACATATCACAAACGTCAAAAATAAGAAAACTAGTAAACATCAAAAATAAGAAAACGAGGTCATATAGATCACGCTCCCGCGTCATCCTTGGCACGTGGCGCAAAAATATTTAAAAAGGGGAATGCAAAACGAGGACACACGAGCACCGCCACGACCTCTGTGACTTTTCCCACCGCGCTTGACACCCAACGACGCCGCCCCTAGACACGCCAACACTGAGAAGCAAGCTAAAACATATCACAAACGTCAAAAATAAGAAAACTAGTAAACATCAAAAATAAGAAAACGAGGTCATATAGATCACACTCCCGCATCATCCTTGTCACGTGGCGCAAAAATATTTAAAAAGGGGAATGCAAAACGAGGACATCCCAAGAGGTCACCCATCCTAGTACTACTCTCGCCCAAGCACGCTTAACTTCGGAGTTCTGATGGGATCCGGTGCTTTAGTGCTGGTATGATCGCATCCGACATGCAACTATCTATTTGTTACTTATGCTTGCCCCTCCCGTTTCCATTGCCACATTTGCCTCGACAACGGAGACGAGTTTAACACAAGAATTTCACCGCTCCCGCTCTACCCCGACAACACGAGCACCGCCAGGACCTCTGTGACTTTTCCCACCGCGTTTGGCACCCAACGACTCCGCCCCTAGACACGTCAACAATGAGACGCAAGCTAAAATATATCACAAACGTCAAAAGTAAGAAAACTAGTAAACGTCAAAAATAAGAAAACGAGGTCATATAGATCACGCTCCCGCGCCATCCTTGTCACGTGGCGCAAAAATATTTAAAAAGGGGAATGCAACACGAGGACTTCCAAGGAGGTCACCCATCCTAGTACTACTCTCGCCCAAGCAAGCTTAACTTCGGAGTTCTGATGGGATCCGGTGCTTTATTGCTGGTATGATCGCATCCGATATGCAACTATCTATTTGGCCTTATGCTTGCCCCTCCCGTGTCCATTGCCACATTTGCCTCGACAACGGAGACGAGTTTAACACAAGAATTTCACTGCTCCCTCTCTACCCCGACAACACGACCACCGCCACGACCTCTGTGACTTTTCCCACCATGCTTGACACCCAACGACGCCGCCCCTAGACACGTCAACAATGAGACGCAAGCTAAAACATATCACAAACGTCAAAAATAAGAAAACTAGTAAACGCCAAAAGTAAGAAAACGAGGTCATATAGATCACGCTCCCGCGTCATCCTTGTCACGTGGCGCAAAAATATTTCAAAAGGGGAATGCAACACGAGGACTTCCCAGGAGGTCACCCATCCTAGTACTACTCTCGCCACACCTAATCCTAGTACTACTCTCGCCAAAGCACGCTTAACTTCAGAGTTTTGATGGGATCCGATGCTTTAGTGCTGGTATAATCGCATCCGACATGCAACTATCTATTTGTTCCTTATGCTTGCCACTTCTATGTCCATTGCCACATTTGCCTCGACAACGGAGACGAGTTTAACACAAGAATTTCACCGCTCCCTCTCTACCCCGACAACACAACCACCGCCACGACCTCTCTGACTTTTCCCACCGCGCTTGACACCCAACGACGCCGCCCCTAGACACGTCAACAATGAGAAGCAAGCTAAAACATATCACAAACGTAAAAAATTAGAAAACTAGTAAACGTCAAAAATAAGAAAACGAGGTCATATAGATCACGCTCCCGCGTCATCCTTGTCACGTGGCGCAAAAGTATTTAAAAAGGGGAATGCAACACGAGGAAAACTAGTAAACGTCAAAAGTAAGAAAACGAGGTCATATAGATCACGCTCCCGCGTCATCCTTGTCACGTGGCGCAAATATATTAAAAAAGGGGAATGCAACACGAGGACTTCGAAGGAGGTCACCCATCCTAGTACTACTCTCGCCCAAGCACACTTAACTTCGGACTTCTGATGGGATCCGGTGCTTTAGTGCTGGTATGATCGCATCTGAAATGCAACTTTCTATTTGTTCCTTATGCTTGCCCCTCCCGTGTCCATTGCCACATTTGCCTCGACAACGGAGACGAGTTTAACACAAGAATTTCACCGCTCCCTCTCTACCCCGACAACACAACCACCGCCACAACCTCTCTGACTTTTCCCACCACGCTTGACACCCAACGACGCCGCCCCTAGACATGTCAACAATGAGACACAAGCTAAAACATATCACAAACGTAACAAATTAGAAAACTAGTAAACGTCAAAAATAAGAAAACGAGGTCATAAAGATAACGCTCCCGCGTCATCCTTGTGACGTGGCGCAAAAATATTTAAAAAGGGGAATGCAACACGAGCACTTCCGAAGAGGTCACCCATCCTAGTACTACTCTCGCCCAAGCACGCTTAACTTCGGAGTTCTGATGGGATCCGGTGCTTTAGTGCTGGTATGATCGCATCCGACATGCAACTATCTATTTGTTCCATATGCTTGCCCCTCCCGTGTCCATTGCCACATTTGCCTCGACAACGGAGACGAGTTTAACACAAGAATTACACCACTCCCTCTCTACCCCGACAACAAGAGCACCGCCACGACCTCTAAGACAACGGAGACGAGTTTAACACAAGAATTTCACCGCTCCCTCTCTACCCCGACAACATGAGCACCGCCGCGACCTCTGTGACTTTTCCCATCGCGCTTGACACCCAACGGTGCCGCCCCTAGACACGTCAACAATGAGACGCAAGCTAAAACATATGAAAAACGTCAAAAATAAGAAAACCAGTAAACGTCAAAAATAAGAAAACGAGGTCATATAGATCACGCTCTCTCGCCGAAGCACGCTTAACTTCAGAGTTCTGATGGGATCCGATGCTTCAGTTCTAGTATGATAGCATCCAACATGCAACTATCTATTTGTACCTTATGCTTGCCCCTCCCGTGTCCATTGCCACATTTGCCTCGACAACGGAGACGATTTAACACAAGAATTTCACCGCTCCCTCTCTACCCCGACAACACGACCACCGCCACGACCTCTGTGACTTTTCCCACCATGCTTGACACCCAACGACGCCGCCCCTAGACACGTCAACAATGAGACGCAAGCTAAAACATATCACAAACGTCAAAAATAAGAAAACTAGTAAACGTCAAAAAAAAGAAAACGAGGTCATATAAATCACGCTCCCGCGTCATCCTTGTCACTTGGCGCAAAAATATTTAAAAAGGGGAATGCAAAACGAGGACATCCCACATTTACCTCGACAACGGAGACGAGTTCAACACATGAATTTCACCGCTCCCTCTCAACCCCGACAACACGACCACCGCCACGACCTCTGTGACTTTTCCCACCACGCTTGACACCCAACGACGCCGCCCCTAGACACGTCAACAATGAGACGCAAGCTAAAACATATCACAAACGTCAAAAATAAGAAAACTAGTAAACGTCAAAAGTAAGAAAACGAGGTCATATAGATCACGCTCCCGCGTCATCCTTGTCACATGGCGCAAAAATACTAAAAAAGGGGAATGCAACACGAGGACTCCGAAGGAGGTCACCCATCCTAGTACTACTCTCGCCCAAGCACGCTTAACTTCGGAGTTCTGATGGAATCCGGTGCTTTAGTGCTGGTATGATCGCATCCGACATGCAACTATCTATTTGTTCCTGATGCTTGCCCCTCCCATGTCCATTGCCACATTAGCCTCGACAACGGAGACGAGTTCAACACAAGAATTTTACCGCTCCTTCTCAACCCCGACAACACGACCACCGCCACGACCTCTGTGACTTTTCCCACCATGCTTGACACCCAACGACGCCGCCCCTAGACACGTCAACAATGAGACGCAAGCTAAAACATATCACAAACTTCAAAAATAAGAAAACTAGTAAACGTCAAAAATAAGAAAACAGGTCATATAGATCACGCTCCCGCGTCATCCTTGTCACATGGCGCAAAAATACTAAAAAAGGGGAATGCAAAACGAGGACTCCGAAGGAGGTCACCCATCCTAGTACTACTCTCGCCCAAGCACGCTTAACTTCGGAGTTCTGATGGAATCCGGTGCTTTAGTGCTGGTATGATCGCATCCGACATGCAACTATCTATTTGTTCCTTATGCTTGCCCCTCCCATGTCCATTGCCACATTTTCCTCGACAACGGAGACGAGTTTAACTCAAGAATTTCACCGCTCCCTCTCTACCCCAACAACACGAGCACCGCCACGACTTCTGTGACTTTTCCCACCGCGTTTGGCACCCAACGACGCCGCCCCTAGACACGTCAACAATGAGACGCAAGCTAAAACATATCACAAACGTCAAAAATAAGAAAACTAGTGAACGTCAAAAATAAGAAAACGAGGTCATATAGATCACGCTCCCGCGTCATCCTTGTCACGTGGCGCAAAAATATTTAAAAAGGGGAATGCAACACGAGGACTTCGAAGGAGGTCACCCATCCTAGTACTACTCTCGCCCAAGCACGCTTAACTACGGAGTTCTGATGGGATCCGGTGCTTTAGTGCTGGTATGATCGCATCTGGAATGCAACTATCTATTTGTTCCTTATGCTTGCCCCTCCCGTGTCCATTGCCACATTTGCCTCGACAACGGAGACGACTTTAACACAAGAATTTCACCGCTCCCTCTCTACCCCGACAACACGACCACCGCCACGACCTCTGTCACTTTTCCCACCATGCTTGACACCCAACGACGCCGCCCCTAGACACGTCAACAATGAGACGCAAGCTAAAACATATCACAAACGTCAAAAATAAGAAAACTAGTAAACGTCAAAAAAAAAAGAAAACGAGGTCATATAAATCACGCTCCCGCGTCATCCTTGTCACGTGGCGCACAAATATTTAAAAAGGGGAATGCAAAACGAGGACATCCCACATTTGCCTCGACAACGGAGACGAGTTCAACACAAGAATTTCACCGCTCCCTCTCAACCCCGACAACACGACCACCGCCACGACCTCTGTGACTTTTCCCACCATGCTTGACACCCAACGACGCCGCCCCTAGACACGTCAACAATGAGACGCAAGCTAAAACATATCACAAACTTCAAAAATAAGAAAACTAGTAAACGTCAAAAATAAGAAAACGAGGTCATATAGATCACGCTCCCGCGTCATCCTTGTCACGTGGCGCAAAAATATTTAAAAAGTGGAATGCAAAACGAGGACATCCCACGAGGTCACCCATCCTAGTACTACTCTCGCCCAAGCACGCTTAACTTCGGAGTTCTGATGGGATCCAATGCTTTAGTGCTGGTATGATCGCATCCGACATGCAACTATCTATGTGTTCCTTATGCTTGCCACTCCCGTGTCCATTGCCACATTTGCCTCGACAACGGAGACGAGTTTAACACAAGAATTTCACCGCTCCCTCTCCACCCCGATAACACGACCACCGCCACAAACTCTGTGACTTTTCCCACCACGCTTGACACCCAACGATGCCGCCCCTAGACACGTCAACAATGAGACGCAAGCTAAAACATATCACAAACGTCAAAAATAAGAAAACTAGTAAACGTCGAAAGTAAGAAAACGAGGTCATATAGATCACGCTCCCGCGTCATCCTTGTCACGTGGCGCAAAAATATTAAAAAAAGGGGAATGCAACACGAGGACTTCGAAGGAGGTCACCCATCCTAGTACTACTCTCGCCCAAGCACGCTTAACTTCGGACTTCTGATGGGATCCGGTGCTTTAGTGGTGGTATGATCGCATCTGAAATGCAACTATCTTTTGTTCCTTGTGCTTGCCCCTCCCGTGTCCATTGCCACATTTGCCTCGACAAAGGAGACGAGTTTAGCACAAGAATTTTACCGCTCCCTCTCTACCCCGACAACACGACCACCGCCACGACCTCTGTGACTTTTCCCACCGCGTTTGACACCCAACGACTCCGCCCCTAGACACGTCAACAATGAGATGCAAGCTAAAACATATCAGAAACGTCAAAAATAAGAAAACTAGTAAACGTCAAAAATAAGTAAACGAGGTCATATAGATCACGCTCCCGCGTCATCCTTGTCATGTGGCGCAAAAATATTTAAAAAGGGGAATGCAACACGAGGACTTCCCAAGAGGTCACCCATCCTAGTACTACTCTCTCCCAAGCACGCTTAACTTTGGAGTTTCGATGGGATCCGATGCTTTAGTGCTGGTATGATCGCATCCGACATGCAACTATCTATTTGTTCCTTAAGCTTGCCCCTCCCGTGTCCATTGCCACATTTGCCTCGACAACGGAGACGAGTTTAACACAAGAATTTCACCACTCCCTCTCTACCCCGACAACATGAGCACCGCCACGACCTCTGTGACCTTTACCACCACGTTTGGCACCCAACAAAGCCGCCCCTAGACACGTCAACAATGAGACGCAAGCTAAAACATATCACAAACGTCAAAAATAAGAAAACTAGTAAACGTCACAAATAAGAAAACGAGGTCATATAGATCACGCTCCCGCGTCATCCTTGTCACGTGGCGCAAAAATATTTAAAAAGGGGAATGCAATACGGGGACTTCGAAGGAGGTCACCCATCCTAGTACTACTATCGCCCAAGCACGCTTAACTTCGGACTTCTGACGGGATCCGGTGGTTTAGTGCTGGTATGATCGCATCTGAAATGCAACTATCTATTTGTTCCTTATGCTTGCCCCTCCCGTGTCCATTGCCACATTTGCCTCGACAACGGAGACGAGTTTAACACAAGAATTTCACCGCTCCCTCTCTACCCCGACAACACAACCACCGCCATGACCTCTGGGACTTTTCCCACCGCGCCTGACACCCAACGACGCCGCCCCTAGACACGTCAACAATGAGACGCAAGCTAAAACATATCACAAACGTCAAAAATAAGAAAACTAGTAAACGTCAAAAATAAGAAAACAAGGTCATATAGATCACGCTCCCGCGTCATCCTTGTCACGTGGCACAAAAATATTTAAAAAGGGGAATGCAAAACGAGGATTTGCCTTGACAACGGAGACGAGTTTAACACAAGAATTTCACCGCTCCCTCTCTACCCCGACAACACAACCACCGCCACGACCTCTGTGACTTTTCCCACCGTGCCTGACACCCAACGACGCCGCCCCTAGACACGTCAACAATGGGACGCAAGCTAAAACATATCGCAAACGTCAAAAATAAGAAAACTAGTAAACGTCAAAAATAAGAAAACGAGGTCATATAGATCACGCTTCCGCGTCAACCTTGTCACGTGGCGCAAAAATATTTAAAAAGGGGAGTGCAACACGAGGACTTCCAAGGAGGTCACCCATCCTAGTACTACTCTCTCCCAAGCACGCTTAACTTCGGAGTTCTGATGGGATCCGGTGCTTTAGTGCTGGTATGATCGCATCCGACATGCAACTATCTATTTGGCCTTATGCTTGCCCCTCCCGTGTCCATTGCCACATTTGCCTCGACAACGGAGACGAGTTTAACACAAGAATTTCACTACTCCCTCTCTACCCCGACAACACGACCACCACCACGACCTCTGTGACTTTTCCCACCACGCTTGACACCCAACGACGCCGCCCCTAGACACGCCAGCAACGAGACGCAAGCTAAAACATATCACAAACGTCAAAAATAACAAAACTAGTAAACGTCAAAAGTAAGAAAACGAGGTCATATAGATCACGCTCCCGTGTCATCCTTCTCACGTGCCGCAAAAATATTTCAAAAGGGGAATGCAACACGAGGACTTCCCGCACGCTTAACTTCGGAGTTCTGATGGGATCCGATGCTTTAGTGCTGGTATGATCGCATCCGACATGCAACTATCTATTTGTTCCTTATGCTTGCCCCTTCCGTGTCCATTGCCACATTTGCCTCGACAACGGAGACGACTTTAACACAAGAATTTCACCGCTCCCTCTCTACCTCGACAACACGAGCACCGCCATGACCTCTGTGACCTTTACCACCGCGTTTGGCACCCAACGACGCCGCCCCTAGACACGTCAACAATGCGACGCAAGCTAAAACATATCACAAACGTCAAAAATAAGAAAACTAGTAAACGTCAAAAATAAGAAAACGAGGTCATATAGATCACGCTCCCGCGTCATCCTTGTCACGTGGCGCAAAAATATTTAAAAAGGGGAATGCAACACGAGGACTTCCAAGGAGGTCACCCATCCTAGTACTACTCTCTCCCAAGCACGCTTAACTTCGGAGTTCTGATGGCATCCGGTGCTTTAGTGCTGGTATGATCGCATCCGACATGCAACTATCTATTTGGCCTTATGCTTGCCCCTCCCGTGTCCATTGCCACATTTGCCTCGACAACGGAGACGAGTTTAACACAAGAATTTCACTGCTCCCTCTCTACCCCGACAACACGACCACCACCACGACCTTTGTGACTTTTCCCACCACGCTTGACACCCAACGACGCCGCCCCTAGACACGCCAGCAACGAGACGCAAGCTAAAACATATCACAAACGTCAAAAGTATGAAAACTAGTAAACGTCAAAAGTAAGAAAACGAGGTCATATAGATCACGCTCCCGCGTCATCCTTCTCACGTGGCGCAAAAATATTTCAAAAGGGGAATACAACACGAGGACTTCCCGCACGCTTAACTTCGGAGTTCTGATGGGATCCGATGCTTTAGTGCTGGTATGATCGCATCCGACATGCAACTATCTATTTGTTCCTTATGCTTGCCCCTTCCGTGTCCATTGCCACATTTGCCTCGACAACGGAGACGAGTTTAACACAAGAATTTCACCGCTCCCTCTCTACCTCGACAACACGAGCACCGCCATGACCTCTGTGACCTTTACCACCGCGTTTGGCACCCAACGACACCGCCCCTAGACACGTCAACAATGCGACGCAAGCTAAAACATATCACAAACGTCAAAAATAAGAAAACTAGTAAACGTCAAATATAAGAAAACGAGGTCATATAGATCCCGCGTCATCCTTGTCACGTGGCGCAAAAATATTTAAAATGGGGAATGCAACACGAGGACTTCCAAGGAGGTCACCCATCCTAGTACTACTCTTGCCCAAGCACGCTTAACTTCGGAGTTCTGATGGGATCCGGTGCTTTAGTGCTCGTATGATCGCATCCGACATGCAACTATCTATTTGGCCTTATGCTTGCCCCTCCCGTGTCCATTGCCACATTTGCCTCGACAACGGAGACGAGTTTAACACAAGAAGTTCACTGCTCCCTCTCTACCCCGACAACACGACCACCGCCACGACCTCTGTGACTTTTCCCACCATGCTTGACACCCAACGACGCCGCCCCTAGACACGTCAACAATGAGATGCAAGCTAAAACATATCACAATCGTCAAAAATAAGAAAACTAGTAAACGTCAAAAGTAAGAAAACGAGGTCATATAGATCACGTTCCCGCGTCATCCTTGTCACGTGGCGCAAAAATATTTCAATAGGGGAATGCAACACGAGGACTTCCCAGGAGGTCACCCATCCTAGTACTACTCTCACCCAAGCACGCTTAACTTCGGAGTTCTGACGGGATCCGATGCTTTTGTGCTGGTATGATCGCATCCAACATGCAACTATCTATTTGTTCCTTATGCTTGCCACTCCCGTGTCCATTGCCACATTTGCCTCGACAACGGAGACGAGTTTAACACAAGAATTTCACCGCTCCCTCTCTACCCCGACAACACGACCACCGCCATGACCTCTGTGACTTTTCCCACTGCGCTTGACACCCAACGACGCCGCCCCTAGACACGTCAACAATGAGACTCAAGCTAAAACATATCACAAACGTCAAAAATAAGAAAACTAGTAAACGTCAAAAGTAAGAAAACGAGGTCATATAGATCACGCTCCCCCGTCATCCTTGTCACGTGGCGCAAAAATATTAAAAAAGGGGAATGCAACACGAGGACTTCGAAGGAGGTCACCCATGCAAGTACTACTCTCGCCCAAGCACGCTTAACTTCGGATTTCTGATGGGATCCGGTGCTTTAGTGCTGGTATGATCGCATCTAAAATGCAACTATCTATTTGTTCCTGATGCTTGCCCCTCCCGTGTCCATTGCCACATTTGCCTCGACAACGGAGACGAGTTTAACACAAGAATTTCACCGCTCCCTCTCTACCACGACAACACGACCACCGCCATGACCTCTGTGACTTTTCCCACCGCGCTTGACACCCAACGACGCCGCCCCTAGACACGTCAACAATGAGACGCAAGCTAAAACATATCACAAAGTAAAAAATAAGAAAACTAGTAAACGTCAAAAGTAAGGAAACGAGGTCATATAGATCACGCTCCCGCGTCATGCTTGTCACGTGGCGCAAAAATATTAAAAAAGGGGTATGCAACACGAGGACTTCGAAGGAGGTCACCTATCCTAGTACTACTCTCGCCCAAGCACGCTTAACTTCGGACTTCTGATGGGATCCGGTGCTTTAGTGCTGGTATGATCGCATCTGAAATGCAACTATCTATTTGTTCCTTATGCTTGCCCCTCCCGTGTCCATTGCCACATTTGCCTCGACAACGGAAACGAGTTTAACACAAGAATTTCACCGCTCCCTCTCTACCCCGACAACACGACCACCGCCACAACCTCTGTGACTTTTCCCACCGCGCCTGATACCCAACGACGCCGCCCCTAGACACATCAACAATGAGACGCAAGCTACAACATATCACAAACGTCAAAAATAAGAAAACTAGTAAACGTCAAAAATAAGAAAACGAGGTCATATAGATCACGCTCCCGCGTCATCCTTGTCACGTGGCGCCAAAATATTTAAAAAGGGGAATGCAAATCGAGGACATCCCACGAGGTCACCCATCCTAGTACTACTCTCGCCCAAGCACGCTTAACTTCGGAGTTCTGATGGGATCCGGTGCTTTAGTGCTGGTATGATCGCATCCGACATGCAACTATCTATTTGTTCCTTATGCTTGCCCCTCCCGTGTCCATTGCCATATTTTTGCCTCGACAACGGAGACGAGTTTAACACAAGAATTTCACCGCTCCCTCTCTACCCCGACAACAAGAGCACCGCCACGACCTCTGTGACTTTTCCCACCGCGTTTGGCACCCAACGACGCCGCCCCTAGACACGTCAACAATGAGACGCAAGCTAAAACATATCACAAACGTCAAAAATAAGAAAACTAGTAAACGTCAAAAATAAGAAAACGAGGTCATATAGATGACGCTCCCGCGTCATCCTTGTCACGTGGCGCCAAAATATTTAAAAAGGGGAATGCAACACGAGGACTTCCAAGGAGGTCACCCATCCTAGTACTACTCTCGCCCAAGCACGCTTAACTTCGGAGTTCTGATGGGATCCGGTGCTCTAGTGCTGGTATGATCGCATCCCACATGCAACTATCTATTTGGCCTTATGCTTGCCCCTCCCGTGTCCATTGCCACATTTGCCTCGACAACGGAGACGAGTTTAACACAAGAATTTCACTTCTTCCTCTCTACCCCGACAACACGACCACCGCCACGACCTCTGTGACTTTTCCCACCACGCTTGACACCCAACGACGCCGCTCCTAGACACGTCAACAATGAGACGCAAGCTAAAACATATCACAAACGTCAAAAATAAGAAAACTAGTAAACGTCAAAAGTAAGAAAACGAGGTCATATAGATCACGCTCCCGCGTCATCCTTCTCACGTGGCGCAAAAATATTTCAGAAGGGGAATGCAACACGAGGACTTCCCAGGAGGTCACCCATCCTAGTACTACTCTCGCCCAAGCAAGCTTAACTTCGGAGTTCTGATGGGATCCGATGCTTTCGTGCTGGTATGATCGCATCCGACATGCAACTATCTATTTGTTCCTTATGCTTGCCACTCCCGTGTCCATTGCCACATTTGCCTCGACAACGGAGACGAGTTTAACACAAGAATTTCACCCCTCCCTCTCTACACCGACAACACGACCACCGCCACGACCTCTGTGACTTTTCCCACCGCGCTTGACACCCAACGACGCCGCCCCTAGACACGTCAACAATGAGACGCAAGCTAAAACATATCACAAACATCAAAAATAAGAAAATTTGTAAACGTCAAAAGTAAGAAAACGAGGTCATATAGATCATGCTCCCGCGTCATCCTTGTCACGTGGCGCAAAAATATTAAAAAAGGGGAATGCAACACGAGGACTTCGAAGGAGGTCACCCTTCCTAGTACTACTCTCGCCCAAGCACGCTTAACTTCGGACTTCTGATTGGATCCGGTGCTTTAGTGCTGGTATGATCGCATCTGAAATGCAACTATCTATTTGTTCCTTATGCTTGCCCCTCCCGTGTCCGTTGCCACATTTGCCTCGACAACGCAGACGAGTTTAACACAAGAATTTCACCGCTCCCTCTCTACCCCGACAACACGACCACCGCCACGACCTCTGTGACTTTTCCCACCGCGCCTGACACCCAACGACGCCGCCCCTAGACACGTCAACAATGAGACGCAAGCTAAAACATATCACAAACGTCAAAAATAAGAAAACTAGTAAACGTCAAAAATAAGAAAACGAGGTCGTATAGATCACGCATCCGCGTCATCCTTGTCACGTGGCGCAAAAATATTTAAAAATGGGAATACAAAACGAGGACATCCCACGAGGTCACCCATCCTAGTACTACTCTCGCCCAAGCACGCTTAACTTCGGAGTTCTGATGGGATCTGGTGCTTTAGTGCTGGTATGATCGCATCCGACATGCAACTATCTATTTGTTCCTTATGCTTGCCCCTCCCGTGTCCATTTCCACATTTGCCTCGACAACGGAGACGAGTTTAACACAAGAATTTCACCGCTCCATCTCTACCCCGACAACAAGAGCACCGCCACGACCTCTGTGACAACGGAGACGAGTTTAACACAAGAATTTCACCGCTCCCTCTCTACCCCGACAACACGAGCACCGCCGCGACCTCTCTGACTTTTTCCATCGCGCTTGACACCCAACGGTGCCGCCCCTAGACACGTCAACAATGAGACGCAAGCTAAAACATATCAAAAACGTCAAAAATGAGAAAACTAGTAAACGTCAAAATTAAGAAAATGAGGTCATATAGATCACGCTCCCGCGTCATCCTTGTCACGTGGCGCAAAAATATTTAAAAAGGGGAATGCAACACGAGGACTTCCCAGGAGGTCAACCATCCTAGTACTACTCTCGCCGAAGCACGCTTAACTTCGGAGTTCTGATGGGATCCGATGCTTTAGTTCTAGTATGATAGCATCCGACATGCAACTATCTATTTGTTCCTTATGCTTGCCCCTCCCGTGTCCATTGCCACATTTGCCTCGACAACGGAGACGAGTTTAACACAAGAATTTCACCGCTCCCTCTCTACCCCGACAACACAAGCACCGTCACGACCTCTGTGACTTTTCCAACCGCGTTTGACACCCAACGACGCCGCCCCTAGACACGTCAACAATGAGACGCAAGCTAAAACATATCACAAACGTCAAAAATAAGAAAACTAGTAAACGTCAAAAATAAGAAAACGAGGTCATATAGATCATGCTCCCGCGTCATCCTTGTCACGTGGCACATAAATATTTGAAAAGGGGAATGCAACACGAGGACTTCCCAGGAGGTCACCCATCCTAGTACTACTCTTGCCCAAGCTCGCTTAACTTCGGACTTCTGCTGGGATACGGTGCTTTAGTGCTGGTATGATCGCATCTGAAATGCAACTATCTATTTGTTCCTTATGCTTGGCCCTCCCGTGTCCATTGCCACATTTGCCTCGACAACGGAGATGAGTTTAACACAAGAATTTCACCGCTCCCTCTCTACCCCGACAACACGACCACCGCCACGACCTTTGTGACTTTTCCCACCGCGCTTGACATCCAACGACGCCGCCCCTAGACACGTCAACAATGAGACGCAAGCTAAAACATATCACAAACGTCAAAAATAAGAAAACTAGTAAACGTCGAAAATAAGAGAACAAGGTCATATAGATCACGCTCCCGCGTCATCCTTGTTACGTGGCGCAAAAATATTTTAAAAGGACAATGCAACACGAGGACTTCCCAGGAGGTCACCCATCCTAGTACTACTCTGACCTCCTAGTACTACTCTCCCCAAGCACGCTTAACTTCAAAGTTCTGATGGGATCCGATGCTTTAGTGCTGGTATGATCGCATCCGACATGCAACTATCTATTTGTTCCTTATGCTTGCCCCTCCCGTCTCCATTGCCACATTTTCCTTGACAATGGAGACGAGTTTAACACAAGAATTTCACCGCACCCTCTCTACCCCGACAACATGAGCACCGCCACGACCTCCGTGACTTTCCCACCGCGCTTGACACCCAACAACGCCCCCTAGACACGTGAACAATGAGACGCAAGCTAAAACATATCACAAACATCAAAAATAAGAAAACTAGTAAACGTCAAAAATAAGAAAACGAGGTCATATAGATCACGCTCCCGCGTCATCCTTGTCACGTGGCGCAAAAATATTTTAAAAGGGGAATGCAACACGAGGACTTCCCAAGAGGTCACCCATCCTAGTACTACTCTCGCCCAAGCATGCTTAACTTCGGAGTTCTTATGGGATCCGGTGCTTAAGTGCTGCTATGATCGCATCCGACATGCAACTATGTATTTGTTACTTATGCTTGCCCCTCCCGTGTCCATTGCCACATTTGCCTCGACAACGGAGACGAGTTTAACACAAGAATTTCATCGCTCCCTCTCTACCCCGACAAGACGAGCACCGCCGCGACCTCCGTGACTTTTCCCACCGCGCTTGACACCCAACAATGCCGCCCCTAGACACGTAGACAATGAGACGCAAGCTAAAACATATCACAAACGTCAAAAATAAGAAAACTAGTAAACGTCAAAAATAAGAAAACGAGGTCATATAGATCACGCCCCGCGTCATCCTTGTCACGTGGCGCAAAAATATTTAAAAGGGGAATGCAACACGAGGACTTCCCAAGAGGTCCCCCATCCTAGTACTACTCTCCCCCAAGCACGCTTAACTTCAGAGTTCTGATGGGATTCGGTGCTTCAGTGCCCGTACGATCCATCCGACATGCAACTATCTATTTGTTCCTTATGCTTGCCCCTCCAGTGTCCATTGCCACATTTGCCTCGACAACGGAGACGAGTTTAACACATGAATTTCACCGCTCCCTCTCTACCCCGACAACACGAGCACCGCCACGACCTCTGTGACTTTTCCCACCGCGTTTGACGCCCAACGACGCCGCCCCTAGACACTGCAACAATGAGACGCAAGCTAAAACATATCACAAACGTCAAAAATAAGAAAACTAGTAAACGTCAAAAATAAGAAAACGAGGTCATATATATCACGCTCCCGCGACATCCTTGTCACGTGGCGCAAAAATATTTAAAAAGGGGAATGCAACACAAGGACTTCCTAGGAGGTCACCCATCCTAGTACTACTCTCGCCCAAGCACGCTTAACTTCGAGTTCTGATGGGATCCGATGCTTTAGTGCTGGTATGATTGCATCCGACATGCAACTATCTATTTGTTCCTTATGCTTGCCCCTCCCGTGTCCATTGCCACATTTGCCTCGACAACGGAGACGAGTTTAATACAAGAATTTCACCGCTCCCTCTCTACCCCGACAACAAGAGCACCGCCACGACCTCTGTGACAATGGAGACGAGTTTAACACAAGAATTTCACCGCTCCCTCTCTACCCCGACAACACGAGCACCGCCGCGACCTCTCTGACTTTTTCCATCGCGCTTGACACCCAACGGTGCCGCCCCTAGACACGTCAACCATGAGACGCAAGCTAAAACATATCAAAAACGTCAAAAATAAGAAAACTAGTAAAGGTCAAAAATAAGAAAATGAGGTCATATAGATCACCGCTCCCTCTCTACCCCGACAACACGAGCACCGCCACGACCTCTGTGACTTTTCCCACCGCGTTTGACGCCCAACGACGCCGCCCCTAGACACTGCAACAATGAGACGCAAGCTAAAACATATCACAAACGTCAAAAATAAGAAAACTAGTAAACGTCAAAAATAAGAAAACGAGGTCATATATATCACGCTCCCGCGACATCCTTGTCACGTGGCGCAAAAATATTTAAAAAGGGGAATGCAACACAAGGACTTCCTAGGAGGTCACCCATCCTAGTACTACTCTCGCCCAAGCACGCTTAACTTCGAGTTCTGATGGGATCCGATGCTTTAGTGCTGGTATGATTGCATCCGACATGCAACTATCTATTTGTTCCTTATGCTTGCCCCTCCCGTGTCCATTGCCACATTTGCCTCGACAACGGAGACGAGTTTAATACAAGAATTTCACCGCTCCCTCTCTACCCCGACAACAAGAGCACCGCCACGACCTCTGTGACAACGGAGACGAGTTTAACACAAGAATTTCACCGCTCCCTCTCTACCCCGACAACACGAGCACCGCCGCGACCTCTCTGACTTTTTCCATCGCGCTTGACACCCAACGGTGCCGCCCCTAGACACGTCAACCATGAGACGCAAGCTAAAACATATCAAAAACGTCAAAAATAAGAAAACTAGTAAAGGTCAAAAATAAGAAAATGAGGTCATATAGATCACGCTCCCGCGTCATCCTTGTCACGTGGCGCAAAAATATTTAAAAAGGGGAATGCAACACGAGGACTTCCCAGGAGGTCAACCATCCTAGTACTACTCTCGCCGAAGCACGCTTAACTTCGGAGTTCTGATGGGATCCGATGCTTTAGTTGTAGTATGATAGCATCCGACATGCAACTATCTATTTGTTCCTTATGCTTGCCCCTCCCGTGTCCATTGCCACATTTGCCTCGACAACGGAGACGAGTTTAACACAAGAATTTCACCGCTCCCTCTCTACCCCGACAACACAAGCACCGTCACGACCTCTGTGACTTTTCCCACCGCGTTTGTCACCCAACGACGCCGCCCCTAGACACGTCAACAATGAGATGCAAGCTAAAACATATCACAAACGTCAAAAATAAGAAAACTAGTAAACGTCAAAAATAAGAAAACGAGGTCATATAGATCACGCTCCCGCGTCATCCTTGTCACGTGGCACATAAATATTTGAAAAGGGGAATGCAACACGAGGACTTCCCAGGAGGTCACCCATCCTAGTACTACTCTCGCCCAAGCACGCTTAACTTCGGACTTCTGCTGGGATACGGTGCTTTAGTGCTGGTATGATCGCATCTGAAATGCAACTATCTATTTGTTCCTTATGCTTGCCCCTCCCGTGTCCATTGCCACATTTGCCTCGACGACGGAGACGAGTTTAACACAAGAATTTCACCGCTCCCTCTATACCCCGACATAACAACCACCGCCACGAACTTTGTGACTTTTCCCACTGCGCTTGACATCCAACGACGCCGCCCCTAGACACGTCAACAATGAGACGCAAGCTAAAACATATCACAAACGTCAAAAATAAGAAAACCAGTAAACGTCAAAAATAAGAGAACGAGGTCATATAGATCACGCTCCCGCGTCATCCTTGTTACGTGGCGCAAAAATATTTAAAAAGGGCAATGCAACACGAGGACTTCCCAGGAGGTCACCCATCCTAGTACAACTCTCGCCCAAGCACGCTTAACTTCAAAGTTCTGATGGGATCCGATGCCTTAGTGCTGGTATGATCGCATCCGACATGCAACTATCTATTTGTTCCTTATGCTTACCCCTCCCGTGTCCATTGCCACATTTGCCTCGACAACGGAGACGAGTTTAAAACAAGAATTTCACCGCTCCCTCTCTACCCCGACAACACGAGCACCGCCACGACCTCCGTGACTTTCCCACCGCGCTTGACACCCAACGACGCCCCCCTAGACACGTGAACAATGAGACGCAAGCTAAAACATATCACAAACATCAAAAATAAGAAAACTAGTAAACGTCAAAAATAAGAAAACGAGGTCATATAGATCACGCTCCCGCGTTATCCTTGTCACGTGGCGCAAACATATTTTAAAAGGGGAATGCAACACGAGGACTTCCCAAGAGGTCACCCATCCTAGTACTACTCTCGCCCAAGCATGCTTAACTTTGGAGTTCTTATGGGATCCGGTCCTTAAGTGCTGCTATGATCGCATCCGACATGCAACTATGTATTTGTTACTTATGCTTGCCCCTCACGTGTCCATTGAACATTTGCCTCGACAACGGAGACGAGTTTAACACAAGAATTTCACCGCTCCCTCTCTACCCCGAGAAGACGAGCACCGCCGCGACCTCCGTAACTTTTCCCACCGCGCTTGACACCCAACGACGCGACCCCTAGACACGTAGACAATGAGACGCAAGCTAAAACATATCACAAACGTCAAAAATAAGAAAACTGGTAAACGTCAAAAATAAGAAAACGAGGTCATATAGATCACGCCCCGCGTCATCCTTGTCACGTGGCGCAAAAATATTTAAAAAGGGGAATTCAACACGAGGACTTCCCAAGAGGTCCCCCATCCTAGTACTACTCTCCCCCAAGCACGCTTAACTTCGGAGTTCTGATGGGAATCGGTGCTTCAGTGCCGGTATGATCCATCCGACATGCAACTATCTATTTGTTCCTTATGCTTGCCCCTCCCGTGTCCATTGCCACATTTGCCTCGACAACGGAGACGAGTTTAACACAAGAATTTCACCGCTCCCTCTCTACCCCGGCAACACGAGCACCGCCACGACCTCTGTGACTTTTCCCACCGCGTTTGACGCCCAACGACGCTGCCCCTAGACACGTCAACAATGAGACGCAAGCTAAAACATATCACAAACGTCAAAAATAAGAAAACTAGTAAACGTCAAAAATAAGAAAACGAGGTCATATAGATCACGCTCCCGCGTCATCCTTGTCACGTGGCGCAAAAATATTTAAAAAGGGGAATGCAACACGAGGACTTCCTAGGAGGTCACCCATCCTAGTATTACTCTCGCCCAAGCACGCTTAACTTCGAGTTCTGATGGGATCCGATGCTTCAGTGCTGGTATGATCGCATCCGACATGCAACTATCTATTTGTTCCTTATTCTTGCCCCTCCCGTGTCCATTGCCACATTTGCCTCGACAATGGAGACGAGTTTAACACAAGAATTTCACCGCTCCCTCTCTACCCCGACAACAAGAGCACCGCCGCGACCTCTGTGACTTTTCCCACCGCGCTTGACACCCAAAGGTGCCGCTGCTAGACACGTCAATAATGAGACGCAAGCTAAAACATATAAAAAACGCCTTGTCACGTGGCGCAAAAATATTTAAAAAGGGGAATGCAACACGAGGACTTCCTAGGAGGTCACCCATCCTAGTACTACTCTCGCCCAAGCACGCTTAACTTCGAGTTCTGATGGGATCCGATGCTTCAGTGCTGGTATGATCGCATCCGACATGCAACTATCTATTTGTTCCTTATTCTTGCCCCTCCCGTGTCCATTGCCACATTTGCCTCGACAATGGAGACGAGTTTAACACAAGAATTTCACCGCTCCCTCTCTACCCCGACAACAAGAGCACCGCCGCGACCTCTGTGACTTTTCCCACCGCGCTTGACACCCAAAGGTGCCGCTGCTAGACACGTCAATAATGAGACGCAAGCTAAAACATATAAAAAACGTCAAAAATAAGAAAACTAGTAAACGTCAAAAATAAGAAAACGAGGTCATATAGATCACGCTCCCGCGTCATCCTTGTCACGTGGCGCAAAAATATTTAAAAAGGGGAATGCAACACGAGGACTTCCCAAGAGGTCACCCATCCTAGTACTACTCTTGCCCAAGCACGCTTAACTTTGGAGTTCCGATGGGATTCGGTGCTTTATTGCTGCTATGATCGTATCCATCACGCAACTATCTATTTGTTCCTTATGCTTGTCCCGCCCGTGTCCATTTCCACATTTGCCTCGACAACGGAGATGAGTTTGACACAAGAATTTCACCGCTCCCTCTCTACCCCGACAACACGAGCACCGCCACGACCTCTGTGACTTTTCCCACCGCGCTTGACACCCAACGACGCCGCCCCTAGACACGTCAACAATAAGACGCAAGCTAAAATATATCATAAACGTCAAAAATAAGAAAACTAGTAAACGTCAAAAATAAGAAAACGAGGTCATATAGATCACGCTCCCGCGTCATCCTTGTCACGTGGCGCAAAAATATTTAAAAAGGGGAATGCAACACGATGACTTCCCAGGAGGTCACCCATCCTAGTACTACTCTCGCCCAAGCACGCTTAACTTCGGACTTCTGATGGGATCTGGTGCTTTAGTGCTGGTATGATCGCATCCGAAATGCAACTATCTATTTGTTCCTTGTGCTTGCCCCTCCCGTGTCCATTGCCACATTTGCCTCGACAAAGGAGACGAGTTTAACACAAGAATTTCACCGCTCCCTCTCTACCCCGATAACACGAGCACCGCCACGACCTCTGTGACTTTTCCCACCGCGCTTGACACCCAACGACGCCGCCCCTAGACACGTCAACAATTGGACGCAAGCTAAAACATATCACAAACGTCAAAAATAAGAAAACTAGTAAACGTCAAAAATAAGAAAACGAGGTCATATAGATCACGCTCCCGCGTCATCCTTGTCACGTGGCGCAAAAATATTTAAAAAGGGAATGCAACACAAGGACTTCCCAGGAGGTCACCCATCCTAGTACTACTCTCGCCCAAGCACGCTTAACTTCGGACTTCTAATAGGATCTGGTGCTTTAGTGCTGGTATGATCTCATCCGAAATGCAACTATCTATTTGTTCCTTATGCTTGCCCCTCCCGTGTCCATTGCCACATTTGCCTCGACAACGCAGAACAGTTTAACACAAGAATTTCACCGCTCCGTCTCTACCCCGACAACACAAGCACCGCCACGACCTCTCTGACTATTCCCACCGCGCTTGACACCCAACGACGCCGCCCCTAGACACGTCAACAATGGGACGCAAGCTAAAACATATCACAAACGTTAAAAATAAGAAAACTAGTAAACGTCAAAAATAAGAAAACGAGGTCATATAGATCACGCTCCCGCGTCATCCTTGTCACGTGGCGCAAACATATTTAAAAAGGGGAATGCAACACGATGACTTCCCAGGAGGTCACCCATCCTAGTACTACTCTCGCCCAAGCACGCTTACCTTCGGACTTCTGATGGGATCCGGTGCTTTAGTGCTGGTATGATCGCATCCAAAATGCAACTATCTATTTGTTCCATATGCTTGCCCCTCCCGTCTCCATTGCCACATTTTCCCCGACAACGGAGACGAGTTTAACACAAGAATTTCACCGCTCCCTCTCTACCCCGACAACACGAGCACCGCCACGACCTGTGTGACTTTTCCCACCGCGCTTGACACCCAACTACGCCGCCCCTAGACATGTCAACAATGAGACGCAAGCTAAAACATATCACAAACGTCAAAAATTAGAAAACTAGTAAATGTCAAAAATAATAAAACGACGTCATATAGATCACGCTCCCGCGTCATCCTTGTCACGTGGCGCAAAAATATTTATAAAGGGGAATCCAACACGAGGACTTCCCAGGAGGTATGATCGCATCCGAAATGGAACTATCTATTTGTTCCTTATGCTTTCCCCTCCCGTGTCCATTGCCACATTTGCCTCGACAACGGAGACAAGTGTAACACAAGAATTTCACCGCTCCCTCTCTACCCCGACAACACGAGCACCGCCACGACCTTTGTGAGTTCTACCACCGCGCTTGACACCCAACGACGCCGCCCCTAGACACGTCAACAATGAGACGCAAGCTAAAACATATCACAAACGTCAAAAATAAGAAAACTAGTAAACGTCAAAAATAAGAAAACGAGGTCATATAGATCACGCTCCCGCGTCATCCTTGTCACGTGGCGCAAAAATATTTAAAAACGGGAATGCAACACAAGGATTTCGCCCAAGCACGCTTAACTTCGGAGTTCTGATGGGATTGGGTGCTTTAATGCTGGTATGATCGCATCCGACATGCAACTATCTATTGGTTCCTTATGATTGCCCCTCCCGTGTCCATTGCCATATTTGGCTCGACAACGGAGACGAGTTTAACACAAGAATTTCACCGCTCCCTCTCTAACCCGACAACACGAGCACCGCCTAGACCTCTATGACTTTTCCCACCGCGCTTGACACCCAACGACGCCGCCCCTAGCCACGTCAACAATGAGACGCAAGCTAAAACATATCACAAACGTCAAAAATAAGAAAACTAGTAAACGTCAAAAATAAGAAAACGAGGTCATATAGATTACGCTCCCGCGTCATCATTGTCACGTGGCGCAAAAATATATTTAAAAAGGGGAATGCAACACGTGGACTTCCCACGAGGTCACCCATCCTAGTACTACTCTCGCCCAAGCACGCTTAACTTCGAGTTCTGATGGGATCCGATGCTTTAGTGCTGGTATGATTGCATCGGACATGCAACTATCTATTTGTTCCTTATGCTTGCCCCTCCCGTGTCCATTGCCACATTTGCCTCGACAACGGAGACGAGTTTAATACAAGAATTTCACCGCTCCCTCTCTACCCCGACAACAAGAGCACCGCCACGACCTCTGTGACAACGGAGACGAGTTTAACACAAGAATTTCACCGCTCCCTCTCTACCCCGACAACACGAGCACCGCCGCGACCTCTCTGACTTTTTCCATCGCGCTTGACACCCAACGGTGCCGCCCCTAGACACGTCAACCATGAGACGCAAGCTAAAACATATCAAAAACGTCAAAAATAAGAAAACTAGTAAACGTCAAAAATAAGAAAATGAGGTCATATAGATCACGCTCCCGCGTCATCCTTGTCACGTGGCGCAAAAATATTTAAAAAGGGGAATGCAACACGAGGACTTCCCAGGAGGTCAACCATCCTAGTACTACTCTCGCCGAAGCACGCTTAACTTCGAAGTTCTGATGGGATCCGATGCTTTAGTTGTAGTATGATAGCATCCGACATGCAACTATCTATTTGTTCCTTATGCTTGCCCCTCCCGTGTCCATTGCCACATTTGCCTCGACAACGGAGACGAGTTTAACACAAGAATTTCACCGCTCCCTCTCTACCCCGACAACACAAGCACCGTCACGACCTCTGTGACTTTTCCCACCGCGTTTGTCACCCAACGACGCCGCCCCTAGACACGTCAACAATGAGATGCAAGCTAAAACATATCACAAACGTCAAAAATAAGAAAACTAGTAAACGTCAAAAATAAGAAAACGAGGTCATATAGATCACGCTCCCGCGTCATCCTTGTCACGTGGCACATAAATATTTGAAAAGGGGAATGCAACACGAGGACTTCCCAGGAGGTCACCCATCCTAGTACTACTCTCGCCCAAGCATGCTTAACTTCGGACTTCTGTTGGGATACGGTGCTTTAGTGCTGGTATGATCGCATCTGAAATGCAACTATCTATTTGTTCCTTATGCTTGCCCCTCCCGTGTCCATTGCCACATTTGCCTCGACGACGGAGACGAGTTTAACACAAGAATTTCACCGCTCCCTCTCTACCCCGACATAACAACCACCGCCACGACCTTTGTGACTTTTCCCACTGCGCTTGACATCCAACGACGCCGCCCCTAGACACGTCAACAATGAGACGCAAGCTAAAACATATCACAAACGTCAAAAATAAGAAAACCAGTAAACGTCAAAAATAAGAGAACGAGGTCATATAGATCACGCTCCCGCGTCATCCTTGTTACGTGGCGCAAAAATATTTAAAAAGGGCAATGCAACACGAGGACTTCCCAGGAGGTCACCCATCCTAGTACAACTCTCGCCCAAGCACGCTTAACTTCAAAGTTCTGATGGGATCCGATGCTTTAGTGCTGGTATGATCGCATCCGACATGCAACTATCTATTTGTTCCTTATGCTTACCCCTCCCGTGTCCATTGCCACATTTGCCTCGACAACGGAGACGAGTTTAAAACAAGAATTTCACCGCTCCCTCTCTACCCCGACAACACGAGCACCGCCACGACCTCCGTGACTTTCCCACCGCGCTTGACACCCAACGACGCCCCCCTAGACACGTGAACAATGAGACGCAAGCTAAAACATATCACAAACATCAAAAATAAGAAAACTAGTAAACGTCAAAAATAAGAAAACGAGGTCATATAGATCACGCTCCCGCGTTATCCTTGTCACGTGGCGCAAACATATTTTAAAAGGGGAATGCAACACGAGGACTTCCCAAGAGGTCACCCATCCTAGTACTACTCTCGCCCAAGCATGCTTAACTTTGGAGTTCTTATGGGATCCGGTCCTTAAGTGCTGCTATGATCGCATCCGACATGCAACTATGTATTTGTTACTTATGCTTGCCCCTCACGTGTCCATTGCCACATTTGCCTCGACAACGGAGACGAGTTTAACACAAGAATTTCACCGCTCCCTCTCTACCCCGACAAGACGAGCACCGCCGCGACCTCCGTAACTTTTCCCACCGCGCTTGACACCCAACGACGCCACCCCTAGACACGTAGACAATGAGACGCAAGCTAAAACATATCACAAACGTCAAAAATAAGAAAACTGGTAAACGTCAAAAATAAGAAAACGAGGTCATATAGATCACGCCCCGCGTCATCCTTGTCACGTGGCGCAAAAATATTTAAAAAGGGGAATGCAACACGAGGACTTCCCAAGAGGTCCCCCATCCTAGTACTACTCTCCCCCAAGCACGCTTAACTTCGGAGTTCTGATGGGAATCGGTGCTTCAGTGCCGGTATGATCCATCCGACATGCAACTATCTATTTGTTCCTTATGCTTGCCCCTCCCGTGTCCATTGCCACATTTGCCTCGACAACGGAGACGAGTTTAACACAAGAATTTCACCGCTCCCTCTCTACCCCGACAACACGAGCACCGCCACGACCTCTGTGACTTTTCCCACCGCGTTTGACGCCCAACGACGCTGCCCCTAGACACGTCAACAATGAGACGCAAGCTAAAACATATCACAAACGTCAAAAATAAGAAAACTAGTAAACGTCAAAAATAAGAAAACGAGGTCATATAGATCACGCTCCCGCGTCATCCTTGTCACGTGGCGCAAAAATATTTAAAAAGGGGAATGCAACACGAGGACTTCCTAGGAGGTCACCCATCCTAGTACTACTCTCGCCCAAGCACGCTTAACTTCGAGTTCTGATGGGATCCGATGCTTCAGTGCTGGTATGATCGCATCCGACATGCAACTATCTATTTGTTCCTTATTCTTGCCCCTCCCGTGTCCATTGCCACATTTGCCTCGACAATGGAGACGAGTTTAACACAAGAATTTCACCGCTCCCTCTCTACCCCGACAACAAGAGCACCGCCGCGACCTCTGTGACTTTTCCCACCGCGCTTGACACCCAAAGGTGCCGCTGCTAGACACGTCAATAATGAGACGCAAGCTAAAACATATAAAAAACGTCAAAAAGAAGAAAACTAGTAAACGTCAAAAATAAGAAAACGAGGTCATATAGATCACGCTCCCACGTCATCCTTGTCACGTGGCGCAAAAATATTTAAAAAGGGGAATGCAACACGAGGACTTCCCAAGAGGTCACCCATCCTAGTACTACTCTTGCCCAAGCACGCTTAACTTTGGAGTTCCGATGGGATTCGGTGCTTTATTGCTGGTATGATCGTATCCAGCACGCAACTATCTATTTGTTCCTTATGCTTGTCCCGCCCGTGTCCATTTCCACATTTGCCTCGACAACGGAGATGAGTTTGACACAAGAATTTCACCGCTCCCTCTCTACCCCGACAACACGAGCACCGCCACGACCTCTGTGACTTTTCCCACCGCGCTTGACACCCAACGACGCCGCCCCTAGACACGTCAACAATGAGACGCAAGCTAAAATATATCATAAACGTCAAAAATAAGAAAACTAGTAAACGTCAAAAATAAGAAAACGAGGTCATATAGATCACGCTCCCGCGTCATCCTTGTCACGTGGCGCAAAAATATTTAAAAAGGGGAATGCAACACGATGACTTCCCAGGAGGTCACCCATCCTAGTACTACTCTCGCCCAAGCACGCTTAACTTCGGACTTCTGATGGGATCTGGTGCTTTAGTGTTGGTATGATCGCATCCGAAATGCAACTATCTATTTGTTCCTTATGCTTGCCCCTCCCGTGTCCATTGCCACATTTGCCTCGACAACGGAGACGAGTTTAACACAAGAATTTCACCGCTCCCTCTCTACCCCGATAACACGAGCACCGCCACGACCTCTGTGACTTTTCCCACCGCGCTTGACACCCAACGACGCCGCCCCTAGACACGTCAACAATTGGACGCAAGCTAAAACATATCACAAACGTCAAAAATAAGAAAACTAGTAAACGTCAAAAATAAGAAAATGAGGTCATATAGATCACGCTCCCGCGTCATCCTTGTCACGTGGCGCAAAAATATTTAAAAAGGGAATGCAACACACGGACTTCCCAGGAGGTCACCCATCCTAGTACTACTCTCGCCCAAGCACGCTTAACTTCGGACTTCTAATAGGATCTGGTGCTTTAGTGCTGGTATGATCTCATCCGAAATGCAACTATCTATTTGTTCCTTATGCTTGCCCCTCCCGTGTCCATTGCCACATTTGCCTCGACAATGCAGAACAGTTTAACACAAGAATTTCACCGCTCCGTCTCTACCCCGACAACACAAGCACCGCCACGACCTCTCTGACTATTCCCACCGCGCTTGACACCCAACGACGCCGCCCCTAGACACGTCAACAATGGGACGCAAGCTAAAACATATCACAAACGTTAAAAATAAGAAAACTAGTAAACGTCAAAAATAAGAAAACGAGGTCATATAGATCACGCTCCCGCGTCATCCTTGTCACGTGGCGCAAACATATTTAAAAAGGGGAATGCAACACGATGACTTCCCAGGAGGTCACCCATCCTAGTACTACTCTCGCCCAAGCACGCTTACCTTCGGACTTCTGATGGGATCCGGTGCTTTAGTGCTGGTATGATCGCATCCAAAATGCAACTATCTATTTGTTCCATATGCTTGCCCCTCCCGTCTCCATTGCCACATTTTCCCCGACAACGGAGACGAGTTTAACACAAGAATTTCACCGCTCCCTCTCTACCCCGACAACACGAGCACCGCCACGACCTGTGTGACTTTTCCCACCGCGCTTGACACCCAACGACGCCGCCCCTAGACATGTCAACAATGAGACGCAAGCTAAAACATATCACAAACGTCAAAAATAAGAAAACTAGTAAATGTCAAAAAAATAAAACGACGTCATATAGATCACGCTCCCGCGTCATCCTTGTCACGTGGCGCAAAAATATTTATAAAGGGGAATCCAACACGAGGACTTCCCAGGAGGTATGATCGCATCCGAAATGCAACTATCTATTTGTTCCTTATGCTTTCCCCTCCCGTGTCCATTGCCACATTTGCCTCGACAACGGAGACAAGTGTAACACAAGAATTTCACCGCTCCCTCTCTACCCCGACAACACGAGCACCGCCACGACCTTTGTGATTTCTACCACCGCGCTTGACACCCAACGACGCCGCCCCTAGACATGTCAACAATGAGACGCAAGCTAAAACATATCACAAACGTCAAAAATAAGAAAACTAGTAAACGTCAAAAATAAGAAAACTAGTAAACGTCAAAAATAAGAAAACGAGGTCATATAGATCACGCTCCCGCGTCATCCTTGTCACGTGGCGCAAAAATATTTAAAAACGGGAATGCAACACAAGGATTTCGCCCAAGCACGCTTAACTTCGGAGTTCTGATGGGATTGGGTGCTTTAATGCTGGTATGATCGCATCCGACATGCAACTATCTATTGGTTCCTTATGATTGCCCCTCCCGTGTCCATTGCCATATTTGGCTCGACAACGGAGACGAGTTTAACACAAGAATTTCACCGCTCCCTCTCTAACCCGACAACACGAGCACCGCCTAGACCTCTATGACTTTTCCCACCGCGCTTGACACCCAACGACGCCGCCCCTAGCCACGTCAACAATGAGACGCAAGCTAAAACATATCACAAACGTCAAAAATAAGAAAACTAGTAAACGTCAAAAATAAGAAAACGAGGTCATATAGATTACGCTCCCGCGTCATCATTGTCACGTGGCGCAAAAATATATTTAAAAAGGGGAATGCAACATGTGGACTTCCCTCGAGGTCACCCATCCTAGTACTACTCTCACCCAAGCACGCTTAACTTCGGAGTTCTCATGGGATCCGGTGCTTTAGTGCTGGTATGATCGCATCCGGGATGCAACTATCTATTTGTTCCTTATGCTTGCCCCTCCCGTGTCCATTGCCACATTTGCCTCGACAACGGAGACGAGTTTAACACAAGAATTTCACCACTCCCTCTCTACCCCGACAACACGAGCACCGCCACGACCTCTGTGAGTTTTCTCGCCGCGCTTGACACCCAACGACGCCGCCCCTAGCCACGTCAACAATGAGACGCAAGCTAAAACATATCACAAACGTCAAAAATAAGAAAACTAGTAAACGTCAAAAATAAGAAAACGAGGTCATATAGATCACGCTCCCGCGTCATCATTGTCACGTGGCGCAAAAATATTTAAAAAGGGGAATGCAACACGAGGACTTCCCACGAGGTCACCCATCCTAGTACTAATCTCGCCCAAGAAAGCTTAACTTCGGAGTTCGGATGGGATCCGGTGCTTTAGTGCAGGTATGATCGCATCCCACATGCAACTATCTATTTGTTCCTTATGCTTGCCCCACCCGTGTCCATTGCCACATTTGCCTCGACAATGGAGACGAGTTTAACACAATAATTTCACCGCTCCCTCTCTACCCCGACAACACGAGCACTGCCACGACCACTGTGAGTTTTCCCGCCGCGCTTGACACCCAACGACGCCGCCCCTAGACACGTCAACAATGAGACGCAAGCTAAAACATATCACAAACGTCAAAAATAAGAAAACTAGTAAACGTCAAAAATAAGAAAACGAGGTCATATAGATCACGCTCCCGTGTCATCCTTGTCACGTGGCACGAAAATATTTAAAAAGGAGAATGCAACACGAGGACTTCCCAGGAGGTCACCCATCCTAGTAATACTCTCGCCCAAGAACGCTTAACTTCGGAGTTCTGATGGGATCCGGTGCTTTAGTGCTTGTATGATCGCATCCCACATTCAACTATCTATTTGTTCCTCATGCTTGCCCCTCCCGTGTCCATTGCCACATTTGCCTCGACAATGGAGACGAGTTTAACACAAGAATTTCACTACTCCCTTTCTACCCCGACAACACGAGCACCGCCACGACCTTTGTGAGTTTTCCCACCGCGCTTGACCCCCAACGACGCAGCCCCTAGACACGTCAACAATGAGACGCAAGCTAAAACATATCACAAATGTCAAAAATAAGAAAACTAGTAAACGTCAAAAATAAGAAAACGAGGTCATATAGATCACGCTCCCGCGTCATCCTTGTCACGTGGCGCAAAAATATTTAAAAAGGGGAATGCTCCCTCTCTACCCCGACAACACGAGCACCGCCACGACCTCTGTGACTTTTCCCACCGCACTTGACACCCAATGACGCCGCCCCTAGACACGTCAACAATGAGACGCAAGCTAAAACATATCACAAACGTAAAAAATAAGAAAACGAGGTCATATAGATCACGCTCCCGCGTCATCCTTGTCACGTGGCGCAAAAATATTTAAAAAGGGGAATGCAACACGAGGACTTCCCAGGAGGTCACCCATCCTAGTAATACTCTCGCCCAAGCACGCTTAACTTCGGAGTTTTGATGGGATCCGGTGCTTTAGTGCTGGTATGATCGCATCCAACATGCAACTATCTATTTGTTCCTTATGCTTGCCCCTCCCGTGTCCATTGCCACATTTGCCTCGACAACGGAGACTAGTTTAACACAAGAATTTCACCGCTCCCTCTCTACCCCGACAACACGAGCACCGCCACGACCTCTTTGAGTTTTCCCGCCGCGCTTGACACCCAACGACGCCGCCCCTAGACACGTCAACAATGAGACGCAAGCTAAAACATATCACAATCGTCAAAAATAAGAAAACTAGTAAACGTCAAAAATAAGAAAACGAGGTCATATAGATCACGCTCCCGCGTCATCCTTGTCACGTGGCGCAAAAATATTAAAAAAGGGGAATGCAACACGAGGACCTCCTAGGAGGTCACCCATCCTAGTACTACTCTCTACCAAGCACGCTTAACTTCGGAGTTCTGATGGGATCCGGTGATTTAGTGCTGGTATGATCGCATCCGACATGCAACTATCTATTTGTTCCTTAGGCTTGCCCCTCCCGTGTCCATTGCCACATTTGCCTCGACAACGGAGACGAGTTTAACACAAGAATTTCACCGCTCCCTCTCTAACCCGACAACACGAGCACCGTCACGACCTCCGTGACTTTTCCCACCGCGCTTGACACCCAACGACGCCGCCCTAGACACGTCAACAATGAGACGCAAGCTAAAACATATCACAAACGTCAAAAATAAGAAAACGAGGTCATATAGATCACGCTCCCGCGTCATCCTTGTCACGTGGCGCAAAAATATTTAAAAAGGGGAATGCAACACGAGGACTTCCCAAGAGGTCACCCATCCTAATACTACTCTCGCCCAAGCACGCTTAACTTCGGAGTTTTGATGGGATCCGGTGCTTTAGTGCTGGTATGATCGCAACCGACATGCAACTATCTATTTGTTCCTCATGCTTGCCCCTCCCGTGTCCATTGCCACATTTGCCTCGACAATGGAGACGAGTTTAACACAAGAATTTCACTACTCCCTTTCTACCCCGACAACACGAGCACCGCCACGACCTCTGTGACTTTTCCCACCGCGCTTGACACCCAACGACGCAGCCCCTAGACACGTCAACAATGAGACGCAAGCTAAAACATATCACAAATGTCAAAAATAAGAAAACTAGTAAACGTCAAAAATAACAAAACGAGGTCATATAGATCACGCTCCCGCGTCATCCTTGTCACGTGGCGCAAAAATATTTAAAAAGGGGAATGCTCCCTCTCTACCCCGACAACACGAGCACCGCCACGACCTCTGTGACTTTTCCCACCGCGCTTGACACCCAATGACGCCGCCCCTAGACACGTCAACAATGAGACGCAAGCTAAAACATATCACAAACGTAAAAAATAAGAAAACGAGGTCATATAGATCACGCTCCCGCGTCATCCTTGTCACGTGGCGCAAAAATATTTAAAAAGGGGAATGCAACACGAGGACTTCCCAGGAGGTCACCCATCCTAGTAATACTCTCGCCCAAGCACGCTTAACTTCGGAGTTTTGATGGGATCCGGTGCTTTAGTGCTGGTATGATCGCATCCAACATGCAACTATCTATTTGTTCCTTATGCTTGCCCCTCCCGTGTCCATTGCCACATTTGCCTCGACAACGGAGACGAGTTTAACACAAGAATTTCACCGCTCCCTCTCTACACGGACAACACGAGCACCGCCACGACCTCCGTGACTTTTCCCACCGCACTTGACACCCAACGACGGCGCCCCTAGACACATCAACAATGAGACGCAAGCTAAAACATATCACAAACGTCAAAAATAAGAAAACTAGTAAACGTCAAAAATAAGAAAACGAGGTCATCTAGATAACGCTCCCGCATCATCCTTGTCACGTGGCGCAAAAATATTTAAAAAGGGCAATGCAACACGAGGACTTCCCAGGAGGTCACCCATCCTAGTACTACTCTCGCCCAAGCACGCTTAACTTCAAAGTTGTGATGGGATCCGGTGCTTTAGTGCATCCGACATGCAACTATCTATTTGTTCCTTATGCTTGCCCCTCCCGTGTTCATTGCCACATTTGCCTCGACAACGGAGACGAGTTTAACACAAGAATTTCACCGCTCCCTCTCTACCTCGACAACACAAGCACCGCCACGACCTCCGTGACTTTTCCCACCGCGCTAGACACCCAACGACGCCCCCTACACACGTCAACAATGAGACACAAGCTAAAACATATCACAAACGTCAAAAATAAGAAAACTAGTAAACGTCAAAAATAAGAAAACGAGGTCATATAGATCACGCTCCCGCGTCATCCTTGTCACGTGGCGCAAAAATATTTAACGAGGACTTCCCAGGAGGTCACCCATCCTAGTACTACTCTCGCGCAAGCATGCTTAACTTCGGAGCTCTGATGGGATCTGATGCTTTAGTGCTGGTATGATCGCATCCGACATGCAACTATCTATTTGTTCCTTATGCTTGCCCCTTTGCGTGTCCATTGCCACATTTGCCTCGACAACGGAGACGAGTTTAACACAAGAATTTCACCGCTCCCTCTCTACCCCGACAACACGAGCACGGCCACGACCTTTGTGACTTTTCCCACCGCGCTTGACACCCAACGACGCGCCCTAGACACGTCAACAATGAGACGCAAGCTAAAACATATCACAAACGTCAAAAGTAAGAATACTAGTAAACGTCAAAAATAAGAAAACGAGGTCATATAGATCATGCTTCCGCGTCATCCTTGTCACGTGGCGCTAAAATATTTAAAAAGGGCAATGCAACACGAGGACTTCCCAGGAGGTCACCCATCCTAGTACTACTCTCGCCCAAGCACGATTTACTTCAAAGTTCTGTTGGGGTCTGGTGCTTTAGTGCTGGTATGATCGCATCCGACATGCAACTATCTATTTGTTCCTTATGCTTGGGCCTCCCGTGTCCATTGCCACATTTGCCTCGACAACAGAGATGAGTTTAACACAAGAATTTCACCTCTCCCTCTCTACCCCGACAACACGAGCACGGCCACGACCTCCGTGACTTTTCCCACCGCGCTTGACACCCAACGACGCCCCCTAGACACGTCAACAATGAGACGCAAGCTAAAACATATCACAAACGTCAAAAGTAAGAAAACTAGCGAACGTCAAAAATAAGTAAACGAGTTCATATAGATCACGTTCCCGCGTCGTCCTTGTCACGTGGCGCAAAAATATTTAAAAAGGGCAATGCAACACGAGGACTTCCTAGGAGGTCACCCATCCTAGTACTACTCTGGCCCAAGCACGCTTAACTTCGGACTTCTGTTGGGATACGGTGCTTTAGTGCTGGTATGATCGCATCCGACATGCAACTATCTGTTTGTTCCTTATGCTTGCCCCTCCCGTGTCCATTGCCACATTTGCCTCGACAACGGAGACGAGTTTAACACAAGAATTTCACCGCTCCCTCTCTACCCCGACAACACGAGCACCGTCACGACCTCCGTGACTTTTCCCACCACGCTTGAGACCCAACGACGCCGCCCTAGACACGTAAACAATGAGACGCAAGCTAAAACATATCACAAACGTCAAAAATAAGAAAACAAGGTCATATAGATCACGCTCCCGCGTCATCCTTGTCACGTGGCGCAAAAATATTTAAAAAGGGGAATGCAACACGAGGACTTCCCAAGAGGTCACCCATCCTAGTACTACTCTCGCCCAAGCACGCTTAACTTCGGAGTTTTGATGGGATCCGGTGCTTTAGTGCTGGTATGATCGCAACCGACATGCAACTATCTATTTGTTCCTCATCCTTGCCCCTCCCGTGTCCATTTCCACATTTGCCAAGACAATGGAGACAAGTTTAACACAAGAATTTCACTACTCCCTCTCTACCCCGACAACACGAGCACCGCCACGACCTCTGTGACTTTTCCCACCGCGCTTGACACCCAACGACGCAGCCCCTAGACACGTCAACAATGAGACGCAAGCTAAAACATATCACAAACGTCAAAAATAAGAAAACTAGTAAACGTCAAAAATAAGAAAACGAGGTGATATAGATCACGCTCCCGTGTCATCCTTGTCACGTGGCGCAAAAATATTTAAAAAGGGCAATGCAACACGAGGACTTCCCAGGAGGTCACCCATCCTAGTACTACTCTCGCCCAAGCACGCTTAACTTCAAAGTTGTGATGGGATCCGGTGCTTTAGTGCATCCGACATGCAACTATCTATTTGTTCCTTATGCTTGCCCCTCCCGTGTCCATTGCCACATTTGCCTCGACAACGGAGACGAGTTTAACACAAGAATTTCACCGCTCCCTCTCTACCTCGACAACACAAGCACCGCCACGACCTCCGTGACTTTTCCCACCGCGCTAGACACCCAACGACGCCCCCTACACACGTCAACAATGAGACACAAGCTAAAACATATCACAAACGTCAAAAATAAGAAAACTAGTAAACGTCAAAAATAAGAAAACGAGGTCATATAGATCACGCTCCCGCGTCATCCTTGTCACGTGGCGCAAAAATATTTAACGAGGACTTCCCAGGAGGTCACCCATCCTAGTACTACTCTCGCGCAAGCATGCTTAACTTCGGAGCTCTGATGGGATCTGATGCTTTAGTGCTGGTATGATCGCATCCGACATGCAACTATCTATTTGTTCCTTATGCTTGCCCCTTTGCGTGTCCATTGCCACATTTGCCTCGACAACGGAGACGAGTTTAACACAAGAATTTCACCGCTCCCTCTCTACCCCGACAACACGAGCACGGCCACGACCTTTGTGACTTTTCCCACCGCGCTTGACACCCAACGACGCGCCCTAGACACGTCAACAATGAGACGCAAGCTAAAACATATCACAAACGTCAAAAGTAAGAATACTAGTAAACGTCAAAAATAAGAAAACGAGGTCATATAGATCATGCTTCCGCGTCATCCTTGTCACGTGGCGCTAAAATATTTAAAAAGGGCAATGCAACACGAGGACTTCCCAGGAGGTCACCCATCCTAGTACTACTCTCGCCCAAGCACGATTTACTTCAAAGTTCTGTTGGGGTCTGGTGCTTTAGTGCTGGTATGATCGCATCTGACATGCAACTATCTATTTGTTCCTTATGCTTGGGCCTCCCGTGTCCATTGCCACATTTGCCTCGACAACAGAGATGAGTTTAACACAAGAATTTCACCTCTCCCTCTCTACCCCGACAACACGAGCACGGCCACGACCTCCGTGACTTTTCCCACCGCGCTTGACACCCAACGACGCCCCCTAGACACGTCAACAATGAGACGCAAGCTAAAACATATCACAAACGTCAAAAGTAAGAAAACTAGCGAACGTCAAAAATAAGTAAACGAGTTCATATAGATCACGTTCCCGCGTCGTCCTTGTCACGTGGCGCAAAAATATTTAAAAAGGGCAATGCAACACGAGGACTTCCTAGGAGGTCACCCATCCTAGTACTACTCTGGCCCAAGCACGCTTAACTTCGGACTTCTGTTGGGATACGGTGCTTTAGTGCTGGTATGATCGCATCCGACATGCAACTATCTGTTTGTTCCTTATGCTTGCCCCTCCCGTGTCCATTGCCACATTTGCCTCGACAACGGAGACGAGTTTAACACAAGAATTTCACCGCTCCCTCTCTACCCCGACAACACGAGCACCGTCACGACCTCCGTGACTTTTCCCACCATGCTTGAGACCCAACGACGCCGCCCTAGACACGTAAACAATGAGACGCAAGCTAAAACATATCACAAACGTCAAAAATAAGAAAACGAGGTCATATAGATCACGCTCCCGCGTCATCCTTGTCACGTGGCGCAAAAATATTTAAAAAGGGGAATGCAACACGAGGACTTCCCAAGAGGTCACCCATCCTAGTACTACTCTCGCCCAAGCACGCTTAACTTCGGAGTTTTGATGGGATCCGGTGCTTTAGTGCTGGTATGATCGCAACCGACATGCAACTATCTATTTGTTCCTCATCCTTGCCCCTCCCGTGTCCATTTCCACATTTGCCAAGACAATGGAGACAAGTTTAACACAAGAATTTCACTACTCCCTCTCTACCCCGACAACACGAGCACCGCCACGACCTCTGTGACTTTTCCCACCGCGCTTGACACCCAACGACGCAGCCCCTAGACACGTCAACAATGAGACGCAAGCTAAAACATATCACAAACGTCAAAAATAAGAAAACTAGTAAACGTCAAAAATAAGAAAACGAGGTGATATAGATCACGCTCCCGTGTCATCCTTGTCACGTGGCGCAAAAATATTTAAAAAGGGGAATGCTCCCTCTCTACCCCGACAACACAAGCACCGCCACGACCTATGTGACTTTTCCCACCGCGCTTGACACCCAATGACGCCGCCCCTAGACACGTCAACAATGAGACGCAAGCTAAAACATATCACAAACGTCAAACATAAGAAAACTAGTAAACGTCAAAAATAAGAAAATGAGGTCATATAGATCACGCTCCCGCGTCATCCTTGTCACGTGGCGCAAAAATATTTAAAAAGGGGAATGCAACACGAGGACTTCCCAGGAGGTCACCCCTCCTAGTAATACTCTCGCCCAAGCACGCTTAACTTCGGAGTTTTGATGGGATCCGGTGCTTTAGTGCTGGTATGATCGCATCCGACATGCAACTATCTATTTGTTCCTTATGCGTGCCCCTCCCGTGTCCATTGCCACATTTGCCTCGACAACGGAGACGAGTTTAACACAAGAATTTCACCGCTCCCTCTCTACCCGGACAACACGAGCACCGCCACGACCTCCGTGACTTTTCCCACCGCGCTTTACACCCAACGACGGCGCCCCTAGACACGTCAACAATGAGACGCAAGCTAAAACATATCACAAACGTCAAAAATAAGAAAACTAGTAAACATCAAAAATAAGAAAACGAGGTCATCTAGATCACGCTCCCGCGTCATCCTTGTCACGTGGCGCAAAAATATTTAAAAAGGGCAATGCAACACGAGGACTTCCCAGGAGGTCACCCCTCCTAGTAATACTCTCGCCCAAGCACGCTTAACTTCGGAGTTTTGATGGGATCCGGTGCTTTAGTGCTGGTATGATCGCATCCGACATGCAACTATCTATTTGTTCCTTATGCGTGCCCCTCCCGTGTCCATTGCCACATTTGCCTCGACAACGGAGACGAGTTTAACACAAGAATTTCACCGCTCCCTCTCTACCCCGACAACACGAGCACCGTCACGACCTCCGTGACTTTTCCCACCACGCTTGAGACCCAACGACGCCGCCCTAGACACGTAAACAATGAGACGCAAGCTAAAACATATCACAAACGTCAAAAATAAGAAAACGAGGTCATATAGATCACGCTCCCGCGTCATCCTTGTCACGTGGCGCAAAAATATTTAAAAAGGGGAATGCCACACGAGGACTTCCCAAGAGGTCACCCATCCTAGTACTACTCTCGCCCAAGCACGCTTAACTTCGGAGTTTTGATGGGATCCGGTGCTTTAGTGCTGGTATGATCGCAACCGACATGCAACTATCTATTTGTTCCTCATGCTTGCCCCTCCCGTGTCCATTGCCACATTTGCCTCGACAATGGAGACGAGTTTAACACAAGAATTTCACTACTCCCTCTCTACCCCGACAACACGAGCACCGCCACGACCTCTGTGACTTTTCCCACCGCGCTTGACACCCAACGACGCAGCCCCTAGACACGTCAACAATGAGACGCAAGCTAAAACATATCACAAACGTCAAAAATAAGAAAACTAGTAAACGTCAAAAACAAGAAAACGAGGTGATATAGATCACGCTCCCGTGTCATCCTTGTCACGTGGCGCAAAAATATTTAAAAAGGGGAATGCTCCCTCTCTACCCCGACAACACAAGCACCGCCACGACCTCTGTGACTTTTCCCACCGCGCTTGACACCCAATGACGCCGCCCCTAGACACGTCAACAATGAGACGCAAGCTAAAACATATCACAAACGTCAAACATAAGAAAACTAGTAAACGTCAAAAATAAGAAAACGAGGTCATATAGATCACGCTCCCGCGTCATCCTTGTCACGTGGCGCAAAAATATTTAAAAAGGGGAATGCAACACGAGGACTTCCCAGGAGGTCACCCCTCCTAGTAATACTCTCGCCCAAGCACGCTTAACTTCGGAGTTTTGATGGGATCCGGTGCTTTAGTTCTGGTATGATCGCATCCGACATGCAACTATCTATTTGTTCCTTATGCGTGCCCCTCCCGTGTCCATTGCCACATTTGCCTCGACAACGGAGACGAGTTTAACACAAGAATTTCACCGCTCCCTCTCTACCCGGACAACACGAGTACCGCCACGACCTCCGTGACTTTTCCCACCGCGCTTGACACCCAACGACGGCGCCCCTAGACACGTCAACAATGAGACGCAAGCTAAAACATATCACAAACATCAAAAATAAGAAAACTAGTAAACGTCAAAAATAAGAAAACGAGGTCATCTAGATCACGCTCCCGCGTCATCCTTGTCACGTGGCGCAAAAATATTTAAAAAGGGCAATGCAACACGAGGACTTCCCAGGAGGTCACCCATCCTAGTACTACTCTCGCCCAAGCACTCTTAACTTCAAAGTTCTGATGGGATCCGGTGCTTTAGTGCATCCGACATGCAACTATCTATTTGTTCCTTATGCTTGCCCCTCCCGTGTCCATTGCCACATTTGCCTCGACAAAGGACGAGTTTAACACAAGAATTTCACCTCTCCCTCTCTACCCCGACAACACAAGCACCGCCACGACCTCCGTGACTTTTCCCACCGCGCTTGACACCCAACGACGCCCCCTAGACACGTCAACAATGAGACACAAGCTAAAACATATCACAAACGTTAAAAATAAGAAAACTAGTAAACGTCAAAAATAAGAAAACGAGGTCATATGGATCACGCTCCCGCGTCATCCTTGTCACGTGGCGCAAAAATATTTAAAAAGGGAAATGCAACACGAGGACTTCCCAGGAGGTCACCCATCCTAGTACTACTCTCGCCCAAGCATGCTTAACTTCGGAGTTCTGATGGGATCTGATGCTTTAGTGCTGGTATGATCGCATCCGACATGCAACTATCTATTTGTTCCTTATGCTTGCCCCTCCCGTGTCCATTGCCACATTTGCCTCGACAACGGAGACGAGTTTAACACAAGAATTTCACCGCTCCCTCTCTACCCCGACAACACGAGCACGGCCACGACCTCTGTGACTTTTCCCACCGCGCTTGACACCCAACGACGCCGCCCCTAGACACGTCAACAATGAGACGCAAGCTAAAACATACCACAAACGTCAAAAGTAAGAAAACTAGTAAACGTCAAAAATAAGAAAACGAGGTCATATAGATCACGCTCCCGCGTCATCCTTGTCACGTGGCGCAAAAATATTTAAAAAGGGCAATGCAACACGAGGACTTCCCAGGAGGTCACCCATCCTAGTACTACTCTCGCCCAAGCACGATTAACTTCAAAGTTCTGATGGGGTCTGGTGCTTTAGTGCTGGTATGATCGCATCCGGCATGCAACTATCTATTTGTTCCTTATGCTTACCCCTCCCGTGTCCATTGCCACATTTGCCTCGACAACGGAGATGAGTTTAACACAAGAATTTCAGCTCTCCCTCTCTACCCCGACAACACGAGAACCGCAACGACCTCCGTGACTTTTCCCACCGCGCTTGACACCCAACGACGCCCCCTAGACACGTCAACAATGAGACGCAAGCTAAAAGATATCACAAACGTCAAAAATAAGAAAACTAGTGAACGTCAAAAATAAGTAAACGAGGTCATATAGATCACGTTCCCGCGTCGTCCTTGTCACGTGGCGCAAAAATATTTAAAAAGGGGAATGCAACACGAGGACTTCCCAGGAGGTCACCCATCCTAGTACTACTCTGGCCCAAGCACGCTTAACTTCGGACTTCTGATGGGATCCCGTGCTTTAGTGCTGGTGAAAGGACGTGGATGTCTCCTAGAGGGGGGGGGTGAATAGGCGCTTTAAAATAATTAAGGTTTAGGCTTGAACAAATGCGGAATAAAACTAACGTTTAATATGTCAAGCACAAAACCTCAAACAACTAGGCTCACCTATGTGCACCAACAACTTATGCTAAGCAAGATAAACAACTAAGTGATAGCAAGATATATGACAATAGACAATATGGCTATCTCAAAGTAAAGTGCAGAAGTAAAGGGTTCGCGTAAGAGATAACCGAGGTACGCGGAGACGATGATGTATCCCGAAGTTCATACCCTTGCGGATGCTAATCTCCGTTGAAGCGCTGTGGATGCACAATGCTCCCCAAGATGCCACTAAGGCCACCGTAATCTCCTCACGCCCTCGCACAATGCAAGATGCCGTGATTCCACTAAGGGACCCTTGGTGGCGGTCACCGAACCCGTACAAATGGCAAACCTTGGGGGTGGTCACCGAACCCGTACACGTGGCAACCCTTGGGGGCGGTTACTGGTACCCGTACAAATTGCTCGGGGCAATCTCCACAACCTAATTGGAGACCCCGACGCTTTTTGGAGCTTCAGACCACAATGATTGAGCTCCAAGACACCACCAAGCTTCTAGGACGCCAAAGCATCCACGAAGAACAATATCTCGGGTACTAAGTACCAAAGGTAATAAGCTTCTCAAACTTCACTTCCACGTATCACCGTGGAGAACTCAAACCGATGTAACCAATGCAATGGCAAGAACACACGAAGTGGTCAAGTCCCTCACACTCAAATCCCTCCACAACAACGAAAGCTATGGAGAAATATGAGAGGAAGAACAAGGAGATCACAAAGAACTCCAAGATCTAGATCCAAGGGATTCCCCTCACATAGAGGAGAAAGTGATTGGTGGAGATATGGATCTAGATCTCCTCTCTCTTTTCCCTCAAGAACAAGCAAGAATAATTGGAGGGATTGAGAGTAAGCAAGTTCTAAGAATGTCAACAATGGAGGTAGAACAAGAGCTCAACGGATAGATAAGACCAAGGGGGAAGAAGACCCCCTTTATATAGTGGGGGAAGGAATCAGACCATTACCCCCACTAACAGCCCGAGCCCAGCGGTACTACCGCTAGCTCCAGCGGTACTACCGCTGACCCTCCGGCGGTACTACTGCTGGCTGCAGCGGTACTACCGCTAACCCTCCAGCGGTACCACCACTGGCTGCAGCGGTACTACCGCTGAGCCCGTGGTAGCGCAAAGATACTACCGGGCAAACCACCGCCAAGAAAGCCTTCGCAAAAATGTCCGACGCAGTACAACCGCAAAGATGACGGTACTAAAAACTTGGAGCGGTACTACCGCTGGGAGAACGGTACTACCGCCAGCTCTAGCGGTACTACCGCTAGGGCCAGCGGTACTACCGCCAACTCTAGCAGTACTACCGCTAGGTCCAGCGGTACTACCGCTCGCCAGTGAAACAGCCATTGGAAATCTTAAGACCATGCAGATATGAAAATGCCAATGATATAGAGATGTGAGTCCTCTATGAATGAAGAACCAGCAAAAAATCCAACATCGCAAACATCATAGTAGATGCATATGGACTCCGTTTTCGATGAACTTGAGCTTGTCACGAAGATGACCATAAGCTCTAAAACTCACAAAGAGAAACACCAAACAAGAACCAAGAAGTATGATGCAAGGATGCAAATGGTTTGAGCTCTCAACGAACGATACGATCAAGCTACTCACTTGAGAGCCCCCCTTGATAGTACATCAATCTATCCTAAACAGAAAACCTATCAAGGGCAAATCTATACCTTGCACCTCGTCCTCTTGAGCTAGATGATGATGATCTTAGCTTCCTCAAGATGGACCACCTTTCTTGATTGCGGTGGCTTGATGAAGACTAGTTGATTGCTCCCCCATACTCACTATGGGTGAGCCACTCTTCAGCATATCTTCACAAGTCCATTGCCACCACAATGGACGGCAAGCTTCAAGCATGATATCTTCGTGCTGATCCACTTGAACTTCCACATCGCAATCTTGATGACGATCACAACTTGACGTCATACTTCATGGGTTGTATGACATCTTCCCTTTGGCGCAAGCCCATGGAAACACACCTAACCCCCACATAGAACTCTCACGAAGACCATGGGTTAGTACACAAATACGTAATGGACAATGCTTACCATACCATGGGATCACTTCATCCCTCTCGGTACATCTTGTACGCTTTGTGTGTTGATCATCTTGATTTACTCTTTGTCTGAGATCTTGATCAACCATGTGTCTCTATGACCATTCTTTGGATAATACCTTGAATACCATCTTGGTCATCATATAAACTCCTTGAACCCAACAGATGGACTTCAAGAAGTGCCTATGGACAAATCCTATAAATGTAACTTAAGGCAACCATTAGTCCATAGGAATTGTCATCAATTACCAAAACCACATATGGAGATATATGCTCTAACAATCTCCCCCATTTTGGTAATTGATGACAACTACTTCAAGAGAGTTTATATAAGGAAATAAGTATAACCAACCGCACACATACAAAACAATAATGCATGTGTGCAAGATGAAAATGCTTACGCAATAAAAGCAAACCCCTCTAAACATATCCAAAGTAAACTCTCTAAACTTCTCCCCCATTGGCATCGATTGCCAAAATGGACGAAAAGTTTAGAAAGCCAATATATTTGGTGGTCCTCCAAAAAGTGTGTACTTCTTAGCAAATGAGTGCAAAGAAATACACAAATACAATGATAAGTAGTTGGAGGAAAACAAACTATATTGAGGACCCAAAGATTGCAAATAAAAGAATCGTATGCCACAAGGACATACCAAAATAGAGGCAAGCAATCAAAAGATACCGGATGGAACAAACAATCATATGGTCCTTCGAACCACATGAATAAAAGATATTATGATAAAAGCAACGGAGTGTTTTATCAAAACTAGAGAAGCTCCCCATGATTTGTGCACTAATAAGAGATTTTTGTATATGATACAAGTGCACAAAATAGGATCGTTGCTCCCCCAAAATTAATAAAAACACACAACGGGTGCAAGAAGAAAGATGAGACAATAAGAAAATCTCTTGCACAAAACAAGTGGTTGAGCAACATGTAAAATAAGCAACTTAAGATTAGGCTCAACCAAAATAATGTGGGTGAGTCATGGCAAGGCACTTGAGAAGACTAAGATAAGGATGAACATTACTCATCAACATAGCCTTGATGAAATGAGACAAAAAGTGCAAGACATATCATTCCCACACACACATACTAGAAAATGGGTTCACAAGCTAACTAATAAACAAAATAAGAACCAACGCTTGTGACAACCCATGGTGAAGATAGGAAATAAGAACCTTGTCAAGAGAGGAGGGATACCAATCGAAATGGCAAAACCCTCATCAAGACAGGCATGAGGAAAAATAATCTTCACGGCCAAAGAGTGCATCAAGATGTAGGAAAATAAGATACGCACTCAAGACAAATCCTTTCACGAAGCCACCAAAAACTGAAAAAGGAAATGCAACGGTGGACGTAAAAGAAAAGAGGATATCAATTAGAGATGTAACGTCTCTCATGTGTAAAAGATTCTAAGTAGAAGACAATCATGATGATATATATCCACAAAGAAGGATGTACACACGAAATGGTTACAAGAAGGAACAAACTAGATATCCAAAAGGAAGTCATAAATATATCAATACGATCTTTTGCTTGGAAGCATAGCACATGGCCTAATATTTTCTTATTGTACAATATGAATTTCCAACATAAGAACATCAAAGACATCCCAACTAGTAATAAGACATCATCGTTAGAATTCTTTGAGAAAGGAAACAAGTACTACAAGAACGAATCAAGAGATTCATGCCATGATGCAACCTGCAAAGAAAAGACAGGGGCCTTTGCAAGAAAAGAATGCATGAAGTAGATACTTGTTACCGAGACAACATTGGATTGATGTAGTAGATAGTTGTTCTTTGATCATCCTAACTTGGCTCCAATAATCACATGGTCCCAACACCTTCCTTATAGGTGAGCCGAGCATCCAATGCATCTCCAATTGTTCCTAGAACAACAAAACAAACAAAATGGTGCCCAAACTCATTGGGACCAAAGTGTTAGAAAACCAACAATACATAGGACAAACTCCACATACATATGTGCATATAGATATGAATTTGAATTTCATGCACATGTTAGCCATTTTATGACAAGGTGGAGTTTCCCCTATATATTGGGTCAAAGAAAGAAAGCATGCCAAAGGAAATACATATAGTAAATATGCATACTCAAGGGTTTCAAGAATCCAATCAAGATATAGTTGATAAGATACCAAAAGACAAGGTATCAAGTGATAATAAGATAGCAAATGAAAAACTATCACTTGAGGGATATCAATTAAAATATACAACAAGGAATGAGATATCCATTGACACATGCCAAATAAAAGGAAACAAGATACCAATTGAAGGAAAACAGACACGAGGTATCTAGTTTCCAAAAGAGAGCTAGGTTCCAACAAACCAAACCCTCGACAATTTTGCATGATGGCACAAAGCATCATAAAGAGCAAGACTTGCCTCCCATGAACATACACTTAATGAGGATCAAAAGATTTTATGATGGGCGAATAAAGAGAGTGTTCTAAAGAAAATATGATAGCTCCCCAAGGGTTGTCCATTATATAGAATTTGCATTTAAATACAAAATGCACAAGATGGGATCATCACTTTCTCTATATCTATAAAAACACTAGACAAGTTAAAATAGATCCACAAGAGGCAAGGAAGACAAACGAAACACAAAATCCAATGTAAAGACGATTAGCGATTCCTACCACATGATGGGAATACCAATTGTCAAGGACAAGAAGTATTTTGGAAATGATACTCATTGGTAGATTGCAAATATATCCAAGATCATCTTTCCCCATAAAACGCAAGCAAATGACACTTGTAGAGCAAACATGTCACCTAGGAACAAGATAATTTACAATATCAACACTAAGTGGCAATACCTCAAATGTACACATTCTCTAGGCTTGTAATATGCACATAGCATATTACTCCCCCATAATGTGATAACCCAACAATATTAACAAGTGGCAAACGAAAAACCAACAAGAGATAATTAATGGACCATTTAGAATTTGAATTTCTCATGAGTAAGACATACCACATAGAAACTAGATAATCTTGAAATATCAATACTAAGTGGTATTCCCCATGTATACACATTTATAGGATCGTGAGGTGTGCAAAGCACATCACTCCCCCATAATGAAATAATCCATTAATCTCTCACAAGATCCAATCAAAGATACAAACAAGATGCAATAAGGCTCAATACAAGACTCACATGTACATGATATGCAAACTAACATACACATACTTGGTTATTCAACATAAGCAAGTTGGAAGCACAACATATACAAACACATGCAACGTACAATACCACAACATGCAAAGGGGCAAGCAACTAACAATGTAAATAGTTTAAGTACAAGTTATCGTAAGGAGGCACATTGGGTATAGATAGAAACTCAATAATCCAAATGACTTGGCTTGAGATAATATGAATGATGAATACCCCTTAATTCTTCATTATGTATCCAAGTCTCTAATGTCCTCCACAAACACCTATTGATCAAGTTTGAGCTTGTTGGTCCCCAATCACGTTGGGTCCTAAGAGGTTAGTCACAATAGGCTTGGCAACCCAAATGGTGCTTTTCTTCACACCACTTTGAGTACCAATAAACTTGGCAAACACATTGCCAACCTTATCCTTCCCAAGAGAATATATATCATCAATAATGATTGGGTTGGATAAATTACCTCTCTTGCAAGAAGAAGCGAGGTGACCCTTCTCACGACATAAGTAGCAACATCTACCCTTTAATTTCTTCCCTATTGATTTCTCAACATGAGGAGTGTTGGCTTGGGTCTTCTTGGGAAGGGGCCTTTCTTCAACTTGTAGTCGAGTATGTGAGTGCACTTGTGCCCTCTTCCCTTGTTGCTTATGACTTTGGGCTTCTTCTTTAGTGGGAAAGATCTAACATGGTGCCCTTCAATTTTGCACTTGAAGCAAATAATCTTGGCCAAATTCTTGACTTGTTCTTGGCCCTTCTTCTTGAAGCTTTTGGAGTTATTATTCTTGTTGGAGTTGAATCCAAGTCCATTTTTATCATTCGGGGATTTTTGTCCACACAAGACATTGTTGAGTGTGGACATCCCTTAATGACTGTTTTCCAAGTCTTTCTTCAAGGAAGTGACTTGGGCCTTGAGCTCTTTGATTTCCTCTACATGGTTAGTATCAACACAAGTACTAGAGGAAGTATAGCTTTTTGACTAGAAGTAGTGCTAATGTCCACATGAGGCTCACTCGATGTTACCTTGGTAGTAATAGCCTCATGAGCTAATTTTAGCACATTATGGGATGCTAGAAGATCATCATGAGAGCTTGTGAGCATTACATGACTTTCTTCCAATTTCCCATAATTGCTAGATAGCAACTCAAGTTGAGCCCTTAGCTCAACATTCTCCTTTAAAATGGATGCTTCACAAGAAGTAGAGTTAGTAGCACAAGCATCATCATTAGCAATAAGAGGAGAAGGCACCTTGGCAAGCTCTTTAGAATATGAGGCTTCAAGTTGAGCATGAGACTCGGTGAGTTCGATGAGCGAGTTCTTAATAGCCCTTGAGCCATTTCGAGGTGCTCATAGTCCTCAAGCAGTTCAACATGTGCAACTTCAAGCTTATCATTTTTAGTTCTAAAATCATTAGCCACCTCGAGAGCTCTATCATAGGATCCCTTTAATCTAGATAATTCTAGAGCAAAGGTTTCCTCAAGAGATTCCTTGCTGGTTTGTTCATTATCAAGAGCTTGAGATAGCTCTGCGATCTCATTAGCGTAATCACGCTTATGACCTTCCATTGTCTCAATGGTGGCCTCATGCTCCTCAAGATGAGCTTCCAACTCCTCAATGTATTTCTTGCCCTCAGTGGCAATAGACATGATTTCCAAGAAGTTGGAACAAGCAAGTTTATTCTTATAAAGAGATTTAAAAATCATTTCATCCTTAATTTTTAAGGATGCAATATTATCACTCTCTTTATCATTATCCTCATCCCCATTATCATCAACATCATCATCATCATGAGATATATTGGAATTCAAAGTAGGAGATACCTTTAAAGCCTTAGCCATAAGGCAAAAGTGAGTCACAATAGATGATGATGTAGGATCCCTTGAAGCATCATTCAAGGACACATCTTGTTCCATGGAGTGATGAATTTCCTCTACATTGCTAGCACAACAACTCGAGGAAATATATACATTTTTATCATGGCAACAAGATATAGGAGGCATATCATCATGAGATTTAGACACGCAGTTTTTACATGATATGCACGGACTAGCAACACAAGCATGTGAAACATTTAGAGTGCTTGAAGTGTTAACGCCCAAAGATGAAGCATTGCAATAACATAGTGATGAAGGATCATCAACAATAAACCCACTTTCATTATTGCAATGGTCACCACTATTCACCATATCATTACCTTGTGGCAATCCACATGTAGGTGAAGTAGATGAAGTTGAGAAGACCACACAACCGAACGTGGAGGGAGAACAATCATCCCTGCAAATCTTGGACACACCATATTTATCTTGAAGCTTTGTCCACAACTCATGAGCATCCCGGAATGGCATGAGTTGAAATATAACTACATTGCTCAAAGCATCAAAAAGCACATTAGAAGCTTGAGCATTGAGATAAGAGTATTTCTCATCCTCTAAAGATATATTTTGAGAATCCTTTAGAGGATAAAAACCCATATCTACAATTCACTCTAAATTTGGGTCCAAGACCCGAAAGTGATTAAGCATGCGAATTACCCAATCATCAAAATTTGTGCCATCGAAACTAAGAGTGTCAGTGAATCCTAAACCCCTAGTCGACATCCTTACTCTCTAGGTGGTTAAACCTAATAAAGAGAGACCTAGCTCTGATACCAATTGAAAGGACGTGGATGTCTCCAAGAGGGGGGGGGTGAATAGGCGCTTTAAAATAATTAAGGTTTAGGCTTGAAAAAATGCGGAATAAAACTAACGTTTAATATGTCAAGCACAAAACCTCAAACAACTAAGCTCACCTATGTGCACCAACAACTTATGCTAAGCAAGATAAACAACTAAGTGATAGCAAGATATATGACAAGAGACAATATGGCTATCACAAAGTAAAGTGCATAAGTAAAGGGTTCGGGTAAGATAAAACCAAGGTACGCGGAGACGATGATGTATCCCGAAGTTCACACCCTTGCGGATGCTAATCTCCGTTGGAGCGGTGTGGAGGCACAATGCTCCCCAAGATGCCACTAAGGCCACCGTAATCTCCTCACGCCCTCGCACAATGCAAGATGCCGTGATTCCACTAAGGGACCCTTGGGGGCGGTCACCGAACCCGTACAAATGGCAAACCTTGGGGGCGGTCACCGAACCCGTACACGTGGCAACCCTTGGGGCGGTTACCGGTACCCGTACAAATTGCTCGGGGCAATCTCCACAACCTAATTGGAGACCCCGACGCTTTCCCGGAGCTTCACACCACAATGATTGAGCTCCGAGACACCACCAAGCTTCTAGGACGCTAAAGCATCCACGAAGAACAATATCTAGGGTACTAAGTACCAAAGGTAATAAGCTTCTCAAACTTCACTTCCACGTATCACCGTGGAGAACTCAAACCGATGCAACCAATGCAATGGCAAGAACACACGAAGTGGTCAAGTCCCTCACACTCAAATCCCTCCACAACAACGAAAGTTATGGAGAAATATGAGAGGAAGAACAAGGAGATCACAAAGAACTCCAAGATCTAGATCAAGGGGTTCCCCTCACATAGAGGAGAACCTGATTGGTGGAGATATGGATCTAGATCTCCTCTCTCTTTTCCCTCAAGAACAAGCAAGAATCATTGGAGGGATTGAGAGTAAGCAAGCTCTAAGAATGTCAACAATGGAGGTAGAACAAGAGCTCAACGGATAGATAAGACCAAGGGGGAAGAAGACCCCCTTTATATAGTGGGGGAAGGAATCAGACCGTTACCCCCACTTACAGCCCGAGCCCAGCGGTACTACCGCTGGCTCCAGCGGTACTACCGCTGACCCTGCAGCTGTACTACCGCTGGATGCAGCTGTACTACCGCTAACCCTCCAGCGGTACCACCACTGGTGCAGCGGTACTACCGCTGAGCTCATGGTAGCGCAAAGATACTACCGAGCCAACCACCGCCAAGAAAGCCTTCGCAAAAATGTCCGACGCACTACAACCGCAAAGATGACGGTACTAAAAACTTGGAGCGATACTACCGCTGGCCAGGGGCGGTACTACCGCTGGGACAGCGGTACTACCGCCAGCTCTAGCGGTACTACCGCTAGGGCCAGCAATAGCGGTACTACCGCTAGGGCCAGCTCTAGCGGTACTACCGCTCGCCACTGAAACAACCATTGGAAATCTTAAGACCATGCAGATATGAAAATGCCAATGATATAGAGATGTGAGTCCTCTATGAATGAAGAACCGACAAAAACTCCAACATCGAAAACATCATAGTAGATGCATATGGACTCCGTTTTCGATGAACTCGAGCTTGTCAGGAAGATGACCATAAGCTCTAAAACTCACAAAGAGAAACACCAAACAAGAACCAAGAAGTATGATGCAAGGATGCAAATGGTTTGAGCTCTCAACGAACGATACGATCAAGCTACTCACTTGAGATCCCCCCTTGATAGTACAACAATATATCCTAAACAGAAAACCTATCAAGGGAAAACCTATACCTTGCACCTCGTCCTCTTGAGCTAGATGATGACGATCTTGGCTTCCTCAAGATGGACCACCTTTCTTGATTGCGTTGGCTTGATGAAGACTAGTTGATTGCTCCCCCATACTCACCATGGGTGAGCCACTCTTCAGCATATCTTCACAAGTCCATTGCCACCACAATGGACGGCAAGCTTCAAGCATGATATCTTCGTGCTGATCCACTTGAACTTGCACATCACAATCTTGATGACGATCACAACTTGACGTCATACTTCATGGGTTGTATGAGATATTCCCTTTGACGCAAGCCTATGGAAACACACCTAACCGCCACATAGAACTCTCATGAAGACCATGGATTAGTACACAAACACGTAATGGACAATGCTTACCATACCATGGGATCACTTGATCCCTCTCGGTACATCTTGTACGCTCTGTGTGTTGATCATCTTGATTTACTCTTTGTCTGAGATCTTTATCAACCATGTGTCTCTATGACCATTCTTTGGATAATACCTTGAATACCATCTTGGTCATCATATAAACTCCTTGAACCCAACAGATGGACTTCAAGAAGTGCCTATGGACAAATCCTATAAATGTAACTTAAGGCAACCATTAGTCCATAGGAATTCTCATCAATTACCAAAACCACATATGGAGATATATGCTCTAACAGCTGGTATCATCGCATACGACATGCAACTATCTATTTGTTCCTTATGCTTGCCCCTCCCGTGTCCATTGCCACATTTGCCTCGACAACGGAGACGAGTTTAACACAAGAATTTCACCGCTCCCTCTCTACCCCGACAACACGAGCACCGCCACGACCTCCATGACTTTTCCCACCGCGCTTGACACCCAACGACGCCGCCCCTAGACACGTCAACAATGAGACGCAAGCTAAAACATATCACAAACGTCAAAAATAAGAAAACTAGTAAACGTCAAAAATAAGAAAACGAGGTCATATAGATCACGCTCCCGCGTCATCCTTGTCACGTGGTGCAAAAATATTTAAAAATGGGAATGCAACACGAGGACTTCCCAGGAGATCACCCATCCTAGTACTACTCTCGCCCAAGCACACTTAACTTCGAAGTTTTGATGAGATCCGGTGCTTTAGTGCTGGTATGATCGCATCCGACATGCAACTATCTTTTTGTTCCTTATGCTTGCCCCTCCCTTGTCACGTGCCACATTTGCCTCGACAACAGAGACGAGTTTAACACAAGAATTTCACCGCTCCCTCTCTACCCCGACAACACGAGCACCGCCACGACCTCTGTGACTTTTCCCACCGCGGTTGACACCCAACGACGCCGCCCCTAGACACTTCAACAATGAGACGCAAGCTAAAATATATCACAAACGTCAAAAATAAGAAAACTAGTAAACGTCAAAAATAAGAAAACGAGGACATATAGATCACGCTCCCGCGTCATCCTTGTCATGTGGCGCAAAAATATTTAAAAAGGGGAATGCAACATGAGGACTTCCCACGAGGTCACCGATCCTAGTACTACTCTCGCCCAAGCACGCTTAACTTCGGAGTTCTGATAGGATCCGGTGCTTTAGTGCTGGCACGCTTAACTTCGGAGTTCTGATGGGATCCGGTGCTTTAGTGCTGGTATGATCGCATCCGACATGCAACTATCTATTTGTTCCTTATGCTTGCCCCTCCCGTGTCCATTGCCACATTTGCCTCGACAACGGAGACGAGTTTAACACAAGAATTTCACCGCTCCCTCTCTACCTCGACAACACGAGCACCGCCACGACCTCTGTGACTTTTCCCACCGCGCTTGACACCCAACGACGCCGCCCCTAGACACGTCAACAATGAGACGCAAGCTAAAACATATCACAAATGTCAAAAATAAGAAAACTAGTAAACGTCAAAAATAAGAAAACGAGGTCATATAGATCACGCTTCCGCGTCATCCTTGTCACGTGGCGCAAAAATATTTAAAAAGGGGAATGCAACACGAGGACTTCCCAGGAGGTCACACATCCTAGTACTACACTCGCCCAAGCACGCTTAACTTCGGAGTTCTGATGGGATCCGGTGCTTTAGTGCTGGTATGATCGCATCCGACATGCAACTATCTATGTGTTCCTTATTCTTGCCCCTCCCGTTCCATTGCCACATTTGCCTCGACAACGGAGACGAGTTTAACACAAGAATTTCACCGCTCCCTCTCTACCCCGACAACACGAGCACCGCCACGACCTCTGTGTCTTTTCCCACCGCGCTTGACACCCAACGACGCCGCCCCTAGACACTGCAACAACGAGACGCAAGCTAAAATATATCACAAACGTCAAAAATAAGAAAACTAGTAAACGTCAAAAATAAGAAAATGAGGTCATATAGATCACGCTCCCGCGTCATCCTTGTCACGTGGCGCAAAAATATTTAAAAAGGGCAATGCAACACGAGGACTTCCCAGGAGGTCACCCATCCTAGTACTACTCTCGCCCAAGCACGCTTAACTTTGGACTTCTGATGGGATCCGGTGCTTTAGTGCTCGTATGATCGCATCCGACGTGCAACTATCTATTTGTTCCTTATGCTTGCCCCTCCCGTGTCCATTGCCACATTTGCCTCGACAATGGAGACGATATTAACACAAGAATTTCACCTCTCCCTCTCTACCCCGACAACACGAGCACCACCACGACCTCCCTGACTTTTCCCACCGCGCTTGACACCCAACGACGCCCCCCTAGACACGTCAACAATGAGACGCAACCTAAAACATATCACCAACGTCAAAAATAAGAAAACTAGTAAACGTCAAAAATAAGAAAACGAGGTCATATAGATCATGCTCCCGCGTCATCCTTGTCACGTGGCGCAAAAATATTTAAAAAGAGGAATCCAACACGAGGACTTCCCAGGAGGTCACCCATCCTAGTACTACTCTGGCCCAAGCACGCTTAACTTTGAAGTTCTCATGGGATCCAGAGCTTTAGTGCTGGTATCTTCGCATCCAACATGCAACTATCTATTTGTTCCTTATGCTTGCCCCTCCCGTGTCCATTGCCACATTTGCCTCGACAACGGAGACGAGTTTACACAAGAATTTCACCGCTCCCTCTCTACCCCGACAACACGAGCATCGCCACGACCTCCGTGACTTTTCCCACCGTGCTTGACACCCAACGACGCCGCCCCTAGACACGTCAACAATGAGACGCAAGCTAAAACATATCACAAACGTCAAAAATAAGAAAACTAGTAAACGTCAAAAATAAGAAAACGAGGTCATATAGATCACGCTCCCGCGTCATCCTTGTCACGTGGCGCAAAAATATTTAAAAAGGGGATTGCAACACGAGGACTTCCCAGGAGGTCACACATCCTAGTACTACTCTCGCCCAAGCACGCTTAACTTCGGAGTTCTGATGGGATCCGGTGCTTTAGTGCTGGTATGATCGCATCTGACACGTGTTCCTTATGCTTGCCCCTCTCGGGTCCATTGCCACATTTTCCTCGACAACGGAGACGAGTTTAACACAAGAATTTCACCGCTCCCTCTCTACCCCGGCAACACGAGCACCGCCACGACCTCTGTGACTTTTCCCACCGCGCTTGACACCCAACGACGCCGCCCCTAAACACGTCAACAATGAGACGCAAGCTAAAACATATCACAAACGTCAAAAATAAGAAAACTAGTAACCGTGAAAAATAAGAAAACGAGGTCATATAGATCACGCTCCTGCGTCATCCTTGTCACGTGGCGCAAAAATATTTAAAAAGGGCAATGCAACACCAGGACTTCCCAGGAGGTCACCCATCCTAGTACTACTCTCGCCCAAGCACGCTTAACTTCAAAGTTCTGATGGGATCCGGTGCTTTAGTGCATCCGACATGCAACTATCTATTTGTTCCTTATGCTTGCCCCTCCCGTGTCCATTGCCACATTTGCCTCGACAACGGAGACGAGTTTAACACAAGAATTTCACCGCTCCCTCTCTACCCCGACAACACGAGCACCGCCACGACCTCTGTGACTTTTCCCACCGTGCTTGACACCAAACGACGGCGCCGCTAGACACGTCAATAATGATACGCAAGCTAAAACATATCACAAACGTCAAAAATAAGAAAACTAGTAAACGTCAAAAATAAGAAAACGAGGTCACATAGATCACGCTCTCGCGTCATCCTTGCCACGTGGCGCAAAAATATTTAAATAGGGCAATGCAACACGAGGACTTCCCAGGAGGTCACCCTTCCTAGTACTACTCTTGCCCAAGCACACTTAACTTCAAAGTTCTGATGGGATTCGGTGCTTTAGTGCTGGTATGATCGCATCCGACATGCAACTATCTATTTCTTCCTTATGCTTGCCCCTCCCGTATCCATTGCCACATTTGCCTCGACAACGGAGACGAGTTTAACACAAGAATTTCACCTCTCCCTCTCTACCCCGACAACACGAGCACCGCCACGACCTCCCTGACTTTTCCCACCGCGCTTGACACCCAACGAAGCCCCCCTAGGCACGTCAACAATGAGACGCAAGCTAAAACATATCTCAAACGTCAAAAATAAGAAAACTGGTAAACTTCAAAAATAAGAAAACGAGGTCATATAGATCACGTTCCCGTGTCATCCTTGTCACGTGGCGCAAAAATATTTAAAAAGGGGAATCCAACATGAGGACTTCCCAGGAGGTCACCCATCCTAGTACTACGCATCCTAGTACTACTCTCGCCCAAGCACGCTTAACTTCGAAGTTCTGATGGGATCCGGTGCTTTAGTGCTGGTATTATCGCATCCGACATGCAACTATTTATTTGTTCCTTATGCTTGCCCCTCCCGTGTCCATTGCCACATTTGCCTCGACAACGGAGACAAGCTTAACACAAGAATTTCACCGCTCCCTCTCTACCCCGACATCACGAGCACCGCCACGAGCTCTGTGACTTTTCCCACCACGCTTGACACCCAACGACGCCGCCCCTAGACACGTCAACAATGAGACGCAAGCTAAAACATATCACAAACGTCAAAAATAAGAAAACTAGTAAACGTCAAAAATAAGAAAATGAGGTCATATAGATCACGCTCCCGCGTCATCCTTGTCACGTGGCGCAAAAATATTTAAAAAGGGCAATGCAACACGAGGACTTCCCAGGAGGTCACCCATCCTAGTACTACTCTCGCCCAAGCACGCTTAACTTTGGACTTCTGATGGGATCCGGTGCTTTAGTGCTCGTATGATCGCATCCGACGTGCAACTATCTATTTGTTCCTTATGCTTGCCCCTCCCGTGTCCATTGCCACATTTGCCTCGACAATGGAGACGAGTTTAACACAAGAATTTCACCTCTCCCTCTCTACCCCGACAACACGAGCACCACCACGACCTCCCTGACTTTTCCCACCGCGCTTGACACCCAACGACGCCCCCCTAGACACGTCAACAATGAGACGCAACCTAAAACATATCACCAACGTCAAAAATAAGAAAACTAGTAAACGTCAAAAATAAGAAAACGAGGTCATATAGATCATGCTCCCGCGTCATCCTTGTCACGTGGCGCAAAAATATTTAAAAAGAGGAATCCAACACGAGGACTTCCCAGGAGGTCACCCATCCTAGTACTACTCTGGCCCAAGCACGCTTAACTTTGAAGTTCTCATGGGATCCAGAGCTTTAGTGCTGGTATCTTCGCATCCAACATGCAACTATCTATTTGTTCCTTATGCTTGCCCCTCCCGTGTCCATTGCCACATTTGCCTCGACAACGGAGACGAGTTTACACAAGAATTTCACCGCTCCCTCTCTACCCCGACAACACGAGCATCGCCACGACCTCCGTGACTTTTCCCACCGTGCTTGACACCCAACGACGCCGCCCCTAGACACGTCAACAATGAGACGCAAGCTAAAACATATCACAAACGTCAAAAATAAGAAAACTAGTAAACGTCAAAAATAAGAAAACGAGGTCATATAGATCACGCTCCCGCGTCATCCTTGTCACGTGGCGCAAAAATATTTAAAAAGGGGATTGCAACACGAGGACTTCCCAGGAGGTCACACATCCTAGTACTACTCTCGCCCAAGCACGCTTAACTTCGGAGTTCTGATGGGATCCGGTGCTTTAATGCTGGTATGATCGCATCTGACACGTGTTCCTTATGCTTGCCCCTCTCGGGTCCATTGCCACATTTTCCTCGACAACGGAGACGAGTTTAACACAAGAATTTCACCGCTCCCTCTCTACCCCGGCAACACGAGCACCGCCACGACCTCTGTGACTTTTCCCACCGCGCTTGACACCCAACGACGCCGCCCCTAAACACGTCAACAATGAGACGCAAGCTAAAACATATCACAAACGTCAAAAATAAGAAAACTAGTAACCGTCAAAAATAAGAAAACGAGGTCATATAGATCACGCTCCCGCGTCATCCTTGTCACGTGGCGCAAAAATATTTAAAAAGGGCAATGCAACACCAGGACTTCCCAGGAGGTCACCCATCCTAGTACTACTCTCGCCCAAGCACGCTTAACTTCAAAGTTCTGATGGGATCCGGTGCTTTAGTGCATCCGACATGCAACTATCTATTTGTTCCTTATGCTTGCCCCTCCCGTGTCCATTGCCACATTTGCCTCGACAACGGAGACGAGTTTAACACAAGAATTTCACCGCTCCCTCTCTACCCCGACAACACGAGCACCGCCACGACCTCTGTGACTTTTCCCACCGTGCTTGACACCAAACGACGGCGCCGCTAGACACGTCAATAATGATACGCAAGCTAAAACATATCACAAACGTCAAAAATAAGAAAACTAGTAAACGTCAAAAATAAGAAAACGAGGTCACATAGATCACGCTCTCGCGTCATCCTTGCCACGTGGCGCAAAAATATTTAAATAGGGCAATGCAACACGAGGACTTCCCAGGAGGTCACCCATCCTAGTACTACTCTTGCCCAAGCACACTTAACTTCAAAGTTCTGATGGGATTCGGTGCTTTAGTGCTGGTATGATCGCATCCGACATGCAACTATCTATTTCTTCCTTATGCTTGCCCCTCCCGTATCCATTGCCACATTTGCCTCGACAACGGAGACGAGTTTAACACAAGAATTTCACCTCTCCCTCTCTACCCCGACAACACGAGCACCGCCACGACCTCCCTGACTTTTCCCACCGCGCTTGACACCCAACGAAGCCCCCCTAGGCACGTCAACAATGAGACGCAAGCTAAAACATATCTCAAACGTCAAAAATAAGAAAACTGGTAAACTTCAAAAATAAGAAAACGAGGTCATATAGATCACGTTCCCGTGTCATCCTTGTCACGTGGCGCAAAAATATTTAAAAAGGGGAATCCAACATGAGGACTTCCCAGGAGGTCACCCATCCTAGTACTACGCATCCTAGTACTACTCTCGCCCAAGCACGCTTAACTTCGAAGTTCTGATGGGATCCGGTGCTTTAGTGCTGGTATTATCGCATCCGACATGCAACTATCTATTTGTTCCTTATGCTTGCCCCTCCCGTGTCAATTGCCACATTTGCCTCGACAACGGAGACAAGCTTAACACAAGAATTTCACCGCTCCCTCTCTACCCCGACATCACGAGCACCGCCACGAGCTCTGTGACTTTTCCCACCACGCTTGACACCCAACGACGCCGCCCCTAGACACGTCAACAATGAGACGCAAGCTAAAACATATCACAAACGTCAAAAATAAGAAAACTAGTAAACGTCAAAAATAAGAAAACGAGGTCATATAGATCACGCTCCCGTGTCATCCTTGTCACGTGGCGCTAAAAAATTTAAAAAGGGGAATGCAACACGAGGACTCCGAAGGAGGTCACCCATCCTAGTACTACTCTCGCCCAAGCACGCTTAACTTAGGAGTTCTGATGGGATCCGGTGCTTTAGAGCTGGTATGATCGCATCCGACATTCAACTATCTATTTGTTCCTTATGCTTGCCCCTCTCGTGTCCATTGCCACATTTTCCTCGACAACGGAGACGAGTTTAACACAAGAATTTCACGGCTCCCTCTCTACCCCGACAACATGAGCACCGCCACGACCTCTGTGACTTTTCCCACCGCGCTTGACACCCAACGACGCTGCCCCTAGACACGTCAACAATGAGACGCAAGCTAAAACATATCACAAACGTTAGAAATAAGAAAAGTAGTAAACGTCAAAAATAAGAAAACGAGGTCATGTAGATCACGCTCCCGCGTCATCCTTGTCACGTGGCGCAAAAATATTTAAAAAGGGGAATGCAACACGAGGACTTCCGAGGAGGTCACCCATCCTAGTACTGTTGGAATTATGCCCTAGAGGCAATAATAAATATAGTTATTATTATAATTCATGTATCAAGATAATCGTTTATTATCCATGCTATAATTGTATTGAATGAAGACTTATATACATGTGTGGATACATAGACAAAACACTGTCCCTAGCAAGCCCCTAGTTGGCAAGCCAGTTGATCAAAGATAGTCAGGGTCTTTTGACTATGTACAAGGTGTTGTTGCTTGATAACTGGATCACGTCATTAGGAGAATCACGTGATGGACTAGACCCAAACTGATAGAAGTAGCATGTTGATCGTGTCATTTTGTTCATCCCTTGCATGTTCCTACTAGATACCCATGGTCACCACGTAAAACATGCAACAACAAATTAGAGGACGTCTAACTTGTTTTTGCAGGGTATGCTTGTGATGTGATATGGCCAACGATGTGATGTGATATATTGGATGTATGAGATGATCATGTTGTAATAGATAATATCGACTTATACGTCGATGGTACGGCAACCGGCAGGAGCCATATGGTTGTCTTTAAACTAACGTTTGTGCTTGCAGATGCGTTTACTATTTTGCTAGGATGCAGCTTTAGTAGTAATAGCATGAGTAGCACGACAACCCCGATGGCGACACGTTGATGGAGATCATGGTGTGGCGCTAGTGACAAGAAGATCGTGTCGGTGCTTTGGTGATGGAGATCAAGGAGCATGTGATGATGGCCATATCATGTCACTTATGAATTGCATGTGATGTTAATCCTTCTATGCACCTTATTTTGCTTAGAACAGCGGTAGCACTATGAGGTGATCTCTCACTAAAATTTCAAGACGAAATTGTGTTCTCCCCGACTGTGCACCGTTGCTACAGTTCGTCGTTTCGAGACACCACGTGCTGATCGGGTGTGATAGACTCAACGTTCACATAGAACGGGTGCAAAACAGTTGCACACGCGGAACACTCGGGTTAAGCTTGACGAGCCTAGCATGTGCAGACATGGCCCCGGAACACATGAGACCGAAAGGTCGATCATGAATCATATAGTTGATATGATTAGCATAGGGATGCTTACCACTGAAACTATACTCAACTCACGTGATGATCGGACTTGAGTTAGTGTAAGTGGGTCATGAAACACTCAAATGACTAGAGAGATGTACCTTTTGAGTGGGAGTTTAGCAAGTAATTTGATTAAGTTAAACTCTAATTATCTTGAACATAGTCTAAGTCCACTTTGAATATATTTGTGTTGTAGATCATGGCTCACGCAACAGTCACCCTGAATTTTAATACGTTCCTAGAGAAAGCTAAGTTGAAAGATGATGGAAGCAACTTTGTAGACTCGGCTCGTAATCTTAAGTTGATCCTACAAGTTGGGAAGAAGGATTATGTCCTTAATGCTGCGCTAGGAGATGAACCACCCGCTACGGCTGACCAAGATGTTAAGAACGCTTGGTTAACACATAAGGAGGACTACTCAGTAGTTCAATGTGAAGTATTGTATGGCTTAGAGCCGGGACTTCAACGTCGCTTTGAGCGTCATGGAGCATGTGAGATGTTCCAGGAGTTGAAGTTTATCTTTCAGAAGAACGCCCGGATCGAGAGGTATGAGACCTCCGATAAAGTCTATGCTTGCAAGATGGAGGAGAATTCGTTTGTCAGTGAACATGTGCTCAAAATGTCTGGGTACTCAAACCGTCTAGCTGAGCTGGGGATTGAACTCCCTCAAAAGGCTATCACTGACAGAATTCTTCAATCACCGCCGCCAAGCTATAAGGGCTTTTTGTTGAACTACAACATGCAAGGGATATACATGTTATTGATGTGTACTTAATCAGCTCTCGTAGTAGTGCGTGGGTATTCGATACCGGTTCTATTGCTCATATTTGCAACTCGAAACAGGAACTGCGGAATAGGCGAAGGCTGGTGAAAGATGAAGTGACGATGCGCGTAGGAAATGGTTCCAAGGTTGATGCAATCGCCGTCGGCACAGTTTCACTTCAGTTACCATCAGGATTAGTTATGAACTTGAATAATTGTTATTTAGTGCCTGCGTTGAGCATGAACATTATATCTGGATCTTGTTTATTGCGAGACGGTTACTCTTTTAAGTCAAAGAATAATGGTTGTTCTATTTCTATGAGTAACATCTTTTATGGTCATGCACCCAATGTGAGAGGATTGTTCATATTGAATCTTGATAGTGATAATACACATATACATAACATTGAGACCAAAAGAGTTAGAGTTAACAATGATAGCGCCATGTTTTTGTGGCACTGCCGTTAGGTCATATTGGTCTAAAGTGCATGAAGAAACTCCATACCGATGGACTTTTGGAGTCACTTGACTTTGATTCACTTGACACGTGCGAACCATGCCTCATGGGCAAGATGACTAAAACTCCGTTCTCCGGAACAATGGAGCGTGCCAGTGACTTGTTGGAAATCATACATACCGATGTGTACGGTCCGATGAGCGTGGAGGCACGCGGCGGATATCATTATTTTCTCACCTTCACTGACGATTTGAGTAGATATGGTTATGTCTACTTAATGAAGCACAAGTCTGAAACATTTGAAAAGTTCAAGAAATTTCAGAGTGAAGTTGAAAATCAACGTAACAAGAAGATCAAGTTCCTACGGTCTGATCGTGGGGGGTGAATATCTGAGTTTCGAGTTGGGTGCTCACTTAAGACAATGTGGAATTGTTTCACAGTTGACACCGCCTGGAACACCACAGCGTAATGGTGTGTCCGAACGTTGTAATCGTACTTTACTAGAGATGGTGTGATCCATGATGTCTCTTACTGATTTGCCGTTATCGTTTTGGGGTTATGCATTAGACACACATGCATTCACTTTAAATAGGGCACCATCAAAATCCGTTGAGACGACACCATATGAACTATGGTATGGCAAAAGTCCAAAGTTGTCGTTTCTTAAAGTTTGGGGATGTGATGCTTATGTCAAAAAGCTTCAGCCTGAAAAGCTGGAACCCAAAGCAGAAAAGTGCATCTTCATAGGTTACACAAAAGAGACAGTTGGGTACACCTTCTATCTCAAATCCGAGGCAAAGTGTTTGTTGCTAAAAACGGAGCTTTTCTCGAGAAGGAGTTTCTCTCGAGAGAATTGAGTTGGAGGAATATAGAACTTGATGAGGTTGTCGAACCTCTCATCCCTCTGGATGGTGGCGCAGGGCAAGGGGAAACACCTCTCATTGCGACGCCAGTTGAGGACGAAGTTAATGATGATGATCATGAAACTCCGGTTCAAGTTCCTATCGAACCACGCAGGTCGACGAGACCACGTGCTGCTCCAGAGTGGTATGGTAATCCCGTTTTGTCAATCATGTTGTTAGAGAACAATGAACCTGCAAATTATGAAGAAGCAATGGTGGGCCCAGATTCCAACAAATGGATGGAGGCCATGAAGTCCGAGATAGGATCCGTGTATGAAAACAAAGTGTGGACTTTGGAAGTACTACCTGAGGGCCGCAAGGCTATTCAGAACAAATGGATCTTTAAGAAGAAGACGGACGCTGACGGCCATGTGACCGTTTATAAAGCTCGACTTGTGGCAAAGGGTTTTTCACAAGTTCAAGGAGTTGACTACGATGAGACATTCTCACCCGTAGCGATGCTTAAGTCCGTCAGAATCATGTTAGCAATAGCTGCATTTTTCGATTATGAAATCTAGCAGATGGATGTCAAAACGGCGTTCCTTAACGGTTTCCTTAAGGAAGAGTTGTATATGATGCAACCCGACGGTTTTGTCGATCCTAAAAATGCTAACAAGGTATGCAAGCTCCAGCGATCCATTTATGGACTGGTGCAAGCATCTCGGAGTTGGAATAAACGCTTTGATGAGGTGATCAAAGCATTTGGGTTTATACAAGTGGTTGGAGAATCTTGTATTTACAAGAAAGTGAGTGGGAGCTCTGTGGCGTTTCTAATATTATATGTGGATGACATATTGCTGATTGGAAACAACGTAGAATTTTTGGAGAGCATAAAGGATTACTTGAATAAAAGTTTCTCTATGAAGGACCTAGGAGAAGCTGCTTACATTCTAGGCATTAAGATCTACAAGGATAGATCGAAACGCCTGATAGGACTTTCACAAAGCATATACCTTGGTAAAGTTTTGAAGAGGTTCAAAATGGAACAGTCCAAGAAAGGGTTCTTGCCAGTTTTACAAGGTACGAGATTGAGTAAGACTCAGTTCCCAGCAACTAATAAAGATAGAGAGCATATGAGCACCGTCCCCTATGCTTCAGCCATGGGATCTATCATGTATGCAATGTTGTGCACTAGACCGGACGTTAGCCTGGCCATAAGTATGGCAGGCAGGTTCCAGAGTAATCCAGGAGTGGATCACTGGACGGCGGTCAAGAATATCCTGAAGTACCTGAAAAGGACTAAGGAGATGTTTCTCGTGTATGGAGGTGACGAAGACCTCGCCGTAAAGGGTTACGTCGATGCAAGCTTTGACACAGATCCGGACGATTCTAAGTCGCACACCGGATACGTATTTATTCTTAATGGGGGTGCGGTAAGCTGGTGCAGTTCCAAGCAAAGCGTCGTAGCTGATTCTACATGTGAAGCGGAGTACATGGCTGCCTCGGAGGCGGCTAAGGAGGGTGTCTGGATGAAGCAGTTCATGACGGATCTTGGAGTGGTGCCAAGCGCACTGAATCCAATAACCTTGTTCTGTGACAACACGGGTGCCATTGCATTAGCAAAGGAACCACGGTTTCACAAGAAGGCCAGACACATCAAACGACGCTTCAACCTCATCCGCGACTACGTCGAAGGGGAGGACGTAAATATATGCAAAGTGCACACGGATCTGAATGTAGCAGACCCGCTGACTAAACCTCTTCCACGCGCAAAGCATGATCAACACCAGAATTGTATGGGTGTTAGATTTATTACAATGTAATTCGCATGGTGATGTGAGGGCTAGATTATTGACTCTAGTGCAAGTGGGAGACTATTGGAATTATGCCCTAGAGGCAATAATAAATATAGTTATTATTATAATTCTTGTATCAAGATAATCGTTTATTATCCATGCTATAATTGTATTGAATGAAGACTTATATACATGTGTGGATACATAGACAAAACAGTGTCCCTAGCAAGCCTCTAGTTGGCTAGCCAGTTGATCAAAGATAGTGAGGGTCTTCTGACTATGTACAAGGTGTTGTTGCTTGATAACTGGATCACGTCATTAGGAGAAACACGTGATGGACTAGACCCAAACTAATAGACATAGCATGTTGATCGTGTCATTTTGTTGCTGTTGTTTTCTGCGTGTCAAGTATTTGTTCCTATGACCATGAGATCATATAACTCACTAACACTGGAGGAATGCTTTGTGTGTATCAAACGTCGCAACATAACTGGGTGACTATAAAGATGCTCTACAGGTATCTCCGAAGGTGTTCGTTGAGTTAGTATGGATCGAGACTGGGATTTGTCACTCCGTGTGACGGAGAGGTATTTTGGGGCCCACTTGGTAATACAACATCACACACAAGCCTTGCAAGCAATGTAACTTAGTGTAAGTTGCGGGATCTTGTATTGCGGAACGAGTAAAGAGACTTGCCGGTAAACGAGATTGAAATAGGTATGCGGATAGTGACGATCGAATCTTGGGCAAGTAACATACCGAAGGACAAAGGTAATGACATACGGGATTATATGAATCCTTGGCACTGAGGTTCAAACGATAAGATCTTCGTAGAATATGTGGGATCCAATATGGGCATCCAGGTTCCGCTATTGGATATTTACCGAGGAGTCACTCGGGTCATGTCTACATAGTTCTCGAACCTGCAGGGTCTGCACACTTAAGGTTCGACGTTGTTTTATGCGTATTTGAGTTATATGGTTGGTTACCGAATTTTGTTCGGAGTCCCGGATGAGATCACGGACGTCACGAGGGTTTCCGGAATGGTCCGGAAACGAATAATGATATATAGGATGACCTCATTTCATTACCGGAAGGTTTTCGGAGTTACTGGGAATGATGAATGGGTTCCGGATGTTCACCGGGGGGGGGGGGGGGGCAGCCCACCCCGGGTAAGTCCATAGGCCTGGGGGTGGCAAACCAGCCCTTGGTGGGTTGGTGGGACAGACCAAGAAGGCCCTATGTGCCATAGATAGAAAATCAAAGAGGAAAGAAAAGAAAAAAGAGGTGGGAAGGAAGAGAAGGACTCCACCTTCCAATCCTAGTTGGACTAGGATTGGAGGAGGACTCCTCCTCCCCTTGGTGCACAGCCCTTGGGGCTCCTTGAGCCTCAAGGCAAGCCTCCCCTCCCTCCTCCTATATATATGGAGCTATTAGGGCTGATTTGAGACAACTTTTTCAAGGCAGCCCGACCACATACCTCCACGGTTTTACCTCTAGATCACGTTTCTGCGGAGCTCGGGCGGAGCCCTGCTAAGATCAGATCACCACCAACCTCCGGAGCGCCGTCACGCTGCCGGAGAACTCATCTGCCTATCCGTCTCTCTTGCTAGATCAAGAAGGCCGAGATCATCGTCGAGCTGTACGTGTTCTGAACGCCGATGTGCCGTCCATTCGGCACTAGATCGTGGGACGGATCGCGGGACGGTTCGTGGGACGGTTCGCGGGGCGGATCGAGGGACGTGAGGATGTTCCACTACATCAACCGCGTTCACTAACGCTTCTGCTATGCGATCTACAAGGGTACGTAGATCGGAAATCCCCTCTCGTAGATGGACATCAGCATGATAGGTCTTCGTGCGCGTAGGAAATTTTTTGTTTCCCATGCGACGTTCCCAACAAGTACTACTATCGCCCAAGCACGCCTAACTTCGGAGTTCTGATGGTATCCGGTGCTTTAGTGCTGGTACGATCGCATCCGACAAGCAACTATCTATTTGTTCCTTATGCTAGTCCCTCTCGTGTCCATTGCCACATTTGCCTCGACAACGGAGACAAGTTTAACACAAGAATTTCACCGCTCCCTCTCTACCCTGACAACACGAGCACCGCCACGACCTTTGTGACTTTTCCCACCGCGCTTGACACCCAACGACGCCACCCCTAGACACGTCAACAATGAGACGCAAGCTAAAACATATCACAAACGTCAGAAATAAGAAAACTAGTAAACGTCAAAAATAAAAAAACGAGGTCATATAGATCACGCTCCCGCGTCATCCTTGTCACGTGGCACAAAAATATTTAAAAAGGGGAATGCAACATGAGGACTTCCCAGGAGGTCACCCATCCTAGTACTACTCTCGCCCAAGCATGCTTAACTTCGAAGTTCTAATGGGATCCGGTGCTTTAGTGCTGGTATGATCGCATCCGACATGCAACTATCTATTTGTTCCTTATGCTTGCCCCTCCCGTGTCCATTGCCACATTTGCCTCGACAACGGAGACGAGTTTGACACAAGAATTTCACCGCTCCCTCTCTACCCCGACAACACGAGCACCGCCACGACCTCTGTGACTTTTCCCACTGCGCTTGACACCCAACGACGCCGCCCCTAGACACGTCAACAATGAGACGCAAGCTAAAACATATCACAAACGTCAGAAATAAGAAAACTAGTAAACGTCAAAAATAAGAAAACGAGGTCATGTAGATCACGCTCCCGCGTCATCCTTGTCACGTGGCACAAAAATATTTAAAAAGGGAATGCAACACGAGGACTTCCCAAGTGGTCACCAATCCTAGTACTACTCTCCCCCAAGCACGCTTAACTTCAGAGTTCTGATGGAATCCGGTGCTTTAGTGCTGGTATGATCGCATCCGACATGCAACTATCTATTTGTTCCTTATGCTTGCCCCTCCCGTGTCCATTGCCACATTTGCCTCGACAACGGAGACGAGTTTATCACAAGATTTTCACCGCTCCGTCTCTACCCCGACAACACGAGCACCGCCACGACCTTTGTGACTTTTCCCACCGCGCTTGACACCCAACGACGCCGCCCTAGACACGTCAACAATGAGACGCAAGCTAAAATATATCACAAACGTCAGAAATAAGAAAACTAGTAAACGTCAAAATTAAGAAAACGAGGACATATAGATCATGCTCCTGCGTCATCTTTGTCACGTGGCGCAAAAATATTTAAAAAGGGAATGCAATACGAGGACTTCCCGGGAGATTTTCACCGCTCCCTCTGTACCCCGACAACACTAGCACCGCCACGATCTTTGTGACTTTTCCCACCGCGCTTGACATCCAACGACGACGCCCCTAGATACGTCAACAATGAGACGCAAGCTAAAACATATCACAAATGTCAAAAATAAGAAAACTAGTAAACGTCAAACATAAGAAAACGAGGTCATATAGATCACGCTCCCGCGTCATCCTTGTTACTTGGCGCAAAAATATTTGAAAATGGGAATGCAACACGAGGACTTCCCAGGAGGTCACCCATCCTAGTACTACTCTCGCCCAAGCACGCTTAACTTCAAAATACTGACGGGATCCGGTGATTTAGTGCTGGTATGATAGCATACGACATGCAACTATCTATTTGTTCCTTATGCTTGCCCCTCGCGTGTCCATTGCCACATTTGCCTCGACAACGGAGAAGAGTTTAACACAAGAATTTCACCGCTCCCTCTCTATCCCGACAACACGAGCACCGCCACGACCTCTGTGACTTTCCCACCGTGCTTCACACCCAACGACGCCGCCCCTAGACACGTCAACAATGAGACGCAAGCTAAAACATATCACAAACGTCAAAAATAAGAAAACTAGTAAACATCAAAAATAAGAAAACGAGGTCATATAGATCACGCTCCCGCGTCATCCTTGTCATGTGGCGCAAAAATATTTAAACTGGGAAATGCAACACGAGGACTTCCCAGTAGGTCACCCATCCTAGTACTACTCTCGCCAAAGCACGCTTAACTTCGGAGTTCTGATGGGATACGGTGCTTTAGTGCTGGTATGATCGCATACGACATGCAACAATCTATTTGTTCCTTATGCTTGCCCCTCCCGTGTCCATTGCCACATTTGCCTCGACAAAGGAGACGAGTTTAACACAAGAATTTCACCGCTCCCTCTCTACCCCGACAACACGAGCACCGCCACGACCTCTGTTACTTTTCCCACCGCGCTTGACATCCAATGACGCCGCCCATAGACACGTCAACAATGAGACGCAAGCTAAAACATATCACAAACGTCAAAAATAAGAAAACGAGGTCATATAGATCACGCTCCCACGTCATCCTTGTCACGTGGCGCAAAAATATTTAAATAGGCGAATGCAACACAAGGACTTCCTAGGAGGTCACCCATCCTAATACTACTCTCGCCCAAGCACGCTTAACTTCGAAGTTCTAATGGGATCCGGTGCTTTAGTGCTGGTATGATCGCATCCGACATGCAACTATCTATTTGTTCCTTATGCTTACCCTCTTGTGTCCATTGCCACATTTGCGTCGACAACGGAGACGAGTTTAACACAAGAATTTCACCGCTCCTTCTCTACCCCGACAACACGAGCACCGCCACGACCTCTGTGACTTTTCCCATCGTGCTTGACACCCAACGACGCCGTCCCTAGACACGTCAACAATGAGAAGCAAGCTAAAACATATCACAAACGTCAAAAATAAGAAAACTTGTAAACGTCAAAAATAAGAAAACGAGGTCATATAGATTACGCTCCCGCATCATCCTTGTCACGTGGCACAAAAATATTTAAAAAGGGGAACGCAACACGAGGACTTCCCAAGATGCCTAGTACTACTCTCGCCCAAGCACACTTAACTTCAAAGTTCTAATGGGATCCGGTGCTTTAGTGCTGGTATGATCGCATCCGACATGCAACTATCTATTTGTTCCTTATGCTTGCCCCTCCCGTGTCCATTGCCACATTTGCCTCGACAACGGAGACGAGTTTAACACAAGAATTTCACCGCTCCCTCTCTACCCCGACAACACGAGCACCGCCACGACCTCTGTAACTTTTCCCACTGCGCTTGACACCCTACGACGCCGCCCATAGACACGTCAACAATGAGACGCAAGCTAAAACATATCACAAACGTCAAAAATAAGAAAACTAGTAAACGTCAAAAATAAGAAAATGAGGTCATATAGATCACGCTCCCGCATCATCCTTGTCACGTGGCACAAAAATATTTAAAAAGGGGACACCCAACGACGCCGTCCCTAGACACGTCAACAATGAGACGCAAGCTAAAACATATCACAAACGTCAAAAATAAGAAAACTAGTAAACGTCAAAAATAAGAAAACGGGGTCATATAGATCACGCTCCCGCATCATCCTTGTCACGTGGCACAAAAATGTTTAAAAAGGGGAATGCAACACGAGGACTTCCCAGGAGGTCACCCATCCTAGTACTACTCTCGCCCAAGCATGCTTAACTTCAGAGTTCTGATGGGATCCGGTGTTGTAGTGCTGGTATGATCGCATCCGACATGCAACTATCTATTTGGTCCTTATGCTTGCCCCTCCCGTGTCCATTGCCACATTTGCCTCGACAATGGAGACGAGTTTAACAAAAGAATTTCACCGCTCCCTCTCTGCCCCGACAACACGAGCACCGCCACGACCACTGTGACTTTTCCCACCGCGCTTGACACCCAACGACGCCGCCCCTAGACACGTCAACAATGAGACGCAAGCTAAAACATATCACAAACGTCAAAAATAAGAAAACTAGTAAACGTCAAAAATAAGAAAACGAGGTCATATAGATCACGCTCCCGCGTCATCCTTGTCACATGGCGCAAACATATTTAAAAAGGGGAATGCAACACGAGGACTTCCCAGGAAGTCACCCATCCTAGTACTACACTCGCCCAAGCACGCTTAACTTCGCAGTTCTGATGGGATCCGGTGCTATAGTGCTGGTATGATCGCATCCGACATGCAACTATCTATCTGTTCCTTATGCTTGACCCTCCCGTGTCCATTGCCACATTTTCCTCGACAACGTAGACGAGTTTAACACAAGAATTTCACCGCTCCCTCTCTACCCCGACAACACGAACACCGCCACGACCTCTGTGACTTTTCCCACCACGCTTGACACCCAACGACGCAGCCCCTAGACACGTCAACAATGAGACGCAAGCTAAAACATATCACAAACGGCAAAAATAAGAAAACTAGTAAACGTCAAAAATAAGAAAGCGAGGTCATATAGATCACGCTCCCGCATCATCCTTGTCACGTGGCACAAAAATATTTAAAAAGGGGAATGCAACAGGAGGACTTCCCAGGAGGTCACCCATCCTAGTACTACTCTCGCCCAAGCATGCTTAACTTCGGAGTTCTGATGGGATCCGGTGCTTTAGTGCTGGTATGATCGCATCCGACATGCAGCTATCTATTTGTTCCTTATGCTTGCCCCTCCTGTGTCCATTGCCACATTTGCCTCGACAACGGAGACGAGTTTAACAGAAGAATTTCACCGCTCCCTCCCTACACTGACAACACGAGAACCGCCACGACCTCTGTGACTTTTCCCACCGCGCTTGACACCCAACGACGCCGCCCCTAGACACGCCAACAATGAGACCCAAGCTAAAACATATCACAAACGTCAAAAATAAGAAAACTAGTGAACGTCAAAAATAAGAAAACGAGGTCATATAGATCACGTTCCCGCGTCATCCTTGTCACGTGGCGCAAAAATATTTAAAAAGGGGAATGCAACACGAGGACTTCCCAGGAAGTCACCCATCCTAGTACTACACTCTCCCAAGCACGCTTAACTTCGGAGTTTTGATGGGATCCGGTGCTATAGTGCTGGTATGATCGCATCCGACATGCAACTATCTATCTGTTCCTTATGCTTGCCCCTCCCGTGTCCATTGCCACATTTGCCTCGACAACGGAGACGAGTTTAACACAAGAATTTCACCGCTCCCTCTCTACCCCGACAACACGAGCACCGCCACGACCTCTGTGACTTTTCCCACCACGCTTGACACCCAACGCTCAGCGTCATCCTTGTCACGTGGCGCAAAAATATTTAAAAAGGGGAATGCAACACCAGGACTTCCCAGGAGGTCACCCATCCTAGTACTAATCTCGCCCAAGCACGCTTAATTTCGAAGTTCTGAAGGGATCCGGTGCTTTAGTGCTGGTATGATCGCATCCGACATGCATCTATCTATTTGTTCCTTATGCTTGCCCCTCCCGTGTCCATTGCCACATTTGCCTCGACAACGGAGCCGAGTTTAACACAAGAATTTCACCGCTCCCTCTTTACCCCGAAACCACGAGCACCAGCACGACCTCTGTGACTTCTCCCACCGCGCTTGACACCCAACGACGCCACCCCTAGACACGTCAACAATGAGACCCATGCTAAAACATATCACAAACGTCAAAAATAAGAAAACTAATAAACATCAAAAATAAGAACACGAGGTCATATAGATCACGCTCCCGCGTCATCCTTGTCATCCTTTGTGACTTTTCCCACCGCGCTTGACACCCAACGACGCCGCCCCTAGACACGTCAACAATGAGACGCAAGCTAAAACATATCACAAACGTCAAAAATAAGAAAACTAGTGAACGTCAAAAATAAGAAAAAGAGGACATATAGATCACGCTCCCGCGTCATCCTTGTCACGTGGCGCGAAAATATTTAAAAAAGGGGAATGCAACACGAGGACTTCCGAGGAGGTCACCCATCCTATTACTACTCTCACCCAAGCACGCTTAACTTCGGAGTTCTGATGGGATCCGGTACTTTAGTGCTGGTATGATCGCATCCGACATGCACCTATCTATTTGTTCCTTATGCTTGCCCCTCCCGTGTCCACTGCCACATTTGCCTCGACAACGGAGCCGAGTTTAACACAAGAATTTCACCGCTCCCTCTTTACCCCGACACCACGAGCACCGGCACGACCTCTATGACTTCTCCCACCGCGCTTGACACCCAACGACGCCGCCCCTAGACACGTCAACAATGAGACACATGCTAAAACATATCACAAACGTCAAAAATAAGAAAACTAGTAAACGTCAAAAATAAGAAAACTAGTAAACGTCAAAAATAAGAACACGAGGTCATATAGATCACGCTCCCGCGTCATCGTTGTCACGTGGCGCAAAAATATTTAAAAAGGGGAATGCAACACGAGGACTTCCGAGGAGGTCACCCATCCTAGTACTACTCTCGCCCAAGCACGCTTAACTTCGGGGTTCTGATGGGATCCGGTGCTTTAGTGCTGGTATGATCGCATCCAACATGCAACTATCTATTTGTTCCTTATGCTTGCCCCTCCCGTGTCCATTGCCACATTTGCCTCAACAACGGAGACGAGTTTAACACCAGAATTTCACCGCTCCCTCTCTACCCCGACAACACGAGCACCGCAACGACCTTTGTGACTTTTCCCACCGCGCTTGACACCCAACGACGCCGCGCCTAGACACGTCAACAATGAGACGCAAGCTAAAACATATCACAAACGTCAAAAATAAGAAAACTAGTAAACGTCAAAAATAAGAAAACGAGGACATATAGATCACGCTCCCGCATCATCCTTGTCACGTGGCGCAAAAATATTTAAAAAGGGGAATGCAACACGAGGACTTCCCACAAGGTCACCCATCCTAGTACTAATCTCACCCAAGCATGCTTCACTTCGGAGTTCTGATGGGATCCGGTGCTTTAGTGTTGGTATGATCACATCCGACATGCAACTATCTATTTGTTCCTTATGATTGCCCCTCCCGTGTCCATTGCCACATTTGCCTCGACAACGGAGACGAGTTTAACACAAGAATTTCACCGCTCCCTCTCTACCCCGACAATACGAGCACCGCCACGACCTCTGTGACTTTTCCCACCGCGCTTGACACCCAACGACGCTGCCCCTAGACACGTCAACAATGAGACGCAAGCTAAAACATATCACAAATGTCAAAAATAAGAAAACTAGTAAACGTCAAAAATAAGAAAACGAGGTCATATAGATCACGCTCCCACGTCATCCTTGTCACGTGGCGCAAAAATAATTAAAAAGGGGAATGCAACACAAGGACTTCCAAGGAGCTTCACAGTTCTGATGGGATCCGGTGCATTAGTGCTGGTATGATCGCATCCGACATGCAACTATCTATTTGTTCCTTATGCTTGCCCCTCCCGTGTCCATTGCCACATTTTCCTCGACAATGAAGAGGAGTTTAACACAAGAATTTCACCGCTTCCTCTCTACCCCGACAATACGAGCACCGCCACGACCTCTGTGACCTTTCCAACCGCGCTTGACACCCAATGACGCCGCCCCTAGACACGTCAACAATGGGACGCAAGCTAAAACATATCACAAATGTCAAAAATAAGAAAACTAGTAAACGTCAAAAATAAGAAAACGAGGTCATATAGATCACGCTCCCGCGCCATCCTTGTCACGTGGCGCAAAAATATTTAAAAAGGGGAATGCAACACGAGGACTTCCCAAGAGGTCACCCATCCTAGTACTAATCTCGCCCAAGCACGCTTAACTTTGGAGTTAAGATGGGATTTGGTGTTTTAGTGCTGGTATGATCGCATCTGACATGCAATTATTCATTTGTTCCTAATGCTTGCCCCTCCCGTGTCCATTGCCACATTTGCCTCGACAGCGGAGACGAGTTTAACACAAGAATTTCACTGCTCCCTCTCTACCCCGACAACACGAGCACCGCCACGACCTCTATGACTTTTCCCACCGCGCTTGACACCCAACGACGCCGCCCCTAGACACGTCAACAATGAGACGCAAGCTAAAACATATCACAAACGTCAAAAATAAGAAAACTAGTAAACGTCAAAAATAAGAAAACGAGGTCATATAGATCACGCTCCCGCATCATCCTTGTCACGTGGCGCAAAAATATTTAAAAAGGGTAAAGCAACACGAGGACTTCCCACGAGGTCACCAATCCTAGTACTACTCTCGCCCAAGCACGCTTAACTTTGGAGTTGTGATGGGATCCAATGTTTTAGTGCTGGTATGATCGCATCCGACATGCAACTATCTATTTGTTCCTTATGCTTGCCCCTCCCGTGTCCATTGCCACATTTGCCTCGACAACGGAGACGAGTTTAACACAAGAAGTTCACCGCTTCCTCTCTACCCCGACAACACGAGCACCGCCACGACCTCTGTGACTTTTCCCACCGCGCTTGACACCCAACGCCGCCGCCCCTAGACACGTCAACAATGAGACGCAGGCTAAAACATATCACAAACGTCAAATATAAGAAAACTAGTAGACGTCAAAAATAAGAAAAGGAGGTCATATAGATCTCGCTCCCGCGTCATCCTTGTCACGTGGCGCAAAAATATTTATAAAGGGGAATGCAAGAGGAGGACTTCCCAGGAGGTCACCCATCCTAGTACTACTCTCGCCCAAGCAAGCTTAACTTCGGAGTTCTGATGGGATCCGATGCTTTAGTGCTGGTATGATCGCATCCGACATGCAACTATCTATTTGTTCCTGATGCTTGCCCCTCCCGTGTCCATTGCCACATTTGCCTCGACAACGGAGATGAGTTTAACACAAGAATTTCACCGCTCCCTCTCTAACCCGACAACACGAGCACCGCCACAACCTCTGTGACTTTTACCACCACGCTTGGCACCCAACGACGCCGCCCCTAGACACGTCAACAATGAGACGCAAGCTAAAACATATCACAAACGTCAAAAATACGAAAACTAGTAAACGTCAAAAATAAGAAAACGAGGTCATATAGATCACGCTCCCGCGTCATCCTTGTCACGTGGCGCAAAAATATTTAAAAAGGGTAAAGCAAGACGACAATGAGACGCAAGCTAAAACATATCACAAACGTCAAAAATAAGAAAACTAGTAAACGTCAAAAATAAGAAAACGAGGTCAGATAGATCACGCTCCCGCATCATCCTTGTCACGTGGCGCAAAAATATTTAAAAAGGGTAAAGCAACACGAGGACTTCCCACGAGGTCACCAATCCTAGTACTACTCTCGCCCAAGCACGCTTAACTTTGGAGTTCTGATGGGATCCAATGTTTTAGTGCTGGTATGATCGCATCCGACATGCAACTATCTATTTGTTCCTTATGCTTGCCCCTCCCGTGTCCATTGCCACATTTGCCTCGACAACGGAGACGAGTTTAACACAAGAATTTCACCGCTTCCTCTCTACCCCGACAACACGAGCACCGCCACGACCTCTGTTACTTTTCCCACCGCGCTTGACACCCAACGCCGCCGCCCCTAGACACGTCAACAATGAGACGCAGGCTAAAACATATCACAAACGTCAAATATAAGAAAACTAGTAGACGTCAAAAATAAGAAAAGGAGGTCATATAGATCTCGCTCCCGCGTCATCCTTGTCACGTGGCGCAAAAATATTTATAAAGGGGAATGCAAGAGGAGGACTTCCCAGGAGGTCACCCATCCTAGTACTACTCTCGCCCAAGCAAGCTTAACTTCGGAGTTCTGATCGGATCCGATGCTTTAGTGCTGGTATGATCGCATCCGACATGCAACTATCTATTTGTTCCTGATGCTTGCCCCTCCCGTGTCCATTGCCACATTTGCCTCGACAACGGAGATGAGTTTAACACAAGAATTTCACCGCTCCCTCTCTAACCCGACAACACGAGCACCGCCACAACCTCTGTGACTTTTACCACCACACTTGGCACCCAACGACGCCGCCCCTAGACACGTCAACAATGAGACGCAAGCTAAAACATATCACAAACGCCAAAAATACGAAAACTAGTAAACGTCAAAAATAAGAAAACGAGGTCATATAGATCACGCTCCCGCGTCATCCTTGTCACGTGGCGCAAAAATATTTAAAAAGGGTAAAGCAAGACGAGGACTTCCTAGGAGGTCACCCATCCTAGTACTACTCTCGCCCAAGCACGCTTAACTTCGGAGTTCTGATGGGATTCGGTGCTTTAGTGCTGGTATGATCGCATCCGACATGCAACTATCTATTTGTTCCTTATGCTTGCCCCTCCCGTGTCCATTGCCACATTTGCCTCGACAACGGAGACGAGTTTAAAACAAGAATTTCACCGCTCCCTCTCTACCCCGACAACACGAGCACCGCCACGACCTCTGTGACTTTTCCCACCGCGCTTGACACCCAACGATGCCGCCCCTAGACACGTCAACAATGAGACGCAAGCTAAAACATATCACAAACGTCAAAAATAAGAAAACTAGTAAACGTCAAAAATAAGAATACGAGGTCGTATAGATCACGCTTCCGCGTCGTCCTCGTCACGTGGCGCAAAAATATTCAAAAAGAGGAATGCAACACGAGGACTTCCCAAGAGGTCACCCATCCTAGTACTAATCTCGCCCAAGCACGCTTAAATTTGGAGTTCTGATGGGATCCGGTGCTTTAGTGCTTGTATGATCGCATCTGACATGCAACTATATATTTGTTCCTTATGCTTGCCCCTCCCGAGTCCATTGCCAGATTTGCCTCGACAACGGAGAGTAGTTTAACACAAGAATTTCACCGCTCCCTCTCTACCCCGACAACACGAGCACCGCCACGACCTGTGTGACTTTTCCCACCGCGCTTGACACCCAACGACGCCGCCCCTAGACTCGTCAGCAATCAGACGCAAGCTAAAACATATCACAAACGTCAAAAATAAGAAAACTAGTAAACGTCAAAAATAAGAAAACGAGGTCATCTAGATCACGCTCCCGCGTCATCCTTGTCATGTGGCGCAAAAATATTTAAAAAGGGGAATGCAACACCAGGACTTCCTAGGAGGTCACCCATCCTAGTACTACTCTCGCCCTAGCACGCTTAACTCTGGAGTTCTGATGGGATCCGATGCTTTATTGCTGGTATGATCGCATCCAACATGCAACTATCAATTTGTTCCTGATGCTTGCCCCTCCCGTGTCCATTGCCACATTTGCCTCGACAACGGAGACGAGTTTAAAACAAGAATTTCACCGCTCCCTCTCTACCCCGACAACACGAGCACCGCCATGACCTCTGTGACTTCTCCCACCGCGCTTGACACCCAACGAAGCCGCCCCTAGACACGTCAACAATGAGACGCAAGCTAAAACATATCACAAATGTCAAAAATAAGAAAACTAGTAAACGTAAAAAATAAGAAAACGAGGTAATATAGATCACGCTCCCGCGTCATCCTTGTCACATGGTGCAAAAATATTTAAAAAGGGGAATGCAACACGAGGACTTCCCGGGAGGTCACCCATCCTAGTACTACTATCGCCCAAGCAGGCTTAACTTTGGAGTTCTGACGGGATCCGGTGCTTCATTGCTGGTATGATCGCATCCGACATGCAACTATCTATTTGTTCATTATGCTTGCCCCTCCCGTGTCCATTGCCACATTTGCCTCGACAACGGAGACGAGTTTAACACAAGAATTTCACCGCGCTTGACACCCAACGACGCCGCCTCTAGACACGTCAACAATGAGACGCAAGCTAAAACATATCACAAACGTCAAAAATAAGAAAACTAGTAAACATCAAAAATAAGAAAACGAGGTCATATAGATCACGCTCCCGCGTCATCCTTGTCACGTGGCGCAAAAATATTTAAAAGGGGAATACAACACGAGGACTTCCTAGGACTTCACCCATCCTACTACTACTCTCGCCCAAGCAAGCTTAACTTCGGAGTTTTGCTGGGATCCGGTGCTTTAGTGCCGGTATGATCGCATCCGACATGCAACTATCTATTTGTTCCTTATGCTTGCCCCTCCCGTGTCCATTGCCACATTTACCTCGACAACGGAGACGAGTTTAACACAAGAATTTCACCGCTCCGTCTCTACCCCGACAACACGAGCACCGCCACGACCTCTATGACTTTTCCCACCGCGCTTGACACCCAACGACGCCGCGCCTAGACACGTCAACAATGAGACGCAAGCTAAAACATATCACAAACGTCAAAAATATGAAAACTAGTAAACGTCAAAAATAAGAAAACGAGGTCATACAGATCACGCTCCCGCGTCATCCTTGTCACGTGGCGCAAAAAAATTTAAAAAGGGGAATGCAACACGAGGACTTCCCAAGAGGTCACCCAGCCTAGTACTACTCTCGCCCAAGCACGCTTAACTTCGGAGTTCTGATGGGATACGGTGCTTTAGTGCTGGTATGATCGCATCCAACATGCAACTATCTATTTGTTCCTTATGCTTGCCCCTCCCGTGTCCATTGCCACATTTGCCTCGACAACGGAGACGAGTTTAACACAAGAATTTCACCGCTCCCTCTCTACCCCGACAACACGAGCACCGCCACGACCTCTGTGACTTTTCCCACCGCGCTTGACACCCAACGACGCCGCCCCTAGACACGTCAACAATGAGACGCAAGCTAAAACATATCACAAACGTCAAATATAAGAAAACTAGTAGACGTCAAAAATAAGAAAACGAGGTCATATAGATCACGCTCCCGCGTCATCCTTGTCACGTTGCGCAAAAATATTTATAAAGGGGAAGGCAACATGAGGACTTCCCAGGAGGTCAACCATCCTAGTACTACTCTTGCCCAAGCACACTTAACTTCGGAGTTCTCATGGGATCCGATGCTTTAGTGCTGGTATGATCGCATCCGACATGCAACTATCTATTTGTTCCTAATGCTTGCCCCTCCCGTGTCCATTGCCACATTTGCCTCGACAACGGAGACGAGTTTAACACAAGAATTTCACCGCTCCCTCTCTACCCCGACAACACGAACACCGCCACGACCTCTGTGACTTTTCCCACCGAGCTTGACACCCAACGACGCCGCCCCTAGACACGTCAACAATCAGACGCAAGCTAAAACATATCACAAACGTCAAAAATAAGAAAACTAGTAAACGTCAAAAATAAGAAAACGAGGTCATATAGATCACGCTCCCGCGTCATCCTTGTCACGTGGCGCAAAAATATTTAAAAAGGGGAATGCAACACGAGGACTTACCAAGAGGTCACCCATCCTAGTACTACTCTCGCCCTAGCACGCTTAATTTCCGAGTTCTAATGGGATCCGGTGCTTTAGTGCTGGTATGATCGCATCCGACATGCAACTATCTATTTGTTCCTTATGCTTGCCCCTCCCGGTCCATTGCCACATTTGCCTCGACAACGGAGACGAGTTTAACACAAGAATTTCACCGCTCCCTCTCTACCCCGACAACACGAGCACCACCACGACATTTGTGACTTTTCCCACCGCGCTTGACACCCAACGACGCCGCCCCTAGACACGTCAACAATGAGACGCAAGCTAAAACATATCACAAACGTCAAATATAAGAAAACTAGTAAACGTCAAAAACAAGAAAACGAGGTAATATAGATCACGCTCCCGCGTCATCCTTGTCATGTTGCGCAAAAATATTTATAAAGGGGAATGCAACATGAGGACTTCCCAAGAAGTCACCCATCCTAGTACTACTCTTCCCCAAGCACGCTTAACTTCGGAGTTCTAATGGGATCCAGTGCTTTGTTGCTGCTATGATCGCATCCGACATGCAACTATCTATTTGTTCCTAATGCTTGCCCCTCCCGTGTCCATTGCCACATTTGCCTCGACAACGGAGACGAGTTTAACACAAGAATTTCACCGCTCCCTCTCTACCCCGACAACACTAGCACCGCCACGACCTCTGTGACTTTTCCCACCGCGCTTGACACCCAACGACGCCGCCCCTAGACACGTCAACAATGAGACGCAAGCTAAAACATATCACAAACGTCAAAAATAAGAAAACTAGTAAACGTCAAAAATAAGAAAACGAGGTCATATAGATCACGCTCTCGCGTCATCCTTGTCACGTGGCGCAAAAATATTTAAAAAGGGGAATGCAACACGACGAATTCCCACGAGGTCACCCATCCTAGTACTACTCTCGCCCAAGCATGCTTAACTTCGGAGTTCTGATGGGATCCGGTGCTTTATTGCTGGTATGATCACATCCGACATGCAACTATCTATTTGTTCCTTATGCTTGCCCCTTCTGTGTCCATTGCCACATTTTCCTCGACAACGGAGACGAGTTTAACACAAGAATTTCACCGCTTCCTCTCTACCCGACAACACGAGCACCACCACGACATCTGTGACTTTTCCCACCGCGCTTGACACCCAACGACGCCGCCCCTAGACACGTCAACAATGAGACGCAAGCTAAAACATATCACAAACGTCAAAACTAAGAAAACTAGTGAACGTCAAAAATAAGAAAACGAGGTCATATAGATCACACTCTCGCGTCATCCTTGTCACGTGGCGCAAAAATATTTAAAAAGGGGAATGCAACACGAGGACTTCCCAGGAGGTCACCCATCCTAGTACTACTCTCTCCCACGCTTAACTTTAGAGTTCTGATGGGATCCGGTGCTTTAGTGCTCGTATGATCGCATCCGACATGCAACTATCTATTTTATCCTTATGCTTGCCCCTCCCGTGTCCATTGCCACATTTGCCTCGACAACGGAGACGAGTTTAAAACAAGAATTTCACCGCTCCCTCTCTACCCCGACAACACGAGCACCGCCACGACCTCTGTGACTTTTCCCACCGTGCTTGACACCCAACGACGCCGCCCCTAGACACGTCAACAATGAGACGCAAGCTAAAACATATCACAAACGTCAAAAATAAGAAAACTAGTAAACGTCAAAAATAAGAATACGAGGTCGTATAGATCACGCTCCCGCGTCATCCTCGTCACGTGGCGCAAAAATATTCAAAAAGAGGAATGCAACACGAGGACTTCCCAAGAGGTCACCCATCCTAGTACTAATGTCGCCCAAGCACGCTTAAATTTGGAGTTCTGATGGGATCCGGTGCTTTAGTGCTTGTATGATCGCATCCGACATGCAACTATCTATTTGTTCCTTATGCTTGCCCCTCCCGAGTCCATTGCCACATTTGCCTCGACAACGGAGACGAGTTTAACACAAGAATTTCACCGCTCCCTCTCTACCCCGAAAACACGAGCACCGCCACGACCTGTGTGACTTTTCCCACCACGCTTGACACCCAACGACGCCGCCCCTAGACACGTCAACAATCAGACGCAAGCTAAAACATATCACAAACGTCAAAAATAAGAAAACTAGTAAACGTCAAAAATAAGAAAACGAGGTCATATAGATCACGCTCCCGCGTCATCCTTGTCACGTGGCGCAGAAATATTTAAAAAGGGGAATGGAACACCAGGACTTCCTAGGAGGTCACCCATCCTAGTACTACTCTCGCCCTAGCACGCTTAACTCTGGAGTTCTGATGGGATCCGATGCTTTATTGCTGGTATGATCGCATCCAACATGCAACTATCAATTTGTTCCTGATGCTTGCCCCTCCCGTGTCCATTGCCACATTTGCCTCGACAACGGAGACGAGTTTAAAACAAGAATTTCACCGCTCCCTCTCTACCCCGACAACACGAGCACCGCCATGACCTCTGTGACTTCTCCCACCGCGCTTGACACCCAACGACACCGCCCCTAGACACGTCAACAATGAGACGCAAGCTAAAACATATCACAAACGTCAAAAATAAGAAAACTAGTAAACATCAAAAATAAGAAAACGAGGTCATATAGATCACGATCCCGCGTCATCCTTGTCACGTGGCGCAAAAATATTTAAATGGGGAATACAACACGAGGACTTCCCAGGAGGTCACCCATCCTAGTACTACTCTCGCCCAAGCAAGCTTAACTTCAGAGTTTTGCTGGGATCCGGTGCTTTAGTGCTGGTATGATCGCATCCGACATGCAACTATCAATTTGTTCCTTATGCTTGCCCCTCCCGTGTCCATTGCCACATTTGCCTCGACAACGGAGACGAGTTTAACACAAGAATTTCACCGCTCCCTCTCTACCCTGACAACACGAGCACCGCCACGACCTCTATGACTTTTCCCACCGCGCTTGACACCCAACGACGCCGCGCCTAGACACGTCAACAATGAGACGCAAGCTAAAACATATCACAAACGTCAAAAATAAGAAAACTCGTAAACGTCAAAAATAAGAAAAGGAGGTAATATAGATCACGCTCCCGCGTCATCCTTGTCACGTGGCGCAAAAATATTTAAAAAGGGGAATGCAACACGAGGACTTCCCAGGAGGTCACCCATCCTAGTACTACTTTCGCACAAGCACGCTTAACTTCAGAGTTTTGATGGGATCCAGTGCTTTATTGCCGGTATGATCGCATCCGACATGCAACTATCTATTTGTTCCTTATGCTTGCCCCTCCCGTGTCCATTGCCACATTTGCCTCGACAACGGAGACAAGTTTAACACAAGAATTTCACCGCTTCCTCTCTACCCCGACAACTCGAGCACCGCCAAGACCTCTATGACTTTTCCCACCGCGCTTGACACCCAACGACGGCGCCCCTAGACACGTCAACAATGAGACGCAAGCTAAAATATATCAGAAACGTCAAAAATAAGAAAACTAGTAAACGTCAAAAATAAGAAAACGAGGTCATATAGATCACGCTCCCGCGTCATCCTTGTCACGTGGCGCAAAAAAATTTAAAAAGGGGAATTGTCACGTGGCGCAAAAAAATTTAAAAAGGGGAATTGTCACGTGGCGCAAAAAAATTTAAAAAGGGGAATTGTCACGTGGCGCAAAAAAATTTAAAAAGGGGAATTGTCACGTGGCGCAAAAAAATTTAAAAAGGGGAATGCAACACGAGGACTTCCCAAGAGGTCACCCATCCTAGTACTACTCTCGCCAAAGCACGCTTAATTCGGGGTTCTGATGGGATGCGGTGCTTTAGTGCTGGTATGATCGCATCCAACATGCAACTATCTATTTGTTCCTTATGCTTGCCCCTCCCGTGTCCATTGCCACATTTGCCTCGACAACGGAGACGAGTTTAACACAAGAATTTCACCGCTCCCTCTCTACCCCGACAACACGAGCACCGCCACGACCTCTGTGACTTTTCCCACCGCGCTTGACACCCAACGACGCCGCCCCTAGACACGTCAACAATGAGACGCAAGCTAAAACATATCACAAACGTCAAATATAAGAAAACTAGTAGACGTCAAAAATAAGAAAACGAGGTCATATAGATCACGCTCCCGCGTCATCCTGGTCACGTTGCGCAAAAATATTTAAAAAGGGGAAGGCAACATGAGGACTTCCCAGGAGGTCACCCATCCTAGTACTACTCTTGCCCAAGTACACTTAACTTCGGAGTTCTCATGGGATCTGATGCTTTAGTGCTGGTATGATCGCATCCGACATGCAACTATCTATTTGTTCCTAATGCTTGCCCCTCCCGTGTCCATTGCCACATTTGCCTCGACAACGGAGACTAGTTTAACACAAGAATTTCACCGCTCCCTCTCTACCCCGACAACACGAGCACCGCCACGACCTCTGTGACTTTTCCCACCGAGCTTGACACCCAACGACGCCGCCCCTAGACACGTCAACAATGAGACGCAAGCTAAAACATATCACAAACGTCAAAAATAAGAATACTTGTAAACGTCAAAAATAAGAAAACGAGGTCATATAGATCACGCTCCCGCGTCATCCTTGTCACGTGGCGCAAAAATATTTAAAAAGGGGAATGCAACACGAGGACTTACCAAGAGGTCACCCATCCTAGTACTACTCTCGCCCAAGCATGCTTAATTTCCGAGTTCTAATGGGATCCGGTGCTTTAGTGCTGGTATGATCGCATCCGACATGCAACTATCTATTTGTTCCTTATGCTTGCCCCTCCCGTGTCCATTGCCACATTTGCCTCAACAACGGAGACGAGTTTAACACAAGAATTTCACCGCTCCCTCTCTACCCCGACAACACGAGCACCACCACGACATCTGTGACTTTTCCCACCGCGCTTGACACCCAACGACGTCGCCCCTAGACACGTCAACAATGAGACGCAAGCTAAAACATATCACAAACGTCAAATATAAGAAAACTAGTAAACGTCAAAAATAAGAAAACGAGGTAATATAGATCACGCTCCCGCGTCATCCTTGTCACGTTGCGCAAAAATATTTATAAAGGGGAATGCAACATGAGGACTTCCCAGGAGGTCACCCATCCTAGTACTACTCTTCCCCAAGCACGCTTAACTTCGGAGTTCCAATGGGATCCAGTGCTTTATTGCTGCTATGATCGCATCCGACATGCAACTATCTATTTGTTCCTAATGCTTGCCCCTCCCATGTCCATTGCCACATTTGCCTCGACAACGGAGACGAGTTTAACACAAGAATTTCACCGCTCCCTCTTTACCCCGACAACACGAGCACCGCCATGACCTCTGTGACTTCTCCCACCGCGCTTGACACCCAACGACGCCGCCCCTAGACACGTCAACAATGAGACGCAAGCTAAAACATATCACAAACGTCAAAAATAAGAAAACTAGTAAACGTCAAAAATAAGAAAACGAGGTCATATAGATCACGCTCTCGCGTCATCCTTGTCACGTGGCGCAAAAATATTTAAAAAGGGGAATGCAACACGACGAATTCCCACGAGGTCACCCATCCTAGTACTACTCTCGCCCAAGCATGCTTAACTTCGGAGTTCTGATGGGATCCGGTGCTTTATTGCTGGTATGATCACATCCCACATGCAACTATCTATTTGTTCCTTATGCTTGCCCCTTCCGTGTCCATTGCCACATTTGCCTCGACAACGGAGACGAGTTTAACACAAGAATTTCACCGCTTCCTCTCTACCCCGACAACACGAGCACCGCCACGACATCTATGACTTTTCCCACCGCGCTTGACACCCAACGACGCCGCCCCTAGACACGTCAACAATGAGACGCAAGCTAAAACATATCACAAACGTCAAAAATAAGAAAACTAGTGAACGTCAAAAATAAGAAAACGAGGTCATATAGATCACACTCTCGCGTCATCCTTGTCACGTGGCGCAAAAATATTTAAAAAGGGGAATGCAACACGAGGACTTCCCAGGAGGTCACCCATCCTAGTACTACTCTCGCCCACGCTTAACTTTAGAGTTCTGATGGGATCCGGTGCTTTAGTGCTCGTATGATCGCATCCGACATGCAACTATCTATTTTATCCTTATGCTTGCCCCTCCCGTGTCCATTGCCACATTTGCCTCGACAACGGAGACGAGTTTAAAACAAGAATTTCACCGCTCCCTCTATACCCCGACAACACGAGCACCGCCACGACCTCTGTGACTTTTCCCACCGCGCTTGACACCCAACGACGCCGCCCCTAGAAACGTCATAAATGAGACGCAAGCAAAGGCATATCACGAACGTCAAAAATAAGAAAACTAGTAAACGTGAAAAATAAGAAAACGAGGTCAAATAGATCACGCTCCCGCATCATCCTTGTCACGTGGTACAAAAATATTTAAAAAGGGGAAAGCAACACGAGGACTTCCCAGGAGGTCGCCAATCCTAGTACTACTCTCGCCCAAGCACGCTTAACTTCGGAGTTCTGATGGGATCCGGTGCTTTAGTGCTGGTATGATCGCATCCGACATGCAACTATCTATTTGTTCCTTATGCTTGCCCCTCCCGTGTCCATTGCCACATTTGCCTCGACAACGGAGACGAGTTTAACACAAGAATTCCACCGATCCCTCTCTACCCTGACAACACGAGCAACGCCACGACCTCTGTGACTTTTCCCACCGCGCTTGACACCCAACGACGCCGCCCCTAGACACGTCAACAATGAGACGCAAGTTAAAACATATCACAAACGTCAAAAATAAGAAAACTAGTAAACGTCAAAAATAAGAAAACGAGGTCATATAGATCACGCTCCCGCGTCATCCTTGTCACGTGGCGCAAAAATATTTAAAAAGGGGAATGCAACACGAGGACTTCCCACGACCCATCCTAGTACTACTCTCGCCCAAGCACGCTTAACTTCGGAGTTCTGATGGGATCCTGTGCTTTAGTGCTCGTATGATCGCATCCGACATGCAACTATCTATTTGTTCCTTATGCTTGCCCCTCCCGTGTCCATTGCCACATTTGCCTCGACAACGGAGACGAGTTTAACACAAGAATTTCACCGCTCCCTCTCTACCCCGACAACCCGAGCACCGCCACGACCTCTGTGACTTTTCCCACCGCGCTTGACACCCAACGACGCCGCCCCTAGACACGTCCACAATGAGACGCAAGCTAAAACATATCACAAACGTCAAAAATAAAAAAACTAGTAAATGTCAAAAATAATAAAACGAGGTAATATAGATCACGCTCCCGCGTCATCCTTGTCACGTGGCGCAAAAATATTTAAAAAGGGGAATGCAACACGACGACTTCCCAGGAGGTCACCCATCCTAGTACTACTCTCGCCCAAGCACGCCTAACTTCGGAGTTCTGATGGGATCCGGTGCTTTAGTGGTGGTATGATCGCACCCGACATGCAACTATCTATTTGTTCCTTATGCTTGCCCCTCCCGTGTCCATTGCCACATTTGCCTCGACAACGGAGACGAGTTTAACACAAGAATTTCACCTCTCCCTCTCTACCCCGACAACACGAGCACCGCCACGACATCTGTGACTTTTCCCACCGCGCTTGACACCCAACGACGCCGCCCCTAGACACGTCAACAATGAGACGCAAGCTAAAACATATCACAAACGTCAAAAATAAGAAAACCAGTAAACGTCAAAAATAAGAAAACGAGGTCATATAGATCACGCTCCCGCATCATCCTTGTCACGTGGCGCAAAAATATTTAAAAAGGGGAATGCAACCCGACGACTTCCCAAGAGGTCACCCATCCTAGTACTACTCTCGCCCAAGCACGCTTAACTTCGGAGTTCTGATGGGATCCGGTGCTTTATTGCTGGTATGATCGCATCCGGCATGCAACTATCTATTTGTTCCTTATGCTTGCCCCTTCCGTGTCCATTGCCACATTTGCGTCGATAGCGGAGACGAGTTTAACACAAGAATTTCACCGCTCCCTCTCTACCCCGACAACACTAGCACCGCCACGACATCTGTGACTTTTCCCACCGCGCTTGACACCCAACAACGCCGCCCCTAGACACGTCAACAATGAGACGCAAGCTAAAACATATCACAAACGTCAAAAATAAGAAAACTAGTAAACGTCAAAAATAAGAAAACGAGGTCATATAGATCACGCTCCCGCGTCATCCTTGTCACGTGGCGCAAAAATATTTAAAAAGGGGAATGCAACACGAGGACTTCCCACGACCCATCCTAGTACTACTCTCGCCCAAGCACGCTTAACTTCGGAGTTCTGATGGGATCATGTGCTTTAGTGCTCGTATGATCGCATCCGACATGCAACTATCTATTTGTTCCTTATGCTTGCCCCTCCCGTGTCCATTGCCACATTTGCCTCGACAACGGAGACGAGTTTAACACAAGAATTTCACCGCTCCCTCTCTACCCCGTCAACCCGAGCACCGCCACGACCTCTGTGACTTTTCCCACCGCGCTTGACACCCAACGACGCCGCCCCTAGACACGTCAACAATGAGACGCAAGCTAAAACATATCACAAACGTCAAAAATAAAAAAACTAGTAAATGTCAAAAATAATAAAACGAGGTAATATAGATCACGCTCCCGCGTCATCCTTGTCACGTGGCGCAAAAATATTTAAAAAGGGGAATGCAACACGACGACTTCCCAGGAGGTCACCCATCCTAGTACTACTCTCGCCCAAGCACGCCTAACTTCGGAGTTCTGATGGGATCCGGTGCTTTAGTGGTGGTATGATCGCATCCGACATGCAACTATCTATTTGTTCCTTATGCTTGCCCCTCCCGTGTCCATTGCCACATTTGCCTCGACAACGGAGACGAGTTTAACACAAGAATTTCACCTCTCCCTCTCTACCCCGACAACACGAGCACCGCCACGACATCTGTGACTTTTCCCACCGCGCTTGACACCCAACGACGCTGCCCCTAGACACGTCAACAATGAGACGCAAGCTAAAACATATCACAAACGTCAAAAATAAGAAAACCAGTAAACGTCAAAAATAAGAAAACGAGGTCATATAGATAACGCTCCCGCATCATCCTTGTCACGTGGCGCAAAAATATTTAAAAAGGGGAATGCAACACGACGACTTCCCAAGAGGTCACCCATCCTAGTACTACTCTCGCCCAAGTACGCTTAACTTCGGAGTTCTGATGGGATCCGGTGCTTTATTGCTGGTATGATCGCATCCGGCATGCAACTATCTATTTGTTCCTTATGCTTGCCCCTTCCGTGTCCATTGCCACATTTGCGTCGATAGCGGAGACGAGTTTAACACAAGAATTTCACCGCTCCCTCTCTACCCCGACAACACTAGCACCGCCACGACATCTGTGACTTTTCCCACCGCGCTTGACACCCAACAACGCCGCCCCTAGACACGTCAACAATGAGACGCAAGCTAAAACATATCACAAACGTCAAAAATAAGAAAACTAGTAAACGTCAAAAATAAGAAAACGAGGTCATATAGATCACGCTCCCGCGTCATCCTTGTCACGTGGCGCAAAAATATTTAAAAAGGGGAATGCAACACGAGGACTTCCCACGACCCATCCTAGTACTACTCTCGCCCAAGCACGCTTAACTTCGGAGTTCTGATGGGATCCTGTGCTTTAGTGCTCGTATGATCGCATCCGACATGCAACTATCTATTTGTTCCTTATGCTTGCCCCTCCCGTGTCCATTGCCACATTTGCCTCGACAACGGAGACGAGTTTAACACAAGAATTTCACCGCTCCCTCTCTACCCCGACAACCCGAGCACCGCCACGACCTCTGTGACTTTTCCCACCGCGCTTGACACCCAACGACGCCGCCCCTAGACACGTCAACAATGAGACGCAAGCTAAAACATATCACAAACGTCAAAAATAAAAAAACTAGTAAATGTCAAAAATAATAAAACGAGGTAATATAGATCACGCTCCCGCGTCATCGTTGTCACGTGGCGCAAAAATATTTAAAAAGGGGAATGCAACACGACGACTTCCCAGGAGGTCACCCATCCTAGTACTACTCTCGCCCAAGCACGCCTAAGTTCGGAGTTCTGATGGGATCCGGTGCTTTAGTGGTGGTATGATCGCATCCGACATGCAACTATCTATTTGTTCCTTATGCTTGCCCCTCCCGTGTCCATTGCCACATTTGCCTCGACAACGGAGACGAGTTTAACACAAGAATTTCACCTCTCCCTCTCTACCCCGACAACACGAGCACCGCCACGACATCTGTGACTTTTCCCACCGCGCTTGACACCCAACGACGCTGCCCCTAGACACGTCAACAATGAGACGCAAGCTAAAACATATCACAAACGTCAAAAATAAGAAAACCAGTAAACGTCAAAAATAAGAAAACGAGGTCATATAGATAACGCTCCCGCATCATCCTTGTCACGTGGCGCAAAAATATTTAAAAAGGGGAATGCAACACGACGACTTCCCAAGAGGTCACCCATCCTAGTACTACTCTCGCCCAAGTACGCTTAACTTCGGAGTTCTGATGGGATCCGGTGCTTTATTGCTGGTATGATCGCATCCGGCATGCAACTATCTATTTGTTCCTTATGCTTGCCCCTTCCGTGTCCATTGCCACATTTGCGTCGATAGCGGAGACGAGTTTAACACAAGAATTTCACCGCTCCCTCTCTACCCCGACAACACTAGCACCGCCACGACATCTGTGACTTTTCCCACCGCGCTTGACACCCAACAACGCCGCCCCTAGACACGTCAACAATGAGACGCAAGCTAAAACATATCACAAACGTCAAAAATAAGAAAACTAGTAAACGTCAAAAATAAGAAAACGAGGTCATATAGATCACGCTCCCGCGTCATCCTTGTCACGTGGCGCAAAAATATTTAAAAAGGGGAATGCAACACGAGGACTTCCCACGACCCATCCTAGTACTACTCTCGCCCAAGCACGCTTAACTTCGGAGTTCTGATGGGATCCTGTGCTTTAGTGCTCGTATGATCGCATCAGACATGCAACTATCTATTTGTTCCTTATGCTTGCCCCTCCCGTGTCCATTGCCACATTTGCCTCGACAACGGAGACGAGTTTAACACAAGAATTTCACCGCTCCCTCTCTACCCCGACAACCCGAGCACCGCCACGACCTCTGTGACTTTTCCCACCGCGCTTGACACCCAACGACGCCGCCCCTAGACACGTCAACAATGAGACGCAAGCTAAAACATATCACAAACGTCAAAAATAAAAAAACTAGTAAATGTCAAAAATAATAAAACGAGGTAATATAGATCACGCTCCCGCGTCATCGTTGTCACGTGGCGCAAAAATATTTAAAAAGGGGAATGCAACACGACGACTTCCCAGGAGGTCACCCATCCTAGTACTACTCTCGCCCAAGCACGCCTAAGTTCGGAGTTCTGATGGGATCCGGTGCTTTAGTGGTGGTATGATCGCATCCGACATGCAACTATCTATTTGTTCCTTATGCTTGCCCCTCCCGTGTCCATTGCCACATTTGCCTCGACAACGGAGACGAGTTTAACACAAGAATTTCACCTCTCCCTCTCTACCCCGACAACACGAGCACCGCCACGACATCTGTGACTTTTCCCACCGCGCTTGACACCCAACGACGCTGCCCCTAGACACGTCAACAATGAGACGCAAGCTAAAACATATCACAAACGTCAAAAATAAGAAAACCAGTAAACGTCAAAAATAAGAAAACGAGGTCATATAGATCACGCTCCCGCATCATCCTTGTCACGTGGCGCAAAAATATTTAAAAAGGGGAATGCAACACGACGACTTCCCAAGAGGTCACCCATCCTAGTACTACTCTCGCCCAAGTACGCTTAACTTCGGAGTTCTGATGGGATCCGGTGCTTTATTGCTGGTATGATCGCATCCGGCATGCAACTATCTATTTGTTCCTTATGCTTGCCCCTTCCGTGTCCATTGCCACATTTGCGTCGATAGCGGAGACGAGTTTAACACAAGAATTTCACCGCTCCCTCTCTACCCCGACAACACTAGCACCGCCACGACATCTGTGACTTTTCCCACCGCGCTTGACACCCAACGACGCTGCCCCTAGACACGTCAACAATGAGACGCAAGCTAAAACATATCACAAACGTCCAAAATAAGAAAGCTAGTAAACGTCAAAAATAAGAAAACGAGGTCATATAGATCACGCTCCCGCGTCATCCTTGTCACGTGGCGCAGAAATATTTAAAAAGGGGAATGCAACACGAGGACCTCCCAAGAGGTCACCCATCGTAGTAGTACTCTCGCCCAAGCACGCTTAACTTCGGAGTTCTGATGGGATCTGGTGCTTTAGTGCAGGTATGATAGCATCCGACATGCAACTATCTATTTGTTCCTTATGCTTGCCCGTCCCGTGTCCATTGCCACATTTGCCTCGACAACGGAGACGAGTTTAACACAAGAATTTCACCGCTCCCTCTCTACCCCGACAACACGAGCAGCCCCACGACCTCTGTGACTTTTCCCACCGCACTTGACACCCAACGACGCCGCCCCTAGACACGTCAACAATGAGACGCAAGCTAAAACATATCACAAACGTCAAAAATAAGAAAACTAGTAAATGTCAAAATTAAGAAAACGAGGTCATATAGATCACGCTCCCGCGTCATCCTTGTCACGTGGCGCAAAAATATTTAAAAAGGGGAATGCAACACGAGGACTTCCAAGAAGGTCACCCATCCTAGTACTACTCTCGCCCAAGCACGCTTAACTTCAGAGTTCCGATGGGATCCGGTGCTTTAGTGCTGGTATGATCGCATCCGACATGCAACTATCTATCTTTTTCCTTATGCTTGCCCCTCCCGTGTCCATTGCTACATTTGCCTCAACAACAGAGATGATTTTAACACAAGAATTTCACCGCTCCCTCTCTACTCCGACAACACGAGCACCGCCACAACCTCTGTGACTTTCCACCACGCTTGACACCCAACGACGCCGCCCCTAGACACGTCAACAATGAGACGCAAGCTAAAACATATCACAAATGTCAAAAATAAGAAAACTAGTAAACGTCAAAAGTAAGAAAACGAGGTCATATAGATCACGCTCCCGCGTCATCCTTGTCACGTGGCGCAAAAATATTTAAAAAGGGGAATGCAACAAGAGGACTTCCGAGAAGGTCACCCATCCTAGTACTACTCTCGCCCAAGCATGCTTAACTTCGGAGTTCTGATGGGATCCGGTGCTTTAGTGCTGGTATGATCGCATCCGACATGCAACTATCTATTTGTTCCTTATGCTTGCCCCTCCCGTGTCCATTGCAACATTTGCCTCGACAACGGAGACGAGTTTAACACAAGAATTTCACCGCTCTCTCTCTACTCTGACAACACGAGCACCGCCACAACCTCTGTGACTTTTCCCACCACGCTTGACACCCAACGACGCCGCCCCTAGACACGTCAACAATGAGACGCAAGCTAAAACATATCACAAACGTCAAAAATAAGAAAACTAGTAAACGTCAAAAGTAAGAAAACGAGGTCATATAGATCACGCTCCCGCGTCATCCTTGTCACGTGGTGCAAAAAAATTTAAAAAGGGGAATGCAACACGAGGACTTCCCAAGAGGTTACCCATCCTAGTACTACTCTCGCCCAAGCACGCTTAACTTCGAAGTTCTGATGGGATCCGGTGCTTTAGTGCTGGTATGATCGCATCCGACATGCAACTATCTATTTGTTCCTTATGCTTGCCCCTCCCGTGTCCATTGCCACATTTGCCTCGACAACGGAGACGAGTTTAACACAAGAATTTCACCGCTCCCTCTCTACCCCGACAACACGAGCACCGCCACGATCTCTGTGACTTTTCCCACCACGCTTGACACCCAACAATGCCGCCCCTAGACACGTCAACAATGAGACGCAAGCTAAAACATATCACAAACGTCAAAAATAAGAAAACTAGTAAACGTCAAAAGTAAGAAAACGAGGTCATATAGATCACGCTCCCGCGTCATCCTTGTCACGTGTCGCAAAAATATTTAAAAAGGGGAATGCAACACGAGGACTTCGCAAGAGGTCACCCATCCTAGTACTACTCTCGCCCAAGCACGCTTAACTTCGGAGTTCTGATGGGATCCGGTGCTGTAGTGCTGGTATGATCGCATCCGACATCCAACTATCTATTTGTTCCTTATGCTTGCCCCTCCCGTGTCCATTGCCACATTTTCCTCGACAACGGAGACGAGTTTAAAACAAGAATTTCACCGCTCCCTCTCTACCCCGACAACACGAGCACCGCCACGACCTCTGTGACTTTTCCCACCGCGCTTGACACCCAACGACGCCGCCCCTAGACATGTCAACAATGAGACGCAAGCTAAAACATATCACAAACGTCAAAAATAAGAAAACTAGTAAACGTCAAAAATAAGAAAACGAGGTCATATAGATCACGCTCCCGCGTCATCCTTGTCACGTGGCGCAAAAATATTTAAAAAGGGGATTGCAACAGGAGAACTTCCCAAGAGGTCACCCATCCTAGTACTAATCTCGCCCAAGCACGCTTAACTTTGGAGTTCTGATGGGATCCGGTGCTTTAGTGCTGGTATGATCGCATCCGACATGCAACTATGTATTTGTTCCTTATGCATGTCCCTCCCGTGTCCATTGCGACATTTGCCTCGACAACGGAGACGAGTTTAACACAAGAATTTCACCGCTCCCTCTCTACCCCGACAACACAAGCACCGCCACGACATCTGTGACTTTTCCCACCGCGCTTGACACCCAACGACGCCGCCCCTAGACACGTCAACAATGAGATGCAAGCTAAAACATATCACAAACGTCAAAAATAGGAAAACCAGTAAACGTCAAAAATAAGAAAACGAGGTCATATAGATCACGCTCCCGCGTCATCCTTGTCACGTGGCACAAAAATATTTAAAAAGGGGAATGCAACACGACGACTTCCCAAGAGGTTACCCATCCTAGTACTACTCTCGCCCAAGCACGCTTAACTTCGGAGTTCTGATGAGATCCGGTGCTTTATTGCTGGTATGATCGCATCCGTCATGCAACTATCTATTTGTTCCTTATGCTTGCCCCTTCCGTGTCTATTGCCACATTTGCGTCGATAGCGGAGAGGAGTTTAACACAAGAATTTCATCGCTCCCTCTCTACCCCGACAACACTAGCACCGCCACGACATCTGTGACTTTTCCCACCGCGCTTGACACCCAACGACGCTGCCCCTAGACACGTCAACAATGAGACGCAAGCTAAAACATATCACAAACGTCCAAAATAAGAAATCTAGTAAACGTCAAAAATAAGAAAACGAGGTCATATAGATCACGCTCCCGCATCATCCTTGTCACGTGGCGCAAAAATATTTAAAAAGGGGAATGCAACACGAGGACCTCCCAAGAGATCACCCATCGTAGTAGTACTCTCGCCCAAGCATGGTTAACTTCGGAGTTCTGATGGGATCTGGTACTTTAGTGCAGGTACGATAGCATCCGACATGCAACTATTTATTTGTTCCTTATGCTTGCCCGTCCCGTGTCCATTGCCACATTTGCCTCGACAACGGAGACGAGTTTAACACAAGAATTTCACCGCTCCCTCTCTACCCCGACAACACGAGCAGCCCCACGACCTCTGTGACTTTTCCCACCGCACTTGACACCCAACGACGCCGCCCCTAGACACGTCAACAATGAGACGCAAGCTAAAACATATCACAAACGTCAAAAATAAGAAAACTAGTAAATGTCAAAATTAAGAAAACGAGGTCATATAGATCACGCTCCCGCGTCATCCTTGTCACGTGGCGCAAAAATATTTAAAAAGGGGAATGCAACACGAGGACTTCCAAGAAGGTCACCCATCCTAGTACTACTCTCGCCCAAGCACGCTTAACTTCAGAGTTCCGATGGGATCCGGTGCTTTAGTGCTGGTATGATCGCATCCGACATGCAACTATCTATCTTTTTCCTTATGCTTGCCCCTCCCGTGTCCATTGCTACATTTGCCTCAACAACAGAGATGATTTTAACACAAGAATTTCACCGCTCCCTCTCTACCCCGACAACACGAGCACCGCCACAACCTCTGTGACTTTCCACCACGCTTGACACCCAACGACGCCGCCCCTAGACACGTCAACAATGAGACGCAAGCTAAAACATATCACAAATGTCAAAAATAAGAAAACTAGTAAACGTCAAAAGTAAGAAAACGAGGTCATATAGATCACGCTCCCGCGTCATCCTTGTCACGTGGCGCAAAAATATTTAAAAAGGGGAATGCAACAAGAGGACTTCCGAGAAGGTCACCCATCCTAGTACTACTCTCGCCCAAGCATGCTTAACTTCGGAGTTCTGATGGGATCCGGTGCTTTAGTGCTGGTATGATCGCATCCGACATGCAACTATCTATTTGTTCCTTATGCTTGCCCCTCCCGTGTCCATTGCAACATTTGCCTCGACAACGGAGACGAGTTTAACACAAGAATTTCACCGCTCTCTCTCTACTCTGACAACACGAGCACCGCCACAACCTCTGTGACTTTTCCCACCACGCTTGACACCCAACGACGCCGCCCCTAGACACGTCAACAATGAGACGCAAGCTAAAACATATCACAAACGTCAAAAATAAGAAAACTAGTAAACGTCAAAAGTAAGAAAACGAGGTCATATAGATCACGCTCCCGCGTCATCCTTGTCACGTGGCGCAAAAAAATTTAAAAAGGGGAATGCAACACGAGGACTTCCCAAGAGGTTACCCATCCTAGTACTACTCTCGCCCAAGCACGCTTAACTTCGAAGTTCTGATGGGATCCGGTGCTTTAGTGCTGGTATGATCGCATCCGACATGCAACTATCTATTTGTTCCTTATGCTTGCCCCTCCCGTGTCCATTGCCACATTTGCCTCGACAACGGAGACGAGTTTAACACAAGAATTTCACCGCTCCCTCTCTACCCCGACAACACGAGCACCGCCACGATCTCTGTGACTTTTCCCACCACGCTTGACACCCAACAATGCCGCCCCTAGACACGTCAACAATGAGACGCAAGCTAAAACATATCACAAACGTCAAAAATAAGAAAACTAGTAAACGTCAAAAGTAAGAAAACGAGGTCATATAGATCACGCTCCCGCGTCATCCTTGTCACGTGTCGCAAAAATATTTAAAAAGGGGAATGCAACACGAGGACTTCGCAAGAGGTCACCCATCCTAGTACTACTCTCGCCCAAGCACGCTTAACTTCGGAGTTCTGATGGGATCCGGTGCTGTAGTGCTGGTATGATCGCATCCGACATCCAACTATCTATTTGTTCCTTATGCTTGCCCCTCCCGTGTCCATTGCCACATTTTCCTCGACAACGGAGACGAGTTTAAAACAAGAATTTCACCGCTCCCTCTCTACCCCGACAACACGAGCACCGCCACGACCTCTGTGACTTTTCCCACCGCGCTTGACACCCAACGACGCCGCCCCTAGACATGTCAACAATGAGACGCAAGCTAAAACATATCACAAACGTCAAAAATAAGAAAACTAGTAAACGTCAAAAATAAGAAAACGAGGTCATATAGATCACGCTCCCGTGTCATCCTTGTCACGTGGCGCAAAAATATTTAAAAAGGGGATTGCAACAGGAGAACTTCCCAAGAGGTCACCCATCCTAGTACTAATCTCGCCCAAGCACGCTTAACTTTGGAGTTCTGATGGGATCCGGTGCTTTAGTGCTGGTATGATCGCATCCGACATGCAACTATCTATTTGTTCCTTATGCATGTCCCTCCCGTGTCCATTGCGACATTTGCCTCGACAACGGAGACGAGTTTAACACAAGAATTTCACCGCTCCCTCTCTACCCCGACAACACAAGCACCGCCACGACATCTGTGACTATTCCCACCGCGCTTGACACCCAACGACGCCGCCCCTAGACACGTCAACAATGAGATGCAAGCTAAAACATATCACAAACGTCAAAAATAGGAAAACTAGTAAACGTCAAAAATAAGAAAACGAGGTCATATAGATCACGCTCCCGCGTCATCCTTGTCACGTGGCACAAAAATATTTAAAAAGGGGAATGCAACACGACGACTTCCCAAGAGGTTACCCATCCTAGTACTACTCTCGCCCAAGCACGCTTAACTTCGGAGTTCTGATGAGATCCGGTGCTTTATTGCTGGTATGATCGCACCCGTCATGCAACTATCTATTTGTTCCTTATGCTTGCCCCTTCCGTGTCTATTGCCACATTTGTGTCGATAGCGGAGAGGAGTTTAACACAAGAATTTCATCGCTCCCTCTCTACCCCGACAACACTAGCACTGCCACGACATCTGTGACTTTCCCACCGCGCTTGACACCCAACGACGCTGCCCCTAGACACGTCAACAATGAGACGCAAGCTAAAACATATCACAAACGTCAAAAATAAGAAAACTAGTAAACGTCAAAAATAAGAAAACGAGGTCATATAGATCACGCTCCCACGTCATCCTTGTCACGTGGCGCAAAAATATTTAAAAAGGGGATTGCAACACGAGAACTTCCCAAGAGGTCACCCATCCTAGTACTAATCTCGCCCAAGCACGCTTAACTTTGGAGTTCTGATGGGATCCGGTGCTTTAGTGCTGGTATGATCGCATCCAACATGCAACTATCTATTTGTTCCTTATGCATGCCCCTCCCGTGTCCATTGCCACATTTGCCTCGACAACGGAGACGAGTTTAACACAAGAATTTCACCGCTCCCTCTCTACCCCGACAACACGAGCACCGCCACGACCTCTGTGACTTTTCCCACCACGCTTGACACCCAACGACGCAGCCCCTAGACACGTCAACAATGAGACGCTAGCTAAAACGTATCACAAACGTCAAAAATAAGAAAACTAGTAAACGTCAAAAATAAGAAAACGAGGTCGTATAGATCACGCTCCCGCGTCATCCTTGTCACGTGGCGCAAAAATATTTAAAAAGGGGAATGCAACACGAGGACTTCCCAGGAGGTCAACCATCCTAGTACTACTCTCACCCAAGCACGCTTAACTTCGGAGTTCTGATGGGATCCGGTGCTTTAGTGCTGGTATGATAGCATCCTACATGCAACTATCTATTTGTTCCTTATGCTTGCCCCTCCCGTGTCCATTGGCACATTTGCCTCGACAACGGAGACGAGTTTAACACAAGAATTTCACCGCTCCCTCTCTACCCCGACAACACGAGCAGCGCCACGACCTCTGTGACTTTTCCCACCGCGCTTGACACCCAACGACGCCGCCCCTAGACACGTCAACAATGAGACACAAGCTAAAACATATCACAAACGTCAAAAATAAGAAAACCAGTAAACGTCAAAATTAAGAAAACGAGGTCATATAGATCACGCTCCCGCGTCATCCTTGTCACGTGGCGCAAAATTATTTAAAAAGGAGAATGCAACACGAGGACTTCCGAGAAGGTCAACCATCCTAGTACTACTCTCGCCCAAGCACGCTTAACTTCAGAGTTCTGATGGGATCCGGTGCTTTAGTGCTGGTATGATTGTATCCGACATGCGACTATCTATTTGTTCTTTATGCTTGCCCCTCCCGTGTCCATTGCTACATTTGCCTCGACAACGGAGACGAGTTAAACACAAGAATTTCACCGCTCCCTCTCTACCCCAACAACATGAGCACCGCCACAACCTCTGTGACTTTTACCACCACGCTTGGCACCCAACGACGCCGCCCCTAGACACGTCAACAATGAGACGCAAGCTAAAACATATCACAAACGTCAAAAATAAGAAAACTAGTAAACGTCAAAAGTAAGAAAACGAGGTCATATAGATCACGCTCCCGCGTCATCCTTGTCACGTGGCGCAAAAATATTTAAAAAGGGGAATGCAACACGAGGACTTCCAAGAAGGTCACCCATCCTAGTACTACTCTCGCCCAAGCACGCTTAACTTCGGAGTTCTGATGGGAGCCGGTGCTTTAGTGCTGGTATGATCGCATCCGACATGCAACTATCTATTTGTTCCTTATGCTTGCCCCTCCCGTGTCCATTGCTACATTTGCCTCGACAACGGAGACGAGTTTAAAACAAGAATTTCACCGCTCCCTCTCTACCCCGACAACACGAGCACCGCCACAACCTCTGTGACTTTTCCCACCACGCTTGACACCCAACGACGCCGCCCCTAGACACGTCAACAATAAGACTAAAACTAAAACATATCACAAACGTCAAAAATAAGAAAACTAGTAAACGTCAAAAGTAAGAAAACGAGGTCATATAGATCACGCTCCCGCGTCATCCTTGTCACGTGTCGCAAAAATGTTTAAAAAGGGGAATGCAACACGAGGACATCGCAAGAGGTCACCCATCCTAGTACTACTCTCGCCCAAGCATGCTTAACTTCGGAGTTCTGATGGGATCTGATGCTTTAGTGCTTGTATGATCGCATCCGACATGCAACTATCTATTTGTTCCTTATGCTTGCCCCTCCCGTGTCCATTGCCACATTTGCCTCGACAACGGAGACGAGTCTAACACAAGAATTTCACCACTCCCTCTCTACCCCGACAACACGAGCACCCCCACGACCTCTGTGACTTTTCCCACCGCGCTTGACACCCAACGACGCCGCCCTAGACACGTCAACAATGAGACGCAAGCTAAAACATATCACCAACGTCAAAAATAAGAAAACTAGTAAACGTCAAAAATAAGAAAACGAGGTCATATAGATCACGCTCCCGCGTCATCCTTGTCACGTGTCGCAAAAATATTTAAAAAGGGGAATGCAACACGAGGACGTCCCAAGAGGTCACCCATCCTAGTACTACTCTCGCCCAAGCACGCTTAACTTCGGAGTTCTGATGGGATCCGGTGCTTTAGTGCTGGTATGATAGCATCCTACATGCAACTATCTATTTGTTCCTTATGCTTGCCCCTCCCGTGTCCATTGCTACATTTGCCTCAACAACAGAGATGATTTTAACACAAGAATTTCACCGCTCCCTCTCTACCCCGACAACACGAGCACCGCCACAACCTCTGTGACTTTCCACCACGCTTGACACCCAACGACGTCGCCCCTAGACACGTCAACAATGAGACGCAAGCTAAAACATATCACAAATGTCAAAAATAAGAAAACTAGTAAACGTCAAAAGTAAGAAAACGAGGTCATATAGATCACGCTCCCGCGTCATCCTTGTCACGTGGCGCAAAAATATATAAAAAGGGGAATGCAACAAGAGGACTTCCAAGAAGGTCACCCATCATAGTACTACTCTCGCCCAAGCATGCTTAACTTCGGAGTTCTGATGGGATCCGGTGCTTTAGTGCTGGTATCATCGCATCCGACATGCAACTATCTATTTGTTCCTTATGCTTGCCCCTCCCGTGTCCATTGCAACATTTGCCTCGACAACGGAGACGAGTTTAACACAAGAATTTCACCGCTCTCTCTCTACTCCGACAACACGAGCACCGCCACAACCTCTGTGACTTTTCCCACCACGCTTGACACCCAACGACGCCGCCCCTAGACACGTCAACAATGAGACGCAAGCTAAAACATATCACAAACGTCAAAAATAAGAAAACTAGTAAACGTCAAAAGTAAGAAAACGAGATCATATAGATCACGCTCCCGCGTCATCCTTGTCACGTGGCGCAAAAAAATTTAAAAAGGGGAATGCAACAGGAGGACTTCCCAAGAGGTTACCCATCCTAGTACTACTCTCGCCCAAGCACGCTTAACTTCGAAGTTCTGATGGGATCCGGTGCTTTAGTGCTGGTATGATCGCATCCGACATGCAACTATCAATTTGTTCCTTATGCTTGCCCCTCCCGTGTCCATTGCCACATTTGCCTCGACAACGGAGACGAGTTTAACACAAGAATTGCACCGCTCCCTCTCTACCCCGACAACACGAGCACCGCCACGACCTCTCTGACTTTTCCCACCGCGCTTGACACCCAACGACGCCGCCCCTAGACACGTCAACAATGAGACGCAAGCTAAAACATATCACAAACGTCAAAAATAAGAAAACTAGTAAACGTCAAAAGTAAGAAAACGAGGTCATATAGATCACGCTCCCGCGTCATCCTTGTCACGTGTCGCAAAAATATATAAAAAGGGGAATGCAACACGAGGACTTCGCAAGAGGTCACCCGTCCTAGTACTACTCTCGCCCAAGCACGCTTAACTTCGGAGTTCTGATGGGATCCGGTGCTTTAGTGCTGGTATGATCACATCCGACATCCAACTATCTATTTGTTCCTCATGCTTGCCCCTCCCGTGTCCATTGCAACATTTGCCTCGACAACGGAGACAAGTTTAACACAAGAATTTCACCGCTCCCTCTCTACCCCGACAACACGAGCACCGCCACGACCTCTGTGACTTTTCCCACCGCGCTTGACACCCAACGACGCCGCCCCTAGACACGTCAACAATGAGACGCTAGCTAAAACGTATCACAAACGTCAAAAATAAGAAAACTAGTAAACGTCAAAAATAAGAAAACGAGGTCGTATAGATCACGCTCCCGCGTCATCCTTGTCACGTGGCGCAAAAATATTTAAAAAGGGGAATGCAACACGAGGACTTCCCAGGAGGTCAACCATCCTAGTACTACTCTCACCCAAGCACGCTTAACTTCGGAGTTCTGATGGGATCCGGTGCTTTAGTGCTGGTATGATAGCATCCTACATGCAACTATCTATTTGTTCCTTATGCTTGCCCCTCCCGTGTCCATTGCCACATTTGCCTCGACAACGGAGACGAGTTTAACACAAGAATTTCACCGCTCCCTCTCTACCCCGACAACACGAGCAGCGCCACGACCTCTGTGACTTTTCCCACCGCGCTTGACACCCAACGACGCCGCCCCTAGACACGTCAACAATGAGACACAAGCTAAAACATATCACAAACGTCAAAAATAAGAAAACCAGTAAACGTCAAAATTAAGAAAACGAGGTCATATAGATCACGCTCCCGCGTCATCGTTGTCACGTGGCGCAAAATTATTTAAAAAGGAGAATGCAACACGAGGACTTCCGAGAAGGTCAACCATCCTAGTACTACTCTCGCCCAAGCACGCTTAACTTCAGAGTTCTGATGGGATCCGGTGCTTTAGTGCTGGTATGATTGTATCCGACATGCGACTATCTATTTGTTCTTTATGCTTGCCCCTCCCGTGTCCATTGCTACATTTGCCTCGACAACGGAGACGAGTTAAACACAAGAATTTCACCGCTCCCTCTCTACCCCAACAACATGAGCACCGCCACAACCTCTGTGACTTTTACCACCACGCTTGGCACCCAACGACGCCACCCCTAGACACGTCAACAATGAGACGCAAGCTAAAACATATTACAAACGTCAAAAATAAGAAAACTAGTAAACGTCAAAAGTAAGAAAACGAGGTCATATAGATCACGCTCCCGCGTCATCCTTGTCACGTGGCGCAAAAATATTTAAAAAGGGGAATGCAACACGAGGACTTGCGAGAAGGTCACCCATCCTAGTACTACTCTCGCCGAAGCACGCTTAACTTCGGAGTTCTGATGGGAGCCGGTGCTTTAGTGCTGGTATGATCGCATCCGACATGCAACTATCTATTTGTTCCTTATGCTTGCCCCTCCCGTGTCCATTGCTACATTTGCCTCGACAACGGAGACGAGTTTAACACAAGAATTTCAGCGATCCCTCTCTACCCCGACAACACGAGCACCGCCACGACCTTTGTGACTTTTCCCACCGCGCTTGACACCCAACGACGGCGCCCCTAGACACGTCAACAATGAGACGCTAGCTAAAACGTATCACAAACGTCAAAAATAAGAAAACTAGTAAACGTCAAAAATAAGAAAACGAGGTCGTATAGATCACGCTCCCGCGTCATCCTTGTCACGTGGCGCAAAAATATTTAAAAAGGGGAATGCAACACGAGGACTTCCCAGGAGGTCAACCATCCTAGTACTACTCTCACCCAAGCACGCTTAACTTCGGAGTTCTGATGGGATCCGGTGCTTTAGTGCTGGTATGATAGCATCCTACATGCAACTATCTATTTGTTCCTTATGCTTGTCCCTCCCGTGTCCATTGCCACATTTGCCTCGACAACGGAGACGAGTTTAACACAAGAATTTCACCGCTCCCTCTCTACCCCGACAACACGAGCAGCGCCACGACCTCTGTGACTTTTCCCACCGCGCTTGACACCCAACGACGCCGCCCCTAGACACGTCAACAATGAGACACAAGCTAAAACATATCACAAACGTCAAAAATAAGAAAACCAGTAAACGTCAAAATTAAGAAAACGAGGTCATATAGATCACGCTCCCGCGTCATCGTTGTCACGTGGCGCAAAATTATTTAAAAAGGAGAATGCAACACGAGGACTTCCGAGAAGGTCAACCATCCTAGTACTACTCTCGCCCAAGCACGCTTAACTTCAGAGTTCTGATGGGATCCGGTGCTTTAGTGCTGGTATGATTGTATCCGACATGCGACTATCTATTTGTTCTTTATGCTTGCCCCTCCCGTGTCCATTGCTACATTTGCCTCGACAACGGAGACGAGTTAAACACAAGAATTTCACCGCTCCCTCTCTACCCCAACAACATGAGCACCGCCACAACCTCTGTGACTTTTACCACCACGCTTGGCACCCAACGACGCCACCCCTAGACACGTCAACAATGAGACGCAAGCTAAAACATATTACAAACGTCAAAAATAAGAAAACTAGTAAACGTCAAAAGTAAGAAAACGAGGTCATATAGATCACGCTCCCGCGTCATCCTTGTCACGTGGCGCAAAAATATTTAAAAAGGGGAATGCAACACGAGGACTTGCGAGAAGGTCACCCATCCTAGTACTACTCTCGCCGAAGCACGCTTAACTTCGGAGTTCTGATGGGAGCCGGTGCTTTAGTGCTGGTATGATCGCATCCGACATGCAACTATCTATTTGTTCCTTATGCTTGCCCCTCCCGTGTCCATTGCTACATTTGCCTCGACAACGGAGACGAGTTTAAAACAAGAATTTCACCGCTCCCTCTCTCCCCCGACAACACGAGCACCGCCACAACCTCTGTGACTTCTCCCACCACGCTTGACACCCAACGACGCCGCCCCTAGACACGTCAACAATAAGACTAAAACTAAAACATATCACAAACGTCAAAAATAAGAAAACTAGTAAATGTCAAAAGTAAGAAAACGAGGTCATATAGATCACGCGGGTCAAAAGTAAGAAAACGAGGTCATATAGATCACGCTCCCGCGTCATCCTTGTCACGTGTCGCAAAAATGTTTAAAAAGGGGAATGCAACACGAGGACTTCGCAAGAGGTCACCCATCCTAGTACTACTCTTGCCCAAGCACGCTTAACTTCGGAGTTCTGATGGGATCCGGTGCTTTAGTGCTGGTATGATCGCATCCAACATCCAACTATCTATTCGTTCCTTATGCTTGCCCCTCCCGTGTCCATTGCCACATTTTCCTCGACAACGGAGACGAGTTTAACACAAGAATTTCACCGCTCCCTCTCTACCCCGACAACGCGAGCACCGCCACGACCTCTGTGACTTTTCCCACCGTGCTTGACACCCAACGACGCCGCCCCTAGACACGTCAACAATGAGACGCAAGGTAAAACATATCACAAACGTCAAAAATAAGAAAACTAGTAAACGTCAAAAATAAGAAAACGAGGTAATATAGATCACGCTCCCGCGTCATCCTTGTCACGTGGCACAAAAATATTTAAAAAGGGGAATGCACCACGAGGACTTCCCTGCAGGTCACCCATCCTAGTATTACTCTCACCCAAACACGCTTAACTTCGGAGTTCTGATGGGATCCGGTGCTTTATTGGTGGTATGATCGCCTCCAACATGCAACTATCTATTTGTTCCTTATGCTTGCCCCTTCCGTGTCCATTGACACATTTGCCTCGACAACGGAGACGAGTTTAACACAAGAATTTCACCGCTTCCTCTCTACCCCGACAACACGAGCACCGCCACGACCTCCGTGACTTTTCCCACCACGCTTGACACCCAACGTCGCCGCCCCTAGACACGTCAACAATGAGACGCAAGCTAAAACATATCGCAAACGTCAAAAATAAGAAAACTAGTAAACGTCAAAAGTAAGAAAACGAGGTCATATAGATCACGCTCCCGCGTCATCCTTGTCACATGGATTTTTTTTTAAAAACAGGGGAATGCAACATGAGGACTTCCCAGGAGGTCACCCATCCTAGTACTACGCTTGCCCAAGCACGCTTAAGTTCGGAGTTCTAATGGGATCCGGTGTATTATTGCTGGTATGATCGCATCCGACATGCAACTATCTATTTGTTCCTTATGCTTGCCCCTCCCGTGTCCATTGCCACATTTGCCTCGACAACGGAGACGAGTCTAACACAAGAATTTCACCGCTCCCTCTCTACCCCGACAACACTAGCACCACCACGACCTCTGTGACTTTTCCCACCGCGCTTGACACCCAACGACGCCGCCCCTAGACACGTCAACAATGAGACGCAAGCTAAAACATATCACAAACGTCAAAAATAAGAAAACTAGTAAACGTCAAAAATAAGAAAACGAGGTCATATAGATCACGCTCCCGCGTCATCCTTGTCACCTGGCGCAAAAATATTTAAAAAGGGGAATGCAACACGAGGACGTCCCAAGAGGTCACCCATCCTAGTACTACTCTCGCCCAAGCACGCTTAACTTTGGAGTTCTGATGGGATCCGGTGCTTTAGTGCTGGTATGATCGCATCCGACATGCAACTATCTATTTGTTCCTTATGCATGTCCCTCCCGTGTCCATTGCCACATTTGCCTCGACAACGGAGAGGAGTTTAACACAAGAATTTCACCGCTCCCTCTCTACCCCGACAACACGAGCACCGCCACGACCTCTGTGACTTTTCCCACCGCGCTTGACACCCAACGACGCCGCCCCTAGACACGTCAACAATGAGACGCAAGCTAAAACATATCACAAACGTCAAAAAATAGAAAACTAGTAAACGTCAAAAATAAGAAAAGGAGGTCATATAGATCACGCTCCGCGTCATCCTTGTCACGTGGCGCAAAAATATTTGAAAAGGGGAATGCAACTAGAGGACTTCCAGGAGGTCACCCATCCTATTACTACTCTCGCCCAAGCACGCTTAACTTCGAAGTTCTGATGGGATCCGGTGCTTTAGTGCTGGTATGATCGCTTCCGACATGCAACTATCTATTTGTTCCTTATGCTTGCCCCTCCCGTGTCCATTGCCGCATTTGCCTCGACAACGGAGACGAGTTTACCACAAGAATTTCACCGCTCCCTCTCTACCCCGACAACATAAGCACCGCCACGACCTCTGTGACTTTTCCCACCGCGCTTGACACCCAACGATGCCGCCCTTAGACACGTCAACAATGAGACGCAAGCTAAAACATATCACAAACGTCACAAATAAGAAAATTAGAAAACGTCAAGAATAAGAAAACGAGGTAATATAGATCACGCTCCCACGTCATCCTTGTCACGTGGCGCAAAAATATTTAAAAAGGGGAATGCACCACGAGGACTTCCCAGCAGGTCACCCATCCTAGTACTACTCTCGCCCAAACACGCTTAACTTCGGAGTTCTGATGGGATCTGGTGCTTTATTGCTGGTATGATCGCATCCGACATGCAACTATCTATTTGTTCCTTATGCTGGCCCCTTCCGTGTCCATTGACACATTTGCCTCGACAACGGAGATGGGTTTAACACAAGAATTTCACCGCTTCCTCTCTACCCCGACAACACGAGCACCGCCACGACCTTCGTGACTTTTCCCACCGCGCTTGACACCCAACGATGCCGCCCCTAGACACGTCAACAATGAGACGCAAGCTAAAACATATCACAAACGTCAAAAATAAGAAAACTAGTAAACGTCAAAAATAAGAAAACGAGGTCATATAGATCACGCTCCCGCGTCATCCTTGTCACGTGGCGCAAAAATATTTAAAAAGGGGAATGCAACATGAGGACTTCGCAGGAGGTCACCCATCCTAGTACTACTCTCGCCCAAGCACGCTTAACTTCGGAGTTCCGATGGGATCCGGTGCATTATTGCTGGTATGATCGCATCCAACATGCAACTATCTATTTGTTCCTTATGCTTGCCCCTCCCGTGTCCATTGCCACATTTGCCTCGACGACGGAGACGAGTTTAACACAAGAATTTCACCGCTCCCTCTCTACCCCGACAACACGAGCACCGCCACGACCTCTGTAACTTTTCCCACCGCGCTTGACACACAACGACGCCGCCCCTAGACACGTCAACAATGAGACGCAAGCTAAAACATATCACAAACGTCAAAAATAAGAAAACTAGTAAACGTCAAAAATAAGAAAACGAGGTCATATAGATCACGCTCCCGCGTCATCCTTGTCACGTGTCGCAAAAATATTTAAAAAGGGGAATGCAACATGAGGACTTCGCAGGAGGTTACCCATCCTAGTACTACTCTCGCCCAAGCACGCTTAACTTCGGAGTTCCGATGGGATCCGGTGCATTATTGCTGGTATGATCGCATCCAACATGCAACTATCTATTTGTTCCTTATGCTTGCCCCTCCCGTGTCCATTGCCACATTTGCCTCGACGACGGAGACGAGTTTAACACAAGAATTTCACCGCTCCCTCTCTACCCCGACAACACGAGCACCGCCACGACCTCTGTAACTTTTCCCACCGCGCTTGACACCCAACGACGCCGCCCCTAGACACGTCAACAATGAGACGCAAGCTAAAACATATCACAAACGTCAAAAATAAGAAAACTAGTAAACGTCAAAAATAAGAAAACGAGGTCATATAGATCACGCTCCCGCGTCATCCTTGTCACGTGTCGCAAAAATATTTAAAAAGGGGAATGCAACACGAGGACTTCCCAAGAGGTCACCCATCCTAGTACTACTCTCGCCCAAGCACGCTTAACTTCGGAGTTATGATGAGATCTGGTGCTTTAGTCATGGTATGAACGCATCCGACATGCAACTATCTATTTGTTCCTTATGCTTGCCCCTCCCGTGTCCATTGCCACATTTGCCTCGACAACGAAGACGAGTTTAACACAAGAATTTCACCGCTCCCTCTCTACCCCGACAACACGAGCACCGCCACGACCTCTGTGACTTTTGCCACCGCGCTTGACACCGAACGACGCCGCCCCTAGACACGTCAACAATGAGACGCAAGCTAAAACATATCACAAACATCAAAAATAAGAAAACTAGTAAACATCAAAAATTATAAAACGAGGTCATATAGATCACGCTCCCGCGTCATCCTTGTCACGTGGAGCAAAAATATTTAAAAAGGGGAATTCAACACGAGGACTTCCCAGGAGGTCACTCATCCTAGTACTACTCTTGCCCAAGCCCACTTAACTTCAGAGTTCTGATGGGATCCGGTGATTTAGTGCTGGTATGATCGCATTCCCAGGAGGTCACTCATCCTAGTACTACTCTCGCCCAAGCACACTTAACTTCGGAGTTCTGATGGGATCCGGTACTTTAGTGCTGGTATGATCGCATCCGACATGCAACTATCTATTTTATCCTTATGCTTGCCCCTCCCGTGTCCATTGCCACATTTGCCTCGACAACGGAGACGAGTTTAACACAAGAATTTCACCGCTCCCTCTCTACCCCGAAAACACGAGCACCGCCACGACCTCTGTGACTTTTCCCACCGCGCTTGACACCCAGCGACGCCGCCCTAGACACGTCAACAATGAGACGCAAGTTAAAACATATCACAAACGTCAAAAATAAGAAAACTAGTAAACGTCAAAAATAAGAAAACGAGGTCATATAGATCATGCTCCCGCAACATCCTTGTCACGTGGTGCAAAAATATTTAAAAAGGGGAATGCAACACGAGGACTTCCCACAAGGTCACCCATCCTAGTACTACTCTCACCCAAGCACGCTTAACTTCGGAGTTCTAATGGGATCTGGTGCTTTAGTGCTGGAATGATCGCATCCAACATGCAACTATCTATTTGTTCCTTATGCTTGCCCCTCCCGTGTCCATTGCCACATTTGCCTCGACAACGGAGACGAGTTTAACACAAGAATTTCACCGCTCCCTCTCTAGCCCGACAACACGAGTACCGCCACGCCCTCTGTGACTTTTCCACCGCGCTTGACACCCAACGACGCCGCCCCTAGACACGTCAACAATGAGACGCTAGCTAAAACATATCACAAACGTCAAAAATAAGAAAACTAGTAAACATCAAAAATAAGGAAACGAGGTCATATGGATCACGCTCCCACGTCATCGTTGTCACGTGGCGACAAAATATTTAAAAAGGGGGAATGCAACACGAGGACTTCCCAGGAGGTCACTGATCCTAGTACTACTCTCGCCCAAGCACGCTTAACTTCGAAGTTCTGATGGGATCCGGTGGTTTAGTGCTGGTATGATCGCATCCGACATGCAACTATCTATTTGTTCCTCATGCTTGCCCCTCCCGTGTCCATTGCCACATTTTCCTCGACAACGGAGACGAGTTTACCACAAGAATTTCACCGCTCCCTCTCTACCCCGACAACACGAGCACCGCCACGACCTCTGTAACTTTTCCCACCGCGCTTGACACCCAACGACGCCGCCCCTAGACACGTCAACAATGAGACGCAAGCTAAAACATATCACAAACGTCAAAAATAAGAAAACTAGTAAACGTCAAAAATAAGAAAACGAGGTCATATAGATCACGCTCCCGCGTCATCCTTGTCACGTGTCGCAAAAATATTTAAAAAGGGGAATGCAACATGAGGACTTCGCAGGAGGTCACCCATCCTAGTACTACTCTCGCCCAAGCACGCTTAACTTCGGAGTTCCGATGGGATCCGGTGCATTATTGCTGGTATGATCGCATCCAACATGCAACTATCTATTTGTTCCTAATGCTTGCCCCTCCCGTGTCCATTGCCACATTTGCCTCGACGACGGAGACGAGTTTAACACAAGAATTTCACCGCACCCTCTCTACCCCGACAACACGAGCACCGCCACGACCTCTGTAACTTTTCCCACCGCGCTTGACACCCAACGACGCCGCCCCTAGACACGTCAACAATGAGACGCAAGCTAAAACATATCACAAACGTCAAAAATAAGAAAACTAGTAAACGTCACAAATAAGAAAACGAGGTCATATAGATCACGCTCCCGCGTCATCCTTGTCACGTGTCGCAAAAATATTTAAAAAGGGGAATGCAACACGAGGACTTCCCAAGAGGTCACCCATCCTAGTACTACTCTCGCCCAAGCACGCTTAACTTCGGAGTTATGATGAGATCTGGTGCTTTAGTCATGGTATGAACGCATCCGACATGCAACTATCTATTTGTTCCTTATGCTTGCCCCTCCCGTGTCCATTGCCACATTTGCCTCGACAACGAAGACGAGTTTAACACAAGAATTTCACCGCTCCCTCTCTACCCCGACAACACGAGCACCGCCACGACCTCTGTGACTTTTCCCACCGCGCTTGACACCGAACGACGCCGCCCCTAGACACGTCAACAATGAGACGCAAGCTAAAACATATCACAAACATCAAAAATAAGAAAACTAGTAAACATCAAAAATTATAAAACGAGGTCATATAGATCACGCTCCCGCGTCATCCTTGTCACGTGGAGCAAAAATATTTAAAAAGGGGAATTCAACACGAGGACTTCCCAGGAGGTCACTCATCCTAGTACTACTCTTGCCCAAGCCCACTTAACTTCAGAGTTCTGATGGGATCCGGTGATTTAGTGCTGGTATGATCGCATTCCCAGGAGGTCACTCATCCTAGTACTACTCTCGCCCAAGCACACTTAACTTCGGAGTTCTGATGGGATCCGGTACTTTAGTGCTGGTATGATCGCATCCGACATGCAACTATCTATTTTATCCTTATGCTTGCCCCTCCCGTGTCCATTGCCACATTTGCCTCGACAACGGAGACGAGTTTAACACAAGAATTTCACCGCTCCCTCTCTACCCCGAAAACACGAGCACCGCCACGACCTCTGTGACTTTTCCCACCGCGCTTGACACCCAGCGACGCCGCCCTAGACACGTCAACAATGAGACGCAAGTTAAAACATATCACAAACGTCAAAAATAAGAAAACTAGTAAACGTCAAAAATAAGAAAACGAGGTCATATAGATCATGCTCCCGCAACATCCTTGTCACGTGGTGCAAAAATATTTAAAAAGGGGAATGCAACACGAGGACTTCCCACAAGGTCACCCATCCTAGTACTACTCTCACCCAAGCACGCTTAACTTCGGAGTTCTAATGGGATCTGGTGCTTTAGTGCTGGAATGATCGCATCCAACATGCAACTATCTATTTGTTCCTTATGCTTGCCCCTCCCGTGTCCATTGCCACATTTGCCTCGACAACGGAGACGAGTTTAACACAATAATTTCACCGCTCCCTCTCTAGCCCGACAACACGAGTACCGCCACGCCCTCTGTGACTTTTCCACCGCGCTTGACACCCAACGACGCCGCCCCTAGACACGTCAACAATGAGACGCTAGCTAAAACATATCACAAACGTCAAAAATAAGAAAACTAGTAAACATCAAAAATAAGGAAACGAGGTCATATGGATCACGCTCCCACGTCATCGTTGTCACGTGGCGACAAAATATTTAAAAAGGGGGAATGCAACACGAGGACTTCCCAGGAGGTCACTGATCCTAGTACTACTCTCGCCCAAGCACGCTTAACTTCGAAGTTCTGATGGGATCCGGTGGTTTAGTGCTGGTATGATCGCATCCGACATGCAACTATCTATTTGTTCCTCATGCTTGCCCCTCCCGTGTCCATTGCCACATTTTCCTCGACAACGGAGACGAGTTTACCACAAGAATTTCACCGCTCCCTCTCTACCCCGACAACACGAGCACCGCCACGACCTCTGTAACTTTTCCCACCGCGCTTGACACCCAACGACGCCGCCCCTAGACACGTCAACAATGAGACGCAAGCTAAAACATATCACAAACGTCAAAAATAAGAAAACTAGTAAACGTCAAAAATAAGAAAACGAGGTCATATAGATCACGCTCCCGCGTCATCCTTGTCACGTGTCGCAAAAATATTTAAAAAGGGGAATGCAACATGAGGACTTCGCAGGAGGTCACCCATCCTAGTACTACTCTCGCCCAAGCACGCTTAACTTCGGAGTTCCGATGGGATCCGGTGCATTATTGCTGGTATGATCGCATCCAACATGCAACTATCTATTTGTTCCTAATGCTTGCCCCTCCCGTGTCCATTGCCACATTTGCCTCGACGACGGAGACGAGTTTAACACAAGAATTTCACCGCACCCTCTCTACCCCGACAACACGAGCACCGCCACGACCTCTGTAACTTTTCCCACCGCGCTTGACACCCAACGACGCCGCCCCTAGACACGTCAACAATGAGACGCAAGCTAAAACATATCACAAACGTCAAAAATAAGAAAACTAGTAAACGTCACAAATAAGAAAACGAGGTCATATAGATCACGCTCCCGCGTCATCCTTGTCACGTGTCGCAAAAATATTTAAAAAGGGGAATGCAACACGAGGACTTCCCAAGAGGTCACCCATCCTAGTACTACTCTCGCCCAAGCACGCTTAACTTCGGAGTTATGATGAGATCTGGTGCTTTAGTCATGGTATGAACGCATCCGACATGCAACTATCTATTTGTTCCTTATGCTTGCCCCTCCCGTGTCCATTGCCACATTTGCCTCGACAACGAAGACGAGTTTAACACAAGAATTTCACCGCTCCCTCTCTACCCCGACAACACGAGCACCGCCACGACCTCTGTGACTTTTCCCACCGCGCTTGACACCGAACGACGCCGCCCCTAGACACGTCAACAATGAGACGCAAGCTAAAACATATCACAAACATCAAAAATAAGAAAACTAGTAAACATCAAAAATTATAAAACGAGGTCATATAGATCACGCTCCCGCGTCATCCTTGTCACGTGGAGCAAAAATATTTAAAAAGGGGAATTCAACACGAGGACTTCCCAGGAGGTCACTCATCCTAGTACTACTCTTGCCCAAGCCCACTTAACTTCAGAGTTCTGATGGGATCCGGTGATTTAGTGCTGGTATGATCGCATTCCCAGGAGGTCACTCATCCTAGTACTACTCTCGCCCAAGCACACTTAACTTCGGAGTTCTGATGGGATCCGGTACTTTAGTGCTGGTATGATCGCATCCGACATGCAACTATCTATTTTATCCTTATGCTTGCCCCTCCCGTGTCCATTGCCACATTTGCCTCGACAACGGAGACGAGTTTAACACAAGAATTTCACCGCTCCCTCTCTACCCCGAAAACACGAGCACCGCCACGACCTCTGTGACTTTTCCCACCGCGCTTGACACCCAGCGACGCCGCCCTAGACACGTCAACAATGAGACGCAAGTTAAAACATATCACAAACGTCAAAAATAAGAAAACTAGTAAACGTCAAAAATAAGAAAACGAGGTCATATAGATCATGCTCCCGCAACATCCTTGTCACGTGGTGCAAAAATATTTAAAAAGGGGAATGCAACACGAGGACTTCCCACAAGGTCACCCATCCTAGTACTACTCTCACCCAAGCACGCTTAACTTCGGAGTTCTAATGGGATCTGGTGCTTTAGTGCTGGAATGATCGCATCCAACATGCAACTATCTATTTGTTCCTTATGCTTGCCCCTCCCGTGTCCATTGCCACATTTGCCTCGACAACGGAGACGAGTTTAACACAAGAATTTCACCGCTCCCTCTCTAGCCCGACAACACGAGTACCGCCACGCCCTCTGTGACTTTTCCACCGCGCTTGACACCCAACGACGCCGCCCCTAGACACGTCAACAATGAGACGCTAGCTAAAACATATCACAAACGTCAAAAATAAGAAAACTAGTAAACATCAAAAATAAGGAAACGAGGTCATATGGATCACGCTCCCACGTCATCGTTGTCACGTGGCGACAAAATATTTAAAAAGGGGAATGCAACACGAGGACTTCCCAGGAGGTCACTGATCCTAGTACTACTCTCGCCCAAGCACGCTTAACTTCGAAGTTCTGATGGGATCCGGTGCTTTAGTGCTGGTATGATCGCATCCGACATGCAACTATCTATTTGTTCCTCATGCTTGCCCCTCCCGTGTCCATTGCCACATTTTCCTCGACAACGGAGACGAGTTTACCACAAGAATTTCACCGCTCCCTCTCTACCCCGACAACACGAGCACCCCCACTACCTCTGTGACTTTTCCCACCGCGCTTGAGACCCAACGACGCCGCCCCTAGACACGTCAATAATGAGACGCAAGCTAAAACATATCACAAACGTAAAAAATAAGAAAACTAGTAAACGTCAAAAATAAGAAAACGAGGTCATATAGATCACGCTCCCACGTCATCCTTGTCACATGGCGCAAAAATATTTAAAAAGGGGAATGCAACACGAGGACTTCCCAGGAGGTCACCCATCCTAGTACTACTCGCTTAACTTCGGAGTTCTGATGGGATCCGGTGCTTTAGTGCAGGTATGATCGCATCCGACATGCAACAATCTATTTTTTTCCTTATGCTTTCCCCTATCGTGTCCATTGCCACATTTGCCTCGACAACGGAGATGAGTTTAACACAAGAATTTCACCGCTCCCTCTCTACCCCGACAACACAAGCACCCCCATGACCTCTGTGACTTTTCCCACAGCGCTTGACACCCAACGACGCCGCCCCTAGACACGTCAACAATGAGACGCAAGCTAAAACATATCACAAACGTCAAAAATAAGAAAACTAGTAAACGTCAAAAATAATAAAACGAGGTGATATAGATCACTCTCCCGCGTCATCCTTGTCACGTGGAGCAAAAATATTTAAAAAGGGGAATGCAACACGAGGACTTCCCAGGAGGTCACTCATCCTAGTACTACTCTCGCCCAAGCACACTTAACTTCGGAGTTCTAATGGGATCCGGTGCTTTAGTGCTGGTATGATCACATCCGACATGCAACTATCTATTTTATCCTTATGCTTGCCCCTCCCGTGTCCATTGCCACATTTGCCTCCACAACGGAGACGAGTTTAACACAAGAATTTCACCGCTCCCTCTCTACCCCAACAACACGAGCACCGCCACGACCTCTGTGACTTCTCCCACCGCGCTTGACACCCAGCGACGCTGCCCTAGACACGTCAACAATGAGACGCAAGTTAAAACATATGACAAACGTCAAAAATAAGAAAACTAGTAAACGTCAAAAATAAGAAAACGAGGTCATATAGATCACGCTCCCGCGTCATCCTTGTCACGTGGCGCAAAAATATTTAAAAAGGGGGATGCAACACGAGGACTTCCCAGGAGGTCATCCATCCTAGTACTACTCTCGCCCAAGCACGCTTAACTTCGGAGTTCTGATGGGATCCGGTGCTTTAGTGCTGGTCTGATCTCATCCGACATGCTACTATCTATTTGTTCCTTATGCTTGCCCCTCCCGTGTCCATTGCCACATTTGCCTCGACAACGGAGACGAGTTTAACACAAGAATTTCACCGCTTCCTCTCTACCCCGACAACACGAGCACCGCCACGACCTCTGTGACTTTTCCCACCGCGCTTGACACCCAACGACGCCGCCCCTAGACACGTAAACAATGAGGCGCAAGCTAAAACATATCACAAACGTCAAAAATAAGAAAACTAGTAAACGTCAAAAATAAGAAAACGAGGTCATATAGATCACGTTCCCGTGTCATCCTTGTCACGTGGCGCAAAAATATTTAAAAAGGGAATTGCAACACGAGGACTTCCCAGGAGGTCACCCATCCTAGTACTACTACTACTCTCTCCCAAGCAAGTTTAACTTTGGACTTCTGATGGGATCCGGTGCTTTAGTGCTGGTATGATCACATCCGAGATGCAACTATCTATTTGTTCCTTATGCTTGCCCTCCCGTGTCCAATGCCACATTTGCCTCGACAACGGAGACAAGTTTAACACAAGAATTTCACCGCTCCCTCTCTACCTCGACAACACGAGCATCGCCACGACCTCTATGACTTTTCCCACCGCGCTTGACACCCAACGACGCCCCCTAGACACGTCAACAACGAGACGCAAGCTAAAACATATCACAAACGTCAAAAATAAGAAAACTAGTAAACGTCAAAAATAAGAAAACGAGGTCATATAGATGACGCTCCCGCGTCATCCTTGTCACATGGCGCAAAAATATTTAAAAAGGGGAATGCAACACGAGGACTTCCCAAGAGGTCACCCATCCTAGTACTACTACTACTCTCGCCCAAGCACGTTTAACTTTGGAGTTCTGATGGGATCCGGTGCTTTAGTGCTGGTATGATCGCATCCGACATGCAACTATCTATTTGTTCCTTATGCTTGCCCCTCCCGTGTCCATTGCCACATTTGTCTCGACAACGGAGACAAGTTTAACACAAGAATTTCACCGCTCCCTCTCTACCCCGACAACACGAGCATCGCCACGACCTCTGTGACTTTTCCCACCACGCTTGACACCCAACGACGCCCCCTAGACACGTCAACAACGAGACGCTAGCTAAAACATATCACAAACGTCAAAAATAAGAAAACGAGGTCATATAGATCACGCTCCCGCATCATCCTTGTCACGTGTCGCAAAAATATTTAAAAAGGGGAATGCAACACGAGGACTTCCCAGGAGGTCACCCATCCTAGTACTACTCTCGCCAAGCATGCTTAACTTCGGAGTTCTGATGGGATCCGGTGCTTTAGTGCTGGTATGATCGCATCCGACATGCAACTATCCATTTGTTCCTTATGCTTGCCCCTCCCGTGTCCATTGCCACATTTGCCTCGACAACGGAGACAAGTTTAACACAAGAATTTCACCGCTCCCTCTCTACCCCGACAACACGAGCACCGCCACGACCTCTGTGACTTCTCCCACCGCGCTTGACACCCAGCGACGCTGCCCTAGACACGTCAACAATGAGACGCAAGTTAAAACATATCACAAACGTCAAAAATAAGAAAACTAGTAAACGTCAAAAATAAGAAAACGAGGTCATATAGATCACGCTCCCACGTCATCCTTGTCACATGGCGCAAAAATATTTAAAAAGGGGAATGCAACACGAGGACTTCCCAGGAGGTCACCCATCCTAGTACTACTCGCTTAACTTCGGAGTTCTGATGGGATCCGTTGCTTTAGTGCAGGTATGATCGCATCCGACATGCAACTATCTATTTTTTTCCTTATGCTTTCCCCTCCCGTGTCCATTGCCACATTTGCCTCGACAACGGAGACGAGTTTAACACAAGAATTTCACCGCTCCCTCTCTACCCCGACAACACGAGCACCCCCATGACCTCTGTGACTTTTCCCACAGCGCTTGACACCCAACGACGCCGCCCCTAGACACGTCAACACTGAGACGCAAGCTAAAACATATCACAAACGTCAAAAATCAGAAAACTAGTAAACGTCAAAAATAATAAAACGAGGTGATATAGATCACTCTCCCGCGTCATCCTTGTCACGTGGAGCAAAAATATTTAAAAAGGGGAATGCAACACGAGGACTTCCCAGGAGGTCACTCATCCTAGTACTACTCTCGCCCAAGCACACTTAACTTCGGAGTTCTAATGGGATCCGGTGCTTTAGTGCTGGTATGATCACATCCGACATGCAACTATCTATTTTATCCTTATGCTTGCCCCTCCCGTGTCCATTGCCACATTTGCCTCCACAATGGAGACGAGTTTAACACAAGAATTTCACCGCTCCCTCTCTACCCCGACAACACGAGCACCGCCACGACCTCTGTGACTTCTCCCACCGCGCTTGACACCCAGCGACGCTGCCCTAGACACGTCAACAATGAGACGCAAGTTAAAACATATCACAAACATCAAAAATAAGAAAACTAGTAAACGTCAAAAATAAGAAAACGAGGTCATATAGATCACGCTCCCGCGTCATCCTTGTCACGTGGCGCAAAAATATTTAAAAAGGGGGATGCAACACGAGGACTTCCCAGGAGGTCATCCATCCTAGTACTACTCTCGCCCAAGCACGCTTAACTTCGGAGTTCTGATGGGATCCGGTGCTTTAGTGCTGGTGTGATCTCATCCGACATGCTACTATCTATTTGTTCCTTATGCTTGCCCCTCCCGTGTCCATTGCCACATTTGCCTCGACAACGGAGACGAGTTTAACACAAGAATTTCACCGCTTCCTCTCTACCCCGACAACACGAGCACCGCCACGACCTCTGTGACTTTTCCCACAGCGCTTGACACCCAACGACGCCGCCCCTAGACACGTAAACAATGAGGCGCAAGCGAAAACATATCACAAACGTCAAAAATAAGAAAACTAGTAAACGTCAAAAATAAGAAAACGAGGTCATATAGATCACGTTCCCGTGTCATCCTTGTCACGTGGCGCAAAAATATTTAAAAAGGGAATTGCAACACGAGGACTTCCCAGGAGGTCACCCATCCTAGTACTACTACTACTCTCTCCCAAGCACGTTTAACTTTGGACTTCTGATGGGATCCGGTGCTTTAGTGCTGGTATGATCACATCCGAGATGCAACTATCTATTTGTTCCTTATGCTTGCCCTCCCGTGTCCAATGCCACATTTGCCTCGACAACGGAGACAAGTTTAACACAAGAATTTCACCGCTCCCTCTCTACCTCGACAACACGAGCATCGCCACGACCTCTGTGACTTTTCCCACCGCGCTTGACACCCAACGACGCCCCCAAGACACGTCAACAACGAGACGCAAGCTAAAACATATCACAAACGTCAAAAATAAGAAAACTAGTAAACGTCAAAAATAAGAAAACGAGGTCATATAGATGACGCTCCCGCGTCATCCTTGTCACATGGCGCAAAAATATTTAAAAAGGGGAATGCAACACGAGGACTTTCCAAGAGGCCACCCATCCTAGTACTACTACTACTCTCGCCCAAGCACGTTTAACTTTGGAGTTCTGATGGGATCCGGTGCTTTAGTGCTGGTATGATCGCATCCGACATGCAACTATCTATTTGCTCCTTATGCTTGCCCCTCCCGTGTCCATTGCCACATTTGTCTCGACAACGGAGACAAGTTTAACACAAGAATTTCACCGCTCCCTCTCTACCCCGACAACACGAGCATCGCCACGACCTCTGTGACTTTTCCCACCACGCTTGACACCCAACGACGCCCCCTAGACACGTCAACACCGAGACGCTAGCTAAAACATATCACAAACGTCAAAAATAAGAAAACTAGTAAACGTCAAAAATAAGAAAACGAGGTCATATAGATCACGCTCCCGCATCATCCTTGTCACGTGTCGCAAAAATATTTAAAAAGGGGAATGCAACACGAGGACTTCCCAGGAGGTCACCCATCCTAGTACTACTCTCGCCAAGCATGCTTAACTTCGGAGTTCTGATGGGATCCGGTGCTTTAGTGCTGGTATGATCGCACCCGACATGCAACTATCCATTTGTTCCTTATGCTTGCCCCTCCCGTGTCCATTGCCACATTTGCCTCGACAACGGAGACAAGTTTAACACAAGAATTTCACCGCTCCCTCTCTACCCCGACAACACGAGCACCGCCACGACCTCTGTGACTTCTCCCACCGCGCTTGACACCCAGCGACGCTGCCCTAGACACGTCAACAATGAGACGCAAGTTAAAACATATCACAAACATCAAAAATAAGAAAACTAGTAAACGTCAAAAATAAGAAAACGAGGTCATATAGATCACGCTCCCGCGTCATCCTTGTCACGTGGCGCAAAAATATTTAAAAAGGGGGATGCAACACGAGGACTTCCCAGGAGGTCATCCATCCTAGTACTACTCTCGCCCAAGCACGCTTAACTTCGGAGTTCTGATGGGATCCGGTGCTTTAGTGCTGGTCTGATCTCATCCGACATGCTACTATCTATTTGTTCCTTATGCTCGCCCCTCCCGTGTTCATTGCCACACTTGCCTCGACAACGGAGACGAGTTTACCACAAGAATTTCACCGCTCCCTCTCTACCCCGACAACACGACCACCCCCACGACCTCTGTGACTTTTCGCACCGCGCTTGACACCCTACGACGCCGCCCCTAGACACGTCAACAATGAGACGCAAGCTAAAACATATCACAAACGTCAAAAATAAGAAAACTAGTAAACGTCAAAAATAAGAAAACGAGGTCATATAGATCACGTTCCCGTGCCATCCTTGTCACGTGGCGCAAAAATATTTAAAAAGGGAATTGCAACACGAGGACTTCCCAGGAGGTCACCCATCCTAGTACTACTACTACTCTCTCCCAAGCACGTTTAACTTTGGACTTCTGATGGGATCCGGTGCTTTAGTGCTGGTATGATCACATCCGAGATGCAACTATCTATTTGTTCCTTATGCTTGCCCTCCCGTGTCCAATGCCACATTTGCCTCGACAACGGAGACAAGTTTAACACAAGAATTTCACCGCTCCCTCTCTACCTCGACAACACGAGCATCGCCACGACCTCTGTTACTTTTCCCACCGCGCTTGACACCCAACGACGCCCCCAAGACACGTCAACAACGAGACGCAAGCTAAAACATATCACAAACGTCAAAAATAAGAAAACTAGTAAACGTCAAAAATAAGAAAACGAGGTCATATAGATCACGCTCCCGCGTCACCCTTGTCACGTGTCGCAAAAATATTTAAAAATGAGAATGCAACACGAGGACTTCCGAGGAGGTCACCCATCCTAGTACAACTCTCGCCCAAGCACGCTTAACTTCGGAGTTCTGATGGGATCCGGTGCTTTAGTGCTAGTATGATCACATCAGACATGCAACTATCTATTTGTTCCTTATGCTTGCCCCTCCCGTGTCCACTGCCACATTTGCCTCGACAACGAAGACGAGTTTAACACAAGAATTTCACCGCTCCCTCTTTACCCCGACAACACGAGCACCGCCAGGACCTCTTTGACTTTTCCCACCGCGCTTGACACCCAACGACGCCGCCCCTAGACACGTCAACAATGAGACGCAAGCTAAAACATATCACAAACGTCAAAAATAAGAAAACTAGTAAACGTCAAAAATAATAAAACGAGGTGATATAGATCACTCTCCCGCGTCATCCTTGTCACGTGGAGCAAAAATATTTAAAAAGGGGAATGCAACACGAGGACTTCCCAGGAGGTCACTCATCCTAGTACTACTCTCGCCCAAGCACACTTAACTTCGGAGTTCTAATGGGATCCGGTGCTTTAGTGCTGGTATGATCACATCCGACATGCAACTATCTATTTTATCCTTATGCTTGCCCCTCCCGTGTCCATTGCCACATTTGCCTCCACAACGGAGACGAGTTTAACACAAGAATTTCACCGCTCCCTCTCTACCCCGACAACACGAGCACCGCCCCGACCTCTGTGACTTCTCCCACCGCGCTTGACACCCAGCGACGCCGCCCTAGACACGTCAACAATGAGACGCAAGTTAAAACATATCACAAACGTCAAAAATAAGAAAACTAGTAAACGTCAAAAATAAGAAAACGAGGTCATATAGATCATGCTCCAGCGTCATCCTTGTCACGTGGCGCAAAAATATTTTAAAAAAGGGAATGCAACACAAGGACTCCTTGTCACGTGGCGCAAAAATATTTAAAAAGGGGAATGCAACACGAGGACTTCCCAGGAGGTCACCATCCTAGTACTACTCTCGCCCAAGCACGCTTAACTTCGGAGTTCTCATGGGATCCGGTGCTTTAGTGCTGGTATGATCGCATCCAACATGCAACTATCTATTTGTTCCTTATGCTTGCCCCTCCCGTGTCCATTGCCACATTTGCCTCGACAACGAAGACGAGTTTACCACAAGAATTTCATCGCTTCCTCTCTACCCCAACAACCCGAGCACCCCCACAACCTCTGTGACTTTTCCCACCGCGCTTGACACCCAACGACGCCGCCCCTAGACACGTCAACAATGAGACGCAAGCTAAAACATATCACAAACGTCAAAAATAAGAAAACTAGTAAACGTCAAAAATAAGAAAACGAGGTCATATAGATCATGCTCCAGCGTCATCCTTGTCACGTGGCGCAAAAATATTTTAAAAAAGGGAATGCAACACAAGGACTTCCCAGGAGGTCACCCATCCTAGTACTACTCTCGCCCAAGCACGCTTAACTTCAGAGTTCTGATGGGATCCGGTGCTTTAGTGCTGGTATGATTGCAACCAACATGCACCTATCTATTTGTTCCTTATGCTTGCCCTACCGTGTCCGTTGCCATATTTGCCTCGACAACGGAGACGAGTTTAACACAAGAATTTCACCGCTCCCTCTCTACCCCGACAATACGAGCACTGCCACGACCTGTGTGACTTTTCCCACCGTGCTTGACACCCAACGACGCCGCCCCTAGACACGTCAACAATGAGACGCAAGCTAAAACATATCACAAACGTCAATAATAAGAAAACTAGTAAACGTCAAAAATAAGAAAACGAGGTCATATAGATCACGCTCCCACGTCATCCTTGTCACATGGCGCAAAAATATTTAAAAAGGGGAATGCAACACGAGGACTTCCCAGGAGGTCACCCATCCTAGTACTACTCTTGCCCAAGCAAGATTAACTTTGGAGTTCTAATGGGATCCCATGCTTTAGTGCTGGTATGATCACATCCGACATGCAACTATCTATTTGCTCCTTATGCTTGCCCCTCCCGTGTCCATTGCCACATTTGCCTCGGCAACGGAGACGAGTTTAACACAAGAATTTCACTGCTCCCTCTCTACCCCGACAACACGAGCACCGCCACGACCTCTGTGGCTTTTCCCACCTCGCTTGACACCCAACGACGCTGCCCCTAGACACGTCAACAATGAGAAAACTAGAAATGTCAAAAATAAGAAAACGAGGTCATATAGATCACGCTCCCGCGTCATCCTTGTCACGTGGCGCAAAAATATTTAAAAAGGGGAATTCAACACGAGGACTTCCCAGGAGGTCAGCCATCCTAGTACTACTCTCGCCCAAGCACGCTTAACTTCAGAGTTTTGATGGGATCCGTTGCTTTAGTGCTGGTATGATCACATCCAACATGCAACTATCTATTTGTTCCTTATGCTTGCCCCTCCCGTGTCCATTGCCACATTTGCCTCGACAACGGAGACGAGTTTAACACAAGAATTTCACCGCTTCCTCTCTACCCCGACAACACGAGCACTGCCACGACCTCTGTGACTTTTCCCACCGTGCTTGACACCCAACGACGCCGCCCCTAGACACGTCAACAATGAGGCGCAAGCTAAAACATATCACAAACGTCAAAAATAAGAAAACTAGTAAACGTCAAAAATAAGAAAACGAGGTCATATAGATCACGTTCCCGCGTCATCCTTGTCACGTGGCGCAAAAATATTTAAAAAGGGAATTGCAACACGAGGACTTCCCAGGAGGTCACCCATCCTAGTACTACTACTACTCTCTCCCAAGCACGTTTAACTTTGGACTTCTGATGGGATCCGGTGCTTTAGTGCTGGTATGATCACATCCGAGATGCAACTATCTATTTGTTCCTTATGCTTGCCCTCCCGTGTCCAATGCCACATTTGCCTCGACAACGGAGACAAGTTTAACACAAGAATTTCACCGCTCCCTCTCAACCTCGACAACACGAGCATCGCCACGACCTCTGTGACTTTTCCCACCGCGCTTGACACCCAACGACGCCCCCTAGACACGTCAACAACGAGACGCAAGCTAAAACATATCACAAACGTCAAAAATAAGAAAACTAGTAAACGTCAAAAATAAGAAAACGAGGTCATATAGATCACGCTCCCGCGTCATCCTTGTCACATGGCGCAAAAATATTTAAAAAGGGGAATGCAACACGAGGACTTCCCAAGAGGTCACCCATCCTAGTACTACTACTACTCTCGCCCAAGCACGTTTAACTTTGGAGTTCTGATGGGATCCGATGCTTTAGTGCTGGTATGATCGCATCCGACATGCAACTATCTATTTGTTCCTTATACTTGCCCCTCCCGTGTCCATTGCCACATTTGTCTCGACAACGGAGACAAGTTTAACACAAGAATTTCACCGCTCCCTCTCTACCCCGACAACACGAGCATCGCCACGACCTCTGTGACTTTTCCCACCACGCTTGACACCCAACGACGCCCCCTAGACACGTCAACAACGAGACACTAGCTAAAACATATCACAAACGTCAAAAATAAGAAAACTAGTAAACGTCAAAAAAAAGAAAACGAGGTCATATAGATCACGCTCCCGCATCATCCTTGTCACGTGTCGCAAAAATATTTAAAAAGGGGAATGCAACACGAGGACTTCCCAGGAGGTCACCCATCCTAGTACTACTCTCGCCAAGCATGCTTAACTTCGGAGTTCTAATGGGATCCGGTGCTTTAGTGCTGGTATGATCGCATCTGACATGCAACTATCTATTTGTTCCTTATGCTTGCCCCTCCCGTGTCCATTGCCACATTTGCCTCGACAACGGAGACAAGTTTAACACAAGAATTTCACCGCTCCCTCTCTACCCCGACAACACGAGCATCGCCACGACCTCTGTGACTTTTCCCACCACGCTTGACACCCAACGACGCCCCCTAGACACGTCAACAACGAGACGCTAGCTAAAACATATCAGAAACGTCAAAAATAAGAAAACTAGTAAACGTCAAAAATAAGAAAACGAGGTCATATAGATCACGCTCCTACGTCATCCTTGTCATGTGGCGCAAAAATATTTAAAAAGGGGAATGCAACACGAGGACTTCCGAGGAGGTCACCCATCCTAGTACTACTCTCGCCCGCTTAACTTCGGAGTTCTGATGGGATCCGGTGCTTTAGTGCTTGTATGATCGCATCCAACATGCAACTATCTATTTGTTCCTTATGCTTGCCCCTCCGGTGTCCATTGCCACATTTGCCTCGACAACTGAGACGAGTTCAACACAAGAATTTCACCGCTCCCTCTCTACCCCGACAACACGAGCACCGCCACGACCTCTATGACTTTTCCCACCGTGCTTGACACCCAACGACGCCGCCCCTAGACACGTCAACAATGAGACGCAAGCTAAAAAATATCACCAACGTCAAAAATAAGAAAACTAGTAAACGTCAAAAATAAGAAAACGAGGTCATATAGATCACGATCCCACGTCATCCTTGTCACGTGGCGCAAATATATTGAAAAAGGGGAATGCAACATGAGGACTTCCCAGGAGGTCACGAATCCTAGTACTACTCTCGCCCAAGCACGGTTAACTTTGGAGTTCTGATGGGATCCGGTGCTTTAGTGTTGGTATGATCGCATCCGACATGCAACTATCTATTTGTTCCTTATGCTTGCCCCTCCCGTGTCCATTGCCACATTTGCCTCGACAACGGAGACGAGTTTGACACAAGAATTTCACCGCTCCCTCTCTACCCTGACAACACGAGCACCGCCACGGCCTCTGTGACTTTTCCCACCGCGCTTGACACCCTACGACGCCGCCCCTAGACACGTCAACAATGAGACGCAAGCTAAAACATATCACAAACGTCAAAAATAAGAAAACTAGTAAACATCAAAAATAAGAAAACGAGGTCATATAGATCACGCTCCCGCGTCATCCTTGTCACGTGGCGCAAAAATATTTAAAAAGGGGAATGCAACACGAGGACTTCCCAGGAGGTCACTGATCCTAGTACTACTCTCGCCCAAGCACGCTTAACTTCGAAGTTCTGATGGGATCCGGTGCTTTAGTGCTGGTATGATCGCATCCGACATGCAACTATCTATTTGTTCCTTATGCTTGCCCCTCCCGTGTCCATTGCCACATTCGCCTCGACAACGGAGACGAGTTTAACACAAGAATTTCACCGCTCCCTCTCTACCCCGACAACACGAGCACCGCCACGACCTCTGTGACTTTTCACACCGCGCTTGACAGCCAACGACGCCGCCCCTAGTCACGTCAACAATGAGACGCAAGCTAAAACATATCACAAACGTCAAAAAAAAAAAGAAAACTAGTAAATGTCAAAAATAAGAAAACGAGGTCATATAGATCATGCTCCCGCGTCATCCTTGTCACGTGGCGCAAAAATATTTGAAAAGGGGAATGCAACACGAGGACTTCCCAGGAGGTCACCCATCCTAGTACTACTCTCTGTTGGAAATATGCCCTAGAGGCAATAATAAATTAGTTTATATTTTTTTGTTCATGATAATCGTTTATTATCCATGCTATAATTGTATTGATTGGAAACACAGTGCATGTGTGGATACATAGACAAAACACTGTCCCTAGTAAGCCTCTAGTTGACTAGCTCGTTAATCAGAGATGGTCAAGGTTTCCTGACCATAGGCAAGTGTTGTCACTTGATAGCGGGATCACATCATTAGGGGAATCATGTGATGGACTAGACCCAAACTAATAGACGCAGCATGATGATCGTGTCATTTTCGTTGCTACTGTTTTGTGCGTGTCAAGTATTTGTTCCTATGACCATGAGATCATATAACTGACTGACACCGGAGGAATGCTTTGTGTGTATCAAACGTTGCAACGTAACTGGGTGACTATAAAGATGCTCTATAGGTATCTCCGAAGGTGTTCGTTGAGTTAGTATGGATCGAGACTGGGATTTGTCACTCCATGTGACCGAGAGGTATCTCGGGGCCCACTCGATAATACAACAGGACACACAAGCCTTGCAAGCAATATGACTTAGTGTAAGCTATTAGGGCTGATTTGAGACAACTTTTGCCACGGCAGCCCGACCACATACCTCCACGGTTTTTCCTCTAGATCGCGTTTCTGCGGAGCTCGGGCGGAGCCCTGCTGAGATTAGATCACCACCAACCTCCGGAGCGCCGTCACGCTGCCGGAGAACTCATCTACCTCTCCGTCTCTCTTGCTGGATCAAGAAGGCCGAGATCATCGTCGACCTGTACGTGTGCTGAATGCGGAGGTGCCGTCCGTTCGGAACTTGATCGTGGGGCAGATCGCGGGACGGTTCGTGGGACGGTTCGCGGGGCGGATCGAGGGACGTGAGGACGTTCCACTACATCAACCGCGTTCACTAACGCTTCTGCTGTGCAATCTACAAGGGTACGTAGATCGGAAATCCCCTCTCGTAGATGGACATCACCATGATAGGTCTTCGTGCGCGTAGGAAATTTTTGGTTTCCCATGCGACGTTCCCCAACAGTGGCATCATGAGCTAGGTTCATGCGTAGATGTAATCTCGAGTAGAACACAAAAGTTTTTGTGGGCGGTGATGTGCCTTCTTGCTGCCCTCCTTAGTCTTTTCTTGATTCCGCGGTATTGTTGGATCGAAGCGGCTCGAACCGACATTACTCGTACGCTTACGAGAGACTGGTTTCATCGCTACGAGTAACTCCGTTGCTCACAGATGACTGGCGGGTGTCGGTTTCTCCAACTTTAGTTGAATCAGAATTGACCGAGGAGGTCCTTGGATGAGGTTAAATATCAATTCATATATCTCCGTTGTGGTGTTTGCGTAAGTAAGATGCGATCCTACTAGATACGCATGGTCACCACATAAAACATGCAACAATAATTAGAGGACGTCTAACTTGTTTTTGCAGGGTATGCTTGTGATGTGATATGGCCAACGATGTGATGTGATATATTGGATGTATGAGATGATCATGTTGTAATAGTTAATATCGACTTGCACGTCGATGGTACGGCAACCGGCAGGAGCCATAGGGTTGTCTTTAAACTAACGTTTGTGCTTGCAGATGCGTTTACTATATTGCTAGGACGTAGCTTTAGTAGTAATAGCATGAGTACCACGATAACCCCGATGGCGACACGTTGATGGAGATCATGATGATGGAGATCATGGTGTGACGCCGGTGACAAGAAGATCGTGCCGGTGCTTTGGTGATGGAGATCAAGAAGCACATGATGATGGCCATATCATGTCACTTATGAATTGCATGTGATGTTAATCCTTTATGCACCTTATCTTGCTTAGAACGACGGTAGCATTATGAGGTGATCTCTCACTAAAATTTCAAGACGAAATTGTGTTCTCCCCGACTGTGCACCGTTGCAGCAGTTCTTCGTTTCGAGACACCACGTAACGATCGGGTGTGATAGATTCAATGTTCACGTACAACGGGTGCAAAACAGTTGCACACGCGGAACACTCGGGTTAAGCTTGACGAGCCTAGCATGTGCAGACATGGCCTCGGAACACATGAGACCGAAAGGTCGAGCATGAATCGTATAGTTGATATGGTTAGCATAGAGATGCTTACCACTGAAACTATTCTCGACTCACGTGATGATCGGACTTGAGATAGTGGATTTGGATCATGTACCACTCAAATGACTAGAGAGATGTACTTTTTGAGTGGGAGTTCTTAAGTAATATGATTAATTGAACTAATTGTCATGAACATAGTCTAATGGTCTTTGCGAATTACGATGTAGCTTGCGCTATAGCTCTACTGTTTTTATATGTTCCTAGAGAAAATTTAGTTGAAAGTTGATAGTAGCAAACTTTGAAGACTGAGTCTGAAAACCGAGGATTGTCCTCGTTGCTGCGCAGAAGGCTTATGTCCTTAATGCACCACTCGGTGTGCTGCACCTCGAGCGTCGTCTGTAGATGTTGTGAACATCCGACATACACGTTTCTGATGACTACACGATAGTTCAGTACAAAATACTTAATGGCTTAGAAGCAAGGCGCCGAAGATGTTTTGAAACATCACAGAACATAAGAGATGTTCTAGAGAGATGAAATTGTGATTTCATGCTTTTGCCCTTGTTAAGAGGTATCAGACCTCCGACAAGATTCTTTGTCCACGAAGTAAAGGAGAAAAGCTCAATCGTTGAGCGTGTGATCAGATTATCTGAGTACGACAATCGCTTGAATCAAGTGGGAGTTGATCTTCTAGATAAGATAGTGATGGTTCTCCAAAGTCACTGCCACCAAGCTGTGAGAACTTTGTGATGAACTATAACATATCAAGGATAGATACAATGATCCTTGAGCGATTCGCGATGTTTGACACTGCGAAAGTAGAAATCAAGAAGGAGCATCAATAGTTGATGGTTAGTAAAACCACTAAGTTTCGAGAAAGGCAAGGGCTAGAAGGGATACTTCGTGAAACGGCAAAGCAGTTGCTGCACTAATGAAGAGACCCCAGATTAAACCCAGGCCCGGGACTAAGTGCTTCTGTTATGAGGGGAACGGTCACAGAGGCGGAGCAACTCTAGATACTTGGTAGATAAGAAGGCTGGCAAAAGTCGAAAGAAGTATATTTGATATACATGATGTCGATGTGTACTTTACAAGTACTCCTAGTAGCACGAGGGTATTGGATACCGGTTCGGTTGCTAAGTGATTAGTAACACGAAATGAAAGCTACGGCATAAACGGAGACTAGCTAAAGGCGAGGTGACGATACGTGTTGGAAGTGTTTCCAAGGTTGATATGATCAAACGTCGCACGCTTCCTCTACCATCGGGATTGGTGTTAAACCTAAATAATTGTTATTTGGTGCTTGCGTTAAGCATGAACATGATTGGATCATGTTTATTGCAATACGATTATTCATTTAAAGAGAATAATGGTTACTCTATTTGCTTGAATAATCACCTTTAATGGTTTATTGAATCTCGATCGTAGTGTTACACATGTTCATGATATTGGTGCCAAAAGATACGAGGTAATGATGATAGTACCACTCACTTGTGGCACTGCCGCTTGAGTCATGTTGGTATAAATTGCATGAAGAGGCTCCATGTTGATGGATCTTTATTGATTTTGAATCACTAGTGACATGCAAATCATACCACATGAGCAAGGCCTTGTTTTCATTGAGATGAAACAAGATAGTAACTTGTTGGAAGTGATACATTTTGATGTATGCAGTCCAATGGGTGTTGAGGCACGCAGTGGATATCATTATGTTCTTACTTCGATGACGATTTGAGTAGATACAAGAGTATTTACTTAATGAATCACAAGTCTGAAATATTGAAAAGTTCAATTCTGTTTCGGAGTGAAGTTTGTCGTAACAAGAGGATAAACTGTCTACGATATGATCATAGAAATGAATACCTGAGTTACGAGTTTTGGTACGCACTTAAGACAATGTGGAAATTGTTTCGCAATTCATGCCACCTAGAACATCATAGTGTGATGATGTGTCTGAACGTCATAGCCATGGACTATTCGGTATGGTGCATGCTATGATGTCTCTTATCGAATTACCACTATCGTTTATGGGTTATGCATTAGAGACAACCACATTCACTTTAAATAGGGCACCGCGTATTTCCGTTGAGATGACACATTATAGACTGAGGTTTAGAGAAATCTAAACTGTCGTTTCTTGAAAGTTTGGGGCTTCGGCACTTATGTGAAAAAGTTTCAGTCTGATAAGCTTGAACCCAAAGCGGATAAATGCATCTTCATAGGATATCCAAAACAGTTGGGTACATCTCCTATCTCAGATCCGAAAGCAAAGTGTTTGTTTCTAGAAACAGATCCTTTCGCGAGGAAAGGTTTCTCTCGAAAGAATTGAGTGGAAGGGTGGTAGAACTTGATGAGGTTATTGAACCATCACTTCAACCAGTGTGAATCAGGGCGCAGGAAGTTGTTCCTGTGGCTCCTACAACAATTGAAGTGAAAGCTGATGATGTTGAGCATCGAGCATCGGATCAAGTTACTACAAACCTTGTAGGTTGACAAGGTCGCGTACTACTGCAGAGTGGTACGTTAACCCTGTCTTGGAGGTCATGTTGTTGAGAAAAAGTGAACCTACGAGTTATGAAGAAAGCAATGGTGGGCCCGGATTCCGACAAATGGCTGGAGGCCATGAAATCCGAGAGAGGATCCATGTATGAAAACAAAGTGTAGACTTTGGAAGAACTACTTGATGGTCATAGGACTATTGAGTAAAGATGGATCTTTAAAAGGAAGACACACGATGATGATGATAAGTCACTATTAAGAAAAGCTCGACTTGTCGCAAAGATGTTTTTGACAAGATCAAGCAGTTGACTATGATGATACTTTCTCACTCGTAGCGATGCTAAAAGACTGTTAGAATTATGTTAGTAGATGCTGCATTATTTATGAAATATTGCACATAGGATGTCAAAACATTGTTTCCTCGACGGTTTCCTTGAGCAAACATTGTATGTGATACAACCAGGAGGTTTTGTCGATCCTAAAGATACTAGCAAGTATGCAAGGTCCAGCGATCCTTCAATGGACTGGTGCGAGCATCTTGGAGTTGGAATATACACTTTGATGAGATGATCAAAGATTTTGGGTTTGTACAAGGTTTATGAGAAACTTGTATTTCCAAAGAAGTGAGTGGGAGCACTATAGAATTTCTGATAAGTATATGTGGTTGACATATTGTGGATCAGAAGTAATGTAGAATTTCTGTAAAGCATACAAGGTTGTTTGAAAGGAGTTTTTCAAAGGAATACCTGGATTGCGCTACTTGAACGTTGAGCATCAAAGATCTATGGAGATAGATCGAAAGCGCTTAATAGAAGTTTCAACAAGATGCATGCCTTGACAAGTTTTGAAGGAGTTCAAAATAGATCAGCAAAGAAGGAGTTCTTGGTTGCGTTGTAAGGTGTGAATTTGAGTAAGACTCAAAACCCGACCCCGGCAGAATAAAGAGAATAGACGAAGGTCGTCTTCTATGCCTTGGCCATAGAATCTGAAGTATGCCATGCTGGCTACCGCACGTGATGTGTGCTTTGACTCAAAGTCTGTTGAGAGGTACAAAGAGTGATCCATGATTGAATCACTAGAAGCGGTCAAAATTTATCCTTAGTAACTGATGGACTAAGGAATTTTTCTCGATTATGAAGGTGGTTAAAGAGTTCTTCATAAAAGGTTACGACGATGCAAGCTTTGACACTAATCTAAATAACTATGAGTAGTGAAACGGATTCGTAAAGTAGAGTAGATATTTGGAGCATTTCCGAATAGCACATAGTAGAAGCATATATAAGATGACATAAAGATTTGTAAAGAACACACGTATCTGAAAGTTTTCAGAACCATTGACTAAAACCTCTCTCATGAGCAAGACGTGATCAGACCCCATAACTATATGGGTGTTGGATTCGTTGGAATCACATGGTGATGTGAACTAGATTATTGACTCTAGTGCAAGTGGAAGACTGTTGGAAATATGCCCTAGAGGCAATAATAAATTAGTTATTATTATATTTCTTTGTTCATGATAATCGTTTATTATCCATGTTATAATTGTATTGATTGGAAACACAGTGCATGTGTGGATAGATGGACAAAACACTGTCCCTAGTAAGCCTCTAGTTGACTAGCTCGTTGGTCAAAGATGGTCAAGGTTTCCTGACCATAGGCAAGTGTTGTCACTTGATAACGGGATCACATCATTAGGGGAATCATGTGATGGACTAGACCCAAACCAATAGACGTAGCATGATGATCGTGTCATTTTTCTTGCTACTGTTTTCTACGTGTCAAGTATTTGTTCCTATGACCATGAGATCATATAACTCACTGACACCGGAGGAATGCTTTGTGTGTATCAAACGTCGCAACGTAACTGGGTGACTATAAAGATGCTCTACAGGTATCTCCGAAGGAGTTCGTTGAGTTAGTATGAATCGAGACTGGGATTTGTCACTCCGTGTGACGGAGAGGTATCTCGGGGCCCACTCGGTAATACAACATCACACAGAAGCCTTGCAAGCAATGTGACTTAGTGTAAGTTGAGGGATCTTCTATTACGGAACGAGTAAAGAGACTTGCCGGTAAACGAGATTGAAATAGGTATGCGGATACTGACGATCGAATCTCGGGCAAGTAACATACCAAAGGACAAAGGGAATGACATATGGGATTATATGAATCCTTGGCACTGAGGTTCAAACGATAAGATCTTCGTACAATATGTAGGATCCAATATGGGCATCCCGGTCCCGCTATTGGATATTGACCGAGGAGTCACACGGGTCATGTCTACACAGTTCTCAAACCCGCAGGGTCTGCACACTTAAGGTTCGACGTTGTTTTATGCGTATTTGAGTTATATGGTTGGTTACCGAATGTTGTTCAAAGTCCCGGATGAGATCACGGACGTCACGAGGGTTTCCGAAATGGTCCGGAAACGAAGATTGATATATAGGATGACTTCATTTGGTTACCGGAAGGTTTTCGGGCATTACCGGTAATGTACCGGGAATGACGAATGGGTTCCGGATCTTCACCGGGAGGGGGGCCACCCACCTGGGAGGGCCCAAGGACCTTGGGGGTGGCGCACCAAGTAGGTGGGGTCCACCCAAGGCTGTCTTGCGCAAGAGAGAAAGAAAAACCAAAAGAAGAGAAAAAAAAGGAAAGGTGGGAAAGAAGAGAAGGACTCCACCTTCCAATCCTAGTTGGACTAGGATTGGAGGAGGACTCCTCCTACCCTTGGTGGCGCAGCCCTTGGGGCTCCTTGAGCCTCAAGGCAAGCCTCCCCTCCCCTCCTCCTATATATATATGGAGCTATTAGGGCTGATTTGAGACAACTTTTACCACGGCAGCCCGACCACATACCTCCACGGTTTTTCCCACCGCGCTTGACACCCAACGACGCCGCCCCTAGACACGTCAACAATGAGACGCAAGCTAAAACATATCACAAACATCAAAAATAAGAAAACTAGTAAACGTCAAAAATAAGAAAACGAGGTCATATAGATCACGCTCCCGTGTCATCCTTGTCACGTGGCACAAAAATATTTAAAAAGGGGAATGCAACACGAGGACTTCCCAGGAGGTCACCCATCCTAGTACTACTCTCGCCCAAGCATGCTTAACTTCGGAGTTCTAATGGGATCCGGTGCTTTAGTGCTGGTATGATCGCATCCGACATGCAACTATCTATTTGATCCTTATGCTTTCTCCTCCCGTGTCCATTGCCACATTTGTCTCGACAACGGAGACGAGTTTAACACAAGAATTTCACCGCTCCCTCTCTACCCCGACAACACGAGCACCGCCACGACCTCTTTGACTTTTCCCACCGCGCTTGACACCCAACGACGCCGCCCCTAGACACGTCAACAATGAGACGCAAGCTAAAACATATCACAAACGTCAAAAATAAGAAAACTAATAAACGTCAAAAATAAGAAAACGAGGTCATATAGATCACGCTGCCGCGTCATCCTTGTCACGTGGCGCAAAAATATGTAAAAAGGGGAATGCAAATCGCATCCGACATGCAACTATCTATTTGTTCTATATGCTTGCCCCTCCCGTGTCCATTGCCACATTTGCCTCGACAACGGAGACGAGTTTAACACAAGAATTTCACCGCTCCCTCTCTAACCCGACAACACGAGCACCGCCACGACCTCTGTGACTTTTCCCACCGCGCTTGACACCCAACGACGCCGCCCCTAGACACGTCAACAATGAGACGCAAGCTAAACCATATCAAAAACGTCAAAAATAAGAAAACTAGTAAACGTCAAAAATAAGAAAACGAGGTCATATAGATCACGCTCCCGCGTCATCCTTGTCACGTGGCGCAAAAATATTTAAAAAGGGGAATGCAACACGAGGACTTCCCAGGAGGTCACCGATCCTAGTACTACTCTCGCCCAAGCACGCTTAACTTCAGAGTTCTGATGGGATCCGGTCCTTTAGTGCTGGTATGATCGCATCCGATATGCAACTATCTATTTGTTCCTTATGCTTGCCCCTCCCGTGTCCATTGCCACATTTGCCTCGACAACGGAGACGAGTTTAACACAAGAATTTCACCGCTCCCTCTCTACCCCGACAACACGAGCACCGCCACAACTTCTGTGACTTATCCCACCGTGCTTGACACCCAACGACGCCGCCCGTAGACGCATCAACAATGAGACGCAGGCTAAAACATATCACAAACGTCAAAAATAAGAAAACTAGTAAACGTCAAAAATAAGAAAATGAGGTCATATAGATCACGCTCCCCCGTCATCCTTGTCACGTGGCGCAAAAATATTTAAAAAGGGGAATGCAACACGAGGACTTCCCAGGAGGTCACCCATCCTAGTACTACTCTCGCCCAAGCACGCTTAAGTTCATAGTTCTAATGGGATCCCGTGCGTTAGTGCTGGTATGATCGCATCCGACATGCAACTATCTATTTGTTCCTTATGCTGGCCCCTCCCGTGTCCATTGCCACATTTGCCTCGACAACGCAGACGAGTGTAACACAAGAATTTCACCGCTCCCTCGCTACCCCGACAACACGAGCACCGCCACAACCTGTGTGAATTTTCCCACCGTGCTTGACAACCAACGACGCCGCCCCTAGACACATCAACAATGAGACGCAGGCTAAAACATATCACAAACGTCAAAAATAAGAAAACTAGTAAATGTCAAAAATAAGAAAAAGAGGTCATATAGATCACGCTCCTGCGTCATCCTTGTCACGTGGCGCAAAAATATTTAAAAAGGGGAATGCAACATGAGGACTTCCCAGGAGGTCACCGATCCTAGTACTACTCTCGCCCAAGCACGCTTAACTTCGGAGTTCTGATGGGATCCGGTGCTTTATTGCTGGTATGCTCGCATCCGACATGCAACTATCTATTTGTTCCTTATGCTTGCCCCTCCCGTGTCCATTGCCACATTTGCCTCGACAACGGAGACGAGTTTAACACAAGAATTTCACCGCTCCCTCTCTACCCCGACAACACGAGCACCGCCACGACCTCTGTGACTTTTCCCACCGCGCTTGACACCCAACGACGCCGCCCCTAGATACGTCAACAATGAGACGCAAGCTAAAACATATCACAAACGTCAAAAATAAGAAAACTAGGAAACGTCAAAAATAAGAAAACGAGGTCATATAGATCACGCTCCCGCGTCATCCTTGTCACGTGGCACAAAAATATTTAAAAAGGGAAATGCAACACGAGGACTTCCCAGGAGGTCACCCATCTTAGTACTACTCTCGCCCAAGCACGCTTAACTTCAGAGTTCTAATGGGATCCCGTGCTTTAGTGTTGGTATGATCGCATCCGACATGTAACTATCTATTTGTTCCTTATGTTGGCCCCTCCCGTGTCCATTGCCACATTTGCCTCGACAACGGAGACGAGTTTAACACAAGAATTTCACCGCTCCCTCGCTACCCTGACAACACGAGCACCGCCACGACCTCTGTGACTTTTCCCACCGTGCTTGACACCCAACGACGCCGCCCCTAGACACGTCAACAATGAGACGCAGGCTAAAACATATCACAAACGTCAAAAATAAGAAAACTAGTACACGTCAAAAATAAGAAAACGAGGTCATATAGATCACGCTCCCACGTCATCCTTGTCACGTGGCGCACAAATATTTAAAAAGGGGAATGCAACACGAGGACTTCCGAGGAGGTCACCGATCCTAGTACTACTCTCGCCCAAGCACGCTTAACTTCGGAGTTCTGATGGGATCCGGTGCTTTAGTGCTGGTATGATCGCATCCGACATGCAACTATCTATTTGTTCCTTATGCTTGCCCCTCCCGTGTCCATTGCCACATTTGCCTCGACAACGGAGACGAGTTTAACACAAGAAGTTCACCGCGCCCTCTCTACCCCGATAACACGAGCACCGCCACGACCTGTGTGACTTTTCCCACCGCGCTTGACACCCAACGACGCCACCCCTAGACACGTCAACAATGAGACGCAAGCTAAAACATATTACAAACGTCAAAAATAAGAAAACTAGTAAACGTCAAAAATAAGAAAATGAGGTCATATAGATCACGCTCCCGCGTCATCCTTGTCACATAGCGCAAAAATATTTAAAAAAGGGGAATGCAACACGAGGACTTCCTGGGAGGTCACCCATCCTAGTACTACTGTCGGCGGGATCCGGTGCTTTAGTGCTGGTATGATCGCATCCGACATGCAACTATCTATTTGTTCCTTATGCTTGCCCCTCCCGTGTCCATTGCCACATTTGCCTCGACAACGGAGACGAGTTTAACACAAGAATTTCACCGCTCCCTCGCTACCCCGACAACACGAGCACCGCCACGACCTCTGTGACTTTTCCCGCCGCGCTTGACACCCAACGACGCCGCCCCTAGACACGTCAACAATGAGACGCAAGCTGAAACATATCACAAACGTCAAAAATAAGAAAACTAGTAAACGTCAAAAATAAGAAAACGAGGTCATATAGATCACGCTCCCGCGTCATCCTTGTCACGTGGCACAAAAATATTTAAAAAGGGAAATGTAACACGAGGACTTCCCAGGAGGTCACCCATCCTAGCACTACTCTCGCCCAAGCACGCTTAACTTCAGAGTTCTAATGGGATCCGATTCTATAGTGCTAGTATGATCGCTTCCGAGATGCAACTATCTATTTGTTCCTTATGCTGGCCCCTCCCGTGTCCATTGCCACATTTGCCACGACAACGGAGACGAGTTTAACACAAGAATTTCACCGCTGCCTCTCTACCCCGACAACACGAGCACCGCCACGACCTCTGTGACTTTTCCCACCGTGCTTGACACCCAACGACGCCGCCCCTAGACACGTCAACAATGAGACGCACACTAAAACATATCACAAACGTCAAAAATAAGAAAACTAGTAAACGTCAAAAATAAGGAAACGAGGTCATATAGATCATGCTCCCTCGTCATCCTTGTCACGTGGCGCAAAAATATTTAAAAAGGCGAATGCAACACGAGGACTTCCGAGGAGGTCACCCATCCTAGTACTAGTCTCGCCCAAGCACGCTTAACTTCGGAGTTCTGATGGGATCCGATGCTTTAGTGCTGGTATGATCGCATCCGACATGCAACTATCTATTTGTTCCTCATGCTTGTCCCTCCCGTGTCCATTGCCACATTTGCCTCGACAACGGAGACGAGTTTAACACAAGAATTTCACCGCTCCCTCTCTACCCCGACAACACGAGCACCGCCACGACCTCTGTGACTTTTCCCACCGCGCTTGACACCCAACGACGCCGCTCCTAGTCACGTCAACAATGAGACGCAAGCTAAAACATATCATAAACGTCAAGAATAAGAAAACTAGTAAACGTCAAAAATAAGAAAACGAGGTCATATAGATCACGCTCCCGCGTCATCCTTGTCACGTGGCACAAAAATATTTAAAAAGGGAAATGCAACACGAAGACTTCCCAGGAGGTCACCCATCCTAATACTACTCTCGCCCAAGCACGCTTAACTTCAGAGTTCTAATGGGATACCGTGCTTTAGTGCTGGTATGATCGCATCCGACATGCAACTATCTATTTGTTCCTTATGCTGGCCCCTGCCGTATCCATTGCCAGATTTGCCTCGACAACGGAGACGAGTTTAACACAAGAATTTCACCGCTGCCTCTCTACCCCGACAACATGAGCACCGCCACGACCTCTGTGACTTTTCCCAACGTGCTTGACACCCAACGACGCCGCCCCTAGACACGTCAACAATGAGACGCAGGCTAAAACATATCACAAACGTCAAAAATAAGAAAACTAGTAAACGTCAAAAATAAGGAAACGAGGTCATATAGATCACGCTCCCTCGTCATCCTTGTCACGTGGCGCAAAAATATTTAAAAAGGGGAATGCAACACGAGGACTTCCGAGGAGGTCACCCATCCTAGTACTACTCTCGCCCAAGCATGCTTAACTTCGGAGTTCTGATGGGATCCGATGCTTTAGTGCTGGTATGATCGCATCCGACATGCAACTATCTATTTGTTCCTTATGCTTGCCCCTCCCGTGTCCATTGCCACATTTGCCTCGACAACGGAGACGATTTAACACAAGAATTTCACCGCGCCCTCTCTACCCCGACAAAACGAGCACCGCCACGACCTCTGTGACTTTTCCCACCGCGCTTGACACCCAACGACGCCGACCCTAGACACGTCAACAATGAGACGCAAGCTAAAACATATGACAAACGTCAAAAATAAGAAAACTAGTAAACGTCAAAAATAAGAAAACGAGGTCATATAGATCACGCTCCCGCGTCATCCTTGGCACGTGGCGCAAAAATATTTAAAAAGGGGAATGCAACACGAGGACTTCCCAGGAGGTCACCCATCCTAGTACTACTCTCGCCCAAGCACGCTTAATTTCGGAGTTGTGATGGGATCCGGTGCTTTAGTGCTGGTATGATCGCATCCGACATGGAACTATCTATTTGTTCCTTATGCTTGCCCCTCGCGTGTCCATTGCCACATTTGCCTCGACAACGGAGACGAGCTTAACACAAGAATTTCACCGCTCCCTCTCTACCCCGACAACACGAGCACCGCCATGACCTCTGTGACTTTTCCCACCGCGCTTGACACCCAACGACGCCGCTCCTAGACATGTCAACAATGAGACGCAAGCTAAAACATATCACAAACGTCAAAACTAAGAAAATTAGTAAACGTCAAAAATAAGAAAACGAGGTCATATAGATCACGCTCCCGCGTCATCCTTGTCACGTGGCACAAAAATATTTAAAAAGGGAAATGCATCACGAGGACTTCCCAGGAGGTCACCCATCCTAGTACAACTCTCGCCCAAGCACGCTTAACTTCAGAGTTCTAATGGGATCCCGTGCTTTAGTGCTGGTATGATCGCATCCGACATGTAACTATCTATTTGTTCCTTATGCTGGCCCCTTCCATGTCCATTGCCACATTTGCCTCGACAACGGAGACGAGTTTAACACAAGAATTTCACCGCTCCCTCGCTACCCCGACAACACGAGCACCGCCACGACCTGTGTGACTTTTCCCACCGTGCTTGACACCCAACGACGCCGCCCCTAGACACGTCAACAATGAGACGCGGGCTAAAACATATCACAAACGTCAAAAATAAGAAAACTAGTAAACGTCAAAAATAAGAAAACGAGGTCATGTAGATCACGCTCCCGCGTCATCCTTGTCACGTGGTGCAAAAATATTTAAAAAGGGGAATGCAACACGAGGACTTCCCAGGAGGTCACCGATCCTAGTACTACTCTCGCCCAAGCACGCTTAACTTCGGAGTTCTGATGGGATCCGGTGCTTTAGTGCTCGTATGATCGCATCCGACATGCAACTATCTATTTGTTCCTTATGCTTGCCCCTCCCGTGTCCATTGGCACATTTGCCTCGACAACAGAGACGAGTTTAACACAATAATTTCACCGCGCCCTCTCTACCCCGACAACACGAGCACCGCCACGACCTGTGTGACTTTTCCCACCGCGCTTGACACCCAACGACGCCACCCCTAGACACGTCAACAATGAGACGCAAGCTAAAACATATCACAAACGTCAAAAATAAGAAAACTAGTAAACGTCAAAAATAAGAAAATGAGGTCATATAGATCACGCTGCCGCGTCATCCTTGTCACGTGGCGCAAAAATATTTAAAAAGGGGAATGCAACACGAGGACTTCCTGGGAGGTCACCCATCCTAGTACTACTGTCGGCGGGATCCGGTGCTTTAGTGCTGGTATGATCGCATCCGACATGCAACTATCTATTTGTTCCTTATGCTTGCCCCTCCCGTGTCCATTGCCACATTTGCCTCGACAACGGAGACGAGTTTAACACAAGAATTTCACCGCTCCCTCGCTACCCCGACAACACGAGCACCGCCACGACCTCTGTGACTTTTCCCGCCGCGCTTGACACCCAACGACGCCGCCCCTAGACACGTCAACAATGAGACGCAAGCTGAAACATATCACAAACATCAAAAATAAGAAAACTAGTAAACGTCAAAAATAAGAAAACGAGGTCATATAGATCACGCTCCCGCGTCATCCTTGTCACGTGGCACAAAAATATTTAAAAAGGGAAATGCAACACGAGGACTTCCCAGGAGGTCACCTATCCTAGTACTACTCTCGCCCAAGCACGCTTAACTTCAGAGTTCTAATGGGATCCGATTCTTTAGTGCTAGTAATATCGCATCCGACATGCAACTATCTATTTGTTCCTTATGCTGGCCCCTCCCGTGTCCATTGCCACATTTGCCTCGACAACGGAGACGAGTTTAACACAAGAATTTCACCGCTGCCTCTCTACCCCGACAACACGAGCACCGCCACGACCTCTGTGACTTTTCCCACCGTGCTTGACACCCAACGACGCCGCCCCTAGACACGTCAACAATGAGACGCAGGCTAAAACATATCACAAACGTCAAAAATAAGAAAACTAGTAAACGTCAAAAATAAGGAAACGAGGTCATATAGATCACACTCCCTCGTCATCCTTGTCACGTGGCGCAAAAATATTTAAAAAGGGGAATGCAACACTTGGACTTCCGAGGAGGTCACCCATCCTAGTACTACTCTCGCCCAAGCACGCTTAACTTCGGAGTTCTGATGGGATCCGATGCTTTAGTGCTGGTATGATCGCATCCGACATGCAACTATCTATTTGTTCCTTATGCTTGCCCCTACCGTGTCCATTGCCACATTTGCCTCGACAACGGAGACGAGTTTAACACAAGAATTTCACCGCTCCCTCTCTACCCCGACAAAACGAGCACCGCCACGACCTCTGTGACTTTTCCCACCGCTCTTGACACCCAACGACGCCGCCCCTAGACACGTCAACAATGAGACGCAAGCTAAAACATATGACAAACGTCAAAAATAAGAAAACTAGTAAACGTCAAAAATAAGAAAACGAGGTCATATAGATCACGCTCCCGCGTCATCCTTGTCACGTGGCGCTAAAATATTTAAAAACGGGAATGCAACACGAGGACTTACCACCAGGTCACCCATCCTAGTACTACTCTCGCCCAAGCACGCTTAACTTCGGAGTTGTGATGGGATCCGGTGCTTTAGTGCTGGTATGATCGCATACGACATGGAACTATCTATTTGTTCCTTATGCTTGCCCCTCGCGTGTCCATTGCCACATTTGCCTCGACAACGGAGACGAGTTTAACACAATAATTTCACCGCTCCCTCTCTACCCCGACAACACGAGCACCGCCACGACCTCTGTGACTTTTCCCACCGCGCTTGACACCCAACGACGCCGCCCCTAGACACGTCAACAATGAGAGGCAAGCTAAAACATATCACAAACGTCAAAAATAAGAAAACTAGTAAACGTCAAAAATAAGAAAACGAGGTCATATAGATCATGCTGTCGCGTCATCCTTGTCACGTGGCGCAAAAATATTTAAAAAGGGGAATGCAAATCGCATCCGACATGCAACTATCTATTTGTTCTTTATGCTTGCCCCTCCCGTGTCCATTGCCACATTTGCCTCGACAACGGAGACGAGTTTAACACAAGAATTTCACCGCTCCCTCTCTACCCCGACAACACGAGCACCGCCACGACCTCTGTGACTTTTCCCACCGTGCTTGACACCCAACGACGCCGCCCCTAGACACGTCAACAATGAGACGCAGGCTAAAACATATCACAAACGTCAAAAATAAGAAAACTAGTAAACGTCAAAAATAAGAAAAAGAGGTCATATAGATCACGCTCCCGCGTCATCCTTGTCACGTGGCGCAAAAATATTTAAAAAGGGGAATGCAACACGAGGACTTCCAAGAGGTCACCCATCCTAGTACTACTCTCGCCCAAGCACGCTTAACTTCGGAGTTGGGATGGGATCCGGTGCTTTAGTGCTGGTATGATCGCATCCGACATGGAACTATCTATTTGTTCCTTATGCTTGCCCCTCCCGTGTCCATTGCGACATTTGCCTCGACAATGGAGACGAGTTTAACACAATAATTTCACCGCTCCCTCTCTACCCCGACAACACGAGCACCACCACGACCTCTGTGACTTTTCCCACCGCGCTTGACACCCAACGACGCCGCTCCTAGACACGTCAACAATGAGACGCAAGCTAAAACATATCGCAAACGTTAAAAATAAGAAAACTAGTAAACATCAAAAATTAGAAAACGAGGTCATATAGATCACGCTCCCGCGTTATCCTTCTCACGTGGCGCAAAAATATTTAAAAAGGGGAATGCAACACGAGGACTTCACAGGAGGTCACCCATCCTAGTACTACTCTCGCCCAAGCACGCTTAATTTCGGAGTTGTGATGGGATCCGATGCTTTAATGATAGTATGATCGCATCCGACATGGAACTATCTATTTGTTCCTAATGCTTGCCCCTCCCGTGTCCATTGCCACATTTGCCTCGACAACGGAGACGAGTTTAACACAATAGTTTCACCGCTCCCTCTCTACCCCGACAACACGAGCACCGCCACGACCTCTGTGACTTTTCCCACCGCGCTTGACACCCAACGACGCCGGTCCTACACACGTCAACAATGAGACGCAAGCTAAAACATATCACAAACGTCAACAATAAGAAAACTAGTAAACGTCAAAAATAAGAAAACGAGGTCATATAGATCACGCTCCCGCGTCATCCTTGTCACGTGGCGCAAAAATATTTAAAAAGGGGAATGCAACACGAGGACTTCCTAGGCGGTCACCCATCCTAGTACTACTCTCGCCCAAGCACGCTTAACTTCGGAGTTCTGATGGGATCCGGTGCTTTAGTGCTGGTATGATCGCATCCGACATGCAACTATCTATTTGTTCCTGATGCTTGCCCCTCCCATGTCCATTGCCACATTTGCCTCGACAACGGAGACGAGTTTAACACAAGAATTTCACCGCTCCCTCTCTACCCCGACAACACGAGCACCGCCACGACCTCTGTGACTTTTCCCACCGCGCTTGACACCCAACGACGCAGCCCCTAGACATGTCAACAATGAGACGCAAGCTAAAACATATCACAAACGTCAAAAATAAGAAAACTAGTAAACGTCAAAAATGAGAAAACTAGGTCATATAGATCAAGCTCCCGCGTCATCCTTTTCACGTGGCGCAAAAATATTTAAAAAGGGGAATGCAACACGAGGAATTCCCAGGAGGTCACCCATCCTAGTACTACTCTCGCCTATGCACCTTAACTTCGGAGTTCTGATGGGATCCGGTGCTTTAGTGCTGGTATGATCGCATCCGACATGCAACTATCTATTTGTTCCTTATGCTTGCCCCTCCCGTGTCCATTGCCACATTTGCCTCCACAACGGAGACGAGTTTAACACAAGAATTTCACCTCTCCCTCTCTACCCCGACAACTGGAGCACAGGCCACGACCTCTATGACTTTTCCCACCGCGCTTGACACCCAATGACGCCGCCCCTAGACACGTCAGCAATGAGACGCAAGCTAAAACATATCACAAACGTCAAAAATAAGAAAACTAGTAAACGTCAAAAATAAGAAAACGAGGTTATATAGATCATGCTCCCGCGTCATCCTTGTCACGTGGAGCAAAAATATTCAAAAAGGGGAATGCAACACGAGGAATTCCCAGGAGGTCACCCATCCCAGTACTACTCTCGCCCAAGCACCTTAACTTTGGAGTTACGATGGGATCCGGTGCTTTAGTGGTGGTATGATCGCATCCGACATGCAACTATCTATTTGTTCCTTATGCTTGCCCCTCCCGTGTCCATTGCCACATTTGCCTCGACAACGGAGACGAGTTTAACACAAGAATTTCACCGCTCCCTCTCTACCCCGACAACACGAGCACCGCCACGACCTCTGTGACTTTTCCCACCGCGCTTGACACCCAACGACGCCGCCCCTAGACACGTCAACAATGAGACGCAAGCTAAAACATATCACAAACGTCAAAAATAAGAAAACTAGTAAACGTCAAAAATGAGAAAACGAGGTCATATAGATCAAGCTCCCGCGTCATCCTTGTCACGTGGCGCAAAAATATTTAAAAAGGGGAATGCAACACGAGGGATTCCCAGGAGGTCACCCATCCTAGTACTACTCTCGCCTATGCACCTTAACTTCGGAGTTCTGATGGGATCCGGTGCTTTAGTGCTGGTATGATCGCATCCGACATGGAACTATCTATTTGTTCCTTATGCTTGCCCCTCCCGTGTCCATTGCCACATTTGCCTCCACAACGGAGACGAGTTTAACACAAGAATTTCACCTCTCCCTCTCTACCCCGACAACAGGAGCACCGCCACGACCTCTATGACTTTTCCCACCGCGCTTGACACCCAATGACGCCGCCCCTAGACACGTCAGCAATGAGACGCAAGCTAAAACATATCACAAACGTCAAAAATAAGAAAACTAGTAAACGTCAAAAATAAGAAAACGAGGTCATATAGATCACGCTCCCGCGTCATCCTTGTCACGTCGCGCAAAAATATTTAAAAAGGGGAATGCAACACGAGGACTTCCCACGAGGTCACCATCCTAGTACTACTCTCGCCCAAGCACGCTTAACTTCGGAGCTCTGATGGGATCCGGTGCTTTAGTGCTGGTATGATAGCATCCGACATGCAACTATCAATTTGTTCCTTATGCTTGCCCCTCCTGTGTTCATTGCCACATTTGCCTCGACAACGGAGACGAGTTTAACACAAGAATTTCACCGCTCCCTCTCTACCCCGACAACACGAGCACCGCCACGACCTCTGTGACTTTTCCCACCGCGCTTGACACCCAACGACGCCGCCCCTAGACACGTCAACAATGAGACGCAAGCTAAAACATATCACAAACGTCAAAAATAAGAAAACTAGTAAACGTCAAAAATGAGAAAACGAGGTCATATAGATCAAGCTCCCGCGTCATCCTTGTCACGTGGCGCAAAAATATTTAAAAAGGGGAATGCTACACGAGGAATTCCCAGGAGGTCACCCATCCTAGTACTACTCTCGCCTAAGCACCTTAACTGCGGAGTTCTGATGGGATCCGGTGCTTTAGTGCTGGTATGATCGCATCCGACATGCAACTATCTATTTGTTCCTTATGCTTGCCCCTCCCGTGTCCATTGCCACATTTGCCTCGACAACTAAGACGAGTTTAACACAAGAATATCACCGCTCCCTCTCTACCCCGACAACACGAGCACCGCCACGACCTCTGTGACTTTTCCCACCGCGCTTGACTCCCAACGGCGCCGCCCCTAGTCACGTCAACAATGATACGCAAGCTAAAACATATCACAAACGTCAAAAATAAGAAAACTAGTAAACGTCAAAAATAAGAAAACGAGGTCATATATATCACGCTCCCGCGTCATCCTTGTCACGTGGCGCAAAAACATTTGAAAAGGGGAATGCAACACGAGGACTTCCCAGGAGGTCACCCATCGTAGTACCACTCTCGCCCAAGCACACTTAACTTCGGAGTTGTGATGGGATCCGGTGCTTTAGTTCTGGTATGAACGCATCCGACATGCAACTATCTATTTGTTCCTTATGCTTGACCCTCCCGTGTCCATTGCCACATTTTCCTCGACAACGGAGACGAGTTTAAGACAAGAACTTCACCGCTCCCTCTCTACCCCGACAACACGAGCACCGCCACGACCTCTATGACTTTTCCCACCGCACTTGACACCCAACGACGCCGCCCCTAGCCACGTCAACAATGAGATGCAAGCTAAAGCATATCACAATCATCAAAAATAAGAAAACTAGTAAACGTCAAAAATAAGAAAACGAGGTTATATAGATCATGCTCCCGCGTCATCCTTGTCACGTGGAGCAAAAATATTCAAAAAGGGGAATGCAACACGAGGAATTCCCAGGAGGTCACCCATCCCAGTACTACTCTCGCCCAAGCACCTTAACTTTGGAGTTATGATGGGATCCGGTGCTTTAGTGGTGGTATGATCGCATCCGACATGCAACTATCTATTTGTTCCTTATGCTTGCCCCTCCCGTGTCCATTGCCACATTTGCCTCGACAACGGAGACGAGTTTAACACAAGAATTTCACCGCTCCCTCTCTACCCCGACAACACGAGCACCGCCACGACCTCTGTGACTTTTCCCACCGTGCTTGACACCCAACGACGCCGCCCCTAGACATGTCAACAATGAGACGCAAGCTAAAACATATCACAAACGTCAAAAATAAGAAAACTAGTAAACGTCAAAAATGAGAAAACGAGGTCATATAGATCAAGCTCCCGCGTCATCCTCGTCACGTGGCGCAAAAATATTTAAAAAGGGGAATGCAACACGAGGAATTCCCAGGAGGTCACCCATCCTAGTACTACTCTCGCCTATGCACCTTAACTTCGGAGTTCTGATGGGATCCGGTGCTTTAGTGCTGGTATGATCGCATCCGACATGCAACTATCTATTTGTTCCTTATGCTTGCCCCTCCCGTGTCCATTGCCACATTTGCCTCCACAATGGAGACGAGTTTAACACAAGAATTTCACCTCTCCCTCTCTACCCCGACAACTGGAGCACCGCCACGACCTCTATGACTTTTCCCACCGCGCTTGACACCCAATGACGCCGCCCCTAGACACGTCAGCAATGAGACGCAAGCTAAAACATATCACAAACGTCAAAAATAAGAAAACAAGTAAACGTCAAAAATAAGAAAACGAGGTTACATAGATCATGCTCCCGCGTCATCCTTGTCACGTGGAGCAAAAATATTCAAAAAGGGGAATGCAACACGAGGAATTCCCAGGAGGTCACCCATCCCAGTACTACTCTCGCCCAAGCACCTTAACTTTGGAGTTATGATGGGATCCGGTGCTTTAGTGGTGGTATGATCGCATCCGACATGCAACTATCTATTTGTTCCTTATGCTTGCCCCTCCCGTGTCCATTGCCACATTTGCCTCGACAACGGAGACGAGTTTAACACAAGAATTTCACCGCACCCTCTCTACCCCGACAACAGGAGCACCGCCACGACCTCTATGACTTTTCCCACCGCGCTTGACACCCAATGACGCCGCCCCTAGACACGTCAGCAATGAGACGCAAGCTAAAACATATCACAAACGTCAAAAATAAGAAAACTAGTAAACGTCAAAAATAAGAAAACGAGGTCATATAGATCACGCTCCCGCGTCATCCTTGTCACGTCGCGCAAAAATATTTAAAAAGGGGAATGCAACACGAGGACTTCCCACGAGGTCACCATCCTAGTACTACTCTCGCCCAAGCACGCTTAACTTCGGAGCTCTGATGGGATCCGGCGCTTTAGTGCTGGTATGATAGCATCCGACATGCAACTATCTATTTGTTCCTTATGCTTGCCCCTCCCGTGTTCATTGCCACATTTGCCTCGACAACGGAGACGAGTTTAACACAAGAATTTCACCGCTCCCTCTCTACCCCGACAACACGAGCACCGCCACGACCTCTGTGACTTTTCCCACCGCGCTTGACACCCAACGACGCCGCCCCTAGACACGTCAACAATGAGACGCAAGCTAAAACATATCACAAACGTCAAAAATAAGAAAACTAGTAAACGTCAAAAATGAGAAAACGAGGTCATATAGATCAAGCTCCCGCGTCATCCTTGTCACGTGGCGCAAAAATATTTAAAAAGGGGAATGCAACACGAGGAATTCCCAGGAGGTCACCCATCCTAGTACTACTCTCGCCTAAGCACCTTAACTGCGGAGTTCTGATGGGATCCGGTGCTTTAGTGCTGGTATGATCGCATCCGACATGCAACTATCTATTTGTTCCTTATGCTTGCCCCTCCCGTGTCCATTGCCACATTTGCCTCCACAACGGAGACGAGTTTAACACAAGAATTTCACCTATCCCTCTCTACCTCGACAACTGGAGCACCGCCACGACCTCTATGACTTTTCCCACCGCGCTTGACACCCAATGACGCCGCCCCTAGACACGTCAGCAATGAGACGCAAGCTAAAACATATCACAAACGTCAAAAATAAGAAAACTAGTAAACGTCAAAAATAAGAAAACGAGGTCATATAGATCACGCTCCCGCGTCATCCTTGTGACGTCGCGCAAAAATATTTGAAAAGGGGAATGCAACACGAGGACTTCCCAGGAGGTCACCATCCTAGTACTACTCTCGCTCTAGCACGCTTAACTTCGGAGCTCTGATGGGATCCGGTGCTTTAGTGCTCGTATGATAGCATCCGACATGCAACTATCTATTTGTTCCTTATGCTTGCCCCTCCCGTGTTCATTGCCACATTTGCCTCGACAACTGAGACGAGTTTAACACAAGAATTTCACCGCTCCCTCTCTACCCCGACAACACGAGCACCGCCATGACCTCTGTGACTTTTCCCACCGCACTTCACACCCAACGACGCCGCCCCTAGACACGTCAACAATGAGACACAAGCTAAAACATATCACAAACGTCAAAAATAAGAAAACTAGTAAACGTCAAATATAATACAACGAGGTCATATAGATCACGCTCCCGCGTCATCCTTGTCACGTGGCGCAAAAATATTTAAAAAGGGGAATGCAACACGAGGACTTCCCAGGAGGTCACCATCCTAGTACTACTCTCGCCCAAGCACGCTTAACTTCGGAGTCCTGATGGGAACCGGTGCTTTAGTGCTGGTATGATCACATCCGACATGCAACTATCTATTTGTTCCTTATGCTTGCCCCTCCCATGTCCATTGCCACATTTGCCTCGACAACGGAGACGAGTTTAACACAAGAATTTCAGCGATCCCTCTCTACCCCGACAACACGAGCACCGCCACGACCTTTGTGACTTTTCCCACCGCGCTTGACACCCAACGACGGCGCCCCTAGACACGTCAACAATGAGACGCAAGCTAAAACATATCACAAACGTCAGAAATAAGAAAACTACTAAACGTCAAAAATAAGAAAACAAGGTCATATAGATCACGCTCCCCCGTCATCCTTGTCACGTGGCGCAAAAATATTTAAAAAGGGGAATGCAACATGAGGACTTCCCACGAGGTCACCCATCCTAGTACTACTCTCGCCCAAGCACGCTTAACTTTGAAGTTGTAATGGGATCCGGTGCTTTAGTGCTGGTATGATCGCATCTGACAAGCAACTATCTATTTTTTCCTTATGCTTGCCCCTCCCGTGTCCATTGCCACATTTGCCTTGACAAAGGAGACGAGTTTAACACAAGAATTTCACAGCTCCCTCTCTACCCCGACAACACGAGCACCGCACGACCTGTGTGACTTTTCCCACCGCGCTTGACACCCAACGAAGCCACCCCTAGACACGTCAACAATGAGACGCAAGCTAAGACATATCACAAACGTCAAAAATGAGAAAACTAGTAAACATCAAAAATAAGAAAACGAGGTCATATAGATCACGCTCCCTCGTCATCCTTGTCAAGTGGCGCAAAAATATTTAAAAAGGGGAATGCAACACGAGGACTTCCGAGGAGGTCACCTATCCTAGTACTACTCTTGCCCAAGCATGCTTAACTTCGGAGTTCTGATGGGATTCGGTGCTTTATTGCTGGTATGATCGCATCCGACATGCAACTATCTATTTGTTCCTTATGCTTGCCCCTCCCGTGTCCATTGCCACATTTGCCTCGACAACGGAGACGAGTTTAACACAAGAATTTCACCGCTCCCTCTCTACCCCGACAACACGAGCATCGCCACGACCTTTTTGACTTTTCCCATCGCGTTTGACACCCAACGACGCCGCCCCTAGACACATCAACAATGAGACGCAAGCTAAAACATATCACAAACGTCAAAAATGAGAAAACTAGTAAACATCAAAAATAAGAAAACGAGGTCATATAGATCACGCTCCCTCGTAATCCTTGTCACGTGGCGCAAAAATATTTAAAAAGGGGAATGCAACACGAGGACTTCCGAGGAGGTCACCCATCCTAGTACTACTCTCGCCCAAGCAAGCTTAACTTCGGAGTTCTGATGGGATCCGGTGCTTTATTGCTGGTATGATCGCATCCGACATGCAACTATCTATTTGTTCCTTATGCTTGCCCCTCCCGTGTCCATTGCCACATTTGCCTCGACAACGGAGACGAGTTTAACAGAAGAATTTCACCGCTCCGTCTCTACCCCGACAACACGAGCATCGCCACGACCTTTGTGACTTTTCCCACCGCGCTTGACACCCAACGACGCCGCCCCTAGACACATCAACAATGGACCTTTGTGACTTTTCCCACCGCGCTTGACACCCAACGACGCCGCCCCTAGACACATCAACAATGAGACGCAAGCTAAAACATATCACAAACGTCAGAAGTAAGAAAACTAGTAATCGTCAAAAATAAGAAAACGAGGTCATATAGATCACGCTCCCGCGTCATCCTTGTGACGTGGCGCAAAAAAATTAAAAAAGGGGAACGCAACACAAGAACTTCCCAGGAGGTCACCCATCCTTGTACTACTCTCACCCAAGCACGCTTAACTTTGAAGTTCTGATGGGATCCGATGCTTTAGTGCTGGTATGATCGCATCCAACATGCAACTATCTATTTGTTCCTTATGCTTGCCCCTCCCGTGTCCATTGCCACATTTACCTCGACAACGGAGACGAGTTTAACACAAGAATTTCGCCGATCCCTCTCTACCCCGACTATGCTTCCCCTCCCGTGTCCATTGCCACATTTGCCTCGACAACGGAGACGAGTTTAACTCAAGAATTTCACCTTTCCCTCTCTACCCCGACAACACGAGCACCGCCACGACCTTTGTGACTTTTCCCACCGCGCTTGACACCCAACGACGGCGCCCCTAGACACGTCAACAATGAGATGCAAGCTAAAACATATCACAAACGTCAGAAATAAGAAAACTACTAAACGTCAAAAATAAGAAAACGAGGTCATATAGATCACGCTCCCCCGTCATCCTTGTCACGTGGCGCAAAAATATTTAAAAAGGGGAATACAACACGAGGACTTCCCACGAGGTCACCCATCCTAATACTACTCTCGCCCAAGCATGCTTAACTTTGAAGTTCTGATGGGATCCGGCGCTTTAGTGCTGATATGATCGCATCTAACATGCAACTATCTATTTGTTCCTTATGCTTGCCCCTCCCGTGTCCATTGCCACATTTGCCTCGACAACAGAGACGAGTTTAACACAAGAATTTCACCGCTCCCTCTCTACCCCGACAACACGAGCACCGCACGACTTGTGTGACTTTTCCCACCACGCTTGACACCCAACGACGCCGCCCCTAGACACGTCAACAATGAGACGCAAGCTAAAACATATCACAAACGTCAAAAATGAGAAAACTAGTAAACATCAAAATTAATAAAACGAGGTCATATAGATCACGCTCCCTCGTCATCCTTGTCACGTGGCACAAAAATATTTAAAAAGGGGAATGCAACACGAGGACATCCGAGGAGGTCACCCATCCAAGTACTACTCTCGCCCAAACACGCTTAACTTCGGAGTTCTGATGGGATCCGGTGCTTTATTGTTGGTATGATCGCCTCCGACATGCAACTATCTATTTGTTCCTAATGCTTGCCCCTCCCGTGTCCATTGCCACATTTGCCTCGACAACGGAGACGAGTTTAACACAAGAATTTCACCGCTCCCTCTCTACCCCGACAGCACGAGTACCGCGACGGCCTTTGTTACTTTTCCCACCACGCTTGACACCCAACGACGCCGCCCCTAGACACGTTAACAATGAGACGCAAGCTAAAACATATCACAAATGTCAGAAATAAGAAAACTACTAAACGTCAAAAAAAAGAAAACGAGGTCATATAGATCACGCTCCCGCGTCATCCTTGTCACGTGGCGCAAAAGTATTTAAAAAGGGGAAAGCAACACACGAGGACTTCCCAGGAGGTCACCCATCCTAGTACTACTCTCGCCCAAGCAAGCTTAACTTCGAAGTACTGATGGGATCCGGTGCTTTAGTGCTGGTATGATCGCATCCGACATATAACTATCTATTTGTTCCTTATGCTTGCCCGTCCCGTATCCATTTCCACATTTGCCTCGACAACGGAGACGAGTTTAACACAAGAATTTCACCGGACCCTCTCTACCCCGACAACACGAGCACTGCCACGACCTCTGTGACTTTTCCCACCGCGCTTGACACCCAACGACGCCGCCCCTAGACACGTCAACAATGAGACGCAAGCTAAAACATATCCCAAACGTCAGAAATAAGAAAACTAGTAAACGTCAAAAATAAGAAAACGAGGTCATATAGATCACGCTCCCGCGTCATCCTTGTCACATGGCGCAAAAATATTTAAAAAGGGGAATGCAACACGAGGACTTCCCAGGAGGTCACACATCCTAGTACTACTCTCGCCCAAGCACGCTTAACTTCAGAGTTCTGATGGGATCCGGTGCTTTAGTGCTGGTATGATCACATCCAACATGCAACTATCTATTTGTTCCTTATGCTTGCCCCTCCCGTGTCCATTGCCACATTTGCCTCGACAACGGAGACGAGTTTAACACAAGAATTTCACCGCTCCCTCTCTACCCCGACAACACGAGCACCGCGATGACCTGTGTGACTTTTCCCACCGCGCTTGACACCCAACGACGCCACCCCTAGACACATCAACAATGAGACGCAAGCTAAAACATATCACAAACGTGAGAAATAAGAAAACTAGTAAACGTCAAAAATAAGGAAACGAGGTCATATAGATCACGCTCCCTCGTCATCCTTGTCACGTGGCGCAAAAATATTTAAAAAGGGGAATGCAACACGAGGACTTCCGAGGAGGTCACCCATCCTAGTACTACTCTCGCCCAAGCACGCTTAACTTCGGAGTTCTGATGGGATCCGATGCTTTAGTGCTGGTATGATCGCATCCGACATGCAACGATCTATTTGTTCCTTATCCTTGCCCGTCCCGTATCCATTGCCACATTAGCCTCGACAACGGAGACGAGTTTAACACAAGAATTTCACCGGACCCTCTCTACCCCGACAACACGAGCACTGCCACGACCTCTGTGACTTTTCCCAGCGCGCTTGACACCCAACGACGCCGCCCCTAGACACGTCAACAATGAGACGCAAGCTAAAACATATCCCAAACGTGAGAAATAAGAAAACTAGTAAACGTCAAAAATAAGAAAACGAGGTCATATAGATCACGCTCCCGCGTCATCCTTGTCACATGGCGCAAAAATATTTAAAAAGGGGAATGCAACACGAGGACTTCCCAGGAGGTCACACATCCTAGTACTACTCTCGCACAAGCACGCTTAACTTCGGAGTTCTGATGGGATCCGGTGCTTTAGTGCTGGTATGATCACATCCGACATGCAACTATCTATTTGTTCCTTATGCTTGCCCCTCCCGTGTCCATTGCCACATTTGCCTCGACAATGGAGACGAGTTTAACACAAGAATTTCACCGATCCCTCTCTACCCCGACAACAGGAGCACCGCCGCGACCTTTGTGACTTTTCCCACCGCGCTTGACACCCAACGACGCCGCCCCTAGACACGTCAACAATGAGACGCAAGCTAAAACATATCACAAACGTCAGAAATAAGAAAACTACTAAACGTCAAAAATAAGAAAACGAGGTCATATAGATCACGCTCCCCCGTCATCCTTGTCACGTGGCACAAAAATATTTAAAAAGGGGAATGCATCACAAGGACTTCCCACGAGGTCACCCATCCTAGTACTACTCTCGCCCAAGCACGCTTAACTTTGAAACTCTGATGGGATCCGGTGCTTTAGTGCTCGTATGATAGCATCTGACATGCAACTATCTATTTGTTCCTTATGCTTGCCCCTCCCGTGTTCATTGCCACATTTGCCTCGACAATGGAGACGGGTTTAACACAAGAATTTCACCGCTCCCTCTCTACCCCGACAACACGAGCACCGCACGACCTGTGTGACTTTTCCTTTTCCCACCGCGCTTGACACCCAACGACGCCGCCCCTAGACACGTCAACAATGAGACGCAAGCTAAAACATATCACAAACGTCAAAAATAAGAAAACTAGTAAACGTCAAAAATAAGGAAACGAGGTCATACAGATCACGCTCCCACGTCATCCTTGTCACGTGGCGCAAAAATATTTAAAAAGGGGAATGCAACACGAGGACTTCCGAGGAGGTCACCCATCCTCCATCCTAGTAATACTCTCGCCCAAGCATGCTTAACTTCGGAGTTCTGATGGGATCCGATGCTTTAGTGCTGGTATGATCGCATCCGACATGCAACTATCTATTTGTTCCTTATGCTTGCCCCTCCCGTGTCCATTGCCACATTTGCCTCGACAACGGAGACGAGTTTAACACAAGAATTTCATCGCTCCCTCTCTACCCCGACAACACGAGCACCGCGATGACCCGTGTGACTTTTCCCACCGCGCTTGACACCCAACGACGCCGCCCCTAGTCACGTCAACAATGAGACGCAAGCTAAAACATATCACAAACGTGAGAAATAAGAAAACTAGTAAACGTCAAAAATAAGGAAACGAGGTCATATAGATCACGCTCCCTCGCCATCCTTGTCACGTGGCGCAAAAATATTTAAAAAGGGGAATGCAACACGAGGACTTCCGAGGAGGTCACCCATCCTAGTACTACTCTCGCCCATGAACGCTTAACTTCGTAGTTCTGGTGGGATCCGATGCTTTAGTGCTGGTATGATCGCATCCGACATGCAACTATCTATTTGTTCCTTATGCTTGCGCATCCCGTGTCCATTGCCACATTTGCCTCGACAACGGAGACGAGTTTAACACAAGAATTTCACCGCTCCCTCTCTACCCCGACAACACGAGCACCGCCACGACCTCTGTGACTTTTCCCATCGCGCTTGACACCCAACGACACCGCCCCTAGACACGTCAACAATGAGACGCAAGCTAAAACATATCACAAATCTCAAAAATAAGAAAACTAGTAAACGTCAAAAATAAGAAAACGAGGTCATATAGATCACGCTCCCGCGTCATCCTTGTCACGTGGCGCAAAAATATTTAAAAAAGGATTGCAACACAAGGACTTCCCAGGAGGTCACCCATCCTCCATCCTAGTACTACTCTCGCCCAAGCACGCTTAACTTCGAAGTTCTGATGGGATCCGGTGCTTTAGTGCTGGTATGATTACATCCGACATGCAACTATCTATTTGTTCCTTATGCTTGCCCCTCCCGTGTCCATTGGCACATTTGCCTCGACAACGGAGACGAGTTTAACACAAGAATTTCACCGCTCCCTCTCTACCCCGACAACACGAGCAGCGCCACGACCTCTGTGACTTTTGCCACCGCGCTTGACACCCAACGACGCCGTCCCTAGACACGTCAACAATGAGACAGAAGCTAAAACATATCACAAAAGTCAGAAATAAGAAAACTAGTAAACGTCAAAAATAAGAAAACGAGGTCGTATAGATCACGCTCCCGCGTCATCCTTGTCACGTGGCGCAAAAAATATTTAAAAAGGGGAATGCAACACGAGGAGTTCCTAGGAGGTCACCCATCCTTGTACTACTATCGCTCATGCACGCTTAACTTCGGAGTTCTGTTGGGATCCGGTGCTTTAGTGCTGGTATGATCCCATCCGACATGCAACTATTTATTTGTTCCTTATGCTTGCCCCCCCCCCCCCGTGCCTATTGCCACATTTGCCTCGACAACGGAGACTAGTTTAACACAAGAATTTCACCACTCCCTCTCTACCCCGACAACACGAGCACCGCCATGACCTTTGTGACTTTTGCCACCGCGCTTGACACCCAACGACGTCGCCCCTAGACACGTCAACAATGAGACGCAAGCTAAAACATATCACAAACGTCAGAAATAAGAAAACTAGTAAAGGTCAAAAATAAGAAAATGAGCCCATTGCCACATTTGCCTCGACAACGGAGACTAGTTTAACACAAGAATTTCACCACTCCCTCTCTACCCGGACAACACGAGCACCGCCATGACCTTTGTGACTTCTCCCACCGCGCTTGACACCCAACGACGTCGCCCCTAGACACGTCAACAATGAGACGCAAGCTAAAACATATCACAAACGTCAGAAATAAGAAAACTAGTAAACGTCAAAAATAAGAAAATGAGGTCATATAGGTCACGCTCCCGAGTCGCGGATTGCAACACGAGGACTTCCGAGGAGGTCACCCATCCTAGTACTAGTCTCGCTCAAGCACGCTTAACTTTGAAGTTCTGATGGGATTCGGTGCTTTAGTGCTGGTATGATGGCATGCAACATGCAACTATCTATTTGTTCCTTATGCTTGCCCCTCCCGTGTCCATTGCCACATTTGCCTCGACAACGGAGACGAGTTTAACACAAGAATTTCACCGCTCCCTCTCTACCCCGACAACACGAGCACCGCCACGACCTCTGTGACTTTTCCCACCGCGCTTGACACCCAACGACGCCAATATTTAAAAAGGGGAATGCAACACGAGGACTTCCCAGGAGGTCACCCATCCTAGTACTACTCTCGCCCAAGCACGCTTAATTTCGAAGTTCTGATGGGATCCGGTGCTTTAGTGCTCGTATGATCACATACGACATGCAACTATCTATTTTTTTCCTTATGCTTGCCCCTCCCATGTCCATTGCCACATTTGCCTCGACAACGGAGACGAGTTTAACACAAGAATTTGACCGCTCCCTCTCTACCCCGACAACACGAGCACCGCCACGACCTAGGTGACTTTTCCCACCGCGCTTGACACCCAACGACACCGCCCCTAGACACGTCAACAATGAGATGCAAGCTAAAACATATTACAATCGTCAAAAATAAGAAAACTAATAAACGTCAAAAATAAGAAAACGAGGTCATATAGATCATGCTCCCTCGTCATCCTTGTCAAGTGGCGCTAAAATATTTAAAAAGGGGAATGCAACACGAGGACTTCCGAGGAGGTCACCCATCCTAGTACTACTCTCGCCCAAGCACGCTTAACTTCGGAGTTCTGATGGTATCCGGTGCTTTAGTGCTGGTATGATCGCATCCGACATGCAACTATCTATTTGTTTCTTATGCTTGCCCCTCCCGTGTCCATTGCCACATTTTCCTGGACAATGGAGACAAGTTTAACACAAGAATTTCACCGCTCCCTCTCTACCCCGACAACACGAGGACCGCCACGACCTTTGTGACTTTTCCCACCGCGCTTGACACCCAACGACGCCGCCCCTAGACACATCAACAATGAGACGCAAGCTAAAACATATCACAAACGTGAGAAATAAGAAAACTAGTAAACGTCAAAAATAAGAAAATGAGGTCATATAGATCACGCTCCCAAGTCATCCTTGTCACGTGGCGCAAAAAATTTTAAAAAGGGGAATGCAATACGAGGATTTCCCAGGAGGTCACCCATCTAAGTACTACTCTCGCCCAAGCACGCTTAACTTTGAAGTTCTGATGGGATCTGGTGCTTTAGTGTTGGTATGATCGCATACTACATGCAACTATCTATTTGTTGCTTATGCTTGCCCGTGCCGTGTCCATTGCCACATTTGCTTCGACAACGAAGACGAGTTTAACAAAAGAATTTCACTGCTCCCTCTCTACCCCGACAACACGAGCACTGCCACGACCTCTGTGACTTTTCCCACCGCGCTTGACACCCAACGACACTGCCCCTAGACACGTCAACAATAAGACGCAAGCTAAAACATATCACAAACGTCAAAAATAAGAAAACTAGTGAACGTCAAAAATAAGAAAACGAGGTCATATAGATCACGCTCCCGCATCATCCTTGTCACGTGGCGCAAAAATATTTAAAAAGGGGAATGCAACACGAGGACTTCCCAGGAGGTTACCCATCCTCCATCGTAGTAGTAATCTCGCCCAAGCACGCTTAACTTCAAAGTTCTGATGGGATCCGTTGCTTTAGTGCTGGTATGATCACATCCGACATTCAACTATCTATTTGTTCCTTATGCTTGCCCCTCCCGTGTGCTTTGCCACATTTGCCTCGACAACGGAGACGAGTTTAATACAAGAATTTCACCGTTCCCTCTCTACCCCGACAACACGAGCACCACCATGACCTCTATGACTTTTCCCACTGCGCTTGACACCCAACGACGCCGCCCCTAGACACGTCAACAATGAGACACAAGCTAAAACATATCACAAACGTCAGAAATAAGAAAACTATAAACGTCAAAAATAAGAAAACGAGGTCATATAGATCACGCTCCCGCGTCATCCTTGTCACGTGGCGCAAAAAATATTTAAAAAGGGGAATGCAACACAAGGACTTCCTAGGAGGTCACCCATCCTAGTACTACTCTAGCCCAAGCACACTTAACTTCGGAGTTCTGATGGGATCCGATGAGTTAGTGCTGGTATGATCGCATCCGACATGCAACTATCTATTTGTTCCTTATGCTTGCCCCTCCCGTGTCCATTGCCTCATTTGCCTCGACAACGGAGATGAGTTTAACACACGAATTTCACCGCTCCCTCTCTACCCCGACACCACGAGCACTGCCACGACCTCAGTGACTTTTCCCACCGCGCTTGACACCCAACGACGCCGCACCTAGACACGTCAACAATGAGACGCACGCTAAAACATATCACAAACGTCAAAAATAAGAAAACTAGAAAACGTCAAAAATAAGAAAACGAGGTCATATAGATCACGCTCCCGCGTCATCCTTGTCACGTGGCGCAAAAATATTTAAAAAGGGGAATGCAACACAAGGACTTCCGAGGAGGTCACCCATCCTAGTACTACTCTCGCCCAAGCACTCTTAACTTCGGAGTTCTGATGGGATCTGGTGCTTTAGTGCTGGTATGATCACATCCGACATAAAACTATCTATTTGTTCCTTATGCTTGCCCCTCCCGTGTCCATTGCCACATTTGCCTCGAGAACGGAGACGAGTTTAACACAAGAATTTCAACGCTCCCTCTCTACCCCGACAACACGAGCACCGCCACGACCCTATGACTTTTCCCACCGCGCTTGACACCCAACGACGCCGCCCCTAGACACGTCAACAATGAGACGCAAGCTAAAACATATCACAAACGTCAAAAATAAGGAAACTAGTAAATGTCAAAAATAAGAAAACGAGGTCATATAGATCACGCTCCCGCGTCATCCTTGTCACGTGGCGCAAAAATATTTAAAAAGGGGAATGCAACACGAGGACTTCCCAGGAGGTCGCCCATCCTAGTACTACTCTTGCCCACGCCCAAGCACGCTTAACTTCGAAGTTCTGATGGGATCCGGTGCTTCAGTGCTGGTATGATCGCATCCGACATGCAACTATCTATTTGTTCCTTATGCTTGCCCCTCCCGTGTCCATTGCCACATTTGCCTCGACAACGGAGACGAGTTTAACACAAGAATTTCACCGCTCCCTCTCTACCCCGACCTCTGTGACTTTTCCCACCGTGCTTGACACCCAACGACGCCGCACCTAGACACGTCAACAATGAGAAGCACGCTAAAACATATCACAAACGTCAAAAATAAGAAAACTAGTAAACGTCAAAAATAAAAAAACGAGGTCATATAGATCACGCTCCCGCGTCATCCTTGTCATGTGGCGCAAAAATATTTAAAAAGGGGAATGCAACACGAGGACTTCCGAGGAGGTCACCCATCCTAGTACTACTCTCGCCCAAGCACGCTAAACTTCAGAGTTCTGATGGGATCCGGTGCTTTAGTGCTAGTATGATCACATCCGACATGCAACTATCTATTTGTTCCTTATGCTTGCCCCTCCCGTGTCCATTGCCACATTTGCCTCGAGAACGGAGATGAGTTTAACACAAGAATTTCACCGCTTCCTCTCTACCCGGACAACACGAGCACCGCCACGACCTCTATGACTTTTCCCACCGCGCTTGACACCCAATGACGCTGCCCCTAGACACGTCAACAATGAGACGCAAGCTAAAACATACCACAAACGTCACAAATAAGAAAACTAGTAAACGTCAAAAATAAGGAAACGAGGTCATATAGATCACGCTCCCGCGTCATCCTTGACACGTGGTGCAAAAATATTTAAAAAGGGGAATGCAACACGAGGACTTCCCAAGAGGTCACCCATCCTCCATCCTAGTACTACTCTCGCCCAATCTCGCTTAACTTCGAAGTTCTAATGGGATCCAGTGCTTTAGTGCTGGTATGATCACATCCGACATGCAACTATCTATTTGTTCCTTATGCTTGCCCCTCCCGTGTCCATTGCCACATTTGCCTCGACAACGGAGACGAGTTTAACACAAGAATTTCACCGCTCCCTCTCTACCCCGACAACACGAGCACCACCACGACCTTTGTGACTTTTCCCACCGCGCTTGACACCCAACGACGCCGCCCCTAGACTCGTCAACAATGATACGCAAGCTAAAACATATCACAAACGTCAGAAATAAGATAACTAGTAAACGTCAACAATAGGAAAACGAGGTCATATAGATCACGCTCCCGCGTCATCCTTGTCACGTGGCGCAAAAATATTTAAAAAGGGGAATGCAACACGAGGACTTCCTAGGAGGTCACCCATCCTAGTACTGCTCTTGCCCACGCTCAAGCACGCTTAACTTCGAAGTTCTGATGGGATCTGGTGCTTTAGTGCTGGTATGATCGCATCTGACATGCAACTATCTATTTGTTCCTTATGCTTGCCCCTCCCGTGTCCATTGCCACATTTGCCTCGACAACGGAGACGAGTTTAACACATGATGGGGTCATAGTCCTAGGGTAGGGTCATAGGCCTGTCCTACAGGTCCTACCCAAGACTCGGTTTGGGCGCCCTGGGAGATTGGCCTGAAGGCTCAGCGGGGACGTCCCTGGACCTCTTCGTGCCTCGAGCACTCGGGACCGATGGAGCGGTAGGTAGAGCACTCGACAACGCGGGGGGAGCCGAAGGGAAGACAGGCTCATGTCCATGCTTACTCCGCTGTTCTGGCGGTGGGGTCGGAGAGTCACGCTCTTAGTCTTCTTCCTCCTCAGACTCCCTGCTGTCAGAGACATATTCAGCGCTATCCACGCTCCCCTCCTGGCTACCTTCTTCCTCCTCCTCTTCCGGATCCCTGTTCGAGACAGGGGAGGACCAGTTGGTCCATTCCTACATGAGATTCAGTCGGAAACATTAAGCATCACACGAGGATATAAATGAACGACTGAAATCAAAACAGTTCGATATATTCGGTTAATGCTACTCACTTGATTCGGTGGCGGGTTGTCCGCGCTGTAAGGCACCACTCGGCGAGCTCCTTTAGGGTTCTCGCAAGGTCCCGTGATTTGGAGCACTATCGAGGTCACCTTCTCCTCGAGTATGCCCACTACAACGGTCCGTGTGGAATCCTCGGGCCCTGTGTAGAGGCTCGATCCGCCGACCGATGAAGACTTCCAACAGGTCAATACCGGTGACCCCCCTCCTGACAACATCCGCGAGTGCCTCGACCAAAGGCTGTATGTCATTCCTCTCGGCTTTCGAGAGGGCGAGTTGCTTGGGTGGAGCAGGGCGGTCTAGACTAAATGGAGGCAGCCCAGTCGATGCGTTCGGACAGGCTACATCCTGGCAGTAGAACCACGTCGACTGCCAGTTCCTAACCGACTTGTTCAACTGGAGAGCAGGGTAGCTACTACGACTCTTTTTCTGAAACCCTAAACCCCCGCAGAGCTGGAGGAGATGCATCTTGTCATCCGACTGACTGAGACGTTTGATGGTTTGAGAACGGGCGGAGAAGATATGTTTGAATAAACCCCAATGAGGGGGCAACCGATAAAGCATTCGCACAGAACAATGATGGCAGAAAGGTGGGCAATGGCATTCGGAGGGAAGTGATGGAGTTGTGCACCAAAATGATTCATGATACCCTTGAAGAAAGGGTGGGGGGGCAGAGAGAAACCTCGGTGAACGTGGCTGAGGAGCAAGACGCGCTCCCCCTCCCGTGGCGCCGGCTCAACCTCGTCGTCCGCCGGCAACCTCCAAGATTTATGCACGAGCTGGCCGTGCTCTACCAGCTCCAGCAGGTCCCCCTCCGTCACGGTGGAGGGGAGAAAGTCTCCCTGGATCCATCCCGCTGGCAATGGCCGCTGTCGCCGCTGAGCAGCCGCCGCCTTGCCCTTCTTCTTCCTGGCCTCCATCTTGCTTGTCTGGCCCTTGGTCATGGCGGCGATGGCGAGCTTTCGAGAAGGATGGGAAGGGGAAGGTGTATGAGCGCAAGAGGTGGCGAGGAAGACGAAGCAAGCGAGAGCAGAGGATTCGGCGAGCGTAATCGAAGGGTCTCGTCGGCTGGAGTTAAATAGAGCACCGACTGGGTCGCTGACGAGCGGGCCCGAAATCTTATCCGTCCAACCAGCCGCGGCGATATCGGCAGAAGAGTTGAAGGCGCGAGGATCGAGGAATCAGGCGCTACTCGAGCGCGCTGACGTCGCCCCCGCTAAGCGCGCGGAACCCGAAATTTGAGATCCCGGAAAATCCGCCGCTGTCAGTTGACCGGTCGTGTCAAAAGATGCCGCGAAGGCACTCGGTTCCCGACAGTCCGTTCCGCAGAACACATTCACTCGGATCATTGGCCAGGAGAGATAGAATGGATAGAGGCAAGCAACGCCCAAGCCGAACCAAGTCCAGTCGGATCTGAGCATCGAGCACTGCTCTGACGTTTCAACCCCCAATCCATTCGGGGACTAATGATGGGGTCATAGTCCTAGGGTAGGGTCATAGGCCTGTCCTACAGGTCCTACCCAAGGACTACCCCACGCAAGGGACAGGACCTTAAGTATGCCCAACTGTATTAAGGTGCCCCCATCATCCAGTCGGTAACGGGCTCAGGATCATCCAGTCGGAGACTAAGACTCGGAGGACACCGGACCTACCGACTGGATACACTCGGTGCGTCGTAACCTCCCTGGAGGGAAACTGCCGTACGTTTCCGGGTGCATCAACTAGCATTTATAGCATACGTTACCTGTAACGCATGCATTCAATCGCCACTACTCCACCCTTGAATCAGAACCGTTGTGGAGGGCACCGCACTCTATATAAGCCGCCCTCCCCGACTGGTAAAAGGGTTAGAAAAACATTGTACTCCATATTACACTCGGTAACAAGCTCCAAGAACACTGAGACGTAGGGCTATTACCTCCACCATAGAGGGGCCTGAACTCATACAACCTCGCCGTAGCTAGGACTCTGCCCATCTCATTCGTACCCTACACATCTACTGTCAGGCTTATACCCACGACAGTTGGCGCCCACCTTGGGGCAGGCGTCTAAGCGACTTCCGGCGAGTTTGCGACTACTTCCTTTCGTCATGTCGTCCGGAGGAGTTTTGAGCATGGGTCACCAGATCCTCTTCGGTGCTCTCTCCTTCGTCGTCGACGATTCGGCCTGGCTCCGGGAGGCACCCCTTGACGCCAAGGCGCTTCCCCGTCGCGGGGCCACGCACTTTCATGCCGGCGCTCGCGGTGTACTTCTTCTCCAACAATCGGCTCCGTTGCCGGCTTGCACCTTCGTCACGCGCCGCAGCAGGCGATCTTGCAGTCCGCGTCTACAACGTTGGGTGCAGCATGCCCGAGCGCGCCAGTTCGCCTCCTCTCAGGTGGCAGTCCTGGAGTCTGTTGTAGTCGCCCCACGCTCCCAGTGCTCGGACTCGGTTCCGACTGAGCTTCCTACCGAGTACGTGGGTCGTGGGCCTGCAGCAGAAGTACACATGGCCAACTCCCATGAAGATCCTCGTCATGCCGACCTAGGTGAAGTTGGCGAAGCATCCGGTGCACATCGTCCGCCTCGTCGTTCTGCTAGCCGACACACTCGGCAGAGCAACGTGGAGGTGTTCCGCACACCTCTCCTCATCCTGGCCGCGGCTGCCCAGATTGCCGATTCCCTCCAGCCGACTGATTCAGAGGCAGGAAGGGAATCGAACAAATCCGAGCCCTGTTGCGCACGGCGCAGCAGCAGAATTCGGCAGTCTCCCAGTCACACAATCGGATCCACAATAGTTCCGTCCATGCAAACACGCATAGATCGGTTCACAGCCCTGGATCTCATCAGTATCGCCGTCGCTCACGCACCCCTCCGCGGGGTGGGCCCTATGGGTCCCGGCATCATGATGATCGGCATTTAGTCGGCGACACTTACGACCCAAGACCCGACGCAAGAGGCCGAATCGCCCAGCGAAGAGTTGACAAGGGTCGAGCCCACCGCGATGGCCGCGATATGGACCGTCCGAGTGGAAGCAGGGGCATCGTATCTGGCCCCGAGTGTTTTAGTCGAGCCATCCGCTCGGCTGATATCCCGCCCAACTTCCGATTGGCTGCGGGAATCGGTAAATTCTTAGGAGAGTCCAAGCCTGAAACATGGCTAGACGACTACCGAGTGGCGGTCCAGATCGGAGGAGGAGACGACCATGTCGCTATGAAGCACCTCCCTCTAATGCTCGACGGCTCGGCCCGAGCTTGGCTGAACCAGTTGGCCCCTTGAAGCATTTATAGTTGGACAGATCTAGCCCGAATGTTCATCAGAACCTTCGAAGGAACGTGCAAGCGCCCTGCAGGTCTTGTGGAGCTTCAACACTGTGTCCAGAAGCCGAATGAGACCTTGCGTGACTTCATCCAGCGATGGACGACTCTGTACCACACGGTGGAGAACGTCACCGAGCATCAAGCGGTCTGCGCCTTCAAGGCAGGCGTGCGATACAGGGAGCTGTACTTGAAGTTTGGTCGAACCGGCGACATCTCCATGAGCAAGATGATGGAGATAACAACTCTCTATGCAAATGGCGAAGAAGAGGACCGCATCCGGAGTGGTAAACACAAGACAGTCGGCGATGCCGACGGAGGTAACACTCGGAAGCAGAAACCGAAGGTTCCGCCCACACCGCAAGCAGAAGCTGCAGCTGTAACCAGCGCCAAATTCAAGGGCAAAGGGAAAGCGCAGTTCGCCCCCAAGAAAAAGCCTTTCAACAATCCCATCCTGGACCAGCCTTGTCCAATCCGTACGAAGATGGTTGAGGAAGGTAACTCCATATACGCAAAGCACACCACTCAGCAGTGCCGCCTCCTGATTCAGGGTTTCAGCGAAGGGCTGCCGAGTGAGCAGAATCCTGAACAGGATGACGAGGACAAGGAGGATCCGTTCCCCAAGTCCATGCAACCCTCATGATCTTCGCTGACGTCGAAAGCAAGAGTCGACTGAAGCTAGTAAACAGAGAAGTCAACATGGCCGTTCCGACTGCCCCCAAGTTTCTCAAATGGTCTCAGACTGCGATTACCTTCGATCACTCGGATCATCCAACACATGTCCCCACCCCAGGAAGGCAGGCTCTGGTTGTCGACCCGGTGGTGGAAGGGGTCCCACTGCGCAAAGTCCTAATGGACGGCGGCAGCGGGTTGAATATTATGTACGCGGACACTCTCAAGGGGATGGGCATTCCGATGTCCAGACTCAGCGAGAGCAATATGCAGTTCCACGGAGTCGTCCCAGGGCGGAAGGCCAAATCACTCGGCCAGATCGCATTGGAGGTCATCTTCGGCTCCGATAAGAACTTTCGCAAGGAGAAGCTCATATTCGAGGTGGTGGATTTCCAGAGTGCTTACCATGCAATTCTGGGCCGCCCGGCATATGTGAGTTTCATGGCACGGCCGTGCTATGTGTACTTGAAGTTGAAAATGCCCGGTCCAAAAGGCGTTATCACCATCACGGGCAACCGCCAGCGAGCCGAGGAGTGTCTGCAAGAGGGGTCGAGGATCGCCGACCATCAGATGGCTGTACTCGAGCTCGAAGAGTACAAGAAGACAGTTGACCCCGCCGACTTAATGCGCTCGAAGAAGCCAGCTTCTGAGTCCGCGTTCCAGTCGGCAGGGGAGACTAAGAAGGTTAGCATCCACCCGACGGACGAGTCTGCCGCCCCGACGAACATCTCCACCACCCTGGATCCCAAATAGGAAGCCGAGCTCACCCAATTCCTCCGTGAGAACTGGGACATCTTCGCATGGAAGCCATCTGACATGCCGGGTGTACCTAGGGAGTTGGCTGAGCACCGACTGCATGTGGATCCCGCTACTCGGCCTGTCCGAGAGTGCCTGCGCCGGTCCGCCGCGCACAAAAGGAAGGCAATCGGAGAAGAGGTGGCTAAGCTGCTCGCTGCCAGATTCATTCGCGAGGTTCACCACTCCGAGTGGCTCGCCAATGTAGTCATGGTGCCCAAGAAGGCCAAGTCACTCCGAATGTGCATTGACTTCAAGCACCTCAATAAGGTCTGCCCGAAAGACCATTTTCCGCTCCCCCGCATAGATCAAATTGTCGATTTGACTGCGGGGTGCGAGCGTTTATCATTTCTTGATGCCTACTCGGGTTATCATCAGATCCGTCTGTATGGTCCCGATGAGTTGAAAACAGCTTTCATCACCCCGTTTGGGTGCTTCTGCTACATCACCATGCCTTTCGGTCTGAAGAATGCATGAGCTACCTTTATGCGCATGATCCAAAAATGTCTCCTCGACCAGATCGGTCGCAATGTGGAGGCATACATGGATGATATCGTAGTCAAGTCCCGCAAAGGTTCCGGCCTGCTAACTGACTTGGCAGAAACATTCGCCAACCTTCGTAGGTACGATATCAAGCTAAATCCTGCCAAGTGTTCATTCGGTGTTCCTAGCGGAAAGTTACTCGGTTTCTTCGTTTCCGAACGAGGGATCGATGTTAACCCCGAAAAGATCGGGACCATCGTCCGAATGGAGAGGCCGGTCAGAATACACGATGTTCAACGACTCACAGGTTGCTTAGCAGCTTTGAGCAGGTTCATCCGTCGACTCGGCGAAAAAGCACTTCCTCTGTACCGACTCATGAAGAAATCGGATACCTTCGAGTGGACAGACGAAGCCCAAGTCGCGTTCGACGACCTCAAAGTCCTACTTTCCACCCAGCCGGTTCTTACTGCTCCGCTCAGTAAAGAGCCCCTTCTTCTGTATATCGCGGCTACAAATCAAGTCGTCAGTACTGTTCTTACAGTCGAGCGAGAAGAAGAAGGCAAAGCATACAAAGTTCAGCGGCCAGTGTACTATGTCTCTGAGGTCCTGACCCCTTCCAAGCAGATGTATCCCCATTATCAGAAGCTTATCTATGGGATCTATTTGACTGCGAAGAAGGTTGCCCATTATTTCCAAGACCACTCGGTATCTGTCGTTTCTGATTCTCCTTTGTCGGAAATTCTCCACAATCGAGACGCGTTAGGCCGAGTGGCGAAGTGGGCGATGGAGATGCTGTACTGTGACATCAAGTTTGAGGCCAAGAAAGCTATTAAGTCTCAAGCCCTGGCTGACTTTATAGAAGAATGGGTAGAACAACAGCAACCGACCCACATCTACTCGGCTCATTGGACAATGTTCTTCGATGGGTCTAAGATGTTGAATGGATCCGGCGCTGGTGTTGTGATCGTATCACCAAAGGGTGACAAGCTCAAGTATGTGCTTCAGATACACTTTGATTCCTCTAACAATGAGGCAGAGTATGAAGCTCTTCTCTACGGATTGCGCATGGCCATCTCACTCGGCGTCCGTCGCCTGATGGTCTACGGCAATTCAGACTTGGTGGTCAACCAAGTTATGAAAGAGTGGGACGTAAGGAACCCCACTATGACAACCTACTGCAATGCAGTCAGGAAGCTGGAGAAGAAGTTTGAAGGTCTAGAACTTCATCATGTTCCAAGGCTGAAGAACCAAGCGGCGGACGAATTGGCTAAGCTCGGATCCACTAGGAGACCCGTCCCGAGTGATGTCTGCCTCGAGCACCTCCATCTTCCTTCAGTTAAAGAAGATCCCTTCACGGAAGAGCGAGTGCAACCCAAGAGCGCAACAGACCCGACTGAAGTCGATGTGCCTGCTAGGGTTGATCTGGTCACAGAGATTCTGGTAATTATCCCCGAGTGGACTGTGCCGATTATGGCACATATCCTAAGGTAAGAGCTTCCAGAAGACGAAGTCCAAGCCCGACAAATAGTTCGCAGGTCGAAGGCGTTTACCGTCATTGACGGTCAATTGTATAAGGAGAGTGTTTCAGGCGTTCTCCAACGTTGCATTTCCCCAGAGGAAGGGCAGTTGATCCTAGAGGATATCCACTCGGGAACCTGCAGCCATCATGCTTCTTCAAGAGCAATCGTCGCCAAGGCGTTCAGGGCTGGATTCTTCTGGTTGCAGGCTAACGAAATGGCCAAAGCTATGGTCGATCGACGCGAAGGCTGTCAGTTCTACTCCAACAAGTCCCACAAGCCAACATCTGCACTAAAGACAATCCCGCTTGTGTGGCCGTTTGCAGTTTGGGGATTAGACACAGTCGGACCATTCAAGACAGGCCAAGGAGGCTACACACATCTGTTGGTGGCAGTCGACAAGTTTACAAAGTGGATAGAAGCCAAGCCCATCAAGAAATTCGACGCCTCCACAGCCGTGAAGTTTGTCAGAGACATCATCTCCAGATTCGGAGTGCCTCACAGCATAATCACGGACAATGGGACAAACTTCGACTCAGACAGATTCAAAGGTTTCTGCGCGAGTCAAGGTATCCGAGTGGATTTTGCTTCCGTAGCACATCCGCAATCCAATGGACAAGTTGAGCGTGCAAACGGACTTATCCTTCAAGGTTTGAAGCCTCGACTCTTGCGAGAGATAGGACATGGTGCTGGTGCGTGGGTAACCGAGTTACCTTCAGTACTTTGGGGTCTCCGCACCACTCCGAACAGATCAACGGGGCGATCACCGTTCTTCCTCGTCTATGGAGCAGAAACGGTCCTTCCGAGTGACCTGCTTCACAATGCCCCGCGAGTCGAACTCTTCTCCGAAGCCGAAGCAGAACAAGCAAGGCAAGATGGAGTCGATCTTCTAGAGGAGGAGCGCGAAATGGCACTTACTCGCTCAACAATTTATCAGCAAGATCTGCGACGTTTTCATGCACGACATGTCAGAAGCCGCACGTTCCAGGCTGGCGATTTGGTGCTCCGAGTGGATCAGCAGAGACCACACAAGTTGGCTCCGGCCTGGGAAGGTCCTTTCATCATTTCAAAGGTGCTGAACAACGGAGCATACAGACTTTACAACATTCAGAAGGAGACCGACAAACCCCGCGCGTGGAACGGAGACCTCCTCAAGCGTTTTTATACATGATCGCCGACTGAAGCAGTGTAACGAACAAGTTTTGGAGAAATAATATACAGCTGATTCAATTTCTTTTGCAGATTCAGAGTTCTTCCTTGGTTGCAGACTATGGTCACAAAAAAAAACTTAGCTGCGATCCTGCATCGCCTAAGTATTAACTTCCTCCAAGTGTGCACTTTTACGTCACACTCGGGGAACTTAGCTGCGATCCTGCATCGCCTAAGTATTAACTTCTCCGAGTGTGCACTTTACGTCACACTCGGGGACTTAGCTGCGATCCCGAATCGCCTAAGTAACACCTTCCTCCGAGTGTGCACTTTGCGTCACACTCGGAGACTTAGCTGCGATCACGCATCGCCTAAGTATTAACTTCTCCGATGTACACTTCACGTCGCACTCCGGGACTTAGCTGCGATCCCGAATCGCCTAAGTAAGAACTTCTCCGAGTGTGCACTTCACGTCGCACTCAGGGACTTAGCTGCGATCCCGCATCGCCTAAGTATTAACTTCCTCCGAGTGTGCACTTTGCGTCACACTCGGGGACTTAGCTGCGATCACGCATCGCCTAAGTATTAACTTCCTTCGAGTGTGCACTTTGCGTCACACTCGGAGACTTAGCTGCGATCACGCATCGCCTAAGTATTACCTTCCTCCGAGTGTGCACTTTGCGTCACACTCGGGGACTTAGCTGCGATCACGCATCGCCTAAGTATTACCTTCCTCCGAGTGTGCACTTTGCGTCACACTCGGGGACTTAGCTGCGATCCCGCATCGCCTAAGTATTACCTTCCTCCGAGTGTGCACTTTGCGTCACACTCGGGGACTTAGCTGCGATCACGCATCGCCTAAGTATTAACTTCCTCCGAGTGTGCACTTCAGGTCACACTCGGAGACTTAGCTGCCATCACGCATCGCCTAAGTATTAACTTCCTCCGAGTGTGCACTTTACGTCACACTCGGGGACTTAGCTGCGATCACGCATCGCCTAAGTACTAATCTTCCTTCGAGTCTGCACTTCACGTCACACTCGAGGACTTAGTTGCGATCCTGCATCGCCTAATACTAATCGCTCCTCCGAGTGTGCTCTATATGTTACACTCGAGAATTTAGCACTAATCATGAATCACCTAAGTCCTAATATTTTACGGGTACACATTTAGTGTTCAACTCCAAACAGCATTCAAGCAAAAGAATAAGTGTTTTCGTTGTCACTCCAACAGTCTAGACACAATAACAGACTCGGTGTGGATCAAGCTTACCCGCACCGATCTAAAAGTATGGCGGCCAACAGAAGTGGCCAGAATATCGTACAGGCAAACACTCGGCATACCGAGGATAAAGTTCGATCATGAGTCAGCTGGGCCCGCGTCAGGACTAGAGGGTTCCACAAAGGTATCCAGGTCGATTCCATCAGCAATGCGAGTCGCGGTCTCCAGGAATGTCTCCATGAAGTCTTCGAATTGAAGCTTCTTCGTGTTGGCGACCTTCAAGCCTTTCAGCTTATCTTCCCGCACTTCTTTGCAATGGACTCGGACCAAGGACAGTGCCACATCAGCACCGCAACGCGCTGCCGATTTCTTCCAAGATTGCACTCGGGCCGGAATCTCCCCCAGTCGCCCCAACAGAGTCTCCATCTTCTCCCGCGACTCGTCTTCCGGCCAAAGCTCCTTCTCAATGCGGCCAAAGATTTCTCTCAGTCGGTTGATGAACGGACCCACTTTGCCTACGCGGATATGAGCCCGGAGTAGATTCCAGTTGGCGTCCTCGCTGAGTGGCACATTGTCCTTCATGGATCGTTCCACGGCCGCCGCTTCAGCTTCCGCGTCACCACAAAAATCTGCCACAAACGAGCAAATAGAAATTACAAACCGAGTGTTCGTCACAAGATACAACCACTCGACAAATCATCAGACTTACCAGCGAGACGACTCATCATCTGGACAGCCCAGTCATTCACATACTTCTCCTGAGCTGTCCATCGTTTATTCCGAGCAGCCATTTGATCGTACACTTCGGTCCTCTGTTTCTTCAGCCTCTCCACCTCCGCCACCAACGCCCTGTTTGCCTCCAACGCTTCCTCCAAGGATTTCTCTCGAACTTCCAGCGCGTTCTTCAGGCCAGCCATGGCGAGCGTCGCGGCTTCTAGTTCACCAGCATATTGGTTCTTCTCAGCCTTCAAAGCTTCATAGGCGCTCCCCATATCACAAGTTTTCTACAAAACGAAACAAAGGGTTATCAACAACTTTCTCAATACAAACTATGTTCTTCAGACCCCTGCCGACGCAAGCAGTCGACAGCGGTCTCGGGGACTATACCCAGTGGGTTCACTAAGAGTGACCCCACTGGCATGCACCTCAAGCAGGTCTGCCCTATTGAGGTGCACGTTTTCACCTACGCCTCCGAGGCTAAAGCTACTCCACCTGTGCGCAGTTTACTCTAGGGAACTCTTACCGCAAGACTGCTCCGATTGCAGTAAGTACTTGCACTCAGAAATGTTGTCTACGGACACGACAACAATAAAGACCAAATGTATAAAGACAACTGTCGGTGCAAGCACTCGACAGAAGTCTCGGGGACTACACCCACTTGCTTCACTCGGAGTGAACCCATTGCAAACAACCGACTTCGACAACACCCAGTGGGTTACAGAAGCAAAGTAAGTACTTACTAGGGTACTTACTCGGATGTCATCGCGCAGCTCCAAGCTCCGCTGATATAAAGCTGCAGCGGAGTCATAAACCCTCTTGGCCTCTCCGGCCATCAGCTCGGCCCGAACCATGGTCCCCTTGACCGCTCCCACCTGCTCCGCCGGGACACACCGAATGTTGAATTCGGGGTTTGACGAACCGGGAATCAGGGGGAGATCCTGGTTCATCCCAAGGTTCGCCCCAGTAGGTTCCTCACCCGTCAGCGCCGGTTCAGTCGGCAGAGGCTCTTCGTTTGGTAGAGCGTCGGCGGTAGGGGCGGCGGCAGGAGGAGCAGCCTCAGGGTCAGGCTCTTCGACGGGCTCCGCGGTCGGGTCAGCTCTCCCCCCTGACAAGCACTCGGGACCAATGGAGCGGTAGGTAGAGCACTCGACAACGCGGGGGGAGCCGAAGGGATGACAGGCTCATGTCGACGCTTACTCCGCTGTTCTGGCGGTGGGGTCAGAGAGTCACGCTCTTTGTCTTCTTCCTCCTCCTCGCTGTCCTCCTCCTCCGACTCCCTACTGTCAGAGACATATTCAGCGCTATCCACGCTCCCCTCCTGGCTACCTTCTTCCTCCTCCTCTTCCGGATCCCTGTTCGAGACAGGGGAGGACCAGTTGGTCCATTCCTACATGAGATTCAGTCGGAAACATTAAGCATCACACGAGGATATAAATGAACGACTGAAATCAAAACAGTTCGATATATTCGGCTAATGCTACTCACCTGATTCGGTGGCGGGTTGTCCGCGTTGTAAGGCACCACTCGGCGAGCTCCTTTAGGGTTCTCGCAAGGTCCCGTGATTTGGAGCACTATCGAGGTCACCTTCTCCTCGAGTATGCCCACTGCAACGGTCCGGGTGGAATCCTCGGGCCCTGTGTAGAGGCTGGATCCGCCGACCGATGAAGACTTCCAACAGGTCAATACCGGTGACCCCCCTCCTGACAACATCCGCGAGTGCCTCGACCAAAGGCTGGATGTCATTCCTCTCGGCTTTCGAGAGGGCGAGTTGCTTGGGTGGAGCAGGGCGGTCTAGACTAAATGGAGGCAGCCCAGTCGACGCGTTCGGACAGGCTACATCCTGGCAGTAGAACCACGTCGACTGCCAGTTCCTAACCGACTCGTTCAACTGGAGAGCAGGGTAGCTACTACGACTCTTTTTCTGAAACCCTAAACGCCCGCAGAGCTGGAGGAGATGCGTCTTGTCATCCGACTGACTGAGACGTTTGATGGTTTGAGAGCGGGCGGAGAAGATATGTTTGAATAAACCCCAATGAGGGGGGCAACCGATAAAGCATTCGCACAGAACAATGAAGGCAGAAAGGTGGGCAATGGCATTCGGAGGGAAGTGATGGAGTTGTGCACCAAAATGATTCATGATACCCTTGAAGAAAGGGTGGGGGGGGCAGAGAGAAATCTCGGTGAACGTGGCTGAGGAGCAAGACGCGCTCCCCCTCCCGTGGCGCCGGCTCAACCTCGTCGTCCGCCGGCCACCTCCAAGATTTATGCACGAGCTGGCCGTGCTCTACCAGCTCCAGCAGGTCCCCCTCCGTCACGGTGGAGGGGAGAAAGTCTCCCTCGATCCATCCCGCTGGCAATGGCTGCTACCGCCGCTGAGCAGCCGCCGCCTTGCCCTTCTTCTTCCTGGCCTCCATCTTGCTGGTCTGGCCCTTGGTCATGGCGGCGATGGCGAGCTTTCGAGAAGGATGGGAAGGGGAAGGTGTATGAGCGCAAGAGGTGGCGAGGAAGACGAAGCAAGCGAGAGCAGAGGATTCGGCGAGCGTAACCGAAGGGTCTCATCGGCCGGAGTTAAATAGAGCACCGACTGGGTCGCTGACGAGCGGGCCCGAAATCTTATCCGCCCAACCAGCCGCGGCGATATCGGCGGAAGAGTTGAAGGCGCGAGGATCGAGGAGTCAGGCGCTACTCGAGCGCGCTGACGTCGCCCCTGCTAAGCGCACGGAACCCGAAATTTGAGATCCCGGAAAATCCGCCGCTCTCAATTGACCGGTCGTGTCAAAAGATGTCGCGAAGGCACTCGGTTCCCGACAGTCCGTTCCGCAGAACACATTCACTCGGATCATTGGCCAGGAGAGATAGAATGGATAGAGGCAAGCAACGCCCAGGCCGAACCAAGTCCAGTCGGATCTGAGCATCGAGCACTGCTCTGACGTTTCAACCCCAATCCATTCGGGGACTAATGATGGGGTCATAGTCCTAGGGTAGGGTCATAGGCCTGTCCTACAGGTCCTACCCAAGGACTACGCCACGCAAGGGACAGGACCTTAAGTATGCCCGACTGTATTAAGGTGCCCCCATCATCCAGTAGGTAACGGGCTCAGGATCATCCAGTCGGAGACTAAGACTCGGAGGACACCGGACCTACCGACTGGATACACTCGGTGCGTCGTAACCTCCCGGGAGGGAAACTGTCGTATGTTTCCGGGTGCATCAACTAGCATTTATAGCATACGTTCCTGTAACGCATGCATTCAATCGCCACTACTCCACCCTTGAATCAGAACCGTTGTGGAGGGCACCGCACTCTATATAAGCCGCCCTCCCCCACTGGTAAAAGGGTTAGAAAAACATTGTACTCTATATTACACTCGGTAACAAGCTCCAAGAACAATGAGATGTAGGGCTATTACCTCCACCGTAGAGGGGCCTGAACTCATACATCCTCGCCGTAGCTAGGACTCTGCCCATCTCATTCGTACCCTACACATCTACTGTCAGGCTTATACCCACGACAACACAAGAATTTCACCGCTCCCTCTCTACCCCGACAACACGAGCACTGCCACGACCTCTGTGACTTTTCGCACCGCGCTTGACACCCAACGACGCCGCACCTAGACACGTCAACAATGAGACGCACGCTAAAACATATCACAAACGTCAAAAATAAGAAAACTAGTAAACGTCAAAAATAAGAAAACGAGGTCATATAGATCACGCTCCCGCGTCATCCTTGTCATGTGGCGCAAAAATATTTAAAAAGGGGAATGCAACACGAGGACTTCCGAGCAGGTCACCCATCCTAGTACTACTCTCTCCCAAGCACGCTTAACTTCAGAGTTCTGATGGGATCCGGTGCTTTAGTGCTGGTATGATCACATCCGACATGCAACTCTCTATTTGTTCCTTATGCTTGCCCCTCCCGTGTCCATTGCCACATTTGCCTCGAGAACGGAGACGAGTTTAACACACGAATTTCAACGCTCCCTCTCTACCCCGACAACACGAGCACCGCCACGACCTCTATGACTTTTCCCACCGCGCTTGACACCCAACGACGCCGCCCCTAGACACGTCAACAATGAGACGCAAGCTAAAACATATCACAAACGTCAAAAATAAGAAAACTAGTAAACGTCAAAAATAAGAAAACGAGGTCATATAGATCACGCTCCCGCGTCATCCTTGTCACATGGCGCAAAAATATTTAAAAAGGGGAATGCAACACAAGGATTTCCCAGGAGGTCAACCATCCTAGTACTACTCTCACCCAAGCACGCTTAACATCAAAGTTCTGATGGGATCCGGTGCTTTAGTGCTCGTATGATCGCATCCGACATGGAACTATCTATTTGTTCCTTATGCTTGCCCCTCTCGTGTCCATTGCCACATTTGCCTCGACAACGGAGACGAGTTTAACACAAGAATTTCACCGCTCCCTCTCTACCCCGACAACACGAGCACCACCACGACCTCTGTGACTTCCCACCGCGCTTGACACCCAACGACGCCGCCCCTAGACACGTCAACAATGAGATGCAAGCTAAAACATATCACAAACGTCAAAAATAAGAAAACTAGTAAACGTCAAAAATAAGAAGACGAGGTCATATAGATCACGCTCCCGCGTCATACTTGTCACGTGGCGCACATATATTTAAAAAGGGGAATGCAACACACGAGGACTTCCCAGGAGGTCACCCATCCTAGTACTATTCTCGCCCAAGAACGCTGAACTTCGAAGTTCTAATGGGATCCGGTGCTTTAGGGCTTGTATGATCGCATCACACATGCAACTATCTATTTGTTCCTTATGCTTGCCCTCCCGTGTCCATTGCCACATTTGCCTCGACAACGGAGACGAGTTTAACACAAGAATTTCACCGCTCCCTCTCTACTCCGACAACACGAGCACCGCCACGACCTCTGTGACTTTTCCCACCGCGCTTGACACCCAACGACGCCTCCCCTATACACGTCAACAATGAGACGCAAGCTAAAACATATCACACACATCAGAAATAAGAAAACTAGTAAATGTCAAAAATAAGAAAATGAGGTCATATAGATCACGCTCCCGCGTCATCCTTGTCACATGGCGCGGAAATATTTAAAAAGGGGAATGCAACACGAGGACTTCCCAGGAGGTCACCCATCCTAGTACTACTCTCACCCAAGCACGCTTAACTTCGGAGTTCTAATGGGATCCGGTGTTTTAGTGCTGGTATGATCACATCGACTTGCAATTATCTATTTGTTCCTTATGCTTGCCCCCCCCCCCCCCCCCGTGTCCATTGCCACATTTGCCTCGACAACGGAGACGAGTTTACCACAAGAATTTCACCGCTCCCTCTCTACCCCGACAACACGAGCACCGCCACGACCTTTGTGACTTTTCCCACCGCGCTTGACACCCAACGCCGCCGCCCCTAGACACGTCAACATTGAGACGCAAGCTAAAACATATGACAAACGTCAGAAATAAGAAAACTAGTAAACGTCAAAAATAAGAAAACGAGGTCATATAGATCATGCTCCCACGTCATCCTTGTCACGTGGCGCAAAAATATTTAAAAAGGGGAATGCAACACGAGGACTTCCCAGGAGGTCACCCATCCTAGTACTACTCTCGCCCACGCCCAAGCACGCTTAACTTCGAAGTTCTGATGGGATCCGTTGGTTTAGTGCTGGTATGATCGCATCCGACATGCAACTATCTATTTGTTCCTTATGCTTGCCCCTCCCGTGTCCATTTCCACATTTGCCTCGAGAACGGAGACGAGTTTAACACAAGAATTTCACCGCTCCCTCTCTACCCCGACAACACGAGCACCGCCACGACCTCTCTGACTTTTCCCACCGTGCTTGACACCCAACGACGCCGCCCCTAGACACGTCAACAATGAGACGCACGCTAAAACATATCACATCCCAGTTCTTGGCTTTCCTGACTAACTAACTTATTTCAAAATTTGGGACCAATTAAAATTTTTGTGAATACTTGTGATGCTTGAAGTGACCGTTGTTTTCCTTGCTTGTTTGCATGATTGACTTTGATACCTAATAGATCATGTCACTCTCCTAATCACCTCGTTACTCCATGACCTCCTGCCTAATGATCATGCCATGTGTTTAGAGCAAATAACTATTTTTACCAAATATTATTCTCACCAAAAAGCTTTTCTTTGAATTAAGCTTTCGAACCCCTTAAATGAGGTTTGTAACACAAGTCCTTAGATTAGGGAATTTCTTTTGCACCAATACTTTTATTTAACACCTATTATCAAAATGTATTCCAAAAATCATCATATTATTATTTTAAAAGTTATTTTATTTAAAAGCCTTTCTGTGAGGCCAGAAATGGTCTCCTATGAAGGAAAGTTATTTATTGCTTTCAAAATATTTAAGAAAATTTAGGGAAACTCAGTGGATATATTTATTCCATATATATGAGTTTCAACACATGGTCATGTTCAAAATATTGGGCAAACTCCTCCAAAACCATCCCTTCATATTTCAAGCTTTTGGAATATTTCTATAAGACATATTCTCAATAAATTCCAGTAAAATTCTAGCATGTCATCTATGATATTATTGATGATCTTGCCAAGTTTCATTTCAATCCAAGTTGATTTGGCTCCCCTAATCACTCTAAAACCCTATCGGTCCAGAATCAAATTTGAGCAACTCTACATTGTGAAGTATGTCCAATGGTGCTCCAATTTGGTGGACATGTTCCACTACTCCAATGAGGCATCCACACCAAGTGGTACACCAAGAAGAATAGAGGAACTTGTCCTAAAACCCTCAAAACTCTTTCTGTTGATTTCTGACTTTGACAAACTTTACATTATAAAGTTTGTCCAATTGACCTCAAACTTTTTGTGCAAGCCTAAGTGCTCAAATAATGCCCTTACACCAAATATTGGATTTGTGGGAATTTATTTGAATAGGGTTCTAAGCAGAAACCCATTTCTGCCCCTTTCTAGGGTTTTTCAAGTCTACATTGGAAAACTTATCCAGCAAATCCCAAATTTGGTGTGCAACCCTATTTTCATCTATTATTTGATCCTATTAAGTTTCATAGCCATTGGAATCCATCTGGTAGCCTAACCACAGATCAAACACCTTGTGTGCACTCACTAATTTGGCTTGTTTTGCCCCTTCTACTTTTACCCTTGAGCTCAACTTTCTACCACAGCCTCACATAGTCACATTTTACCTCCAGTAACTTTCCCATGGCCACTGGTCAATTATTGGAGAAGGTTCCTTTGTAACTTTCTCTCATTTTCACCCTTGGCAGCATTGTTTTACCTCTCTTTCCATTCTTCTGCTTAAGCTATCACCCCCACTTCTTTCCAGAGCCTCTCTAGTGTCTCAATGCATCATTTCAAATCAATTGATGGCATGCTCATGTAGGAAAAATGAGCAGCACCTCTTCAAGTTCATTTTGGCTGAAATGTGGCTTTGTACAACAAGTAGTAGCTATCCTCCTTTGTTTGATCTAAAACTTCGCAGTCTGGTAGTCCTTCCATGCTTAGCACTGCCAGACATAATTTCCCTCCAAGGATCCCCACCTAAGACCCACTTTTATCACCTCCAAGTTTGCTGTTAGAAACTTTACGGCAGTGAAGAGCCATTCAAATCAACTTCACTAGCCTCCGAACTTCAGAGTTCTCTTCCTGATAGCATGCCCCACCTCCCAGACATGATTGACTGGTCTTTGCAAACCTGTGGGCGTGGGTGGCCGTGGTGACCACCACCCTGGCGTGCAAACCGGGTGCTCTACACCTAGTTTCGCCCCTCCCGACCGTTTCTTGGCGAGGTAGGTTGCCCCAGCATGTCCCTGAGCATCCCCTTGACCGTTCAAGCCATCTCCATCCATTAGCTACCCTCCAAACCCTTCTGGCATGCCTGTCTACCCCGTGCTCTTAGAGTTCCAGAGAGCTCCTGAGATCTCTCCTCTTCCCCCTCTCCATATGGCTTCCCCCGAGCGCCTAGAGCCTCAGATCCTCTCCCCCGAGTCCATTCTCCCACCTAGCCACCCTCGGAGCCACCCCACTCCTCCTTTTCCCCTCTCAGTCGTCGGGGCGCCCTCCCCACGACTGCCACCGTCGGCTCCGCTTCGGCCGAGCTTGAGCTCGAGCTCCCTCGGCTCCCCCCTTCCCATCTAGCTACCCCAGAGGTACCCCAGGACACCACACCTCCTCCCTCGAGATCCTCCAAGCCCTCCTCCTTGCTGCTGCTGCCGGGGACAGTGGAATCATCTGCCGCAGATACGCGCCGGCTCCCCTATGGTAGCCCCTCCGCGGGTGCTGTTTAGGGGAATGGAGGCGGCGCACCCTCCTGAACTCACCGGCGCTCTTGCCTGAGCAGGGGGTGGGCCGAGGCGCGGCGCCCACGCGGCCCCTTACCCTGCTGCTCTCCCGTGCTGGCTGGAGGTTAGGGACGGAGCTGACCGGCGGGACCCGCCATCAGTGAGAGGAGCCTCGGGCCCGCGCGGTTAAGTGGAGGCGGGTTCCCTGGAACCGTCTCCCTCGGGTCGAAGGCGCACTCCAGCAAATACGCCTCCCGCGTGGCGCTTCGCTGGTGGCCCGAGCCACTGGGCCGGCCTGGAGGCCTACCAAGCGCCAGTGCGCAGGATATCCCCAAAGCTAAGCTTTTCTTTTTCAGATTTTCTTCAACTTCAAAAATCTCTATCAAATTCATACTAACTCCAAATCTGTTGATTCAAACTCTTGCAGGATCCTAAAATCAAGCTCTATCCGAATATGTGCCTTGCACATTTTTCCAAGAAACCTTTCTATGGTATTATTATTCAAATGCGGATTTGAATATATTTAGCCCGCCTTTGTAAAATCCTATAGGGTTCATTTCAACTCCAAATGGAGTGATTCAAATTTCCAGAACCTTCTTAAATCATTTCCTAATTTTAGAGCCTTGGTCAACATTTTTATCGAACTTCATTCTGTTGCTTATAATAAATAGCTTCCTATTGCTATTTATTCCACATTAGAAAATTCCTAGTATATTCATACCAACTCCAAATCCAGTGAAACCACTTCCTAAATGTTTCTAAAAACAGAAAGATTTCTGTTGCCTTATTCAATGGCCACCTATTGCTCCTTTCACCTATTCAAAAATCCTTGATGATTCAAATATCCTATATCAAGCTTCAGGTATTTTTCTTATGACCAGAGAGGTCCAAGAAAAATATAACTTCTATTTATAAAACACTTTTATTCTGCTGGATATATGGCTTACTATAGTTGTTTCCGACGATAGTTGACGATACACGGAGTATTCGGGGACGGAGCGGAAGACCTCGAAGACCCCGAGGACTTACGTGAGCAAGGCAAGCAACCCTTTTGCCATGACTTAAGTATATAAAATGATGCATGCTAGAATAGCAATTATTTTTCCGTTGCATGTGATCACGATGTCGGTTCATCATTGATGTGATGGTACCGAAGGCTTCTTCGAAGCACTTGCATTGATAGTAATGTTATTCACATGGCTCATCGGAGCACTAACATGATGAGCTGACCTTACCATCTACGAGGATCATGCTACTGTCATGTTGACTAGTAAAGTAGTTCATTGCATCGAGCTTAACCCTACCCCGTGAGGGTCATGTTAATATCATGTAGACAAGTAATGTTAAGGCATATTATCTCAAGCATAATGAGGAGTTAAATAAAGAGTTTATGAAAACCCCGTCGGGTGCCACTAATGCCCAAGGGTGAGGATGAGTTGGTGATCACTTTTGGTGAAGTGATGCACCGGTGATTTTGGTGTGAGTATGGTTTCGGAAATGGATTAGACTTATGATGTGTCGACCGTCCCAACCTTACCAGTACGACCACGATACCCCTTTATGGGATGGGGCTTTGTTGATTACTCTGGTCGGTGCTAGCAAAGAGCCACATTACTAGTGGCGGGAGTGATCGGTGTCACTCTCGTGATGGGGTCGTGCCAGGTAGGACGACTATGCCATTTTATGAGTTCCAGGCACACCGCAGGTCCCTGGATGGTTGTTACAGTCCAAGAGTCGGTGCTCGTAAGACGTACAACATGTAGGCTGGCTACCAATCGAGTGGACCTCTTTGTCTAGTATCGTCAGGGGAAAGATGATGATCGGGTACTTACCTCGGGTATATGTGATATAGCGCGAGTCGTGGATGACACGGAAGTTTCCCGTTTCTCGTGGGTCCAGCGTACTACCTCTGCGGAGTGTAAACTATTCGAATAGCCGTGTCCACGGTCAAGGACAGTTGGGTGGTGCTGCTTAAACTACGTCCAGTGTTTCCGCATAAACCAAGTGTGTGTGTGTGGTGTTAAAAAGGTGTTGTTATGATCATGACAATAATATGACCAAGTTCGGTGAATTGGCATGTAGGGTAAACCTGGATGGTTTAGCCCTCATTAATACATTGAGGTTATGAAAAGTCCGATGACTTTGCATATAGGGTGAACCCGGTGTGTTCAACCCTTGTCAGATATGTCGATATCTGTAACCTGTTTTTCAAAAGTAACTCTTTAACCTGATGCATATACATGATCATTCCACCCAGTTGAGTTATGCTAAAGATGCATGATACTGTTATCCTTCAGTTTCCTTGTTCGTATCATGGGCTGTTTGCGATTTCATTCAAAGTACTCATTGGCTTGCCACTGGTTATTTCATTGACCAGGTGTAAAAGACAGGATATGGTGAGGATTAACTCGGTGACGTTCTTGCAATCTAGGATGCTTCCCAGTCAGAATGCATGTAGGTTAAGGCTGATGGCATGGGTTCACGCTTTCAACCAATAATTCCGCTATTGGTCTAGTTTTGTGCTTTGGCCTTTGAGGCCCTATGTATGTAAGGCTCGACCGAAGAGGTCATTTATTGTATCAAACGGTATGTATGGATGTAAGACTCTATTGTTCAGTATCTGTGTTCAGTGAGCATTGATCCTTGGGATCACTGGGCACGGTGATCTCGACTTACCAGTTGGGTCCCCCACAGAGCTGGTATCAGATCCATCCTGACTATAGGAAATCCTTAGTTAGCATGGACGTTAGTTAGGATAAAAACTGCTTTCAGGATCCTTCAAAATACTTACAAAACTTACATATTTCCTCAACTCTCCTAAAATTTCAAAGAAATTGAAGGTTATGCTCTAGCCTTCCACTCTTATTTTCTTGACACTCCTCGTCTACTTTTTCAAAACTTGCTAATGGTCGCTAGAACCTTATGCCCTTCTGACCACGGGATAAATTGAAATCCTCGTGGGCAGCCCGGAAGGAAGTAACCTTTCCACGCAAACACCTGTGCTGAAGGACAGAGAAGACAACTCTACGACCAGACGGCACCAATAGTAGTACCTCTGAGAGGAACGAGGACATCGAGGCTTAGAAGATGGTGAAACCCTGGGCACTGTTCCAGAGTGATGCCACTTTCGCCCACAATAATCTAGACATAATATATGCAAACCTTGATCTGCATCACTAATAGAGCGACCGTGTCAGTTATAAATAATTGTGTCGACCACCACCGGTGGATGAGAATCTTGCCATTTCGTCCGCCTCACCTTAGTGAGCAGGAAAACGGTTCTCTTCATCCCCCGCTCTAGGTGTCAATATCGCAATTAGTATGATTGACAGATCAGAACTCTATCATGTCATGCAAATATCGGTGCATGAAGGTGTCCACCTGAGACTCTCGAAGCCTCAGCAGACAAGAAGGCGTTGACAAGGTCATGAAGACAACAGAAGAACCTGTAAGTGACGGCTATGAAGAACCACCTTCGTCAACAACTTCCGAGACGAGAAGACAACCAGAGTTCCGTACAACTCATGCGAATTGCTTCAGCAAGCGACAACAAGAGGCGTGACAACACCATGAGAAGGTCCAGAAGACTTAGCGGACTCCTCTCCGGAACAAGAAGCAAGCACGACTGTCGAGTCCCTGAACCTAGGATAGGATGATTCGTGAATCCCCTATGCGAAGTCGAGTCCGTGAAATGGTTCGGATGGACCATGTTGTGTGTTGCTTGTTTTTGTTGTTTGTGCTTTGATATAAGTCGCACTTTTGCTTAGGCAACAAACATGCGGTTATATCACTTGTCTTATTTTGATGTTCAAAATAATTTTTGCACTTGTTTGAGTTGATTTTTTTTCAACGCTTGTTTGATTGCGCTAAAACCCTTAGACACTCCCCTCTGTGCTCTCTCTCTTTCTCTCACCTCTCTCGACAACTGAAGACAGCAAGACAAGACGCACCAAGGATCCACTTCGAAGGACGACTGACGTTGAAGACGCTGACTGTGCTACGCTTAACCACACGCAACCCGTAGGAGTGTGTTTTTCCCTCGAGATTGGAAAACCGCACTAGACCAGACTAACATCCACAAGCCTTTCCGGCTCAAATTTTCTAGTCACGTGTCTAGTACACGGACTTGCGAGAACTCGTGTAGGTCCCCGATAAACCCCGCTAACCACCGGGTTCCTTGTGGAACAAGTGATCACCGTGAACAAGTATCCTTCCATCTCAAGATAGCACTGTAACCTTGATGCCATAAGAGGACCAATCTCCGATATGAGAGCATTAGACTAAGATTGTTGCGATGATAATAGTTGTCTTGAGGATATACCTAGACTACTTTGGTGGATCGTGAGACCCTTATAAAGGTAGGTGTATTTGGTGGAACGAGTTGGTACAGTAGTATAACTTGCATAATCTGGAGTAAGATTGGATTTAGTAGGATGATTATGATCGTGAACATTATTCTTGGTGGTATACATGACTTTAGCTAGTAGTTGGGATGATTTGATGCGTTTGCCAAGATAACTTGGAGTATCAAGTAGACTTCTTATTGCATTGAGTCTTGGATTTAAATAGGTAATCTTAATAGAGTATTGAGGATGATAAAGACCACATGGTTCGGAGTAAATTGGATTTAGCTCGTTAATCTCGATTATGATACCATGTTTCTCGGTGGATATAGAGTACGTATACTTGGAGTTGTCAAATAGATTTACAACCTATGTAGTTGGCCTTGGAGATTAGATGGCCATGTTTATTAAAGTTGGTGGATATACTATGACGTAATTCTTGCAGTAATATGTGAGTTATGAGGACTCTAAGAGGCTATGTAGAACCTCGTCAATGTTGGATTTGTAAGAGTGATAGGTCTAGTCATGATTGATCAGATTGATGGATCACTTGATCGGATTCATAGGAAGGAAACAAAATATTGGATTGGTCTACTACGTGTTTCCTTGATATAGTGGTGTAATACCCTGTCCATTGGATGACTTAGGTGGACAATTGGATTTGTTGTGCCTCAGATTCAATCGTGGTAGCTGTATGTCTCCCCAAGGTCCTTGCATAGTAATGCATGTACAGTTGGGGCTCCTCCATGCTTGTAAGTGTTTGGGTTTAGTTCTTCCCTCAACCCGGAGTTGACTAGCTTGAGCGGTGTGGAGTTGACCCACGTAGGATGGTATCCTTGATGAGATGAGGTGATGTTGTCTCAAGTTAGCGGTCGAACTATTGGCATCTAAGGAATGTGCTTAGAGATAAGATGATAACTGTTCGCCCACATCCTAAATTCCTTGAGACCCTAAACCTTCGCTGAGCCACAAGATGGACGGACTACGACCATAGAAGACGACTCTAAGTCGTTGAAATGTGGCCAGTACCCGCCCATAGCAAGTCCCGTTCTCCTCACCCGACTTTTGAGCACTGTGCTTATGTCGTGTTTGGGAAGGAAGGGTGTCATCCTTACTGATGACATACTTACTCATCCAGTAAGAGGAAGAACACCTTAGCCGTGTCTGGTCGAACCCAGGAACGCCGATTGTTATGCCCTCGAAGGTACCGTGATATCTCGAGAAGGTGGACTTCTCGAAGCAGTCCCAAGACGACGGAAGACTATCCTACGCAAGTCAAGACGAAGAACCACCGCGACGAGGAAGCCACGACAACGACGATGAAGCAGCAGAAGTCAACCACCGACCGCGCACCGACTACATCAACGACGTCAAGAAGCCTCGACGATTCAAGATGACGAAGCCTTGGACAAGCGACAGAATCAGACGACCTCTCCTTGGTCCAAATCAAGGACGAGAGTACTAGTGAGTTGTGGTGGAAACCTGCTAAAGGTGATTCCCGCTTGCCGAGTCGCGAACCTTGGGAATGGATGACTGGTCTATACTCTTGGGTAGCCAGCTTATCCAGAAACCCTCGCAACCCCCAAGATGGCAGGACCTGTTCGGGACCCGAGCCTCCGAGCTTAGACTCATAGGTGAGACCCAGCCCGGACCATTTCACGAGAAGCCTACAATGACTAATTGCAACCATAGCTTCACTGCTGAAAGGAAGTCAAGGACTTCCCCGTAAAAAGGAAGCCATGCGAAGACTTTGGTAGTGCGTTCTAACACGAGACATCTTGATGTCACTAACCGGCATGCAAAACCCCAGGACCAAATCCTAGACACACCATCTTGCCATGTATTCTCACTTTGGAATACACTCGCACGCCAGAACATTGCACAGACTTAGCTTACCAAGCCCTTGACCTCGGTCAAGCCTAACTTATTGCCAGATCCCGCTCACGATCAGTCATGGACGTGTGGACAATCGAAGTTGTATCATCAAGCACCTCAAGACTACGACAACAACATGGGGACATGAAGACTACCTCCAACTCAAGATTCTGTATCTCACCAACCCCTAGCACAGGAATCTCGGGGACGAGATTCTCTTAAGGGGGTAAGGTCTGTCACATCCCAGTTCTTGGCTTTCCTGACTAACTAACTTATTTCAAAATTTGGGACCAATTAAAATTTTTGTGAATACTTGTGATGCTTGAAGTGACTGTTGTTTGCCTTGCTTGTTTGCATGATTGAGTTTGATACCTAACAGATCCTGTCACTCTCCTAATCACCTCCATACTCCATGAGCCTAATGATCATGCCATGTGTTTAGAGCAAATAACTATTTTTACCAAATATTATTCTCACCAAAAAGCTTTTCTTTGAATTAAGCTTTCAAACCCCTGAAATGAGGTTTGTAACACAAGTCCTCAGATTAGGGAATTTCTTTTGCACCAATACTTTTATTTAAAACCTATTATCAAAATGTATTCCAAAAATCATCATATTATTATTTTAAAAGTTATTTTATTTAAAAGTCTTTCTGTGAGGCCAGAAATGGTCTCCTATGAAGGAAAGTTATTTTATTGCTTTCAAAATATTTAAGAAAATTTAGGGAAACTCAGTGGATATATTTATTCCATATATATATGAGTTTCAACACATGGTCATGTTCAAAATATTGGGCAAACTCCTCCAAAACCATTCCTGCCTATTTCAATCTTTTGGAATATTTCTATAAGAAATATTCTCAATAAATTCCAGTAAAATTCTAGCATGTCATCTATGATATTATTGATGATCTTGCCAAGTTTCATTTCAATCCAAGTTGATTTGGCTCCCCTAATCACTCTAAAACCCTATCTGTCCAGAATCAAATTTGAGCAACTCTACATTGTGAAGTATCTCCAATGGTGATCCAATTTGGTGGACATGTTCCACTACTCCAATGAGGCATCCACACCAAGTGGTACACCAATAAGAATGGAGGAACTTGTCCTAAAACCCTCAAAACTCTTTCTGTTGATTTCTGACTTTGACAAACTTTACATTATAAAGTTTGTCCAATTGACCTCAAACTTTTTGTGCAAGCCTAAATGCTCAAATAATGCCCCTACACCAAATATTGGATTTGTGGGAATTTATTTGAATAGGGTTCTAAGCAGAAACCCATTTCTGCCCCTTTCTAGGGTTTTTCAAGTCTACATTGGAAAACTTATCCAGCAAATCCCAAATTTGGTGTGCAACCCTATTTTCATCTATTATTTGATCCTGTTAAGTTTCATAGCCATTGGAATCCATCTGGTAGCCTAACCACAGATCAAACACCTTGTGTGCACTCACTAATTTGGCTTGTTTTGCCCCTTCTACTTTTACCCTTGAGCTCAACTTTCTACCACAGCCTCACATAGTCACATTTTACCTCCAGTAACTTTCCCATGGCCACTGGTCAATTATTGGAGAAGGTTCCTTTGTAACTTTCTCTCATTTTCACCCTTGGCAGCACTGTTTTACCTCTCTTTCCATTCTTCTGCTTAAGCTATCACCCCCACTTCTTTCCAGAGCCTCTCTAGTGTCTCAATGCACCATTTCAAATCAATTGATGGCATGCTCATGTAGGAAAAATGAGCAGCACCTCTTCAAGTTCATTTTGGCTGAAATGTGGCTTTGTACAACAAGTAGTAGCTATCCTCCTTTGTTTGATCTGAAACTTCGCAGTCTGGTAGTCCTTCCATGCTTAGCACTGCCAGACATAATTTCCCTCCAAGGATCCCCACCTAAGACCCACTTTTATCACCTCCAAGTTTGCTGTTAGAAACTTTACGGCAGTGAAGAGCCATTCAAATCAACTTCACTAGCCTCCAAACTTCAGAGTTCTCTTCCTGATAGCATGCCCCACCTCCCAGACATGATTGACTGGTCTTTGCAAACCTGTGGGCGTGGGTGGCTGTGGTGACCACCACCCTGGCGTGCAAACCGGGTGCTCTGTACCTAGTTTCGCCCCTCCCGACCGTTTCTTGGCGAGGCAGGTTGCCCCAGCATGTCCCTGAGCATCCCCTTGACCGTTCAAGCCATCTCCATCCATTAGCTACCCTCCAAACCCTTCTGGCATGCCTGTCTACCCTGTGCTCTTAGAGTTCCAGAGAGCTCCTGAGATCTCTCCTCTTCCCCCTCTCCATATGGCTTCCCCCGAGCGCCCAGAGCCTCAGATCCTCTCCCCCGAGTCCATTCTCCCACCTAGCCACCCTCGGAGCCACCCCACTCCTCCTTTTCCCCTCTCAGTCGTCGGGGCGCCCTCCCCACGACTGCCACCGTCGGCTCCGCTTCGGCCGAGCTTGAGCTCGAGCTCCCTCGGCTCCCCCCTTCCCATCTAGCTACCCCAGAGGTACCCCAGGACACCACACCTCCTCCCTCGAGACCCTCCAAGCCCTCCTCCTCGCTGCTGCTGCCGGGGACAGTGGAATCATCGGCCGCAGATACACGCCGGCTCCCCTATGGTAGCCCCTCCGCGGGTGCTGTTTAGGGGAATGGAGGCGGCGCACCCTCCTGAACTCGCCGACGCTCTTGCCTGAGCAGGGGGTGGGCCGAGGCACGGCGCCCACGCGGCCCCTTCCCCTGCTGCTCTCCCGTGCTGGCTGGAGGTTAGGGACGGAGCTGACCGGCGGGACCCGCCGTCAGTGAGAGGAGCCTCGGGCTCGCGCGGTTAAGTGGAGGCGGGTTCCCTGGAACCGTCTCCCTCGGGTCGAAGGCGCACTCCAGCAAATACGCCTCCCGCGTGGCGCTTCGCTGGTGGCCCGAGCCACTGGGCCGGCCTGGAGGCCTACCAAGCGCCAGTGCGCAGGATATCCCCAAAGCTAAGCTTTTCTTTTTCAGATTTGCTTCAACTTCAAAAATCTCTATCAAATTCATACTAACTCCAAATCTGTTGATTCAAACTCTTGCAGGATCCTAAAATCAAGCTCTATCCGAATATGTGCCTTGCACATTTTTCCAAGAAACCTTTTTGTGGTATTATTATTCAAATGCGGATTTGAATATATTTAGCCCGGCTTTGTAAAATCCTGTAGGGTTCATTTCAACTCCAAATGGAGTGATTCAAATTTCCAGAACCTTCTTAAATCAGTTCCTAATTTTAGAGCATTGGTCAACATTTTTATCGAACTTCATTCTGTTGCTTATAATAAATAGCTTCCTATTGCTATTTATTCCACATTAGAAAATTCCTAGTATATTCATACCAACTCCAAATCCAGTGAAACCACTTCCTAAATGTTTCTAAAATAATTCTATGTTAAATGGGTGCCTCCACTCATTTTTAACAGAAAGATTTCTGTTGGCTTATTCAATGGCCACCTATTGCTCCTTTCACCTATTCAAAAATCCTTGATGATTCAAATATCCTATATCAAGCTTCAGGTATTTTTCTTATGACCAGAGAGGTCCAAGAAAAATATAACTTCTATTTATAAAACACTTTTATTCTGCTGGATATATGGCTCACTATAGTTGTTTCCGACGATAGTTGACGATACATGGAGTATTCGGGGACGGAGCGGAAGACCTCGAAGACCCCGAGGACTTACGTGAGCAACGCAACCAACCCTTTTGCCATGACTTAAGTATATAAAATGATGCATGCTAGAATAGCAATTATTTTTCCGTTGCATGTGATCACGATGTCGGTTCATCATTGATGTGATGGTACCGAAGGCTTCTTCGAAGCACTTGCATTGATAGTAATGTTATTCACATGGCTCATCGGAGCACAAACATGATGAGCGGACCTTACCATCTACGAGGATCATGCTACTGTCATGTTGACTAGTAAAGTAGTTCATTGCATCGAGCTTGACCCTACCCCGTGAGGGTCATGTTAATATCATGTAGACAAGTAATGTTAAGGCATATTATCTCAATCATAATGATGAGTTAAATAAAGAGTTTATGAAAACCCAGTCGGGTGCCACTAATGCCCAAGGGTGAGGATGAGTTGGTGATCACTTTTGGTGAAGTGATGCACCGGTGATTTTGGTGTGAGTATGGTTTCGGAAATGGATTAGACTTATGATGTGTCGACCGTCCCAACCTTACCAGTACGACCACGATACCCCTTTATGGGACGGGGCTTTGTTGATTACTCTGGTCGGTGCTAGCAAAGAGCCACATTACTAGTGGCGGGAGTGATCGGTGTCACTCTCGTGATGGGGTCGTGCCAGGTAGGACGACTATGCCATTATTATGAGTTCCAGGCACACCGTTGGTCCCTGCATGGTTGTTACAGTCCAGAGTCGGTGCTCGTAAGACGTACAACATGTAGGCTGGCTACCAATCGAGTGGACCTCTTTGTCTAGTATCGTCAGGGGAAAGATGATGATCGGGTACTTACCTCGGGTATATGTGATATAGCGCGAGTCGTGGATGACACGGAAGTTTCCCGTTTCTCGTGGGTCCAGCGTACTACCTCTGCGGAGTGTAAACTATTCGAATAGCCGTGTCCACGGTCAAGGACAGTTGGGTGGTGCTGCTTAAACTACGTCCAGTGTTTCCGCATAAACCAAGTGTGTGTGTGTGGTGTTAAAAAGGTGTTGTTATGATCATGACAATAATATGACCAAGTTCGGTGAATTGGCATGTAGGGTAAACCTGGATGGTTTAGCCCTCATTAATACATTGAGGTTATGACAAGTCCGATGACTTTGCATATAGGGTGAACCCGGTGTGTTCAACCCTTGTCAGATATGTCGATATCTGTAACCTGTTCTTCAAAAGTAATTCTGTAACCTGATGCATATACATGATCATTCCACCCAGTTGAGTTACACTAAAGATGCATGATACTGTTATCCTTCACTTTCCTTGTTCGTATCATGGGCTGTTTGCGAGTACATTCAAAGTACTCATTGGCTTGCCACTGGTTATTTCATTGACCAGGTGTGAAAGACAGGATATGGTGAGGATTAACTCGGTGACGTTCTTGCGAGCTAGGATGCTTCCCAGTCAGAATGCCTGTAGGTTAAGGCTGATGGCATGGGTTCACGCTTTCAACCAATAATTCCGCTATTGGTCTAGTTTGGTGCTTTGTCCTTTGAGGCCCTATGTATGTAAGACTCGACCGAAGAGGTCATTTATTGTATGAAACAGTATGTATGGATGTAAGACTCTATTATTCAGTATCTGTGTTCAGTGAGCATTAATCCTTGGGATCACTGGGCACGATGATCTCGACTTACCAGTTGGGGTCCCCACAAAAACATATCACAAACGTCAGAAATAAGAAAACCAGTAAACGTCAAAAATAAGAAAACGAGGTCATATAGATCACGCTCCCGCGTCATCCTTGTCACGTTGTGCAAAAATATTTAAAAAGGGGGATGCAACACTAGGACTTCCCAGGAGGTCACCCATCCTAGTACTACTCTCGCCCAAGCACGCTTAACTTCGGAGTTTTGATGGGATCCGTTGCTTTAGTGCTGGTATCATCACATTCGACATGCAACTATCTATTTGTTCCTTATGCTTGCCCCTCCCGTGTCCATTGCCACATTTGCCTCCACAACGGAGACGAGTTTAACACAAGAATTTCACCGCTCCATCTCTACCCCGAGAACACGAGCACCGCCACGACCTTTGTGACTTTTCCCACCGCGCTTGACACCCAACGACGCCGCCCCTAGACACGTCAACAATGAGACGCAAGCTAAAACATATCACAAACGTCAGAAATAAGAAAACTAGTAAACGTCAAAAATAAGAAAACGAGGTCATATAGATCACGCTCCCGCGTCATCCTTGTCACGTTGTGCAAAAATATTTAAAAAGGGGGATGCAACACTAGGACTTCCCAAGAGGTCACCCATCCTAGTACTACTCTCGCCCAAGCACGCTTAACTTCGGAGTTTTGATGGGATCCGGTGCTTTAGTGCTGGTATCATCACATCCGACATGCAACTATCTATTTGTTCCTTATGCTTGCCCCTCCCGTGTCCATTGCCACATTTGCCTCGACAACGGAGACGAGTTTAACACAAGAATTTCACCGCTCCATCTCTACCCCGAGAACACGAGCACCGCCACGACCTTTGTGACTTTTCCCACCGCGCTTGACACCCAACGACGCCGCCCCTAGACACGTCAACAATGAGACGCAAGCTAAAACATATCACAAACGTCAGAAATAAGAAAACTAGTAAACGTCAAAAATAAGAAAACGAGGTCATATAGATCACGCTCCCGCGTCATCCTTGTCACGTTGTGCAAAAATATTTAAACAGTATGTATGGATGTAAGACTCTATTATTCAGTATCTGTGTTCAGTGAGCATTAATCCTTGGGATCACTGGGCACGATGATCTCGACTTACCAGTTGGGGTCCCCACAAAAACATATCACAAACGTCAGAAATAAGAAAACCAGTAAACGTCAAAAATAAGAAAACGAGGTCATATAGATCACGCTCCCGCGTCATCCTTGTCACGTTGTGCAAAAATATTTAAAAAGGGGGATGCAACACTAGGACTTCCCAGGAGGTCACCCATCCTAGTACTACTCTCGCCCAAGCACGCTTAACTTCGGAGTTTTGATGGGATCCGGTGCTTTAGTGCTGGTATCATCACATTCGACATGCAACTATCTATTTGTTCCTTATGCTTGCCCCTCCCGTGTCCATTGCCACATTTGCCTCGACAACGGAGACGAGTTTAACACAAGAATTTCACCGCTCCATCTCTACCCCGAGAACACGAGCACCGCCACGACCTTTGTGACTTTTCCCACCACGCTTGACACCCAACGACGCCGCCCCTAGACACGTCAACAATGAGACGCAAGCTAAAACATATCACAAACGTCAGAAATAAGAAAACTAGTAAACGTCAAAAATAAGAAAACGAGGTCATATAGATCACGCTCCCGCGTCATCCTTGTCACGTTGTGCAAAAATATTTAAAAAGGGGGATGCAACACTAGGACTTCCCAGGAGGTCACCCATCCTAGTACTACTCTCGCCCAAGCACGCTTAACTTCGGAGTTTTGATGGGATCCAATGCTTTAGTGCTGGTATCATCATATCCGACATGTAACTATCTATTTGTTCCTTATGCTTGCCCCTCCCGTGTCCATTGCCACATTTGCCTCGACAACGGAGACGAGTTTAACACAAGAATTTCACCGCTCCATCTCTACCCCGAGAACACGAGCACCGCCACGACCTTTGTGACTTTTCCCACCGCGCTTGACACCCAACGACGCCGCCCCTAGACACGTCAACAATGAGACGCAAGCTAAAACATATCACAAACGTCAGAAATAAGAAAACTAGTAAACGTCAAAAATAAGAAAACGAGGTCATATAGATCACGCTCCCGCGTCATCCTTGTCACGTTGTGCAAAAATATTTAAAAAGGGGGATCCATCATGAGGACTTCCTAGGAGGTCACCCATCCTAGTACTACTCTCGCCCAAGCACGCTTAACTTCGGAGTTCTAATGGGATCTGGTGCTTTAGTGTTGGTATGATCGTATCCGACATGCAACTATCTATTTGTTCCTTATGCTTGCCCCTTCCGTGTCCATTGCAACATTTGCCTCTTCAACGGAGACGAGTTTAACACCAGAATTTCACCGCTCCCTCTCTACCCCGACAACACGAGCACCGCCACGACCTCTGTGACTTTTCCCACCGCGCTTGACACCCAACGGCGCCGCCCCTAAGACACGTCAACAATGAGACTCAAGCTAAAACCTATCACAAACGTCAGAAATAAGAAAACTAGTAAACGTCAAAAATAAGAAAACGAGGTCATATAGATCACGCTCCCGCGTCATCCTTGTCACGTGGCGCAAAAATATTTAAAAAGGGGAATGCAACATGAGGACTTCCCAGGAGGTCACCCATCCTAGTACTACTAGTTCTGATGGGATCCAGCACATCCCACATTCAACTATCTATTTGTTCCTTATGCTTGCCCCTCCCGTGTCCATTGCCACATTTGCCTCGACAACGGAGACGAGTTTAACACAAGAATTTCACCGCTTCCTCTCTACCCCGACAACACGAGGACCGACACGACCTCTGTGACTTTTCCCACCGCGCTTGACACCCAACGACGCCGCCCCTAGACACGCCAACAATCAGACGCAAGTTAAAACATATCACAAACGTCAGAAATAAGAAAACAAGTAAACGTCAAAAATAAGAAAACGAGGTCATATAGATCACGCTCCCGCGTCATCCTTGTCACGTTGTGCAAAAATATTTAAAAAGGGGAATGCAACACGAGGACTTCCCAGGAGGTCACCCATCCTAGTACTACTCTCGCCAAAGCACGCTTAACTTCGGAGTTCTGATGGGATCCGGTGCTTCAGTGCTGGTATCATCGCATCCGACATGCAACTACCTATTTGTTCCTTATGCTTGCCCCTCCCGTGTCCATTGCCACATTTGCCTCGACAACGGAGACGAGTTTAACACAAGAATTTCACCGCTCCATCTCTACCCCGACAACACGAGCACCGCCACGACCTTTGTGACTTTTCCCACCGCGCTTGACACCCAACGACGCCGCCCCTAGACACGTCAACAATGAGACGCAAGCTAAAACATATCACAAACGTCAGAAATAATAAAACCAGTAAACGTCAAAAATAAGAAAACGAGGTCATATAGATCACGCTCCCGCGTCATCCTTGTCACGTGGCGCAAAAATATTTTAAAAAGGGGAATGCAACACGAGGACTTCCCAAGAGGTCACCCATCCTTGTACTACTCTCGCCCAAGCACGCTTAACTTCGGAATTCTGATGGGATCCGATGCTTTAGTGTTGGTATAATCGCATCCGACATGCAACTATCTATTTGTTCCTTATCCTTGCCCCTCCCGTGTCCATTGCCACATTTGCCTTGACAACGGAGACAAAGTTTAACACAAGAATTTCACCGCTCCCTCTCTACCCCGACAACACGAGCACCGCCACGACCTCTGTGACTTTTTCCACCGCGCTTGACACACAACGGCGCCGCCCCTAAGACACGTCAACAATGAGACGCAAGCTAAAACATATCACAAACGTCAGAAATAAGAAAACTAGTAAACGTCAAAAATAAGAAAACGAGGTCATATAGATCACGCTCCCGCGTCATCCTTGTCACGTTGTGCAAAAATATTTAAAAAGGGGGATCCATCATGAGGACTTCCTAGGAGGTCACCCATCCTAGTACTACTCTCGCCCAAGCACGCTTAACTTCGGAGTTCTAATGGGATCCGGTGCTTTAGTGTTGGTATGATCGTATCCGACATGCAACTATCTATTTGTTCCTTATGCTTGCCCCTTCCGTGTCCATTGCAACATTTGCCTCTTCAACGGAGACGAGTTTAACACCAGAATTTCACCGCTCCCTCTCTACCCCGACAACACGAGCACCGCCACGACCTCTGTGACTTTTCCCACCGCGCTTGACACCCAACGGCGCCGCCCCTAAGACACGTCAACAATGAGACGCAAGCTAAAACCTATCACAAACGTCAGAAATAAGAAAACTAGTAAACGTCAAAAATAAGAAAACGAGGTCATATAGATCACGCTCCCGCGTCATCCTTGTCACGTGGCGCAAAAATATTTAAAAAGGGGAATGCAACATGAGGACTTCCCAGGAGGTCACCCATCCTAGTACTACAAGTTCTGATGGGATCCAGCACATCCCACATTCAACTATCTATTTGTTCCTTATGCTTGCCCCTCCCGTGTCCATTGCCACATTTGCCTCGACAACGGAGACGAGTTTAACACAAGAATTTCACCGCTCCCTCTCTACCCCGACAACACGAGGACCGCCACGACCTCTGTGACTTTTCCCACCGCGCTTGACACCCAACGACGCCGCCCCTAGACACGCTAACAATCAGACGCAAGTTAAAACATATCACAAACGTCAGAAATAAGAAAACAAGTAAACGTCAAAAATAAGAAAACGAGGTCATATAGATCACGCTCCCGCGTCATCCTTGTCACGTGGCGCAAAAATATTTAGAAAGGGGAATGCAACACGAGGACTTCCCAGGAGGTCACCCATCCTAGTACTACTCTCGCCAAAGCATGCTTAACTTCGGAGTTCTGATGGGATCCGGTGCTTCAGTGCTGGTATCATCGCATCCGACATGCAACTACCTATTTTTTCCTTATGCTTGCCCCTCCCGTGTCCATTGCCACATTTGCCTCGACAACGGAGACGAGTTTAACACAAGAATTTCACCGCTCCATCTCTACCCCGACAACACGAGCACCGCCACGACCTTTGTGACTTTTCCCACCGCGCTTGACACCCAACGACGCCGCCCCTAGACACGTCAACAATGAGACGCAAGCTAAAACATATCACAAACGTCAGAAATAATAAAACCAGTAAACGTCAAAAATAAGAAAACGAGGTCATATAGATCACGCTCCCGCGTCATCCTTGTCACGTGGCGCAAAAATATTTTAAAAAGGGGAATGCAACACGAGGACTTCCCAAGAGGTCACCCATCCTTGTACTACTCTCGCCCAAGCACGCTTAACTTCGGAATTCTGATGGGATCCGATGCTTTAGTGTTGGTATAATCGCATCCGACATGCAACTATCTATTTGTTCCTTATCCTTGCCCCTCCCGTGTCCATTGCCACATTTGCCTCGACAACGGAGACAAAGTTTAACACAAGAATTACACCGCTCCCTCTCTACCCCGACAACACGAGCACCGCCACGACCTCTGTGACTTTTCCCACCGCGCTTGACACACAACGGCGCCGCCCCTAAGACACGTCAACAATGAGACGCAAGCTAAAACATATCACAAACGTCAGAAATAAGAAAACTAGTAAACGTCAAAAATAAGAAAACGAGGTCATATAGATCACGCCCCCGCGTCATCCTTGTCACGTGGCGCAAAAATATTTAAAAAGGGGAATGCAACATGAGGACTTCCCAGGAGGTCACCCATCCTAGTACTACTCGTTCTGATGGGATCCGGCGCATCCCACATTCAACTATCTATTTGTTCCTTATGCTTGCCCCTCCCGTGTCCATTGCCACATTTGCCTCGACAACGGAGACAAGTTTAACACAAGAATTTCACCGCTCCCTCTCTACCCCGACAACACGAGGACCGCCACGACCTCTGTGACTTTTCCCACCGCGCTTGACACCCAACGACTCGTTCTGATGGGATCCGGCGCATCCCACATTCAACTATCTATTTGTTCCTTATGCTTGCCCCTCCCGTGTCCATTGCCACATTTGCCTCGACAACGGAGACAAGTTTAACACAAGAATTTCACCGCTCCCTCTCTACCCCGACAACACGAGGACCGCCACGACCTCTGTGACTTTTCCCACCGCGCTTGACACCCAACGACGCCGCCCCTAGACACGCCAACAGTGACACGCAAGTTAAAACATATCACAAACGTCAGAAATAAGAAAACTAGTAAACGTCAGAAATAAGAAAAGGAGGTCATATAGATCACGCTCCCGCGTCATCCTTGTCACGTGGCGCAAAAATATTTATAAAGGGGAATGCAACACGAGGACTTCCCAGGAGGTCACCCATCCTAGTACTACTCTCGCCCATGCATGCTTAACTTCGGAGTTCTGATGGGATCCGGTGCTTTAGTGCTCGTATGATCGCATCCAACATGCAACTATCTATTTGTTCCTTATGCTTGCCCCTCCTGTGTCCATTGCCACATTTGCCTCGACAACGGAGACGAGTTTAACACAAGAATTTCACCACTCCTTCTCTACCCCGACAACACGAGCACCGCCACGACCTCTGTGACTTTTCCCACCGCGCTTGACACCCAACGACGCCGCCCCTAGACACGTCAACAATGAGACGCAAGATAAAACATATCACAAACGTCAGAAATAATAAAACTAGTAAACGTCAAAAATAAGAAATCGAGGTCATATAGATCACGCTCCCGCGTCATCCTTGTCACGTGGCGCAAAAATATTTAAAAAGGGGAATGCAACACAAGGACTTCCCACGAGGTCACCCATCCTAGTACTACTCTCGCCCAAGCACGCTTAACTTCGGAGTTCTGATGGGATCCAGTGCTTTAGTGCTGGTATGATCACATCCGACATGCAACTATCTATTTGTTCCTTATGCTTGCCCCTCCCGTGTCCATTAACACATTTGCCTCGACAACGGAGACGAGTTTAACACAAGAATTTCACCGCTCCCTCTCTACCCTGACAACACGAGGACCGCCACGACCTCTGTGACTTTTCCCACCGCGTTTGACACCCAACGACGCCGCCCCTGGACACGTCAACAATGAGACTCAAGCTAAAACATATCACAAACGTTAGAAATAAGAAAACTAGTAAACGTCAAAAATAAGAAAACGAGGTCATATAAATCACGCTCCCCCGTCATCCTTGTCACGTGGCGCAAAAATATTTAAAAAGGGGAATGCAACATGAGGAATTCCCAGGAGGTCACCCATCCTAGTACTACTCTCGCCCAAGCATGCTTAACTTCGGAGTTCTGATGGGATCTGGCGCATCCCACATTCAACTATCTATTTGTTCCTTATGCTTGCCCCTCCCATATCCATTGCCACATTTGCCTCGCAACGAAGATGAGTTTAACACAAGAATTTCACCGCTCCCTCTCTACCCCGACAACACGAGGACCGCCACGACCTCTGTGACTTTTCCCACCGCGGTTGACACCCAACGACGCCGCCCCTAGACACGCCAACAATGAGACGCAAGCTAAAACATATCACAAACGTCAGAAATAAGAAAACTAGTAAACGTCAAAAATAAGAAAACGAGGTCATATAGATCACGCTCCCGCGTCATCCTTGTCACGTGGCGCAAAAATATTTAAAAAGGGGAATGCAACACGAGGACTTCTGAGGAGGTCACCCATCCTAGTACTACTCTCGCCCAAGCACGCTTAACTTCGGAGTTTTGATGGGATCCGGTGCTTTAGTGCTGGTATGATAGCATCCGACATGCAACTATCTATTTGTTCCTTATGCTTGCCCCTCCCGTGTCCATTGCCACATTTGCCTCGACAACGGAGACGAGTTTAACACAAGAATTTCACCGCTCCCTCTCTACCCCGACAACACGAGCACCGCCACGACCTCTGTGACTTTTCCCACCGCGCTTGACACCCAACGGCGCCGCCCCTAAGACACGTCAACAATGAGACGCAAGCTAAAACCTACCACAAACATCAGAAATAAGAAAACTAGTAAACGTCAAAAATAAGAAAATGAGGTCATATAGATCACGCTCCCACGTCATCCTTGTCACGTGGCGCAAAAATATTTAAAAAGGGGAATGCAACACGAGGACTTCCCAGGAGGTCACCCATCCTAGTACTACTCTCCCCCAAGCACGCTGAACTTCAAAGTTCTGATGGGATCCGGTGCTTTAGTGCTGGTATGATCACATCCAGCATTCAACTATCTATTTGTTCCTTATGCTTTCCCCTCCCGTGTCCATTGCCACATTTGCCTCGACAACGGAGACGAGTTTAACACAAGAATTTCACCGCTCCCTCTCTAACCCGGCAACACGAGCACCGCCACGACCTTTGTGACTTTTCCCACCGCGCTTGACACCCAACGACACCGCCCCTACACACGTCAACAATGAGACGCAAGCTAAAACATATCACAAACGTCAAAAATAGGAAAACTAGTAAACGTCAAAAATAAGAAAACGAGGTCATATAGATCACGCTCCCGCGTCATCCTTGTCACGTGGCGCAAAAATATTTAAAAAGGGGAATGCAACACGAGGACTTCCCAGGAGGTCAGCCATCCTAGTACAACTCTCGCCCAAGCATGCTTAACTTCGGAGTTCTGATGGGATCCGGTGCTTTAGTGGTGGTATGATCGCATCCGACATGCAACTATCTATTTGTTCCTTATGCTTGCCCCTCCCGTGTCCATTGCCACATTTGCCTCGACAACGGAGACGAGTTTAACACAAAAATTTCACCGCTCCCTCTCTACCCCGACAACACGAGCACCGCCACGACCTCTGTGACTTTTCCAACCGCGCTTGTCACCCAACGACGCCGCCCCTAGACACGTCAACAATGAGACGCAAGCTAAACATATCACAAACGTTAGAAATAAGAAAACTAGTAAACGTCAAAAATAAGAAAACGAGGTCATATAGATCACGCTCCCGCGTCATCCTTGTCACGTGGCGCAAAAATATTTAAAAAGGGGAATGCAACAGGAGGACTTCCCAGGCGGTCACCCATCCTAGTACTACTCTCGCCCAAGCACGCTTAACTTCGGAGCGCTGATGGGATCCGATGCTTTAGTGCTGGTATGATCGCATCTGACATGCAACTCTCTATTTGTTCCTTATGCTTGCCCCTCCCATATCCATTGCCACATTTGCCTCGGCAAAGGAGACGAGTTTAACACAAGAATTTCACCGCTCCCTCTCTACCCCGACAACACGAGCACCGCCACGACCTCAGTGACTTTTCCCACCGCGCTTGACACCCAACGACGCCGCCCCTAGACACGTCAACAATGAGACGCAAGCTAAAACATATCACAAATGTCAGAAATAAGAAAACTAGTAAACGTCAAAAATAAGAAAACGAGGTCATATAGATCACGCTCCCGCGTCATCCTTGTCACGTGGCGCAAAAATATTTAAAAAGGGCAATGCAACACGAGGACTTCTCAGGAGGTCACCCATCCTAATACTACTCTCGCCCAAGCACGCTTACCTTCGAAGTTCCGATGGGATCTGATGCTTTAGTGCTGGTATGATTGCATCCGACATGCAACTATCTATTTGTTCCTTATGCTTGCCCTCCGGTGTCCATTGCCACATTTGCATCGACAACGGAGACGAGTTTAACACAAGAATTTCACCGCTCCCTCTCTACCCCGACAACACGAGCACCGCCACGACCTTTGTGACTTTTCCCACCGCGTTTGACACCCAATGACGCCACCCCTAGACACGTCAACAATGAGATGCAAGCTAAAACATATCACAAACGTCAAAAATAGGAAAACTAGTAAACGTCAAAAATAAGAAAACGAGGTCATATAGATCACGCTCCCACGTCATCCTTGTCATGTGGCGCAAAAATATTTAAAAAGGGGAATGCAACACGAGGACTTCCCAGGAGGTCAGCCATCCTAGTACAACTCTCGCCCAAGCACGCTTAACTTCGGAGTTCTGATGGGATCCGGTGCTTTAGTGCTGGTATGATCGCATCCGACATGCAACTATCTATTTGTTCCTTATGCTCGCCCCTCCCGTGTCCATTGCCACATTTGCCTCGACAACGGAGACGAGTTTAACACAAGAATTTCACTGCTCCCTATCTACCCCGACAACACGAGCACCGCCACAACCTCTGTGACTTTTCCAACCGCGCTTGTCACCCAACGACGCCGCCCCTAGACACGTCAACAATGAGACGCAAGCTAAAACAAATCACAAACGTTAGAAATAAGAAAACCAGTAAACGTCAAAAATAAGAAAACGAGGTCATATAGATCACGCTCCCGCGTCATCCTTGTCACGTGGCGCAAAAATATTTAAAAAGGGGAATGCAACACGAGGACTTCTGAGGAGGTCACCCATCCTAGTACTACTCTCGCCCAAGCACGCTTAACTTCGGAGTTTTGATGGGATCCGGTGCTTTAGTGCTGGTATGATAGCATCCGACATGCAACTATCTATTTGTTCCTTATGCTTGCCCCTCCCGTGTCCATTCCCACATTTGCCTCGACAACGGAGACGAGTTTAACACAAGAATTTCACCGCTCCCTCTCTACCCCGACAACACGAGCACCGCCACGACCTCTGTGACTTTTCCCACCGCGCTTGACACCCAACGGCGCCGCCCCTAAGACACGTCAACAATGAGACGCAAGCTAAAACATATCACAAATGTCAGAAATAAGAAAACTAGTAAACGTCAAAAATATGAAAACGAGGTCATATAGATCACGCTCCCGCGTCATCCTTGTCACGTGGCGCAAAAATATTTAAAAAGGGAATGCAACACGAGGACTTCCCAGGAGGTCACCCATCCTAATACTACTCTCACCCAAGCACGCTTAACTTCGAAGTTGTGATGGGATCTCATGCTTTAGTGCTGGTATGATCGCATCCGACATGCAACTATCTATTTGTTCCTTATGCTTGCCCTCCGGTGTCCATTGCCGCATTTGCCTCGACAACGGAGACGAGTTTAACACAAGAATTTCACCACGCCCTCTCTACCCCGACAACGCGAGCACCGCCACGACCTTTGTGATTTTTCCCACCGCGTTTGACACCCAATGACGCCGCCCCTAGACACGTCAACAATGAGACGCAAGCTAAAACATATCACAAACGTCAGAAATAATAAAACTAGTAAACGTCAAAAATAAGAAAACGAGGTCATATAGATCACGCTCCCACGTCATCCTTGTCATGTGGCGCAAAAATATTTAAAAAGGGGAATGCAACACAAGGACTTGGAGGTCACCCATCCTAGTACTACTCTCGTCCAAGCACGCTTAACTTCGGAGTTCTGATGGGATCCGGTGCTTTAGTGCTGGTATGATCGCATCCGACATGCAACTATCTATTTGTTCCTTATGCTTGCCCCTCCCGTGTCCATTGCCACATTTGCCTCGACAACGGAGACGAGTTTAACACAAGAATTTCACCGCTCCCTCTCTACCCCGACAACACGAGCACCGCCACGACCTTTGTGACTTTTCCCACCACGCTTGACACCCAATGACGCCGCCCCTAGACACGTCAACAATGAGACGCAAGCTAAAACATATCACAAACGTCAGAAATAAGAAAACTAGTAAACGTCAAAAATAAGAAAACGACGTCATATAGATCACGTTCCCGCGTCATCCTTGTCACGTGGCGCAAAAATATTTAAAAAGGGCAATGCAACACGAGGACTTCCGAAGAGGTCACCCATCCTAGTACTACTCTCGCCCAAGCACGCTTAACTTCGGAGTTCTGATGGGATCCGGTGCTTTATTGCTGGTATGATCGCATACGACATGCAACTATCTATTTGTTCCTTATGCTTGCCCCTCCCGTGTCCATTGCCACATTTTCCTCGACAACGGAGACGAGTTTAACACAAGAATTTCACCGCTCCCTCTCTACCCCGACAACACGAGCACCGCCACGACCTTTGTGACTTTTCCCACCACGCTTGACACCCTACGACGCCGCCCCTAGACACGTCAACAATGAGACGCAAGCTAAAATATATCACAAACGTCAGAAATAAGAAAACTAGTAAAAGTCAAAAATAAGAAAACGACGTCATGTAGATCACGGTCCCGCGTCATCCTTGTCACGTGCCGCGAAAATATTTAAAAAGGGGAATGCAACACGAGGACTTCCCAAGAGGTCACCCATCCTAGTACTACTCTCGCCCAAGCACGCTTAACTTTGGAGTTCTGATGGGATCCAATGCTTTAGTTCTGGTATGATCGCATCCGACATGCAACTATCTATTTGTTCCTTATGCTTTCCCCTCCCGTGTCCATTGCCACATTTGCCTCGACAGCAGAGACGAGTTTACCACAAGAATTTCATCGCTCCCTCTCTACCCCGACAACACGAGCACCGCCTCGACCTTTGTGACTTTTCCCACCGCGTTTGACACCCAATGACGCCGCCCCTAGACACGTCAACAATGAGACGCAAGCTAAAACATATCACAAACGTCAAAAATAAGAAAACTAGTAAACGTCAAAAATAAGAAAACGAGGTCATATAGATCACGCTCCCACGTCATCCTTGTCATGTGGCGCAAAAATATTTAAAAAGGGGGATGCAACACAAGGACTTCGAGGTCACCCATCCTAGTACTACTCTCGAACAAGCACGCTTAACTTCAGAGTTCTAATGGGATCCAGTGCTTTAGTGCTGGTATGATCGCATCCGACATGCAACTATCTATTTGTTCCTTATGCTTGCCCCTCCCGTGTCCATTGCCACATTTGCCTCGACAACGGAGACGAGTTTAACACAAGAATTTCACTGCTCCCTCTCTACCCCGACAACACGAGCACCGCCACGACCTTTGTGACTTTTCCCACCGCGTTTGACACCCAATGAAGCCGCCCCTAGACACGTCAACAATGACACGCAAGCTAAAACATATCACAAACGTCAAAAATAAGAAAACTAGTAAACGTCAAAAATAAGAAAACGAGGTCATATAGATCACGCTCCCACGTCATCCTTGTCATGTGGCGCAAAAATATTTAAAAAGGGGAATGCAACACAAGGACTTCGAGGTCACCCATCCTAATACTACTCTCGTCCAAGCACGCTTAACTTCGGAGTTCTGATGGGATCCGGTGCTTTAGTGCTGGTATGATCGCATCCGACATGCAACTATCTATTTGTTCCTTATGCTTGCCCTTCCCGTGTCCATTGCCACATTTGCCTCGACAACGGAGACGAGTTTAAGACAAGAATTTCACCGCTCCCTCTCTACCCCGACAACACGAGCACCGCCACGACCTTTGTGACTTTTCCCACCGCGTTTGACACCCAACGACGCGGCCCCTAGACACGTCAACAATGAGACGCAAGCTAAAACATATCACAAACGTCAAAAATAAGAAAACTAGTAAACATCAAAAATAAGAAAACGAGGTCATATAGATCACGCTCCCGCGTCATCCTTGTCACGTGGCGCAAAAATATTTAAAAAGGGGAATGCAACACGAGGACTTCCCAGGAGGTCACCCATCGTAGTACTACTCTCCCCCCAGCATGCTTAACTTCGGAGTTCTGATGGGATCCGGTGCTTTAGTGCTGGTATGATCGCATCCGACATGCAACTATCTATTTGTTCCTTATGCTTGCCCCTCCCGTGTCCAATGCCACATTTTCCTCGACAACGGAGACGAGTTTAACACAAGTATTTCACCGCTCCCTCTCTACCCCGACAACACGAGCACCGCCACGACCTTTGTGACTTTTCCCACCGCGCTTGACACCCAACGACGCCGCCCCTAGACACGTCAACAATGAGACGCAAGCTAAAACATATCACAAACGTCAAAAATAAGAAAACTAGTAAACGTCAAAAATGAGAAAACGAGGTCATATAGATCACGCTCCCGCGTCATCCTTGTCACGTGGTGCAAAAATATTTAAAAAGGGGAATGCAACACGACGACTTCCCAGGAGGTCACCTATCCTAGTACTACTCTCGCCCAAGCACGCTTAACTTCGGAGTTCTGATGGTGTCGTGGGTATAAGTCTGACAGTAGAAGTACGGGGTACGAAAGTATATGGGCAGAGCCTTAGCTACGGCGAGGATGTATGAGTTCAGGCCCCTCAACGGTGGTGGTAAAGCCCTACGTCTCAATGCTCTTGGGAGCTTTGTGTCTAGTGTATCAAGGGATTACAGCATGTGCCAACCCCTGTACCAGTGCTGAAGGGCGGCTTATATAGAGTGCGCTGCCCTTCATAATGGTCCGGTGGACAGGGGTGGAGTAGTGGCGAGTAAACGCTGGCGTTACTGGTAACGTAAGCCTTAAATGTTAGTTATGGTGTGTGAAAACGTATGACCGTTGCCCTCCTGGGAGGTTACGATGTACAGAGTGGATTCCAGTCGGTACGTTAGATATGCCCCGAGTGGATCGTTGCCGACTGGATGATGGGGCGTCCTTAGTTCAGTCGGAACCGTCTAAGGGCCTTGTCCCCTATGAAGGGTAGTCCTTGGGTAGGACCTATAGGGCAGACCTATGACCCCATCCCGGGACTATAACCCCATCATTAGTCCCCGAATGGATCGTGGCTGGAACGATGAAGTGATGTCCGGAGTTTGGAGCCGACTTGTTTTGAGGTGATCTTAGCGTTGTCTGCCTCGATCCATTTTATCTTTACGGCTAGTGATCCGAGTGAATATGCAAGCGAAACGAACCGTGAGGGACCGATTGCTTCCGCGGAATCTTTCGACGTGACCGGTCATACTGACAGCGTCGGATTTTCCGGGATTCTCAAATTTCGGTTGCCTTGCGCTCAGCGGGGATGATGACATCGCCATCGAGTTGATTTCGCCTCCTCGATTACCGCGCCGTGATATTCTCCACTAATCTTGCAGCAGCCGGTTGGGAGGATAAGATCTTCGGCCCACCTGTAGGTGACTCAGTCAGAGGCTATTAAAGCCTTCCCGGCGGACCTTCCTGTTACGCTCCTCGTCTTCCTCCCATCGATCTCGCCTCCCCGCAACTCCGTGCACACCTCTAGCCACCTCCTTCCCCTCCTCCTCTGCGGATCCGTCGCCCTCGCCATGACGAAGGGGCAGACCAGCAAGCTCGAGGCGAAGAAGAAGAAGAAGGGGGCGGCCTCCACTCAGCGGCGGCAGCGGGCGTTGCCGGTGGGCTGGATCCAGGGGGACTTCCTCCCCTCAACGGTGAGGGAGACCGACGTGCTGGAGCTGGTGGAGCACGACATGGTCGTCAATAAGTCTTGGAGGTTGCCGGAAGGCGAGATGGAGCTAGCGCCGAAGGAGGGGGAGCGCGTTTTGCTGCTCAGCCACGGGCCAGAGGTTTCTCCCTGCCTCCCCATCCTTTCTTCCGAGGTATCATGAATTACTTCAGGGCGCAGCTCCATCACTTTCCGCCGAATGCGATAGCTCATCTTTCTGCATTCATCACCCTCTGCGAGTGCTTCATAGGATCTCCTCCCCACCGGGGGCTCTTCAAATATGTTTTCTCTGCTAGATCTCAAACGGTTAAGAAGCTTAGCCAGTCTGATGATAAGACACACATCCTCCAGATCTGCGGGGGTTTAGGATTTCAGGAGAAAACGAAAAGTAGTTACCCTCCCTTCAGCTATTCGAGTCGGTTAGGAACTGGCAATCGTCCTGGTTCTATTGCCAGGACATTGTCTGCCCGAATGCTTCGAGTGGATTACCACCCTTCAGTTTAGACTGTCCGGGCCCTCCCAGGAAGCTAGCGCTCTCTAAGGGAGAAAAAACCCAGATCCAGCCTTTGATCGACGCGCTGATAGCTGTCGTCCGGAAGGGAGTCACCGGCATGGACCTATTGGAGACTTTTCTGGGTCGACGCATCCAGCCGCTCCAGGCCCGAGACCATGCAATGTGGCATTACACGGGGCCTTCGTATACCACTCGGTCCCATCCTGAAGACGTGAGCGAGGAGACCGTGGGAGCGTGGGTCCGCAGCATCACGGGCACATGTGATAACCCCGTGGGAGCTCGTCGGGTGAAGGCCTTCCGCGCCCAAAATCCTCCTCCGAATGAGGTGAGTACATGTTGTCCAGTGCTTTTAACCATCTCAGTTTTACTGCTTTTCTTGTCTCGCTGACTGACGTTGCCGACTGTGTTTTGTGTAGGTGTGGACGAACTGGCATTCTGCAGTCTCAAATGGGAATCCGGTCGAGGAAGAAGAAGGCAGCATGGAGGGTAGCGCGGGTAGTTCCGAGTACGTCTCTGACAGTAGGGAGACGGAGGAGGAGGAGAGTGAAGAGCAGAGCTCGTCACCCTCACCTCCAGAACACGAAACCAAGCACCGTCATGACCCCGCTGTTCTGCCGGCTCCTCCCGTGGCCCCGAGTGCTCGGAGTGTGAAGAGAACCAGGGGTTCTTCTGCCGAGCCCGTGGATCAGCCGTCCAAGGTGGCTAAACCCAACAGGTCTAAACCTAGAAAAGCTTTGCCCCGGATGAGGATCGATGTTCCGGTCGCCTCAGTGTAAGTATCTTTGCTCTTCCATCTTCCTTCAGTATCCGATTGGACTCTTCTTTTGGGAATTCATGTTTACCCGTCGAATGGATTTCACTCAACAGAGCTACTACCTCCACCACCTCTCGCCGCGTCAGGGTGACGATCCCATGGATACTGATAATGCCGCCACGTCCCAGCAAGGTACGTTGTCACGACTCCGAGAGCTGTATTACCGTTTCGCGAGTGCTGTCTTTGATCTTGATCTTTTTCTGTATTTTTATTTTGTTCAGTCGGGCTTCCTTCGGAGGTGATCCATCTAGACGACGACGACCAAAGGAGGTCGGAACCAGCTTTGGCGCATGTCCGTGGGGTTATCCAACCTGCTGCCAACCCCGCCATGAGCGTGCCGTAGACTGAGACGGTGGCCTTCACGGCGGAACCGACTGGAGCAGAGCTCGGGAAGCCCAGGGAGCTCGGGATACCTAGGGCGCCTTGTGCCACGCCGGGTCCATCGACTGTTCAATATAATGCCTGACGCCTCCCGGAAGATCAACTAGGAGCCGCCAAGGACGCCATGGTACAAGTGGAGCTGATGGTGGGCGAAGCCAAGGAAGCATATGACTCCGTTGCGTCCCTGTACAAGAAGAGCTTGGAGCTTCGGGATGATATCCGAGTAAGTGCGCTAGTAAGTGTTTACATTCCTCTTGGTGCCCACTGGGGGTTTTGGCGACATACTCGGATACAGTAGGTTAATTTTCCAGTGGGTTCACTCCGAGTGAACCCAGTGGGTGTAGTCCCCGAGACTTCTGCCGAGTGCTAGCACCGGCAGTTGTCTTTATATGTATTTTCCATAATCTCTACAGATCAGAGTTGATCTGCCCGAATGGTACCAGTGGGGGCACGCCGAGTGCACCCACTAGGTGTAGTCCCCGAGAGTACTGTTACTCGGATCGAGTAAGAGTAATCTCATAGTGTTGTTGGTTTTCTATGGAGCTCAATGGGACCGACCTGTTCGAGCTTCATACCAGTGGGGTCACACTCAGTGAACCCACTGGGTGTATTCCCCGAGACCACTGTTGATTGCTTGCATCGGCAGGGGTCTGAAGAATCTATCGAGAGTTTTTCCTTGTTGAACCTGGCTGATCCTCCCTTTGTGTCTCTTTGACACAAGACTTGTGAAATGGGATCGGCCTATAATGCTCTGAAGGCTGAGAAGACTCAACTTGCTACCGACTTGGAGGTAGTTGCGAATGATCTGGCTGGCATGAAGAAGGTTCTCGCTAAACGAGAAGTATCTTTGGAGGAATCTCGGGGGACTAACAAGGCACTGCTAGCCGAGTTAGAAAAAATGAAGAAGGGGATATCTGAATGGATGGGCCAGTTGAAGTTAATGAACGCTCGGTGCAAAGCGCAGGAGAACTACTTCGGCGAGTGGGCGAAGAAGATGGTCGCACTGCTTGGTGGTAAGTTGCTTGCCGAGTGCTCTTTGACTTTGGAGTTCACTCCGCGCTTATTTTCTCCTTGTTTTTTCTTTGCAGATTTCTGTCGGGACATTGAAGCCGAGACCGCCGAAATTGAACGGGCGCTTGGGCAACCGAATGTTCCACTCGGTGATGAAGCTAACCGGGACATGTTCCGACTGAATTCCCGCCTTAACAAGGTGGGTCCTTTCATTGGTCGCCTGAGAGAAGTCGTCAGCCGAATTGACAAAGAGCTGTGGCCTGAAGATGACTCCCGGAATGAGATAGAGGGGTTGATGACTCGACTGGAGGATGTTCCAAGCAGAGTGCAGGCATGGAAGAAGTCTGTCACTCGGTGTCGCGCGGACGTGGCGCTGTCTCTGGTCTGAGCGCATTGTATGGAAGCCCGTGAAGACAAGCTGAAGACGTTGCAGGTCGCCAACACCAAGAAGCTTCGATTTGAAGACTTCATGGAGACCTTCCACGACACGTCCACTCGGATTGCAGATGGAATCGACCTCGACACCTTCGTGGAGCCTGCCAGCCCCGGCGATGCTTGATTGACTTTATGCTGAACGCGCATTTACCGCGGTATGCCGAGTGGAGTTTGTATTAAACCTTGGCCACTATTGTTGCCCAGTACATTCGTGGCTCAGTGTGGATAAACTTGATTCACACCGAGCCGACTGATCGTTGAACTCAATTTGAATTCGAACTGGATCTTTTGCTCTTCTTTCGCTGAGTTTTTTTGACACGAGTTTTGCTCGTGGTTTTTGTTTAGGGGACTCAGCTAAGCCTCCGAGTGTAACTTGTGTGCCTACTCGGAGGAAGCTCTTTACTTAGGCAACTCTGGTTCACAGCTAAGTCCCCGAGTGTGACTTTTGGTGCACACTCGACGCGAGTTGTTTACTCATGCAACTCTGGGTCGCAGCTAAGTCTCCGAGTGTGACTTTTAGTGCACACTCGGAGCGAGTTGTTTACTTAGGCGACTCTGGGTCGCAGCTAAGTCCCCGAGTGGTACTTTTGGTGCACACTCGGAGTGAGTTGTTTACTTAGGCGACTCTGGGTCGCAGCTAAGTTCCCGAGTGTGACTTTTGGTGCACACTCGGAGCAAGTTGTTTACTTAGGCGACTCTGGGTCGCAGCTAAGTCCCCGAGTGTGACTTCTGGCGCACAATCAGAGCAAGTTGTTTACTTAGGCGACTCTGGGTCGCAGCTAAGTCGCCGAGTGTGACTTTGGGTGCGCACTTGGAGCAAGTTGTTTACTTAGGCGACTCTAGGTTGCACCTAAGTCCCCGAGTGTGACTTTTAGTGCACACTCGGAGCGAGTTGTTTATTTAGGCGACTTTGGGTCGCAGCTAAGTCCCCGAGTGTGACTTTTGGTGCACACTCGGAGCGAGTTGTTTACTTAGGCGACTCTGGGTCTCAGCTAAGTCTCCGAGTGTGACTTTTAGTGCACACTCGGAGCGAGTTGTTTACTTAGGCGACTCTGTGTCGCAGCTAAGTCCCCAAGTGTGACTTTTAGTGCACACTCGGAGCGAGTTGTTTACTTAGGAGACTCTAGGTCGCAGCTAAGTGCCCGAGTGTGACTTTTAGTGCACACTCGGAGCGAGTTGTTTACTTAGGTGACTCTGGGTCGCAGCTAAGTCCCCGAGTGTGACTTTTGGTGCACACTTCGAGCGAGTTGTTTACTTAGGCGACTCTGGGTCGCAGCTAAGTCTCCAAGTGTGACTTTTGGTGCACACTCGGAGCGAGTTTTTTAGAACGGAGTCTGCAAACGCGGAAGAAGTTTGAATCGGCAAGAAATTAATCCGCTTTGTATTACTTCGATGACATTTGTTCTTTACATTGTCTCTGTCGGCGGTTATGTGTAGAAGCGCTTCAGTAGATCTCCATTCCATGCTCGCGGCTCGTCCGTCTCCCTGTCGAGGTTGTAGAGTCGATACGCTCCGCTATTCAACACCTTAGAAATGATGAACGGTCCTTCCCAGGCGGGAGCCAACTTGTGTGGTCTCTGTTGATCCACTCGGAGCACCAGGTCACCTGCTTGGAACGTGCGGCTCCTGACGTGCCGCGCATGAAATCATCGCAGATCTTGTTGATAAATTGTTGAACGGATCAATGCCATCTCGCGCTCCTCTTCTAAAAGGTCTACTCCGTCTTGCCTGGCTTGCTCTGCTTCGGCTTCGAAGAAGAGTTCGACTCGTGGAGAGTTGTGAAGCAAGTCACTCGGAAGGACTGCCTCTGCTCCATAAACGAGGAAAAACGGGGATCGTCCCGTCGATCTATTCTGAGTTGTTCGGAGGCCCCACAACACCGAAGGCAGCTCGGTGATCCATGCGCCGGCGGCATGTCCAACTTCCCGCAGGAGTCGAGGCTTCAACCCTTGAAGAATGAGTCCATTCGCCCGCTCCGCTTGTCCATTTGTTTGGGGGTGCGCAACGGATGCAAAATCCACTCGGATACCTTGGCCTGTGCAAAAACCTTTGGACTCGTCCGAGTTAAAGTTTGTGCCATTGTCGGCGATTATGCTGTGTGGAACCCCGTATCTGGCGATGATGTCTCTGATAAATTTGATGGTCGTAAGGGCATCAAGCTTCTTGATTGGCTTGGCTTCAATCCACTTGGTAAACTTGTCGACCGCTACCAGCAGATGGGTGAATCCTCCTTGGCCTGTTCTGAATGGTCCGACTGTATCTAATCCCCACACGGCGAATGGCCAACAAAGGGGAATTGTCTTCAGCGCGGACGTTGGCTTGTGAGACTTGTTTGAATAGAACTGACAACCCTCGCAATGGTCGACTATATCTTTTGCCATTTCATTCGCCTGCAACCAGAAGAAACCAGCTCTGAATGCTTTGGCGACGATTGCCCTTGAGGAGGCATGATGGCCGCAGGTTCCCGAGTGAATTTCTTCCAAAATTAACTGACCCTCCTCAGGAGAGATACACCGCTGAAGGACGCCTGAAACACTTTCTGTATAACTGGTCATCAATGACGGTGAAGGACTTCGACCTGTGAACGATCTGCCTAGCTTGGACCTCGTCTTCCGGTAACTCTTGCCTCAGGATGTACGCAATGAATGCCACAGTCCATTCGGGAATGACACTAGAATCTCCATGACTAGGTCAACCACAGCGAGCACCTCGACTTCAGTCTGATCTGTTGAGCTCTTCGGTTGCACAGGTTCCTCTGTAAAAGGATCTTCTTTTACCGAGGGGAGGTGTAAGTGGTCGACGCAGACATCACTCGGGACAGGTCTCCGTGTGGATCCAAGTTTTGCCAATTCATCTGCTGCTTGGTTTTTCAGTCGGGGAACATGGTGAAGTTCCAGACCTTCGAACTTCTTTTCGAGTTTTCTTATTGCTTTGCAGTATGCAGTCATGGTGGGGTTCCTTACATCCCACTCCTTCATTACATGATTAACCACTAGATCTGAGTCGCCATAGACCATCAGGCGACGGAAGTCGAGTGTGATGGCCATGCGCAACCCGTAAAGGAGAGCTTCGTACTCTGCTTCGTTGTTGGAAGAATCAAAATGGATCTGCAACACATACTTGAGTTTATCACCTTTCGGGGATATGAGCACTACGCCGGCGCCGGAGCCATTCAACATCTTGGACCCATCAAAGAACATGGTCCAATGAGTCGAGTAGATGTGAGTCGGTTGGTGTTGTTCTACCCATTCTGCTAGGACGTCAGCAAGAGCTTGAGACTTTATAGCTTTCTTGGCTTCGAACTTGATGTCGCAGTATAGCATCTCCGTTGCCCACTTTGCCACTCGGCCTGATGCGTCCCGATTGTGGAAAATTTCCGACAACGGAGCATCAGATATGACAGATACCGAGTGGTCTTGGAACTAATGAGCCACCTTCTTTGCTGTCATGTAGATCCCATAAATAAGCTTCTGATAATGGGGATACCTCTGCTTGGAAGGAGTCAGGACTTCGGGAACATAATATACTGGCCGCTGAACCTTGTATGCTTTGCCTTCTTCTTCGCGTTCGACTGTCAGAACGGTGCTGATGACTTGATTTGTAGACGCGATGTACAGAAGAAGGGGTTCTTTACTGAGCGGGGCAGTAAGAACTGACTGGGTGGAAAGCAGGGCTTTGAGGTCGCTGAATGCGGTTTGGGCTTCGTCTGTCCACTCGAAGGTATCCGACGTCTCCGATTGCTTTTCTCTTGTGCGCGGCGGACCGACGCAGGCGTTCTCGGATGGCCGAGCGGCAGGATCCACATGCAGTCGGTGCTCAGCCAACTCCCTGGGTACACCTGGCATGTCAGCACGCTTCCATGCAAAAATGTCCCAGTTCTCACGGAGGAATTGGATGAGCTGGGCTTCCTATTTTGGATCAAGGGTCGTGGAGATGTTTGTTGGGGCGGCGGTGGCATCCGTCGGGTGGACGCTTACTTTCTTCGTGTCTCCCACCAACTGGAATGCGGACTCGGAAGCTGGCTTCTTTGAACGCATCAGGTCGGCGGGGTCGGCAATCTTCTTGTACTCATCCAACTCGAGTACAACCATTTGATGGTTTGCAATTCTCGACCCCTGCTGCAGACACTCCTCGGCCCGCTGCCGATTGCCTGTGACTGTAATCACGCCTTTGGGACCAGGCATCTTTAGCTTCAAATATACGTAACATGGACGGGCCATGAAACGTACGTATCCGGGACGGCCCAGAATGGCATGGTATGCACTCTCGAAGTCTACCACCTCGAATGTTAACTTCTCTTTGCGGAAGTTCTTGTCAGAGCCGAAAACCACATCCAACGCAATCTGGCCGAGTGATTTGGCCTTTCTTCCTGGGACGACTCCATGGAATTGCATACTGCTCTCGCTAAGTCTGGACATCCGAATGCCCATTCCCTTGAGAGTATCGGCGTACATGATATTCAAGCCGCTGCCGCCGTCCATTAGGACTTTGCGTAGCCTAACTCCTTCCACCACCGGGTCTACGACCAGAGCTTGCCTCCTTGGGGTGGGTATGCGTGCTGAGTGGTCTGACTGATCAAAAGTGATTGCAGTCTGTGACCACTTGAGGAACGTGGGAGCGGATGGGGTTGCCATGTTTACCTCCCTGTTGACCAGCTTCAGTCGACTTTTGCTTTCTACATCAGCAAAAATCATTAACGTTGCATGGACTTGAGGGAATGGATCCTCCTTGTCCTCATCATCTTGCTCGGTGTCTTTCTCACTCGGCTGTCCTTCACCAAATCCTTGGATCAGGAGGCGACACTGCCGAGTGGTATGTTTCGGCAATATGACATTGCCTTCTTCATCCGTCTTCGTGTAGATTGGACACGGTTGATCTACGATGGAATTTCCTGACTGTTTCTTCTTGGGGGTATACTGTGGTTTCCCCTTGCCTTTGAACTTAGCGTTTCTAACGACTGCCGCCTCTGCTTGCGGAGTGGATTGGGCTTTCTGTTTCTGCTTCCGACTGCTGCTCCCATCTCCGTCGGCGACTGACTTATGCTTGCCGCTACGTATGCGGTCCTCCTCTTTGCCATCTGCATAGCGTGAGGCTATCTCCATCATCTTGCTCATGGAGATGTCGCATGTCCGACCAAACTTCAGGTATAGATCTCTGTACCGAACGCCTGCCTTGAAGGCGCAGACTGCTTGGTGTTCTGTAACATTCTCCACCTTGTGGTAGAGGGTTGTCCATCGCTGGATGAAATCGCGCAAGGGCTCGTTTTGCTTCTGGACACAGTGCTGAAGCTCTGTGAGACCAGCAGGGTGTTTGCACCTACCCTCGAAGGTCCTGATGAAGACTCGGGACTGATCTGCCCAACTGTAAATGCTTGATGGAGCTAACTGGTTTAGCCAAGCTCGAGCCGAACCGTCGTGCATCAGTGGGAGATGTTTCATGGCAACATGGTCATCTCCGCCGCCGATCTGGACTGCCACTCTGTAGTCGTCTAACCAAGTTTCTGGTTTGGACTCTCCTGTGAATTTGCTGATTCCCGTCGCCAATCGGAAGTTGGGAGGGATGTCAGCCGAGCGAATGGCCCGACTGAAACACTCGGGACCAGAAACGACGGTCCTGCTTCCACTCGGACGGTCTCTATCGTGGCCATCACGGTGGGCTCGACTTCTATCAACCTTCTTCTGAGTGATATACCCTCTTGCATCAGGTCTTTGATCATGCGCGCCACCACCCGAACGATGATCATCGTAATGCCGGGGTCCGTAAGGCCCACTCCGCGGAGGAGTACGCGAACGGCGATGATTTTCGGGATGATACCGAATGGAAAGCGGATTCCGACTCGGGTCCCTGGAACGGCTGCCCCCTCTGCGTCGCTGGTGAGAGCCGGGACTGAAAACCGACCGATGTGTGTTCGCTTGAACGGAACTGTTGTGGATCTTGTTGTGCGACTGGGAGACCGCCGAGTTTTGCTGCTGCGCCGTATGTAACAAGGCACAGATCTGCTCGATTCCTCTACCAGCCTCCGAATCAGTCGGCTGGAGAGAATCAGCGATCCTGGCGGCTGCAACCAAGTTGAGGATGGGTATGCGGAACACCTCGACGTTGCTCTGGCGAGTGCGTCGACTGGAAGAACGAAGGTGCTGACGACGAGCGCTGGATGATTCTCCGATCTCACGCTCGTTCCGACCAGTCCCGGGTGGACTTTCATGGGAATTGGCCATGAGTACTTCGGCTGCAGGCCCGTGACCCTGATACTTAGAAGGTAGTTCAGTCAGAACTGACTCCAAGCACTGGAATGATGGCGGGACCACAACCGATTCGAGCACCGCCACTTGAGAGGACATGTTTTCTCGCGCTAGGGCGTGTCGCACCCAACGCTGGAGCCGCGAACGACCGGATCGCTTGTTGTGGCATGTGACGGGGGTGAAGATCGACGCCGGGGTCGATTGCTGGGGAAGAAGAATGCCGCACGAACTGGCACGGAAGTGCGTAGCCCCGCGACTCGGAAGCGTCTCGATGTCGAGGGGCGCATCCTGAAGCCATGCCGAATCATCGGCGATGAAGGAGAGTGCATCAAAGAGGATCTCATGACCCATGCACAGATCTCTGCCGGATGACATGACGAAAAGATGAAATCGCAAACTCGCCGGAACTCGCTTAGACGCCTGCCCCACGGTGGGTGCTAACTGTCGTGGGTATAAGTCTGACAGTACAAGTACGGGGTACGAAAGTATATGGGCAGAGCCTTAACTATGGTGAGGATGTATGAGTTCAGGCCCCTCTACGGTGGAGGTAAAGCCCTACGTCTCAGTGCTCTTGGGAGCTTTGTGTCGAGTATATCAAGGGATTACAGCAAGTGCCAACCCCTGTACCAGTGCTGAAAGGCGGCTTATATACAGTGCGCTGCCCTTCATAATGGTCCGGTGGACAAGGGTGGAGTAGTGGCGAGTAAACACTGGCGTTACTGGTAACGTAAGCCTTAAATGCTAGTTATGGTGTGTGAAAACGTATGACCGTTGCCCTCCTCGGAGGTTACGATGTATAGAGTGGATTCCAGTCGGTACGTTAGATATGCTCCGAGTGGATCGTCGCCGACTGGATGATGGGGGCGTCCTTAGTTCAGTCGGAACTGTCTAAGGGCCTTGTCCCCTATGAAGGGTAGTCCTTGGGTAGGACCTATAGGGCAGACCTATGACCCCACCCTGGGACTATAACCCCATCACATGGGATCCGGTGCTTTAGTGCTGGTATGATCGCATCCGACATGCAACTATCTATTTGTTCCTTATGCTTGCCCCTCCCGTATCCATTGCCACATTTTCCTCGACAACGGAGAAGAGTTTAACACAAGAATTTCACTGCTCCCTCTCTACCCCGACAACACGAGCACCGCCACGACCTTTTTGACTTTTCCCACGGCGCTTGACACCCAACGACGCCGCCCCTAGACACGTCAACAATGAGATGCAAGCTAAAACATATCACAAACGTCAAAAATAAGAAAACGAGTTCATACAGATCACGCTCCCGCGTCATCCTTGTCACGTGGCGCAAAAATATTTAAAAAGGGGAATGCAACATGAGGACTTCCCAGGAGGTCACCCATCCTAGGACTACTCTCGCCCAAGCACGCTTAACTTCGGAGTTCCGATGGAATCCGGTGCTTTAGTGCTGGCATGATCGCATCCGACATGCAACTATCTATTTGTTCCTTATGCTTGCCCCTCCCGTGTCCATTGCCACATTTGCCTCGACAACGGGGACGAGTTTAACACAAGAATTTCACCGCTCCCTCTCTACCCCGACAACACGAGCACCACCACGACCTCTGTGACTTTTCCCACCGCGCTTGACACCCAACGACGCTGCCCCTAGACACGTCAACAATGAGACGCAAGCTAAAACATATCACAAATGTCAAAAATAAGAAAACTAGTAAACGTCAAAAATAAGAAAACGAGGACATATAGATCACGCTCCCGCGTCATCCTTGTCACATGGCGCAAAAATATTTAAAAAGGGGAATGCAACACGAGGACTTCCGAGGAGGTCAACCATCCTAGTACTCCTCTCGCCCAAGCACGCTTAACTTCGGAGTTATGATGGGATCCGGTGCTTTAGTGCTGGCATGATCGCATCCGACATGCAACTATCTATTTGTTCCTTATGCTTGCCCCTCCCGTGTCCGTTGCCACATTTGCCTGGCGACGGAGACGAGTTTAACACAAAAATTTCACCGCTCCCTCTCTACCCCGACAACACGAGCACCGCCACGACCTCTGTGACTTTCCCACCGCGCTTGACACCCAAAGACGCCGCCCCTAGACACGTCAACAATGAGACGCAAGCTAAAACATATCACAAACGTCAAAAATAAGAAAACTAGTAAACGTCAAAAATAAGAAAACGAGGTCATATAGATCACGCTCCCGCGTCATCCTTGTCACGTGGCGCAAAAATATTTAAAAAGGGGAATGCAACACGAGGACTTCCCAGGAGGTCAACCATCCTAGTACTAGTCTCTCCCAAGCACGCTTAACTTCGGAGTTCTGATGGGATCCGGTGCTTTAGTGCTGGTATGATCGCATCCGACATGCAACTGTCTATTTGTTCCTTATGCTTGCCCCTCTTGTGTCCATTGCCACATTTGCCTCGACAACGGAGACGAGTTTAACACAAGAATTTCACCGCTCCCTCTCTACCCCGACAACACGAGCACCGCCACGACCTCTGTGACTTTTCCCACCGCGCTTGACACCCAACGACGCCGCCCCTAGACACGTCAACAATGAGACACAAGCTAAAACTTATCACAAACGTCAAAAATAAGTAAACTAGTAAACGTCAAAAATAAGACAACGAGGTCATATAGATCACTCTCCCGCGCCATCCTTGTCACGTGGCGCAAAAATATTTAAAAAGGGGAATGCAACACGAGGGCTTCCCAGGGGGTCACCCATCCTAGTACTACTTTCGCCCAAGCACGCTTAACTTCAAAGTTCTGATGGGATCCGATGCTTTAATGCTCGTGTCGTGGGTATAAGCCTGACAATAGATGTGTAGGGTACGAATGAGATGGGCAGAGTCCTAGCTACGGCGAGGTTGTATGAGTTCAGGCCCCTCTGCGGTGGAGGTAACAGCCCTACGTCTCAGTGCTCTCGGAGCTTGTTACCGAGTGTAATATGGTATACAGTTATTTGCTAACCCCTTGACCAGTGGGGGAGGGCGGCTTATATAGAGTGCGCTGCCCTCCACAACGGTTCTGAATCAGGGGTGGAGTAGTGGCGATTGAATGCATACGTTACAGGTAACGTATGCTCTAAATGCTAATAAACGCACCCGGAAACGTACGGCAGTTTCCCTCCAGAGAGGTTACGACGTACCGAGTGTATCCAGTAGGTTGGCCTGGTGCCTTCCGAATGCTAGCCTCCGACTGGATGATTCTGGGCATGTTACCGACTGGATGATGGGGACTCCTTAATTCAGTCGGGGTTGACTTAAGGTCCTGTCCTTTATGTGGGGTAGTCCTTGGGTAGGACATGTAGGGCAGACCTATGACCCTACCCTAGGATTATGACCCCATCATTAGTCCCCGAATGGATTGGGGTTGAAACGTCGAAGCAGTGCTTGAGGTTCGGGTCCGACTAGACTAGGTTCGGCTTGGACGTTGCTTGCCTCTATCCATTTTACCTCTCTTGACCAGCGCTCCGAGTGGAGGTGCTTGCGAAACAGACTGTCGGGTACCGAGTGCTTCCGCGGCATCTTTTGACTCGACTGGTCAACTGACAGCGGTGGATTTTCCGGGATCTCAAATTTCGGGTTCCGCGCGCTCAGCGGAGACGACGTCAACGCGCTCGAGTAGCGCCTGACTCCTCGATCCTCGCGCCTTTAACTCCTCCACTGATATCGCCGCAGCTGGTCGGGTAGATAAGATTTCGGGCCCATTCGCGAGTGACCCAGTCGGCGCTCTATTTAACTTCTGGGCGGCGCGACTCCTCGGTTACGCTCGCCGAAACTTTCGCTCCCGCCCACTCCGTCTTCCTCGCCACCCCCTACGCACCTACGCTCCTTCTTCCTCCTCCTCCTCGAGGACTCGCCCTCGCCTCCATGACCAAGGGTCAGACCAGCAAGATGGAGGCGAGGAAGAAGAAGAACAAGGCGGCGACTGCTCAACGGCGGCAGCGGCCGCTGCCGGCGGGGTGGATCCAAGGAGATTTCCTCCCCTCCACGGTGACGGAGGGGGACCTACTGGAGCTGGTGGAGCACGGGATGCTCGTGCACAAATCCTGGAGGCTGCCGGCGGACGACGAGGTCGAGCCGGCGCCTCGGGAGGGGGAGCGCGTCCTGCTCCTCAGCCATGTTCACAGAGGTTTTTCTCTGCCCTCGCATCCCTTCTTCAAAGGCATCATGAATCATTTTGGTGCTCAACTCCATCACTTTCCTCCGAATGCTATCGCCCATCTTTCTGCTTTCATCGTTTTGTGCGAGTGTTTTATTGGTTGCCCTCCCCATTGGGGTTTATTCAAACATATCTTCTCCGCCCGCTCCCAAACCATAAAACGTCTTAGTCAGTCGGACGACAAGACACATCTCCTCCAGCTCTGTGGGGGTTTAGGGTTCCAGAAGAAGAGTCGGAGCAGCTACCCTGCTCTCCAGTTGAGCGAGTCGGTTAGGAACTGGCAGTCGACGTGGTTTTACTGCCAGGACATAGCCTGTCCGAATGCGTCGACTGGGCTGCCTCCGTTTAGTCTACACCGTCCTGTTCCGCCCAAGCAACTCGCGCTCTCGAAAGCCGAGAAGAACGATATCCAACATTTGGTCGAGGCACTCGTGGATGTTGTCAGGAGGGGGGTCACCGGTATTGACCTGCTGGAAGTCTTCATCGGTCGGCGAATCCAGCCTCTGCAGGCCCGCGACCACGCTATTTGGCACTACACAGGGCCCGAGGATTCCACTCGGACCAACGTGGTGGGCATACTCGAGGAGAAGGTGACCTCGTGGGTGCTCAAAATCGCGGGTCCCTGTGAGAACCCCAAAGGAGCCCGCCGAGTGACGCCTTATAGCGTGGACAACCCTCCACCGAATCAGGTGAGTAGCATTAGCCGAGTGCATTGAACTGTCTTGATTCCAGTCGTTTATTTATGTCTCCGTGCGATGCTTAACATTTCTGACTGAACCTCATGCAGGAGTTGACCAACTGGTTCTCCCCCATCTCGAATGGGGATCCAGAGGAGGAAGAGGAGGAAGGCAGCCAGGAGGGAGCGTGGAGAGCACCGAATACGTCTCTGATAGCGGGGAGTCGGAGGAGGAGGATAGCGAGGAAGAGGAAGAGGACGAAGAACGCGACTCGCCACCTCCACGACCAGAGCATCGGAGTAAGCGTCGACACGAGCCCGCCGTCCCTTCGGCTCCTCCTGCGTCGTCGAGTGCTCCGCCTGCTGCTCCGGTGGCTCCGAGTGCTCGAGGCAAGAAAAGGTCCAGGGACGCAGCCGCTGAGCCCGCAGGCCAGTCTTCCAGGGCGCCCAAACCGAGTGGGCCCAAACCTCGGAAGGCCCTGCCGCGCATGAGGGTTGCCATCCCCGTCACATCCACGTAAGTGAATCTAACTTTCGGCTCTTTATGTTATCCGAGTGAACTCCCGCTTTACAAGTCGAACGGACTTCACTCGACAGGGTCGCCACTTCTGCAACCTCTCCGGCCCGCCAAGGGGATGACCCCATGGACACTGACAATGTCGTCTCGTCCCAGCCAGGTATGTTGTAGGAGAGTCGGGTGTTTTGTTCCCACGGACTGTGCCATCCTTTTCTTTTTCTGAGGCGCCATGTTATTCGTCTTGTCAAGGGCGATCTGCCTGGACGAGGGCGACCAGGGGAGAGCCGACCCCGCCGTGGAGCCTGTCCTGGAGCCTGTCCTTGAAGCTGCTCCTCCTGTCGCCACACCTGCTGCCGACGCTCCGCCGACCGAAGCGCCGCCACCGACTGACCCGGTGCTGGTGGGAGAGGAGCCGACTGGGGCGGACCTTGGGATGCCCCAGGAACCTCCGACGATTCCCGGTTCGTCGATTGCTGGATTCAGCATCCGGTGTCTTCCGGAGGAGCAGGTGGGGGCGGCCAAGGGGGCCATGGTCCAGGCGGAGCTGATGGCTGGAGAGGCCAAGAGGGCTTATGACTCCGTTGCGGCTTTGTACCAGCGGAGCTTGGAGCTGCGCGATGACATTCGAGTAAGTAGTCTAGTAAGTACTTACTTTTCTTGTATAACCCACTGGGTGTTATTGATTGTTGCAATGGGTTCACTCCGAGTGAACCCAGTGGGTGTAGTCCCCGAGACTTCTGTCGAGTGCTTGCACCGACAGTTGTCTTTATACATTTTGTCTTTAGCTTGGTTGTGTCCGTAGACAGGACTTCCGAGTGCGAGTACTTATTGCAGTCGGAGCATTCTTGCGGTAAGAGTCCCCGAGAGTAAGTTTCACGCAGGTCGAGTAGTATTGGCCTCGGAGGCGTAGGTGAAAACGTGCACCTCAATAGGGCGGGCGTGTTTGAGGTGCATGCCAGTGGGGTCACTCTTAGTGAACCCACTGGGTGTAGTCCCCGAGACCGCTGTTGACTGCTTGCGTCGGCAGGGGTCTGAAGAACCTAGCCTGTGAACTGATAAACTTGCTGATTCCCCTTTGTCTGTTGGTGCAGAAAACTTGTGAAATGGGAACTGCTTATGAAGCTCTGAGAGCGGAAAGGAACCAGTATGCTGGTGAACTGGAAGCTGCAATGCTCACCATGGCCGGCATGAAGGACGCTCTAGAAGTACGAGAGAAGTCCTTGGAGGAGGCTCTGGAGGCAAACAGGATATTGACGGGCGAGGTGGAGAAGCTGAAGAAACAGAGGACTGAGCTGCACAATCAAATGGCTGTTCGGAACAGACGAAACATAGCTCAGGAGAAGTATGTCAACGACTGGGCTGTGTAGATGATGACTCGTCTGGCTGGTAAGTCATATGTTCTGCCGAGTGCTTGTACCGTGTGTCGTACACTCAGTTTTTATTGTCTGCTTGTCCGTTTGTTGCAGATTTTTGCGGCGACGCTGAAGCTGAAGCGGTGGCCGTGGAGCGGTCTATTAAGGAGAATGTTCCACTCAGCGAGGAAGCCAACCGGGATCTGCTCCGGGCGCATATCCGCGTAGGTAAAGTAGGTCCTTTCATCGGCTGACTGAGAGACGTCGTCGGCCGAATTGACAAGGAACTTTGGCCAGAAGACGAGTCGCGGCAGGAGATGGAGACCTTGATGGCGCGACTGGAGGAGATTCCGAACCGAGTGCAATCCTGGAAGAAATCGGCAGCGCGTTGCGGTGCTGATGTTGCGCTGTCTTTGGTCCGAGTCCATTGCAAGGAGGTGCAGGAAGATAAGCTGAAAGCATTGAAGGTCGCCAACACAAAGAAGCTTCGATTCGAAGACTTCATGGAGACGTTCCTTGAGACTGCTACCCGCATCGCTGATGGAATCGACTTGGACACTTTTGTGGAGCCTTCCAGTCCTGACGCCGGCTCAGCTGACGCGTGATCAAACTTTATCCTCGGTATGCCGAGTGTTTACCTGTAAGATACTCTCGCCACTTCTGTTGGCCGTCATACTTTTAAATCGGTGCGGGTAATCTTCATCCGCACTGAGTCAGCTATCGTTTTTGGACTTATGTTGTCGGAATGAAAACATTTAGTCTGTTGTTTGAATGCTGTTTCGAGTGCAACACTTAGTGCGTACTCGGATAAGATTAAGACTTAGGTGATTCTTGGTCACGTCCAAGTCCCCGAGTGCGACTTGTAGTGCACACTCGGAGGAGATTAAGGCTTAGGCGATTCAGGATCGCAGCTAAGTCTCCGAGTGTGACGTATAGTTCACACTCGGAGGAAGTTATTACTTAGGTGATTCTTGATCACAGCTAAGTCCCCGAGTGCGACATATAGTGCACATTCGAAGGAGGTTAATACTTTGGCGATTCTGGATCGCAGCTAAGTCCCCGAGTGTGACGTATAGAGCACACTCGGAGGAGGTTAATACTTAGGCGATTCAGGATCGCGGCTAAGTCCCCGAGTGCGACGTATAGTGCGTACTCGAAGGAGGTTAGTACTTAGGTGATTCTTGATCACAGCTAAGTCCCCGAGTGCGACGTATAGTGCACACTCGAAGGAGGTTAATACTTAGGCGATTCAGGATTGCAGCTAAGTCCCCGAGTGCGACGTATAGTGCACACTCGGAGGAAGTTATTACTTATGCGATTCAGGATCGCAGCTAAGTCCCCGAGTGTGACGTATAGTGCACACTCGGAGGAGGTTATTACTTAGGTGATTCTTGATCACAGCTAAGTCCTCGAGTGCGACGCATAGTGCACACTCGGAGGAGGTTAGTACTTAGGCGATTCAGGATCGCAGCTAAGTCCCTAAGTGCGACGTATAGTGCACACTCGGAGGAGATTAGTACTTAGGCGATGCAGGGCCGCAGCTAAGTTTTTTTTTTGTGTGTGTGGGAGAACTCTGACTGTGCACAAAACTGAATCTGCTGAATATATTATTTCTTCAAAACTTGTTCGTTACACTGCTTCAGTCGACGATCACGTATAAAAACGCTTGAGAAGATCTCCATTCCATGCGCGCGGCTCGTCTGTCTCCCCCTGAATATTGTAGATTCTGTATGCTCCGTTGTTCAGCACCTTGGAAATGATGAAAGGTCCTTCCCAGGACGGAGCCAACTTGTGGGGTCTTTGGTCCACTCGGAGCACTAAGTCGCCTACTTGGAATGTGCGGCTCCTTACGTGACGCGCATGAAAGCGTCGCAGATCTTGCTGGTAAATTGTTGAGCGAGTAAGTTCTATCTCGCGCTCCTCCTCTAGAAGATCGACTCCATCTTGCCTTGCTTGTTCTTCTTCAGCTTCGGAGAAGAGTTCGACTCGCGGGGCATTGTGAAGCAGGTCACTCGGAAGGACCGCTTCTGCTCCATAAACGAGGAAGAACGGTGATCGCCCCGTTGATCTATTCGGAGTGGTGCGGAGGCCCCAAAGCACTGAAGGTAACTCGGTGACCCAAGCGCCAGAAGCGTGTCCTACCTCTCGCAGGAGTCGGGGCTTCAAACCTTGAAGAATAAGCCCATTCGCTCGCTCAGCTTGCCCATTGGATTGAGGATGTGCTACGGAAGCGAAATCCACTCGGATACCCTGACTCGCACAGAAGCCTTTGAATCTGTCCGAGTCGAAGTTTGTCCCATTGTCCGTGATTATGCTGTGAGGTGCCCCGAATCTGGAGATGATGTCCCTAACAAACTTGACAGCTGTTGAGGCGTCGAGTTTCTTGATGGGCTTGGCTTCTATCCATTTTGTAAACTTGTCGACTGCCACTAACAGATGTGTGTAGCCCCCTTGGCCTATCTTGAACGGTCCGACTGTGTCTAATCCCCAGACTGCAAATGGCCACAGAAGCGGGTTCGTTTTTGGAGCAGATGATGGCTTGTGAGACTTGTTGAAGTAGAACTGACAGCCTTCACATTGGTCGACCATATCTTTAGCCATCTCGTTGGCCTGCAGCCAAAAGAAACCGGCTCTGAACGCCTTGGCGACGATTGCTCTTGAAGAAGCATGGTGACCGCAGGTTCCCGAGTGAATGTCTTCTAGGATCAACTGTCCTTCCTCCGGGGAAATGCAGCGTTGGAGAACGCGTGACACACTCGCCTTGTACAATTGACCGTCAATGACAGTGAATGCCTTCGACCAGCGAACTATTTGCCTGGCTTGGACCTCATCTTCTGGAAGCTCTTGCCTTAGGATATATGCGATGATCGGCACAGTCCAATCGGGAATGACAGATCAACCACCGCAGGTACATCGACTTCAGTCGGATCTATTGTGCACTTGGGTTGTATCGGTTCTTCCTTGAAGGGATCTTCTTTGACTGAGGGAAGATGGAGGTGCTCGAGGCAGATGTCACTCGGGACTGGTCTCCGAGTGGATCCGAGTTTCGCCAACTCATCAGCTGCTTGGTTCTTCGGTCTCGGAACATGATGGAGCTCTAGACCTTAAAACTTCTTCTCCAGCTTCCTCACTGCACTGCAGTACACTGTTAGGTGGGGTTCCTTACGTCCCACTCTTTCATCACTTGATTGACCACCAAATCCGAATCGCCGTAGACCATTAGGCGACGGACGCCGAGTGAGATGGCCATGCGCAATCCGTAGAGGAGGGCCTCATACTCCGCCTCGTTGTTGGAGGAATCAAAGTGTATCTGAAGCACGTATTTGAGCTTGTCGCCTTTGGGTGATATGATCACAACGCCAGCGCCGGAGCCATTCAACGTCTTAGACCCATCAAAGAACATTGTCCAATGAGCCGAGTAGATGTGGGTCGGTTGCTGTTGTTCTACCCATTCTGCTAAAAAGTCAGCCAGGGCTTGAGACTTAATAGCTTTCTTGGCCTCGAACTTGATGTCGCAGTACAGCATCTCCATTGCCCACTTCGCCACTCGGCCTGATGCGTCACGATTGTGGAGAATTTCCGACAACGGAGCATCCGACACGACAGATACCGAGTGGTCTTGGAAATAATGGGCCACCTTCTTCGCAGTCATACAAATCCCATAGATAAGTTTCTGATAATGGGGATATCTCTGCTTGGAAGGGGTCAGGACTTCGGAGACGTAGTACACTGGCCGCTGAACTTTATGCGCTTTGCCTTTTTCTTCTCGCTCGACTGTAAGAACAGTACTGACGACCTGATTTGTAGCCGCGATGTACAGAAGAAGGGGCTCTTTACTGAGCGGAGCAGTAAGAACCGCCTGGGTGGAAAGCAGGACTTTGAGGTCGTCGAATGCGACTTGGGCTTCGTCTGTCCACTCGAAGGTATCTGCCTTCTTCATGAGTCGGTACAGAGGAAGTGCTTTTTCGCCGAGTCGTTTGATGAACCTGCTCAAAGCCGCTAGGCAACCCGTGAGCCGTTGAACATCGTGTATTCTGACCGGCCTCTCCATTCGGACGATGGTCCCGATCTTTTCGGGGTTAACGTCGATTCCTCGTTCGGAAACGAAGAAACCGAGTAACTTTCCGCTGGGAACACCGAATGAACATTTGGCTGGGTTGAGCTTGATATCGTACCTACGAAGGTTGGCGAATGTTTCTGCCAAGTCAGTCAGTAGGTCGGAACCTTTGTGTGACTTGACTACGATATCATCCATGTATGCCTCCACATTGCGACCGATTTGGTCGAGGAGACATTTTTGAATCATGCGTATAAAGGTAGCTCCTGCATTCTTCAGACCGAAAGGCATAGTGATGTAGCAGAAGCACCCAAACGGGGTGATGAAGACTGTTTTCAACTCATCGGGACCATACAGACGGATCTGATGATAGCCCGAATAGGCATCAAGAAATGACAAACGCTCGCATCCCGCAGTCGAGTTGACAATTTGATCTACGCGGAGGAGCAGAAAATGGTCTTTCGGGCAAACCTTATTGAGGTGCTTGAAGTCAATGCACATTCGGAGTGACTTGTCCTTCTTGGGCACCATGACGACATTTGCGAGCCACTCGGAGTGGTGAACCTCGCGAATGAAGTTGGCAGCCAGTAGCTTGGCCACCTCCTCTCCGATTGCTTTCCTCTTGTGCGCGGCGGACCGGCGCAGGCGCTCTCAGACAGGCCGAGCGGCGGGATCCACATGCAGTCGGTGCTCAGCCAACTCCCTGGGTACACCCGGCATGTCAGATGGTTTCCATGTGAAGATGTCCCAGTTCTCACGGAGGAATTGGGTGAGCTCGGCTTCCTATTTAGGATCGAGGGTGGTGGAGATGTTCGTCGGGGCGGCTGAGTCGTCGATCGGGTGGATGCTGACCTTCTTTGTCTCCCCCGCCGACTGGAACACGGACTCAGAAGCTGGTTTCTTCGAGCGCATCAGGTCGGCAGGGTCGAATGTCTTCTTGTACTCGTCGAGCTCGAGTACCGCCATCTGCTGGTCAGCAATTCTTGATCCCTCCTGCAGACACTCCTCGGCTCGCTGGCGGTTGCCTGTGATGGTGATAACGCCTTTTGGGTCGGGCATCTTCAGCTTCAAGTACACATAACATGGACGTGCCATGAAACTCACGTACGCCGGGCGGCCCAAAATTGCGTGGTAAGCACTCTGGAAGTCTACCACCTCGAATGTGAGCTTCTCCTTGCGAAAGTTCTTGTCAGAGCCGAAGATGACTTCCAATGCGATCTGGCCGAGTGAGTTGGCCTTCCGTCCAGGGACGACTCCGTGGAACTGCATATTGCTCTCGCTGAGTCGGGACATCGGAATGCCCATTCCCTTGAGAGTGTCAGCGTACATGATGTTTAGTCCGCTACCACTGTCCATGAGGACTTTGCGCAGTCGGACTCCTTCCACCACCGGGTCGACGACCAGAGCTTGTCTTCCTGGGGTGGGGACATGCGTTCGATGATCTGACTGATCAAAGGTGATCGCAGTCAGAGACCATTTAAGGAACTTGGGAGCAGTCGGAACGGCCATGTTGACCTCTCTGTTCACAAACTTCAGTCGACTTTTGCTTTCGACGTCAGCAAAAATCATGAGGGTTGCATGGACTTGGGGGAACGGATCCTCTCTATCCTCCTCATCTTGTTCAGGATTCTTCTCACTCGGTTGCCCTTCGCTGAACCCCTGGATCAGGAGACGACATTGTCGAGTGGTGTGCTTCGCGTATATGGGGTTGCCTTCTTCGTCCATCTTCGTGTGAACCGGACAAGGCTGGTCCAGGATGGGATTGTTGAACGGCTTCTTCTTGGGAGCAGACTGCGCTTTCCCTTTACCCTTGAACTTGGCGTTGTTCACAGCTGCAGCTTCTACTTGCGGTGTGGGCGGAACCTTTTGTTTCTGCTTCCGAGTGTTACCTCCATCGGCACAGCCGACTGTCTTGTGTTTGCCACTCCGGATGCGGTCCTCTTCCTCGCCGTTTGCATAGCGAGCTGCTATCTCCATCATCTTGCTCATGGAGATGTCCCCTATCCGGCCGAACTTCAAGTACAGTTCTCTGTACCGCACGCCTGCCTTGAAAGCGCAGACTGCTTGATGCTCGGTGACGTTCTCCACCGTGTGGTAGAGAGTTGTCCATCGCTGTATGAAGTCGCGCAAGGGCTCATTCGGCTTCTGGACGCAGTGCTGAAGCTCCACAAGGCCTGCAGGGCGCTTGCACGTCCCTTCGAATGTTCTGATGAACACTCGGGCTAGATCTGCCCAACTGTAAATGCTTGAGGGGGCCAACTGGTTCAGCCAAGCTCGAGCCGAGCCGTCGAGCATCAGAGGGAGGTGCTTCATAGCGACATGGTCGTCCCCTCCTCCGATCTGGACTGCCACTCGGTAGTCATCTAACCATGTTTCAGGCTTGGACTCCCCTGTAAATTTACCGATTCCCGCTGCCAATCGGAAGTTGGGCGGGATGTCAGGCGAGCGGATGGCTCGGCTAAAACACTCGGGGCCAGACACGTTGGTCCTGCTGCTACTCGGACGATCCAGATCGTGACCATCGCGGTGGGCTCGACCTGTGTCGACTCTTCGCTGGGCGATTCGCCCTCTTGCGTCGGGTCTTGGGTCGTAAGTGTCGCCGACTGAACGCCGATCATCATGATGACGGGACCCATAGGGTCCACCCCGCGGAGGGGTGCGTGAGCGGCGGCGATCTTCACGGATCATAGAACGGGTGCCTCCCCTGTGGTGCTGATGGGAGCCAGGGCTGTGAACCGACCGATGCGTGTTGGCATGGACGGAACTATTATGGATCCGATTGTGCGACTGGGAAACTGCCGAGTTCTGCTGCTATGCCGTGTGCAATAAAGCACGGATCTTCTCAATTCCCCTTCCTGCCTCTGAATCAGTCAGTTGGAGGGAATCGGCGATCTTGGTAGCCGCAGCCAAGTTGAGGAGAGGTGTGCGGAACAACTCCACGTTGCTCTGCCGGGTGTGCCGACTGGCGGAACGACGAGGCGGACGGCGCGCGCCGGATGCTTCACCGACTTCGCGCTCGCCCCGGCCGGCCTGATGGGGATCTTCATGGGTGTTGGCCATGTGGACTTCTGCTGCAGGTCCGCGGCCCGTGTACTCGGAGGGGAGCTCAGTCGGAACCGAGCCCGAGCACTGGGAATGCGGGGCAACCACAACAGACTCCAGAACTGCCACTTGAGAGGACGCGATCTGACGCGGTCTAGCATGCTGCACCCAACGTTGGAGACGCGGACTGCGGGAATGCTTGTTGCGGCGCATGACGGAGGTGCAAGCCAACAATGGAGCCGATTGTTGGAGAAGAAGAACGCCGCGAGCGCCAGCACGGAAGTGCATGGCCCCGCGACGGGGAAGCGCCTTGACGTCGAGAGGCGCCTCCCGAAGCCATGCTAAATCATCGACGGTGAAGGAGAGAGCGCCGAAGAGGATCTCATGACCCATGCTCCAATCTCCACCAGACGACATGATGAAGGATCGTAGTCGCAAACTCGCCGGAAGTCGCTTAGACGCCTGCCCCACGGTGGGCGCCAACTGTCGTGGGTATAAGCCTGACAGTAGCTGTGTAGGGTACGAATGAGATGGGCAGAGTCCTAGCTACGGCGAGGTTGTATGAGTTCAGGCCCCTCTGCGGTGGAGGTAACAGCCCTACGTCTCAGTGCTCTCGGAGCTTGTTACCGAGTGTAATATGGAATACAGTGATTTTCTAACCCCTTGACCAGTGGGGGAGGGCGGCTTATATAGAGTGCGCTGCCCTCCACAACGGTTCTGATTCAGGGGTGGAGTAGTGGCGATTGAATGCATACGTTACAGGTAACGTATGCTCTAAATGCTAATAAACGCACCCGGAAATGTACGGCAGTTTCCCTCCAGAGAGGTTACGACGTACTGAGTGTATCCAGTCGGTTGGCCTGGTGCCTTCCGAATGCTAGCCTCCGACTGGATGATTCTGGGCATGTTACCGACTAGATGATGGGGACTCCTTAATTCAGTCGGGGTTGACTTAAGGTCCTGTCCTTTATGTGGGGTAGTCCTTGGGTAGGACATGTAGGGCAGGCCTATGACCCTACCCTAGGACTATGACCCCATCAGCTGGTATAATCACATCCGACATGCAACTATCTATTTGTTCCTTATGCTTGACCCTCCCATGTCCATTGCCACATTTGCCTCGAAAACGGAGACGAGTTTAACACAAGAATTTCACCGCTCCCTCTCTACCCCGACAACACGAGCACCGCCACGACCTCTGTGACTTTTCCTCCAGCGCTTGACACCCACCGACGCCGCCCCTAGACACGTCAACAATGAGACGCAAGCTAAAATATATCACAAACGTCAAAAATAAGAAAACTAGTTAACGTCAAAAATAAGAAAACGAGGTCATATAAATCACGCACCCGCGTCATCCTTGTCACGTGGCGCAAAAATATTTAAAAAGGGGAATGCAACACGAGGACTTCCCAGGAGGTCACCCATCCTAGTACTACTATCGCGCAAGCACGCTTAACTTTGGAGTTCTAATGGGATCCGGTGCATTAGTGCTGGTATGATCAGATCCGACATGCAACTATCTATTTGTTCCTTATGCTTGCCCCTCCCGTGTCCATTGCGACATTTGCCTCGACAACGGAGACGAGTTTAACACAAGAATTTCAACGCTACCTCTCTACCCCGTCAACACGAGCACCGCCACGACCACTGTGACTTTTCCCACCGCGCTTGACACCCAACGACGCCGCCCCTAGACACGTCAATAATGAGACGCAAGCTAAAACATATCACAAACGTCAAAAATAAGAAAACTAGTAAACGTCAAAAATAAGAAAACGATGTCATATAGATCACGCTCCCGCGTCATCCTTGTCACGTGGCGCAAAAATATTTAAAAAGGGGAATGCAACACGAGGACTTCCCAGGAGGTCACCCATCCTAGTATTACTCTCGTCCAAGCACGCTTAACTTCGGAGTTCTGTTGGGATCCGTTGCTTTAGTGCTGGTATGATCGCATCCGACATGCAACTATCTATTTGTTCCTTATGCTTGCCCTCCCGTGTCCATTGCCACATTTTCCTCGACAACGGAGACGAGTTTAACACAAGAATTTCACCGCTCCCTCTCTACCCCGACAACACGAGCTCCGCCATGACCTGTGTGACTTTTCCCACCTCGCTTGACACCCAACAACGCCGCCCCTAGACACGTCAACAATGAGACGCAAGCTAAAACATATCACAAACGTCAAAAATAAGAAAACTAGTAAACGTCAAAAATAAGAAAACTAGTAAACGTCAAAAATCAGAAAATGAGGTCATATAGATCGCACTCCCGCGTCATCCTTGTCACGTGGCGCAAAAATATGTAAAAAGGGGAATGCAACACGAGGACTTCCCAGGAGGTCACCCATCCTAGTACTACTCTCGCCCAAGCATGCTTAACTTCAGAGTTTTGATGGGATCCGGTGCGTTAGTGCTGGTCTGACCCCATCCGACATGCAACTATCTATTTTTTCCTTATGCTTGCCCCTCCCGTGTCCATTGCCACATTTGCCTCGACAACGGAGACGAGTTTAACACAAGAATTTCACCGCTCCCTCTCTACCCCGACAACACGAGCACCGCCATGACCTCTATGACTTTTCCCACCACGCTTGACACTAACAACGCCGTCCCTAGACACGTGAACAATGAGACGCAAGCTAAAACATATCACAAACGTCAAAAATAAGAAAACTAGTAAACGTCAAAAATAAGAAAACGAGGTCATATAGAGCACGCTCCCGCGTCATCCTTGTCACGTGGCGCAAAAATATTAAAAAGGGGAATGCAACCGACATGCAACTATCTATTTGTTCCTTATGCTTGCCCCTCCCGTGTCCATTGCCACATTTGACTCGACAACGGAGACGAGTTTAACACCAGAATTTCACCGCTCCCTCTCTAACCCGACAACTCGAGCACCGCCACGACCTCTCTGACTTTTCCCACCGCGCTTGACACCCAACGACGTCGTCCCTAGACACGTCAACAATGAGACGCAAGCTAAAATATATCACAAAAGTGAAAAATAAGAAAACAAGTAAACGTCAAAAATAAGAAAACGAGGTCATGTAGATCACGCTCCCGCGTCATCCTTGTCACGTGGCGCAAAAATATTTAAAAAGGGGAATGCAACATGAGGACTTCCCACGAGGTCACCCATCCTGGTGCTACTCTCGCCCAAGCACGCTTAACTTTGAAGTTCTGATGGGATCCGTTGCTTTAGTGCTGGTATGATCCCATCTAACATGCAACTATCTATTTGTTCCTTATGCTGGCCCCTCCCGTGTCCATTGCCACATTTATCTCGACAACGGAGACGAGTTTAACACAAGAATTTCACCGCTCCCTCTCTACCCCGACAACACGAGCACCGCCACGACCTTTGTGACTTTCCCACCGCGCTTGACACCCCACGACGCCGCCCCTAGACACGTCAACAATGAGACGCAAGCTAAAACATATCACAAACGTCAAAAATAAGAAAACTAGTAAACGTCAAAAATAAGAAAACGAGGTCATATAGATCACGCTCCCGCATCATCCTTGTCACGTGGTGCAAAAATATTTAAAAAGGGGAATGCAACACGAGGACTTCCCACGAGGTCACCACCCTAGTACTACTCTCGTCCAAGCACGCTTAACTTCGGAGTTCTGATGGGATCTGGTGCTTTAGTGCTGGTATGATCGCATCTGACATGCAACTATCTATTTGTTCCTTATGCTTGCCCCTCCCGTGTCCATTGCCCCATTTGCCTCGACAACGGAGACGAGTTTAACACAAGAATTTCACCGCTCCCTCTCTACCCCGACAACACGAGCACCGCCACGACCTCTGTGACTTTTCCCACTGCACTTGACACCCAACGACGCCGCCCCTAGACACGTCAACAATGAGACACAAGCTAAAACATTTCAGAAACGTCAAAATATGAAAACTAGTTGTCGTGGGTATAAGTCTGACAGTAGAAGTATGGGGTACGAAAGTATATGGGCAGAGCCTTAGCTACGGCGAGGATGTATAAGTTCAGGACCCTCTACGGTGGAGGTAAAAGCCCTACGTCTCACTACTCTTGGGAGCTTTGTGTCGAGTGAATTATAGGATTACAGCAAGTGCCAACCCTTGCACCAGTGGGGAAGGGTGGCTTATATAGAGTGCGCTGCCCTTCATAATGGCCCGGTGGACAAGGGTGGAATAGTGGCGAGTAAATGCTTACGTTACAAGTAACGTAAACTTTAAATGCTAATAATGGTGTATGAAAACGTATGTCCATTGCCCTCCTGGGAGGTTACGATGTACAAAGTGGATTCCAGTCGGTACGTTAGATATGCTCCGAGTGGATCGTCTCCGACTGGATGATGGGGGTGCCCTTAGTTCAGTCGGAACTGTCTAAGGGCCTTGTCTTCTATGAAGGGTAGTCCTTGGGTAGGACCTATAGGGCAGACCTATGACCCTACACTGGGACAATAACCCCATCATTAGTCCCTGAATGGATCGGGGTTGGAACGATGAAGTGATGTCTGGAGTTTGGAACCGACTGTTATTGAGGTGACTTTAGTGTTGTTTGCCTCGATCCATTTTATCTTCAGCTAGTGATCCGAGTGAATATGCTAGTGAAACGAACCATCAGGGACTGAGTGCTTCTGCGGAATCTTTTGACGTGAGTGGTCAAACTGACAGCGCGAGATTTTTCGGGATCCTCAAATATCGGTTGCCGCGCGCTCAGCGGGGATGAAGACATCGCCATCGACTAGGTTTTGGCTCCTTGATTACCGCGCCGTTATCCTCTCCGCTAATCTTGCAGCGGCCGGTTGGGGGGTTAAGATCCTGGGCCCACTTGTAACTGACCCAGTCGGAGGCCTATTAAAGCCTCCCCGGCGGGATTTCCTGTTGCGTTGCTCATCATCCTCCCATTAATATCGCTCCTCCCGCAGCTCTCTGCACACCTCAAGTCACCTCTTACCTCTCCTCCTCTGCGGACCCGTCGTCCTCTCCATGACGAAGGGGCAGACCAGCAAGCTTGAGGCGCAAAAGAAGAAGAAGGGGGCGGCCTCCACTCAGCGTCGGCAGCGGGCGTTGTCGGCGGGATGGATCCAGGGGGACTTCCTTGTTGGGGAACGTCGCATGGGAAACAAAAAAATTTCCTACGCGCACGAAGACCTATCATGGTGATGTCCATCTAGAAGAGGGGATGAGTGATCTACGTACCCTTGTAGATCGTACAGCAGAAGCGTTAGTGAACGCGGTTGATGTAGTGGAACGTCCTCACGTCCCTCGATCCGCCCCGCGAACAATCCCGCGATCAGTCCCATGATCTAGTACCGAACGGACGGCACCTCCGCGTTCAGCACACGTACAGCTCGACGATGATCTCGGCCTTCTTGATCAAGCAAGAGAAACGGAAAGGTAGAAGAGTTCTTCGGCAGCGTGACGGCGCTCCGGAGGTTGGTGATGACCTTGTCTCAGCAGGGCTCCGCCCGAGCTCCGCAGAAACGCGATCTAGAGGAAAAACCGTGGAGGTATGTGGTCGGGCTGCCGTGGAAAAGTCGTCTCAGATCAGCCCCAATACCTCCGTATATATAGGTGGGAGGGAGGGGACCTTGCCTTGGGGCTCAAGGAGCCCCAAGGGGGTCGGCCGAGCCAAGGGGGGAAGGCTCCCCCCCCCAAACCGAGTTGGACTTGGTTTGGTGGGTGGGAGTCCTTCCCTTCCTTCCCACCTCCCTTTTTTTTTCTTTCTCCTTGATTTTTATCTCTATGGCGCATAGGGCCCTTTTGGGCTGTCCCACCAGCCCACTAAGGGCTGGTGCGCCACCCTTATGGCCTATGGGCTTCCCCGGGGTGGGTTGCCCCCCCGGTGAACTTCCGGAACCCATTCGTCATTCCCGGTACATTCTCGGTAACTCCGAAAACCTTCCGGTAATCAAATGAGGTCATCCTATATATCAATCTTCGTTTCCGGACCATTCCGGAAACCCTCGTGATGTCCGTGATCTCATCCGGGACTCCGAACAACATTCGGTAACCAACCATATAACTCATATACGCATAAAACAACGTCGAACCTTAAGTGGGCAGACCCTGCGGGTTCGAGAACTATGTAGACATGATCCAAGAGACTCCTCGGTCAATATCCAATAACGGGACCTGGATGCCCATATTGGATCCTACATATTCTACGAAGATCTTATCGTTTGAACCTCAGTGCCAAGGATTCATATAATCCCGTATGTCATTCCCTTTGTCTTTCGGTATGTTACTTGCCCGAGATTCGATCGTCAGTATCCGTATACCTATTTCAATCCCGTTTACCGGCAAGTCTCTTTACTCGTTCCGTAATACAAGATCCCGCAACTTACACTAAGTTACATTGCTTGCAAGGCTTGTGTGTGATGTTGTATTACCGAGTGGGCCCCGAGATACCTCTCCGTCACACGGAGTGACAAATCCCAGTCTTGATCCATACTAACTCAACTAACACCTTCGGATATACCTGTAGAGCATCTTTATAGTCACCCAGTTACGTTGCGACGTTTGATACACACAAAGCATTCCTCCGGTGTCAGTGAGTTATATGATCTCATGGTCATAGGAATAAATACTTGACACGCAGAAAACAGTAGCAACAAAATGACACGATCAACATGCTACGTCTATTAGTTTGGGTCTAGTCCATCACGTGATTCTCCTAATGACGTGATCCAGTTATCAAGCAACAACACCTTGTTCATAATCAGAAGACACTGACTATCTTTGATCAACTGGCTAGCCATCTAGAGGCTTGCTAGGGACGGTGTTTTGTCTATGTATCCACACATGTAAATGAGTCTTCATTCAATACAATTATAGCATGGATAATAAACGATTATCTTGATACAGGAATTATAATAATAACTATATTTATTATTGCCTCTAGGGCATAATTCCAACATTCCTCCCCTCCTCGGTGACGGAGAACGACGTGCTGGAGCTGGTGGAGCACGGCATGGTCGCCAACAAGTCCTGGAGGCTGCCGGAGGGCGAGACGGAGCCGGCATCGAAGGAGGGGTAGCGCATTCTGCTGCTCAGCCATGGGGCCAGAGGTTTCTCCTTGCCTCCCCATCCTTTCTTCCGAGGTATCATGAATCACTTCGGGGCGCAGCTCCATCACTTTCCTCCAAATGCAATAGCTCATCTTCCCGCGTTCGTCACCCTCTCCGAGTGCTTCATAGGATGTCCTCCCCACCGGGGGCTCTTTAAATATGTCTTCTCCGCTAGATCCCAAACTGTTAAGAAGCTTAGCCAGTCGGATGATAAGACACACATCCTCCAGCTCTGCGGGGGTTTAGGCTTTCAGAAGAAAACAAAGAGTAGCTATCCCTCCCTCCAACTATCCGAGTCAGTTAGGAACTGGCAATCGTCCTGGTTCTATTGCCAGGACATTGCTTGCCCGAATGCTTCGAGTGGGTTGCCACCTTTCAGTTTAGACCGTCCGGGCCCTCCCAGGAAGCTTGCGCTCTCTAAGGGAGAAAGAACCCAGATCCATCCTTTGGTCGACGCGCTGATAGCCGTCGTCCGGAGGGGAGTCACCGGCATGGACCTGCTGGAGACTTTTTTGGGTCAGCGCATCCAGCCGCTGCAGGCCCGAGACCACGCTATGTGGCATTACACGGGGCCTTCGGATACCACTCGGTCTCATCCAGAGGACGTGAGCTGGGAGACTGTGAGTGCGTGGGTCCGCAGCATCACAGGCACGTGTGATAACCCCGTGGGAGCCCGGCTGGTGAAGCAATTCCGCGCCGAAAATCCTCCTCCGAATGAGGTGAGTACGTGTTGTCGAGTGCTTTTAACCTTCTCAGCTTTATTGCTTTTCTTGTCTTGCTGACTGACGTTGCCGACTGTGTTTTGTGCAGGAGTGGACAAACTGGCATTCTGCAGTCTCGAACGTGAATCCAGTCGAGGAAGAGGAGGGCAGCATGGAGGGCAGCGCGGATAGCACCGAGTACGTCTCTGACAGTGGGGAGACGGAGGAGGAGACGGAAGAGGAGGAGGAGGAGAGTGGAGAGCACAGCTCGTCACCCTCACCACCAGTGCACCGAACCAAGCGCCGTCATGACCCCGCTGCTCCGCCGGCTGCTCCCGCGGCCCCGAGTGCTCCGCCAGCTCCTCCCGTGGCTTCGAGTGCTCGGAGTGTGAAGAGAACCAGGGGTGCTTGTGCCAAACCCGTGAACCAGCCGTCCAAGGTGGCTAAACCTAGTGGGCCTAAACCTAGGAAAGCCTTGCCCCGGATGACGATCGCTGTTCCGGTCGCCTCAGCGTAAGTATCTTTACTCTTTCATCTTCCTTCAGTATCCGATTGAACTCCTCTTTTTGGGAACTCATGTTTATCCGTTGAGTGGATTTCACTCAACAGAGCTGCTACCTCCACCACCTCTCTGCCTCGCCAGGACGATGATCCCATGGACACTGATAACGCCGCCACGTCCCAGCAAGGTACGTTGTCACGACTCCGAGAGCTGTATTACTGTTTCGCGAGTGCTGTCTTTGATCTTGACCTTTTTCTATAATTTTATTCTGTTTAGTCGGGATTCCTTCGGAGGTGATCCATCTGGACGACGACGACCATAGGAGGTTGGAGCCAGCTTTGGCGCCTGTCCCTGGGGTTATCCAACCTGCTGCCAATCCCGTCATGAACGTGCCGCCGACTGGGACGGTGCCGCCGACTGAGACGGTGGCCCTCACGGCGGAACCGACTGGACCAGAGCTCGGGATTCCCAGGGAGCCTTCTGCCATGTCGAGTCCGTCGGCTGTTCAATATGATGCCCGACGCCTCCTGGAAGATCAAGTAGCAGCTGCCAAGGACGCCATGGTAGAAGTAGACCTGATGGTGGGCGACTCCGTGGGACCGTATGACTCCATCGCATCCCTGTACAAGAAGAGCTTGGAGCTTCGGGATGATATCCGAGTAAGTGCGCTAGTAAGTGTTTACATTCCTCTTGGTACCCACTGGGGGTTTCAGCGATATACTCGGATACAGTAGGATGATTTTGCAGTAGGTTCACTCCGAGTGAACCCAGTGGGTGTAGTCCCCGAGACTTCTGCCGAGTGCTTGTGCCGGCAGTTGTCTTTATATGTATTTTCCATAATCTGTACAGATCAGAGCTGATCTGCCCGAATGGTACTAGTGGGGGCACGCCGAGTGCACCCATTGGGTGTAGTCCCCGAGAGTAGTGTTACTCGGGTCGAGTAATAGTAATCTCATAGTGTTGTTGGTTTGCTATGGAGCTCAATAGGGCCGACCTGTTCGAGCTTCATGCCAGTGGGGTCACTCTCAGTGAACCCACTGGGTGTAGTCCCCGAGACCGCTGTCGATTGCTTGCATTGGCAGGGGTCTGAAGAATTTTGAGCTTTGATTGTTTTGTCATATCTTTCGAGACTTTTTCCTTGTTGAATGTGGCTGATCCTCCCTTTGTGTCTCTTTGACAGAAGACTTGTGAAATGGGATCGGCGTATAATGCTCTGAAGGTTGAGAAGATTCAACTTGGTGCGGACTTGGAGGTGGCTGTGAATGATCTGGCTGGTGTGAAGGAGGCTCTCGCGGACCGAGAGAAATCTTTGGAGGAATCTCGGGAGGCTAACAAGGCACTGCTAGCCGAAGTAGAAAAAATGAAGAGGGAGAGATCCGAATGGATGGGCCAGCTGAAGGTAATGAACACTCGGTGCAGAGCGCAGGAGAACTACATCGGCGACTGGGCGAAGAAGATGGTCGCACTGCTTGATGGTAAGTTCTTGCCGAGTGCTTTTTGACTTTGGAGTTCACTCCGCGCTTATTTTCTGCTTGTCTTCTCTTTGCAGATTTCTGTCGGGACGTTGAGGCTGAAACAGCCGAAATCGAACGGTCGCTTCTTCCGAATGTTCCACTCGGCAATGAAGCTAACCGGGACATGTTCCGAGTGCATTATGGCCTTAACAGGGTGGGCCCTCTCATTGGTCGCCTCAGAAGAGTTGTCGGCCGAATCGACAAGGAGTTGTGGCCTGAAGATGACTCCCGGAACGAGATAGAGGGGTTGATGACTCGACTGGAGGACGTTCCAAGTAGAGTGCAGGCATGGAAGAAGTTTGCCGCTCGTTGTGCTGTGGACGTGGTGCTGTCTCTGGTCCGAGTGCACTGCAAGGAAGCTCGTGAAGACAAGCTGAAGACGTTGCAGGTCGCCAACGCCAAGAAGCTTCGATTTGAAAATTTCATGGAGACCTTCCTCGACGCAGCCACTCAGATTGCAGATGGAATCGACCTCGACACCTTTGTGGAGCCTGCCAGTCCCGGCGACGCTTGATAAACTTTATGCTGAACGCACATTTACCTCGGTATGCCGAGTGGAGTCTGTATTAAACTTTGGCCACTGCTGTTGGCCGATACATTCGTGGCTCGGTATGGATAAACTTGATTCACACCGAGCCGACTGATCGCAGAACCGATTTGAATTCGAACCGGATCTTTTGCTCTTATTTCGCTGAGTTTTTTTGACACAATTTTGGCTCGTGGTTTTTGTTTGGGCGTCTCTTGGTGAAGCCAATGGCAAACATGCGGAGCATGTAGTTGTCAGTTGTCTTCACGTCCACATGAGCCTCAATGAGGGTCTGCTAAGCCTTCGAGTGTATCTCGAGTGCCCACTCGGAGGAAGCTTTTTACTTAGGCGACTCTGGTTCGCATCTAAGTCTCCTAGTGTGACTTAAAATACACACTCGGAGCAATTTGTTTACTTAGGCGACTCTGAGTCGCAGCTAAGTCTCCGAGTGTGACTTTTGGTGCATACTCGGAGCGAGTTTTTACTTAGGCCACTCTGGGTCGCGGCTAAGTCCCCGATTTTGACTTTTGGTGCACACTTGGAGCGAGTTTTTACTTAGGCGACTCTGGGTTACAGCTAAGTCCCCGAGTGTGACTGTTAGTGCGCACTCGGAGCGAGTTGTTTACTTAGGCGACTCTGGGTCGCAGCTAAGTCCCCGAGTGTGACTTTTCGTGCACACGCGGAGCGAGTTGTTAGTCATGTAGTTGTCAGTTGTCTTCACATCCAGATGAGCCTCAATGAGGGTCTGCTAAGCCTCCGAGTGTATCTCGAGTATACACTCGGAGGAAGCTTTTTACTTAGGCGACTCTGAGTCGCAGCTAAGTCCCCGAGTGTGACTTTTCGTGTACACTCAGAGTGAGTTGTTTACTTAGGCGATTCTGGGTCGCAGCTAAGTCTCCGAGTGTGACTTTTAGTGCACACTCGGAGCGAGTTTGTACTTAGGCGACTCTGGGTCGCAGCTAAGTCTCCGAGTGTGACTTTTAGTGCACACTCGGAGCGAGTTTGTACTTAGGCGACTCTGGGTCGCAGCTAAGTCTCCGAGTGTGACTTTTCGTGCACACTGGGAGCGAGTTGTTACTTAGGTGACTCTGGGTCGTAGCTAAGTTCCTGAGTGTGACTTTTAGTGCACACTCGGAGCGAGTTTGTACTTAGGCGACTCTGGGTCGCAGCTAAGTCTCCGAGTGTGACTTTTAGTGCATACTCGGAGCGAGTTTGTACTTAGGCGACTCTGGGTCGCAGCTAAGTCTCCGAGTGTGACTTTTAGTGCACACTCGGAGAGAGTTAGTACTTTGGCGACTCTGGGTCATAGCTAAGTCTCCGAGTGTGACTTTTCGTGCACACTCGGAGCGAGATGTTCACTTAGGCGACTCTGGGTCGCAGCTAAGTCCTCGAGCGTGACTTTTAGTGCACACTCGGAGTTAGTTTTCTATACCGGAGTCTGCAAATGCGGAAGAATTTCGAATTGGCAAGAAATCAATCTGCTTTGTATTACTTCGATGATACTTGTTCTTTACATTGTCTCCGTCGGCGGTTATGTGTAGTAGCGCTTCATAGATCTCCATTCCATGCTCAGGGCTCGTCTGTTTCCCTGTCGAGGTTGTAGAGTCGATATGCTCCATTGTTCAGCACCTTAGAAATGATGAACGGTCCTTCCCAGGCAGGAGCCAACTTGTGTGGTCTCTGTTGATCCACTTGGAGCACGAGATCGCCTGCTTGGAACGTGCGGCTCCTGACGTGCCGCGCATGAAATCGCCGCAAATCTTGTTGATAAATTGTTGAACGGATCAGTGCCATCTCGCGCTCCTCTTCTAAAAGGTACACTCTGTCTTGCCTGGCTTGCTCTGCTTCGGCTTCGGAGAAGAGTTCGACTCGTGGAGAGTTGTGAAGCAAATCACTCGGAAGGACTGCCTCTGCTCCGTAAATGAGGGAAAACGGGGATCGCCTTGTCGATCTATTCGGAGTTGTGCGGAGGCCCCACAGCACCGAAGGCACCTCGGTGACCCATGCGCCGGCGACATGTCCAACTTCTCGCAGGAGTCGAGGCTTCAACCCTTGAAGAATGAGTCCATTCGCCCGCTCCGCTTGTCCATTTGTTTGGGGGTGTGCAACGGATGCAAAATCCACTCGGATACCTTGGACTGCGCAAAAACCTTTGAACCTGTCCGAGTCAAAGTTTGTGCCATTGTCGGTGATTATGCTGTGCGGAACCCCGTATTTGGCGATGATGTCTCTGATAAATTTGATGGTCGTAAGGGCATCAAGCTTCTTTATAGGCTTGGCTTCAATCCACTTGGTAAACTTGTCGACTGCTACCAGCAGATGGGTGAATCCTCCTTGGCCTGTTCTGAATGGTCCAACTGTATCTATCCCCCACACGGCAAATGGCCAAGCAAGAGGAATTGTCTTCAGCGCAGACGTTGGCTTGTGGGACTTGTTTGAATAGAACCGACAACCTTCGCAGCGGTCGACCATATCTTTTGCCATTTCATTCGCCTGCAACCAGAAGAAACCAGCTCTGAATGCTTTGGCGACAATTGCCCTTGAGGAGGCATGATGACCGCAGGTTCCCGAGTGAATTTCTTCCAAGATTAACTGTCCCTCCTCAGGAGAGATACACCGCTGAAGGACGCCTGAAACACTTTCCCTGTATAACTGGTCATCAATGACGGTGAAGGACTTCCAGCTGCGAACGATCTGCCTAGCTTGGACTTTGTCTTCTGGTAACTCTTGCCTCATGATGTACGCAATGAACGGCACAATCCATTCGGGAATGACAGCTAGAATCTCCATGATCAAATCAACCACAGCGGGGACCTCGACTTCAGTCTGATCTGTTGAGCTCTTCGGTTGTACTGGTTCCTTTGTAAAAAGGATCTTCTTTTACCGAGGGGAGGTGTAGGTGCTCGAGGCAGACATCACTCGGGACCGGTCTCCGAGTGGATCCAAGTTTTGCCAATTCATCTGCTGCTTGGTTTTTCAGTCGGGGAACATGGTGAAGTTCCAGGCCTTCGAACTTCTTCTCGAGCTTCCTTATTGCGTTGCAGTATGCAGTCATGGAGGGGTTCCTTACATCCCACTCCTTCATTACTTGATTAACCACTAGATCTGAGTCGCCATAGACCATCAGGCGACGGACGCCGAGTGTGATGACCATGTGCAACCCGTAAAGGAGGGCTTGGTACTCTGCTTCGTTGTTGGAAGAATCAAAATGGATCTGCAACACATACTTGAGTTTATCACCTTTCGGGGATATGAGCACTACGCCGGCGCCGGAGCCATTCAACATCTTGGACCCATCGAAGAACATGGTCCAATGAGCCGAGTAGATGTGAGTCAGTTGCTGTTGTTCTACCCATTCTGCTATGAAGTCAGCGAGAGCTTGAGACTTTATAGCTTTCTTGGCTTCGAACTTGATGTCGCAATATAGCATCTCCATTGCCCACTTTGCCACTCGGCCTGATGCGTCCCGGTTGTGGAGAATTTCCGACAACGGAGCATCAGATATGACAGATACCGAGTGGTCTTGAAAATAATGAGCCACCTTCTTTGCATTCATGTAGATCCCGTAAATAAGCTTCTAATAATGGGGATACCTCTGCTTGGAAGGAGTCAGGACTTCGGAAACATAATATACTGGCCGCTGAACCTTGCACGCTTTGCCTTCTTCTTCACGTTCGACTGTCAGAACGGTGCTGACGACTTGATTTGTAGCCGCGATGTACAGAAGAAGGGGTTCTTTACTGAGCGGGGCAGTAAGTACCGGTTGGGTGGAAAGCAGGGCTTTGAGGTCGTCGAATGCGATTTGGGCTTTGTTTGTCCACTCGAAGGTATCTGACTTCTTCATGAGTCGGTACAAAGGTAACGCCTTCTCGCTGAGTAGAGCGATAAACCTGCTCAAAGCCGCTAGGCAACCTGTGAGCCTTTGAGCATCATGTACTCTTACCGGCCGCTCCATTCGGACAATGGTCCCGATCTTTTCGGGGTTGACATCGATCCCTCGTTCGGAAACGAAGAAACTGAGTAACTTCCCGCTGGGAACGCCTAATGAACACTTGGCTGGGTTGAGCTTGATATCGTACCTACGTAGGTTGGCGAATGTTTCTGCCAAGTCAGTCAGCAGGTCAGAACCTTTGCGTGACTTGACGACGATATCATCCATATATGCCTCCACATTTCGACCGATCTGGTCTAGGAGGCATTTTTGGATCATGCGCATAAAAGTTGCTCCTGCATTCTTCAAACCGAATGGCATAGTGATGTAACAGAAGCACCCGAATGGGGTGATGAAGGCTGTTTTTAATTAATCTCGACCATACAGACGGATCTGATGATAGCCTGAATAGGCATCAAGGAAGGATAAGCGCTCGCAACCCGCAGTCGAATCAACAATTTGATCAATGCGGGGGAGCGGGAAGTGATCTTTCGGACAGACCTTATTGAGATGCTTGAAATCGATGCACATACGGAGAGACTTGTCCTTCTTGGGAACCATGACAACATTAGCGAGCCACTCGGAGTGGTGTACCTCGCGAATGAAGTTGGCTGCCAAAAGTTTAGCCACCTCCTCTCCGATTGCTTTCCTCTTGTGCGCGGCGGACCGACGCAGGCGTTCTCGGACGGGCCGAGAGGCAGGATCCACATGCAGTCGGTGCTCAGCCAACTCCCTGGGTACACCTGGCATGTCAGCAGGCTTCCATGCAAAAATGTCCAAGTTCTCACGGAGGAATTGGATGAGCTCGGCTTCCTATTTTGGATCAAGGGTGGTGGAGATGTTTGACGGGGCGGCAGTGTCGTCCGTCGGGTGGATGCTGACTTTCTTCGTGTCTCCCGCCGACTGGAATGCGGACTCCGAAGCTGGCTTCTTTGAACGCATCAGGTCAGCTGGGTCGGCGGTCTTCTTGTACTCATCCAGCTCGAGTATAGCCATCTGATGATCAGCAATTCTCGACCCGTGTTGTAGACACTCCTCGGCCCGCTGCCGATTGCCTGTGACAGTAATCACACCTTTGGGACCGGGCATCTTCAGCTTCAAATAGACGTAACATGGACGGGCCATGAAACGTGCATATGCCGGACGGCCCAGAATCGCATGGTATGCACTCTGGAAGTCAACCACCTCGAATGTCAACTTCTCTTTGCGGAAGTTCTTGTCAGAGCCGAAGACGACATCCAACGCAATTTGGCCGAGTGATTTGGCATTTCTTCCTCGGACGACTCCATGGAACTGCATACTGCTCTCGCTAAGTCTGGACATCGGAATGCCCATTCCCTTGAGAGCATCAGCGTACATGATATTCAAGCCGCTGCCGCCGTCCATGAGGACTTTGCGCAGCCTAACTCCTTCCACCACCGGGTCGACGACCAGAGCTTGCCTCCCTGGGGTGGGTACGTGTGCTGGGTGGTTTGACTGATCAAAGGTGATTGCAGTCTGTGACCACTTGAGGAACGTGTGAGTGGATCGGGTTGCCATGTTTATCTCCCTCTTGACCAGCTTCAGTCGACTCTTGCTTTCCACATCAGCAAAAATCGTCAACGTTGCATGGACTTGGGGGAACGGATCCTCCTTGTTCTCATCATCCTGCTCGGTGTCCTTCTCACTCGGCTGTCCTTCACCGAATCCTTGGATCAGGAGGCGACACTGCCGAGTGGTATGCTTCGGCAATATGACATTGCCTTCTTCATCCGTCTTCGTGTGGATTGGACACGGTTGATCTAGGATGGAATTTCCTGACTGCCTCTTCTTGGGAGTGTACTGTGCTTTCCCCTTGCCTTTGAACTTGGCATTTGTAACGACTGTTGTCTCTGCCTGCGGAGTGGATTGAGCTTTCTGTTTCTGCTTCCGATTGTTGTTCCCATCTCCATCGGCGACTGACTTATGCTTGCCGCTACGTATGCAGTCCTCCTCTTCGCCATTTGCATAGCGTGCGACTATCTCCATCATCTTGCTCATGGAGATGTCGCATGTCCGACCAAACTTCAGGTATAGATCGCTGTACCGAACGCCTGCCTTGAAGGCGTAGACTGCTTGGTGTTCTGTAACATTCTCCACCTTGTGGTAGAGGGTCGTCCAGCGCTGGATGAAATCGCGCAAGGGCTCGTTTTGCTTCTGGACACAATGCTGAAGCTCTTCGAGACCAGCAGGGCGTTTGCACGTACCCTCGAAGGTTCTGATGAAGGCTCGGGCCAAATCTGCCCAACTGTAGATGCTTGACGGAGCTAACTGGTTTAGCCAAGCTCGCGCCGAACCGTCGAGCATCAGTGGGAGATGTTTCATGGCGACATGGTCATCTCCGCCACCGATCTGGACCGCCACTCTGTAGTCGTCCAACCAAGTTTCTGGTTTGGACTCTCCCGTGAATTTGTTGATTCCCGTCACCAATCGGAAGTTGGGAGGGATGTCAGCTGAGCGGATGGCCCGACTGAAGCACTCGGGGCCAGAAACAACGGTCCTGCTTCCACTTGGACGGTCTCTATCGTGACCATCACGGTGGGCTCGACTTCTGTCAACCTTCTTCTGGGCGATGTACCCTCTTGCATCAGGCCTTGGATCATGCCCGCCACCGCCCGAACGATGATCATCGTAATGCCGGGGCCCGTAAGGCCCAGTCCGCGGAGGAGTACGCGAACGGCGATGATCTTCGGGATGAGACCAAATGGGAAGCGGATTCCGACTCGAGTCCCTATAACGGCTGCCCCCTCTGCGTCGCTGGTGAGAGTCGGGACTGAAAACCGACCGATGCTTGTTCGCTTAAACCGAACTGTTGTGGATCCTGTTGTGCGACCGGGGGACCGCCGAATTTTGTTGCTGCGTCGTATGCAACAAGGCACGGATCTTCTCAATTCCCCTACCAGCCTCTGAATCAGTCGGCTGGAGAGAATCGGCTATTCTGGCGGCTGCAACCAAGTTGAGGATGGGTGTGCGGAACACCTCGACGTTGCTCTGGTGAGTGCGTCGACTGGAAGAACGATGGTGCTGACGACGAGCGCCGGATGATTCTCCGAACTCATGCTCGTTCCGCCCAGTCCCGAGGGGACTTTCGTGGGAATCGGCCATGAGAACTTCGGCTGCAAGCCCGCGACCCGGATACTCGGAAGGTAGTTCAGTCGGAACTGATTCCAAGCAATGGGATGACGGCGGGACCACAACCGATTCAAGCACCGCCACTTGAGAGGACGCGTTTTGTCGCGCATGGGCGTGTCGCAACCAAGGCTGGAGCCGCGGACGACGGGATCGCTTGTTGCGGCGCGTGACGGGGGCGAAGATCGACACCGGGGTCGATTGCTGGAGAAGAAGAACACCGCAGGAACTGGCACGGAAGTGCGTAGCCCCGCGACTAGGGAGCGCCTCGACGTCGAGGGGCGCATCCCGAAGCCATGCCGAATCATCGGCGATGAAGGAGAGGGTACCGAAGAGGATCTCATGACCCATGCACAGATCTCCGCCGGACGACATGACGAAAAGATGAAATCGGAAACTCGCCGGAAGTCGCTTAGACGCCTGCCCCACGGTGGGCGCCAACTGTCGTGGGTATAAGTATGACAGTAGAAGTATGGGGTACAAAAGTATATGGGCAGAGCCTTAGCTACGGCGAGGATGTATGAGTTCAGGCCCCTCTACGGTGGAGGTAAAAGCCCTACGTCTGAGTGCTCTTGGGAGCTTTGTGTCGAGTGAATTATAGGATTATAGCAAGTGCCAACCCTTGCACTGGTGGGGAAGGGCGGCTTATATAGAGTGCGCTGCCCTTCATAATGGCCCAGTGGACAACGGTGGAATAGTGGCGAGTAAATGCTTATGTTACAAGTAACGTAAGCGTTAAATGCTAATAATGGTGTACGAAAACGTATGACCGTTGCCCTCCTGGGAGGTTACGATGTACAGAGTGGATTCCAGTCGGTACGTTAGGTATGCTCCGAGTGGATCGTCTCCGACTGGATGATGGGGGCGCCCTTAGTTCAGTCGGAACTGTCTAAGGGCCTTGTCTTCTATGAAGGGTAGTCCTTGGGTAGGACCTATAGGGCAGACCTATAACCCTACCCTAGGACAATAACCCCATCACTAGTAAACGTCAAAAATAAGAAACGAGGTCATATAGATCACGCTCCCGCGTCATCCTTGTCACGTGGCGCAAAAATATTTAAAAAGGGGAATGCAACACGAGGACTTCCCAGGAGGTCACCCATCCTAGTACTACTCTCGCCCAAGCACGCTCAACTTCGGAGTTCTTGGGCGAGAGTAGTACAAGGATGGGTGACCTCTTGGGAACTCCTCGTGTTGCATTCCCCTTTTTAAATATTTTTGCGCCACGTGACAAGGATGACGCGGGAGCGTGATCTATATGATCTCGTTTTCTTATTTTTGACGTTTACTAGTTTTCTTATTTTTGACGTTTGTGATATGTTTTAGCTTGCGTCTCATTGTTGACGTGTCTAGGGGCGGCGTCGTTGGGTGTCAAGCGCGGTGGGAAAAGTCACAGAGGTCGTGGCGGTGCTCGTGTTGTCGGGGTAGAGAGGGAGCGGTGAAATTCTTGTGTTAAACTCGTCTCCGTTGTCGAGGCAAATGTGGCAATAGACACTGCAGGGGCAGGCATAAGGAACAAATAGATAGTTGCATGTTGGATGCGATCATACCAGCACTAAAGCACCGGATCCCATCAAAACTCGGAAGTTATGCGTGCTTGGGCGAGAGTAGTACCAGGATGGGTGACCTCCTGGGAAGTCCTCGTGTTGCATTCCCCTTTTTAAATATTTTTGCGCCACGTGACAAGGATGACGCGGGAGCGTGATCTATTTGACCTCGTTTTCTTATTTTTGACGTTTACTAGTTTTCTTATTTCTGACGTTTGTGATATCTTTTAGCTTGCGTCTCATTGTTGACGTGTCTAGGGGCGGCGTCGTTGGGTGTCAAGCGCGGTGGGAAAAGTCACAGAGGTCGTGGCGGTGCTCGTGTTGTCGGGGTAGAGAGGGAGCGGTGAAATTCTTGTGTTAAACTCGTCTCCGTTGTCGAGGCAAATGTGGCAATGGACACGGGAGGGGCAAGCATAAGGAACAAATAGATAGTTGCATGTCGGATGCGATCATACCAGCACTAAAGCATCGGATCCCATCAGAACTCCGAAGTTAAGCGTGCTTGGGCGAGAGTAGTACTAGGATGGGTGACCTCCTCGGAAGTCCTAGTGTTGCATTTCCCTTTTTAAATATTTTTGCGCCACGTGACAAGGATGACGCGGGAGCGTGATCTATATGACGTCATTTTCTTATTTTTGACGTTTACTAGCTTTCTTATTTTTGACGTTTGTGATATGTTTTAGCTTGTGTCTCATTGTTGACGTGTCTAGGGGCGGCGTCGTTGGGTGTCAAGCGCGGTGGGAAAAGTCACAAAGGTCGTGGCGGTGCTCGTGTTGTCGGGGTAGAGAGGGAGCGGTGAAATTCTTGTGTTAAACTCGTCTCCGTTGTCGAGGCAAATGTGGGAATGGACACGGGAGGGCAAGCATAAGGAACAAATAGATAGTTGCATGTCGGATGCGATCATACCAGCACTAAAGCACCGGATCCCATCAGAACTCCGAAGTTAAGCGTGACCTCCTCGGAAGTCCTCGTGTTGCATTCCCCTTTTTAAATATTTTTGCGCCACGTAACAAGGATGACGCGGGAGCGTGATCTATATGACCTCGTTTTCTTATTTTTGATGTTTACTAGTTTTCTTATTTCTGACGTTTGTGATATGTTTTAGCTTGCGTCTAATTGTTGACATGTCTAGGGGCGGCATCGTTGGGTGTCAACCGCGGTGGGAAAAGTCACAGAGGTCGTGGCGGTGCTCCTGTTGTCGGGATAGAGAGGGAGCGGTGAAATTCTTGTGTTAAACTCGTCTCCGTTGTTGAGGCAAATGTGGCAATGGACACGGGAGGGGCCATCATAAGGAACAAATAGATAGTTGCATGTCGAATGTGATCGTACCAACACTAAAGCACCAGATCCCATTAGAACTCTGAAGTTAAGCGTGCTTGGGGGAAAGTAGTACTAGGATGGGTGACCTCCTGGGAAGTCCTCTGTTGCATTCCCCTTTTTAAAAATTTTTGCGCCACGTGACAAGGATGACGCGGGAGCGTGATCTATATGACCTCGTTTTCTTATTTTTGATGTTTAGTAGTTTTCTTATTTTTGACGTTTGTGATATGTTTTAGCTTGCGTCTCCTTGTTGACTTGTCTAGGGGCGGCGTCGTTGGGTGCCAAGCGCGGTGGGAAAAGTCACAGAGGTCGTGGCGGTGCTCGTGTTGTCGGGGTAGAGAAGGAGCGGTGAAATTCTTGTGTTAAATTCGTCTCCGTTGTCGAGGCAAATGTGCAAAGGACACGGGAAGGGCAAGCAAAAGGAACAAATAGATAGTTGCATGTCGGATGCGATCATACCAGCACTAAAGCATCGGATCCCATCAGAACTCCGAAGTTAATCGTGCTTGGGCGAGAGTAGTACTAGGATGGGTGACCTCGTGGAAAGTCCTTGTGCTGCATTCCCCTTTTTAAATATTTTTGCGCCACATGACAAGGATGATGCGGGAGCGTGATCTATATGACCTCGTTTTCTTATTTTTGACGTTTACTAGTTTCCTTATTTTTGACGTTTGTGATATGTTTTAGCTTGCGTCTCATTATTGACGTGTCTAGGGGCGGCGTCGTTGGGTGCCAAGCGCGGTGGGAAAAGTCAAAGAGGTCGTGGCGGTGCTCGTGTTGTCGGGGTAGAGAAGGAGCGGTGAAATTCTTGTGTTAAATTCGTCTCCGTTGTCGAGGCAAATGTGCAATGGACACGGGAAGGGCAAGCAAAAAAGAACAAATAGATAGTTGCATGTCGGATGCGATCATACCAGCACTAAAGCATCGGATCCCATCAGAACTCCGAAGTTAATCGTGCTTGGGCGAGAGTAGTACTAGGATGGGTGACCTCGTGGGAAGTCCTTGTGCTGCATTCCCCTTTTTAAATATTTTTGCGCCACATGACAAGGATGACACGGGAGCGTGATCTATATGACCTCGTTTTCTTATTTTTGACGTTTACTAGTTTCCTTATTTTTGACGTTTGTGAGATGTTTTAGCTTGCGTCTCATTGTTGACGTCTCTAGGGGCGGCGTCGTTGGGTGTCAAGCGCGGCGGGAAAAGTCACAGAGGTCGTGGAGGTGCTCGTGTTGTCGGGGTAGAGAGGGAGCGGTGAAATTCTTGTGTTAAACTCGTCTCCGTTGTCGAGGCAAATGTGGCAATGGACACAGGAGGGGCAAGCATAAGGAACAAATAGATAGTTGCATGTCGGATGCGATCATACCAGCACTAAAGCATCGGATCCCATCAGAACTCCGAAGTTAAGCGTGCTTGGGCGAGAGTAGTACTAGGATGTGTGACCTCGTGGGAAGTCATAGTGTTGCATTTCCCTTTTAAAATATTTTTGCGCCACGTGACAAGGATGACGCGGGAGCGTGATCTATATGACCTCGTTTTCTTATTTTTGACATTTACTAGCTTTCTTATTTTTGACGTTTGTGATATGTTTTAGCTTGCGTCTCATTGTTGACGTGTCTAGGGGTGGCGTCGTTGGGTGTCAAGCGTGGTGGGAAAAGTCACAGAGGTCGTGGCGGTGCTCGTGTTGTCGGTGTAGAGAGGGAGCGGTGAAATTCTTGTGTTAAACTCGTCTCCGTTGTCGAGGCAAATGTGGCAATGGACACGGGAGGGGCAAGCATAAGGAACAAATAGATAGCCAAATGTCGGATGCGATCATACCAGCACTAAAGCACCGGATCCCATCAAAACTCCGAAGTTAAGCGTGCTTGAGCGAGAGTAGTACTAGGATGGGGGACCTCCTGGGAAGTCCTCGTGTTGCATTCCCCTTTTTAAATATTTTTGCGCCACGTGACAAGGATGACGCGGGAGCGTGATCTATATGACCTCGTTTTCTTATTTTTGCGCCACGTGACAAGGATGACGCGGGAGCGTGATCTATATGACCTCGTTTTCTTATTTTTGACGTTTACTAGCTTTCTTATTTTTGACGTTTGTGATATGTTTTAGCTTGCGTCTCATTGTTGACGTGTCTAGGGGCGGCGTCGTTGGGTGTCAAGTGCGGTGGGAAAAGTCACAGAGGTCATGGCGGTGCTCGTGTTGTCGGTGTAGAGAGGGAGCGGTGAAATTCTTGTGTTAAACTCGTCTCCGTTGTCGAGGCAAATGTGGCATTGGACACGGGAGGGGCAAGCATAAGGAACAAATAGATAGTCAAATGTCGAATGCGATCATACCAGCACTAAAGCACCGGATCCCATCAGAACTCCGTAGTTAAGCGTGCTTGGGCGAGAGTAGTACTAGGATGGCAGACCTCGTGGGAAGTCCTCGTGTTGCATTCCCCTTTTAAAATATTTTTGCGCCACGTGACAAGGATGACGCGGGAGCGTGATCTATATGACCTCGTTTTCTTATTTTTGACGTTTACTAGTTTTCTTTTTTTTTGACGTTTGTGATATGTTTTAGCTTGCGTCTCATTGTTGACGTGTCTAGGGGCGGCGTCGTCGGGTGTCAAGCGCGGTGGTCAAAGTCACAGAGGTCGTGGTGGTGCTCGTGTTGTCGGGGTAGAGAGGGAGCGGTGAAATTCTTGTGTTAAACTCGTCTCCGTTGTCGAGGCAAATGTGGCAATGGACACGGGAGGGGCAAGCATAAAGAATAAATAGATAGTTGTATGTCGGATGCGATCATACCAACACTAAGGCATTGCATCCCTTAGAACTCCGAAGTTAAGCGTGCCTGGGCGAGAGTAGTACCAGGATGGGTGACCTCCTGGGAAGTCCTCGTGTTGCATTCCCCTTTTTAATTATTTTTGCGCCACGTGACAAGGATGACGCGGGAGCGTGATCTATATGACCTCGTTTTCTTATTTTTGATGTTTACTAGTTTTCTTATTTTTGACGTTTGTGATATGTTTTAGCTTGCGTCTCATTGTTGACGTGTCTAGGGGCGGCGTCGTTGGGTGTCAAGCGCGGTGGGAAAAGTCACAGAGGTCGTGGCGGTGCTCGTGTTGTCGAGGTAGAGAGGGAGCGGTGAAATTCTTGGGTTAATCTCGTCTCCGTTGTCGAGGCAAATGTGGCAATGGACACGGGAGGGGCAAGCATAAGGAACAAATAGATAGTTGCATGTCGGATGCGATCATACGAGCACTAAAGCACCGGATCCCATCAGAACTCAGAAGTTAAGCGTGCTTGGGCGAGAGTGGTACTAGGATGGGTGACCTCCTGGGAAGTCCTAGTGTTGCATTCCCCTTTTTGAATATTTTTGCGCCACGTCCCGCGTGATCTATATGACCTCGTTTTCTTATTTTTGACGTTTACTAGTTTTCTTATTTTTGACGTTTGTGATATGTTTTAGCTTGCGTCTCATTGTTGACGTGTCTAGGGGCGGCGTCGTTGGGTGTCAAGCACGGTGGGAAAAGTCACGGAGGTCGTGGCGGTGCTCGTGTTGTCAGGGTAGAGAGGGAGCGGTGAAATTCTTGTGTTAAACTCGTCTCCGTTGTCGAGGCAAATGTGGCAATGGACACGGGAGGGGCAAGCATAAGGAACAAATAGATAGTTGCCTGTCGGATGCGAACATACCAGCACTAAAGCACCGGATCCCATCAGAACTCCAAACTTAAACGTGCTTGGGCGAGAGTAGTACTAGGATGGGTGACCTCCTGGGAGGTCCTCGTGTTGCATTCCCCTTTTTAAATATTTTTGCGCCACGTGACAAGGATGACGTGGGAGCGTGATCTATATGATCTCATTTTCTTATTTTTTGACTTATACTAGTTTTCTTATTTTTGACGTTTGTGATATGTTGTAGCTTGCGTCTCATTGTTGACGTGTCTAGGGGCGGCGTCGTTGGGTGTCAAGCGCGGTGGGAAAAGTCACAAAGGTCGTGGCGGTGCTCGTGTTGTCGGGGTATAGAGGGAGCGGTGAAATTCTTGTGTTAAACTCATCTCTGTTGTCGACGCAAATGTGGCAATGGACACGGTAGGGGCAAGCATATGGAACAAATAGATAGTTGTATGTTGGATGCGATCATACCAGCACTATAGCACCGGATCCCATCAGAACTCCGAAGTTAAGCGTTCTTGGGCGAGAGTAGTACCAGGATGGGTGACCTCCTGGGAAGTCCTCGTGTTGCATTCCCCTTTTTAATTATTTTTGCGCCACGTGACAAGGATGATGCGGGAGCGTGATCTATATGACCTCTTTTTCTTATTTTTGACGTTTACTAGTTTTCTTATTTCTGACGTTTGTGATATGTTTTAGCTTGCGTCTCATTGTTGACGTGTCTAGGGGCGGCGTCGTTGGGTGTTAAACACGGTGGGAAAAGTCACAGAGGTCGTGGCGGTGCTCGTTTTGTCGGGGTAGAGAGGGAGCGGTGAAATTCTTGTGTCAAACTCGTCTCCGTTGTCAAGGCAAATGTGGCAATGGACACGGGAGGGGCAAGCATAAGGAAGAAATAGATAGTTGCATGTCGGATGCGATCATACCAACACTAAAGCATTGGATCCCATCGGAACACCGAAGTTAAGCGTGCTTGGGCGAGAGTAGTACTAGGATGGGTGACCTCCTAGGAAGTCCTCGTGTTGCATTCCCCTTTTTAAATATAGCAAAAGAGCTCGTGCGTTGCAACGGAAAAGAAAATAACACATGCTCTGAACGTAATATATTTTCACATGGCATCACATTTGTGTTGCCGACGATGACCTTAGTGCTCATACAACGAAAATGCGTTTGAATATATAATCACTCGGATTAAGATGAGAAATATGTTGTTTCTCCCCATGAGGTTTTCCAAAGGTGTGCATGTGTGGTTAACCATGGTTTTCTTTCGTTTCAATTTGGTTTTAATTTAATGGATGTTTATTGCAATTCGTATCGTCGCCGGAAAGAGAGAGAAAAAAGGATTGTGCACTACAAATTAAGTTTGCATCAAAAATAATATTTAAGAAGTATTCAACAGCTAAAAATAACATCCTATTTAGATTCTACATATTTTTTTAATCTAATTTCATATATAACATGTTAAAATCGGAGTTACGGTTTAAAAGATATGAATACTTTTGTTTTAGATAATATGTGGATTGATTAACTGAAAAGTCGGGTTTTTTTTGTTAAAACAAAAAAACGTTTTGACCGACTTAAAAACGGAGGGCGGGTTAATTACTTGAAACATCAGGGGGTTTTCTGAGAAAAGCAAAAAATGATTCGTTTTCTGACTTAAATCCGGACTGCGGGTTGATTACCTGAAATATCAGGGGAGTTTCTGAAACATTCAAAAAATGATTCGTTTTTCTGACTTAAAACATGACTGCGGGTTGATTTCAGCAAACATCAGGGGCTTTTGTGAGGACGACACAAGCCTTAGACGCTTTATTATTAGGGAGATATTTTTGCACCACGTGCCAAGGATGATGCGGGAGCGTGATCTATATGACCTCGTTTTCTTATTTTTGACGTTTACTAGTTTTCTTATTTTTGACGTTTGTGATATGTTTTAGCTTGCGTCTCATTGTTGACGTGTCTAGGGGCGGCGTCGTTGGGTGTCAAGCACGGTGGGAAAAGTCACATAGGTCGTGGCGATCCTCGTGTTGTCGGGGTAGAGAGGGAGCGGTGAAATTCTTGTGTTAAACTCGTCTCCGTTGTCGAGGCAAATGTGGCAATGGACACGGGAGGGGCAAGCATAAGGAACAAATAGATAGATGCATGTCGGATGCAATCATACCAGCACTAAAGCACCGGATCCCATCATAACTCCGAAGTTAAGCGTGCTTGGGCGAGAGTAGTACTTGTTGGGGAACGTCGCATGGGAAACAAACAATTTCCTACGCGCACGAAGACCTATCATGGTGATGTCCATCTAGGAGAGGGGATTTCCGATCTACTTACCCTTGTAGATCGCACAGCAGAAGCGTTAGGGAACGCGGTTGATGTAGTGGAACGTCCTCACGTCCCTCGATCCGCCCCGCGAACCGTCCCGCGATCCGTCCCACGATCTAGTGCCGAACGGACGACACCTCCGCGTTCAGACCACGTATAGCTCGACGATGATCTCGGCCTTCTTGATCAAGCAAGAGAGAGGGATAGGTAGATGAGTTTCCCGCAGCGTGACGGTGCTCCGGAGGTTGGTGGTGATCTAATCTCAGCAGGGCTCCGCCCGAGCTCCGCAGAAACGTGATCTAGAGGTAAAACCGTGGAGGTATGTGGTCGGGCTGCCTTGAAAAAGTTGTCTCAAATCAGCCCTAATAGCTCCATATATATAGGAGGAGGGAGGGGAGGCTTGCCTTGAGGCTCAAGGAGCCCCAAGGGCTGCGCACCAAGGGGAGGAGGAGTCCTCCTCCAATCCTAGTCCAACTAGGATTGGAAGGTGGAGTCCTTCTCTTCCTTCCCACCTGTTTTTTCTTTTCATTTCTCTTTGATTTTCTATGTATGACGCATAGGGCCATCTTGGGCTGTCCCACCAGCCCACCAAGGGCTGGTGCGCCACCCAGGAGACCTATGGGCTTCCCCGGGGTGGGCTGCCCCCCCGGTGAACATCCGGAACCCATTCGTCATTCCCGGTACATTCCCGGTAACTCCGAAAACCTTCCGGTAATCAAATGAGGTCATCCTATATATCAATCTTCGTTTCTGGACCATTCCGGAAACCCTCGTGACGTCCGTGATCTCATCCGAAACTCCAAACAACATTCGGTAACCAACCATATAACTCAAATACGCATAAAACAACGTCGAACCTTAAGTGTGCAGACCCTGCGAGTTCGAGAACTATGTAGACATGACCCGAGTGACTCCTCGGTCAATATCCAATATCGGGACCTGTATGCCCATATTGGATCCAACATATTCTACGAAGATCTTATCGCTTGAACCTCAGTGCCAAGGATTCATATAATCCCGTATGTCATTCCCTTTGTCCTTCGGTATGTTACTTGCCCGAGAGTCGATCGTCAGTATCCGCATACCTATTTCAATCTCGTTTACCGGCAAGTCTCTTTACTCGTTCCGCAATACAAGATCCCGCAACTTACACTAAGTTACATTGCTTGCAAGGCTTGTGTGTGATGTTGTATTACCAAGTGGGCCCCAAGATACCTCTCCATCACACGGAGTGACAAATCCCAGTCTCGATCCATACTAACTCAACGAACACCTTTGGAGATACCTGTAGAGCATCTTTATAGTGACCCAGTTACGTTGCGACGTTTGATACACACAAGGCATTCCTCCGGTGTTAGTGAGTTATATGATCTCATGGTCATAGGAACAAATACTTGACCCGCAGAAAACAGTAGCAACAAAATGACACGATCAACATGCTATGTCTATTAGTTTGGGTCTAGTCCATCACGTGATTCTCCTAATGACGTGATCCAGTTATCAAGCAACAACACCTTGTACATAGTCAGAAGACCCTGAATATCTTTGATCAACTGGCTAGCCAACTAGAGGCTTGCTAGGGACAGTGTTTTGTCTATGTATCCACACATGTATATAAGTCTTCATTCAATACAATTATAGCATGGATAATAAACGATTATCTTGATACAGGAATTATAATAATAACTATATTTATTATTGCCTCCAGTGAATAATTCCAACAGTCTCCCACTTGCACTAGAGTCAATAATCTAGCCCTCACATCACCATGCGAATTACATTGTAATAAATCTAACACCCATACAGTTCTGGTGTTGATCATGATTTGCCCATGGAAGAGGTTTAGTCAGCGGGTCTGCTACATTCAGATCCGTGTGCACTTTGCATATATTTACGTCCTCCCCTTCGACGTAGTCGCGGATGAGGTTGAAGCGTCGTTTGATGTGTCTGGCCTTCTTGTGAAACCGTGGTTCCTTTGCTAAGGCAATGGCACCCGTGTTGTCACAGAACAAGGTTATTGGATTCAGTGCGCTTGGCACCACTCCAAGATCCGTCATGAACTGCTTCATCCAGACACCCTCCTTAGCCGCCTCCGAGGCAGCCATGTACTCCGCTTCACATGTAGAATCAGCTACGACGCTTTGCTTGGAACTGCACCAGCTTACCGAACCCCCATTAAGAATAAATACGTATCTGGTCTGCGACTTAGAATCGTCCGGATCTGTGTCAAAGCTTGCATCGACGTAACCCTTTAAGGCGAGCTCTTCATCACCTCCATACACGAGAAACATCTCCTTAGTCCTTTTCAGGTACTTCAGGATATTCTTGACCGCCGTCCAGTGATCCACTCCTGGATTATTCTGGAACCTTCCTGCCATACTTATGGCCAGGCTAACGTCCGGTCTAGTGCACAACATTGCATACATGATAGATCCTATGGCTAAAGCATAGGGGACGGTGCTCATATGCTCTCTAGCTTTATCAGTTGCTGGGCACTTTGTCTTACTCAATCTCATACCTTGCAAAACTAGCAAGAACCCTTTCTTGGACTGTTCCATTTTGAACCTCTTCAAAACTTTATCAAGGTATGTGCTTTGTGAAAGTCCTATCAGGCGTTTCGACCTATCCCTGTAGATCTTAATGCCTAGAATGTAAGCAGCTTCTCCTAGGTCCTTCATAGAGAAACTTTTATTCAAGTAAACCTTTATGCTCTCCAAAAACTCTACGTTGTTTCCAATCAGCAATATGTCATCCACATATAATATTAGAAACGCCACAGAGCTCTCACTCACTTTCTTGTAAATACAAGATTCTCCAACCACTTGTATAAACCCAAATGCTTTGATCACCTCATCAAAGCGTTTATTCCAACTCCGAGATGCTTGCACCAGTCCATAAATGGATCGCTGGAGCTTGCATACCTTGTTAGCATTTTTAGGATCGACAAAACCTTCGGGTTGCATCATATACAACTCTTCCTTAAGGAAACCGTTAAGGAACGCCGTTTTGACATCCATCTGCCAGATTTCATAATCGAAAAATGCAGCTATTGCTAACATGATTCTAACGGACTTAAGCACCACTACGGGTGAGAATGTCTCATCGTAGTCAACTCCTTGAACTTGTGAAAAACCCTTTGCCACAAGTCGAGCTTTATAAACGGTCACATTGCCGTCAGCGTCCGTCTTCTTCTTAAAGATCCATTTGTTGTGAATAGCCTTGCGGCCCTCAGGTAGTACTTCCAAAGTCCACACTTTGTTTTCATACATGGATCCAATCTCGGACTTCATGGCCTCCATCCATTTGTTGGAATCTGGGCCCACCATTGCTTCTTCATAATTTGCAGGTTCATTGTTGTCTAACAACATGATTGACAAAACGGGATTACCGTACCACTCTGGAGCAGCACGTGGTCTCGTCGACCTGCGTGGTTCGATAGGAACTTGAACCGGAGTTTCATGATCATCATCATTAACTTCCTCCTCAACTGGCGTCGCAACGACAGGGGTTTCCCCTTGCCCTGCGCCACCATCCAGAGGGATGAGAGGTTCGACAACCTCATCAAGTTCTATCTTCCTCCCACTCAATTCTCTCGAGAGAAACTCCTTCTCGAGAAAAGCTCCGTTTTTAGCAACAAACACTTTGCCCTCGGATTTGAGATAGAAGGTGTACCCAACTGTCTCTTTTGGGTAACCTATGAAGATGCACTTTTCCGCTTTGGGTTCTAGCTTTTCAGGCTGAAGCTTTTTGACATAAGAATCACATCCCCAAACTTTAAGAAACGACAACTTTGGCCTTTTGCCATACCACAGTTAATATGGTGTCGTCTCAACGGATTTTGATGGTGCCCTATTTAAAGTGAATGCACGTGTGTCTAATGCATAACCCCAAAACGATAACGACAAATCGGTAAGAGACATCATAGATCACACCATTTCTAATAAAGTACGATTACGACGTTCGGACACACCATTACGCTGTGGTGTTCTAGGCGGTGTCAACTATGAAACAATTCCACATTGTTTTAAGTGAGCACCAAACTCGAAACTCAGATATTCACCCCCACGATCAGACCGTAGGAACTTGATCTTCTTGTTACGATGATTTTCAACTTCACTCTGAAATTGCTTGAACTTTTCAAATTTTCAGACTTGTGCTTCATTAAGTAGACATAACCATATCTACTCAAATCGTCAGTGAAGGTGAGAAAATAACGATATCCGTCGCGTGCCTCCACGCTCATCGGACCGCACACATCGGTATGTATGATTTCCAACAAGTCACTGGCATGCTCCATTGTTCCGGAGAACGGAGTTTTAGTCATCTTGCCCATGAGGCATGGTTCGCACGTGTCAAGTGAATCAAAGTCAAGTGACTCCAAAAGTCCATTAGTATGGAGTTTCTTCATGCGCTTTACACCAATATGACCTAAACGGCAGTGCCACAAAAACATGGCGCTATCATTGTTAACTCTAACTCTTTTGGTCTCAATGTTATGTATATGTGTATTATCACTATCAAGATTCAATATGAACAATCCTCTCACATTGGGTGCATGACCATAAAATATGTTACTCATAGAAATAGAACAACCATTATTCTTTGACTTAAAAGAGTAACCGTCTTGCAATAAACAAGATCCAGATATAATGTTCATGCTCAACGCAGGCACTAAATAACAATTATTCAAGTTCATAACTAATCCTGATGGTAACAGAAGTGAAACTATGCCGACAGCGATTGCATCAACCTTGGAACCATTTCCTACGCGCATCGTCACTTCATCTTTCGCCAGCCTTCGCCTATTCCGCAGTTCCTGTTTCGAGTTGCAAATATGAGAAACAGAACCGGTATCGAATACCCATGCACTACTACGAGAGCCGGTTAAGTACACATCGATAACATGTATATCAAATATACCTGATTTTTCTTTGGCCGCCTTCTTATCAGCCAGATACTTAGGGCAGTTGCGCTTCTAGTGACCCATACCCTTGCAATAGTAGCACTCTGTTTCAGGCTTAGGTCCAGCTTTGGGTTTCTTCGTCGGATTGGCAACAGGCTTGCCGCTCTTCTTTGAATTACCCTTCTTCCCTTTGTCGTTTCTCTTGAAACTAGTGGTCTTATTCACCATCAACACTTGATGCTCTTTACGGAGTTCAGACTCTGCGACTTTCAGCATCGCAAACAACTCGCCGGGTGACTTGTTCATCCCTTGCATGTTGTAGTTCAACACAAAGCCCTTATAGCTTGGCGGCAGTGATTGAAGAATTCTCTCAGTGATAGCCTCTTGCGGGAGTTCAATCCCCAGCTCAGCTAGACGGTTTGAGTTCCCAGACATTTTGAGCACATGTTCACTGACAGACGAATTCTCCTCCATCTTGCAAACATAGAATTTATCGGAGGTCTCATATCTCTCGATCCGGGCGTTCTTCTGAAAGATAAACTTCAACTCCTGGAACATCTCACATGCTCCATGACGCTCAAAGTGACGTTGAAGTCCCGACTCTAAGCCATACAAGACTGCACATTGAACTACTGAGTAGTCCTCCTTACGTGTTAACCAAGCGTTCTTAACATCTTGGTCAGCCGTAGCGGGTGGTTCATCTCCTAGCGCAGCATTAAGGACATAATCCTTCTTCCCGGCTTGTAGGATCAACTTAAGATTACGAGCCCGGTCTACAAAGTTGCTTCCATCATCTTTCAACTTAGCTTTCTCTAGGAGCGTATTAAAATTCAGGGTGACTGTTGCGTGAGCCATGATCTACAACACAAATATATTCAAAGTGGACTTAGACTATGTTCAAGATAATTAGAGTTTAACTTAATCAAATTACTTGCTAAACTCCCACTCAAAAGGTACATCTCTCTAGTCATTTGAGCGGTTCATGACCCACTTACACTAACTCAAGTCCGATCATCACGTGAGTTGAGTATACTTTCAGTGGTAAGCATCCCTATGCTAATCATATCAACTATATGATTCATGTTCGACCTTTCGGTCTCATGTGTTCCGAGGCCATGTATGCACATGCTAGGCTCGTCAAGCTTAACCCGAGTGTTCCGTGTGTGCAACTGTTTTGCACCCGTTGTATGTGAACGTTGAGTCTATCACACCTGATCATCACTTGGTGTCTCGAAACGACGAACTGTAGCAACGGTGCACACTTGGGGAGAACACAATTTCGTCTTGATATTTCAGTGAGAGATCACATCATAATGCTACCGTCGTTCTAAGCAAAATAAGGTGCATAAAAGGATTAACATCACATGCAATTCATAAGTGACATGATATGGCCATCATCACGTGCTCCTTGATCTCCATCACCAAAGCACCGGCACGATCTTCTTGTCACCAACGCCACACCATAATCTCCATCAACGTGTCGCCATCGGGGTTGTCATGCTACTCATGCTATTATTACTAAAGCTGCATCCTAGCAAAATAGTAAATGCATCTGCAAGCACAAACGTTAGTTTAAAGACAACCCTATGGCTCCTGCCGGTTGCCGTACCATCGACGTGCAAGTCGATATTATCTATTACAACATGATCATCTCATACATCCAATATACCACATCACATCGTTGGCCATATCACATCACAAGCATACCCTGCAAAAACAAGTTAGACGTCCTCTAATTTGTTGTTGCATGTTTTACGTGGTGACCATGGGTATCTAGTAGGATCGTATCTTACTTACGCAAACACCACAACGGAGATATATGAATTGTTATTTAACCTTATCCAAGGACCTCCTCAGTCAAATCCGATTTAACCAAAGTTGGAGAAACCGACACTTGCCAGTCATCTTTGAGCAACGGAGTTACTCGTAGCCATGAAACCAGTCTCTCGTAAGCGTACGAGTAATGTCTGTCCAAGCCGTTTCAATCCAACAATGCCGCGGAATCAAGAAAAGACTAAGGAGGGCAGCAAGACGCACATCACCGCCCACAAAAACTTTTGTGTTCTACTCGAGATTACATCTATGCATGAACCTATCTCATGATGCCACTGTTGGGGAACGTCGCATAGGAAACAAAAAATTTCCTACGCGCACGAAGACCTATCATGGTGATGTCCATCTATGAGAGGGGATTTCCGATCTACGTGCCCTTGTAGATCGCACAGCAGAAGCGTTAGTGAACGCGGTTGATGTAGTGGAACGTCCTCACGTACCTCGATCTGCCCCGCGAACCGTCCCACGAACCGTCCCGCGATCCGTCCCACGATTTAGTGCCGAACGGACGGCACCTCCGCGTTCAGAACACGTACAGCTCGACGATGATCTCAGCCTTCTTGATCCAGCAAGAGAGACGGAGAGGTAGATGAGTTCTCCGGCAGCGTGACGGCGCTCCGGAGGTTGGTGGTGATCTAATCTCAGCAGGGCTCCGCCCGAGCTCCGTAGAAACGTGATCTAGGGGTAAAACCGTGGAGGTATGTGGTCGGGCTGCCTTGAAAAAGTTGTCTCAAATCAGCCCTAATAGCTCCATATATATAGGAAGAGGGAGGGGAGGCTTGCCTTGAGGCCCAAGGAGCCCCAAGAGCTGCGCACCAAGGGGAGGAGGAGTCCTCCTCCAATCCTAGTCCAACTAGGAATTGAAGGTGGAGTCCTTCTCTTCCTTCCCACCTCTTTTTTCTTTTCTTTTCTCTTTGATTTTCTATCTGTGGCGCATAGGGCCTTCTTGGGCTGTCCGACCAACCCACCAAGGGCTGGTGCGCCACCCCCAGGCCTATGGGCTTCCCCGGGGTGGGCTGCCCCCCCCGGTTAACATCCGGAACCCATTCGTCATTCCCGGTACATTCCCGGTAACTCCGAAAACCTTTCGATAATCAAATGAGGTCATCCTATATATCAATCTTCGTTTCTGGACCATTCCGGAAACCCTCGTGACGTCCGTGATCTCATCCGAAACTCCAAACAACATTCGGTAACCAACCATATAACTCAAATACGCATAAAACAACGTCGAACCTTAAGTGTGCAGACCCTGCGAGTTCGAGAACTATGTAGACATGACCCGAGTGACTCCTCGGTCAATATCCAATATTGGGACCTGTATGCCCATATTGGATCCAACATATTCTACGAAGATCTTATCGCTTGAACCTCAGTGCCAAGGATTCATATAATCCCGTATGTCATTCCCTTTGTCCTTCGGTATGTTACTTGCCCGAGAGTCGATCATCAGTATCCGCATACCTATTTCAATCTCGTTTACCGGCAAGTCTCTTTACTCGTTCCGCAATACAAGATCCCGCAACTTACACTAAGTTACATTGCTTGCAAGGCTTGTGTGTGATGTTGTATTACCGAGTGGGCCCCAAGATACCTCTCCGTCACACCGAGTGACAAATCCCAGTCTCGATCCATACAAACTCAACGAACACCTTCGGAGATACCTGTAGAGCATCTTTATAGTCACCCAGTTACGTTGCGACGTTTGATACACACAAAGCATTCCTCCGGTGTTAGTGAGTTATATGACCTCATGGTCATAGGAACAAATACTTGACACGCAGAAAACAGTAGCAACAAAATGACACGATCAACATGCTATGTCTATTAGTTTGGGTCTAGTCCATCACGTGATTCTCCTAATGACGTGATCCAGTTATCAAGCAACAACACCTTGTACATAGTCAGAAGACCCTGACTATCTTTGATCAACTAGCTAGCCAAGTAGAGGCTTGCTAGGGACAGTGTTTTGTCAATGTATCCACACATGTATATAAGTCTTCATTCAATACAATTATAGCATGGATAATAAACGATTATCTTGATACAGGAATTATAATAATAACTATATTTATTATTGCCTCTAGGGCATAATTCCAACAGGACTAGGATGGGTGACCTCCTGGGAAGTCCTCGTGTTGCATTCCCCTTTTTAAATATTTTTGCGCCACGTGACAAGGATGACGCGGGAGCGTGATCTACATGACCTCGTTTTCTTATTTTTGACGTTTACTAGTTTTCTCATTTCAGACGTTTGTGATATGTTTTAGCTTGCGTCTCAATGTTGACGTGTCTAGGGGCGGCGTCGTTGGGTGTGAAGCGCGGTGGGAAAAGTCACAGAGGTCGTGGCGATGCTCGTGTTGTCGGGGTAGAGAGGGAGCGGTAAAATTCTTGTGTTAAACTCGTCTCCGTTGTCGAGGCAAATGTGGCAATGTACACGGGAGGGGCACGCATAAGGAACAAATAGATAGTTGCATGTTGGATGCGATCATACCAGCACTAAAGAAACGGATCCCATCAGAACTCCGAAGTTAAGCGTGCTTTGGCGAGAGTAGTACTAGGATGGGTGACCTCCTAGGAAGTCCTCGTGTTGCATTCACCGTTTTAAATATTTTTGCGCCACGTGACAATGATGACCCAGGAGCGTGATCTATATGACCTCGTTTTCTTATTTTTGACGTTTACTAGTTTTCTTATTTCTGACGTTTGTGATATGTTTAAGCTTGTGTCTCATTGTTGACGTGTCTAGGGGCGGCGTCATTGGGTGTCAAGTGCGGTGGGAAAAGGCACATAGGTCGTGGCGGTGCTCATGTTGTCGGGGTAGAGAGGGAGCGGTGAAATTCTTGTGTTAAACTCGTCTCCGTTGTCGAGGCAAATGTGGCAATGGACACGGGAGGGGCAAGCATAAGGAACAAATAGATAGTTGCATGTCGGATGCGATCATACCAGCACTAAAGCACCGAATCCCATCAAAACTCCGAATTTAAGCATGCTTGGGCTAGAGTAGTACTATGATGGGTGACCTCCTGGGAAGTCCTCGTGTTGCATTCTCCTTTTTAAATATTTTTGCGCCACGTGACAAGGATGACGCGGGAGCGTGATCTATATGACCTCGTTTTCTTATTTTTGACGTTTACTAGTTTTCTCATTTCTGATGTTTGTGATATGTTTTAGCTTGCGTCTCATTGTTGTCGTGTCTAGGGGCGGCGTCGTTGGGAGTCAAGCGCGGTGGGAATAGTCACAGAGGTCGTGGCGGTGCTCGTGTTGTCGGGGTAGAGAGGGAGCGGTGAAATTCTTGTGTTAAACTCGTCTCCGTTGTCGAGGCAAATGTGGGAATGGACACGGGAGGGGCAAGCGTAAGGAACAAATAGATAGTTGCATGTCGTATGCGATCATACCTGCACTAAAGCACCGGATCCCATCAGAACTCCGAAGTTAAGCGTGCTTGGGCGAGAGTAGTACTAGGATCGGTATCCTCGTGGGAAGTCCTCGTGTTGCATTCCCATTTTTAAATATTATTGCGCCACGTGACAAGGATGACGCGGGAGCGTGATCTATATGACCTAGTTTTCTTATTTTTGACGTTTACTAGTTTTCTCATTTCTGACGTTTGTGATATGTTTTAGCTTGCGTCTCATTGTTGACGTGTCTAGGGGCGGCGTCGTTGGGTGTCAAGCGCGGTGGGAAAAGTCACAGAGGTCATGGCGATGCTCATGTTGTCGGGGTAGAGAGTGAGCGGTGGAATTCTTGTGTTAAACTCGTCTCCGTTGTCGAGGCAAATGTGGCAATGGACATGGGAGGGGCAAGCATAAGGAACAAATATATAGTTGCATGTCGTATGTGATCATACCAGCACTAAAGCACCGGATCCCATCAGAACTCCAAAGTTAAGCGTGCTTGGGCGAGAGTAGTACTAGGATGGGTAACCTCCTGGGAAGTCCTCGTGTTGCATTCCCCTTTTTAAATATTTTTGCGCCACGTGACAATGATGACGCGGGAGCGTGATCTATATGACCTCGTTTTCTTATTTTTGACGTTTACTAGTTTTCTTATTTCTGACGTTTGTGATATGTTTTAGCTTGCGTCTCATTGTTGATGTGTCTAGGGGCGTCGTCGTTGGGTGTCATGCACGGTGGGAAAAGTCACAGAGGTCGTGGCGGTGCTCATGTTGTCGGGGTAGAGAGGGAGCGGTGGAATTCTTGTGTTAAACTCGTATCCGTTGTCGAGGCAAATGTGGCAATGGACACGGGAGGGGCAAGCATAAGGAACAAATAGATAGTTGCATGTCGTATGCGATCATACCAGCACTAAAGCACCGGATCCCATCAGAACTCCGAAGTTAAGTGACCTCCTAGGAAGTCCTCGTGCTGTATTCCCCTTTTTAAATATTTTTGCGCCACGTGACAAGGATGATGTGGGAGCGTGATCTATATGACCTCGTTTTCTTATTTTTGACGTTTACTAGTTTTCTTATTTCTCACGTTTGTGATATGTTTTAGCTTGCGTCTCATTGTTGACGTGTCTAGGGGCGGCGTCGTTGGGTGTCAAGCGCGGTGGGAAAAGTCACAGAGGTCGTGGCGGTGCTCGTGTTGTCGGCGTAGAGAGGGAGCGGTGAAATTCTTGTGTTAAACTCGTCTCCGTTGTCGAGGCAAATGTGGCAATGGACACGGGAGGGGCAAGAATAAGGAACAAATAGATAGTTGCATGTCGGATGCGATCATACCAGCGCTAAAGCACCGGATCCAATCAAAACTCCAAAGTTAAGCGTGCTTGGGCGAGAGTAGTACTAGGATGGGTGACCTCCTGGGAAGTCCTCGTGTTGCATTCCCCTTTTTAAATATTTTTGCGCCACGTGACAAGGATGACGCGGGAGCGTGATCTACATGACCTCATTTTCTTATTTTTGACGTTTGTGATATGTTTTAGCTTGCGTCTCATTGTTGACGTGTCTAGGGGCGGCGTCGTTGGGTGTCAAGCGTGGTGGGAAAAGTCACGGAGGTCGTGACGGTGCTCGTGTTGTCGGGATAGAGAGGGAGCGATGAAATTCTTGTGTTAAACTCGTCTCTGTTGTCGAGGCAAATGTGGCAATGGACATGGGAGGGGCAAGCATAAGGAACAAATAGATAGTTGCATGTCGGATGCGATCATACCAGCACTAAAGCACCGGATCCCATCAGAACTCCAAAGTTAAACGTTCTTGGCCAAGAGTAGTACTAGGATGGGTGACCTCCTGGGAAGTCCTCGCCTTGCATTGCCCTTTTTAAATATTTTCGCGCCACATGACAAGGGTGACGCGGGAGCGTGATCCATATGACCTCGTTTTCTTATTTTTGACGTTTACTAGTTTTCTTATTTTTGACGTTTGTGATATGTTTTAGCTTGCGTCTCATTGTTGACGTGTCTAGGGGCGGCGTCGTTGGGTGTCAAGCGTGGTGGGAAAAGTCACGGAGGTCGTGGCGGTGCTCGTGTTGTCGGGGTAGAGAGGGAGCGGTGAAATTCTTGTGTTAAACTCGTCTCCGTTGTCGAGGCAAATGTGGCAATGCACACGGGAGGGGCAAGCATAAGGAACAAACAGATAGTTGCATATCGGATGCGATCATACCAGCGCTAAAGCACCGGATCCAATCGAAAATCCAAAGTTAAGCGTGCTTGGGCGAGAGTAGTACTAGGATGGGTGACCTCCTAGGAAGTCCTCGTGTTGCATTCCCCTTTTTAAATATTTTTGCGCCACGTGACAAGGATGACGCGGGAGCGTGATCTACATGACCTCGTTTTCTTATTTTTGACGTTTACTAGATTTCTTATTTGTGACGTTTGTGATATGTTTTAGCTTGCGTCTCATTGTTGACGTGTCTAGGGGCGGCGTCGTTGGGTGTCAAGCGCGGTGGGAAAAGTCACAGAGGTCATGGCGGTGCTCGTGTTGTCGGGGTAGAGAAGGAGCGGTGAAATTCTTGTGTTAAACTCGTCTCCGTTGTCGAGGCAAATGTGGCAATGGACACGGGAGGGCAAGCATAAGGAACAAATAGATAGTTTCATGTCCGATGCGATCATACCAGCACTAAAGCACCGGATCCCATCAGAACTCCGAAGATAAGCGTGCTTGGGCGAGAGTAGTACTAGGATGGGTGACCTCCTGGGAAGTCCTCGTGTTGCATTCCCCTTTTTAAATATTTTCTCGCAACGTGACAAGGATGACGCGGGAGCGTGATCTATATGACCTCGTTTTCTTATTTTTGACATTTGTGATATGTTTTAGCTTGCGTTTCATTGTTGACGTGTCTAGGGGCGGCGTCGTTGGGTGTCAAGCGCGGTGGGAAAAGTCACAAAGGTCTTGGCGGTGCTCGTGTTGTCGGGGTAGAGAGGGAGCGGAGAAATTCTTGTGTTCAACTCGTCTCCGTTGTCGAGGCAAATGTGGCAATGGACACGGGAGGGGCAAGCATAAGGAACAAATAGATAGTTGCATGTCGGATGCGATCATACCAGCACTAAAGCACCGAATCCCATCAAAACTCCGAATTTAAGCATGCTTGGGCTAGAGTAGTACTATGATGGGTGACCTCCTGGGAAGTCCTCGTGTTGCATTCTCCTTTTTAAGTATTTTTGCGCCACGTGACAAGGATGACGCGGGAGCGTGATCTATATGACCTCGTTTTCTTATTTTTGACGTTTACTAGTTTTCTCATTTCTGATGTTTGTGATATGTTTTAGCTTGCGTCTCATCGTTGTCGTGTCTAGGGGCGGCGTCGTTGGGTGTCAAGCGCGGTGGGAATAGTCACGGAGGTCGTGGCGGTGCTCGTGTTGTCGGGGTAGAGAGGGAGCGGTGAAATTCTTGTGTTAAACTCGTCTCCGTTGTCGAGGCAAATGTGGGAATGGACACGGGAGGGGCAAGCATAAGGAACAAATAGATAGTTGCATGTCGTATGCGATCATACCTGCACTAAAGCACCGGATCCCATTAGAACTCCGAAGTTAAGCGTGCTTGGGCGAGAGTAGTACTAGGATGGGTATCCTCGTGGGAAGTCCTCGTGTTGCATTCCCATTTTTAAATATTATTGCGCCACGTGACAAGGATGACGCGGGAGCGTGATCTATATGACCTAGTTTTCTTATTTTTGACGTTTACTAGTTTTCTCATTTCTGACGTTTGTGATATGTTTTAGCTTGCGTCTCATTGTTGACGTGTCTAGGGGCGGCGTCGTTGGGTGTCAAGCGCGGTGGGAAAAGTCACAGAGGTCGTGGCGATGCTCATGTTGTCGGGGTAGAGAGGGAGCGGTGGAATTCTTGTGTTAAACTCGTCTCCGTTGTCGAGGCAAATGTGGCAATGGACATGGGAGGGGCAAGCATAAGGAACAAATATATAGTTGCATGTCGTATGTGATCATACCAGCACTAAAGCACCGGATCCCATCAGAACTCCAAAGTTAAGCGTGCTTGGGCGAGAGTAGTACTAGGATGGGTAACCTCCTGGGAAGTCCTCGTGTTGCATTCCCCTTTTTAAATATTTTTGCGCCACGTGACAATGATGACGCGGGAGCGTGATCTATATGACCTCGTTTTCTTATTTTTGACGTTTACTAGTTTTCTTATTTCTGAAGTTTGTGATATGTTTTAGCTTGCGTCTCATTGTTGATGTGTCTAGGGGCGGCGTCGTTGGGTGTCATGCACGGTGGGAAAAGTCACAGAGGTCGTGGCGGTGCTCATGTTGTCGGGGTAGAGAGGGAGCGGTGGAATTCTTGTGTTAAACTCGTATCCGTTGTCGAGGCAAATGTGGCAATGGACACGGGAGGGGCAAGCATAAGGAACAAATAGATAGTTGCATGTCGTATGCGATCATACCAGCACTAAAGCACCGGATCCCATCAGAACTCCGAAGTTAAGTGACCTCCTAGGAAGTCCTCGTGCTGTATTCCCCTTTTTAAATATTTTTGCGCCACGTGACAAGGATGATGTGGGAGCGTGATCTATATGACCTCGTTTTCTTATTTTTGACGTTTACTAGTTTTCTTATTTCTCACGTTTGTGATATGTTTTAGCTTGCGTCTCATTGTTGACGTGTCTAGGGGCGGCGTCGTTGGGTGTCAAGCGCGGTGGGAAAAGTCACAGAGGTCGTGGCGGTGCTCGTGTTGTCGGCGTAGAGAGGGAGCGGTGAAATTCTTGTGTTAAACTCGTCTCCGTTGTCGAGGCAAATGTGGCAATGGACACGGGAGGGGCAAGAATAAGGAACAAATAGATAGTTGCATGTCGGATGCGATCATACCAGCGCTAAAGCACCGGATCCAATCAAAACTCCAAAGTTAAGCGTGCTTGGGCGAGAGTAGTACTAGGATGGGTGACCTCCTGGGAAGTCCTCGTGTTGCATTCCCCTTTTTAAATATTTTTGCGCCACGTGACAAGGATGACGCGGGAGCGTGATCTACATGACCTCGTTTTCTTATTTTTGACGTTTGTGATATGTTTTAGCTTGCGTCTCATTGTTGACGTGTCTAGGGGCGGCGTCGTTGGGTGTCAAGCGTGGTGGGAAAAGTCACGGAGGTCGTGACGGTGCTCGTGTTGTCGGGATAGAGAGGGAGCGGTGAAATTCTTGTGTTAAACTCGTCTCCGTTGTCGAGGCAAATGTGGCAATGGACATGGGAGGGGCAAGCATAAGGAACAAATAGATAGTTGCATGTCGGATGCGATCATACCAGCACTAAAGCACCGGATCCCATAAGAACTCCAATGTTAAACGTTCTTGGCCAAGAGTAGTACTAGGATGGGTGACCTCCTGGGAAGTCCTCGCCTTGCATTGCCCTTTTTAAATATTTTCGCGCCACATGACAAGGATGACGCGGGAGCGTGATCCATATGACCTCGTTTTCTTATTTTTGACGTTTACTAGTTTTCTAATTTTTGACGTTTGTGATATGTTTTAGCTTGCGTCTCATTGTTGACGTGTCTAGGGGCGGCGTCGTTGGGTGTCAAGCGTGGTGGGAAAAGTCACGGAGGTCGTGGCGGTGCTCGTGTTGTCGGGGTAGAGAGGGAGCGGTGAAATTCTTGTGTTAAACTCGTCTCCGTTGTCGAGGCAAATGTGGCAATGCACACGGGAGGGGCAAGCATAAGGAACAAACAGATAGTTGCATATCGGATGCGATCATACCAGCGCTAAAGCACCGGATCCAATCGAAAATCCAAAGTTAAGCGTGCTTGGGCGAGAGTAGTACTAGGATGGGTGACCTCCTAGGAAGTCCTCGTGTTGCATTCCCCTTTTTAAATATTTTTGCGCCACGTGACAAGGATGACGCGGGAGCGTGATCTACATGACCTCGTTTTCTTATTTTTGACGTTTACTAGATTTCTTATTTTTGACGTTTGTGATATGTTTTAGCTTGCGTCTCATTGTTGACGTGTCTAGGGGCGGCGTCGTTGGGTGTCAAGCGCGGTGGGAAAAGTCACAGAGGTCATGGCGGTGCTCGTGTTGTCGGGGTAGAGAGGGAGCGGTGAAATTCTTGTGTTAAACTCGTCTCCGTTGTCGAGGCAAATGTGGCAATGGACACGGGAGGGCAAGCATAAGAAACAAATAGATAGTTTCATGTCCGATGCGATCATACCAGCACTAAAGCATCGGATCCCATCAGAACTCCGAAGATAAGCGTGCTTGGGCGAGAGTAGTACTAGGATGGGTGACCTCCTGGGAAGTCCTCGTGTTGCATTCCCCTTTTTAAATATTTTCTCGCAACGTGACAAGGATGACGCGGGAGCGTGATCTATATGACCTCGTTTTCTTATTTTTGACGTTTGTGATATGTTTTAGCTTGCGTTTCATTGTTGACGTGTCTAGGGGCGGCGTCGTTGGGTGTCAAACGCGGTGGGAAAAGTCACAAAGGTCTTGGCGGTGCTCGTGTTGTCGGGGTAGAGAGGGAGCGGAGAAATTCTTGTGTTCAACTCGTCTCCGTTGTCGAGGCAAATGTGGCAATGGACACGGGAGGGGCAAGCATAAGGAACAAATAGATAGTTGCATGCTGGATGCGATCATACCAGCACTAAAGCACCGGATCCCAGAAGAACTTTGAAGTTAAGCGTGCTTGGGCGAGAGTAGTACTAGGATGGGTGACCTCCTGGGAAGTCCTCATGTTGCATTCCCCTTTTTAAGTATTTTTGCGCCACGTGACAAGGATGACGCGGGAGCGTGATCTATATGACCTCGTTTTCTTATTTTTGACGTTTACTAGTTTTCTTATTTTTGACGTTTGTGATATGTTTTAGCTTGCGTCTCATTGTTGACGTGTCTAGGGGCGGCGTCGTTGGGTGTCAAGCGTGGTGGGAAAAGTCGCGGAGGTCGTGGCGGTGCTCGTGTTGTTGGGGTAGAGAGGGAGCGGTGAAATTCTTGTGTTAAACTCGTCTCCGTTGTCGAGGCAAATGTGGCAATGGACACGGGAGGGGCAAGCATAAGGAAAAATAGATAGTTGCATGTCGGATGCGATCATACCTGCACTAAAGCCCCGGATCCCATTAGAACTCGAAAGTTAAGCATGCTTGGCCGAGAATAGTACTAGGATGGGTGACCTCCTGGGAAGTCCTCGCCTTGCATTGCCCTTTTTAAATATTTTTGCGCCACATGACAAGGATGACGCGGGAGCGTGATCCATATGACCTCGTTTTCTTATTTTTGACGTTTACTAGTTTTCTTATTTTTGACGTTTGTGATATGTTTTAGCTTGCGTCTCATTGTTGACGTGTCTAGGGGCGGCGTCGTTGGGTGTCAAGCGTGGTGGGAAAAGTCACGGAGGTCGTGGCGGTGCTCGTGTTGTCGGGGTAGAGAGGGAGCGGTGAAATTCTTGTGTTAAACTCGTCTCCGTTGTCGAGGCAAATGTGGCAATGGACACGGGAGGGGCAAGCATAAGGAACAAATAGATAGTTGCATGTCGGATGCGATCATACCAGCACTAAAGCATCGGATCCCATGAGAACTCCGAAGTTAAGCGTGCTTGGGCGAGAGTAGTACTTGGATGGGTGACCTCCTGGGAACGCCACATGACAAGGATGACGCGGGAGCGTGATCCATATGACCTCGTTTTCTTCTTTTTGACGTTTACTAGTTTTCTTATTTTTGACATTTACTAGTTTTCTTATTTTTGACGTTTGTGATATGTTTTAGCTTGCGTCTCATTGTTGACGTGTCTAGGGGCGGCGTCGTTGGGTGTCAAGCGTGGTGGGAAAAGTCACGGAGGTCGTGGCGGTGCTCGTGTTGTCGGGGTAGAGAGGGAGCGGTGAAATTCTTGTGTTAAACTCGTCTCCGTTGTCGAGGCAAATGTGGCAATGGACACGGGAGGGGCAAGCATAAGGAACAAATAGATAGTTGCATGTTGGATGCGATCATACCAGCACTAAAGCATCGGATCCCTTGATAACTCCGAAGTTAAGCGTGCTTGGGCGAGAGTAGTACTATGATGGGTAACCTCCTGGGAAGTCCTTGTGTTGCATTCCCCTTTTTAAATATTTTTGCGCCACGTGACAAGGATGACGCGGGAGCCTGATCTATATGACCTCGTTTTCTTATTTTTGACGTTTACTAGTTTTCTTATTTTTGACGTTTGTGATATGTTTTAGCTTGCGTCTCATTGTTGACCTGTCTAGGGGCGGCGTCGTCGGGTGTGAAGCGCGGTGGGAAAAGTCACACAGGTCGTGGCGGTGCTCGTGTTGTCGGGGTAGAGAGGGAGCGGCGAAATTCTTGTGTTAAACTCGTCTCTGTTGTCGAGGCAAATGTGGCAATGGACACGGGAGGGGCAAGCATAAGGAACAAATAGATAGCTGCATGTCGGACGCGATCATACCAGCACTAAAGCACCGGATCCCATGAGAACTCCGAAGTTAAGTGTGCTTGGGAGAGATTAGTACTAGGATGGGTGACCTCCTGGGAAGTCCTTGTGTTGCATTCCCCTTTTTAAATATTTTTGCGCCACGTGACAAGGATGACGCGGGAGCGTGATCTATATGACCTCGTTTTCTTATTTTTGACGTTTACTAGTTTTCTTATATTTGACTTTTGTGATATGTTTTAGCTTGCGTGTCATTGTTGACGTGTCTAGGGGCGGCGTCGTTGGGTGTCAAGCGCGGTGGGAAAAGTCACGGACGTCGTGGCGGTGCTCGTGTTTTCGGGGTAGAGAGGGAGCGGCGAAATTCTTGTGTTAAACTCGTCTCCGTTGTCGAGGCAAATGTGGCAATGGACACGGGAGGGGCAAGCATAAGGAACAAATAGATAGTTGCATGTCGTATGCGATCATACCAGCACTAAAGCACCGGATCCCAGCAGAACTTTGAAGTTAAGCGTGCTTGGGCGACACTAGTACTAGAATGGGTGACCTCCTGGGAAGTCCTCGTGTTGCAGTCCCCTTTTTAAATATTTTTGCGCCACGTGACAAGGATGGCGCGGGAGCGTGATCTATATGACCTCGTTTTCTTATTTTTGACGTTTACTAGTTTTCTTATTTTTGACGTTTGTGATATGTTTTAGCTTGCGTATCATTGTTGACGTGTCTAGGGGCGGCTTCGTCGGGTGTCAAGCGCGGTGGGAAAAGTCACAGAGGTCGTGGCGGTGCTCGTGCTGTCGGGTTAGAGAGGGAGCGGTGAAATTCTTGTGTGAAACTCGCTCCGTTGTCGAGGCAAATGTGGCAATGGACACGGGAGGGGCAAGCATAAGGAATAAATAGATAGTTGCATGTCGGATGCGATCATACCAGCACTAAAGCACCGGATCCCATCAGAACCGCGAAGTTAAGCGTGCTTGGGCGAGAGTAGTACTAGGATGGGTGACCTCCTCGGAAGTCCTCGTGTTGCATTCCGCTTTTTTAATATTTTTGCGCCAGGTGACAAGGATGACGCGGGAGCGTGATCTATATGACCTCGTTTTCTTATTTTTGGACGTTTACTAGTTTTATTATTTTTGACGTTTGTGATATGTTTTAGCTTGCGTCTCATTGTTGACCTGTCTAGGGGCGGCGTCGTCGGGTGTCAAGCGCGGTGGGAAAAGTCACAGAGGTCGTGGCGTTGCTCGTGTTGTCGGGGTAAAGAGGGAGCGGTGAAATTCTTGTGTTAAACTCGTCTCCGTTGTCGAGGCAAATGTGGCAATGGACACGGGAGGGGCAAGCATAAGGAACAAATAGATAGTTCCATGTCGGATGCGATCATACCAGCACTAAAGCACCGGATCCCATCAGAACTCCGAAATTAAGCGTGCTTGGGCGAGAGTAGTACTAGGATGGGTGACCTCCTGGTAAGTCCTCGTGTTGCATTCCCCTTTTTTAATATTTTTGCGCCACGTGACAAGGATGACGCGGGAGCGTGATCTATATGACCTCGTTTTCTTATTTTTGACGTTTACTAGTTTTCTTATTTTTGACGTTTGTGATATGTTTTAGCTTGCGTCTCATTGTTGACCTGTCTAGGGGCGGCGTCGTCGGGTGTCAAGCGCGGTGGGAAAAGTCACACCGGTCGTGGCGGTGCTCGTGTTGTCGGGGTACAGAGGGAGCGGCGAAATTCTTGTGTTAAACTCGTCTCTGTTGTCGAGGCAAATGTGGCAATGGACACGGGAGGGGCAAGCATAAGGAACAAATAGATAGTTGCAAGTCGGATGCGATCATACCAGCACTAAAGCACCGGATCCCATCAGAACTCCGAAGTTAAGCGTGCTTGGGGGAGAGTAGTACTAGGATGGGTGACCTCCTTGGAAGTCCTCGTTTTGCATTCCCCTTTTTAAATATTTTTGCACCACGTGAAAAGGATGGCGCGGGAGCGTGATCTATATGACCTCGTTTTCTAATTTTTGACGTTTACTAGTTTTCTTATTTTTGACTTTTGTGATATGTTTTAGCTTGCGTCTCATTATCGACGTGTCTAGGCGCGGCGTCGTCGGGTGTCAAGCGTAGTGGGAAAAGTCACAGAGGTCGTGGCGGTGCTCGTGATGTCGGGCTAGAGTGGGAGCGGTTAAATTCTTGTGTTAAACTCGTCTCCGTTGTCGACGCAAATGTGGCAATGGACACGAGAGGGGCAAGCATAAGGAGCAACTAGATAGTTGCATGTCGGATGCGATCATACCAGCACTAAAGCACCGGATCCAATCAGAACTAGGAAGTTAAGCGTGCTTGGGTGAGAGTAGTACTAGGATGGGTGACCTCCTGGAAGTCCTCGTGTTGCATTCCCCTTTTTAAATATTTTTGCGCCACGTGACAAGGATGACGCGGGAGCGTGATCTATATGACCTCATTTTCTTATTTTTGACGTTTACTAGTTTTCTTATTTTTGACGTTTGTGATATGTTTTAGCTTAAGTCTCATTGTTGACGTGTCTAGGGGCAGCGTCATGGGGTGTGAAGCACGGTGGGAAAAGTCATAGAGGTCGTGGCGGTGCTCGTGATGTCGGGGTACAGAGGGAGCGGAGAAATTCTTGTGTTAAACTCGTCTCCGTTGTCGAGGCAAATGTGGCAATGGACACGGGAGAGTCAAGCATAAGGAACTAATAGATAGTTGCATGTCGGGTGCGATTATACCAGCACTAAAGCACCGGATCCCATCAGAACTCCCAAGTTTAGCGTGCTTGGGCGAGAGTAGTACTAGGATGGGTGACCTCCTGGGAAGTCCTCGTGTTGCATTCCCCTTTTTAAATATTTTTGGTCCACGTGACACGGATGACGTGGGAGCGTGATCTATATGACCTCATTTTCTTATTTTTGACGTTTACTAGTTTTCTTATTTTTGACGTTTGTGATATGTTTTAGCTTAAGTCTCATTGTTGACGTGTCTAAGGGCAGCGTCATGGGGTGTGAAGCACGGTGGGAAAAGTCATAGAGGTCGTGGCGGTGCTCGTGATGTCGGGGTACAGAGGGAGCGGAGAAATTCTTGTGTTAAACTCGTCTCCGTTGTCGAGGCAAATGTGGCAATGGACACGGGACAGTCAAGCATAAGGAACTAATAGATAGTTGCATGTCGGGTGCGATTATACCAGCACTAAAGCACCGGATCCCATCAGAACTCCGAAGTTTAGCGTGCTTGGGCGAGAGTAGTACTAGGATGGGTGACCTCCTGGGAAGTCCTCGTGTTGCATTCCCCTTTTTTAATATTTTTGGTCCACGTGACACGGATGACGTGGGAGCGTGATCTATATGACCTCGTTTTCTTATTTTTGACGTTAACTAGTTTTCTTATTTTTGACGTTTGTGATATGTTTTAGCTTGTGTCTCATTGTTGACATGTCTAGGGGCAGCGTCGTCGGGTGTCAAGCGCGATGGGAAAAGTCACAGAGGTCGTGGCGGTGCTCGTGATGTCGGGGTAGAGAGGGAGCGGTGAAATTCTTGAGTTAAAATCGTCTCCGTTGTCGAGGCAAATGTGGGAATGGACACGGGAGGGGCAAGCATAAGGAACAAATAGATAGTTGCATGTCGGATGGAATCATACCAGCACTAAAGCACCAGATCCCATCAGAACCCCGAAGTTAAGCGTCCTTGGGTGAGAGTAGTACTAGGATTGGTGACCTCCTGGGAAGTCCTCGTGTTGCATTCCCCTTTTTAAATATTTTTGCGCCATGTGACAAGGATGACGCGGGAGCGTGATCTATATGACCTCGTTTTCTTATTTTTGACGTTTACTAGTTTTCTTATTTTTGACGTTTGTGATATGTTTTAGATTGCGTCTCATTGTTGACGTGTCTAGGGGCGGCGGCGTTGGGTGTCAAGCGCGGTGGTAAAAGTTACAAAGGTCGTGGCGGTGCTCGTGTTGTCGGGGTAGAGAGGGAGCCGTGAAATTCTTGTGTTAAACTCGTCTCCGTTGTCGAGGCAAATGTGGCAATGGACACGGGAGGGGCAAGCATCAGGAATAAATAGATAGTTGCATGTCGGATGTGATCATACCAGCACTTAGCACCGGATCCCATTAGAACTCCGAAGTTAAGCGTGCTTGGGCGAGAGTAGTACTAGGATGGGTGACCTCTTGTGAAGTCCTCGTGTTACATGCCCCATTTTAAATATTTTTGCGCCACGTGACAAGGATGACGAGGGAGCATGATCTATATGACCTCATTTTCTTATTTTTGACGTTTACTAGTTTTCTTATTTTTGACGTTTGTGATATGTTTATCTTGCGTCTCATTGTTGACGTGTTTAGGGGCGACGTCGTTGGGTGTCAAGCGCGGTGGGAAAAGTCACAGAGGTCGTGGCGGTGCTCGTGTTGTCGGGGTAGAGAGGGAGCGATGAAATTCTAGTGTTAAACTCATCTCCGTTGTCGAGGCAAATGTGGCAATGGACATGGGAGGGGCAAGCATAAGGAACAAATAGATAGTTTCATGTCGGATGCGATCATACCAGCACTAAAGCATCGGATCCCATCAGAACTCCAAAGTTAAGTGTGCTTGGGCGAGAGTATTACTAGGATGGGTGACCTCGTGGGAAGTCCTCGTGTTGCATTCCCCTTTTTAAATATTTTTGCGCCACGTGAGAAGGATGAGAGTAGTACTAGGATGGGTGACCTCCTGGAAAGTCCTCGTGTTGCATTCCCCTTTTTAAATATTTTTGCGCCATGTGACAAGGATGACGCGGGAGCGTGATCTATATGACCTCGTTTTCTTATTTTTGACGTTTACTAGTTTTCTTATTTTTGACGTTTGTGATATGTTTTAGCGTGCGTCTCATTGTTGTCGTGTCTAGGGGCGGCGGCCTCGGGTGTCAAGCGCGGTGGTAAAAGTTACAAAGGTCGTGGCGGTGCTCGTGTTGTCGGGTTAGAGAGGGAGCGGTGAAATTCTTGTGTTAAACTCGTCTCCGTTGTCGAGGCAAATGTGGCAATGGACACGGGAGGGGCAAGCATAAGGAACAAATAGATAGTTGCATGTTGGATGCGATTATACCAGCACTAAAGCACCGGATCCCATCAGAACTCCGAAGTTAAGCGTGCTTGGGCGAAAGTAGTACTAGGATTGGTGACCTCCTCGGAAGTCCTCGTGTTGCATTCCCCTTTTTAAATATTTTTGCGCCACGTGACAAGGATGACGCGGGAGCGTGATCTATATAACCTCATTTTCTTATTTTTGACGTTTACTAGTTTTCTTATTTTTGACGTTTGTGATATGTTTTAGCTTGCGTCTCATTGTTGGCGTGTCTAGGGGCATCGTAGTTGGGTGTCAAGCGCGGTGGGAAAAGTCACAGAGGTCGTGGCGGTGCTCGTGTTGTCGGGGTAGAGAGGGAGCGGTGAAATTCTTGTGTTAAACTCGTCTCCGTTGTCGAGGCAAATGTGGCAATGGACACGGGAGGGGCAAGCATAAGGAACAAATAGATAGTTGCATGTCGTATGCGATCATACCAACACTAAAGCACCGGATCCCATCAGAACTCCGAAGTTAAGCATGCTTGGTCGAGAGTAGTACTAGGATGGGTGACCTCCTGGGAAGTCCTCGTGTTGCATTCCCCTTTTTAAATATTTTTGCGCCACGTGACAAGGATGACGCGGGAGCGTGATCTATATGACCTCATTTTCTTATTTTTGACGTTTACTAGTTTTCTTATTTTTGACATTTGTGATATGTTTTAGCTTGCGTCTCATTGTTGACGTGTCTAGGGGCGGCGTAGTTGGGTGTCAAGCGCGGTGGGAAAAGTCACAGAGATCGTGGCGGTGCTCGTGTTGTCGGGGTAGAGAGGGAGCGGTGAAATTCTTGTGTTAAACTCGTATCCGTTGTCGAGGCAAATGTGGCAATGGACACGGGTGGGGCAAGCATAAGGAACAAATGGATAGTTGCATGTCGGATGGGATCATACCAGCACTAAAGCACCGGATCCCATCAGAACTCCGAAGTTAAGCGTGCTAGGGCACGAGTAGTACTAGGATGGGTGACCTCCTCGGTAGTCCTTGTGTTGCATTCCCCTTTTTAAATATTTTTGCGCCACGTGACAAGGATGACGCGGGAGCGTGATCTATATGACCTCATTTTCTTATTTTTGACGTTTACTAGTTTTCTTATTTTTGACGTTTGTGATATGTTCTAGCTTGCGTCTCATTGTTGGCGAGTCTAGGGGCGTCGTAGTTGGGTGTCAAGCGCGGTGGGAAAAGTCACAGAGGTCGTGGCGGTGCTCGTGTTGTCGGGGTAGAGAGGGAGCGGTGAAATTCTTGTGTTAAACTAGTCTCCGTTGTCGAGGCAAATGTGGCAATGGACACGGGAGGGGCAAGCATAAGGAACAAATAGATAGTTGCATGTCGTATGCGATCATACCAACACTAAAGCACCGGATCCCATCAGAACTCCGAAGTTAAGCATGCTTGGTCGAGAGTAGTACTAGGATGGGTGACCTCCTGGGAAGTCCTCGTGTTGCATTCCCCTTTTTAAATATTTTTGCGCCACGTGACAAGGATGACGCGGGAGCGTGATCTATATGACCTCATTTTCTTATTTTTGACGTTTACTAGTTTTCTTATTTTTAACATTTGTGATATGTTTTAGCTTGCTCCTCATTGTTGACGTGTCTAGGGGCGGCGTAGTTGGGTGTCAAGCGCGGTGGGAAAAGTCACAGAGGTCGTGGCGGTGCTCGTGTTGTCGGGGTAGAGAGGGAGCGGTGAAATTCTTGTGTTAAACTCGTATCCGTTGTCGAGGCAAATGTGGCAATGGACACGGGTGGGGCAAGCATAAGGAACAAACGGATAGTTGCATGTCGGATGAGATCATACCAGCACTAAAGCAAAGGATCCCATCAGAACTCCGAATTTAAGCGTGCTTGGGCACGAGTAGTACTAGGATGGGTGACCTCCTCGGTAGTCCTCGTGTTGCATTCCTCTTTTTAAATATTTTTGCGCCACGTGACAAGGATGACGCGGGAGCGTGATCTATATGACCTCATTTTCTTATTTTTGACGTTTACTAGTTTTCTTATTTTTGACGTTTGTGATATGTTTTAGCTTGCGTCTCATTGTTGGCGTGTCTAGGGGCGGCGTAGTTGGGTGTCAAGCGCGGTGGGAAAAGTCACAGAGGTCGTGGCGGTGCTCGTGTTGTCGGGGTAGAGAGGGAGCGGTGAAATTCTTGTGTTAAACTCGTCTCCCTTGTCGAGGCAAATGTGGCAATGGACACGGGAGGGGCAAGCATATCGAACAAATAGATAGTTGCATGTCGTATGCGGTCATACCAGCACTAAAGCAACGGATCCCATCAGAACTCCGAAGTTAACCGTGCTTGGGCGAGAGTAGTACTAGGATGGGTGACCTCCTGAGAAGTCCTCGTGTTGCATTCCCCTTTTTAAATATTTTTGTGCCACGTGACAAGGATGACGCGGGAGCGTGATCTATATGACCTCGTTTTCTTATTTTTGACGTTTACTAGTTTTCTTATTTTTGATGTTTGTGATATGTTTTAGCCTGCGTCTCATTGTTGACGTGTCTAGGGGCGGCGGCGTTGGGTGTCAAGCGCGGTGGGAAAAGTCACAGAGGTCGTGGCGGTGCTCGTGTTGTCGGGGTAGAGAGGGAGGGGTGAAATTCTTGTGTTAAACTCGTCTCCGTTGTCGAGGCAAATGTCGCAATGGACACGGGAGGGGCAAGCATAAGGAACAAATAGATAGTTGCATGTCGGATTTGATCATACCAGCACTAAAGCACCGGATCCCTTCAGAACTCAGAAGTTAAGTGTGCTTGGGCGAGAGTAGTACTAGGATGGGTGACCTCCTGGGAAGTCCTCGTGTTGCATTCCAATTTTTAAATATTTTTGCGCCACGTGACAAGGATGACGCGGGAGCGTGATCTAGATGACCTCGTTTTCTTATTTTTGACGTTTACTAGTTTTCTTATTTTTGACGTTTGTGATATGTTTTAGCTTGCGTCTCATTGTTGACGTGTCTAGGGGCGGCGTCGTTGGGTGTCAAGCGCGGTGGGAAAAGTCACAGAGGTCGTGGCGGTGCTCGTGTTGTCGGGGTAGAGAGGGAGCGGTGAAATTCTTGTGTTAAACTCGTCTCCGTTGTCGAGGCAAATGTGGCAATGGACACGGGAGGGGCAAGCATAAGGAACAAATAGATAGTTGCATGTCGGATGCGATCATACCAGCACTAAAGCACCGGATCCCATCAGAACTCCGAAGTTAAGCGTGCTTGGGCGAGAGTAGTACTACGATGGGTGACCTCCTGCGAAGTCCTCCTGTTGCATTCCCCTTTTTAAATATTTTTGTGCCACGTGACAAGGATGACGCGGGAGCGTGATCTATATGACCTCGTTTTCTTATTTTTGACGTTTACTAGTTTTCTTATTTTTGACGTTTGTGATATGTTTTAGCCTGCGTCTCATTGTTGACGTGTCTAGGGGCGGCGGCGTTGGGTGTCAAGCGCGGTGGGAAAAGTCACAGAGGTCGTGGCGGTGCTCGTGTTGTCGGGGTAGAGAGGGAGCGGTGAAATTCTTGTGTTAAACTCGTCTCCGTTGTCGAGGCAAATGTCGCAATGGACACGGGAGGGGCAAGCATAAGGAACAAATAGATAGTTGCATCGCGAATGCGATCATACCAGCACTAAAGCACCGGATCCCATCAGAACTCGGAAGTTAAGTGTGCTTGGGCGAGAGTAGTACTAGGATGGGTGACCTCCTGGGAAGTCCTCGTGTTGCATTCCCCTTTTTAAATATTTTTGCGCCACGTGACAAGGATGACGCGGGAGCGTGATCTAGATGACCTCGTTTTCTTATTTTTGACGTTTACTAGTTTTCTTATTTTTGACGTTTGTGATTTGTTTTAGCTTGCGTCTCATTATTGACGTGTCTAGGGGCGACGTCGTTGGGTGTCAAGCACGGTGGGAAAAGTCACAGAGGTCGTGGCGGTGCTCGTGTTGTCGGGGTAGAGAGGGAGCGGTGAAATTCTTGTGTTAAACTCGTCTCCGTTGTCGAGGCAAATGTGGCAATGGACACGGGAGGGGCAAGCATAAGGAACAAATAGATAGTTGCATGTCGGATGCGATCATACCAGCACTAAAGCACCGGATCCCATCAGAACTCCGAAGTTAAGCGTGCTTGGGCGAGAGTAGTACTACGATGGGTGACCTCCTGCGAAGTCCTCGTGTTGCATTCCCCTTTTTAAATATTTTTGTGCCACGTGACAAGGATGAAGCGGGAGCGTGATCTATATGACCTCGTTTTCTTATTTTTGACGTTTACTAGTTTTCTTATTTTTGACGTTTGTGATATGTTTTAGCGTGCGTCTCATTGTTGACGTGTCTAGGGGCGGCGGCTTTGGGTGTCAAGCGCGGTGGGAAAAGTCACAGAGGTCGTGGCTGTGCTCGTGTTGTCGGGGTAGAGAGGGAGCGGTGAAATTCTTGTGTTAAACTCGTCTTCGTTGTCGAGGCAAATGTGGCAATGGAAACGGGAGGGGCAAGCATAAGGAACAAATAGATAGTTGCATGTCGGATGCGACTATACCAGCACTAAACACCGGTCCCATCAGAACTCCGAAGTTAAGCGTGCTTGGGCGAGAGTAGTACTAGGATGGATGACCTCCTCGGAAGTCCTCGTGTTGCATTCACCTTTTTAAATATTTTTGCGCCACGTGACAAGGATGACGCGGGAGCATGATCTATATGACCTCGTTTTTTATTTTTGACGTTTACTAGTTTTCTTATTTCTGACGTTTGTGATATGTTATAGCTTGCATCTCATTGTTGACGTGTTTAGGGGCGGCGTCGTTGGGTGTCAAGCACGGTGGGAAAAGTCACAGAGGTCGTGGCGGTGCTCGTGTTGTCGGGGTAGAGAGGGAGCGATGAAATTCTTGTGTTAAACTCGTCTCCGTTGTCGAGGCAAATGTGGCAATGGACATGGGAGGGGCAAGCATAAGGAACAAATAGATAGTTGCATGTTGGATGCGATAATACCAGCACGTCGTGTTGCTTTCCCCTTTTTAAATATTTTTGCGCCACGTGACAAGGATGAGAGTAGTACTAGGATGGGTGACCTCCTGGGAAGTCCTCGTGTTGCATTCCCCTTTTTAAATATTTTTGCGCCACGTGACAAGGATGACGCGGGAGCGTGATCTATATGACCTCATTTTCTTATTTTTGACGTTTACTAGTTTTCTTATTTTTGACATTTGTGATATGTTTTAGCTTGTGTCTCATTGTTGACGTGTCTAGGGGCGGCGTAGTTGGGTGTCAAGCGCGGTGGGAAAAGTCACAGAGGTCTTGGCGGTGCTCGTGTTGTCGGGGTAGAGAGGGAGCGGTGAAATTCTTGTGTTAAACTCGTATCCATTGTCGAGGCAAATGTGGCAATGGACACGGGTGGGGCAAGCATAAGGAACAAACGGATAGTTGCATGTCGGATGCGATCATACCAGCACAAAAGCACAGGATCCCATCAGAACTCCGAAGTTAAGCGTGCTTGGGCACGAGTAGTACTAGGATGGGTGACCTCCTCGGTAGTCCTCGTGTTGCATTCCTCTTTTTAAATATTTTTGCGCCACGTGACAAGGATGACGCGGGAGCGTGATCTATATGACCTCATTTTCTTATTTTTGACGTTTACTAGTTTTCTTATTTTTGACGTTTGTGATATGTTTTAGCGTGCGTCTCATTGTTGGCGTGTCTAGGGGCGGCGTAGTTGGGTGTCAAGCGCGGTGGGAAAAGTCACAGAGGTCGTGGCGGTGCTCGTGTGTCGGGGTAGAGAGGGAGCGGTGAAATTCTTGTGTTAGACTCGTATCCGTTGTCGAGGCAAATGTGGCAATGGACACGGGTGGGGCAAGCATAAGGAACAAATAGATAGTTGAATGTCGGATGCGATCATACCAGCACTAAAGCACCGGATCCCATCAGAACTCCGAATTTAAGCGTGCTTGGGCACGAGTAGTACTAGGATGGGTGACCTCCTCGGTAGTCCTCGTGTTGCATTCCCCTTTTTAAATATTTTTGCGCCACGTGACAAGGATGACGCGGGAGCGTGATCTATATGACCTCTTTTTCTTATTTTTGACGTTTACTAGTTTTCTTATTTTTGACGTTTGTGATATGTTTTAGCTTGCGTCTCATTGTTGACGTGTCTAGGGGCGGCGTCGTTGGGTGTCAAGCGCGGTGGGAAAAGTCACAGAGGTCGTGGAGGTGCTCGTGTTGTCGGGGTATAGAGGGAGCGGTGAAATTCTTGTGTTAAACTCGTCTCCGTTGTCGAGGCAAATGTCGCAATGGACACGGGAGGGGCAAGCATAAGGAACAAATAGATAGTTGCATGTCGGATGCGATCATACCAGCACTAAAGCACCGGATCCCATCAAAACTCCGAAGTTAAGCGTGCTTGGGCGAGAGTAGTACTACGATGGGTGACCTCCTGCGAAGTCCTCGTGTTGCATTCCCCTTTTTAAATATTTTTGTGCCTCGTGACAAGGATGACGCGGGAGCGTGATCTATATGACCTCTTTTTCTTATTTTTGACGTTTACTAGTTTTCTTATTTTTGACGTTTGTGATATGTTTTAGCTTGCGTCTCATTGTTGACGTGTCTAGGGGCGGCGTCGTTGGGTGTCAAGCGCGGTGGGAAAAGTCACAGAGGTCGTGGCGGTGCTCGTGTTGTCGGGGTAGAGAGGGAGCGGTGAAATTCTTGTGTTAAACTCGTCTCCGTTGTCGAGGCAAATGTCGCAATGGACACGGGAGGGGCAAGCATAAGGAACAAATAGATAGTTGCATTTTGGATGCGATCCTACCAGCACTAAAGCACCGGATCCCATAAGAACTCGGAAGTTAAGTGTGCTTGGGCGAGAGTAGTACTAGGATGGGTGACCTCCTGGGAAGTCCTCGTGTTGCATTCCCCTTTTTAAATATTTTTGCGCCACGTGACAAGGATGACGCGGGAGCGTGATCTAGATGACCTCGTTTTCTTATTTTTGACGTTTACTAGTTTTCTTATTTTTGACGTTTGTGATTTGTTTTAGCTTGCGTCTCATTATTGACGTGTCTAGGGGCGACGTCGTTGGGTGTCAAGCACGGTGGGAAAAGTCACAGAGGTCGTGGCGGTGCTCGTGTTGTCGGGGTAGAGAGGGAGCGGTGAAATTCTTGTGATAAACTCGTCTCCGTTGTCAAGGATCCGATATGCAACTATCTATTTGTTCCTTATGCTTGCCCCTCCCGTGTCCTTTGCCACATTTTCCTCGACAACGGAGACGAGTTTAACACAAGAATTTCAGTGCTCCCTCTCTACCCCGACAACACGAGCACCACCACGACCTGTGTGACTTTTCACACCGCGCTTGACACCCAACGACGCCGCCCCTAGTCACGTCAACAATGAGACGCAAGCTAAAACATATCACAAACGTCAAAAATAAGAAAACTAGTAAACGTCAAAATAAGAAAACGAGGTCATATAGATCACGCTCCCGCGTCATCCTTGTCACGTGGCGCAAAATATTTAAAAAGGGGAATGCAACACGAGGACTTCCGAGGAGGTCACCCATCCTAGTACTACTCTGTGTTGGAAATATGCCCTAGAGGCAATAATAAATTAGTTATTATTATATTTCTTTGTACATGATAATCGTTTATTATCCATGCTATAATTGTATTGATTGGAAACATAGTGCATGTGTGGATACATAGACAAAACACTGTCCCTAGTAAGCCTCTAGTTGACTAGCTCGTTGATCAAAGATGGTCAAGGTTTCCTGACCATAGGCAAGTGTTGTCACTTGATAACGGGATCACATCATTAGGGGAATCATGTGATGGACTAGACCCAAACTAATGGACGTAGCATGATGATCGTGTCATTATTGTTGCTACTGTTTTCTACGTGTCAAGTATTTGTTCCTATGACCATGAGATCATATAACTCACTGACACCGGAGGAATGCTTTGTGTGTATCAAACGTCGCAATGTAACTGGGTGACTATAAAGATGCTTTACAGGTATCTCCGAAGGTGTTCATTGAGTTAGTATGCATCGAGACTGGGATTTGTCACTCCGTGTGACTGAGAGGTATCTCGGGGCCCACTCGATAATACAACATCACACACAAGCCTTGCAAGCAATGTGACTTAGTGTAAGTTGCGGGATCTTGTATTACAGAACGAGTAAAGAGACTTGCTGGTAAACGAGAATGAAATAGGTATGCGGATACTGACGATCGAATCTCGGGCAAGTAACATACCGAAGGACAAAGGGAATGACATACGAGATTATATGAATCCTTGGCACTGAGGTTCAAACGATAAGATCTTCATAGAATATGTAGGATCCAGGTCCTGCTATTGGATATTGACCGAGGAGTCACTCGGGTCATGTCTACATAGTTCTCGAACCCGCAGGGTCTGCATACTTAAGGTTCGACCTTGTTTCATGCGTATTTGAGTTATATGGTTGGCTACCGAATGTTGTTCGAAGTCCCAGATGAGATCACGGACGTCACGAGGGTTTCCGGAATGGTTCGGAAACGATGATTGATATATAGGATGACTTCATTTGGTTACCGGAAGGTTTTCGGGCATTACCGGTAATGTACCGGGAATGACGAATGGGTTCCGGATCTTCACCGGGAGGGGGGCCACCCACCCGGGAGGGCCCAAGGACCTTGGGGGTGGCGCACCAAGTAGGTGGGGTGAGCCCAAGGCTGTCTTGCGCAAGAGAGAAAGAAAAACCAAAAGAAGAGAAAAAAAGGAAAGGTGGGAAAGAAGAGAAGGACTCCACCTTCCAATCCTAGTTGGACTAGGATTGGAGGAGGACTCCTCCTCCCCTTGGTGGCGCAGCCCTTGGGGCTCCTTGAGCCTCAAGGCAAGCCTCCCCTTCCCTCCTCCTATATATATGGAGCTATTAGGGCTGATTTGAGACAACTTTTGCCACGGCAGCCCGACCACATACCTCCACGGTTTTTCCTCTAGATCGCGTTTCTGCGGAGCTCGAGCGGAGCCCTGCTGAGATTAGATCACCACCAACCTCCGGAGCGCCATCACGCTGCCGGAGAACTCATCTACCTCTCCGTCTCTCTTGCTGGATCAAGAAGGCCGAGATCATCGTCGATTTGTATGTGTGCTGAACGCGGAGGTGCCGTCCGTTCGGCACTTGATCGTGGGACGGATCGTGGGACGGTTCGCAGGGCGGATCGAGGGACGTGAGGACGTTCCACTACATCAACCGCGTTCACTAACGCTTCTGCTGTGCAATCTACAAGGGTACGTAGATCGGAAATCCCCTCTCGTAGATGGACATCACCATGATAGGTCTTCGTGCGCGTAGGAAATTTTTTGTTTCCCATAAGACGTTCCTCAACAGTGGAATCACGAGCTAGGTTCATGCGTAGATGTAATCTCGAGTAGAACACAAAAGTTTTTGTGGGCGGTGATGTGCGTCTTGCTTCCCTCCTTAGTCTTTTCTTAATTCCGCGGTATTGTTGGATCGAAGCGGCTCGAACCGACATTACTCGTATGCTTACGAGAGACTGGCTTCATCGCTACGAGTAACTCCGTTGCTCAAAGATGACTGGCGGGTGTCAATTTCTCCAACTTTAGTTGAATCAGAATTGACCGAGGAGGTCCTTGGATGAGGTTAAATAGCAATTCATATATCTCCGTTGTGATGTTTGCGTAAGTAAGATGCGATCCTACTAGATACCCATGGTCACCACGTAAAACATGCAACAACAATTAGAGGACGTCTAACTTGTTTTTGCAGGGTATGCTTGTGATGTGATATGGCCAACGATGTGATGTGATATATTGGATGTATGAGATGATCATGTTTTAATAGTTAATATCGACTTGCACGTCGATGGTACGGCAACCGGCAGGAGCCATAGGGTTGTCTTTAAACTAACGTTTGTGCTTGCAGATGCGTTTACTATATTGCTAGGACGTAGCTTTAGTAGTAATAGCATGAGTAGCACGACAACCCCGATGGCGACACGTTGATGGAGATCATGGTGTGACGCCGGTAACAAGAAGATCGTGTCGGTGCTTTGGTGATGGAGATCAAGAAGCACATGACGATGGCCATATCATGTCACTTATGAATTGCATGTGATGTTAATCCTTTATGCACCTTATCTTGCTTAGAACGACGGTAGCATTATGAGGTGATCTCTCACTAAAATTTCAAGACGAAATTGTGTTCTCCCCGACTGTGCACCGTTGCGACGGTTCTTCGTTTCGAGACACCACGTAATGATCAGGTGTGATAGACTCAACGTTCACATACAACGGGTGCAAAACAGTTGCAAACGCGGAACACTCGGGTTAAGCTTGACGAGCCTAGCATGTGCAGACATGGCCTCGGAACACATGAGACCGAAAGGTCGAGCATGAATCATATAGTTGATATGATTAGCATAGAGATGCTTACCACTGAAACTATTCTCGACTCACGTGATGATCGGACTTGAGATAGTGGATTTGGATCATGTACCACTCAAATGACTAGAGAGATGTACTTTTTGAGTGGGAGTTCTTAAGTAATATGATTAATTGAACTAGTTGTCATGAACATAGTCTAATGGTCTTTGCGAATTACGATGTAGCTTGCGCTATAGCTCTACTGTTTTTATATGTTCCTAGAGAAAATTTAGTTGAAAGTTGATAGTAGCAAACTTTGCAAACTGAGTCTGTAAAATCGAGGATTGTCCTCGTTGCTGCGCAAAAGGCTTATGTCCTTAGTGCACCACTCGGTGTGCTGCACCTCGAGCGTCGTCTGTAGATGTTGTGAACATTCGACATACACGTTTCTGATGACTACACGATAGTTCAGTACAAAATACTTAATGGCTTAGAAGCAAGGCGCCGAAGACATTTTGAAACGTCACGGAACATAAGAGATGATATAAAGAGATGAAATTGTGATTTCATGCTTGTGCCCTTGTTAAGAGGTATGAGACCTCCGACAAGATTCTTTGTCCACGAAGTAAAGGAGAAAAGCTCAATCGTTGAGCGTGTGCTCAGATTATCTGAGTACGACAATCGCTTGAATCAAGTGGGAGTTGATCTTCCAGATAAGACAGTGATGGTTCTCCAAAGTCACTGCCACCAAGCTGTGAGAGCTTTGTGATGAACTATAACATATCAAGGATAGATACAATGATCCTTGAGGGATTCGCGATGTTTGACACTGCGAAAGTAGAAATCAAGAAGGAGCATCAATAGTTGATGGTTAGTAAAACCACTAAGTTTCAAGAAAGGCAAGGGCTAGAAGGGATACTTCGTGAAACGGCAAAACAATTGCTGCACTAATGAAGCTACGGCATAAACGGAGACTAGCTAAAGGCGAGGTGACGATACGTGTTGGAAGTGTTTCCAAGGTTGATATGATCAAACATCGCACGCTCCCTCTACCATCGGGATTGGTGTTAAACCTAAATAATTGTTATTTGGTGCTTGCGTTAAGCATGAACATGATTGGATCATGTTTATTGCAATACGATTATTCATTCAAAGAGAATAATGGTTACTCTACTTGCTTGAATAATCACCTTTAATGGTTTATTGAATCTCGATCGTAGTGTTACACATGTTCATGATTTTGGTGCCAAAAGATACGAGGTAATGATGATAGTACCACTCACTTGTGGCACTGCCGCTTGAGTCATGTTGGTATAAATTGCATGAAGAGGCTCCATGCTGATGGATCATTATTGATTTTGAATCACTAGTGACATGCAAATCATACCACATGAGCAAGGCCTTGTTTTCATTGAGATGAAACAAGATAGTAACGTGTTGGAAGTGATACATTTTGATGTATGCAGTCCAATGGGTGTTGAGGCATGCAGTGGATATCATTATGTTCTTACTTCGATGACGATTTGAGTAGATACAAGTGTATTTACTTAATGAATCACAAGTCTGAAATATTGAAAAGTTCAATTATGTTTCGGAGTGAAGTTCGTCGTAACAAGAGGATAAACTATCTACGATATGATCATAGAAATGAATATCTGAGTTACGAGTTTTGGTACGCAGTTAAGACAATGTGGAAATTGTTTCGCAATTCATGCCACCTGGAACATCATAGTGTGATGATGTGTTTGAACGTCATAGCCACGCACTATTCGGTATGCTGCATGCTATGATGTCTCTTATCAAATTACCACTATCGTTTATGGGTTATGCATTAGAGACAACCACATTCACTTTAAATAGGGCACCGCGTATTTTCGTTGACATGACACAGTATAGACTGAGGTTTAGAGAAATCTAAACTGTCATTTCTTGAAATTTTGGGGCTTCGACACTTATGTGAAAAAGTTTCAGTCTCATAAGCTCGAACCCAAAGCGGATAAATGCATCTTCATAGGATATCCAAAACAGTTGGGTACATCTCCTATCTCAGATCCGAAAGCAAAGTGTTTGTTTCTAGAAACGGATCCTTTCTCAAGGAAAGGTTTCTCTCGAAAGAATTGAGTGGAAGGGTGGTAGAACTTGATGAGGTTATTGAACCATCACTTCAACCACTGTGTAGCAGGGCACAGGAAGTTGTTCCTGTGGCGCCTACACCAATTGAAGTGAAAGCTGATGATGGTGATCATCGAGCATCGGATCAAGTTACTACGAACCTCGTAGGTTGACAAGGTCACATACTACTGCAGAGTGGTACGGTAACCCTGTCTTGGAGGTCATGTTGTTGAGCAACAGTGAACCTATGAGTTATGAAGAAAGCAATGGTGGGCCCGGATTCCGACAAATGGCTGGAGGCCATGAAATCCAAGAGAGGATCCATGTATGAAAACAAAGTGTAGACTTTGGAAGAACTACTTGACGGTCATAGGCTATTGAGTAAAGATGGATCTTTAAAAGGAAGACAGACAATGATGGTGATAAGTCACTATTAAGAAAAGCTCGACTTGTCGCAAAGATGTTTTCGACAAGATCAAACAGTTGACTATGATGATACTCTCTCACTCGTAGCGATGCTAAAAGTCTGTTAGAATTATGTTAGTAGTTGCTGCATTATTTATGAAATATTGCACATAGGATGTCAAAACATTGTTTCCTCGACGGTTTCCTTGAGCAAACATTGTATGTGATACAACCAGGAGGTTTTGTCGATCCTAAAGATACTAGCAAGTATGCAAGCTCCAGCGATCCTTCAATGGACTGGTGCAAGCATCTCGGAGTTGGAATATACACTTTGATGAGATGATCAAAGATTTTGGGTTTGTACAAGGTTTATGAGAAACTTGTATTTCCAAAGAAGTGAGTGGGAGCACTATAGAATTTCTGATAAGTATACGTGGTTGACATATTGTGGATCAGAAGTAATGTAGAATTTCTATAAAGCATACAAGGTTGTTTGAAAGGAGTTTTTCAAAGGACTACCTGGATTGCGCTACTTGAACGTTGAGCATCAAAGATCTATGGAGATAGATCGAAAGCGCTTAATAGAAGTTTCAACAAGATGCATGCCTTGACAAGTTTTGAAGGAGTTCAAAATAGATCAGCAAAGAAGGAGTTCTTGGTTGCGTTGTAAGGTGTGAATTTGAGTAAGACTCAAAACCCGACCCCGACAGAATAAAGAGAATAGATGAAGGTCGTCTTCTATGCCTTGGCCGTAGAATCTGAATTATGCCATGCTGGGTACCGCACCTGATGTGTGCCTTGACTCAAAGTCTGTTGAGAGCTACAAAGATGATCCATGATTGAATCACTAGCAGCGGTCAAAATTTATCCTTAGTAACTGATGGACTAATGAATTTTTATCGATTATGAAGGTGGTTAAAGAGTTCGTCGTAAAAGGTTACGTCGATGCATGCTTTGACACTAATCCGAATAACTATGAGTAGTGAAACGGATTCGTAAAGTAGAGTAGATATTTGGAGCATTTCCGAATAGCACATAGTAGAAGCATCTATAAGATGACATAAAGATTTGTAAAGAACACACGGATCTGAAAGTTTTCAGAACCGTTGACTAAAACCTCTCTCACGAGCAAGACGTGATCAGACCCCATAACTATATGGGTGTTGGATTCGTTGGAATCACATGGTGATGTGAACTAGATTATAGACTCTAGTGCAAGTGGGAGACTTTTGGAAATATGCCCTAGAGGCAATAATAAATTAGTTATTATTATATTTGTTTGTTCATGATAATCGTTTATTATCCATGCTATAATTGTATTGATTGGAAACACAGTGCATGTGTGGATACATAGACAAAACACTGTCCCTAGTAAGTCTCTAGTTGACTAGCTCGTTGGTCAAAGATGGTCAAGGTTTCCTGACCATAGGCAAGTGTTGTCACTTGATAACGGGATCACATCATTAGGGGAATCATGTGATGGACTAGACCCAAGCTAATAGACGTAGCATGATGATCGTCTCATTTTTCTTGCTACTGTTTTCTGCGTGTCAAGTATTTGTTCCTATGACCATGAGATCATATAACTCACTCACACCGGAGGAATGCTTTGTGTGTATCAATCGTCGCAACATAACTGGGTGACTATGAAGATGCTCTACAGGTATCTCCGAAGGTGTTCGTTGAGTTAGTATGGATCGAGACTGGGATTTGTCACTCCGTGTGACGGAGAGGTATCTCGGGGCCCACTCGGTAATACAACATCACAGAGAAGCCTTGCAAGCAATGTGACTTAGTGTAAGTTGAGGGATCTTGTATTACGGAACGAGTAAAGAGACTTGCCGGTAAACGAGATTGAAATAGGTATGCGGATACTGACGATCGAATCTCCGGCAAGTAACATACAGAAGGACAAAGGGAATGACATACGGGATTATATGAATCCTTGGCACTAAGGTTCAAACGATAAGATCTTCGTAGAATATGTATGATCCAATATGGGCATCCAGGTCCCGCTATTGGATATTGACCGAGGAGTCACTCGGGTCATGTCTACATAGTTCTCGAACCCACAGGGTCTGCACACTTAAGGTTCGACGTTGTTTTATGCGTATTTGAGTTATATGGTTGGTTACCGAATGTTGTTCGAACTGCCGGATGAGATCACGGACGTCACGAGGGTTTCCGGAATGGTCCGGAAACGAAGATTGATATATACGATGACTTCATTTGGTTACCGGAAGGTTTTCGGGCATTACCGGTAATGTACCGGGAATGACGAATGGGTTCCGGATCTTCACCGGGAGGGGGGCCACCCACCCGGGAGGGCCCAAGGACCTTGGGGGTGACGCACCAAGTAGGTGGGGTCAGCCCAAGGCAGTCTTGGGCAAGAGAGAAACAAAAACCAAAAGAAGAGAAAAAAAAAGGAAAGGTGGGAAAGAAGAGAAGGACTCCACCTTCCAATCCTAGTTGGACTAGGATTGGAGGAGGTCTCCTCCTCCCCTTGGTGGCGCAGCCCTTGGGGCTCCTTGAGCCTCAAGGCAAGCCTCCCCTCCCCTCCTCCTATATATATGGAGCTATTAGGGCTGATTTGAGACAACTTTTGCCACGGCAACCCGACCACATACCTCCACGGTTTTTCCTCTAGATCGCGTTTCTGCGGAGCTCGGGCGGAGCCCTGCTGAGATTAGATCACCACCAACCTCCGGAGTGCCGTCACGCTGTCGGAGAACTCATCTACCTCTCCATCTCTCTTGCAGGATCAAGAAGGCCGAGATCATCGTCGAGCTGTACATGCGCTGAACGCGGAGGTGTCATCCGTTCGGCACTTGATCGTGGGACGGATCGCGGGACGGTTCGTGGGACGGTTCGCGGGGCGGATCGAGGGACGTGAGGACGTTCCACTACATCAACCGCGTTCACTGACGCTTCTGCTGTGCGATCCACAAGGGTACGTAGATCGGAAATCCCCTCTCATAGATGGACAATACTATGATAGGTCTTCGTGCGCGTAGGAAATTTTTTGTTTCCCATGCGACGTTCCCCAACACTCTCGCCCAAGCATGCTTAACTTCGGAGTTCTGATGGGATACGGTGCTTTAGTGCTGGTATGATCGCATCTGACATGCAACTATCTATTTCTTCCTTATGCTTGCCCCTCCCGTGTCCATTGCCACATTTGCCTCGACAACGGAGATGAGTTTAACACAAGAATTTCACCGCTCCCTCTCTACCCCGACAACACGAGCACAACCACGACCTCTGTGACTTTCCCCACCGCGCTTGACACCCAATGACGCCGCCCCTAGACACGTCAACAATGAGACGCAAGCTAAAACATATCACAAACGTGAAAAATAAGAAAACTAGTAAACGTCAAAAATAAGAAAACGAGGTCACATTGTCGAGCTGTACATGTGCTGAACGCGGAGGTGTCATCCGTTCGACACTTGATCGTGGGACGGATCGCGGGACGGTTCATGGGACGGTTCGCGGGGCGGATCGAGGGACGTGAGGACGTTCCACTACATCAACTGCGTTCACTGACGCTTCTGCTGTGCGATCCACAAGGGTACGTAGATCGGAAATCCCATCTCGTAGATGGACAATACCATGATAGGTCTTCGTGCGCGTAGGAAATTTTTTGTTTCCCATGCGACGTTCCCCAACACTCTCGCCCAAGCACGCTTAACTTCGGAGTTCTGATGGGATCCGGTGCTTTAGTGCTGGTATGATCGCATCCGACATGCAACTATCTATTTGTTCCTTATGCTTGCCCCTCCCGTGTCCATTGCCACATTTTCCTCGACAACAGATATGAGTTTAACACAAGAATTTCACCGCTCCCTCTCTACCCCGACAACACGAGCACAACCACGACCTCTATGACTTTCCCCACCGCGCTTGACACCCAACGACGCCGCCCCTAGACACGTCAACAATGAGACGCAAGCTAAAACATATCACAAACGTCAAAAATAAGAAAACTAGTAAACGTCAAAAATAAGAAAACGAGGTCACATTGTCGAGATGTACATGTGCTGAACGCGGAGGTGTTATCCGTTCGGCACTTGATCGTGGGACGGATCGCGGGACGGTTCGTGGGACGGTTCGCGGGGCGGATCGAGGGACGTGAGGACGTTCCACTACATCAACCGCGTTCACTGACGCTTCTTCTGTGCGATTCACAAGGATACGTAGATCGGAAATCCCCTCTCGTAGATGGACAATACCATGATAGGTCTTCGTGCGCGTAGGAAAATTTTTGTTTCCCATGCGACGTTCCCCAACACTCTCGCCCAAGCACGCTTAACTTCGGAGTTCTGATGGGATCCGGTGCTTTAGTGCTGGTATGATCGCATCTGACATGCAACTATCTATTTGTTCCTTATGCTTGCCCCTCCCGTGTCCATTGCCACATTTGCCTCGACAACGGAGATGAGTTTAACACAAGAATTTCACCGCTCCCTCTCTACCCCGACAACACGAGCACAACCACGACCTCTGTGACTTTCCGCACCGCGCTTGACACCCAATGACGCCGCCCCTAGACACGTCAACAATGAGACGCAAGCTAAAACATACCACAAACGTCAAAAATAAGAAAACTAGTAAACGTCAAAAATGAGAAAACGAGGTGATATAGATCACGCTCCCGCGGCATCCTTGTCACGCGGCGCAAAAATATTTAAAAAGGAGAATGCAACACCAGGACTTCCCAGGAGGTCACCCATCGTAGTACTACTCTCGCCAAAGCACGATTAACTTCGGAGTTCTGATGGCATCCGGTGCTTTAGTGCTGGTATGATCGCATCAAACATGCAACTATCTATTTGTTCCTTATGCTTGCGCCTCCCGTGTCCATTGCCACATTTGCCTCGACAACGGAGACGGGTTTAACACAAGAATTTCACCGCTCCCTCTCTACCCCGACAACACGAGCACCGCCACGACCTCTGTGACTTTTCCCATCGCGCTTGACACCCAACGACGCCGCCCCTAGACACGTCAACAATGTGACGGAAGCTAAAACATATCACAAACGTCAAAAATAAGAAAACTAGTAAACGTCAAAAATAAGAAAACGAGGTCATATAGATCACGCTCCCGCGTCATCCTTGTCACGTGGCGCAAAAATATTTAAAAAGGAGAATGAATCTATTTTTTCCTTATGCATGCCCCTCCCGTGTCCATTGCCACATTTGCCTCGACAACGGAGACGAGTTTAACACAAGAAGTTCACCGCTCCCTCTCTACCCCGACAACACGAGCACCGCCACGACCTCTGTGACTTTTCCCATCACGCTTGACACCCAACGACGCCGCCCCTAGACACGTCAACAATGAGACGCAACCTAAAACATATCACAAACGTCAAAAATAAGAAAACTAGTAAACGTCAAAAAATTGAAAACGAGGTCATATAGATCACGCTCCCGCGTCATCCTTGTCACGTGGCGCAAAAATATTTAAAAAGGGGAATGCAACACGAGGACTTCCCAGGAGGTCACCGATCCTAGTACTACTCTCGCCCAAGCACGCTTAATTTCGGAGTTCTGATGGGATCCGGTGCTTTAGTGCTGGTATGATCGCATCCGACATGCAACTATCTATTTGTTCCTTATGCTTGCCCCTCCCGTGTCCATTGCCACATTTTCCTCGACAACGGAGACGAGTTTAACACAAGAATTTCACCGGTCCCTCTCTACCCCGACAACACGAGCACCGCCACGACCTGTGTGACTTTTCCCACCGCGCTTGACACCCAACGACGCCGCCCCTAGAGACATCAACAATGCGACGCAAGCTAAAACATATCACAAACGTCAAAAATAAGAAAACTAGAAAACGTCAAAAATAAGAAAACGAGGTCATATAGATCACGCTCCCGCGTCATCCTTGTCACGTGGCGCAAAAATATTTAAAAAGGGGAATTTCACACGAGGACTTTGCAGGAGGTCACCCATCCTATTACTACTCTCGCCCAAAACGCTTAACTTCGGATTCTGATGGGATCCGGTGCTTTAGTTCTGTTATGATCGCATCCGACATGCAACTATCTATTTGTTCCTTATGCTTGCCCCTCCCGTGTCCATTGCCACATTTGCCTCGACAACGGAGACGAGTTTAACACAAGAATTTCACCGCTCCCTCTCTACCCCGACTACACGAGCACCGCCACGATCTCTGTGAGTTTTCCCACCGCGCTTGACACCCAACGACGCCGCCCCTAGACACGTCAACAATGAGACGCAAGCTAAAACATATCACAAACGTCAAAAACGACGCCGCCCCTAGACACGTCAACAATGAGACGCAAGCTAAAACATATCACAAACGTCAAAAATAAGAAAACTAGAAAACGTCAAAAATAAGAAAACGAGGTCATATAGATCACGCTCCCGCGTCATCCTTGTCACGTGGCGCAAAAATATTTAAAAAGGGGAATTTCACACGAGGACTTCCCAGGAGGTCACCCATCCTAGTACTACTCTCGCCCAAGCACGCTTAACTTCGGATTCTGATGGGATCCGGTGCTTTAGTTCTGGTATGATCGCATCCGACATGCAACTATCTATTTGTTCCTTATGCTTGCCCCTCCCGTGTCCATTGCCACATTTGCCTCGACAACGGAGACGAGTTTAACACAAGAATTTCACCGCTCCCTCTCTACCCCGACTACACGAGCACCGCCACGACCTCTGTGACTTTTCCCACCGCGCTTGACACCCAACGACGCCGCCCCTAGACACGTCAACAATGAGACGTAGGCTAAAACATATCACAAACATCAAAAATAAGAAAACTAGTAACCGTCAAAAATAAGAAAACGAGGTCATATAGATCACGCTCCCGCGTCATCCTTGTCTTGTGGCGCAAAAATATTTAAAAAGGAGAATGCAACACGAGGACTTCCCAGGAGGTCACCCATCCTAGTACTACTCTCGCCCAATCACGCTTAACTTCGGAGTTCTGATGGGATCCGGTACTTTAGTGCTGGTATGATCGCATCCGACATGCAACTATCTATTTGTTCCTTATGGTTGCCCCTTCCGTGTCCATTGGCACATCTGCCTCGACAACGGAGACGAGTTTAACACAAGAATTTCACCGCTCCCTCTCTACCCCGACAACACGAGCACCGCCACGACCTCTTTGACTTTTCCAACCGCGCTTGACACCCAACGACGCCGCCCCTAGACACGTCAACAATGAGACCCAAGCTAAAACATATCACAAACGTCAAAAATAAGAAAACTAGTAAACGTCAAAAATAAGAAAACGAGGTCATATAGATCACGCTCCCGCATCATCCTTGTCACGTGGCGCAAAAATATTTAAAAAGGGTAATGCAACACGAGGACTTCCCAGGAGGTCACCATCCTAGTACTACTCTCGACCAAGCACGCTTAACTTTGAACTTCTGATGGGATCCGGTGCTTTAGTGCTGGTATGATCGCATCCGACATGCAACTATCTATTTGTTCCTTATGCTTGCCCCTCCCGTGTCCATTGCCACATTTGCCTCGACAACGGAGACGAGTTTAACACAAGAATTTCACCGCTCCCTCTCTACCCCGACAACACGAGCACCGCCACGACCTGTGTGACTTTGCCCACCGCGCTTGACACCCAACGACGCCGCCCCTAGACACGTCAACAATGAGACGCAAGCTAAAACATATCACAAACGTCAAAAAATAGGAAAACTAGAAAACGTCAAAAATAAGAAAACGAGGTCATATAGATCACGCTCCCGCGTCATCCTTGTCACGTGGCGCAAAAATATTTAAAAAGGGGAATTTCACACGAGGACTTCCCAGGAGGTCACCCATCCTAGTACTACTCTCGCCCAATCACGCTTAACTTCGGATACTGATGGGATCCGGTGCTTTAGTGCTGGTATGATCGCATACGACATGCAACTATCTATTTGTTCCTTATGCTTGCCCCTCCCGTGTCCATTGCCACATTTGCCTCGACAACGGAGACGAGTTTAACACAAGAATTTCACCGCTCCCTCTCTACCCCGACTACACGAGCACCGCCACGACCTCTGTGACTTTTCCCACCGCGCTTGACACCCAACGACGTCGCCCCTAGACACGTCAACAATGAGACGGAAGCTAAAACATATCACAAACATCAAAAATAAGAAAACTAGTAAACATCAAAAATAAGAAAACGAGGTCATATAGATCACGCTCCCGCGTCATCCTTGTCACGTGGCGAAAAAATATTTAAAAAGGGGAACGCAACAAGAGGACTTCCCAGGAGGTCACCCATCCTAGTACTACTCTCGCCCAATCACGCTTAACTTCGGAGTTCTGATGGGATCTGGTGCTTTAGTGCTGGTATGATCGCATCCGACACGCAACTATCTATTTGTTCCTTATGGTTGCCCCTCCCGTGTCGATTGGCACATCTGCCTCGACAACGGAGACGAGTTTCACACAAGAATTTCACCGCCCCCTCTCTACCCCGACAACACGAGCACCGCCACGACCTCTGTGACTTTTCCCACCGCGCTTGACACCCAATGACGCCGCCCCTAGACACGTCAACAATGAGACGCAAGCTAAAACATATCACAAATGTCAAAAATAAGAAAACTAGTAAACGTCAAAATAAGAAAACGAGGTCATATAGATCACGCTCCCGCGTCATCCTTGTCACGTGGCGCAAAATTATTTAAAAAGGAGAATGCAACACCAGGACTTCCCAGGAGGTCACCCATCGTAGTCCTACTCTCGCCCAAGCACGATTAACTTCGGAGTTTTGATGGCATTCGGTGCTTTAGTGCTGGTATGACCGCATCAGACATGCAACTATCTATTTGTTCCTTAGGCTTGCCCCTCCCGTGTCCATTGCCACATTTGCCTCGACAACGGAGACGAGTTTAACACAAGAATTTCACCGCTCCCTCTCTACCCCGACAACACGAGCACCGCCACGACCTGTGTGACTTTTCCCACCGCGCTTGACACCCAACGACGTCGCCCCTAGAGACGTCAACAATGAGACGCAAGCTAAAACATATCACAAACGTCAAAAATAAGAAAACTAGTAAACGTCAAAAATAAGAAAACAAGGTCATATAGATCACGCTCCCGCGTCATCCTTGTCACGTGGAGCAAAAATATTTAAAAAGGGGAATGCAACACGAGGACTTCTCAGGAGGTCACCCATCCTAGTACTACACTCGCCCAAGCACGCTAAACTTCGGAGTTTTGATGGGATCCGTATCTTTAGTGCTGGTATGATCGCATCCGACATGCAACTATCTATTTGTTCGTTATGCTTGCCCCTCCCGTGTCCATTGCCACATTTGCCTCGACAACGGAGACGAGTTTAACTCAAGAATTTCACCGCTTCCTCTCTACCCCGACAACACGAGCACAACCACGACCTCTGTGACTTTCCCCACCGCGCTTGACACCCAATGACGCCGCCCCTAGACACGTCAACAATGAGACGCAAGCTAAAACATATCACAAACGTCAAAAATAAGAAAACTAGTAAACGTCAAAAATAAGAAAACGAGGTCATATAGATCACGCTCCCGCGTCATCCTTGTCACGCGGCGCAAAAATATTTAAAAAGGAGAATACAACACCAGGACTTTGCAACTATCTATTTTTCCTTATGCTTGCCCCTCCCGTGTCCATTGCCACATTTGCGTCGACAACGGAGACGAGTTTAACACAAGAATTTCACCGCTCCCTCTCTACCCCGACAACACGAGCACCGCCACGACCTCTGTGACTTTTCCCACCACGCTTGACACCCAACGACGCCGCCCCTAGACACGTCAACAATGAGACGCAAGCTAAAACATGTCACAAACGTCAAAAATAAGAAAACTACTAAACGTCAAAAATAAGAAAACGAGGTCATATAGATCACGCTCCCGCGTCATCCTTGTCATGTGGCGCAAAAATATTTAAAAAGGAGAATGAATCTATTTTGTCCTTATGCTTGCCCCTCCCGTGTCCATTGCCACATTTGCCTCGACAACGGAGACGAGTTTAACACAAGAATTTCACCGTTCCCTCTCTACCCCGACAACACGAGCACCGCCACGACCTCTGTGACTTTTCCCATCACGCTTGACACCCAACGACGCCGCCCCTAGACACGTCAACAATGAGACGCATGCTAAAACATATCACAAACGTCAAAAATAAGAAAACTAGTAAACGTCAAAAATAAGAAAGCAAGGTCATATAGATCACGCTCCCGCGTCATCCTTGTCACGTGGCGCAAAAATATTTAAAAAGGGTAATGCAACACGAGGACTTCCCAGGAGGTCACCCATCCTAGTACTACTCTCACCCAATCACGCTTAACTTCGGAGTTCTGATGGGATCCGGTGCTTTAGTGCTGGTATGATCGCATCCAACATGCAACTATCTATTTGTTACTTATGGTTGCCCCTCGCGTGTCCATTGGCACATCTGCCTCGACAACGGAGACGAGTTTAACACAAGAATTTCACGGCTCCCTCTCTACCCCGACAACACGAGCACCGCCACGACCTGTGTGACTTTTCCCACCGCGCTTGACACCCAACGACGTCGCCCCTAGACACGTCAACAATGAGACGGAAGCTAAAACATATCACAAACGTCAAAAATAAGAAAACTAGTAAACGTCAAAAATAAGAAAACAAGGTCATATAGATCACGCTCCCGCGTCATCCTTGTCACGTGGCGCAAAAATATTTAAAAAGGGGAATGCAACACGAGGACTTCTCAGGAGGTCACCCATCCTAGTACTACTCTCGCCCAAGCACGCTTAACTTCGGAGTTCTGATGGGATCCGGTTCTTTAGTGCTGGTATGATCGCATCCGACATGCAACTATCTATTTGTTCCTTATGCTTGCCCCTCCCGTGTCCATTGCCACATTTGCCTCGACAACGGAGACGAGTTTAACACAAGAATTTCACCGCTCCCTCTCTACCCCGACAACACGAGCACCGCCACGACCTGTGTGACTTTTCCCACCGCGCTTGACACCCAACGACGTCGCCCCTAGACACGTCAACAATGAGACGCAAGCTAAAACATATCACAAACGTCAAAAATAAGAAAACTAGTAAACGTCAAAAATAAGAAAACAAGGTCATATAGATCACGCTCCCGCATCATCCTTGTCACGTGGCGCAAAAATATTTAAAAAGGGGAATGCAACACGAGGACTTCTCAGGAGGTCACCCATCCTAGTACTACTCTCGCCCAAGCACGCTTATCTTCGAAGTTCTGATGGGATCTGATTCTTTAGTGCTGGTATGATCGCATCCGACATGCAACTATCTATTTGTTCCTTATGCTTGCCCCTCCCGTGTCGATTGCCACATTTGCCTCGACAACGGAGACGAGTTTAACACAAGAATTTCACCGCTCCCTCTCTACCCCGACAACACGAGCACAACCACGACCTCTGTCACTTTCCCCACCGCGCTTGACACCCAATGACACCGCCCCTAGACACGTCAACAATGAGACGCAAGCTAAAACATATCACAAACGTCAAAAATAAGAAAACTAGTAAACGTCAAAAATAAGAAAACAAGGTCATATAGATCACGCTCCCGCGTCATCCTTGTCACGTGGCGCAAAAATATTTAAAAAGGGGAATGCAACACGAGGACTTCTCAGGAGGTCACCCATCCTAGTACTACTCTCGCCCAAGCACGCTTATCTTCGGAGTTCTGATGGGATCCGGTTCTTTAGTGCTGGTATGATCGCATCACACATGCAACTATCTATTTGTTCCTTATGCTTGCCCCTCCCGTGTCCATTGCCACATGTGCCTCGACAACGGAGACGAGTTTAACACAAGAATTTCATCGCTCCCTCTCTACCCCGACAACACGAGCAAAACCACGACCTCTGTGACTTTCCCCACCGCGCTTGACACCCAATGACACCGCCCCTAGGCACGTCAACAATGAGACGCAAGCTAAAACATATCACAAACGTCAAAAATAAGAAAACTTGTAAACATCAAAAATAAGAAAACGAGGTCATATAGATCACGCTCCCGCGTCATAATTGTCACGCGGCGCAAAAATATTTAAAAAGGAGAATACAACACGTGGACTTCACAGGAGGTCACCCATCGTAGTACTACTCTCGCCCAAGCACGATTAACTTCGGAGTTCTGATGGCATTCGGTGCTTTAGTGCTGGTATGATCGCATAATACATGCAACTATCTATTTGTTCCTTATGCTTGCCCCTCCCGTGTCCATTGCCACATTTGCCTCGACAACGGAGACGAGTTTAACACAAGAATTTCACCGCACCCTCTCTACCCCGACAACACGAGCACTGCCACGACCTCTGTGACTTTTCCCACCGCGCTTGACACCCAACGACGCCGCCCCTAGACACGTCAACAATGAGACGCAAGCTAAAACATATCACAAACGTCAAAAATAAGAAAACTAGTAAACGTCAAAAATAAGAAAACGAGGTCATATAGATCACGCTTCCGCGTCATCCTTGTCACGTGGCGCAAAAATATTTAAAAAGGGTAATGAAACAAGTGGACTTCCCAGGAGGTCACCCATCGTAGTCCTACTCTCGCCCAAGCACGATTAACTTCGGAGTTTTGATGGCATTCGGTGCTTTAGTGCTGGTATGATCGCATCCGACATGCAACTATCTATTTGTTCCTTATGCTTGCCCCTCCCGTGTCCATTGCCACATTTGCCTCGACAACGGAGACGTGTTTAACACAAGAATTTCACCGCTCCCTCTCTACCCCGACAACACGAGCACCGCCACGACCTGTGTGACTTTTCCCACCGCGCTTGACACCCAACGACGTCGCCCCTAGACACGTCAACAATGAGACGCAAGCTAAAACATATCACAAATGTCAAAAATAAGAAAACTAGTAAACGTCAAAAATAAGAAAACAAGGTCATATAGATCACGCTCCCGCATCATCCTTGTCACGTGGCGCAAAAATATTTAAAAAGGGGAATGCAACACGAGGACTTCTCAGGAGGTCACCCATCCTAGTACTACTCTCGCCCAAGCACGCTTAACTTCGTAGTTCTGATGGGATCCGATTCTTTAGTGCTGGTATGATCGCATCCGACATGCAACTATCTATTTGTTCCTTATGCTTGCCCCTCCCGTGTCCATTGCCACATTTGCCTCGACAACGGAGACGAGTTTAACACAAGAATTTCACCGCTCCCTCTCTACCTCGACAACACGAGCACAACCACGACCTCTGTCACTTTCCCCACCGCGCTTGACACCCAATGACACCGCCCCTAGACACGTCAACAATGAGACGCAAGCTAAAACATATCACAAACGTCAAAAATAAGAAAACTAGTAAATGTCAAAAATAAGAAAACAAGGTCATATAGATCACGCTCCCGCGTCATCCTTGTCACGTGGCGCAAAAATATTTAAAAAGGGGAATGCAACACGAGGACTTCTCAGGAGGTCACCCATCCTAGTACTACTCTCGCCCAAGCACGCTTAACTTCGGAGTTCTTATGGGATCCGGTTCTTTAGTGCTGGTATGATCGCATCAGACATGCAACTATCTATTTGTTCCTTATGCTTGCCCCTCCCGTGTCCATTGCCACATTTGCCTCGACAACGGAGACGAGTTTAACACAAGAATTTCACCGCTCCCTCTCTACCCCGACAACACGAGCACAACCACGACCTCTGTCACTTTCCCCACCGCGCTTGACACCCAATGACACCGCCCCTAGACACGTCAACAATGAGACGCAAGCTAAAACATATCACAAATGTCAAAAATAAGAAAACTAGTAAACGTCAAAAATAAGAAAACGAGGTCATATAGATCACGCTCCCGCGTCATCCTTGTCACGTGGCGAAAAAATATTTAAAAAGGAGAATGCAACACCAGGACTTCCCAGGAGGTCACCCATCGTAGTCCTACTCTCGCCCAAGCACGATTATATTCGGAGTTTTGATGGCATTCGGTGCTTTAGTGCTGGTATGACCGCATCAGACATGCAACTATCTATTTGTTCCTTATGCTTGCCCCTCCCGTGTCCATTGCCACATTTGCCTCGACAACGGAGACGAGTTTAACACAAGAATTTCACCGCTCCCTCTCTACCCCGACAACACGAGCACCGCCACGACCTCTGTGACTTTTCCCACCGCGCTTGGCACCCAACGACGCCGCCCCTAGACACGTCAACAATGAGACGCAAGCTAAAACATATCACAAACGTCAAAAATAAGAAAACTAGTAAACGTCAAAAATAAGAAAACGAGGTCATATAGATCACGCTCCCGCGTCATCCTTGTCATGTGGCGCAAAAATATTTTAAAAGGGGAATGCAACATGAGGACTTCCCAGGAGGTCACCGATCCTAGTACTACTCTCGCCCAAGCACGCTTAACTTCGGAGTTCTGATGGGATCTGGTGCTTTGGTGCTGGTATGATCGCATCCGACATGCAACTATCTATTTGTTCCTTATGCTTGCCCCTCCCGTGTCCATTGCCACCTTTGCCTCGACAACGGAGACGAGTTTAACACAAGAATTTTATCGCTCCCTCTCTAACCCGACAACACGAGCACCGCCACGACCTGTGTGACTTTTCCCACCGCGCTTGACACCCAACGACGCCGCCCCTAGACACGTCAACAATGAGACGCAAGCTAAAACATATCACAAATGTCAAAAATAAGAAAACTAGTAAACGTCAAAAATAAGAAAACGAGGTCATATAGAACAAGCTCCCGCGTCATCCTTGTCACGTGGCACAAAAATATTTAAAAAGGGGAATGGAACACGAGGACTTCCCAAGAGGTCACCGATCCTAGTACTACTCTCGCCCAAGCACGCTTAACTTCGGAGTTCTGATGGGATCCGGTGCTTTAGTGCTGGTATGATCGCATCCGACATGCAACTATCTATTTGTTCCTTATGCTTGCCCCTCCCGTGTCCATTGCCACATTTGCCTCGACAAAGGAGACGAGTTTAACACAAGAATTTCACCACTCCCTCTCTAACCCGACAACACGAGCACTGCTACGACCTGTGTGACTTTTCCCACCGCGCTAGACACCCAACGACGCCGCCCCTAGACACGTCAACAATGAGACGCAAGCTAAAACATATCACAAACGTCAAAAATAAGAAAACTAGTAAACGTCAAAAATAAGAAAACAAGGTCATATAGATCACGCTCCCGCGTCATCGTTGTTAAGTGGCGCAAAAATATTTAAAAAGGGGAATGCAACACGAGGACTTCTCAGGAGGTCACCCATCCTAGTACTACTCTCGCCCAAGCACGCTTAACTTCGTAGTTCTGATGGGATCCGATTCTTTAGTGCTGGTATGATCGCATCCGACATGCAACTATCTATTTGTTCCTTATGCTTGCCCCTCCCGTGTCCATTGCCACATTTGCCTCGACAATGGAGACGAGTTTAACACAAGAATTTCACCGCTCCCTCTCTACCCCGACTACACGAGCACCGCCACGACCTCTGTGACTTTTACCACCGTGCTTGACACCCAACGACGCCGCCTCTAGACACGTCAAAATTGAGACGCAGGCTAAAACATATCACAAACGTCAAAAATAAGAAAACTAGTAAACGTCAAAAATAAGAAAACGAGGTCATATAGATCACGCTCACGCGTCATCCTTGTCACGTGGCGCAAAAATATTTAAAAAGGGGAATGCAGATCGCATCCGACATGCAACTATCTATTTGTTCCTTATGCTTGCCCCTCCCGTGTCCATTGCCACATTTGCCTCGACAACGGAGACGAGTTTAACACAAGAATTTCAATGCTCCCTCTCTAACCCGACAACACGAGCACCACCACGACCTCTGTGACTTTTCCCACCGCGCTTGACACCCAACGACGCCGCCCCTAGACACGCCAACAATGACACTCAAGCTAAAACATAACACAAACGTCAAAAATAACAAAACTAGTAAACGTCAAAAATAAGAAAACTAGGTCATATAGATCACGCTCCTGCGTCATCCTTGTCACGTGGCGCAAAAATATTTAAAAAGGGGAATGCAACACGAGGACTTCCCAGGAGGTCAACCATCCTAGTACTACTCTCGCCCAAGCACGCTTAACTTCCGAATTCTGATGGGATCCGGTGCTTTAGTGTTGGTATGATCGCATCCGACATGCAACTATCTATTTGTTCCTTATGCTTGCCCCTCCCGTGTCCATTGCCACATTTGCCTTGACAACGGAGACGAGTTTAACACAAGAATTTCACAGCTCCCTCTCTACCCCGACAACACGAGCACCGCCACGACCTCTGTGACTTTTCCCACCGCGGTTGACACCCAACGACGTCGCCCCTAGACACGTCAACATTGACACTCAAGCTAAAACATATCACAAACGTCAAAATTAAGAAAACTAGTAAACGTCAAAAATAAGAAAACAAGGTCATATAGATTACGCTCCCGCGTCATCCTTGTGACATGGCGCAAAAATATTTAAAAAGGGGAAAGCAACACGAGGACTTCTCAGGAGGTCACCCATCCTAGTACTACTCTCGCCCAAGCACGCTTAACTTTGAAGTTCTCATGGGATCCGGTGCTTTAGTGCTGGTATGATCGCATCCGACATGCAACTATCTATTTGTTCCTTATGCTTGCCCCTCCCGTGTCCATTGCCACATTTGCCTCGACAACGGAGACGAGTTTAACACAAGAATTTCACCGCTCCCTCTCTACCCCGACAATAGGAGCACCGGCACGACCTCTGTGACTTTTCCCACCGTGCTTGACACCCAACGACGCCGCCCCTAGACACGTCAACAATGAGACGCAAGCTAAAACATATCACAAACGTCAAAAATAAGAAAACTAGTAAACGTCAACAATAAGAAAACGAGGTCATATAGATCACGCTCCCGCATCATCCTTGGCACGTGGCGCAAAAATATTTGAAAAGGGGAATGCAGATCGCATCCGACATGCAACTATCTATTTGTTCGTTATGCTTGCCCCTCCCGTGTCCATTGCCACATTTGCCACGACAACGGAGACGAGTTTAACACAAGAATTTCACTGCTCCCTCTCTACCCCGACAACACGAGCACCGCCACGACCTCTGTGACTTTTCCCACCGCGCTTGACACCCAACGACGCCGCCCCTAGACACGTCAACAATGAGACGCAAGCTAAAACATATCACAAACGTCAAAAATAAGAAAACTAGTAAACGTCAAAAATAAGAAAACAAGGTCATATAGATCACGCTCCCACGTCATCCTTGTCACGTGGCGCAAAAATATTTAAAAAGGGGAATGCAACACGAGGACTTCCCAGGAGTTCACCCATCCTAGTGCTACTCTCGCCCAAGCACGCTTAACTTCGGAGTTCTGATGGAATCCGGTGCTTTTGTGCTGGTATGATCGCATCCGACATGCAACTATCTATTTGTTCCTTATGCTTACCCCTCCCGTATGCATTGTCACATTTGCCTCGACAACGGAGACGAGTTTAACACAAGAATTTCACCGCTCCCTCTCTACCCCGACAACACGAGCACCGGCACGACCTCTGTGACTTTTCCCACCGCGCTTGACACCCAACGACGCCGCCCCTAGACACGTCAACAATGAGACGCAAGCTAAAACATATCACGAACGTCAAAAACAAGAAAACTAGTAAACGTCAAAAATAAGAAAACAAGGTCATATAATTCACGCTCCCGCGTCATCCTTGTCACGTGGCGCAAAAAAATTTAAAAAGGGGAATGCAACACGAGGACTTCTCAGGAGGTCCCCCATCCTAGTATTACTCTCGCCCAAGCAAGCTTAACTTCGGAGTTTTGATGGGATCCGGTGGTTTAGTGCTGGTATGATCGCATCCGACATGCAACTATCTATTTGTTCGTTATGCTTGCCCCTCCCGTGTCCATTGCCACATTTGCCTCGACAACGGAGAAGAGTTTAACACAAGAATTTCACCGCTCCCTCTCTACACCGACAACACGAGCACCGCCACGACCTCTGTGACTTTCCCCACCGCGCTTGACACCCAACGACGCCGCCCCTAGACACGTCAACAATGAGACGAAAGGTAAAACATATCACAAACGTCAAAAATAAGAAAACTAGTAAACGTCAAAAATAAGAAAACAAGGTTATATAGATCACGCTCCCTCGTCATCCTTGTCACGTGGCGCAAAAATATTTAAAAAGGGGAATGCAACACGAGGACTTTTTAGGAGGTCACCCATCCTAGTACTACTCACGCCCAAGCACGCTTAACTTCGGAGTTCTCATGGGATCCGGTGCTTTAGTGATGGTATGATCGCATCCGACATGCAACTATCTATTTGTTCCTTATGCTTGCCCCTCCCGTGTCCATTGCCACATTTGCCTCGACAACGGAGACGAGTTTAACACAAGAATTTCACCGCTCCCTCTCTACCCCGACAACACGAGCACCACCACGACCTATGTGACTTTTCCCACCGCGCTTGACACCCAACGACGACGCCCCTAGACACGTCAACAATGAGACGCAAGCTAAAACATATCACAAACATCAAAAATAAGAAAACTAGTAAACGTCAAAAATAAGAAAACGAGGTCATATAGATCACACTCCCGCGTCATCCTTGTCACGTGGCGCAAAAATATTTAAAAAGGGGAATGCAACACGAGGACTTACGAGGAGGTCACCCATCCTAGTACTACTCTCGCCCTAGCACGCTTAACTTCGGAGTTCTGATGGGATCCGGTGCTTTATTCTGGTACGATCGCATCCGACATGCTACTATCTATTTGTTCCTTATGCTTGCCCCTCCCGTGTCCATTGCCACATTTGCCTCGACAACGGAGACGAGTTTAACACAAGAATTTCACCGCTCCCTCTCTACCCCGACAACACGAGCACCGCCACGACCTCTGTGACTTTTCCCACCGCGCTTGACACCCAACGACGCCGCCCGTAGACACGTCAACAATGAGATGCAAGCTAAAACATATCACAAACGTCAAAAATTAGAAAACCAGTAAACGTCAAAAATAGGAAAGCGTGGTCATATAGATCACGCTCCCGCGTCATCCTTGTCACGTGGCGCAAAAATATTTAAAAAGGGGAATGCAAAACGAGGACTTTCCAGGAGGTCACCCATCCTCGTACTACTCTCGCCCAAGCACGCTTAACTTCAGAGTTCTGATGGGATCCGGTGCTTTAGTGCTGGTATGATCGCATCCGACATGAAACTATTTATTTGTTCCTTATGCTTGCCCCTCCCGTGTCTATTACCACATTTGCCTCGACAACGGAGACGAGTTTAACACAAGAATTTCACCGCTCCCTCTCTACGCCGACAACACGAGCACCGCCACGACCGCTGTGACTTTTCGCACCGCGCTTGACACCCAACGACGCCGCCCCTAGACACGTCAACAATGAGACGCAAGCTAAAACATATCACAAACGTCAAAAATAAGAAAACTAGTAAACGTCAAAAATAAGAAAACGAGGTCATATAGATCACGCTCCCGCGTCATCCTTGTCACGTGGTGCAAAAATATTTAAAAAGGGGAATGCAACACGAGGAATTCCCAGTAGGTCACCCATCCTAGTACTACTCTCGCCCAAGCACGCTAAACTTTGAAGTTCTGTTAGGATCCGGTGCTGTAGTGCTCGTATGATCGCATCCAACACGCAACTATCTATTTGTTCCTTATGCTTGCCCCTCCCGTGTCCATTGCCACATTTGCCTCGACAACGGAGACGAGTTTAACACAAGAATTTCACCGCTCCCTCTCTACCCCGACAACACGAGCACCGCCACGACCTCTGTGGCTTTTCCCACCGCGCTTGACACCCAACGACGCCGCCCCTAGACATGTCAACAAAGAGATGCAAGCTAAAACATATCACAAACGTCAAAAATAAGAAAGCTAGTAAACATCAAAAATAAGAAAACGAGGTCATATAGATCATGCTCCCGCGTCATCCTTGTCACGTGGCGCAAAATTATTTAAAAAGGGGAATGCAACACGAGGAATTCCCAGGAGGTGACCCGTCCTAGTATTACTCTCGCCCAAGCACGCTTAACTTCGGAGTTCTCATGGGATCCGGTGCTTTAGTGCTGGTATGATCGCATTCGGGATGCAACTATCTATTTGTTCCTTATGCTTGCCCCTCCCGTGTCCATTGCCACATTTGCCTCGACAACGGAGACGAGTTTAACACAAGAATTTCACCACTCCCTCTCTACCCCGACAACACGAGCACCGCCACGACCTCTGTGACTTTCCCACCGCGCTTGACTCCTAACGACGCCGCCCCTAGACACGGTCACCCATCCTAGTACTACTCTCGCCCAAGCACGCTTAACTTTGAAGTTCTGTTGGGATCCGGTGCTTTAGTGCTCGTATGATCGCATCCAACATGCAACTATCTATTTGTTCCTTATGCTTGCCCCTCCCGTGTCCATTGCCACATTTGCCTCGACAACGGAGACGATTTTAACACAAGAATTTCACCGCTCCCTCTCTACCCCGACAACACGAGCACCGCCACGACCTCTGTGGCTTTTCCCACCGCGCTTGACACCCAACGATGCCGCCCCTAGACATGTCAACAAAGAGACGCAAGCTAAAACATATCACAAACGTCAAAAGTAAGAAAGCTAGTAAACGTCAAAAATAAGAAAACGAGGTCATATAGATCATGCTCCCGCGTCATCCTTGTCACGTGGCGCAAAATTATTTAAAAAGGGGAATGCAACACGAGGACTTCCCAGGAGGTCACGCGTCCTAGTACTACTCTCGCCCAAGCACGCTTAACTTCGGAATTCTCATGGGATCCGGTGCTTTAGTGCTGGTATGATCGCATCCGGGATGCAACTATCTATTTGTTCCTTATGCTTGCCCCTCCCGTGTCCATTGCCACATTTGGCTCGACAACGGAGACGAGTTTAACACAAGAATTTCACCACTCCCTCTCTACCCCGACAACACGAGCAACGCCACGACCTCTGTGACTTTTCCCACCGCGCTTGACACCCAACGACGCCGCCCCTAGACACGTCAACAAAGGAGATGCAAGCTAATACATATCACAAACGTCAGAAATAAGAAAACTAGTAATCGTCAAAAATAAGAGAATGAGGTCATATAGATCACGCTCCCGCGTCATCCTTGTCACGTGGCCCAAAAATAAGAAAACTAGTAAACGTCAAAAATAAGAAAACGAGGTCATATAGATCACGCTCCCGCGTCATCCTTGTCACGTGGCGCAAAAATATTTAAAAAGGGGAATGCAACACAAGGACTTCCGAGGAGGTCACCCATCCTAGTACTACTCTCGCCCAAGCACGCTTAACTTTGAAGTTCTGATGGGATTCGGTGCTTTAGTGCTGGTATGATGGCATGCAACATGCAACTATCTATTTGTTCCTTATGCTTGCCCCTCCCGTGTCCATTCCCACATTTGCCTCGACAACGGAGACGATTTTAACACAAGAATTTCACCGCTCCCTCTCTACCCCGACAACACGAGCACCGCCACGACCTCTGTGACTTTTCCCACCGCGCTTGACACCCAACGACGCCGCCCCTAGACATGTGAACAAAGAGACGCAAGCTAAAACATATCACAAACGTCAAAAACAAGAAAGCTAGTAAACGTCAAAAATAAGAAAACGAGGTCATATAGATCATGCTCCCGCGTCATCCTTGTCACGTGGCGCAAAATTATTTAAAAAGGGGAATGCAACACGAGGACTTCCCAGGAGGTGACCCGTCCTAGTACTACTCTCGCCCAAGCACGCTTAACTTCGGAGTTCTCATGGGATCCAGTGCTTTAGTGCTGGTATGATCGCATCCGGGATGCAACTATCTATTTGTTCCTTATGCTTGCCCCTCCCGTGTCCATTGCCACATTTGCCTCGACAACGGAGACGAGTTTAACACAAGAATTTCACCACTCCCTCTCTACCCCGACAACACGAGCACCGCGACGACCTCTGTGACTTTCCCACCGCGCTTGACACCCAACGACGCCGCCCCTAGACACGTCAACAAATGAGACGCAAGCTAATACATATCACAAACGTCAGAAATAAGAAAACTAGTAAACGTCAAAAATAAGAGAATGAGGTCATATAGATCACGCTCCCGCGTCATCCTTGTCACGTGGACCAAAAATAAGAAAACTTGTAAACGTCAAAAATAAGAAAACGAGGTCATATAGATCACGCTCCCGCGTCATCCTTGTCACGTGGCGCCAATATTTTTAAAAAGTGGAATGCAATACGAGGACTTCCTAGGAAGTCACCCATCCTAGTACTACTCTCGCCCAAGCACGCTTAACTTCGGAGTTCTGATGGAATCCGGTGCTTTAGTGCTGGTATGGTCGCATCCGACTTGCAACTATCTATTTGTTCCTTATGCTTGCCCCTCCCGTGTCCATTGCCACATTTTCCTCGACAACGGAGACGATTTTAACACAAGAATTTCACCGCTCCCTCTGTACCCCGACAACACGAGCACCGCCACGACCTCTGTGACTTTTCCCACAGCGCTTGACACCCAACGACGCCGCCCCTAGACACGTCAACAAAGAGACGCAAGCTAAAACATATCACAAACGTCAAAAATAAGAAAGCCAGTAAACGTCAAAAATAAGAAAACGAGGTCATATAGATCATGCTCCCGCGTCATCCTTGTCACGTCGCGCAAAAATATTTAAAAAGGGGAATGCAACACGATGACTTCCCAGGAGGTCTCCCATCCTAGTACTACTCTCGCCCAAGCACGCTTATCTTCGGAGTTCTCATGGGATCCGGTGCTTTAGTGCTGGTATGATCGCATCCAACATGCAACTATCTATTTGTTACTTATGCTTGCCCCTCCCGTGTCCATTGCCATATTAGCCTCGACAACGGAGGTGAGTTTAACACAAGAATTTCACCGCTCCCTCTCTACCCCGACAACACGAGCACCGCCACGACCTGTGTGACTTTTCCCATCGCGCTTGACACCCAACGACGCCGCCCCTAGACACGTCAACAATGAGACGCAAGCTAAAACATATCACAAACGTCAAAAATAAGAAAACGAGGTCATATAGAACACGCTCCCGCGTCATCCTCGTCACGTGGCGCAAAAACATTTAAAAACGGGAATGCAACACGAGGACTTCCAGGAGGTCACTCATCCTAGTACTACTCTTGCCCAAGCACGCTTAACTTCGGAGTTCTGATTGGATCCGGTGCTTTAGTGCTGGTATGACCGCGTCCGACATGCAACTATCTGTTTGTTCCCTATGCTTGCCCCTCCCGTGTCCATTGCCACATTTGCCTCGACAACGGAGACGAGTTTAACACAAGAATTTCACCGCTCCCTCTCTACCCCGACAACACGAGCACCGCCATGACCTATGTGACTTTTTCCACCGCGCTTGACACCCAACGACGCCACCCCTAGACACGTCAACAATGAGACGCAAGCTAAAACATATCACAAACGTCAAAAATAAGAAAACTAGTAAACGTCAAAAATAAGAAAACGAGGTCATATAGATCACGCTCCCGCGCCATCCTTGTCACGTGGCGCAAAAATACATAAAAAGGGGAATGCAACATGAGGACTTCCCAAGAGTTCACCCATCCTAGTACTACTCTCGCCCAAGCACGCTTAACTTCAGAGTTCTGATGGGATCCGGTGCTTTAGTGCTGGTATGATCGCACGCGACATGCAACTATCTATTTGTTCCTTATGCTTGCCCCTCCCGTGTCCATTGCCACATTTGCCTCGACAACGGAGACGAGTTTAACACAAGAATTTCACCGCTCCCTCTCTACCCCGACAACACGAGCACCACCACGACCTCTGTGACTTTTCCCACCGCGCTTGACACCCAACGACGCCACCCCTAGACACGTCAACAATGAGACACAAGCTAAAACATATCACAAACGTCAAAAATAAGAAAACTAGTAAACTTCAAAAATAAGAAAACGAGGTCATATAGATCACGCTCCCGCGTTATCCTTGTCACGTGGCGCAAAAATATTTAAAAAGGGGAATGCAACACGAGGACTTCCCAAGAGGTCACCCATCCTAGTACTACTCTCGCCCAAGCATGCTTAACTTCGGAGTTCTGATGGGATCCGGTGCTTTAGTGCTGGTATGATCGCATCCAACATGCAACTATCTATTTGTTCCTTATGCGTGCCCCTCAATTGGATGTCCTCGAATGAGCAAAAAATGCAGACCAACATGCTCACATAATAAGATGATAGATAAAATATGGTGAACATGCACAAACATCCTAGCATCTATCAAGCACTTGGGCGATGACACATCTATATATGAGTATATTGACTTAGGAGCCAAGTAAGAATACTTGATCATATGTCATACTCATCATTAAGCACAATTGAGGTTACCCCTTTTACATAAAGCATTAATGTGTTCATATCCTTAGGAGATGTTTATACTCAAGATTTAGAGTAAAGCCCCCCCTTGATATGGCACCCCCCTAAGAGGGATAAACTAACCTTGGGTTTTGTCGTAGAAGACTTCAAGTAGGTGAACTAGTGGTGGATGCTCAATGTTGATGAAGATCGTCTTAAGTTGGGAGCAATCCTTGTTGTTTCTTACTCTTCTCACCTACATGGGTTAGTCCCAAAGCACAAGGAACACATGCATGAATATCTATGGACATGGAGTCAAACACACATGGGATGATGTCCAAAGATACATTAATTACCTTGTTCCTTGCTTACTTTGAGGGAATGTGTGACTCCTTGAACTAATGCATATGGTTGAGGTTGATTGCATATAATTCTTGCCAAAATGAATAAGAGTGAATTCATTGGCGGAGTCACCCCTCAAGAACTTTATAGTTCTTCTTCATGGGGATCCACATGAACTTGTTGGGAATCCATGGAGTTGTGGTAGCACTAGATGAGGTAGTTCTAGTAGTGTCCTTGGGAATCCACTTGACCTTGACTTGGGGTTCCTCTTCAAATAAGTCAATGTCCTCTTGAAGCTTTCCCTTGCCCTTGTGGTCTTGTTGTAGAAGGCCATCTTGTGAGCTTGTTGCCTTGGGAGGAGTAGGATCATACTTCTCCTCTTGAGGAACAAACTTAGGAATGGGATATGGACCTTCTTCCCAATCATCTCCGTTGGCATTGAAGTAGCCAACACCTTGTTTCTTTAGATGTCCTCCTTCCTTGCGCACAATTTCCTCAAATTGCTTACTTCCCGCAAGAATCTTGAAGACACCTCTCTCTATAATCCCTTTCAATAGTTCTTTTCTTGCTCAAGTGTAACTTGGCTAAGAGAATCATTAGTGGAATAAAGAGAGCTACTAGCAAAAACATCATTAGATTTAGCTTTAGCATTGTTGTTACTAGACGAAGAAACTTTCTTGCCTTTGTTACTAGTGTTCTTAGGTTTAACTCGTGGAACAAAAGTAGATAAGAGTAATCGTTTGCCTAGATAAGAAGAACTCTTCTTTCGAAGATCATCATTGATCGCTTTTAGGAACTCATGCTCTTGCTCCAAATTGAGCTTCTCAAAGCGTAGCTTATCATGAGTTCTTGCAAGATCTCTATGATATTCTAGAGTAGTTTCATGAGCTAACTTAAGAATATTTAATTCTTAAGTTAGTCATTCAATCTCTTTCTTATCATCATCACTCAATTTCTCTTGACTAGCACGATTTTTAGCAAGTTCATTTTCAGTGCAATCACTAGTTTTATCAAACAGAAAGTCATCTTCTCCTAACAAGTCATCCTCATCACTATTAAAATCAAGATACTAGGGGTGTGATACCTTGGGGCCTTTAGCCATGAAGTAGTTTTCGAACCCCTCATTTGGTGAATCAAATAGGTCGTAGGATTTGGAGGAAACAAGTGCAATGCGGGCAACACCTTCATCTTGACTACAGTCAGAGTTGGAGTGGTAGTTTCTCTCGGATTGGTTGCCAAACTCGGAGCCAGAAACCCATTCACGAACATGAGCTTGATGTCTGCTTCTCGAGCTGTTCTTGGTGTATTTGTCCTTATTCTCCGATTCTTCGCCTCTTCGTGAGTGTCTTCGTTCATGACGATCTTCCGTACTCCTTCTCTCTTTGTGAGGTGACTCATCCCTTGAGCTTCGTCTTCAAGGTGACTCTTCTCTTTGTTTCTAGGGAGTCGAGCACTCATTGGAGTAGTGTCCGGACTTCCCACGGTTATAGCAGTTTCGGACACGACTAGGCGAACGTTTCTCATCATGTCTTGAGCTTGATCTTCTCTCTTTGCCTCTACTCTTGTAGAACTTGTTCAATTTTCTGACCATGAAGCTTATCTCTTCATCAGTGACAAGATTGTCCTTTGAAGTAGAGGGAGCATCACATGAAGCTTTGTAAGCACCGCTTGACTTGTTGTGCAGCTCATCTTTGTCCTTGAGTGACATATCATGAGCAAAAATTGTACCAATGGCTTCAGTTGGCTTGAGATCGTTGTAGTTTGGCATCATTTGGATCAATGTGCACATAGTGTCGTACTTTCCATCAAGAACTCTAAGTATCTTCTTAATGATGAATTTGTTGGTCATCTCTTCGCTTCATAAGCTCGCAATCTCATTGGTGATGAGAGCTAGCCTAAAGTACATTTCAGCGAGACCTTCACCATCCTTCATCTTGAAATTGTCAAGCCGACTTTGAAGCACATTCAACTTAGATTCTCTGACAGAATGAGTACCTTCGTGCATATCGATCAAAGTGTCACATCCCTAGAATTACTACTTGGTGTTTAGCAAGGTTGTGCATCATGTTTTATTTTGCATTAAAAATGAAGTGGGGATTGAATAAACCCTAGCACCTCACCTTAATCAAACCATTCCACATGATCTGAATTTTCAATGAACCCAAAATGGCCTTAAAAAATGTTCATCTTTTCTTGTTAAATATTGGAAACAATATTTCAGGGATGATTAATATTTTCCAAACACTTTTGGCATTTAAAATAATCCATGGAAGTCACTGGAAATTGCCAAAATAAATAGATATAACTATTTTAGCCATTATAAAATGTTGACTTATTTTGTGGAGCTTGGAAATATTCCAAATAAAACCCCACAAATATATTCAATATTTTAGGGAATAGTTTGCAGCCAAAAATAAATAAAACAAATGTCAGAAATACAAAACAGAAAGAAGAAAAAGAGGAAAGAAGAAAAAAAACCTTGTCACACACGCCCAGCCCACCACCTCCTCTTGTCGTCTTCCACCTTTGCCTGTCGGCAGAGGAGGAGGTGGTCACCGCTCTCCATGAGCGCGGCACGCAGCTGTGTGGTTGCTTGCCACCTTCGTCGCGTTGGAAACAAGGAGATAGACTCCCCGAAGCCATCCCATCGCTCTCTCCTCTCCATTCACTCTCCCTCTCCTTCTTCTCTCTGCCGCCATGGCCGTCATGCAAGGTCACGGTCGATAGGCTGCTCCAGTCATCCTCCCCTATGTCTGAGCATCGCAATAGCTCTGCCTCGACGACCTGCTTTCCCACGAGTGAAGAAACAACGCCAAGAGCCTCCAAGACGCCAGATCACCGTCGTCTTCCTCCTGGCACACCGTCGAAAGCCGCGTCGTTCTCCGTCTCGAGGCCGTCCCCGAGCCCATTATCATCGTCTCTGCACTCCTTGTGAGCTCAGGGTCCTTTTCCCCCTCTTTTCCCCTTCAATTCCGAGTCGTAGCCCTCGATTCCACCGGAGCCCGACGAGGTCTGCCACAGGAGCTCGTCGCTGGTGAGGCTCCGGTGATCAGTTGCTCCATCTAAGACCACCAGTAGCTTCAGCGCGTCGAGTAGGTCATGTAGATGCTTAGCCGCAGCCGTTTCGCCCCCTGCTTCAATGAGCCTGATGAGGCCCGAGCTTTGGCAGCCATCGAGCTCGTCGCCGTCATCGACTCCGGCCTTCTCAGCCCCTGGGGTTTGTGCAAATGGACTCACGAGCGAGCGGATGATCTTTTGGTGCCTTCCGCCATCCATTTGGTCGTGGGAGGAGCATTTCTGATGCCCACCGCCGTCCATGGAGTCACCGGAGACTCGCCGCCGCTGGGTTTGACTCCCCTGGATCACTGACATGTGGGGCCAGCCAAGATTAATTAAATTTAACTAATTAATTTTTTAACTAAATCTAATTAGCCTAATTAGTCACTGACTAGTGGGCCTAGCCCTGTTAAATAGGTTTTAGTTTAAGTTTTAACTCCAGTTAGTGATAGAGTCACTCACCAGTGGGTCCCACTGGTCAGGTTTGACCAGCAATGGCCACTTTGATCTGCTGAGGGCATGCTGATGCAGTAAATCCGTTTTAGTGATTAAAACAATTCCACATTTAGTTCAAAACTTCAAAAATTCATAGAAATTAATCTGTAACTCACATTAAAATAATTTATATATGAAAATTGATCAGATAAATCCAAAGAATCCAATGGTGCTATTTTCATGCATGATAGAATAACTTATACCTCAGCATCAGGTCAAATAAATTAAAAAGAGTATATGGAAATAACTATTTGAAGTGGCATTTGAAACTATGTTTCAAACCAGCTTCAAACCAAACCATTATAGATGCATTAGCTCATCCACCATATTATTGTCATGCCATGATCATGCATCATATTGCTGCACTTGCTATGTATTGATTGTGATTGTTAGATTTCGTAGGCTCCGCTCCACAGGATACTCAGGAGTATCCGACTGAAGGAGTGTATCCTTTCGCTGATCCACAAGGCAAGCACCATTTTTGATCATCCCGATAAATACCATGTTCTCGCTCCTACTCCCACTTATTGCATTAGGACAAAATATTTCAAATGCTTTTACTTCGGTAGCTGAACCCATTCCTTTGCATGACCTGTTATTGTCATAGTAAATAGCTAAACCTTGCAACCTAGCATACTTGGTAGTTGCTTGAGCCATGATGTGCTTTATCCTGCTATGCTTAGATTTGTGTTAGGTCTGTTTCATATGGGCGATGAACAATATTAATTGAATGTGTTCCATTAACAAAAGGTTAAGTGTTGAACCTGTTTTGGTAAAGGTACCGATGAAAGGCTATGTAGGTGTACATGGCGGGTTGTTTGATCCGAACCGTTCTTAGGAACTGAGTTCCGTGTATGTAATCCAAGGTTAGCTCCTACCATACATTGGGCCCGAAACCAATGGAATCTCTCGACTTATTAATCACCTAGTACTCGGTCCAGGAGTTGCAAGTAGTTTCTGGTGTTTATAGCATATGCTGGAGGCCGGGCATACTGCTGACCTTAGAGGTGGGCTATGACGCGGTAGGCAGTGGCATGGTGTACCAAGTGCCACCGAGATGCTGGGCTTGAGAACCCTGCGCACATCGTTTGAGGCCATAGCGGAAACCTCGGTCGGACTTCCATGCGGATTCACTCTCAAATAGGCGATAAACCTGGACTAGGTATTAGCGTGGTTAACGGGCGTGGCCGACTTCCGCGCTGGGCTTCCGCTTGAAGGTTGCCGAGGTGCATAAAGTGCACATGGCGATAAGTGGTGAGAGTGTGTGTGAAGAAGTACACCCATGCAGGGTTATAATCCATTCGAATAGTCGCATCCGCGGATATGGACTACTTGGAGACATATGTTGTTCATAGATAACTTTAATGGCTAATCATAAAAGTATCAAGATAAGTGTGAGTATCATGTATGGCATTTCCGTAGGGAGACGGAAAAGAATCCATGATGGTGTATTGTTGTGGTGGCAGTGGACTCGTGTACGACTTATCAAAGTTCGTTAAAAAATAAATAAAGTTGTAGAATGGGCTAACCAAGAGTCAAAGCTGGCTTGCTGCATGAAACCCCGCAACCCCATTTGTTGATACTTGTGCATGAGTAGATAGATTTGATTTAAAGTCTTGCTGAGTACCTTCGTACTCATGTTTGCTTAATAAATGTTGCAGAAGATACCCACGAGCCATCAGGTGGGTTCTACCTAGACGTCGATGATGACGAGTAGCTAGTGTCCCAGCTACGACCTGGCCCCTTTCAGAAGGGATCTGTAGATAGTCAGGCTTTATGCATTTTCCTTTCATCTATCTGTATTCAGACAGCTTTAATGCTTCCGCATGGCTTGTATGAGTTTGCTTGTTTGACTTGATTGTCGGGGCATGTGACCCCTACCTATATGAACTTATTATGCAAGGCTCTTCCGAGTCTTGTAAATAAATGTTGTGATGTTGTATGGTTATGTTGTGATGCCATTGTTGTATCTATGCATATTGAGTATGTCATGCGTACGTGTGACGTGCTGCGATATGTATGGGTTCGACACCTAGCCGTGTGCCTTTAGTAGCCCTCTTTAGAGAGAAATGCCCCTTTGTGCTTCCACTGAGCCTTGGTTGCTCGCTACTGCTCCGGACACATTGGTTGACTGGCATGTATCCTTGTTAGCTGTTGTGTCTGTCCCTATGGGGAAATGTCACATGGTGTAATGGAGTCCTTGTAGCTTGCTACGACTCGTCTACACACGCTGATGACCGACACCTGCTTTGCTGGGTTACGTATGCCTGTCTCTGTACAGGTGTGCCACTTGGGTTTATGACTAGTTATGTCAATCCGTTTTCTTTGACATTGGAATGCTAGCGACACAATTGCATACGCGAGTCAAAATACGCAAATGGTCCCGGCCAAGGTAAGGTGGCAGCTGTGCGGTTAACCATGCGTGAGACCGCAAAGTGATGCGATGTCTTACAGGCTGGATTCCTATGTCTTAGGATCGGGGTCCCGATAGTGTTGGTATCAAAGCCTGACTGACTATAGGATTACCAAGCCAAACTGGTCGAAGTCGAGTCTAGAAATGCATTAGTTATATATAAGGGAATTGTTTGTCGAAGGGAACGTAAGGTTCTTGCTTCTCTTCTCCAGTATTCTATTCTGGTCACCCTCATCTTTTCTACGGGGATTAGGAACTAGGCTTCTTACCTATCTCTCAGGATCACGTGTTACTATCCTATAGATTGTAGGGAGGTGGTTCGAGAGTCAATCCGAGTTTTCTAGTTTGTTTCGAGGTAAATAAGTATTTGCTGACCATGGAACCTTGAACCTAACAGTTGAGTGGTTATGCTATCCCATCTTTTCCACGATGTCTCAAAATTGTTTTTGAGCATTTCCAGCCGTTATGCTGTCTGATTTTTTGCTAGAGCTCTAATGCCTTTGCATTACTCTCTATTTCAGATGCCTTCTCGTCCTGCTCTTCACGTGGTCCGTTTGACTAGGTGCATCGATGTACCGGATCACACGGCCATGCAGGTCTGGAGGATGTCAGTAGCCGGTTACCGCTCGTACCGAGAGTATACAGTGGAGGAGTGATACGTCCATTTCGCATCATGCTTTCATGTTGTTATTTACTGCTTTTTGGGCTGTTATATTACTTGTGGTACCATATTTATGCCTTTTCTCTCTTATTTTGCAAGGTTTATTTGAAGAGGGAGAATTCAGGTAGCTGGAATTCTGGACTGGAAAAGGAGCAAATCCAAGTCCACTATTCTGCAGATCTCCAAATGCCCTGAAAAGTTACGTGGACTTTTTTGGGATTATATAAAAAATATTGGGCGAAAGAACCACCAGAGGGGGGCTGCCAGGGCACCACAAGCCCTGACACCGCCACCCCCCTGGTGGCGGAGTGGGGGCTTGTGGGCTCCCGGACGGCCCACTAGCCCCCCTCTTTTGCTATATGAAGCGTCTTGGTCTAGAAAAAAAAATCAATGGGGAGCTTTTTTGTGGTTTCACCGCCGCCACGAGGCGGAACTTGAGCAGATCCAATCTAGAGCTCCGGCAGGACGATCCTGCCAGGGAAACTTCCCTCCCGGAGGGGGAAATCGTCGCCATCATCATCACCAACTCTACTCTCGTCGGAGGGGAGGCATCTTCATCAACATCTTCATCGGCACCATCTCCTCTCTAATCGCTAGTTCATCTCTTGTAACCAATCTCCGTCTCGCAACTCCGATTGATACTTGTAAGGTTGCTAGTAGTGTTGATTACTCTTTGTAGTTGATGCTAGTTGGATTACTTGGTGGAAGAGTTTATGTTCAGATCCATGATGCTATTCATTACACCTGTGATCATGATTATGATTATGTTTTGTGAGTAGTTACTTTTGTTCCTGAGGACATGTGATAAGTCATGTTAATAATAGTCATGTGAATTTGATATTCGTTCGGTATTTTGATATGCTATATGTTGTGTTTTCCTCTTGTGGTGTTATGTGAACGTCGACTACATAACACTTCACCATAGTTGGGCCTAGAGGAAGGCATTGGGAAGTAGTAAATAGATGATGGGTTGCTCGAGTGACAGAAGCTTAAACCCCAGTCTATGCGTTGCTTCGTGAGGGGCTGATTTGGATCCACTAGTTTAATGCTATGGTTAGACTTTGTCTTAATTCTTCTATTGTAGTTGCGGATGCTTGCGAGAGAGGTTAATCACAAGTGGGATGCTTGTCCATGTAAGGGCAGTACCCAAGCGCCGGTCCACCCACATATCAAACTATCAAAGTAACGAACGTGAATCATATGAACATGATGAAACTAGCATGACAGAAATTCCCGTGTGTCCTCGGGAGCGTTTTTCCTCCTATAAGACTTTGTTCAGGCTTGTCCCTTGCTAAAAAGGGATTGGGCCACTTGCTGCACCGTTGCTGCTACTTGTTACTTGTTACTTTTTGCTTGCTACGTTTCACCTCGCTACACCATCACTTGTTACCGCTATTTTCAGTGCTTGCAGTTATTACCTTGCTGAAATCCGTTTACGAGAGCCTTCTGCTCCTCGTTGGGTTCGACACTCTTACTTATAGAAAGGACTACGATTGATCCCCTATACTTGTTGGTCATCAAGGCTCTTTTTTGTTTCCGTTGCCGGGGAGTGAAGCACCTTTGGTAAGTGGAAATTGGTAAGGAAACATTATTATATTGTGCTGAAATTTATTGTCACTTGTCACTATGGAAACTGTTCCTTTGAGGAGTTTGTTCGGGGTATCTTCACCATGAACGGAAGCACGAGGAGTTGTTCCTCAACCTGAGGTACCTACTGAAAATATCTTTTATGAAATTCCTTCGGGTATGCTTGAGAAACTGCTGGCTAATCCTTTCACAGGAGATGGATCTTCACATCCAGACTTGCATTTGATCTATGTAGAGGAAGTTTGTGGTTTATTTAAGCTTGCAGGTTTGCCCGAGGATGAGGTAAATAAGAAAGTATTTCCTTTATCTTTGAAGGATAAGGCATTGACATGGTATAGGCTATGTGATGATACTGGATCATGGGGCTACAATCGGTTGAAATTGGAATTTCATCAAAAGTTCCATCCTATGCATTTAGTACATCGTGATCGTAACTTTATTTATAACTTTTGGCCTCGTGACAGGGAAAGCATAGCTCAAGCTTGGGGGAGGCTTAAATCAATGCTATATTCATGCCCCAATCATGAGCTCTCGAGAGAAATCATCACTCAAAACTTTTATGCTCGGCTTTCTCATGAAAATCGTACCATGCATGACACTTCTTGTACCGGTTCTTTTATGAAGAAGGATATTGATCACAAGTGGAATTTATTGGAGAGAATCAAACGCAACTCTGAAGATTGGGAGCTGGAGGAAGGTAAGGAGTCAGGTATGAATTTCCAGTTTGATTGCGTTAAATATTTTGTCGAGACAAAGACTTCTAGAGATTTTTGCGCTAAGTATGGACTTGACTCTCAGATAGTAGCTTCTCTATGTGAATCTTTTTCTGCTCTTGTTGATCTTCCCAAAGAGAAGTGGTTTAAATATCATCCTCCTGTAGAAAGCAACATAGCCAAAACCAATCTATTTGAGGAGAAAGTCATTGCTTTTATTGATCCCGTTGTTCCTCGTGCTTACACTGAGAAACCACCATATCCTGCTAGGATAAAGGATTATTCTAAAGCTCCAACTGTGATACGTAGGGGTTACATTAGACCACTTGCACCCCCTGAGGAGATTAGAGTTGAACCTAGTGTTGCTACTATCAAAGTTCTCTTAGCCGAAGACATAGATGGGCATGTTATCAAATCCTGTGAGGACTCCACTAGAATTGCTAAACCTCACACGAAAGACAAACATGGACCTGTAGTTGGCCTGCCCTTTGTTTCTATAAAGATAGGAGATCACTATTACCATGGTTTATGTGATATGGGAGCTAGTGTTAGTGCAATACCCCATTCTCTATATGATGAAATCAAAGATGAGATTTCACCTGCTGAGTTAGAACACATTGATGTCACTATTACGCTAGCTAATAGATACACTATCTGCCCTCTGGGAATTGTGAGATACGTAGAAGTCCTGTATGGTAAGACGAAGTACCCTACTGATTTCCTCGTCCTTGGTACTGCACAAGATAGCTTTTGTCCCATCATATTTGGTAGACCCTTTCTCAACACTGTCAATGCTCACATTGATTGCATTAAGCAGACCGTCACAGTTAGTTTCGAGGGTGTGTCTTATGAATTTAACTTCTCCAAGTTTGAAAGACAACCCCATGAAAGAGAGTCGTCTGGTAGGGATGAAATCATTGCTCTTGCCTCTATTGTTGTACCTCCTACGGATCCTTTAGAGCACTATCTGCTTGAGCATGAAAATGATATGCATATGGAGGAGAGAGATGAGATAGATAAAATTGTCTTAGAACAATATCCTATTCTGAAGAATAATATGCCTATTGAACTGCATGGGGATCCTCCCCCACCAAAGGGTGATCCTGCGTTCGAGCTTAAACAGTTGCCTGATACTCTTAAATTTGCTTATCTTGATGAGAAGGAGATATATCCTGTCATTATTAGTGCTCTCCTCTCAGAGCACGAAGGGAAGAAGTTACTAAGGACTCTGAGGAAGCACCATGCTGCTATTGGATATACTCTTGATGATCTTAAGGGTATTAGTCCTACTCTATGTCAGCACAAGATTAAAACCGATCCTGACTTTAAACCAGTTGCTGATCATCAAAGGATATTAAATGCTAAGATGAAAGAGGTCGTTAGAAAAGAAATATTAAAGCTTGTGGAAGCAGGAATCATTTATCCTCTTGCACATAGTGATTGGGTAAGTCTAGTACATTGCGTACCTAAGAAGGGAGGTATCACCTTCGTTCCTAATGATAAGGATGAATTAATCCCACAAAGGATTATTACCGGCTATAGAATGGTGATAGATTTCCGGAAACTGAACAAGGCAACCAGGAAAGATCATTATCCTTTGTTGTTTATCGACCAAATGCTAGAAAGGTTATCAAAACACACACACTTCTGCTTTCTAGACGGTTATTCAGGTTTCTCGCAAATACCTGTTGCACAATCTGATCAAGAGAAAACCACTTTCACCTGCCCTTTCGGTACCTTTGCCTATAGACGTATGCTTTTGGCTTATGTAACGCACCTGCCACCTTTCAAAGATGTATGATGGCTATATTCTCTGACTTCTGTGAAAAGATTGTCGAGGTTTTCATGGATGACTTCTCCGTTTACGGGTCTTCCTTTGATGATTGCCTCAACAACCTTGATCAAGTCTTACAGAGATGCAAAGAAACCAACCTCGTCTTGAATTGGGAGAAGTGCCACTTTATGGTTAATGAAGGTATCGTCTTAGGACACAAAATCTCTGAAAGAGGCATTGAAGTTGATAAGGCTAAGGTTGATGCAATTGAGAAAATGCCTTGCCCCACAGATATCAGAGGTATACGAAGTTTCCTAGGTCATGATGGTTTCTATAGAAGGTTCATTAAAGACTTCTCTAAGATTTCTAGGCCTCTTACCAATCTCTTGCAGAAGGATGTTCCTTTTGTTTTTGATGAGGATAGTGAGGAAGCCTTCGAAATACTTAAGAAGGCTTTGATAACCGCACCTATTGTTCAACCACCTGACTGGAACTTGCCCTTTGAAATCATGTGCGACGCTAGTGATTATGCTGTTGGTGCTGTTCTAGGACAAAGAGTTGACAAGAAGTTGAATGTCATTCACTACACTAGTAAAACTCTAGATAGTGCCCAAAGAAATTATGCCACTATGGAGAAGGAATTTTTAGCAGTCGTGTTTGCATGTGAAAAGTTCAGAACTAACATAGTTGACTCCAAAGTCACTATTCACTCTGATCATGCTGCTATTAAGTACCTTATGGAGAAGAAGGACGCTAAGCCTAGGCTGATCAGATGGGTTCTCCTGCTACAGGAATTTGATTTGCACGTCGTTGACCGAAAGGGTGCTCATAACCCTGTAGCAGATAACTTGTCTAGGTTAGAGAATGTCCTTGATGACCCACTACCTATTGATGATAGCTTTCCTGATGAGCAACTAAATGTCATCCGCACTTCACATAGTGCACCGTGGTATGCAGATTATGCAAACTATATCGTAGCTAAATACAAACCACCCAGTTTCACCTATCAGCAAAAGAAGAAATTCTTCTTTGTTTTGAGACATTACTTTTGGGATGATCCTCACCTTTATAAGGAAGGAGTAGATGGTGTTATTAGACGTTGTGTGCCTGAACATGAACAGGGACAGATCTTGCAGAAGTGTCATTCCGAGGCCTACGGAGGACACCACGCTGGAGATAGAACTTCCCATAAGGTATTGCAATCAGGTTTCTAATGGCCCACTCTCTTCAAGGATGCCCGTAAGTTTGTCTTGTCTTGTGACGAATGCCAAAGAATAGGGAACATCAGTAAGCGACAAGAAATGCCTATGAACTATTCACTTGTCATTGAACCATTTGATGTCTGGGGCTTTGATTATATGGGACCCTTCCCGAGTTCCAATGGGTACACTCACATCTTAGTTGCTCTGGATTGCGTTACTACGTGGGTAGAGGCTATCCCCACTAAAAATGCTGATCACCACACCTCTATTAAGATGCTTAAAGAAGTCATATTCCCAAGATTTGGAGTCCCTAGATACTTGATGACTGATGGTGGTTCACACTTCATTCATGGTGTTTTCCACAAGATGCTAGCTAAGTATGATGTCAACCATAGAGTTGCATCTCCTTATCATCCTTAGTATAGTGGTCAAGTGGAGTTGAGTAATAGGGAGATCAAGCTGATCCTACAAAAGACCGTCAATAGATCTCGAAAGAACTGGTCTAACAAACTTGACGATGCACTATGGGCTTGTAGGACTGCTTATAAGAATCCCATGGGCATGTCACCGTATAAAATGGTTTACGGTAAAGCCTGTCATTTACCTCTTGAGCTGGAATACAAATCTTATTGGGCAATCAAAGAGCTCAACTTTGATTTCAAACTTGCCGGTGAGAAGCGGTTGTTTGATATCAGCTCGTTAGACGAATGGAGAGCCCAGCCATATGAGAATGCGAGGTTGTTCAAGGAAAAGGTTAAGAGATGGCACGACAAACGAATACAGAAACGAGAGTTCAATGTAGGTGATTATGTCTTCCTATACAGTTCTCGTTTGAGATTCTTTGCAGGCAAGCTTCTCTCTAAATGGAAAGGTCCCTATGTTATCGAGGAAGAATATCGTTCCGGTGCCATCAAAATCAATAACACGGAAGGAAATTTTCCTAGAGTGATAAATGGGCAAAGAATCAAGCATTACATCTCTGGTACTCCCATAAATGTTGAAACTAATATCATCAACGTCATAACTCCACAGGAGTACATAAGGGATGTTTATCAGCCTGTTTCAGACCTTGAAAACGAAGATGTATCTGTTTCGGTAAGAAATTGGACTCCGATGCTTTTCCAATAGGAAATTTCTTCTGTTTTGGAATTTTTGGAAAATTATAAAAATCAAAAGCAGTCCGGAGAGCGAACGAGGCGGCGACAAGCCCTGCCACCGCCCCCTACCCCCTGGTGGCGGAGGGCAAGCTTGTGGGCACCTTGTGTGCCTCCCAGACTCCGTTTTCTTGCGGAGGATTCCTTCTGGCCCATAAAAAATCAATATATACTCGCCCGAAGGTTTTGATCTCAATATCGCGCAGTTTTCCTCTGTTTTCGTTTCGAGCTTGTTGTCTGCCGCAGATTTAGGTCAAGATGTCTTCTCAAGATTCAGAAGAAGAGATCTATGTGGCCGATGATCGTGCTAACTCTAGGATTAATGGGGACTTGGAACCTTATGGCTGGACCACTAATGAGGAAGAGGACTATGAGCCCAAAGGGAAGGATCAAACGAGTTCCGATGAAGAGGAGGCTCCTCTACCTCAACCTGCAAGCACCCATGAGTAGTTCAAGAAGTCAAGCCTCCCTGACCACAGGAAGAAGCCTAAGACGATATTTATCCCCTCTCTTTTCTTGCAGGAGAGTAAGCAGGAGCTTTGCCATAGAGTGTTGAAACTTGAGAAAGAAAATGACGATCTAAGGGAGCAGAACTTTTTGCTCAAGTGGAAATTAGACAAGTTCAAGACTACTCCAACAACACCACCATCACCACCAAAGGAAGACAACTAAGCATTGGTATGGGCATTCCCCTTGGCATCTGCCAAGCTTGGGGGGGGGGTTGCCCTGGTATCGTATCACCTTTATATCTTTTGCTTTTACCTTTGTTTTAGTTCTTTCCTTTTCAGTTTTTATTTCTTCTCTTAGAGGAATAAGTCTTTAGTGTTTAGTTTGAGTCTGTTGCTTTTGTCTCTCTCCTGATGTATTCGAGCTTACGAGCTATAAAATAAAGAGTGTCTTAGTCAAGGGCTTTGCTTTGTGCCATGATCAAAAGTATGAAAAGAACGATAGCATGAAAGATCATGAGATGATCTTATGGAAAGTGATAACTTCACTTATGACACGTATGATGATTGAAACTTGTTGAGAATAAATCAACATAGACCTCAGTCATTGTTGCAATAAATAAGAAGTAATAAGGAAAGAGAGGTTCACATATAGATATACCATCTTAGACACTTTTTACAATTGTGAGCACTCACCAAACTATTACATGCTTAGGAGTAGATGTTGGACAAGGAAGACAACATAATGAATTTTGTTTGCTTGGTTCCAAACAATGTTATACGATTAGAGATCCCTTAGCATGTGACGATTGCTTCCACCTCATATTATCCAAAACTCTCGCACCAAGTAGAGATACTACTTGTGCATCCATAAACCTCCAACCCAATTTTTCCATGAGAGTCCACCATACCTACCTATGGATTGAATAAGATCCTTCAAGTAAGTTGTCATCGGTGCAAGCAATAAAAATTGCTCTCTAATATGTATGATCTATTAGTGTGTGGAAAATAAACTTTGTACGAACCTGTGATGAGGAAGACATAAAAGCGACAGACTGCATAATAAAGTTCTTTATCACAAGAGGCAATGTAAAGTGACGTTCCTCCAGACTAAGAGGACACGCATTCAAACCTCAAAAGCGCATGACAACCTCTGCTTCCCTCTACGAAGGGCCCATCTTGTACCTTTACTTTTTACCCTTGTAAGAGTCATGGTGATCATCACCAATTCCCTATTTTTGCCTTTGTCTTGGCTACCGTCACATGCTTGGGAAAGATCTATATTCATATATCAACTTGGAGTTGAGTACTTATGCTTTATTGTTGTTGACTTTACCTTTGAGGTAAATGGTTGGGAGGCAAAACTATAAGCCCCTATCTTCCTCTGTGTCCAGCTGAAACTTTGACACCATGAGTACCACATGAGTTGTAACAATTGTGGAAAACAAAAGAGATGATTGAGTATGTGGGTTTGCCTTACAAGATCTTATTTGACTCTTTCTGATGTTGTGATAAATTGCAATTGCTTCAATGACTATGGTTCATTGTTGGTTACTTCTCGGTAAGGTTTTTGCTTCATGCTTTGCTTTGTGAAGGAATTATTACTTTCCCATAAGAATCTTTATGATGTATTGCCGTTCTATGTGTGATCATGATTCCCTCATGTCTGTATTATGTTTTATCGACACCTTCGTCCCTCAACATGTGGACATGTTTCTGGAACTTGGTTTTCGCTTGAGGACAAGCGAGGTCTAAGCTTGGGGGAGTTGATACGTCCATTTTGCATCATGCTTTCATGTTGTTATTTGCTGCTTTTTGGGCTATTATATTACTTGTGGTACCATATTTATGCCTTTTCTCTCTTATTTTGCAAGGTTTATTTGAAGAGGGAGAATTCAGGCAGCTAGAATTCTGGACTGGAAAAGGAGCAAATCCTAGTCCACTATTCTGCACATCTCCAAATGTCCTGAAAAGTTACGTGGATTTTTTTGGGATTATATAAAAAGTATTGGGCGAAAGAACTACCAGAGGGGGGCTGCCAGGGCGCCACAAGCCCTGACACCGCCACCCCCTGGTGGCGGAGTGGGGGCTTGTGGGCTCCCTGACGGCCCACTAGCCCCCCTCTTTTGCTATATGAAGCGTCTTGGTACAGAAAAAAATCAATCGGGAGCTTTTTTGTGGTTTTGCCGCCGCCACGAGGCGGAACTTGAGCAGATCCAATCTAGAGCTCCGGCAGGACGATCCTGCCAGGGAAACTTCCCCCCCGGAGGGGGAAATCGTCGCCATCGTCAACACCAACTCTCATCTCGTCGGAGGGGAGGCATCTTCATCAACATCTTCATCAGCACCATCTCCTCTACAATCCCTAGTTCATCTCTTGTAACCAATCTCCGTCTCGCAACTCCGATTGGTACTTGTAAGGTTGCTAGTAGTGTTGATTACTCTTTGTAGTTGATGCTAGTTGGATTACTTGGTGGAAGAGTTTATGTTCAGATCCTTGATGCTATTCATTACACCTCTGATCATGATTATGATTATGTTTTGTGAATAGTTACTTTTGTTCCTGAGGACATGGCATAAGTCATGTTAATAATAGTCATGTGAATTTGATATTCATTCGGTATTTTGATATGCTATATGTTGTCTTTTCCTCTAGTGGTGTTATGTGAACGTCGACTACGTAACACTTCACCATATTTGGGCCTAGAGGAAGGCATTGGGAAGTAGTAAGTAGATGATGGGTTGCTGGAGTGACAGAAGCTTAAACCCCAGTCTATGCGTTGCTTCGTGAGGGGCTGATTTGGATCCACTAGTTTATTGATATGGTTAGACTTTGTCTTAATTCTTCTTTTGTAGTTGCGGATGCTTGCGAGAGAGGTTAATCATAAGTGGGTTGCTTTTCCAAGTAAGGGCAGTACCCAAGCGCCGGTCCATCCACATATCAAACTATCAAAGTAACGAACGCGAATCATATGAACATGATGAAACTAGCATGACAGAAATTCCCGTGTGTCCTCGGGAGCGTTTTTCCTCCTATAAGACTTTGTTCAGGCTTGTCCCTTGCTACAAAAGGGATTGGGCCACTTGCTGCACCGTTTCTACTACTTGTTACTTGTTACTTTTTGCTTGCTACGTTTCACCACGCTACACCATCACTTGTTACCGCTACTTTCAGTGCTTGCAGTTATTACCTTGCTGAAATCCGTTTATCAGAGCCTTCTGCTCCTCGTTGGGTTTGACACTCTTGCTTATCGAAAAGGACTACGATTGATCCCCTATACTTGTGGGTCAACAAGGAGCAGTACCGAGATTTTAACCAGAGCCAGTATATGTGTACTGTTAGGGTATATCCAGATTACCCTGGAGCTGAGGAGCCAATCCATTGGTCTTATGGATTGGGGGTTACCGTTGACATGGCGGTTCAGGATGCCGCCTATTCAATGTTGACCATCATGAGAGCAAGACATGCATTGTTGCAAAACTCAGAGTTCTGTTATATTCCAGCTTCTCAACCAAGAGAAGAAGGTTATCTGAGTGGAGTTTACTTTGATTCTTCTTTGGAGGATCCGTTACTGCAGGTTACTACCCAGATGTTAGAGAATATAGACCGATATGCTCGTGCTCTTCGCATGGAGTTTTATGCTACTCGAGCGCGTCTGTGGACAACTTTGACACAGCTAGCACTTGTTGTTCAGACAGGCTATGGAGACATGGAGACGTTGATTGGCCTGCTATCGGAGGTGTCACCCCTCTTCGTGGACCTCTGTTGCCACCAGTTAGGCGACCGAGGCCACATCCGTGGCCTTCTGGTTTCCAGGGATCTCAGACTAGGGTGTTTCCTGATCCACAGGTTCAGTTCCCAGGTACGAAGGAAACCTGTATGATATGTTCTATGCGGATGCTTGAGTTCGTGAGTGGAACAGTAGTATTGTAGCAGTTGTATTTCCACAGTCCTGTGTGTCTTGTGGAATATGACTATGTTGTGAGATGAGTTCCAGAGGCATAGATAAAAAATGTATAGGAAGCTTGGAAAGCCTCTGATGAGTAGTATCATCTTTTCAGTAGTTTGCTCTTCAGTTTGAGGTTGTACTAAACTATGTTATGGTGTGTATGAACCATGGTGTATATATAGCAGTTTGCTTGTTGCCATGTTGTTTGGATGTTCATTTCCGCATTCCATATTATTCGGTGCATTTCTTAATTCTTAGCTAGTATTGATGTTGATCTAGTCTAAGCTGTGAGTTGCTTGTCAGGATGGTGTTCACCAGGCACAACTGTGCCCCTAGCCATGAGCAGGGAGAGGGTAGTCAAGCAGCTCAGGAGAACCTGCCTCACCCGCCCTCTCTGGCGGACGTTATGCTGGAGTCGGAAAGGAATAAGAGAGAAACCAACCGTCTATTAGAGTGTATTGAGCAGAATACGGCTCGTCAGCCGCGAAATGACTAAGTGTCCTTCAATGACTTTGTGAAGCTCAATCCACCCAAGTTTCATCATTCCGTCGATCCTGTCGACGCTCATGATTGGCTATGTAGTATATCATGCAAGATATGTTCTGCCAACATTGCTGAGGTTGATAACGTGACATTTGCTGCTTACTTTCTGGAAGGCCCCGCCAATCTATGGTGGGAGAATTATGAAGCTATGTGTCCTGCCAGACCAGCAGCCACCTGGGCCGATTTCAGCGTAGCTTTCCGTCTGCATCACATTCCAGAAGGGTTAATGGATCGCAAGAGAGAGGAGTTATGCGCATTCACTCAAGGGAAGCTGACTGTAGATGCATACAACCGTGAATTCGGAAACCTCGCCCGCTATGCAACTGAAGAGGTGTCAACTAACGCCAAGAAGCAAGCAAGGTTCCGCAAGGGACTGATCCCCGAACTTCGTCGTGATCTGCGCCTTCATGAAAGTATGAGCTTCCAAGCTCTTGTCAACAAGGCGATCAATGCTGATACTGGTCATACTGACTATGAAGCAACAAAAAAGCACTCTTGTGATTCCGGATCCTCATCCGGTTCAGCGTTTTAGAAGCACCGAGTGTGGGTCCCGAATAGTTATCTGCCGCCAAGATACACTCCGAGGCCATCCTATGTGGTGCCTCAGGCAAATCATACCAACCTTCCAGCCAAGACCTATGGTGGTCCAGCTACCAATGCTGCACCACGTGCCAATCAAGTGATTTGTTACAAGTGTGGAGAACCAGGTCACTATTAACGTGAATGTCCTCAGAATAACACCGCCAAGCAATGTAGAAAATTTGTTGGGCATGGCAAGCTAGGCAAAGCATTTTATGTGAAGCCAACTCCTGCGCGTGGCCGCGTGAACTATGTTTCATTAGAAGAAGCTGCACAGGATCCCGACGTCATTCTGGGTACGCTCCTTGTCAATCGTCACCCAGTGTCTGCTCTTTTTGACACTAGGTCATCTCATTCCTTCATTTTCGGAAGTTATGCGCAGTTTCATAACATGTCCTTCTGTGATATGCCAATTCCATTTGTGGTTCAAACTCCTGATAGTAAATGACAGACTTCTAGGATAAGTTATGACAATGAAATTCTTGTAGACAGGCTAGTCTTCCTAGCATCATTGATAGCTCTTAAGTCTTCTGATATCAATATCATCTTGGCAATGGACTGGATGTCAGCTCATTATGCCAAGATTGATACCCATTCTAGGAATGTTCAGCTTACACATCCATCGGGTGAGATAGTTAATGTCTCAACTCGAGTTGCCAAATGCCAACTATATTCCCTCAATGCTAGTCCTCTTCCACAGCTAGAAGATATTCCGATAGTCCGTGACTTCCCGGATGTTTTCCCAGAAGAACTGCCAGGCATTCCACCTGACAGGGATGTGGAGTTTGTGATAGATCTTATTCCAGGAACTGTTCAAATAGCCAGAAAACCCTACAAGATGGCACCCTTAGAGCTAGCCGAACTTAAGAAACAACTAGATGAGGCCTTGAATAAAGGTTTCATTCGTCCTAGCTCTTCACCTTGGGATGGCCTCGTCCTCTTCGTCAAGAAGAATGATGGAACAGATCGGATGGTTGTAGATTATCGACCAGTTAATTTGGTCACCATAAAGAACAAGTATCCACTCCCCAGGATCAACGACATGTATGACCACCTCGTTGGATCCTCGGTCTTCTCCAAGATGGATTTGAGGTTGGGATACCACCAAATCAAGATCAAGAATGGGGACATTCCAAAAATGGCCTTTGTCACTCGTTATGGCCAATACGAGTACATTGTCATGTCCTTCGGTTTAACCAATGCCCCAGCCACTTTCTCTCGCTTAATGAATTCGATCTTCATGGAGTACTTGGATAAATTCGTCGTGGTATACCTTGATGACATTCTCATCTCCTCGAAGAACGAAGAAGAACATGTTCAGCATCTAAGGATAGTATTGGTGAAACTTCGAGAGCATCGCCTTTATGCCAAGTTTTCAAAATGCGAATTCTGGTTATGAGAAGTGACCTATCTAGGCCACGTAATCTCTGGTAAAGGTATTGCTATCAATCCCGAGAGAGTTCAAGCCGTCCTTGATTGGATTCAACCTGAATCGGTTAAGAAAGTTAGGAGTTTTCTTGGTCTAGCGAGCTATTATAGCCGCTTTGTCAAGAACTTCTCCAAGGTTGCCAAGCCTCTAACTGAACTCCTCAAGAAAGATAAAATGTTCGAGTGGACACCACAGTGTGAGCATAGTTTTCAGGAACTGAAAAGACGCCTGACTACCGCACCTGTGTTGGTACCACCGTACGAAACTTGAGACGCCTGATCCTTAAGGAGGCCCGTGAATCTCCTCTCATGATACATCCTCGTAGTACCAAAATGTATCAGGACCTACGCCAGAGGTTCTGGTGGACTAGGATGAAGAGAGAAGTTGCTAGGTTCGTAGCCAACTACGACGTTTGCCGTCAGGTTAAAGGAGAATATCAAAGGTCTGCTCGCACCCTTCAACCTTTAGCTATTCCTGAATGGAAATGGGATAAAGTTAGTATGGATTTCATCGCCGGATTTCCCAGGACCAAGAAAGGGAATAATGCTATCTTTGTGGTCATTGACCGTCTTTCCAAAGTAGCTAATTTTCTTCAAGTTCGGGAGAGTATAACAGCTAGCCAGCTAGCAAAGTTATATATTTCTCGAATAGTGTCTCTTCATGGTGTTCCTTTGGAAATTAACTCATAACTTGGAAGTATTTTTACTTCTCGTTTCTGGGAAATCTTTCAAAATGCCATGGGGACCCACCTCTCCTTTAGCACTGCTTTCCAACCTCGGTCAAGTGGCCAAGTAGAACGAGTAAATCAAATTCTAGAAGATATGCTTCGAGCTTGCGTTATATCTTTTGGCATGAATTGGGAGAAATGTCTTCCGTTCACCGAATTTGCTTATAATAATAGTTATCAATCAAGCTTGGGCAAAGCCCTTTTTGAAGTTCTCTATGGACGAAGATGTAGAACAAGTCTTAACTGGTCAGAAACCGGAGAGAGGCAACTCTTTGGTCCGGATATGATCCAGGAGGCAGAAGAGCAAGTTCGCATTATTTTTGAAAAGTTGAAAACAGCTCAATCTCGTCAAAACAGCCAATATGATCGTCATCATAAGGATGTGATCTTTGAAGTTGCCGAGAAGGCTTACCTTCGGGTTACACCTCTGAAGGGTACCCATCGATTCAGTATCAAAGGAAAATTGGCTCCTCGTTACATTGGTCCTTTTCGCATTCTTGCCAAACAAGGAGAAGTTTCTTAGCAATTGGATCTTCCTCCGCATCTTTCCAAGGTTCATGATATCTTCCACGTCTCGCAACTCAGGTGTTGCTTCTCGGATCCTATCCGTGAAGTGGACCACAAAACGCTTGATCTCCAGGATAACCTTTCATACCGAGAATACCCTATTCGTATTCTGGATCAAGCTGAGCGTACCACTCGACATCGAAACCTCAAGTTTCTAAAAGTTCAATGGTCAAATCATTCTGAAAAAGAAGCAACTTAGGAAAGGGAGGACCGTCTCCGACTTGAGTACCCCGCGCTCTTCCCGATGACTTCTAAATCTCGGGACAAGATTCTTTTGAGTGGGGGTGAGTTGTCATATCCCTAGAATTACTACTTGGTTTGTATCAAGGTTGTGCATCATGTTTTATTTTGCATTAAAAATGAACTGGGGATTGAATAAACCCTAGCACTTCACCTTAATCAAACCCTTCCAGATGATGTGAATTTTTCATGAACCCAAAATGGCCCTAAAAAATGTTCATCTTTTCAGTTAAATATTGGTTCACGGATGATTAATATTTTCCAAACACTTTTGGCATTTAAAATAATCCATGGAAGTCAATGGAAATTGTCAAAATGAATAGCTATAACTATTTTAGCCATTATAAAATGTTGAGTTATTTTGTGGAGCTTGGAAGTATTCTAAATAAAACCCCACAAATATATTCAATATTTTAGGGAATAGTTTGGAGCCAAAAATAAATAAAACAAATGTCAGAATTACAAAACAGAAAGAAGAAAAAAAACTTACCTGTCGCCGAGGCCCAGCCCACCACCTCCTCGTGTCGTCTTCCACCTTTGCCAGTCGGCAGAGGAGGAGGTGGCCGCCACTCTCCATGGGTGCAGCACGCAGTTCGTGCTTGCTTGCCTCCTCCGTCGCGCTGGCAACAAGGAGATAGACTCCCGAAGCCGTCCCCATCGCTCTCTCGTCTCCATTCGCTCTGCCTCTCCTTCTTCTCTCTGCTGCCATGGCCGCCGTGCAAGGTCACCGTCGCCAGGCTGCTCCAGCCGTCCTCCCCTTCCTCTGAGCCGCGCAATAGCTCCACCTCGACGACCTGCAGATCCACGCGCGAAGAAACGCCACCAAGAGCCTCTGAGACGCCATATCACCGTCGTCTTCCTCCTCGGGTCACCGTCAATCGCCGCCATCGTTCTCCTTATCCAGGCCATCCCCGAGCCCATTCTCGTCATCTCTACACTCCTTGTTAGCTCAGGGTCCTTTTCCACCTCTTTTCCTTTCGATTCCAAGCCGTAGCCCTCGATTCCACCGGAGCCCTATGAGGTCCGCTGCGGGAGCTCGTCGCCGGTGAGGCTCCAGTGATCGGCTGCTCCTTCTGAGACCACCAGCAGCTTCAACGTGTCGAGTAGGTCGTGTAGATGCTTAGTCGCAGCCGTTTCGTGCCCTGCTTCAATGAGCCCGACAAGGCCCGAGCTCCGGCAGCCGCCGAGCTCATCGCCGGCATCGACTCCGGCCTCCTGAGCCCCTAGGGTTTGTGCAAATGGACTCGCGGGCGAGCGACCGATCTTCTGGTGCCTTCCACCATTCATTTGGTGGTCGGAGGAGCATTTTCGATGCCCTCCGCCATCCCTGGAGTCACCGGAGGCTTGCCGCCGGTGGGTTTGACCCCATCGCCGGTGGGTTTGAGTCCCTTGGCTCACTGACAGGTGGGGCCAGCCAAGATTAATTAAATTTTTAACTAAAACTAATTAGCCTAATTAGTCACTCACTATTGGGCCCAGCCCTGTTAATTAGTTTTTAGTTTAAGTTTAAACTCCAGTTAGTGATAGAGTCACTGACCAGTGGGTCCCACTGGTGAGGTTTGACCAGCAGCGGCCACTTTGACCTGCTGAGGTCATGCTGATGAAGTAAATCCATTTTAGTGATTAAAACAATTCCAAATTTAGTTCAAAACTTCAAAAATTCAGAGATATTAATTTGTAACTCAGACTGAAATAATTTGTATATGAAAATTGATTAAAAATTCCAAAGAATCCAATGGTGCTATTTTCATGGATGATAAAATAAGTTATACCTGAGCATGAGGTCAAATCAATTAAAAGGAGTATATGGAAATAACTATTTGAAGTGGCATTTGAAACTATGTTTCAAACCAGCTTCAAACCAAACCATTATGGATGCATTAGCTCATCCACCATATTATTGGCATGCCATTAGCACGCGTCATATTCCTGCACTTGTTGTGTACTGATTGTGATTGTTTGATTCGGTAGGCTCTTCTCCACACGATACTTAGGAGTATCCAACTGAAGGAGTGTATCCTTCCGCTGACCCACAAGGCAAGCACCATTTTTGATCATCCCGATAAAACCCATGTTCTCGCTCCTGCTCTCACTTATTGCATTAGGACAAAATATTTCAAGTTCTTTTACTTCGGTAGCTGAACCCATTCCTTTGCATGACATGTTATTGTCACAGTAAATAGCTAAACCTTGCAACCTAGCATACTTGGTAGTTGCTTGACCCATGATGTGCTTTATCCTACTATGCTTGCTATGCTTAGAGTTGTGTCAGGTCTGTTTCATGTGGCTGATGAACAGTATTGATTGAATGTGTTCGAGTAACAAAAGGTTAAGTGTTGAACTTGTTTTGGTAAAGGTACCGATGAAAGCCTATGTAGGAGTACATGGCGGGGTTTTTCATCGGAACCGTTCTTAGGAACTGAGTTTCGTGTATGTAATCCAATATTAGCTGCTACCATACGTTGGGCCCGAAACCAACGGACCCTCTCGACTTATTAATTGCCTAGTACTCGGTCCATGAGTTGCAAGTAGTTTCTGGTGTTTATAGCATATGTTGGAGGCCGTGCATAGTGCTGACCTTAGAGGTGGGCTATGATGCTGTAGGCTGTGGCACGGTGTACCAAGTGGCACCCGGATGGTGGGCTTGCGAACCCTGCGCACATCGTTTGAGGCCGTAGCGGACACCTCAGCCGGACTTCCGTGTGGGTTCACTCTCAAATAGGCGATAAACCTGGACTAGGTATTAGCGTGGTTAACGGTCGTGGCCGACTCCCTTCCTGGGCTTTCGCTTGAAAGTTGACGAGGTGCGTAAAGTGCACATGGCGATAAGTGGCGAGAGCGTGTGTGAAGAAGTACACCCCTGCAAGGTTATAATCTATTCGAATAGCCGCATCCGCGGATATGTACTACTTAGAGACATATGTTGTTCATGGATAACTTTAATGGCTACTCATAAAAGTATCAAGATAAGTGTGAGTATCATGTATGGCATTTCCGTAGGGAGACGGAAAAGAATCCATGATGGTGTATTGTTGTGGTGGTACTGGACTCGTGTACAACTTATCAAAGTTTGTTCAAAAATAAATAAAGTTGTAGTATAGGCTAGCCAAGAGTCAAAGCTGGCTTGCTACATGAAACCCCACAACCCCCTTTGTTGATACTTGTGCATGAGTAGATAGATCTGATTTAAAGTCTTGTTGAGTACCTTCGTACTCATGCTTTCTTAAGAAATGTTGCAGAAGATACCCACGAGCCATCAGGTGGGTTCTACCTAGACGTCGATGATGATGAGTAGGTGGTGTCCCAGCTATGACCTGACCCCTTTCAGAAGGGATCTGTAGATAGTCAGGCTTTATGCTTGTTCCTTTCATCTGTCTGTACTCAGAGAGCTTTAATGCTTCCGCATGGCTTGTATGTCTTTGCTTGTATGACTTGAGTGTCGGATCATGTGACCCCTACTTGTATGAACTTATTATGCAAGGCACTTTCGAGTCTTCTAAATAAATGTTGTGATGTTGTATGGTTATGTTGTGATGCCATTGTTGTATCTATGCATATTGAGTATGTCATGCGTACGTATGATGTTTGCGATATGTATGGGGTTCGACACCTAGTCGTGTGCCTTTAGTAGCCCTCTTTATAGAGAAATGCCCCTCTGTGCTTCCACTGAGCCTTGGTAGCTCGCTACTGCTCCGGACACATTGGTTGATCGGCATGTATCCTTCTTAGTTGTTGTGTCTGTCCCTACGGGGAAATGTCATGCGGTGTTATGGAGTCCTTGTAGCTTGCTACGACTCGTCTACACATGCTGATGACCGGCACCTGCTTTGCTGGGTTACGTATGCCTATCTCTGTAGGGTTGTGCCACTTGGGTTTATGACTAGTTATGTCGACCCGGGTTCTTTGACATTGTAATGCTAGCGACACAATTGCATACGCGAGTCAAAAGACGCAAACGGTCCCAGCCAAGGTAAGATGGCAGCCGTGGAGTTAACTGTGCGTGAGACCGCAAAGTGATGCGATGTGTTACAGGCTCGATTCCTATGGCTTTGGATCGGGGTCCCGGCACGAAGTATCCCAAATTTGTTTTGCATTCTCAAGGCGTATGATTTTGTTGAATTCTTCGGGGCATAGACACTTGAAGATTATGTCATAGGCTTGTCCATTGCGTTGCAAAATCTTTAGTTCATCAGTTGTCGCATCACGATCCGGTTCATGCCCTTCTCCGAAGAAATTACCTTGCTCACCAACACGAATAACAACCCGTATGTGAGGATTAAACCAAGAATATGCATTTTCATCTTATGCTTCCAACTAGCAAAATTAGTGACATCAAAGTATGGACCACTACGGTGATAATTTACCTCACTAGATGCCATACTCTCCTAGGTTGTGAAACCAATGCAATGGGCACCAAAGCTCTCATACCACTTGTAGGATCGAAAGTATGTCTAGAGGGGGGGTGATTAGACAACTTGCAAGATAAAAATTTAGCCTTTTCCCAATTTTAGTTGATGGGTAGTTTGGGCAGTTATGGCAAGTCAAGTACACCCTCATATGTAGTTCTAAGATTACAGCAGGGGAATGTAAAACATGCAAGTGTAAAGTAAAGGAGTGAGGCTCGGAGATCAAACGCATGAAGTTGACGTGGTGATTTTTGGCATGGTTCCGATAGGTGGCGCTATCGTACGTCCATGTTACTAGAGACTTCAACCCACGAAAGGTAACAGCTGCGAGACTTCATGGAGGGCTCCGCCCACAAGGGGTCCACGAAGAAGCGGCCTTGTCCATTCCACCACGGCTTCCTCCCATGAAGGACTGGCCTTACTCATGGTAGATCTTCACGAAGTAGGCGATCTCCTTGCCCTTACAAATATCTTGGTTCAACTCCACAACACAAAGTAGGAGGCTCCCAAGTGAACTTAACCAATCTAGGAGGCACCACCCTCCAAAAGGTAATAAAGGCGGTGGAACAATGAACTCCTTGCTCTTGTGCTTCTAAAGATAGTCTCCTCAGCACAAAATCACTCTCTCACAAAATAGACATGGGTAGGAGAAATTTAATTGGGGAGAATAGAGATCAAATTTCAAATGACTGGATTCGAATATCCTCGTCTCAATACATGAGTAGGTGGCTCTCTCTCAGAAAAATGGATCTGGCAATGAAGTGTGTGTTCTGAGTGCTTCTCCCACGAATGAGAGGTGGGTGAAGGGGTATGCATAGGCACCACACAAAATCCAACCGTTACACCTAAAGTGGCAAACTCGGTGACACCAAAGTCATAAACTCGATGGTACCGACTTGTACTAAATGCAGCAACTTTTGAATCTCGATGGAACCGATATACACAACTCGGTGGCACCAAAAAGGTGGCTAACGGTCAGATGGCACAACTCGGTGACACCGATACTCAAACTCGGAAATTCTGATCTTGTGTATCGAGGCAACAGAAAGTTGGTCACCCACACTCGGTAGCACCGATATGGTTTCGGTTGCACCAATTTGGTGGGAATGGCTAGGGTTATGTCTGAGATCAAACTCGATGGTGCCGAAATGGGGAAGTTGGTGGCATCAATTTTGAGTGTGTGGTATTGGACAGAATGGTTATGTGGGAAAATGACTGAGTATTTTGATGGCTAACTTTGAGCACTCGAGCAACCAGTTCATTTTAATACCTCAGCCCTTTTAATAGTATTGACTTTCCTATGGACTCAAAAGTGATTTCCCACAAATATAAAATGAAGAGTCTTCTAGCTTGAAGCTTGAGCCAATCTTATTCCTTTCTTGCATCAAGGGGCATCTCCACATAAGCCTTTAGCCAAAGCATCTTCTGAACTTTTCTAAAATATACTTGGATAAACATATTAGTCCAATGATGCATATGTTGTGATCAATTATCAAAACCGCCCTAGGGAGCAATTGTGATTTCACTCTCTACCCCCCGCAAACCCTAGGGCACCTAGTAACTACCTACTGTGCCTCTCTCCCTCAGATTTGAGCTCGTCCGAGTGCTGCCATGGTTGCGCCATGGTGACCTTGTGGCCACTCGTCTCCTCATGATACTTCGACACGCCTTGGAGCTCTGTGGGCCTCCCAATCATCCTCTCTCGCACTGACTCGAGCTGGAGCATGTAGCACCATCTCCTCCCTGCTCTTCTCCCACTCCGGTTGTCGCAATGCCATCGCCAACATTGCAGCTGCTGCAATGCCTCTCCGGCTCCGTCGACCTCTCCCCTGCAACCATGGTGAGCTCACGATCAAAACCCCTAGTAGTATATGGTCGAATTCGTCCCCTAGGCCCTGTTTCACCGCCGAGAGCTCACTATCTGTGACCTTCCAATGACCATTTGGTCATGCGTTAGGGCCCTATCGTTTCGTGCGCTTGCGTCGAGTGTCCCAGGTCGCTCCAAAGTGTCGCCCGCGTGCTGCCGCTGTACTACACCAATGCCCGAAAGCTTGCGCCGCCACGACTCATCGCCGATGCCCCTACCGACCACCATCGGCGCTACTGATGCCTAGATCGACGCATGCCACAACTAGCATCGCATAAGAGGTCATGGAGCATGAAATGGTGGCCGGAGCACCATTTTCGAGCCACGTCGTCGTTTCTGGAGCTCGCCGCAGCTGCGCCCGTGAGCCGCCGCGTTTAAAACGACGGTGGCTTGATGATAGGTGGCTCCCCATCATTAGCTAGCTAACCATGCTCAATAGCCACTGATAGTGGGCCCGCACTATAGCAGTTAGTTTAGGTGTTAATTAAAACAGCTAACAATTATTAACATCGGGTCCCACCCCTAATTAGATTAGTTTAAAAACTCTGATAATTAAAGACAATATGACAGGTGGGTCCTTGTTAAATCGCTAATTAGATTTAAATAAATCCCTCGGTTAACCCTTTGTATATGACACATGGGTCCCACAGGTCAGGTTTGACCAATCAACAGTCTTGTTGACTCGTGATGTCACAATGATGTCATGCTGATGTCATAATGGCATTTTTGAATTGAAGTAAATATGTTTATTTCAAAATATTATTAGAACTCTGAAAAATTATATAAAATAATTTGTAACTCAGATCAAATGTTTTGTATATGAAAAATGATCAGAAAAATCCAAAGCATCCAAATATGACATCCATTCATATGGCACATGCTTCTAGCATGATGAACATGGAACTTGCCCCCTCTCAATCATCTGCCCGGTAATAGCCAAAGATCTGGGAAATATCGTTAGACACTATTCCGCTCCATCTACAACGTGTTGTACCGCGTTAGCTCATCTCTAGCACTCCATATTGTTATGCCATGCATTGTGATGCATCTGTTTGCTTTATATTTATTGTTTCTTCCCCCTCTTCTCTTCGGTAGACACCAAGACTGACGCCCTGCCGAGTACAACTATGCCCGTGATGACCAGCCTTTTGCAGTACAGCAACAAGGAAAGCAACCTCCCTTGATCATTCCAATCTCACCCATTCTTTCTCCGTGTCGCTTGCATTAGATTTTGCTACTATTGTACATACCTCTATTCTAATGCATATCATGTTTTTGATAAACTGTCATTGTACCTTACTATATATTAAATGCTTAGTATAAGTTGATTAGTGATACCGAGTGACCCCACTTAGTCTGAGTTGCCCTATTTCATCATCGAAGACTCGACGGCTTGAAGTCTCGGAATAAAAAGACTCATCCGATCGACTAGCCATGACTTGTCACATCACTTCCAACACCCTTAGTTGTACGATCCTACAGATCTACTATCGAGTACTGAGGGTGACACCTTGTTATGTACTCTTGAAGTTAACTCTGTAGTGTAGTTAACCGGAGGTGGATTACGAAGGGTGATTCCTCCTTCACCACTTCCAATAATGACCATGTCGTGCAACCCCCTCAAGCGTGCACCATAGAGGGTGATTCCTCCCTAGTCACCTTCGCTGGTTACATCGACTGGAATCCGTTGAGGGTGATATCTCAGATTTCTATGATGTTATAGACGCACTGTTACTTTCACTTACTAATGGGACATGATGAAATGTGTGGTGCGGGTGGATTCCCGCGTGATTGTGATGGTGCGAGGCTGGGTATTCCAGGCCCTTGCCACACATCCCAGAGATGGGGCGACGGGACCACATATCATTGATCGTTGATCGTCGCCGCAATTAATAAAACATTAATGGGATTGGGTATTTGACTTGAGTTGGTCGATTGAAGTTTTTTGCACTAACCTTCACGAAGGGACAGTCATGGGCACTCAGCATCGTTGTATCAGTCGAAGCTCTTCGAACGTCAACATGGAGTGACGCGCGCCCAAGTGGTCCACGTAAGCATTGATCTTGTATAAGAGGTGCTAGGACTGACCTTGACTGCCGTCGCAACATGCGGGACTGCAAATGACGATGGGCCCATGACCCCTGCGCTTAGGATGTAGACCGACGGGCTGGCCTCTATGTTAGGCCTAGGTAGGATTGCGATGTGTTGATCTTCCAAAGTCAGGCATGACCCAGGAAAGTGTGTCCGGACATAGTTGATCGAGCGTGTTGGGAAATGCGGTGCACCCCTATAGGGATGATTAAACTATTCAATCCATGGTAACATGACGACTTGGAGTTGTATCCCAATCTAATACAACTAGAACTCTAACTTAACTTGAATGATTGGCTCCAAGATTGCTTTCTCGCAGGGAGTCGTGAAAGAATATTTGGGTGTTCCTTAATAAATTTGCTGCAATAATATGACTACGTATGTGTTATTGATCTGTACTCTTCTATTGCTGCAAGACACTGAAGATGCTAGTCTTCGATAGGACTACGCCTTCTCTCTATTCTGGCATTTCTGTAGTCAGTCCAAAGATATAGCCCCATTCCTTTGATACTAGTGCATACTGAGCATAGTTCTAATGTCAGTCTTGTGAGTACTTTGGATGAGTACTCACCGTTGCTTTGCTCCCCCTTTTCCTCTTGATATGATTGTTGCTACCAGGTGATGGAGCCGAGGAGATGGCTGATTCCGGCGACGGCTACAACCCCGAGGGAGCGTACTACTACGTGGAGGCTGATGAGTAGTTAGGAGGCTCCCAGGCAGGAGGCCTTGCCTTTTGACCCATTTCTTATGTTTGTGATATCCTTCTTAAGTCAAACTTCTTAACTTATGTCTGTACTAAGATATTAATTGCTTTCATTGACTCGTTGCATCCGAGCTTATGTATTCGATCCCTCGAGGCCCCTGGCTTGTAATATGAAGCTTGTATGACCTAAATTTGTGTCTAGACTTGTGTTGTGATATATTCCCGTGATTCTCTAATCTTGGTTGTGTGCATTTGGTGTATGATTAGCGTACGATTAAGTTGGGAATGTCACACCTTCCTATGAGGTTTATGAGGGTGGGAAGTAGATAGGATGGTAAGTAGTTTCTATGCAAGTGGCATGGGAATTTAAATGGTGCAGAAAAGGAATGAATTCAAAGACTTTCCGAAAACCCGTTGGGTGCCACTATTGCCTGAGGAAGATGATGTTGAGGTAGGTAACCACTTGAGAAAGAAGTGGTGTACCGAGGCAAGTTGTGTGTATGTTTTGGAAATAGAGAGATTTAAGATATGTTGACCGTCCCAACCTTACATGTACGACCACAATACCACTTTATGGGACGGTGCTTTGTTGATTACCTTGGTCGATGCTAGCAGAGAGCCCACATTACTATTGGCTCGAGAGCCGAGTCACTCTCTCGATACGGGGTTGTGCCTGGTAGGGCGAACATGGGACGTTTTTAAAGACAGCGGGCACACCACTGAGTCCCTCTTGGATGATATGATCTGGAGAGAGTCTCATATGATGTACATCGTCAGGGGCATGTAAAATTAATGGACTCTTTGTTTAGTATCATCAAGGTAAAGAAGTTGTTTGGGTGCTGATACGTCCATTTTGCATCATGCTTTCAAGTTGATATATATTGCTTTATGGATTGTTATCATACTTGAACCATACTTATGCCTTTTCTCTCTTATTTTGCAAGGTTTATTTGAAGAGGGAGAATACCGGCAACTAGAATTCTGGACCGGAAAAGGAGCAAGTCTGAGTCCTCTATTATGCGCAACTCCAAATGCCTTGAAAATCAACATGGATTTTTTTGGGAATATATAAAAAATACTGGGCGAAAGAAGTGTCAGAGGGGAGCTGCCAGGGGCCCACAAGCCTGGTTGCCACGGCCTACCCCTTGGCCACGGCAATAGGGCTTGTGGGAACCCTGGTGGCCGACTGGCCCCCCTCTTTTGCTATATGAAGGGTTTCGTCCGATAAAAAATCAAGGTGGAGCTTTTTCGTGGATTCGCCGCCACCACGAGGCGGAACTTGAGCAGAACCAATCTAGGGCTCCGGCAGGACGTTCCTGCCGGGGAAACTTCCCTCCCGGAGGGGGAAATCGTCGCCTTCGTCATCACCAACACTCCTCTCATCGGAGGGGAGTCATCTCCATCAACATCTTCATCAGCACCATCTCCTCTCCAAACCCTAGTTCATCTCTTGTAACTAATCTCCGTCTCGCGACTCCGATTGGTACTTGTAAGGTTGCTAGTAGTGTTGATTACTCTTTGTAGTTGATGCTAGTTGGATTACTTGGTGGAAGAGTTTATGTTCAGATCCTTGATGCTACTAATTACACCTCTGATCTTGATTGTGATTATGCTTTGTGAGTAGTTACTTTCGTTCCTGAGGACATGGGATAAGTCATGCTAATAATAGTCATGTGAATTTGGTATTCGTTCGGTATTTTGATATGATGTATGTTGTTCTTCCTTTAGTGGTGTTATCTGAACGTCGACTACATAACACTTCACCATATTTGGGCGTAGAGGAAGGCGTTGGGGAGTAGTAAGTATATGATGGGTTGCTAGAGTGACAGAAGCTTAAACCCCAGTCTATGCGTTGCTTTGTAAGGGGCTGATTTGGATCCACTAGTTTAATGCTATGGTTAGACGTCGTCTTAATTCTTCCTTCGTAGTTGCGGATTCTTGCGAGAGGGGTTAATCATAAGTGGGATGCTTGTCCAAGTAAGGGCAGTACCCAAGCGCCGGTCCACCCACATATCAAACTATCAAAGTAACGAGCGCAAATCATATGAACATGATGAAACTAGCATGACAGAAAATCCCGTCTGTCCTCGGGTGCGTTTTTCCTCTTATAAGACTTTGTTCAGGCTTGTCCCTTGCTAAAAAAAGGGATTGGGCCACTTTGCTGCACCGTTGCTACTACTTGTCACTTGTTACTTTTCGCTTGCTATGTTTCACCTTACGACACCAGCACTTGTTACCACTACTTTCAGTGCTTGCAGTTATTACCTTGCTGAAAACCGTTTATCAGAGCCTTCTTCTCCTTGTTGGGTTCGACACTCTTACTTATCAAAAGGACTTGTGGGTCATCAGGACTCTTTTCTAGTGCCGTTGCCGGGGAGGGGAGCGCCTTTGGTAAGTGGAATATGGTAAGGAAACATTTATATACTGTGCTGAAATTTATTCTCACTTGTCACTATGGAAACTGTTCCTTTGAGGAATTTGTTCGGGGTATCTTCACCACGAACGGAAGCATGAGGAGTTGTTCCTCAACCAGAGGTACCTACTGAAAATATCTTTTATGAAATTCCTTCGGGTATGCTTGCGAAACTGCTGGCTAATCCTTTTACACGAGATGGATCTTCAAATCCAGACATGCATCTAATCTATGTAGACGAAGTTTGTGGTTTATTTAAGCTTGCAGGTTTGCCCGGGGATGAGGTAAAGAAGAAATTATTTCCTTTATCTTTGAAGGATAAGGCGTTGACATGGTCTAGGCTATGTGATGATACTGGATCATGGGACTACAATCGGTTGAAATTGGAATTTCATCAAAAGTTTTATCCTATGCATTTAGTACATCGTGATTGGAATTATATTTATAACTTTTGGCCTCGTGACAGGGAAAACATAGCTCAAGCTTGGGGGAGGCTTAAATCAATGCTATATTCATGCCCCAATCATGAGCTCTCGAGAGAAATTATCACTCAAAACTTTTATGCTCGGCTTTCTCATGAAGATCGTACCATGCTTGACACTTCTTGTACCGGTTCTTTTATGAAGAAGGATATTGACCACAAGTGGAATTTATTGGAAAGAATCAAACGTAACTCTGAAGATTGGGAGCTTGAAGAAGGTAAGGAGTCAGGTATGAATTTCCAGTTTGATTGCGTTAAATCTTTCGTTGAAACAAACACTTCTAGAGATTTTAGCGCTAAGTATGGACTTGACTCTGAGATAGTAGCTTCTCTATGTGAATCTTTTGCTGCTCATATTGATCTTCCCCAAGAGAAGTTGTTTAAGTATCATCCGCTTGTAGAAGTCAACATAGTTAAACCCAATCTAGTTGAAGAGAAAGTCATTGCCTTTAGTGATCCTATTGTTCCTTGTGCCTACGCTGAGAAACCACCTTACCCTGCTAGGAAAAAGGATTATTCTAAAGCTCCAACTGTGATACGTAGGGGTTACATTAGACCACTTGCACCCCCTGAGGAAATCAGAGTTGAACCTAGTGTTGCTATTATCAAAGATCTCTTAGACGAAGACATAGACGGGCATGTTATCAAATTCTGTGAGGACTCCGCTAGAATTGCTAAACCTCACGCGAAAGACAAATACAGACCTCTAGTTGGCCTGCCCGTTGTTTCTGTCAAGATAGGAGATCACTGTTATCATGGTTTATGTGATATGGGTGCTAGTGTTAGTGCAATACCCCGGTCCCTTTATGATGAAATCAAAGATGAGATTGCACCTGGTGAGTTAGAACCCATTGATGTCACTATTACGCTAGCTAATAGAGACACTATCTGCCCTCTGGGAATTGTGAGAGACGTAGAAGTCCTATGTGGTAAGACGAAGTATCCTACTGATTTCCTCGTCCTTGCTACTGCACAAGATAGCTTTTCTCCCATCATATTTGGTAGACCCTTTCTCAACACTGTCAATGCTCACATTGATTGCATTAAACAGACTGTCACTGTTAGTTTCGAGGGTGTGTCTCATGAATTTAACTTCTCCAAGTTTGGAAGACAACCCCATGAAAAAGAGTCGTCTGGTAGGGATGAAATCATTGCTCTTGCCTCTATTTCCGTACCTCCTACGGATCCTTTAGAGCAATATCTGCTTGAGCATGAAAATGATATGCATATGGATGAAAGAGATGAGATAGATAAAACTGTTTTAGAACAATATCCTATTCTCAACAATAATCTGCGTGTTGAACTGCTTGGGGATCCTCCCCCACAAAAGGGTGATCCTGTGTTCGAGCTAAAACAGTTACCAGATACTCTTAAGTATGCCTATCTTGATGAGAAGGAGATATATCATGTTATTATTGGTGCTCACCTCTCGGATCACGAAGAGAAGAAGTTATTAAAAACTTTGAGGAAGCACTGTGCTGCTATTGGATATACTCTTGATGATCTTAAGGGCATTAGTCCCACTCTATGCCAGCACAAGATTAAAACCGATCTGATTCTAAGCCAGTTGTTGATCATCAACGGAGATTAAATCCGAGGATGAAAGAGGTCATGAGAAAAGAAATATTAAAGCTTCTGGAAGCAGGAATCAATTATGTTGTTGCTCATAGTGATTGGGTAAGTCCACTACATTGCATACCTAAGAAGGGAGGTATCACCATCGTTCCTAATGATAAGAATGAACTAATCCCACAAAGGATTATTACTGGCTATAGGATGGTGATAGACTTCCGGAAACTAAACAAGGCAACTAGGAAAGACCATTATCCTTCGTCGTTTATCGACCAAATGCTAGAAAGGCTATCTAAACACACACACTTCTGCTTTCTAGACGGTTATTCAGGTTTCTCGCAAATACCTATTGCACAATCTGATCAGGAGAAAACCACTTTCACCTGCCCCTTCGATACCTTTGCTTATAGACGTATGTCTTTTGGCTTGTGCAATGCACCTGCCACCTTTCAAAGATGTATGATGGCTATATTCTCTGACTTTTGTGAAAAGATTGTTGAGGTTTTCATGGATGATTTCTCCGTTTACGGTTCTTCCTTTGACGATTGCCTCACCAACCTTGATCGAGTCTTACAGAGATGCAAACATACCAACCTCTTCTTGAACTGGGAGAAGTGCCACTTCATGGTTAATGAAGGCATCGTCTTAGGACACAAAATCTCTGAGAAGGGCATTGAAGTTGATAAGGCTAAGGTTGATGCAATTGAGAAAATGCCTTGCCCCACAGATATCAGAGGTATACGAAGTTTCCTAGGTCATGTTGGTTTCTATAGAAGGTTCATTAAAGACTTCTCTAAGATTTCTAGGCCTCTTACCAACCTCTTACAGAAGGATGTTCCTTTTGTTTTCGATGAGGATTGTGAGGAAGCTTTCGAAATACTTAAGAAGGCCTTGATAACCGCACCTATTGTTCAACCACCTAATTGGAACTTGCCCTTTGAAATCATGTGCGATGCTAGTGATTATGTTGTTGGTGTTGTTCTAGGACAAAGAGTTGACAAGAAGTTGAATGTCATTCACTACGCTAGTAAAACTCTAGACAGTGCCGAAAGAAACTATGCCACTACGGAGAAGGAGTTTTTAGCAGTCGTGTTTGCATGTGAAAAGTTCAGATCTTATATAGTTGACTCCAGTCACTATTCACTCTGATCATGCTCCTATTAAGTACCTTATGGAGAAGAAGGACGCTAAGCCTAGGCTAATCAGATGGGTTCTCCTCCTACAGGAATTTGATTTGCACGTTGTTGACCGAAAGGGTGCTGATAACCCTGTAGCAGATAACTTGTCTAGGCTAGAGAATGTCCTTGATGACCCACGACCTATTGATGACAACTTTCCTGATGAGAAGTTGAATGTCATCCGCACTTCACATAATGCACCGTGGTATGCTGATTACGCAAACTATATCGTAGCCAAATACATACCACCCAGTTTCACCTACCAGCAAAATAAGAAATTCTTCTTTGATTTGAGACACTACTTTTGGGATTATCCTCAGCTTTATATGGAAGGAGTAGATGGTGTTATTAGACGTTGTGTGCCTGAAAATGAACAGGGACAGATCCTGCAGAAGTGTCATTCTGAAGCCTACGGAGGACACCATGCAGGAGACAGAACTGCTCATAAGGTATTGCAATCAGGGTTCTATTGGCCCACTCTCTTCAAGGATGCCCGTAAGTTTGTCTTGTCTTGTGACGAATGCCAAAGAATAGGGAACATCAGTAAGCGTCAGGAAATACCTATGAACTATTCACTTGTCATTGAACCATTTGATGTATGGGGCTTTGATTATATGGGACCTTTCCCGAGTTCCAATGGGTATACTCACATCTTAGTTGCTGTGGATTATGTCACTAAGTGGGTAGAAGCTATCCCCACTAGAAATGTTGATCACCACACCTCTATTAAGATGCTTAAATAAGTCATTTTCCCAAGATTTGGAGTCCCTAGATATCTGATGACTGATGGCGGTTCACACTTCATTCATGGTGTTTTCCACAAGATGCTCGCTAAGTATGATGTCAACCATAGAGTTGCATCTCCTTATCACCCTCAGTCTAGTGGTCAAGTGGAGTTGAGTAATAGGGAGATCAAATTGATCTTACAAAAGACCGTCAATAGATCTCGAAAGAATTGGTCTAGTAAACTTGAGGATGCACTATGGGCTTATAGGACTGCTTATAAGAATCCCATGGGCATGTCGCCGTACAAAATGGTTTACGGTAAGGCCTGTCATTTATCTCTTGAGCTGGAACACAAAGCTAATTGGGTAATCAAAGAGCTCAACTTCGATTTCAAACTTGCCGGTGAGAAGCGGTTGTTTGATATAAGCTCATTAGATGAATCGAGGGCCCAGGCATATGAGAATGCCAAGTTGTTCAAGGAAAAGGTTAAGAGATGGCATGATAAAAGAATACAAAAACAAGAGTTCAATGTAGGTGATTATATCCTGCTATACAATTCTCGTTTAAGATTCTTCGCAGGCAAGCTTCTCTCTAAATGGGAAGGTCCCTACGTTGTCGAGGAAGTATATCATTCCGGTGCCATCAAAATCGATAACACAGAAGGTAATTTTCCTAGAGTGGTAAATGGGCAAAGAATCAAGCATTACATCTCTGGTACTCCCATAAATGTTGAGACCAATATCATCAATATCATAACTCCAGAGGAGTACATAAGGGATGTTTATCAGCCTATTTCAGACCGTGAAAACGAAGAGGTACTCCCAAACATTTCCAATAGGAAATTTTCTCCGTTTTGGAATTTATGGAAAATTAGAAAAATAAAAAGCAGTCCGGAGAGCGCACGAGGCGGGCACAAGCTTGGTTGCCGCGGCCTCCCCCCTGGCCACGGCAACATGGCTTGTGGGCACCTCGTGTGCCTCCCGGACTCCGTTTTCTTGCGGAGCACTCCTTCTGGTACAGAAGAAATCATTATATATATGCCCGAGGGTTTTGATCTCCGTATCGCACAGTTTTCCTCTGTTTTCGTTTCGAGCATGTTTTTGTTGCAGATCTAGATCGTCATGACTTCCCCAAAAGTTCCTAAGGACAGGATCTTCGAGAAGGTCATCAATCCCTACCTCACGGAAGTATTGCAGCACCCCCAATCTATCAAGATGAGCGAGGGGATGTTCCACATCCGTGATGTTGAGGGGCCTAAGAAGACCGGAAGTGTGGAGACGAGGCTCGAAGCAATGGAGCAACAAGTCTTCAAGTGCCAAGGGATGGTGGAGCGTGGACTCAACGCCAACCACATGATGATCACGGAGTTCACCAATAATCACAAGATGGATACCATTGACATTGGGAAGCACCTCTCCAGGCTCTATGACAGGGTTGATCAACTCCAGGGCCAGATCTATGACCTGCAGAACCAAAACTGTGAGTATGAGTATAGATTTAAATCAATACGGTTGGCTGCAGATTTGAGGATTCCGGCGACTCGTTCATCCTGCCATGATGGAGCACCTATGCCTTGGAAGACGGAGGATCATACTCTTGTTGCAACTTCACCACCATCACCACCAAAGGAAGACAACTAAGCATTGGTATGGGCAATTCCCTTGGCTTATGCCAAGCTTGGGGGAGTTGCCCTGGTATCGTAGAACCTTTATATCTTTTGCTTTTACCTTTGTTTTAGTTCTTTCCTTTTCAGTTTTTATTTCTTCTCTTAGTGGAATAAGTCTTTAGTGTTTAGTTTGAGTCTTTTTCCTTGTGTCTCCCCCGATGTATTCGAGCTTGTGAGCTATATAATAAAGAGTATCTCAGTCAAGGGCTTTGTTTTGCACCGTGATCAAAAGTATTAAAATAACGATAGCATGAAAGATCCTGAGATGATCTTATGGAAAGTGATAGCTTCACATATAACAAGTATGATGATTTAAACTTGTTGAGAATAGACCAACATAGACCCCAATAATTGTTGCAATTAATAAGAAGTAATAAAGAAAGAGAGGTTCACATATAAATATATCATCTTAGACACTTTTTACAATTGTGAGCACTCACCAAACTATTACATGCTTAGAAGTAGATGTTGGACAAGGAAGACAACATAATGAATTGTGTTTGCTTGGTTCCAAACAATGTTATATGATTAGAGATCCCTTAGCATGTGACGATTGCTTCCACCTCATATTAGCCAAAACTCCCGCACCAAGTAGAGATAGTACTTGTGCATCCATAAACCTTCAACCTAGTTTTGCCATGAGTGTCCACCATATCTACCTATGGATTGAATAAGATCCCTCAAGTAAGTTGTCATCGGTGCAAGCAATAAAAATTGCTCTCTAATATGTATGATCTGTTAGTGTGTGGAAAATAAGCGTTGTACGAACCTATGATGAGGAAGACAAAAAAGCGACAGACTGCATAATAAAGTGACGTTCCTCCGCACTAAGAGGACACGCATCCAAACCTCAAAAGCGCATGACAACCTCTGCTTCCCTCTGCGAAGGGCCTATCTTGTACCTTTACTTTTTGCCTTTGTAAGAGTCATGGTGATCTTCACCAATTCCTTATTTAGCCTTTTTCTTAGTGAACGTCATATGCTTGGGAACGATCTATATTCATATATCAAATTGGAGCTGAGTACTTATACTTTATTATTGTTGACTTTACCCTTGAGGTAAATGGTTGGGAGGCAAAATTATAAGCCCCTATCTTTCTCTGTGTCCAACTGAAACTTTGATATCATGAGTACCACGTGAGTTGTAACAATTGTGGAAAATAAAAGAGATGATTGAGTATGTGGATTTGCCTTACAAGCTCTTATTTGACTCTTTCTGATAATATGATATATTTCAATTGCTTCAATGACTATGGACTGTTGTTGGCTACTTCTCGGTAAGGTTTTTGTTTCATACTTTGCTTTGTGAAGGAATTGTTACTTTCCCGTAAGAATCTCTATGATGTATTGCTATTCTATGTGTGATCATGATGCCCTCATGTCCGTATTTTGTTTTATCGACACCTTCATCCCTAAACATGTGGACATGTTTTGGGTCTTGGTTTTCGCTTGAGGACAAACGAGGTCTAAGCTTGGGGGAGTTGATACGTCCATTTTGCATCATGCTTTCATGTTGATATTTATCGCTTTATAGACTGTTATTATACTTTGTGGAACCATACTTATGACTTTTCTCTCTTATTTTGCAAGGTTTATTTGAAGAGGGAGAATACCGGCAACTGGAATTCTGGACTAGAAAAGGAGCAAGTCTGAGTCCTCTATTCTGCGCAACTCCAAATGCCCTGAAAATCAACGTGGATTTTTTTGGGAATATATAAAAAATACTGGGCGAAAGAAGTGTCAGAGGGGAGCTGCCAGGATCCCACAAGCCTGGTTGCCGCGGCCTACCCCCCTGGCCGAGGCAACAGGGTTTATGGGCACCCTGGTGGCCCACTGGCCCCCCTCTTTTGTATATGAAGGGTTTCGTCCGAGAAAAAATCAAGGTGGAGCTTTTTCGTGGATTCGCCGTCGCCACGAGGCGGAACTTGAGAAGAACCAATCTAGGGCTCCGGCAGGACGATCCTGCCGGGGAACTTCCCTCCCGGAGGGGGAAATCGTCGCCTTCGTCATCACCAACACTCCTCTCGTCGGAGGGGAGTCATCTCCATCAACATCTTCATCAGCATCATCTCCTCTCCAACCCTAGTTCATCTCTTGTAACTAATCTCCGTCTCGCGACTCCGATTGGTACTTCTAAGGTTGCTAGTAGTGTTGATTACTCTTTGTAGTTGATGCTAGTTGGATTACTTGGTGGAAGAGTTTATGTTCAGATCCTTGATGCTACTCATCACACCTCTGATCATGATTATGATTATGCTTTGTGAGTACTTACTTTTGTTCCTGAGGACATGGGATAAGTCATGCTAATAATAGTCATGTGAATTTGGTATTCGTTCAGAATTTTTATATGGTGTATGTTGTTTTTCCTCTAGTGGTGTTATGTGAATGTCGACTACATAACACTTCACCATATTTGGGCCTAGAGGAAGGCATTGGGGAGTAGTAAGTAGATGATGGGTTGCTAGAGTGACAGAAGCTTAAACCCCAGTCTATGCGTTGCTTCGTAAGGGGCTGATTTGGATCCACTAGTTTAATGCTATGGTTAGACGTCGTCTTAATTCTTCTTTCGTAGTTGCGGATGCTTGCGAGAGGGGTTAATCATAAGTGGGATTCTTGTCCAAGTAAGGGCAGTACCCAAGCGCCGGTCCACCCACATATCAAACTATCAAAGTAACGAACGCGAATCATATGAACATGATGAAACTAGCATGACAGAAATTCCCGTGTGTCCTCGGGAGCGTTTTCCCCTTATAAGACTTTGTTCAGGCTTATCCCTTGCTACAAAAGGGATTGGGCCACTTTGGTGCACCGTTTCTACTACTTATCACTTGTTACTCTTCGCTTGCTACGTTTCACCTTACGACACCATCACTTGTTACCACTACTTTCAGTGCTTGCAGTTATTACCTTGCTGAAAACCGTTTATCAGAGCCTTCTTCTCCTCGTTGGGTTCGACACTCTTACTTATGGAAAGGACTACGATTGGTCCCCTATACTTGTGGGTCATCAGGTGCTTACCTCGGGTATGCAATATACCACAAGTCATAGATGACATGGAAGTTCCCCGAGTCTTGTGGGTAAAGCGCGCAACCTCTACAGAGTGTTAAACTATTCGAATAGCCGTGTCCACAGTCATGGACAGTTGGTGGTCCTGCTTAAACTACGTCCAGATGTTTTCACAAAACTTTGTGTGTGAGAGAGTGGTAAATATGATACTTGAGCTAAGTCGGATGACTTGACATAATGACTTAACATGAGATGTTTAACCCCTGCTTTGACATATGTAACTTGTTCATATGGATATATGCAACCTGTTGATGCATGATTCTACAAGTTGATTGATCATGTCATTGCACCAAAAACAAGCTTTCTGCAACTTACCTACTTAGTGCTATATCATGAATTGTGATTGCCTCATTCCAAACGTGGGTTGCTTGCGAGTACATTCAAAGTACTCATTGGCTTGCCACTGGTTATTTTATTGGCCAGCCATGAAAGCACATGCTATATGAAGAGTACCTTGGTGACTTAGTACGAGCTAGGACGCTTCCCAGTTAGAATGCATGTAGGGTTAAGGCAGATGTCATGGGTCCATGCTATCGTTGAAAATTTCTGCTGCAAATATATGAAACTTGGCCATAAAGGCCATATTCATGTAAAATGGTATGTAATGGATGTAAGACTCTTGTTATTCAGTTTCTATGTGTTCGGCAAGCATTTATCTCTGGGATCACTCTACACGTACATTTGATGATCAAAACTTATGAGTCGGGGTCCCCACAATCGGAGAGAATTACGAAGATATGATGATCATGCAAATAAGAATCATAAAACTCAGAGAATACTCAAATATTATTCATGAATAATCTGAACATAAACCCACAATTCATCGGATCCCAACAAACACACCATACAAAAGAATTACATCGGATAGATCAAATCGAAGATGCGATGATCACTGTATTAAAGATCAAGAGAGAGAGATATAGTCATCTAGATACTAACTACGGACCCGTAGGTCTATGGTGAACTATTCACACATCAACACGAGGGAACCAAGGTTGATGAAGAGGCGCTCTGTGGTTGATCCCCTCTAGCAGGGTGCCAGAACGGAGCTCGAGATAGACTTGCGGGGCGTAAAAAGTGTTTGGCGATCATATTTAGGGTCTTTGGAATATTTGCGAATTTATAAGCGAGAGAACAGAGCAAGAGGGGCCACGAGGGAGGAACAAGGCATCAGGGTGTGACCGTCCCCTGGTTGCGCCTTGTTGCCTTGTGCCTCCCTCGTGTGTCTCCAGGACTCCTCCCAAGGTTTCTAGGTCAATCATAAAAAAGTTTTGTGGCGATTGGACTTTGTTTTGTACTGAAAACCCGAAACACAAAAAATACGTAGAAAACAACAACTGGTAGTGGGCACTGGGTTAATAGGTTAGTGCTCAAAAATAGTATAAATTGGTGAATTCTGACCCAAAAAGTATCGTAGGATGATAATATAACAACATGGAAAATTAAAAGTTAAGATACATTGGAGACGTATCATGCATCAAAACCATATAAAAGTATTATGAACATAGGCAAATATGGCAGGAATATTTCGTAAATTATCGATACATTGGAGAAGTATCAGTGTTGAATATTTTCATAATGATAAAAATGGATTTGGAGAGGTCATGACTTTCTTTAGTGATGAGTTCACTATTTTGGAAAAGCATTCAATTGATTATGACTACAAAGTTCCTATATATGATAATTATTGTGATGACATGTATGCTATAAAGAATAATGATAACCATGAAACTTGTCATCATGAATTTAATTTTAGTTTGGATTATATCAATCAACTATCACATGATAGTTATTTTTTTGAGTTTGCTCCCAGCTCTATAATGAATGATAAGAGGTTTGATTGTGTGGGTAGTAATGAAAATTATATGCTTACGTATCATGAAAAGAATGTTTTATGTGATCATTATATTGTTGAATTCCTTCATGATGCTACTGAAAATTATTATGAGGGAGGAATATATGCTTGTAGGAATCGTAATAATATCAAGTTTCCTCTCTATGTGTTGAAAATATTGAAGATATGCTTATTTTGCCTTCCTATGCCAGTTGTTTATTTCTCCCATAAATTGTTTTCTCACAAAATCCCTATGCATAGGAAGTTGGTTAGACTTAAATGTGTTTGTCATATGCTTCATGATGCTCCGAGTGTGTTTCAGTTATGTACTTTTATGTGAGCATCATTCAAATCATCATGCCTAGCTAAAAAGCTTAAGGAAAAGCGCTTGTTGGAGACAACCCAACACTTATCCTTTCTATTTTTGTGTGTTAACATGATTAAGATATTGTACTAATCATGTTTTGTGTCTATTACTTTAATAAGGTGCCAAGTAAAGCCTTTGGGACAGTGTGGATACTTGTTTGTTTGATTCTGTGCAAAAATAGAAACTTTTACGTATAGTGCAGAATTTCTTTGATTTTACTCGTAGTCAAAAATTCTGAAATTTTTACATGATTTTTCTATCAAAATTCTCTGTATTGTCCTAAGTTTTCAGAATTTTAAAAGTCCGGGAAGTATGGTGTTCATTCAGATATTCACAAACCATTCTGTTTTTGATAGATTCTGTTTTGCATGCTATGTTTCCTTACTTTAGTGTTTCCATAGCTTATATTTAGTTATATAAATTATGCGAATGATATAATACAGTAGGATTATGTGAGAACAATTATGAATCTTGTCTTGACAGTACCTAAGTGAAATATCTATATTTATTACAATAACCCATGTCACGAAGTTTTGTTAAATTTTGTGTGGTTGAAGTTTTCAAGTTTTGGGTGAGATATCGATATGAGAAGAATAAGGAGCGGCAATAACCTAAGCTTCGGGATGCCCAAGGCACCCCCAAGGTAATATCCAAGGAAGACTCAAGTGTCTAAGCTTGGGGATGCCCCGGAAGGCATCCCCTCTTTTGTCTTCAACATTATCAGTATATCTTACTTGGAGCTATATTTTTATTTGTCACATGATATGTGTTCTTCTTGGAGCATCATTTTGTTTGTTTTTCTCTGTTAAGTATTACTTATAATCATGTTTTATCAATAAAAAGTTCCAAGAATTGCCTTTAGAATACTTGAATTGCATGTGTGATGTGTGCTGTATAAAAACATATTTTATTTATGTAGTATATGAATTATGTGATTTTACTGGAGCTTGGAAAGTTTCTGAAATTTTTACAGAGTGCTTTTATACAAATTCGTTTCCATTTCCTAAATTTTCATAATTGTTGGACATAGACAAGTACACTTTTTATATTTATTGCTACAAATTGTTCTATTTGGACACGTTGTTGTCACAGTTTTGTTATCTACTTATCCTAGAGTTTTCACGGCTTATATTGATGGACATAAATTGGGCAAAGGATAGTATAAAGCACCTAATGTTTGAAAATTATTATGCAACTTGTATTGGCAGTACATGAAGTGTTGATTTATTCTTATGTGTACTAACCTATCTAACGAGTTCTTTTCAGGTTTTGTGTGGATGAAGTTTTTGAGACTTAGGTGAAACCAAGATATGAGAGGATTGAACGAGATACACAAGCTCAAGCTTGGGGATGCCCAAGGCACCCCAAGGAAATATTAAAAGTAATTTCAAACATCTAATCTATGGGATGCTACGCATCCCGCCTCTCTTCATCAACAACTATTGGTTAGCCTATGTTGATCCTAAGTTTTTATTCGTTCACATAATTTGTGTTGTTCTTGGAGTGTTTTTTGCAAAGTTGTCAGAATCGTGATTTTGAATCAGATCGGAGCTCCATTGCTAGGATCTTGAATTGTAGAATCTTAACTAGGAGGATCGTGGAAACTTAGATTTTATGAGCAAAATAGTAGAATCGAAGGGGCTAGTTTGGATCGTAAGATCGTAAGATTCTAAGACTCGAGTCACGATTCTGACAACTTTGGTTTCTTGTTTTGTTTGTTGTTTGAATAATATTCTCAGATCTGAAAGACTGTTGAGATAGACACATAGCTACTTAATTTTGTGATTACTCATTGATCTTAACTTATATCTTTCGAGAGTAGTTTGTTGTTTACGCGTGTGCTTCACTTATCCTAAGAGTAAATTGTGAATGTTTGAAATATCATAAATCTAACGCTATCAATTTGCTATACCATTAGTAGTAGTTTCACGTTTGGTTTAGAAAGTAAAATCTATTGAAGTTTTACAATCACGATATTGGTCATACAAGCAATTCTTGAAAGATTAGTATAAGAAAGAGAACTTTCACATACAAATATATTATCTTGGACATATTTTCTGGTTGTGAATACCCATTAACTATTTTTGAACTTGATCAAATTGTTGAAGTTTCACAAGGAAGAAAACATAATGTTTATGTTTGGGTATATTTTCATAGAAGTTATATTGTTATGTATCCTCCAGCATGTGGTGCTTGTTTAGAATCTTTTGCTAGCCAAAACTTCATACAAAGTAGAGATACTACTTGTGCATCCAAATCCTTAAGTCAAATTTATTCCATGAGAGTACATCATACCTACCTATATATGGTATTTCATTGCCATTCCAAGTAAATTTGCATGTGCCACCTCTAAATCATTCAAATAAACATCTGTTTTGTGTGCTCATACCTCTCATGGAGCGATTAGGGAGGTCAATATCTTCCATGCTAAGAGGGTTTCTCTCCTGATAAATGTTTATTCACTTTTCATTGCACGAGAGAGGATGGTAAAAAGGATGCCCAGTCATGCGTAATACAAAAATAAATAAACAAAAACCCCCCCTAGAAAGTTGATTGTTTGGAGGGAAACCATGGATACGGCTAGCCATGGAAAGTGTTTGAATGGTTGGGGGGTAAAATTTCAATTTTGTTTGTGAACCGCCAATAATGTAGTTACCATGGAAGATATTGAAATCCCTTGTTATAACATTCACACGATAGGCACACCACCCAAAATTATTCATCCCTGTTTTAAACATCGAGCTCTCGCACCTACGCAAATCCCTGCTTCCCTTTGCGAAGGGACAATCTATTTAATTTCATGTTATTGACTTTTCCTATTGAGTTAACTTCTTATTCCAACTTCAATCTATTATTTTGCAAGCATCATGTGGTGGGGAAAGATCCAAACACATATATCCAGTCAAATATATTTGATCTTAACTCATTATTGTTGACAATTATCTTCATGATAACTACAATGGGAGGCGAAACATTAAGCCCCTATCTTTCTCTATGTTCGATGGATATTGTTTGTTCTAAAAATATGCTCTAAGTTTAGCAATCATAGAATACTATATGATAATTGAGTATGTGGAGCTCTTACTTAGATTTGATGATGCATTGCAATTGTTTGATGACTAAGAACAATTTTGATAAGTTTCAATAGAATGCATTGTTTAAACCATGACATGTGAGTTGATTGCTACTCTATCATGATGATTTTTTATCAGAAAAATTGCTGGTCATGATGCTATAAAAGTGACTGATATTATCATTGATCAAAACTATTCACTATGCTAGCATTCACACTTCATAAATTACTTCTTTTATCATTTACCTACTCGAGGACGAGTAGGAATTAATCTTGGGATGTTGATACATCTCCAACGTATCGATAATTTATGAAGTATTCATGCCATATTTACATGTGTTTACAATAATTTTATATGGTTTTGATGCACTTTATATGATTTACTTAGAACTAACCCAGACTAATGTTGTTTTCAGTAGAATTATTGTGGTGTTGTTTTTGTGCAAAAAATAAAAGTCCTCAGAATTGCTCGAAACTTTTTAATGAACTTTTCTGAATAAAATAAGAAATACTAGAGCAAAGGACCACCGGAGGGAGCCACCTGTGGAGCACAAGATAACAGGGTGCGCCCACCCACTGAGCGCACCATGATAGCTTGTGCATCCTATGTGGATCCGAGTAGCGTGATTTCAATGCTGAAAAATCATATAATCCAGTGTGGGGACCCCGACTCATAAGTCGTGGTCACCGAGTGCACGTGTAGAGTGATCCTAGAGATCAATGCTCACTGAACACACCAAATTGAATAACAAGAGTCTTACATCCATACATACTGTCTCATACAAATAAAGAACACTAAGGTCAAGTCTTACATAGACATGGCCTTGAAGGACAACAAACCAAACATAGATAGCAGCGGAAATCTTGAATGGAAGTATGAACCCATGCCATCTGCCTTAACCCTACAAGCATTCTGACTGGGAAGCATCCTAGTTCGCATGTTCGTCACCAATAAACTCTTCTCCATAATCCTGCTCTTCCATGCCTTGCCAATAAAATAACCACTGGCAAGCCAATGGGTACTTTGAATATACTCGCAAGCAACCCATGTTAGCACTAATCAGGTAAGTTGCAGAAAGCTAAATTTTGAGTGCATTGACATGATCAATCAACTTGTGAAAGCATGCATCATGAAGTTGAAGATATCCATATGAATAAGTTACAGATACCAATGTAAACGGGGGTTGAACATCTCATGTCCACTGCTGCGGCAACAAAAGTCCTTCCCTGGCGCTTAGGAATTCTTCTTGTTACTTCTCTGGTTTGCGTCGGTTTTTCCCTTGAAGAGGAAAGGGTGATGCAACACAGGAGCAGTAAGTATTTCCCTCAGTTTGAGAACCAAGGTATCGATCCAGAAGGAGGGCCTCGTCAAGTCGAGAGTACCTGCGCAAACACAAACAAGCTTGCACCCAACGCTTCAAAGGGGTTGTCAATCCCTTCAAGATTGTTTGCAAAGTGAGATCTGACGGCGGAAAGTGCAACGAAGTAAAAAGTGTAAGGCTGAAAATATGGTGAGGAGTAGACCCTGGGGGCCATAGTGTTCACTAGAGGCTTCTCTCATAATAGCAAATATCACGGTGGGTGAACAAATTACTGTCGAGCAATTGATAGAACCGCGCAAAGTCATGACGATATCTAAGGCAATGATCATACATATAGGCATCACGTCCGAGACAAGTAGACCGATAGTTTCTGCATCTACTACTATTACTCCACACATCGACCGCTATCCAACATGCATCTAGTGTGTTGAGTTCATGACAAACAGAGTAACGCCTTAGGCAAGATGACATGATGTAGAGGGATAATCTCAAACCAATGATGAAAACCCCATCTTTTTACCCTTGATGGCAACAACACGATGCGTGCCTCGCTACCCCTTCTGTCACTGGGTGAGGTCACCGCACGGTATGAACCCAAAACCAAGCACTTCTCCCATTGCAAGAATCATAGATCTCGTTGGCCAGACAGAACCCACAACTCGAAGAGAATTACAAGGATATGAAATCATGCATAAGAGAGATCAGAAGAAACTCAAATAAGATTTATAGATAATCAGTTCATAAATCCACAATTCATCGGATCTCGACAAACACACCGCAAAAGAAGATTACATCGGAGAGATCTCCATGAAGATCATGGAGAACTTTGTATTGAAGATCCAAGAGAGAGAAGAAGCCATCTAGTTACTAGCTATGGACCCGTAGGTCTATGGTGAACTAATCACGCATCATCGGAGAGGTCATGGTGTTGATGAAGAAGCCCTCCATGTACGAATCCCCCCTCCGGCAGGGCACCAGGACGTGCCCCAGATGGGATCTTGCGGAGACAGAAGCTTGCGGCGGCGGAACAGTACTTTCGATGATCTCCTGATTTTTTTGGGATTTTTAGGGAATTTATAGGCGCAACCCCTAGGTCAGGGGACACTGAGGGGGCACACAAGCCTGGATAGCACGGCCTCCCCCTGGCCGCGGGGTGGGGGCTTGTGGGGCCCTGGGGCTCCCCTGCCTTGGCTCCCAAGCTCCCCGATCTTCTTCCGTTCTAGAAAAAATCTTTTCGGGGATTTTCTTCCGTTTGGACTCCGCTTCAAAATCTCCTCTGAAAGGGGTCAAAAACATGGAAAAAACAGGAACTGGCACTTGGCACTGAGTTAATAAGTTAGTTCCAAAAAATATATAAAAGGCATGCAAAACATCCAAAGTTTGACAAGATAATAGCATGAAACCATCAAAAATTATAGATCCGTTGGAGACGTATCATCCACTCATCATGTCAAGTCATTTGACTTAGGTCAAGTATCTCCTTTATCACACCCACGCACACCAAGTTTGTGAAAACATCAGACATATTTTAAGCAGGACCTCCAACATTCCATGACCATGGACACGACTATTCGAATAGATTTACACTCTACAGAGGTTGCGCGTTGTTCCCGCAAGAGTCAGGGAACTTCCGTGTCATCCAAGACTCACGGTATATAACATACCCGAGGTAAGCACACGAACAATGCCTTTCCCCTGGCGACAATAAACAAAGAGTCTACTCGTTGGTGCCATCCCTCATGATGTACATAATACGAACCTCGCTCAAGATTGTACCATCCATGAGGGCACGCAACAGTGTGCCCTGTGTTTGTGAAAACAACCCATGGCCGCCCTACCAAGCACGACCCCGTATTGAAAGAGTGTCTCAGCTCTCCCTCCACTAGTATTGCGGGCTCTCTGCTAGCATCGACCAAGGTACTCAATAAAGCCCAAACCACCTTAAAAAATCCCAATCCCATAAAGGGTATCATGGTCGCACATGTAAGGTTGGGACGGTCAGCACATCTTAAATATCTCCTTTTTGAAATCACACACACATCTTGCCTCGGTATACCACTTCTTTCTCAAGGGGTTACGTAACTCAACACCATCTCCCTTGGGTATTAGTGGCACCTGACGGGGTTTTCGAAAAGTTTTTGAAATCTTTTATTTTCCGTCACCATGCATATTCCCATCCCATTTGCGTAGAAACTACTTCCTCCGTTCCTAAATATAAGTCTTTTAAGAGGTTTCACTAAAAGTACTACATACGGATGTATATAGACATACTTTAGAGTATAGATTCATTCATTTTGCTCCGTATGTAGCCCTCTAGTGAAATGTCTAAAAAGAGTTATATATAGGAACGGAGGGAGTGCATAGCATCCTAACTACTTCCCACCCGCACAACCTCATAGGAAGGTAGAGTCATGCTCAGTGCAAGTGTCAACGAGGAGTTATCGGAGACAACCTACCAAGGTGGTAAACTGCCATATGACATGCATAAAAATGGTTTCAAGTCATGGTCAAGGGGCTGCTTGTGTGGCTCAACAAAGTCCCATATTACCACATCGATATCATTAACCCACAATTTATCTTTTGTGTGCTACATGTGGTTTAAATTATGCACTCTTTGAATACCTTTTATTTTTGGACTAGGCTTATAACCCCTATGTCACATCCCTGACACTTTAAGCAAATTAGTCTTGTGCTCATGTCTTCTTTGCATTTGCATCTAAGAATTTTTCAACAAGAACAAGAAAGTGGCAAAGGAAAAACTCAAAACCCTAGCCACTACTTTAAATAAAGAAAATCTCAAACTAGTTGAAATCAATGAACCCAAAATGGCCTCAAGAAATGTTCAAACTTTCTGATAAATCATGAAAGTAAATGAGCATTGGAGAAAACTATTTTCTTGACACTTTAAGCATTTTAACTAGTCGCCTAGCCTGGCCCGGCCCATCTCCCTGGCTCGTCCCCTCCCTCGTGCCAGTAGGAGCAGGAGGTGGCCGCCGCCTCCTCCGGCGCGGCCACGCACCTGTGCGCCTGCCTGGCCGCCGCCTCGCGCTGGCAAGGCCGGGGATAAGCTCCCCGAGGCCTCCTCCATCCATTCCCAGCGCTAACTCTCTCTCCCTCCTCTCGGATCTTGCCCTCCTTCCTGCTGCCGCCATTGGAGCCGAGCTCGAGCTCGAGCCGCAGCACCTCTAGCCATGGGAACCCTCCTCCGAGTAGTCTGTTAGCTCCGCCTCGTCGCCCTGTTCATCTCTGCAGAAGCCGAAGCTTCCCCGAGCTCTACATCGCCCCCAACACCATCGTCTTCCACCACCGGCCGCCAGACATCTCCCGTCGATTCGCTCCCTCCGGCGCATCCCCGAGCCCCTCCACAGCACCATCGAAACCGCCGTGAGCTCGTCGTCGTTTCCCCTCTCGCCTCACGCTCTCCCGTGCATCGTAGCCTCGTTCCCCACCAAGGCCGAGAGCTTCTCGCCGCCGGTCATGTCGTCGCCGTCGCTGTGGTGTCTGATCCACGCGCTCGAGCTAGGATTCGAGCTCCTGGAGCCTCCAGGAGTGCGATGAGCCCTCCAGCTGCCCTCCCCGTGCCCTAGAGCCATCGCTTGTAGAAGGCCGAGCTTCGGCCGCCGCTCCGGCTCGTCGCCGGCGCCTCTCCCGGCGACCCTAGCCTCCCTGATGCCCCTGCCAGATCGGCCACTTCACCAGCGTTCCTAGCTGCAAACCGCGTTCAAATTGGTGTTGTGCAGCGCCGATTAGGTCGTCTCCGACGAGCCCTCCGCCACGGGCTTGGTCGCTGGCGACCACCCTCCGGTGGGCGTCGACGTGGCCGACCATTAGGGCGTAATTGCCCTCCCCTCAGTCGCTGCCAGAGGGCCCCACGCCTGGTCAAACCCCAATTAGGGGCTGGTCAGTGCGGGATTAGTCCGAGTGAGGCTGACCAGTGGGGCCCCCCTGTCAGGTTTGACCTGAACAGGTCGGCTGACCTGCTGACGTCAGCGTGATGCAATAAATAGAATTTCCAGTATAGAAATAATTCCAGTAAATTGCTAAAACTTGTAAAAATCATAGAAATTAATCTGTAACTCCAATGAAAATAATTTATATATAAAAAGTATCAGAAAAATTCAAGGATTCTGATTATGCTATTTTCAACCATGTTTGAAAAAGTTACAGAACCCTAAAATGTGGAATAAGGAATAATTCAATTCTTATAATTACTTTTAAATGGAATTTGGAAAAATATTCAAATTTCATTATGAATGCAATGATCACACACTGTCCTAGTTACAAATCAGTACCATAACATGACATCTCATGCAAGCTAACATCAAGTTGATCTGAGCATCAGGTCGAATCAATTAAATCGGTAACCGTGAATACCCAGTTTGAAGTGATACCGAATATGATTCAAATCAACTCTAAACCTAATACATGTTGATTATAATAACTTATCACCTTGCATTCTCATGCCATGCTCATGCATCATTTTGATTGCATATGATTGTTATTGAATGTTGCCATTTATTTCGGTAGGCTCCGCAACCCCGGATTCCACCGAATATCCGTCTGACGGATATCGTTCCTCCTCTGAGCAACAAGGCAAGCAACCCTTTTGATCATCCCGATAATTCCCATGTTCTTGCTCCTGCACTTATCTATTGCATTAGGATCAAATGCTTCAACTGCTTTTGCCACGATAGTTGAACCCACTTCCTTTGCATGACCTAACCTTGTCACAGTAAATAGCCAAACCTTGCAACCTAGCATACGTGGTAGTTGCCTGAGCTATGTTGTGCCTTATCCTGCTATGCATGCTATGCTTAGAGTTGTGTATGGTCTGTCATTTGGGAGATGAACAAAATTGTGAGAATGTGTTCGGTATGTAAAGGTTGTGTGTTGAACCTGATTTGGTAAACGTACCGGTGAAAGGCTGTGCAGGAGTACATGGCGGGTTGTTTCATTGGAACCGTCCTTAGGAACTGAGTTCCGTGTATGTAATCCAAGACTAGATACTACCACATGCTGGGCCCTGAAATATGACCCCGCTCGGCCTATTAATCGCGTAGTACTCGGTCCAGGAGTTGCAAGTAGTTTCTGGTGTTTATAGTAATGCTGGAGGCCGTCAATGGTGCTGACCTGAGAGGTGGGCCGTGATGCGGTAGGCAGTGGCACGGTGTACCAAGTGGCACCCGGATGGTGGGCTTGGGAACCCTGCGCACATCGTTTGAGGCCGTGGCGGAAACCTTGGCCGGACTTCCGTACGGGTTACTCTCAGATAGGTGATAAACCTGGACTAGGTACTAGTGTGGTTAACGGTCGTGGCCGACTCCCTCGCTGGGCTTCCGCTTGAAGGTTGCCGAGGTGCATGACGTGCACATGGCGATAAGTGGCGAGAGCGTGTGTGACGAAGTACACCCCTGTAGGGTTATGATCTATTCGAATAGCCGCGTCCGCGGATATGGACTACTTGGAGACATATGTTGTTCATAGATAACTTCAATGGCTACTCATAAAATTGCCAAGATAAGCGTGAGTGTCGTGGACGGCATTTCCATACGAAGACGGAATGATTCCACGATAGTGTATTGTTGTGGTGTTAGTGGACTCGTGTGCGAGAAATCAAGTTGTCAAAATTATTTAAAAATGCAAGTTGTCCAGCCACGAGTCAAATGCTGGCTTTCCGCATGAAACCCCACAATACCTTTTGATACCTTGCATGAGTAGTTAGTCATCCTAAAGTCTTCCTGGGTACCTTCGTACTCAAGTTTGCTTAATAAATGTTGCAGAGGTTGCTAATGACCCTAATGGAGGGTTCTTCGTAGACATCGACGACGACGAGTAGCTGGTGTCCCAGCTACGATCTGGCCCTACGTCGGCTCTGTAGTATAGTCAAGCCATGTGCCTTCTAGTTGCCCTGTCTGTACCCAGACAGTTTATAACTCTTCGGCTGGCTTATAATTGTATGACTGCTATTATGGGTCGTGAGACCCTTAATGTGTAATATTATGTGTGTGGCTCTTCCGAGCCTCTTAAATAAAGGTTGTATGTTTATGGTTATGTTGTGATGCCATCAATGTATCTATACATATCGGTATGCCATGCGTACGTGTGTCGTACTTGATATGTATGGGGTTCGATTACTTAGTCGTGAACTTTAGTAGCACTCCTTACAAGGAAATGCCCCTTTGTGATCCAACGAGCCTTGGTAGTTCGCTACAGCTCCGGACACAATGGTTGACCGGCATGTGTCCTTCTTAGCTGTTGTGTCTGTCCCCTTTGGGGAAATGTCACGCGATGTAATGGAGTCCTTGTAGCTTGCTACGACTCGTCTACATTCGCTGATGACCGACACCTGCTTTGTTGGGTCATCTATGTCTGTCCTTGTGCGGTACTGCCACTTTGGTTTATGACTAGACATGTCGATCCGGGTTCTTTGACATTGGATTGCTAGCGACACCTTCGCATACGTGAGTCAAAAGACGCAAACGGTCCCGGCTAAGGTAAGGCTGCAGCCGTGGAGTTAACCGTGCGTGAGACCACAAAGGGATGCGATGTGTTACAGGCTGGATTCTTATGGCTTAGGATCGGGGTCCCGACAGCGTTGGTATGAGAGCCTGACTGACTGTAGGATTACTAAGCCAAACTGGTCGAAGTTGAGTCTAGAATTTCTTTAGTTATATATAAGGGAATTGTTTGTGGAAGGGAACATAAGACTCTTGTTCTCTTCTCAAGATATTCTATTCTGGTCATCCTCGTCTTTTCTACGGGAATTAAGGACTAGGTTACTCATCTTCTCCTAGGCTCGTGTTTCTGATCGGTAGATTATAGGACTACGGGTCGAGAGATATTGGGTTTCTTTTATTCCTAGGAAGCAGGAAGTAAGTTTGATGATCAGAGAGTTGAACTTGATAGTTGAGTGGTTACGCTATTCCATTTTTGGGTTGTCTCAAAATTTGTTTTGAGCATTTACAGCCGTTATGCTGCCCAATTTTTCATTCGGAGCTCTAATGCTTTTGCATTACTCTCTAATTACAGATGCCTGGCCGTCCTTCTCGTCAGGTGGTACGTCTGACCAGGTGCATTGATGTGCCGGGTCATACGGCCATGCTGGTCAGGGTGATGTCGGTGTGCGGTTACCGCTGGTACCCCGAGTACACAGTGGAGGAACAGTACCGAGACTTCAACCAGAGCCAGTACATCTGCACTGTTAGGGTATTTCCAGACTACCCTGGAGCGGAGAAGCCAATCCATTGGTCCTATGGGTTGGGGGTCACTGTTGACATGGCAGTACAGGATGGTGCCTACTCAACGCTAACCATTATGAGAGCGAGACATGCACTACTGCAGAATTCAGAGTTCTGCTATGTTCCGGCCTCTCAGCCTGGTGAAGAGGGATACCTCAGTGGAGTCTATTTTGATTCTTCTATGGAGGATCCACTACTGCAGTCCACTGTTGAGATGCTAGAGAACAGAGACAAGGATGCTCGTGCTCTCCGCATGGAGCTTTATGCTACCTGTGCCCGTCTGTGGACAGCTTTGACGCAGCTGGCACCGGTAGTCCAGACAGGGTATGGAGAGATGGAGATGTTGAACCCTGTTAGGACCCATCTTCCGGCCCACGTTGACTGGCCAGCTATAGGAGGAGTCACACCTCTTCGGGGACCCCTCTTACCACCAGTCAGGGGACCAAGGCCACATCCGTGTCCTTATGGATCCCAGGGATCTCAGGCTAGAGTGTTTCCTGATCCGCAGGTTGAGCTTCCAGGTCATGGAGGTAATCTCTATGAGATGTTCTATGCGGATGCCTGAGCTGTGAGCGGAAGGATAGCATGGTAGTAGCCGTACGTTCACAGTCCTGCGTGACTTGTGAAGTATGCCTGTAATGTGAAATGAATTCCGGAGGCCTAGATAAATAATGTATAGGAAGCTTGTAAACCTCTGATGAGTAGTTTCATAATTTCAGTAGTTTGCTCTTCGGTTAAGGTTGTACTGAACTATGTAAGGGTGTGTATGAGCCATGGTGTATATATAGCAGTTGCTTGTTACCATGCTGTTCGGATATTCATTTCTGCATTCCGTGTGTTCAATACATTCTTAATCCATAGCTAGTATTGATATGATATTGGTCTAAGCTATGAGTTTGTTTGTCAGGATGGTGTTCACCAGGTTGAACCGTGCCCCTGCTCATGAGCAAGGTGAGGGTAGTCAAGCGTCGCAGGAAGACCTGCCTCACCCACCTTCTCTGGTAGAAGTGATGCTTGAGGCAGAAAGAAAAAAAAGGGAGATCAACCGACTGCTAGAGCGTATTGAGCAGAATACGGCTCGACAGCCTAGGAATGCTGCAGTGTCCCTCAATGACTTTATGAAGCTGAATCCTCCAAAGTTTCATCATTCCGTCGATCCCCTCGACGCTGATGACTGGTTGTGCAGCATCTCACGCAACATTCACTCTGCGAATGTGTCTGAGGCCGACAAGGTGACCTTTGTGGCGTATTTCCTGGAAGGACCCGCCAATCTGTGGTGGGAGAATTTTGAAGCTATGCGTCCCGCTGAACCAGTGGCCACATGGGCAGACTTCAGTGCAGCTTTTCGTCTGCACCATATTCCAGAGGGCCTGATGGACATAAAGAGAGAGGAGTTCTGTGCCTTCACTCAGGGCAAGTTGTCTGTGGATGCCTATAGCCGCGAGTTCGGTAACCTCGCCTGCTATGCAACAGAGGAGGTGTCTACTGACGCCAAGAAGCAAGCAAGGTTTCGTAAGGGTCTGAGCCCTGAGCTTCGTCGTGATCTGCGCCTCCATGAGTGTGCAAGTTTTCAAGCCCTAGTCAACAAAGCGATCAGTGCCGAGACTAGTCATACTGACTTCGAAGCCACAAGGAAGCATTCCCGTGACTTTGGCTCGTCTTCTGGTTCCGCGTTCCCAAAACGCAGGCTGTGGGTTCCAAACAGTTCTCTGCCACCAAGATACACTCCGAGGCCATCCTACGTGGCGCCTCAGACGAATTAGGCCAACCCTCCAGCAAAAGCTTATGGTGGTTCAGCTAGCAATGCTGCACCACGTGCCAACCAGGTGATATGCTACAAGTGTGGAGAACCAGGGCACTATTCCCGTGAGTGTCCTCAGAATGTGGGTGCCAAGCAACCCGGAAAGTCCGTCGGACAAGCCAAGTCGGGCAAAGCTTTTTATGTGAAGCCAACTCCTGCACGTGGCCATGTGAACTATGTGTCAGCAGAAGAAGCTGCAGAGGATCCCGACGTCATGCTGGGTACGCTTCTTGTTAATCATCACCCAGCGTCCGTTTTCTTTGACACTGGGTCTTCTCATTCCTTCATTTCAGAAAGTTATGCACAGTTGCATAACATGTCATTTTGTGATATGCCAATCCCATTGGTTGTCCAAACCCCTGGTAGTAAATGGCAAACCTCTAGAATAACCTATGACAATGAAATTCTAGTAGATAGGCTAGTTTTTCTAGCCTCATTGATAGCCTTGAAATCTTCGGATATTAATATCATCTTGGGCATGGACTGGATGTCAGCTCACTATGCCAAGATTGATACTCATTCTAGAAATGTCCAACTTACCCATCCCTCGGGTGAGATAGTAAATGTCTCTACTCGAGTTGCCAAATGCCAACTCTATTCTCTAAATGCCAACCCTCTTCCGGAACTTGAAGACATTCCGGTAGTCCGTGACTTCCCGGATGTTTTTCCAGAGGAACTGCCAGGAATCCCACCTGACAGAGATGTAGAGTTTGTAATAGATCTTGTTCCGGGAACTGTCCCAATAGCCAGAAGACCTTATAAGATCGCACCCCTGGAGCTAGCCGAACTTAAGAAGCAATTAGATGAGGCCTTGAACAAGGGTTTCATTCGTCCTAGCTCTTCTCCTTGGGCTTGCCCCGTCCTCTTCGTCAAGAAGAAAGACGGAACGGATCGGATGGTTGTAGATTATCGACCAGTTAATCTGGTCACCATTAAGAACAAGTATCCGCTCCCCAGGATCAACGACTTGTACGATCAGCACGCTGGATCCTCAGTCTTCTCCAAAATGGATTTGAGGTTGGGATACCATCAAATCAAGATCAAGAACGGGGACATTCCAAAAACGGCTTTTGTTACTCGTTATGGCCAATATGAGTACATCGTTATGTCCTTCGGTTTAACCAATGCCCCAGCCACCTTCTCTCGGCTGATGAATTCAATCTTCATGGAGTATTTGGATAAATTCGTCGTAGTATACCTCGATGGTATTCTCATCTACTTGAAGAATGAACAAGAACATGCCGAGCATCTAAGGCTGGTATTGATGAAACTTCGAGAGCATCGCCTTTATGCCAAATTTTCAAAATGTGAATTCTGGTTACCAGAAGTGACCTATCTAGGCCACGTAATCTCTGGTAAGGGTATTGCTGTCAATCCCGAGAGAGTTCAAGTTGTCCTTGATTGGACTCAACCTGAATAGGTTAAGCAAGTTAGGAGTTTTCTTGGTCTAGCGAGCTATTGTCGCCGCTTCGTCGAGAATATCTCCAAGGTTGCAAAGCCTCTAACTGAACTCCTCAATAAAGATAAAAAGTTTGAGTGGACACCACAGTGTGAGCATAGTTTTCAGGAACTGAAAAGACGCCTGACTTCCGCACCTGTGTTGCTACCACCAGATTTCTCTAAGGACTTTGTTATCTACTGCGACGCCTCGCGACAAGGATTAGGTTGCATTCTCATGCAAGATCGTCATGTGATCGCATACGCATCTCGACAGTTGCGTCCACATGAGGATAATTATCCCACACATGACCTTGAGCTTGCAGCTGTGGTCCATGCACTAAAAACCTGGCGACATTACCTTCTGGGTAATTGTTGCGAAATATTCACTGATCACCAAAGTCTGAAGTATATCTTCACCCAGCCGGATTTGAATCTCAGGCAAAGACGGTGGGTTGAGTTGATCTCGGATTACGACTTAGGGATAACTTACACCCCGGGGAAGGCCAATGTCATGGCCGATGCGCTAAGTCGTAAATCTTATTGTAACAATTTGATGCTACAACAAGGTCAACCACATCTCCATGAGGACTTTCGGAAGTTGAATCTTCATATTGTTTCTCAAGGATTCCTTTCTACCCTGGTGGCGAAGCCTACTCTTAAGGATCAAATTATAGCTGGCCAAAAGCGTGACAAGGGTATATCACGGATCAAGGAGAATATTTTTAGTGGAAACGCTAAAGAATTTTCCATGAACGATCAAGGTGTTGTGTTCTTCCAGAATCGTTTAGTGGTTCCTAAGAACCCACATCTAAGGCAGTTAATCCTTAAGGAGGCTCATGATTCTCCTCTCACCATTCATCCCGGTAGTACTAAGATGTATCAGGACCTACGCCAGAGGTTCTGGTGGACTAGGATGAAGAGAGAAATTGCTGAGTTCGTTGCTAACTGCGACGTTTGTCGTCGAGTTAAGGCAGAACATCAAAGGCCTGCTGGCACCCTTCAGCCTCTAGCTATTCCTGAATGGAAATGGGATAAAGTTAGCATGGATTTCATTACCGGATTTCCCAAGACCAAGAAAGGGAATAATGCTATCTTTGTGGTCATTGACCGTCTTTCCAAAGTGGCTCATTTTCTTCCCGTTCGTGAGAGTATAACAGCTAGCCAGCTAGCAGAATTATATATCTCTCGAATAGTGTCTCTTCATGGTGTTCCCCTCGAGATTAACTCGGACCGTGGGAGTATCTTTACTTCTCACTTCTGGGAAAGTTTTCAGAATGCCATGGGGACTCACCTATCTTTTAGCACTGCTTTTCATCCCCAGTCAAGTGGTCAAGTAGAAAGAGTGAATCAAATCCTAGAAGATATGCTCAGAGCTTGTGTTATATCGTTCGGTATGAATTGGGAGAAGTGTCTTCCATTCGCCGAATTCTCTTATAACAATAGTTACCAATCAAGTTTGGGCAAAGCTCCTTTTGAAGTTCTCTATGGACGAAGATGTCGAACACCTCTTAATTGGTCAGAAACCGGAGAGAGGCAACTCTTTGGCCCGGATATGATCCAGGATGCAGAAGAGCAGGTTCGCATTATTCGTGAAAAGTTGAAAACAGCCCAGTCTCGTCAAAAGAGCCAATATGATCGTCATCATAAGGCTGTGACCTTTGAAGTTGACGAGAAGGCTTACCTTCGGGTTACACCTTTGAAGGGTACCCATCGTTTCGGTATCAAGGGCAAGTTGGCTCCTCGTTACATTGGTCCTTTTCGCATTCTTGCCAAACGAGGAGAAGTTGCCTACCAGTTGGAACTTCATCCGCATCTTTCCAAGGTTCGTGATGTTTTTCACGTCTCGCAACTCAGGCATTGCTTTTCGGATCCTATCCGTGAAGTGGGCCACGAAACGCTTGATCTCCAAGATAACCTTTCATACCGAGAATACCCCGTGTGTATTCTTGATCAAGCTGAGCGTACCACTCGACGTCGAAACCTCAAGTTTCTTAAAGTTCAATGGTCAAATCATTCTGAAAAGGAGGCAACTTGGGAAAGAGAGGATCGTCTCCGACTTGAGTATCCTGCGTTGTTCCCGACGACTTCTAAATCTCGGGACGAGATTCTTTTGAGTGGGGGTGAGTTGTCACATCCCTGACACTTTAAGCAAGTTAGTCTTGTTCTCATGTCTTCTTTGCATTTGCATCTAAGAATTTTTCAACAAGAACAAGAAAGTGGCAAAGGAAAAACTCAAAACCCTAGCCACTACTTTAAATAAAGAAAATCTCAAACTAGTTGAAATCAATGAACCCAAAATGGCCTCAAGAAATGTTCAAACTTTCTGATAAACCATGAAAGTAAATGAGCATTGGAGAAAACTATTTTCCTGACACTTTAAGCATTTTAAATTAATGCAAAAAGCCACTGGTTTCAAATTTTAAATTTGAAATCAGAAACTAAAAATTTTCAAAAATGTTGAAAACTTTGGAAATGGTTGGGAATATTATAACAATATTTCAGGAGGTCTAAAATAGTTTTTACTTTTTGTTTTGGAGCTGAAATAAATAGCAAAACAATAGTTAGCAAAATAGAAAAACAAAAACAGAAAAAAAAATGGGAAACTCTTACCTGTCCCCGAGCCCCTCAACAACACCATCGGAACCGCCGTGAGCTCGTCGTCGTTTCCCCTCTCGCCCCACGCTCTCCCGTGCATCGTAGCCTCGTTCCCCACCAAGGCCGAGAGCTTCTCGCTGCCGGTCATGTCGTCGCCGTCGCTGTGGTGTCTAATCCACGTGCTCGAGCTAGGATTCGAGCTCCTGGAGCCTCCAGGAGTGCGATGAGCCCTCCAGCTGCCCTCCCCGTGCCCTAGAGCCATCGCTCGTAGAAGGCCGAGCTTCGGCCGCCGCTCCGGCTCGTCGTCGGCGCCTCTCCCGGCGACCCTAGCCTCCCTGATGCCCCTGCCAGATCGGCCACTTCACCAGCGTTCCTAGCTGCAAACCGCGTTCAAATTGGTGTTGTGCAGCGCCGATTAGGTCGTCTCCGGCGAGCCCTCCGCCGCGGGCTTGGTCGCCGGCGACCTCCCTCCAGTGGGCGTCGACGTGGCCGACCATTAGGGCATAATTGCCCTCCCCTCAGACGCTGCCAGAGGGCCCCACGCCTGGTCAAACCCCAATTAGGGGCTGGTCAGCGCGGGATTAGTCCTAGAGAGGCTGACCAGTGGGGCCCCCTTGTCAGGTTTGACCTGAACAGGTCGGCTGACCTGCTGACGTCAGCCTGATGCAATAAATAGAATTTCCAGTATAGAAATAATTCCAGTAAATTGCTAAAACTTGTAAAAATCATAGAAATTAATCTGTAACTCCAATGAAAATAATTTATATATAAAAAGTATCAGAAAAATTCAAGGATTCTGATTATGCTATTTTCAACCATGTTTGAAAAAGTTACAGAACCCTAAAATGTGGAATAAGGAATAATTCAATTCTTATAATTACTTTTAAATGGAATTTGGAAAAATATTCAAATTTCATTATGAATGCAATGATCACACACTGTCCTAGTTACAAATCAGTACCATAACATGACATCTCATGCAAGCTAACATCAAGTTGATCTGAGCATCAGGTCGAATCAATTAAATCGGTAACCGTGAATACCCAGTTTGAAGTGATACCGAATATGATTCAAATCAACTCTAAACCTAATACGTGTTGATTATAATAACTTATCACCTTGCATTCTCATGCCATGCTCATGCATCATTTTGATTGCATATGATTGTTATCGAATGTTGCCATTTATTTCGGTAGGCTCCGCAACCCCGGATTCCACCGAATATCCGTCTGACGGATATCGTTCCTCCTCTGAGCAACAAGGCAAGCAACCCTTTTGATCATCCCGATAATTCCCATGTTCTTGCTCCTGCACTTATCTATTGCATTAGGATCAAATGCTTCAACCGCTTTTGCCACGATAGTTGAACCCACTTCCTTTGCATGACCTAACCTTGTCACAGTAAATAGCCGAACCTTGCAACCTAGCATACCTGGTTGTTGCCTGAGCTATGTTGTGCCTTATCCTGCTATGCATGCTATGCTTAGAGTTGTGTATGGTCTGTCATCTGGGAGATGAACAGAATTGTGAGAATGTGTTCAGTAAGTAAAGGTTGTGTGTTGAACCTGATTTGGTAAAGGTACCGGTGAAAGGCTGTGTAGGAGTACATGGTGGGTTGTTTCATTGGAACCGTCCTTAGGAACTGAGTTCCGTGTATGTAATCCAAGACTAGATACTACCACATGCTGGGCCCTGAAATATGACCCCGCTCGGCCTATTAATCGCGTAGTACTCGGTCCAGGAGTTGCAAGTAGTTTCTGGTGTTTATAGTAATGCTAGAGGCCGTGCATGGTGCTGACCTAACAGGTGGGCCGTGATGCGGTAGGCAGTGGCACGGTGTACCAAGTGGCACCAGGATGGTGGGCTTGGGAACCCTGCGCACATCGTTTGAGGCCGTGGCGAAAACCTCGGCCGGACTTCCGTACGGGTTACTCTCAGATAGGCGATAAACCTCGGCCGGACTTCCGTACGGGTTACTCTCAGATAGGCGATAAACCTCGACTAGGTACTGGTGTGGTTAACGGTCGTGGCCGACTCCCTCGCTGGGCTTCCGCTTGAAGGTTGCCGAGGTGCATGACGTGCACATGGCGATAAGTGGCGAGAGCGTGTGTGACGAAGTACACCCCTGCAGGGTTATGATCTATTCGAATAGTCGCGTCCGCGGATATGGACTACTTGGAGACATATGTTGTTCATAGATAACTTCAATGGCTACTCATAAAATTGCCAAGATAAGCGTGAGTGTCGTGGACGGCATTTCCGTACAGAGACGGAATGATTCCACGATAGTGTATTGTTGTGGTGTTAGTGGACTCGTGTGCGAGAAATCAAGTTGTCAAAATTATTTAAAAATGCAAGTTGTCTAGCCACGAGTCAAATGCTGGCTTTCCGCATGAAACCCCACAATACCTTTTGAAACCTTGCATGAGTAGTTAGTCATCCTAAAGTCTTGCTGAGTACCTTCGTACTCATGTTTGCTTAATAAATGTTGCAGAGGTTGCTAATGACCCTAATGGAGGGTTCTTCGTAGACATCGACGACGACGAGTAGCTGGTGTCCCAGCTACGATTTGGCCCTACGTCGGCTATGTAGTATAGTCAGGCCATGTGCCTTCTAGTTGCCCTGTCTGTACCTAGATAGTTTATAACTCTTCCGCTGGCTTGTAATTGTATGACTGCTATTATGGGTCGTGAGACCCTTAATGTGTAATATTATGTGTGTGGCTCTTCCGAGCCTCTTAAATAAAGGTTGTATGTTTATGGTTATGTTGTGATGCCATCGATGTATCTATACATATCGGTATGCCATGCGTACGTGTGTCGTACTTGATATGTATGGGGTTCGATTACTTAGTCGTGAACTTTAGTAGCACTCCTTACAAGGAAATGCCCCTTTGTGATCCAACGAGCCTTGGTAGTTCGCTACTGCTCCGGACACAATGGTTGACCGGCATGTGTCCTTCTTAGCTGCTGTGTCTGTCCCCTTTGGGGAAATGTCACGCGATGTAATGGAGTCCTTGTAGCTTGCTACGACTCGTCTACATTCGCTGATGACCGACACCTGCTTTGTTGGGTCATGTATGCCTGTCCTTGTGCGGTACTGCCACTTTGGTTTATGACTAGACATGTCGATCCGGGTTCTTTGACATTGGATTGCTAGCGACACCTTCGCATACGTGAGTCAAAAGACGCAAACGGTCCCGGCTAAGGTAAGGCTGCAGCTGTGGAGTTAACCGTGCGTGAGACCACAAAGGGATGCGATGTGTTACAGGCTGGATTCCTATGGCTTAGGATCGGGGTCCCCACACCCTACAAATTACCATCACTATTAGATTAAGAGTTCATAAATAGTGATGGTAATTTGCATGGGTTATAAGACTAGTCAAAAAATAATAAGTATTCAAAGAGTGCATAATCAAAACCATGGGTAGAATATGAAAGGGAAATTGTGAGTTAACGATATTGATGTGGTAATACGAATGGGCTTAAGTCAATGGTTGTTAGTTAGTAAAAATATCGATAGTTAAAGGGTGTTAATTTCTTCTTCATCTATGTATTGATTATGGCATGTTGATGATGTGTGAGCATTCTTATTCCTTGTTGAAATCCTAGTGTTGTTTAGGTCGGGGCGCGTGATGGTGAACTCCTACCAACCTCCTCCCTAGGGGCATGCAAGTAGTACTTTGCTTCGAGAGAGCTAATAAAATCTTGCAATAAGTATGCAAGTTCTTTATGACTAATGTGAATCCATGGATGTACACACTCTCACCACCTGATATTTGCTAGACTATTCGGTACCGTGCATTGCCCATTCTCACCTCGAGGATCGGAGTAAACTTCGTCGGTGCATCCAAACCCCGCGACATGATATGCTTTGTTGCACATAAGCCACCTTATATCTACCTCAAAACAGCCACCATACCTACTATCATGGCATTTCCATACCCATTCTGAGATATATTGACATGCAATTTCCACCGTGACATCATATGACTACTACGCTCATTGTCATATTGTGTTGCATAATCATGCACGTGACATAGTATTTGTGGCAAAGCCACCGTTTATCATTATTATACATGTTCTTCTAGATCATTACACATGCTTGTACACTGCCAGAGGCATTCATATAGTCATATTGTTCAGTATTTTTTTCATATTGAGTTGTAAGTAAATAGAAATGTGATGATATTCATTATTAGGGCACTGTCTCAGTGAGGAAAGGATGATGGAGATAATGATTCCCACACAAGTCGGGATGAGACTCTGGACGAAAGATGAAAATAAGAAAGAAAGAAAAAAGCGGAAACAACAAAAAACAAAAAAAATGAGAGAAACGAGAGATGGGGTAGTGCTACAACCTATTTTTCACACTTGTGCTTCCAAGTAGCATCATGTTTTTCTTATAGAGAGTCTCATGTTTTGTCACTTTCATATGGTAGTGGGAATTTTTCATTATAAAACTTGGCTTGCGTATTTTGATGATGGGTTTCCTCAAATGCCCGAGGTCTTCATGATCAAGCAAGTTGGATGCACACCCACTTAGCTTCAGTTGAGCTTTCATACACTTGTAGTTCTAGTGCATCTGTTGCATGGTGAAAGCACACTATGTTCCCTTGGTGGTTTTCATAATTCATGACAACATACATTGTCTCTTGTACTAACACTTTTACCTAGATATTTCATTATTAGTCCATGGAGAGCTTTGGCTAAAGGTTTATGTGGAGATGTCCCTTGATGCAAGAAAGGAATAAGATTGGCTCAAGCTTCAAGCTAGAAGACTCTTCATTTTATATTTGTGAGAAATCACTTTTTAGTCCATAGGAAAGCCAATACTATTAAAAGGGGGTGAGGTAGTAAAATGAACTAATTGCTCAAGTGCTCAAAGTTAGCCACCAAAATATTCAGTAATTTTCCCACATAACCATTCTGTCAAATTCCACATACTCAAATTCGGTGTGACCAACTTTCGTATTTCGGACCCACCGAGTTTCACCTCAGACAGAAACCCTAGCCATTCCCACCAAATCGGTGCAACTGAACTCATACCGGTGCTACCAAGTTTAGCGTGACCAACTTTCTGTTGCCACGATGCACAAAATCGGAATTTCTGAGTTTGAGTATTTGTGCCACCGAGTTTGGCCATCTGACTGTTAGCCAAATTTTCGGTGCCACCAAGTTGTGTATATCGGTCCCATCGGGATTCAAAATTTACTGCTTTTGTGTGAATCGATACTGCCGAGTTTATGACTTTAGTGTCACCGAGTTTGCCACTTTAGGTGTAACGGTTGGATTTTTTGTGCTCCCTATATATACCCCTTCACCCACCTCACACTCGTGGGAGAATCACTCAGAACACACACTTCATTGCCAGATCCATTTCTTAGAGAGAACCACCTACTATTGTGTTGAGACCAAGATATTCCAATCCAATCATTTGAAACTTGATCTCTAGCCTCCCCAAATAGCTTTCCACCAAATTAATCTCTCCTACCCATGCCTATCGTGTGAGAGATTGATTTTATGTTGAGGAGACTATCTTTACAAGCACAAGAGCAAGGAGTTCATTGATGTACCACATCTATTAACTTTTGGAGGGTGGTGCCTCCTAGATTGGTTAGGTGTCGCTTGGGAGCCTCCTACTTCGTATTGTGGAGTTGAACCAAGATGTTTGTAAGGGCAAGGATATCACCTACTTCGTGAAGATCTACCATGAGTAAGGCTAGTCCTTCGTGGGCGGAAGCCATGGTGGGATAGACAAGGTTGCTTCTTCGTGGACTCCTTGTAGGTGGAGCCCTCCGTGGACTCTCGCAGTCGTTACCCTGTGTGGATTGAAGTCTCCACAAACATGGACACACGATAGTGCCACCTATCAGAACCATGAAAAAAATTGTTGCGTCAACCTCTTTGTGTTTGATCTCCTAAACTCTACTCCTTTACATGTGCAAAGTCTTTACTTTTCTGCTGCCATATATGTTGACTAGCATGTGTAGGGTGTACTAGACTTGTAAGATTTGCTGAATTTCTTCCTTCCTTGAACTTGGGTCAGGTTAGGAATTTTATATTGACAAGTAGTCTATTCACCCCCACTCTAGACATATCTTCTATCGATCCCACAATTGGTATCAGGGCAAGGTCTCCAAAACCTTGGTTTAATCACCATTGGAGGAAGATGAGTGTCGTGGTTTTGTCACGGCAGATGTTCTCGTGAAAGGACTTAGTGGTGAAGCCATCACAACTATGTGGTGACTCAAAGGGGTTGATGGGGAACGGGAGGCAAGTTTACCCAGGTTCGACCCCTCAGATTGAGGTAAAAGCCTACATCCTGCTATGTGTATATTGTTGTGGAAATCGATTACAAGGGTGCGGATTCGCCTGACCTAGCTCTCGATCGATGTTAACATAATCCTACCATCCCTAGAGACTTGCCTTTATATACAGGTCGAGGCTCTAGGTTTTACAAGAGTCCGGGTCGTCTTATGATTCGTGACCAGATATGCCTCTAAATCACCTTGCCCCTTAAGCAAGGAAACTCCTGGCGACCCTTCTCTCGCATGGGCGTGAGTCGCCCTCTTCTTCTCTTGGGCCATAGCCGGCTCTTGTTGTGAACGCCTTGTGCCTTCTTCTTCCTAACTCAGGGCCTGTCTTGAGTATGAGATGTTGAGCCGCCATCGTCTTTGACCCGGACCCCTAGGGCAGGTCTCATGGCAGGATAATAGCCCCAACATTAGGCCCCAGATTGACTTGAACTTGTTCGCGTCAATAAACCTGTCACATTCTTGGTGGCTCAAACACAATCTCAGCTTGTCTTCAACGAAGACATTTCCGGCTTATAAACGTTTCCTGATTTTCTGTTGTGGTAATTAATGGCGTCAGCTATACTAAAATTTTAGGAATCTTCATGACGTCATTCCAACGGCTTCTTTGGCCTATGTGTTTAGCTTGACAATCGATGCGCCATCAATTCCAGGATTTACGACGTCCCCTAGATTCCCACGCTTGATGATACGTCCCAAACGTATCTATAATTTATGCTTGTTCAATGATCTTTTGGGTGACATTGTTATATGTTTTGCTACACTTTTATATCATTTTACACATATTTGAACTAACCTACTAACTCAGTGCACCCAGTGCCAGTTTATGTGTGTTGATGTCTATTTTGCAAGGGTTTTACCCAATTTTCTGAAGCCCGAAAAAATCCAGAAAAAATATTTAAAAAATCAGCGAAACAGAAGCTTCCGGTTCACTGAAGGGGGCCAGAGGGGGGCATTGGCCTCCCAGGCGGCCTGATGGCACGGCCAGGCCCTAGGCCGTGCCAGGAGGTCGCCTAGGTGGGTCCCACCTCCTACGGTGCCCCCCTTTGGCATATATTTAGAGTCCCGAGAGGAAACCCTCACAGACTTTCTGGAATTGCGAATTTCTCCATCGTTTCTCAAGGTGGATGATTAGTAAGTAGATGCTGATGAATAAACAATCTACTTGTCTTGGCGTACTTCACATTACTATTGAACCTCTAACTATCAAGGAGCATAATTAGCATTGCGGTGCGATCATAATTATGTCAATTTCCCAACTATGATTTGTTTACCCTAGCATAGTTGTTTATCGTATTTTTGGATAGAGACATCACTAGTGAACGTCATGTGACTCCGGTCCATATCACCATCATTGTTTACACGTCCATCATTTACCACTTTCTTTACTTTTCCGTTGCAATCACTATTACCTCCCCGCTTGTGTTTTGATCCTTTGCAAACTACAAGGCCGGAGAGATTGACAACTTTTCTGTACTCGTTGGGAGCAAAGTTATTTGTTGTGTGTGCTGGTCCATGGGTGGAAGACACCTACTTGTTGAGCCTAGGAGTCCTCCTGGTTCGATAAACCTTACAGTCTCCGTGTAAGGGAAATTTGCTGTTGACTACATCTCCACCTTCCACTTGGGGTATCCAACGAGGGGCGAGAAGTATATACATCACCTCGTCATCAAGCGAATTTCTGGCGTTATGCCTATCTTAGAGGCATAAAATGAGGATGAACTTGTTGAGGATCTGTTGAGGATCCATTTGAAGGTCTTTATAATTCCGATAACTTCGAAGAACTTTGATCCTCCTTCTTGCATTATGCCTAGCTCAAAGGCATAAAAGAAAGCGCTTGTTGGGAGGCAACCCAATATGTTTTTACATTCTATTTTAGTGGTCTTGATGTGTGTTACTACTGTAGCAACATCATTGTATCTTTATTTTTAAGCTTTGTGCCAAGTTATAGCCTCCGATTGCAAGAAAGTTCAAAAATTGTGACATGCTGTCCAGAAACAGATTCTCTGTGCTTGACGGAACAAATCGCCAAAAATCACCAGATCATATTTTTGATCTGAATTTTTTTGAAAGCATGCCCTATATAATTTTATTTCTCGCATCTGTTCTGAGTTTTTTGATTTGAGTTGCAGAAGTGCCCTGAATAAATTATTTACTACATGTTGTTCTGTTTTCATAGATTCTGCCATGTTTTGTGTTTTCATTGTTTTGCGAATCCTAAGCTTGCTTTTTATTTGCAAATATCTTTTGGCATTCATGAGAAGCAGTAGATTTTCATGAGAATATTTATTTCCAGAAGGTATTGAATTATTTTATTAAGGGAACTAACTACTCTAATCAGCTTATGATGAGTTTTGTATGAAGGGAGTTTTCAAGTATTGCGATGGGAGAGATTATGAAAGAAGATAAAGGAGTGTCAAACGCTCAAGATCCGGGATGCCCCCATGCATCCGAAGAAATATTCAAATGAGACTCGAGTGTCTAAGCTTGGGGATGCCCCCGTGCATCCCCTTCTCTATCAACAATCATCAGGTCGTCCATCCCCATACTATATTTTTATCACTTCATATGATATGTGCTATGCTTGAAGCGTTGTGCTATTTACTTTTTAGTTTGTTTTAGTTTTGCATGTTGTTCATAACAAGTCGGAACCTAGCCTACCTTGTTTTGGAGAGAGACAGGCTCCATTCCTCTCTAGAACACAACATAGTTTTTCATGCTTATTCTTTTTGTGTGTTCTTCATCTTTTCGTAGCTACTGTCGTGTTTGGCTCTTAGCTTTCATGCTTATCTTCTTAAGAGCTTTTATTTAGGTTGATTATGGAACTCTCTCGAGTTATCATGCTTGTCTTGTTTAGAGAGTTGGCTTGTTGCACTGAGTTGTGTGTCTTGCATAAGTAGGTAATTGAGGTTGCTATTTAAGTATAGTGGTAACTTGCAATAGTTTTGAGGTATTGATTTGAGTAATGTTTGGACTACTCGTGCCAAGAGCTTGAGCCTATTAGTGATAGGTGTCGTATTTTGGGAAATTTGTGTGTTTTTCAGAAACTAAAAATTAGTTGAGAACTCTAGCTACTAAATTGATCGCTAACCTCTGGAGGGGTCGGAATATATAGAGTACCCTCACGTTACCATGAGTCGAGGATGCGCAAGGATAACCAAACCCCCAAACATTCCTCCTCGGGGTACTTGTCTCTTTGTGAATTTCCTAACTAGATAGAGAGTTACCGATAATAAGTGTATGAGTTATTCGGACTAATGTGAGTATTCGATTGTTGGCACTTCCACCATCCATATCTTGCTAGCCTCTTCGGTACCGTGCATTGCCCTTTCTCACATTGAGAGTTGGTGCAAACTCCGCCGGTGCATCCAAACCCATGAAATGATACGCTCTATCATACATAAGCCTCATTATATCTTTCCTCAAAACAGCCACCATACCTACCTATTAAGGCATTTCCATAGCCTTTCCGAGATACATTGCCATGTAACATCCATGATCTCATGACTTGATCTTCATGTCATACATGCTTTTGCTTGATCATAGAGCCGCATGATAGTTGGGCCTTGCCCTGATTACTGCTACATGACGCGCTAGTATCATTTCATATCATGCTACACTAGTAGAGGCATACATTTTCATACATCATGATAGTTTTCACTTGTCTTTATGTTGAGTACTTCTTATAAAGTGTGATGATTTTTCTTTTTATTCATGTAAAACATAGAGTGTTTCCCTCAAGAGAGGAAAAGATCCCAAAGTGGACAAAACAAAAGATCCCAAAGAGGACAAATGCGAGATAAAAAGAAAGAGACAAAGAGGCCACAAAAAAATAAAAAAAGGAAATAAAAAGAGAGAAGGGGGCAACATTACTATTCCTTTTGAAAGATCCACACTCGTACTCCATTACTATATTGGTACTACATAGAGATTATCAATCGTGCATAACTATATGGGGATCCTTACACTATATAACTTGGTTTGCATATTCCAATGATGAGCCTCCTCAAATGAGCTTTAGGTATTCATGAGAAAACAAGTTGGATGCACCCCCGCCAGTTCCATTGGAGAGAGCTCATATGTGCATCCTTTACATGGCAATCCCTACTCCTCACATCATATCTATCATTTGGCTTTCTCTCGCCTATGGTTGTCCTCGTTGATGTGAGACAATCACACCTTTTTGTCTTCCTTACCCATCATTATTCTATTTTCCATCCTAAGTTCCAACATATCTTGCTTACGTTCATCCATTGCATGAGTTCTCAAAGTCGAAAGGGAGAGGATCATTTTGACTTGTGCCTAACAAGTGGACTGGGGATGAGTCAAAATAAGATTTCGAAGGAGACTAAGTGTGAGGTTTAGTAGATTGAGTTCTCAATTAAAAAAATATTTATGATCTCAACCCATCTCCCACTTCTTGCATGCAAACACCATTTGGAGACATTCGAGTCAAGGACAGCGAGAGCTCTTGCACCTTTATGTTCTTACCTTGCTAAACTCAATACTAGATATAGACTCTTGCTTGTTATTGTCTTGACTTGAATTGCATATCTCACTTGCTTTACTTTGAAGTTCTTATATGTGTGTTAGCATGTCACCAAAGAAATTATTGTGTTATCATTTATCTACTCAAGGACGAGCAGAAATTAAGCTTGGGGATGTTGATACGTCCCAAACGTATCTATAATTTCTGCTTGTTCCATGATCTTTGGGTGACATTGTTATATGTTTTGCTACACTTTTATATCATTTTACACATATTTGGACTAACCTACTAACTCAGTGCGCCCAGTGCCAGTTTCTGTGTGCTGAAGTCTATTTTGCAGGGGCTTTTACCCAATTTTCCAAAGCCCGAAAAAATATAGAAAAAATATAAAAAAATGAGCGAAATAGAAGCTTTCGGATCACCGAAGGGGGGGCAGAGGGGGGACAGGGGCCTCCCAGGCGGCCTGCTGGCACGGCTAGGCCCTAGGCCGCGCCAGGAGGTCGCCTGCCCTCCTTTGGCCTATATTTAGAGTCCCGAGAGGAAACCCTCGCAGACTTTCTGGAATCGCGAATTTCTGCTTTGTTCCGCCGCAGCAGCGCTACCGAGATCGGGAGCGTCAGGAGACCTCTTCCCGGCACCCTGCCGGAGGGAGGATCGACCTCCGGGAGCTTCTCCACCACCATGGAATCTTCCCAGATGTGTCGTGGGTAGTTTCCCTTGGACCATGAGTGCATGAACAGTAGCTATGTGATGTCTTCTCTCCAATCTTGTGCTTCAATGGTTAGTCCTTGTGAGCTTCCCTACATGATCAAGGCATCTATGTAATTCTCTCGCTATTGCTATGCTCGGTTCGTTGGGATCCGATGTATTATGAGATTATGTTCAGATTGATATGATTTATATATTTGATTATCCTTTTATATTATGTTCCTTAGTGATTCATGCATGTTCTCCGTTGCTTTTTATTGCTTTGGCCAAGTAGTAGATCGTAACTCCAAGAGGGACCGTTATGGATGATTGTGGGTTCGGGCCCCTCGATGTCCAGCTTGAGTGACAGAAACATGAGACTAGGGGATGTGCTTGTTGCCACCAGGGAGAAAACAACGGTGCTTGTGACTACGGTTGCAAGGATTGTTTACCTTACGCATAGTTTGTTAATGCAGTTTTTCGTTGCTTTGAGTTTACACTTTGGGTGGGGATCGCAACTTAATACCAGAGAGATGTTCTGGATAGATATCTCAAGGTGGATGATTAGTAAGTAGATGTTGATGAATAAACAGTCTACTTGTCTTAGCGTACTGCCCATTACTATTGAACCTCTAATTATCAAGGAGCATAATTAGCATTGCGGTGCGATCATAATTCTGTCACTTACCCAACTGTGATTTGTTTACCCTAGCATAGTTGTTTATTGTCTTTTTGGAGAGAGACATTACTATTGAACGTCATGTGACTCCGGTCCATATCACCATCATTGTTTACACCTCCATCATTTACCACTTTCTTTACTTTTCCGTTGCAATCACTATTACCTTCCCGCTTGTGTTTTGATCCTTTTGCAAACTACAAGGCCGGAGAGATTGACAACTTCTCTGTACTCGTTGGGAGCAAAGTTATTTGTTGTGTGTGCAGGTCCATGTCTTCTGCTAGCGCTAGGGTGGAAGACACCTACTTGTTGAGCCTAGGAGTCCTCCTGGTTCGATAAACCTTACAGTCTCCGTGTAAGGGAAATTTGTTGCTGACTTCATCTCCACCTTCCACTTGGGGTATCCAACGAGGGGCGAGAAGTATATACATCACCTCGTCATCACTTGCCGTTTCCATTTCCCCCTCAGCCTTTAAATACCTATAAGGGGATCTCCTTTTACTTTTATCCTAGCCTCTCTACGTCTTCTACCTCGAGTTTTTAATTTGCGACGCACCGCTACTGCACCTCCCACTAACGAGCACTCCGGTACGTGGGTTTCATCGCCGCACATATTTTGCTTCGAGTTGCCAAACTCCTTCCACCTTCATTCGACGCCATCAGGTAAGGTTTCGTTTCGTGAAGTTGATCTGCTTTAGGTTACCCACCCTAGCTCACTGGAGATCTTAGGGTTCATCCCGTCGCCATTGATGGGACGGATCTATTCGACCTCTGTAGCAAGAACACCCTCCGTCGATAGGTTGCGTGATGGAGATGAATCTAATCTCGCATAGACTTCATGTGTAATTTTGCGGGAACCTCGTGTACATTAGTTGTGCTGCCACCATATTTCAATGCTATCTTGAGCCATTAAAATTCTTTTTTTCATTTCGTTGATAGATCCATCTTTCTATATGTTTTGGTAGAAAATTGTTTATCCAACACTTAGGAGAATCCAATATCGTAGTTCTCTTGTGAACCAATGTTATTCTCTCACAAGCTGGTTTAAACATTTTGTAACTCGCCGTCTTTGTGAGCCGCCTTGTATTCAGGCGACTTAAGAATCCTGAACTTCTTTACTACCTATTTCTTGAACTCCTCATTTCTCTCAATGATTTTCACTTGCTAGAATAACCCACCAATCATACTTACGCAGCTCGCTCCTTCCTGAATTTGTGGGTCATGTCAAGACCATCAAAATGCGACTGGTTACCCTCAGAAATTAGCGATGCTGCCTTGCAACGATTTGTGTCGGTAGGGACCTTGTCTCCCATGGAGATAATTAGATGGAGAGCCACTGCTGGAGAAATGCAACCTCAACCCGCCGAAGGAGAGGTCGTGGTTTTCGCTGATCATTTAGAACGAGGCTTGTCTCCTCCTGGCTCAAAATTCTTTCGGGATGCTCTCAGCTTTTACAACCTTCACCCCCAAGATCTAGGTCCCAATTCAATCAGTAACTTATGTCAGTTTCATGTCTTTTGTGAGGCATACCTTGGAATAGAACCCACCGTCCCCTTATTTAGAGAATTCTTCTACTTAAACCGCTAGACGGAATGGGCTGACGGCCCCAGCTTAGAACTTGGTGGTGTCACAATCCACAGGCGGCGTGAGATCAGTTTTCCTGCTGCCACCTTACCCAGTCACCCCAAAGGCTGGGGAAAACCTGGTTTTATTGTAAAAATATTGTGTCGGCTCAAGAAAGTCCTTTGCCGGGTTTCAGAGAAGAGCGTCTTCCAATGAATTTCCAGCTTCCCGGCGCACTGACTCCAGAGGAACAAGCCGCCCACACCTTTGTTTGGGCAAAACTGAGAGCTCTAAATGCTAATGGCTTGACCGGAGTTGCCTTAATCCGATTCTAGGTGGAATGTCATATTACGCCCTTAATCCGTCGAGATGGACAGATGTATCATTGCAATAACGACTTAAACAATGTTCAACGCTTCACCAACGTAATGCTTGACATGGAAGAAGTTAATAGCCTTGTGAAGAAATTATGTGGTGATCCTAAAGAAGCATGCTCCAAGATTGGTTTGAAACCATTTTGCGTCATGAATCCGTCTCCTGAGGTAAATAAATCAAAACATCACCCGCCTTATTTGGTATTCCCCTTGTTCTCTATAGGACTAACTTCCCATGTTGTAGAAAAACGTGCCCTTCTAGAAGCGTAGGCCAGTAAAGCGGCCTGTAAAAAGGGTCAAGACTCTCGCAAAGAAGAAGAAGAAAGCCAAGACAGGTGTAGGCGAGTCACAAAATATTGAGGAATTTTCTAAGGTAAATGTCTAGACCATCCCTTTGTTGTGTCACATGTTGTTCTAATCACTTAATTTATTCTCAGGAAGATGAAGTGGAAAGTGACGCTGAAAATACTGAGGTAATTTCAATATCTTGTGACTCAAATATTTCCTTGGAAAGACCTCAAAGGCGGGTTTGTAGGAAAGTCCCTATGAATTATCCAGATGCTCTTTCGGATCCTAACTTCCTTTTGAAGAAGGCTTTGTATACTCCAAAACGCCACACTCGCAGCTCCTCGAGTGATCTTATGGCGGGTCTGCCTGAGAAAACATCCGGCTGCAAACGCTGCACTGAGGTGCCTTCTTTTTCCTTATAAAATATAATGTCCATTTGCTCAAGCTCACCAAAATTTTCCACTATAATAGGTGTCTCCTCCTTCATCTGGTGATTCAGCATCCTCAAAATTGCCACCCCTTGTTTGCCTCGCAGGGTATGTTACTATTTGTTTTATCAACACTTGCTTCAATACTTCACACGTCATTCACATGTAATTATATATACCTTAACCTTTCCTTTTTTAGAAATCAAGCGAAGAAACGGAAAACCGGCGGGTCAGCTCCAAACATTGAAATGCCTGAAGTGGAAGAAAAATATGCCACTATCCATGACATTCTGGCTGAACCAGCAGGAACTTATATTGAACCTCCAAAAAGGACTAACATGGATAATATCCCTGATATTCAAGCCAATCCACCAAAAACTGATGATGTGACCATGGATCTGAGTCAGAAAGAAATCTCAACCCGCCAAGCCCCCTGAAGTCATCAAAAGACGCCATGTTCGAAGAAGATGATGTTCTCATTACTAGGACGGGTCACACGACGCCCGTCCGTAATGTGTTGGCGAAACATACTACCGGAGACGTCTCAACCAAGATAGCCAAATGAAAATATCCATTAGAACTTCCCAATAACGAGAAGCTGAACTTTGAAGAGCTACATGCGGGATATCTAAACCGCCTTTCCATAAGTCGGGACCTTGAAGCTGGACTGGTAAACATGATGAAGAAAATATACGAGGTATGGTGTTGTGTCATAAATTACCCCATATATCCCTCTGTAGCCACCAAAGAGCAGGTCATCTTCTTGAAGATGAGCCGGGTCTTGTGTAATAATTTTGAAAACTTCAACCTGTAGCCCCCAAGGGCCGAGTCATCTTCTTGAAGATGAGTTGGGTCTTGTTTAATAATCTTGAAAACTTCAACCTGTAGCCCCCAAGGGCGGGTCATATTCTTGAAGATGAGTCAGGTCTTGTTTAATAATCTTGAAAACTTCAACCTGTATCCCCCAAGGGCCGGGTCATCTTCTTGAAGATGAGTCGGGTCTTGTTTCATAATCCTGAAAACTTCAACCTGTACCCCCAAGGGTGAGGTCATCTTCTTGGAGATGAGTCGGGTCTTGTTTAATAATCTTGAAAACTTCAACCTATAGTCACCAAGGGTCGGGTGATCTTCTTGAAGATAAGTCGGGTCTTGTTTAATAACTTTTAAGAAAACAAGTACATTAGCCCCCAAGTGTCAAGTGTATTGCTTGTAATTTGCTTGAGACTTGATGTGAATCGATCAAGTAGCAACAAGGTAACTGATCCATCATGCTTGATTTTGTAGGAGACTATAAGTCAAGCTGACACATCCTTAAGTGGGATGAAAAAAAGTTTGGGACATCAACAAGATGCCAGGGCTGTGGCGGAAGAACAACTTTGAGCCACTTTGGTAGAACTTGAAAAAGCAAAGGCGGAGCACCTACTATACAAAGAGTCAACTGAAGATGATAAAGCTGCCCTGGTGAAACATGCTGAAAACGCCGAGGGTTAGCTGAAACAAGTCACAGAATAATTAAGTGGTCTTCGTCGACACATCTCCAATACGACTAGTTCCATATTAGGTAAGTCCTTGAGATAGCGCCTATTATAATATTTGTAAAGGATACAAGGTGTTAGGCGACTTATATTTTATTTGCTCCTTGCGGCCCCTCGATCCGCCAACCTTCAGGATGACTGTGTGCTGAAGCTAAAGGCAATATATACCCTGACAGAACAACTCTATGCCGGTGGCTTACTCACCGTCAAGGTTGTATGGGGTGACAAAGACCCGGTGAAATATAACAGGGACATGCTGAGACGGCTTTCAACCATATCCCAGCATATAGAGGAAATAAGGAAATCATCCGCACGGAAAGGCCTGATCACAACTATGAGCCGGTGTTTAGCCTATGCTCCAGAGCTCAAGCCGAATGAAATAGCCGGCGGGTTCCCTAAGTATAAGGATGATGAATCAGAGTTCAAGCATGAAAACTACGCCCAGTGCGTAAAGGATGTTCGTCCTGCAGCAAGCCAACTTGCCAAGAGTCTTGACCTGTCAAAGTATCAGGCGGCTTATGATGATGACTATAAGCGCATGGCGACTCCCAGTTTTGCACCAATGGATTTGACTCCTCAGTGTCGTAAGCATCTTTTGCCTCTGATGCTGACCCGTCAACCATCTTGATAGAGGAAGCTGAATTTCACGCTTTAATCAATTGCACCTGGGATGTGGACAACTTCCAGATCCATGACCTCGAAAACTCGGCACAGGGTGACCCGGAGGCGGCTTAGATGTGGCGACCCTCGGAACTTCAACCTGAAGAAAAAGTATAAACCCGGAGGAAACTTGCCACCAGGTTAATATAGAAAAACGTTTGGCCTTTACGAGCCATGTAATTTTCTTTCGAGCATACTTAAACTGTTTATATACTTGCATGAACAGGGATGCCAAACTTTGCTGGCGTTACCTTGTAATATAAGTCGTCGGTTTGAGCTATCGGTGGTTAGGAAGTATTTTTGTCCTTCTATTTGTTGAAATAAAAAACCTTTAACATCACCCAATTTGAATGAGTCAGCATAGCTGTTGGATATCTGCCTGAAAATATAACACCATGTAAGGTGAAAAAATAAGCCGGCTCAGTGAGTCACGGCGGGTAGACGGGCTTGCAAGGCTCTAGTCGTACCCTAAGAGGTTTTTGCAAAAACCTTTATGTTTTTAGACTGGCTGATTAGGATCAAGTCAAGCTTTAGTGAAGCAGGTTCACTGAACCCATGGTTTGTCTATTTTTCATATGCTGGCTCTCGCAAGCACCTCGATGTTTTAACTTTGGAAGTTCCGGTTCCAATATTGGATTGACTCGCCAAGAGTACACGGGGCTTATGGGCGAGTCGCAAAGCATACAGTCCAGTATAACCATTGTAATGCGTTAATTTTACGCTAGCCAAGAGGGTAGTAAAGGCGGGACTCAATGAGTCAGAAGCCCCCAAGTGACCTATGATCAAGGAAAACGGGCATAGGATAGCAGAAGACAATGCTATTACTGCTAAACGACCTGGGGGCTATTAGCCCCCAAGTAAGCCGATTTTTATTGTTCATGACCATACATTGGTGCCTATGTTTGAACCGTGCATCATGGCACTTGATCTTCTTTGGCTTACTAGTATCCATGTTTGAGCGATCACAATAGGGTGACTCGCTCTCTTTGATACTAATAGCGTCCATGTTTGGATGGCCTCCTTAGCAGCGACTCATCCTCTTGGGCGGCTTATTTAATCAATAAAGACTCATGCTCAAGATATAGGCTGAAACGGCAAAGACCAAACTATGTACATGGATAAGGAGCCAATGGCTCTAAGTGTAGTAAGGCCGCAGATGAGCAATCTTCCACGGGCGGGTTGTCTCTTCCTCCGAGGTTGGCTTGTCAGGACGTAGATCAATCAAGTAATAAGAGTCGTTGCAAAGGTTTCTGCTGACGACGAAGGGTCTTTCCCATGGAGGCGAAATCTTGTGCATACCCGTATGATCTTGAATCAGTCGAAGCACCAAGTCACCCTCCTGGAAGACCCGACTCTTGACTTGTCGACTGTGGTAACGACGCAAGTCTCCTCCTCGAGAGCATCCAAAGAATCGTCGATTGTTGGTAGATAGCCGATCGTGCTGCAGCTAAATCACGCTCCTCCTCGAGAGCATCCAAAGAATCCTGATGTGCTTGCTCATTATCGGCTTCTATGTATGCGGCGACTCTGGGGGAATCGTGCCTTATATCACTTGGCAGAACCGCCTCAGCCCCATAGACGAGGAAAAAAGGAGTGTAACCAGTATATTTGTTTGGTGTTGTTCTCATACTCCAAAGTGCAGAAGGAAGCTCTTCGACCTAACAACCAGGAGTACGCTGCAGAGGAACCATGAGCCGGGGCTTGATCCCATGCAAGATTTCCTGGTTAGCCCGCTCAGCTTGACCATTGGACTGTGGATGAGCTACTGCGGATACATCAAGCCGGATGTGTTCTTCTTGATAAAACTCCTTCATTTCCCCTTTAGACAAGTTAGTACCATTATCAGTAATGATGTTGTTGGGATAACCAAAACGGAAAATGAGCTTCTTGAGGAACTTGACTGTCGTCTCTGCTTTGCAATTGCTGACTGGCTCTGCTTCAACCCACTTGGTAAACTTATCAACCGCCACCAATAGATGGGCCTTTTTGTCAAAAGACATTTTAAACGGGTCAACCATATCAAGCCCCCAAACTACAAAAGGCCATGTAATTGGGATCATGCGCAACTCCTGAGCCGGCACATGTTCTTGACGTCCAAACTTCTGACATCCGTCACATCGGCGCACTATATCCTCTACGGCGGCATGAGCCGTCAACCAGTAGAAACCATGGCGAAAAGCTTTTGACACCAAAGAACGTGACCCGACGTGATGTCCACAGTCGCCAGCATGTATCTCGTTGAGAATATCTCGCCCTTCTTCCGGTGAAACACAACGCTGAAAAACCCCACACGTACTTCTCTTGTGCAACTCGCCTTTGTGTATGACCATGGACTTGCATCGCCGCATAATTTGCCTAGCAAAAACTTCATCATCTCGCAACTCGCCTCAAGCTAGATAAGCCATGTAAGGTATTGTCCTGTCAGGAATCGCCCGGAGAGCCGCCATCAATCGTGACTCTGGGTCAGGAACCGCTATGTCTTCTTCAGAAGGCAACTTCACAGAAGGATTACGTAAGACAACTAAGAACACATTGGGGGGAACGGGCTTACATTGTGATCCGAGTCGGGATAAAGCATCAGCCGCCTCGTTCTGTCGACGATCAATGTGATCAACTTGGTAGCCATGGAAATAACCTGCTACCTCGGTTACCGCACGCCTATAAGCCGCCATCAATGAATCTTTGGAATCCCAGGTTCCTGATACATGCTGAGCCACCAAATCTGAGTCGCCTAAGCACTAGACCCAGCTCGACTTCATCTCCTTAGCTATCTTGAGCCCATGGAGCAACTCCTCGTGCTCAGCTGCATTGTTTGTGCAAGGAAACATGACTGCAGAACATAGCAAAACTTGTCACCTCTTGCGGACGATAACACCACTCCAGATCATGAGCTTTCCAAGTGCCTAGAGCCATCAAAATGAATAGTCCAATATGTGTTATCAGGCCTAACTTCCGGAATCTGCAACTCGGTCCAATCATTGATGAAGTCTACCACAGCCTCTGACTTGATGGTTGTGCGAGGCATATACTTCAGATGATGAGGACCAAGCTCTATTGCCCATTTAGCAATTCGCCCAGTGGCTTCCCGGTTCTGTATAATGTCCCCGGTCGGCGTACAACTGACCACAGTGATTGGGTGCTCCAGGAAGTAGTGCTTCAACTTTCGGCTTGCCATGAAAATCCCAAAGACGAGCTTCTACCAATGCGGATATTGCTGTTTGGACAGGGTCAATACTTCACTCATGAAATACACTGGCCGCTGAATAGGATATTCTTTGCCTTCTTCCTTGCATTCAACAACCACCGCCACACTCACAGCCTTAGAGTTGGCGGCAATGTACAAGAGCATTGGCTCTTTGTGAGCCGGGGCTGCCAGCACGGTTGGCTCAGCAAGTTGCTTCTTAAGGGCCTCGAAGATCTCATTAGCCGCATCGGTCCAGACGAAGTGATGTGTTTTCCTGAGCAGTTGATAAAGAGGGATGGCCTTCTCACCAAGGCGACTTATGAAACGACTCAGTGCCACAATACGACTTGCCATACGCTGGACCTAATTAATGTTAGCCGGCTTCCCAAGCAAATTTATCGCCTTGATTTTGTCCTAGTTAGCTACTATGCCACTCCTGGACACCAGGAATCCCAGCAATTTTCCCGCGTGAACCCCAAACACACAATTTGTCGGGTTAAGCTTCATTTGATACACCCGGAGGTTGTCAAATGTCTCCTTGAGGTAGCCTAGAAGTGTCTTCGTCTTTTCTGACTTCACCACGATGTCATCGACATAAGCATGGACGTTACGTCCAATCTGGTTGTGTAAACAATTCTGAATGCAATGCTGATAAGTCGCCCTCGCGCTTTTGAGACCAAAAGTCATCGAGACATAGCAAAAAGCACCGAAGGGGGTGGTAAAGGTCGTCTTCTCCTGATCCTCCTTGGCCATATTGATCTGATGATAACCACAGTACGCATCCAGAAGGCACAAATGCTCACAACCCGTCGTAGAGTCAATGATTTGATCGATATGGGGAAGGGCAAAAGGATCCTTCGGACCAGCTTTGTTGAGGTTTGTATAGTCAATGCATATGCAAAAAGTGTCGTTCTTCTTGAGAACTAAGACCGGGTTAGCCAACCACTCAAGGTGAAAAACCTCGACGATGAACCCGGCGGCCAAGAGCCGGGCGACTTCTTCTCGAATTGCCTTACGCCTCTCCTCAATAAAACGATGAAGGTACTGACGGACTGGCTTCATCTTGGGATCCACATTGAGATGGTGCTCAGCGAATTCTCTCGGTAGTCCATGCATGTCAGAAGGTTTCCATGCAAAGATTTACTGATTCTCACACATGAATTCGATGAGTGTGCTTTCCTATTGGGAGCACGCTTTCCTATTTGGGATCTAAGCTGGTCTCAATAGTAAATTGCTTGGAAGAGTCGCTAGGGATGAAATCAACTTGCTTGGTATCATCTGCCGGTTTGAACTTAAGGGGCGGCTCAGAATCAACCATTAGCTTCTTGAGCGGGCTCATGTCAGCTAGATCCACATTAGCCTTGTGGAACTTCAACTCTTCGGCAGCGCCCGCCGACTTAGCATATGTGGCGTCTCCTTCTTCACACTCCTGAGCTATCTTTCGATCCCCATTGACTGTGATGGTGCCCTTGAGACCTGGCATTTTAAGCTTAAGGTAAACATAACAAGGTCGAGCCATGAAGCAAGCATAAGCCGGTCGCCCGAACAAATCATGAGAAGGACTTCTAATTTTGACCACCTCAAACATCAATGACTCACTTTTGTAATTGGACTCATCACCAAAAGCCACATTCAACTTGATCTTCCCAACAGGATATGCCGACTTGCCCGGAACAATGTCGTAGAAAACTGTGGTTGAGGGCATCAAATTCTTCTCATCAAAGTTCACTTGTCGGAAGTTGTCATAGTACAGGATGTTGATACTGCTACCTCCATCCAGAAGGACCTTAGAGAGCGTGTATACCCCAACCTGAGGCGCCACCACCAATGCCAAGTCGCCAGGATTATCAATCTGAGGCGGGTGGTCAACTCTACTCCATGTGGCAAGTTGTTCAGACCAGTTTAAGTATCTAGGAACCGCCGGCTCAGCCATATTGATGGCTCTATGCTTTACCTTATTTTCCCTCTTACAGGTATGAGTGGTGAAGACATGGTATTGCCCGCCATTCAACTGCTTAGGATTGCTCTAGAAACCGCCTTGGATGTTTGGTTGCAGGAAACTACCCTGGCCATTATACTGCTCTCAGCCTTGGCCAGATGATTGTCCACCATTATTATGTGTCTCGCCTTGCCCTTGAGGACCTGGATTAGGAAAGTCACTGAACGAGCCTCCTCGCGACCCACCCGGGCCAAATTGACCCTGCTGGGCACCATTGTTACCTCCTTGGTGATCCTAGGATACCTGGAGGCGAAATTCCTACATCGCAAAACAGTTTTCCCAAGAGTGAGTAGACGGGGCATCAGGAGTACTATGCTTAGGGCAAGGTCCCTTGAGCAGCTCTTCATAATTGCGTGGATTCCTTCCGCTAAGTCCCGGTCTTGAAAGCCGCCCTGACTCATGTTTCGACACTGGTTCCGGGGTTTGGCATTGGTATTAGCAACAAAATTAGACACGCCATCTTGCTGCCTTCTTTTTCCTTGACCTCCCTGATTTTTATTGCGCTGAGGAGTCCGGAAATGACCCTTAACTCTGTCTCCCCTTTTAACCTCACTAGCCTTTTCGTCATCAGTGTCGGCATCCTTCATACCGTCCGACTCAGCATACCTGGTGAGGGTGTCCATCAGCTCGCCCATATCCTGCACCTTCAGCTTGAGGCGCCAAGCTTCAACACGAGGGGCTGAAAATGACAGTTCTTCTCCAAGATCAGCATGGTCTAAGCCACCGTAATGTCATCTGAAGAGTCGATGATCTCCGAGACCCGCCTTGTCCAATGATGAGCTGATTCATCCGCCCGTTGAACACAATGTTGTAGATTTACAATGGTCATCGAACGCTTGCATGTTCCTCAAAAGTTTTTAACGATGCGCTCCTTGGGTTCCGCCCAAGTGTTAATGGAGTTGGGGGTAGATTCTTCAACCACGTGCGAGCCGGCTCTTCCAACATCATGGTTAAATACTTGGCGTAGACTCCATCGCTAGCATCAAGCATGTCCATAGCCAGCTCAAAGCTCTCAACCCACGCCCCTGGCTCAAGATCAGGTGTATAGTTGGGTACCTTATGAGGGCCCTTAAAGTCTCCAGGCATGCGCTCATTGTGTAGAGCAAAGTATAGGCAGGGGACACCTACATTCCTTCCTCCTTGCCCACTGTATCCAGGAGCCAGCTGGGTATATGGTGGAACTCCCTGACCCGCCAATGTCGCCGCTACTTCTGCCTCTGCCTGCCGGGCGGCTCATGCAGCATTGACAAGCGCGTGAGCATTTGACGCTGGCGGCTCTGGTGGATTGATCTGAGGCTGGTGTCGATAGCCATCGCTAGAAACCGTCAGAGGATCATCTGGGCGACTCTTCGTGTGGCTTGCCTGTGGCGTGGAGTGTAGATGATCACGACTGTATGAAGACTGCGCCTGCTGGACTACCGTCGTTTTTAACATCTCAATGGCGTTCCTTGCCTCCACTTCCAACGTGGTATTCCCATGAATAGGAAGAGACTCCAAATGGCGGGTCGCAGCCATCACACTATCCACCGGGTTGGAGAAGTGAACTTGAGGCGTTTGGAAGTGCTGAGCCGCCCGTGGGTTCAAAGGGGGTTGCATTCGCTGCTGGACAATCTCAACCCGCGGATCGCTCTGGCAAGGTGGGTTATGGTCCGCGTTGGGCGTATGCAGGCTGCTGAACACGCGAGTAGGGTTAAGGTTGGGTGGGACACGACTCTAACACCTTCTCTGATAAACAGTGTCTGAAACGGCTCGCTGGCGTTCAAGTCGCCACACCTGCACCTTCAAACACTCCACCTCTTCGTCGATCTAAGCCTGTTGAACCACCATTCGGGTCTTCTCCGCATCGATATGGTGTTGTATCTGAGCCATCTCTTCACGAAGTTTGGCCAATTCAGCATTAACTTCCTCTTGGTTATCGGCCATCACGGCTACTGCCATGAGTTTTGAGATCTCAACCATCAGATCTGACATGGCCTGGGTCGGCCTCTTCCCAGATCCGCTGGCCCCATTGGTGGTTGCCGCGTTTGGCTGGTTCTGAGCCTTTGCGGCCCCCACCATATAGATGGCGACTTGGCAGGACAACTCCTGTGGCCCTTGTGAGATCGCCGCCTCAGGGAAACCGTCCAGCCTTCCCTCATGGAGAGGGCAGATCGAGTCAGTATCTCCTATCGATGACTCTCCATCAGAATTGACAAGGGTATCTCCACCAGCTTCTTGCTCATCCGGGAGGCTAGCTCCGTGTGTGAAGCCGACAAAAACACGAACACCGTGTGTTTAACTCTCCTGACCGATTTGACTCATCTCAAAAATTAGGACCAATTAAAATTTTTGTGAATGCTTGTGAGTCTTGATGTGATGTTTGCTTGCTTGCATGTTGCTTGTGTTTGAATCCAATGCTCCTGCTACTCTCCAACTCAGCTCCTTGACCAAACCCTTGCCTAATGATCATGCCATGTGTGTAGGACCAAGAACTATTTTTACCAAATATCATTTTCACCAAAAAGCATTCCCTTTATTTAAGCTTTCAAAACCCCTAAGTTGGGATTGTACTACAAGTCCTCAAATTAGGGAAGTTATTTTTCACCAAATATTTTATTTAAAACCCATTATCAAAATTACTTCCCAAAACCACAATATTATTATTTTAAAAGTTATTTTACTATTTTCTTTAAATGCCTTCCTGTGAGGCCAGAAATGGTCTCTTTTGAAGGAAAGTTATTTTTGTTGCATTCAAAATATTTGAGAAAGTTTAGCAAAACTCACTGGACATATATATTCCATATATATGAGTTTCAACACATGGTCATGTTCAAAATATTGGGCAACCCCCTTCAAAACCCTTCCTGTCTATTTCAAGCTTTTGGAATATTTCTATAAGAAATATTCCCAATAAATTCCTATAAAATTCTAGCATGTCACATATGATATATGTGATGATCTTGCCAAGTTTCATCTCAATCCAAGTTGATTTGATTCCCCTAATTATTCTAAAACCCTATCTATCCAATCCAAATTTGAGCAACTCTACATTGCCAAGTGTCTCCAATTGTGCTCAAATTTGGTAGACATGTTCTGATACTCCAATAATGCATCCACACCAAGTGGTGCATCAAGGAGAATAGAAGAACTTGTCCCAACCCCCTCAAAACCCTCTCTGTTGATTTCTGACTTTGGGAAACTTTACATTATAAAGTTCTCCAATTGATCCCAAACCTTTTGGGCATGCTTTAATGCTCAAATAATGCCCCATACCAAATATTGGATTTGTGGGAATTGATTTGAATAGTTTTGTAAGTAGAAGGCCATTTCTGCCCATTTCATGAGTTTTCCCAGTCTACATTGCAAAACTCCTCCACCAAATCCCAAATTTGGTGTCCAAGCTTATTTTCATCTATTATGTGATCCTGTTAAGTTTCATAACAGTTGAAGTCCATCTGGTAGCCCTAACACTCATCAAACACCTTGTGTGCACTCACCAAAGTAGCTACTTTGGCCCCTTCCACTATTACCCTTGAGCTTAAATTTCTACCACAACTCTATATAGTTACCTTTTACCTCGAGTAGCTTTACCATGGCCTATGGTCAATATTGGAGGGAGACCCCATGTAGCTACCCTTCATTTTTACCTTGGCAGCACCATTTTTACCCCTCTTGCCGCACATGTGCTTAATGTAATGCCCCCACCTCTTTCCAGAGAGCCCCTAGCATACCAAGGCATCTTTTCAAACAAAGATATGGCATGCTCGTGTAGGACAAATGAGCAGCACCTCTGAAAGTTCATTTCTGGCTGAAATGTAGCTTTGAGCTGCAAGTACTAGCTACACTCCTCCTCATGAGCTGAAACTTAGCAGTATTGTAGTTCTTGCATATATAACACTACTAGACATAGTTTTCCCCCAAGACTCCCCATTTAAAAATCATTTTTATTAGCTCCAAGTTTGCTTTTGCAAACTTGACCTCAGTCAAAACCCCACCTACCCAGCCCCATATGCAACCAAACTACAGAGTCATCTTCCTGCATACGTGCCTTTCTTGTAGGACATCCTTGTGGTCAAAAGGCTAATGTAGACATGAGTGGCCATGCTGACCACCTCCTTGGCATGCAGAAATGGTGCTCTGCACCTTGTCCTCATCTTCCAGACTATATCCAGCTGGTGCAAGCCATTCTTGACGCCTAGAAGCCGCCAAGTTTCCCCTAGCACGCATGCTCTCGCCGTGCACTGAGCACCGAGACGCTCCCGAGCCCTCCTGTGTGTGCCCCCTCCTTTTTGACCAAGCCCCGAGCCCTGCTGCCTCCTATATCACCCTCCCCCTTCCCCAGAACACCCTCAATATCCCTCTAGCCCTCTGCCTCCATGCATGCAAGGCAATGGTCGAACTTCCAACGACAGCCTCCGCTCGAATCTAGCGCGGTGGATGGCCGCTGCTTCTTTGGGCCTCTGGAGTAGCCCTCCTGCGTCGTTGCGAAGCTCCCCCAAGCTCCGCTCCCACTCCTCGTGTCCTCAGGACCGTGCCCAGCAATGCCAACAGCGGCCCACGCCATGGTCGAAGCCGTGGTCAGCTACAACCTCCCCATGGGTCCAAGGCCACCCATGCGGCTGCAGAGCGCCGCCCCGAGCCGCCGGAGATCAGAGCCACCTCGAGGACGGCCAGTGCCGCCGGGGCTGGACGCTCGTGCGGCTTGTGCTACCTCCTCTGCCTCCCCGCTCGAGAGGGAGGAGAGGGATGGACCTGCAGCTGGGGCCCGCTTGTCAATGACCCCAAGGGTCGGGCCCGCCCCATAAGTGGAGGCGTCCTGTGGAGTTCCCGTCTCCCGGTGGGAAAGCGCCCCCACCAGGGCGTCTTCTGCGTGTCCAACGCTCACCAGGCCGAGCAAACGGGCCGGCCCACTTCCTCCCCAGCGCCAGTGGGCACAGGGATAGCCTTGAGGTAGGAACCCCTTCCCATTTTGTTTTATCAGAAACTTCATAAATCCAAAATAAATTCATTTTTGATCCAAAATTGATGATTCAAATTTCTACAAGTTACTAAATTCAAGATCTATCCAGATATGTGCATTGCACATTTTTCCAGAGGACTTTTGTGTGGGTTTAATATTCAAATACCAATTTCAATATTTTAATCACCACCTTGCAAAAATTCTAGAGGGTTCTAATCAACTCCAAATGGAGTGATTCCAATTTCCAGAGCCTTCTTATATCTTGCACTATTTTTGAAGCCTTCGTCAACATTTTTATCTCGCATGATTCTGTTGCATTAAATAAATATCTTCCTTTTTCTTTTTATCCAACATTAGAAAATCCCTAGTATATTCATATCAACTCCAAATCCAGTGAAACAACTTCCTAAATGTTTCTAAAATCATGCTCTCTCAAATGAGTGCCTCCACTCATTTTTAACAGAATATTTTCTCTAGGCTTCATAAAGGATCACCTATTCCTCCTTTCATCCATTCAAAATCCCTTGATGGTCCAAATCTCCTCTAACAAGCTTCACATATTTTTCTTATGACCAGAGAGGTCCTAGAAAAACTAGACTTCCATTTATATAGCACTTTTGTTTGTGCTTGCTAAGTGGCTTACTGTGGTTGTTTCCGATGATAGTTGACGGGTAGACGGAGTACTCAGAGTTGGACCGGAAGACCTCGAAGATCCCGAGGACTTAAGTGAGCAAGGCAAGTAGCCATTTGACCATGTTTGAGCAAAATGTTTATTGCATGCCATGTAGAGTAATTGTTCTCGTTGCATATGATCATGAGTATTTGGTAAAAAAAACAATACGGTGTCACCGATGGCTCCTACCTAGCACTTGCATATCAGCATGATCCTACCACCTATGAGGGTCACACTGATATTATGTTGACATGTAGATAGTAGAGCTATGCATAGTAGAACCATATGCTTGATGATGGTAAAGTTGATATCAAAGGTTTACGAAAACCCCGTCGGGTGCCACTAATGCCCCAGGGTCATAATGATGAGTTAGGTGGCCACTTGTGAAGCAGTGGTGCACCGGGTAAAGTTTTGTGTGATTGGTTTCGGAAATGGGAATAGATTTACGATGTGTCGACCATCCCAACCTTACATGTGCGACCACGTTACCCCTTTATACGATGGGGCTTTGTTGACTACTTTGGTCGGTGCTAGGAAAGAGCCACATTACTAGTGGCGGGAGTGATATGTGGTCACTCTCGTGACGGGGTAGTACCACGTAGGTCGACTATGTTTTTTTACGTGTTTTGGGCACACCGTTGGTCCCCGCATGGATGATACGGTCCAGAGTTGGTGCTCGTAAGACGTACATCATGTGGTATGGGTACCAATCGAGTGGAACTCTTTGTCTAGTGTCGCCGGAGGAAAGGCATTGATCGGGTACTTACCTCGGGTATGTTATATACCCCGAGTTGTGGATGACACGGAAGTTTCCCGGATCTCGTGGGTACAGCGTACAACCTCTGCAGAGTATAAAACTGTTTGTATAGTCATGTCCATGGTCAAGGACGGTTGGGTAGTCCTACTTAAACTACATACAGTCGTTTTCGCATAAACCAAGTGTGTGTGTGTTTAAAGGTGTTATCTGAGAAAGATGATATGACAAGTTCGGTGACTTGGCATACAGGGTGACCGGTGGTGTTCAACCCCCAGCAGATATGTGGATATGTGTGACATGTTATTATGAATACCATCCAGTTATGATGCATGTCCATACAAGTATTTGATCATGTTTATTACAACCAAAACCTTCTTTCCGCAAAGGCTACATATTACTTATTATCATATCAACTACCCTATCCATATCATGGGCTGTTTGCGAGTAAATTCAAAGTACTCATTGGCTTGCCACTGGTTATTTCATTGGCCGGGTAGGAGAGACCAGGAAATGGTGAAGAGTAACTTGGTGACGGTCCTGCGAGCTAGGACGCCTCCCAGTCAGAATGCTTGTAGGTTAAGGCTGATGGCATGGGTTCACACTTTAGACCAATATCTCCATTATTGGTCAAGTCTGGTGTGTTGGCCCTCAAGGCCCTATATATGTGAGACTTGACCGCAAAGGTCATTTATTGTATCAGACGGTATTTATGGATGTAAAACTCTTGTTATTCAGTTTATGTGTGTTCGGTGAGCATTGATTTCTGGGATCACTGAGCACGTTCATTCGGCGATCTCGACTCGTAAGTCGGGGTCCCCACAGAGCTGGTATCAGAGCCATCTTGACTGTAGGAAGCCCTTAGTTAGCATGGACGTTGGTTAGGACAAACTGTTTTCTAGATCTTTCAGAAGTACTTGCAAAACCTCTATCTTTCTCACCTCTCCTAAATTTTCAAAGGAAGCAAGGTTTTTGCCTTAGCACTTCCACTCTTATTTTCTTGACACTCGTCTGCTTCTTCGGAACTTGCAAATGGCCGCTAGCACCCTTATGCGTGACCATGGGATTACCAAAAATCCTCGTGGGTAACTCGGAAGGAAACAACCTTTCGAAGCGACCACCCACAAACTTGGAGGACAAGGATTACAATGCTACGACCAGACGACACCAACAGAAGTACCTCCATGAGGAACGAGGACATCGAGGCCCAGAAGAGGGCGACACCCTCGGCACTGTTCTGGAGTGATGCCACCTTCACCTACAATGATCAGGACGTAATATGTGCAAGACCATGATGTGCATCGCTAATAGAAGACCGTGTCAACATCAAGGTTGTGTCGACCACCACCGGTGGATGAGAACCTCGCCATTTGGTCTGCCTCACCTTACTGAGCAAGAAAATGGTTCTCTTCATCCCCCGCTCTAGGTGTCGACATTGTGAGCAACGTGACTGACAAGTCGAGACTCTGTCATGCCTTGCTGACGTCATTGCATAAAGGTCGCCCACTTGGAACTCTCGATGCCTTGGAAGGCAAGGAGACAATGACAAGATTATGAAGACAACAGAAGACCTTGTCAATAACAGCCATGAGGAACCACCTTCGTCAGCAACTCCCCTGACGAGAAGACATCAAGAACTCTTTTCAACTCAACCCAAGTCATTTCACCAAGCAACAACAAAAGATGTGGCAACACCATGTGAAGGTCTAGAAGACTGAGCAGCCTCCTCTCTTGAGCATGAAGCAATCATGACCGTCGAGTCCGAGAACCCCTAGGGCAGGATGAGTCGTGAATCCCATATACGAAGTCGAGTCCGTGAAATGGATTGGATGGGACCATGTTGTGTGTTGCTTGTTTTTGTTTGCGCTTTGATATAAGTCGCACTTTTGCTCTAGGCAACAAGCATGCGGTTATATCACATGCCTCGTCTTGATGTTTGAGTTGACTTTCCAACACCTATTTGATTGCACTTGCACTATACCGCCCTCTTCTACACTCCCTCTATGCTACTCCCTCTCCCCCACCTTTCTCTACAACTGGAGACCCGCAAGGCAAGATACACCGAGGATCCACCCCGACAGACGGTTGGCACGGAAGACTCCGACGGCAACGTACGCAACTAGGCACAACCTATAGAGGTTATGCTTTTCCTCGAGAATGGAGATCCCTCCCTAGCCCAGCCTAACCTCCACAAGCCTTTCTGGCTCAAATTTCTGGTCACGTGTCTGATACACGGATTTGCGAGAACCCCGGTCGAGCCCCGATAAACCCCCACTTTGCATCGGGTTCTTTATGGAACAAGTGATCATGGTGAATGAGTATCCTTCATTCTTAAGCTAGCACCATAAGCCTGATGCCAAAAGAAGGACCATTCTAGGATATAAGAGTATTAGACTAAGGTTGTTGTGATGATGATATGTGTCTTGAGGATATAGCTAGACTATCTTGGTGGATCGTAATACCCTTATAAAGGTAGGTGAACTTGGTGGAGCAAGTTGATAAGTAGCACAACCTATATATTCCTGGAGTAAGATTGGATTCAGTAGGACGATTATGATCAAGAGCAATAATTCTTGGTGGTATAATTGACTTTATCGAGTAGTTGACATGGTTTGATGATTTTACCATACTGACTTGGAGTAACGAGTAAGAGTTCTTATTGGAATTGAGTTTTGGATTTAAATAGGTAACCTTAATGGAGTATTAATTATGAATGAGGCCACATGGTTCGGAGTAAATTGGATTTAGCCGACGATCTCGATCGCGTTACCATGTCTCTCGGTTAATAGCGAATACGAGTATTTGGAGTTGTCGAATTGATTTATGGCCCTATATAAGTTGGCTTCAGAGATTAGTTGGCCATGATATTGAAAGTTGGTGGATACACTACAACGTAGTTCTGGCGATAATAATGTGGATTATGAGGACTTAAAGTGATTATGTAGAACCCCATCAATACTGGATTTGTAGGAGTAAGGGGTCCAGTGATGATCGACCGGATTGATGGACCACTTGATTGGATTCGTAGAAAGGAAACAAGACTTTGGATTGGTATACTACGTGTTTCCTTAATATAGGAATGCAGTACCCTGTCCATTGGATGATCTAGCTGGATATTTGGATTTGTGGTGTCATGATTCAAGCTAGGAGCTTGTACGCCTTCTTGAGGTTCTTGTGTAGGAATGTATGTGCAACGTAGCTATATCGTACTAGTGGTGTTGGGTTTAGTCCTTCCCTCAACCCCGGAGTTGACTAGCATGAGTGGTGCGGAGTTGACTTATGTGAGATGGTATCTTTGATGAAATAGGGTGATTTTTGCAGAGTTAGAGGTCAGACTATTGGCATCCGAGGATTGTGCTTAGCGATAAGATGGTAGATGTTCACTCACATCCTAAGTTCCTTAAATCCCCAAAGCTTCACCGAGCCATAAGATGGTCGGGTCATGACCATAATAAACAACTCTAAGTCGTTGGAATATGGCCAGTACTCCGCCCGATCACCACCCATCGTGCCTATGATGAACATGGGCATGAAGGACTAGATCATGTAGGACCGCGAACCTCTCGGCCAGTGACCACCCGTAGCAAGTTCCCGTTCCCCTCACCTGTCTCATGACCATTGTGCTTATGTGATGCTTGGGGAAGTATGTTGTTATTCTCATGGATGACGTAGTTATCCACCCAGTAAGAGGAGGAACACTTAGTCCTATTTGGACGAGCCCGAGGAACACCGACCACTATGCCCCTCGAGAGTAAGGTGTTATCTCGAGAAGGTGGGCTTCTCTAAGCAACCTCAAGGCAGCGGGAAGTCTATCCTACCCTAGACAAGACGAAGAAGCGCCATGGTTGGGAAACCACGACAATGAAGAAGAAGCAAAATAAGTAAACCACCAATCCTGCGTCGACTACATCAACAATGTCAAGAAGCCTCGACGATCCAAGCCGATGAGACCTTTGGATAACAAGAGAAATCAGAGAGCTTCTTATTGGTCCAAACCAAGGACGAGAGTCCTAATTGGGTCATGGTGAAAACCTGCTAAAGGTGATTCACCGCTTGTCGAGCCGCAGACCTTGGGAGTGGACGACTTGTCTATACTCTTGGGTAACCATCTCATCCAGGACCCCTCTCAAACCCTCCGAGACGGTAGAGCCTATTCTAAACACGGAGTCTCCGAGCTTATACTCATTGACGATACCCAATCCAGACCCTTTCGCGAGAAGCCTTCGAAGACCCACTTCAACACCCTCGAGGACGAAGACCAACCGCGACCATAGCTCGCGTACCTTAAGGGAGTCAGGGACTTCCCCGTCAGCAGGGAGATATGCGAAGACCTTGACCCTTAGGTTCCAACACGAGACATCTAGATGTCACTAACTCGCATGAGCAGCCCCAGGACCTGTTGGGGAAAGTTGCATGGAAAACAAAAAAATGCCTACGCACACGAAGACCTATCATGGTGATGATCATCTACGAGAGGGAGATCGGATCTACATACTCTTGTAGATCGCTAAGTAGGAAGCGTTAAGAAACGCGGTTGATGTAGTGGAACGTCTTCGCGGTCCAAATCGCCGCCCTCCCATGATCCGTCCCGATCTAGCACCAAACAGACGGCACCTCCGCGTTCAGCACACGTACAGCTTGATGACGATCTACGCCTTCTTGATCCAGCAAGAGAGACGGGGAAGTAGATGAGTTCTATGGTGGCGTGACGGTGCGCCAGTGATGGTGGCGATCTATTCCTGCAGGGCTTCGCCTAAGCACCGCAGAAATCTGATCTGGAGGAAGAACTACAAACTAGGGGAGAGGGTAGCACGTGGCTGAAATTGTCGTCTCAAAAACCCTCAAACCTCTAGTATATATAGGAGGAAGAAAGGGCTAGGCTTGCGCACCAAGGTAGCCTTCCCTTGGCTCGGCCGAACTAGGAGAGGAGGAGTCCTCCTCCAATCCTACTTGGAGTAGGACTCCTCCCCAAGTTGTCCACCTCTTTTGGTTTTTCAACTTTTTACCTCATGGGCTTTCTTTGGTTGACTAGTCAGACCATCAAGGGCTATTGCACCACCATCAAGTCCACGTGGCCCTCTTGGGGAGTGGTGGGCCCACCTGGTGGACCCCCGGTACCCATTCTTCACTCCCTGTACACTCGCGGTAATGCTCGAAATCCTTCCGGAATCCAGATACAACCTTCCTATATATCAATCTTCGTTTCCGGACCATTCCGAAACTCCTCTTCACATCCGGGATCTCATCCGGAACTCCGAACAAAACTTCGGTCACTAGCACCTATAACTTAACTATATCGAAACGTCACTGAACCTTAAGTGTGCAGACCCTGCGGGTTCGAGAACTATGCAGACATAACCTGAGACACTCTTCAGTCAATATCCAATAGCGGCACCTGGATGTCAATATTGGATCCTACATATTCTACGAAGATCTTATCAGTTGAACCTCCATGCCAAGGATTCATATAATCACGTATACCATTCCCTTTGTCCTTCCGTATGTTACTTTCCCGAGATTCGATCGTCGGTATCTCCATACCTATTTAAATCTCGTTACCGGCAAGTCTCTTTACTCATTTCGTAATACAAGATCCCGTGACTAAATCTTTAGTCACATTGCTTGCAAGGCTTTTATGTGATGTTGTATTACAGAGTGGGCCTGAGATACCTCTCCGTCACACGGAGTGACAAATCCCAGTCTTGATCCATGCTAGCTCAACGGACACCTTCGGAGATGCCTGTAGAGTACCTTTATAGTCACCCAGTAACATTGTGACATTTGATACACACAATTCATTCCTCCAGTGTCAGTGAGTTACATGATCTCATGGTCATAGGAATGAATACTTGGCATGCACAAAACAATTGCAACAAAATGACACGATCATATGCTACATTTATAGTTTGGGTCTTGTCCATCACATCATCTTCTATATCTAAATAGGGACACCCCACTAGCTGATTTTCCTAACTCCACATGAAGCCACGTCATCCGAATTGATATAGCCGTGGATACGTATAGTTCACACGTTTGCAGCCGTTTGATCACATTTTGGTGCAATTTACCGAGACTTGCCACCGCTAAGTGGAAAGTAACGATTCGTTGTTTCTCCCCAGCGCCCCCTATTCTTCGATCTCACTGCCCCACTCATGTTTTTGTAGGTGGGCTAGACCTGGACCTGTCGCTGCTAGGCTGGCTTCGGAAGCCGACATATGTGTCATGTGGGTTGTAGGTTGTAGCCCATGCGTGCTAGGTTTTCACATGGGTCATCTTTCCCACGCTGCGACTCTCATCTCCCGCCACAACCATACCTCTCATATGCCACAAATTATAGCTTCAAATGCATATGAAACTGCAGGATTAATCGCCCACATTACCCTGCAACTGAGCGGACACCGCCTTTGTGTTTAAGTGCTGCCATTCTCCCGCAAGACCATCGGTCTGCCTTGCCTCTGTCCCCATCCTCGTTCTTGGGTCGCAGGTCGGGCAGCGGTTCAATTGCTGAGCAGCCAAATCGTCGAGGAAGACATAGCCAAGTCGACCTGCGTGGGTCGTTGACCTCCTCTGCGTCGTCCCAAATTTTTCTGAGTGATGGGAAGCTGGCTGCTGGTCCACCGTTCCATTGCCACTGCTCTCCTCTGAACCTCCTCCGCCACGCTTGCCAGTACGTTTTTCCTCTTGATGTTTCTATGAGTGTTGGGACACGGGTTGGCCCGCCATTTCTTTGCTGGCCATCCTATATCATCAAGCAAGGGGGCAGCAAGAAACGAAACAGCAAAGACAATTTCCATAGAGACTCCTGTCCATCTTCGGGACGGTAACATCAGCTTATCAGGTGAGCATCATTGCGCTCTTACATTCAACTGTGAGATGATGAATACCACTCTTGACATGCTTATGCGTGTCATGTTCATTTAGGCTCTGGTTTTGCAGTTGCATCCCACTACTCACACCGCAGTCTGCACAATCTGTGCTACGACGTGACACGCCTCCGATACTCTCCTATCCAGGTACATGTACGTGCATGCACTTTACTGGGATGCCTTTTCAATTGGAGTATGTTCTTACATACAAATGCTCTTCTCAATAGGTCAGTATCTACCAACAAAATTTGAAGGGTTGCTAAGCTATTACCTCACACATATATGTTGTGACCTTTTCTCTATGCGATTTTGTTTGGCAAATGCAGCCTATTTTCCCTGCTGTTTTTCTTACTGTTATTATTTTCATATCAGAGTGGCAAAAATATCAATAGATACACTATTATATTGCTCATATCAAGAATCCCAGGTTAGTGCTTTGAATTAAAAATAAGTCATTTCATCTTCATATTGTGATTTAGCTTTAATGTCCGCACCTTATAATACTTTGATATTCTATTGGTTTTGGAATGCCCCTCCGTCGCAAATTATGTGTCGCAAATTTAGTACTAAGTTAGTATAAATTTTGTACTAAAACACCGACATTTATTTTGGGACGGAGGAAGTATAAGATTTGTTTCATCCGTGAAGAGGGCATATTTCACAAGAAGATAAGTCAGTCGTCGTGTCTTATGTGGCAAAGGTGGCCCATTCATTATTTGTTTATGAGATCCCACAATTGAGGTGAGAATTTTGTTTCCCACTAATTTAGTGAGACCTTTTCCCACCCTTTTTTTTGGAAGATGCTCTATTGAAATTGTAAAATGCAGCCGCTCGATGTTTTAGGATATACTTTTTTCACTTAATTTTGTTGTAATACTTCTTTGTAATATATTATTGTTGGTCTACTTTTTTGTAATATAGTAGTTATAAATTTAAAGTTACCCATTTTGTGGTTAATATATAGTTCTAATCTAATTGTGATGACTGGTTGTATCAATTCCAATTTCTACTTGCAAAGTTTACTCTCTTATATGTAAAAAAATCACATTGACGAGGATGATTTTTCATACAGAGCGGTGGGGATCAAGACAAATTGTAATATTTGGGCCAAATTTTACAAGTATTTGAACCACTTTTTTTATCTGGATGCTTCAAAGTTATTTTCTTTTTATTAGAGACTTTATGCACATGGGAATCATTTTGCGCCAAGGGCAATCCGCCAATCAACTTGCAAATATGTTTCTTCATATTATGTCCATGTTACTAATTTGTCTATAGGTGTCTATCTGTATTTCTATAGATAGCCATATTTGCACTCCTTTCCGCAGCAACGCGCGGGGTATCATCTAGTTCTCCTAATGATGTGATCCCGTCATCAAGTGGAAAGACTTGTCTATGGCTAGGAAACCTTAACCATCCTTGATCATCAGGCTAGTCAACTAGAGACTCACTAGGGACACAGTTTTGTCTATATATCCACACATGTATTTATGTTTCCATTCAATACATCTATAGCATGGATAACAAACGATTATCTTGAAACAGGAAATATAATAATAACTATTTTATTATTGCCTCTAGGGCATATTTCCAACAGTCTCCCACTTGCACTAGAGTCAATAATCTAGTCTCACATCTTCATGTGATTTATAATGTAATGAATCTAACACCCATACAGTTCTAGTGTTGTTCATGTTTTGCTCGTGGTAGAGGTTTAGTCAGCGGATCTGCAACATTCAGATCCGTGCACTTTGCAAATATTTATGTATTCCTCCTTGATGTAATCACGGATGGCGTTGAAGCATCGCTTTATGTGTCTGGTCCTCTTGTGAAACCTTGGTTCCTTGGCTGGAGCAATGGCACCAGTGTTGTGAGAGAACAGATTGATTGGATCAAGTGCACTTGGCACCACTCCAAGATCTCACATGAACCGCTTCATCCAGACACCCTCCTTGGCCGCCTCTGAGGCAGTTATGTACTCCGCTTCGCATGTAGGATCAGCTACGACGCTTTGCTTGGAACTGCACCAGCTTACCGCACGCCTGTTAAGAACAATTACATATCTTGTTTGCGACTTAGAGTCATCCGGATCAGTGTCAAAGCTTTCATTGACGTAACCCTTTACGATGAGCTCTTCGTCACCCCCATAAATGAGAAACATTTCCTTAGTCCTTTTCAGGTACTTCGGAATATTCTTGACCGTCGCCCAGTGTTCCACTCCTGGATCACTTTGAAACCTGCCTGTCATAATTATGTCCAGGTTGACATCCGATCTTGTGCACAACATTGCATACATGATAGACCCTATGGTTGAAGCATAGGGGACGACCCTCATCTTTTCTCTATCTTCTACAGTTACTCGACATTGAGTCTTACTCAACTTTATACTTTGTAACACAGACAAGAACCCCTTCTTGCATTGTTCCATTTTGAACTTCTTCAAAACTTTATCAAGGTATGTGCTTTGTGAAAGAGCTATTAGGCGCCTCGACCTATCTCTATAGATCTTTATGCCCAATATGTAAGCAGCTTCTCCTAGGTCTTTCATTGAAAAACTCTTATTCAAGTAATCCTTTATGCTTTCCAAAAACTCCACATTGTTTCCAATCAGCAATATGTCATCCACATATAATATTAGAAATGCTATAGAGCTCCCACTCACTTTCTTGTAGATACTAGCTTCTCCAAAAACTTGTATAAACCCAAACACCGTGATCACCTCATCAAAGCGTTGATTCCAACTCCGAGATGCTTGCACCAGTCCATAAATGGATCGCTGGAGCTTGAACACATTTTCAGCATTCTCTGGATCGACAAAACCTTCGGGTTGTATCATATACAACTCTTCCTTAAGAAACCCATTAAGGAATGCTGTTTTGACATCCATCTGCCAGATTTCCTAATCGAAAAATGCAGCTATTGCTAACATGATTCGGACGGACTTAAGCATCGCTACGAGTGATAATGTCTCATTGTAGTCAACTCCTTGAACTTGTGAAAACACCTTTGCCACAAGTTGAGCTTTATAAACGGTCACATTACCGTCTGCGTCCGTCTTCTTCTTAAATGTACATTTGTTCTGAATAGCCTTGCGACCTTCAGGTAATACTTCGGAACTCCACACTTTGTTTTCATACATAGATCCTATCCCGGATTTCATGGCTTCTAACCATCTGTTGGAATCTGGGCCCACCACTACTTCTCCATAACTCGCAGGCTCATTGTTGTCTAACAACATGATAGACAAGACAGGATTCCCGTACCACTCGGGAGCAGCACGTGCTCTTGTTGACCTGCAAGGTCCGACAGTAACTTGATCTGAAGCTTCATGATCATCATCATTAGCTTCCTCTTTAACTGGTGTTGCCTCGACAGAAATTTCTTTCTGCCCTGCGCCACCATCTTGTTGAAGCAGAGGTTCTGTAACCTCATCAAGTTCTATCTTCCTCCCACTCAATTCTTTTGAGAGAAACTTTTTCTCAAGAAAAGCTCTGTTCTTAGAGACAAACACTTTGTCCTCCGATCTGAGATAGAAGGTATACCCAACTGTCTCTTTTGGGTAACCTATGAAGACGCACTTTTTCGCTTTGGGTTCCAGCTTTTCAAGCTGAAGCTTTTTGAAATAAGCATCGCATCCCCAAACTTTAAGAAACGACAACTTTGGCTTCTTGCCATACCATATCTCATATGGTGTCGTCTCAATGGATTTTGATGGTGCCCTATTTAAAGTGAATGCAGCTGTCTCTAATGCATACCCCAAAGCGATAGTGGCAAAACTATAAGAGACATCATAGATCGCACAATATCTAATAAAGTACGATTACGATGTTCGGACACACCATTACGTTGTGGTGTTCCACACGGTGTCAACTGTGAAACAATTCCACATTGTCTTAAGTGAGCACCAAACTCCTAACTCAGATATTCTCCTCCTCGATCAGATCGTAGGAACTTGATCTTCTTGCTACGATGATTTTAAACTTCACTCTAAAATTGCTTAAACTTTTCAAACATTCCAGACTTGTGCTTCATCAAGTAGATATAGCCATACCTACTCAAATCGTTAGTGAAGGTGAGAAAATAACGATATCCGCCACGCGCCTCTATGCTCATTGGTCCGCACACATCAGTATATATGATCTCCAATAAGTCACTTGCACGTTCCATTGTTCCAGAGAACGGAGTCTTAGTCATCTTGCCCATGAGGCATGGTTCGCATGTGTCAAGTGATTCAAAATCAACTGACTCCAAAAGTCCATTAGCATGGAGTTTCTTCATGCACTTAACACCAATATGACCTAAGCGGCAGTGCCCCAAGAAAGTTGCGTTATCATTATTAACTCTACATCTTTTGGTCCCAATGTTATGGATATGAGTGTAATCACAAATCAAGATTCAATATGAACAAACCCCTCACATTGGGTGCATGACCATAAAAGATATTACTCATATAAATAGAATAAACCATTATTCTCAGACTTAAATGAGTAGCCGTCTCGCAATAAACAAGATCCAGATATAATTTCCATGCTCAACGCAGCCACTAAATAACAATTATTTAAGTTCATAACTAATCCCGATGGTAACTTAAGTGAGACCATGCCGACGGCGATCACATCAACCTTGGAACCATTTCCCACGCGCATCGTCACTTCACCCTTCGCCAACCTTCATTTATTCTGCATTTCCTATTTTGAGTTGCAAATGTGAGCAACAGAACCGGTATCAAATACCCAGGCACTACTACGAGAGTTGGTGAGGTACGCATCAATAACATGTATATCATATATACCTTGTTTGGCGTTGGCCGCCTTCTTATCGGCCAGATACTTGGGGCAGTTGCGCTTCCAGTGACCAGTCCCCTTGCAATAATAGCACTCAGGTTCCGGCTTAGGCCCAGCCTAGGGTTTCTTCGTCAGAGGGGCAACAGCTTTGCCACTCTTCTTGGAGTTACGCTTCTTGCCTTTGCCGTTCTTCTTGAAACTAGAGGTCTTATTGACCATCAACACTTCATGTTCTTTCTGGATTTCTGACTTAGTGACTTTCGGCATCGCAAATAACTCACCGGGTGACTTATTCATTGCTTGCATGTTATAGTTCAACACGAAGCTCATGTAGCTAGGTGGCGGTGATTGAAGAATTCTGTCAGTGATAGCTTCTTGCGGGAGAGCAATTCCCAACTCAGCTAGACGGTTTGAGTACCCACACATTTTGAGCACATGTTCACTAACAGACGAATCCTCCTCTATTTCACAAGCATAAAATTTATCGGAGGTCTCATACGTCTCGATCCGGGCATTCTTCTCGAAGATAAACTTCAACTCCTGGAACATCTCATATGCTCCATGACGTTCAAAACGTCTTTGAAGTCCCGGTTCTAAGCCATACAAAACTGCACATTGAACTAGTGAAGTCATCCTTACGAGCTTGCCAAGCGTTCAAAACATCTTGGTCAGCCGTAGCGGGTGGTTCATCTCCTAGCGTTGCACCAAGGACAGAATTCTTTTGCCCAGCTTGGAGGATAAGCCTCAGATTTCGTACCCAGTCTACAAAGTTGCTACCATCATCTTTTAGCTTAGCTTTCTCTAGGAACGTATTGAAATTCAGGGATGCTACTGTGCGATCCATTGATCTACAACATGAAATTTTGCAAAGATTACTTAGACTATGTTCAAGATAATTGAGTTTAGCTAATCATATTACTCATAAATTCTCACTCAAATAGACATCCCTCTAGTTATTTGAGTGTCGCATGATCCAAATTCACTAACTCAAGTCCGATCACCACGTGAGTTGAGTATTAGTTTCAATGGTGAACATCTCCATGTTGATCATATCTACTATATGATTCATGCTCGGCCTTTCAGTCTCTTGTGTTCCGAGACCATGTCTGTACATGCTAGGCTCGTCAAGTTGAACCCTAGTGTTTCGCGTGTGCAACTGTTTTTCACCCGTTGTATGTGAACCTTGAGTCTATCACACCCAATCATCATGTGGTGTCTCGAAACGACGAACTGTCGCAACGGTGCACAGTGGGGGAGAACACAATTTTATCTTAAAATTTTAGTGAGGGATCACCTTATAATGCTACCATCGTTCTAAGCAAAATAAGGTGCATAAAAGGATTAACATCACCTGCAAATCATAAGTGACATGATATGGCCATGATCTTGTGCTTCTTGATCTCCATCACCAAAGCACCGGCATGATCTTCATCGTCACCGGCGCCACACCATGATATCCATCATCATGATCTCCATCATTGTGCCGCCATCGAGGTTGTCGTGCTATATATGTTATTACTACTAAAGCTACTACCTAGGAATATAGTAAACGCATCTGCAAGCAGAAACGTTAGTTTAAACACAACCCTATGTCTCATGTCGGTTGCCGTAGCATCGACGTGCAAGTCGATATTTAACTATTACAACATGATCATCTCATACATCCAATATATCGCATCATGTCTTTGGCCATATCACATCACATGCATACCCTGAAAAAATAAGTTAGACGTCCTCTAATTTGTTGTTGCATGCTTTACGTGGCTGCTATGGGTATCTAGTATGATCGCATCTTACTTACGCAAAACCACAACGGTGATATGCAACTTGCTATTTAATCTTCTCCAAGGACCGCCTCGGTCAAATCCGATTCAACTAAAGTTGAATAAATAGACACCCGCCAGTCATCTTTATGCAACAAGTTGCATGTTAGTCGATGAAATCGGTCTCTCGTAAGCGTACGAGTAAGGTTGGTCTGGGCCGCTTCAATCCAACAATACTGCCGAATCAAGAAAAGACTAAGGAGAGCAGCAAATTGAACATCAACGCCCACAAACTCTTTTGTGTTCTACTCGACATTTCATTTACGCATGAACCTAGCTCATGATGCCACTGTTGGGGAATATTGCATGGGAAACAAAAAAATTCCTACGCACATGAAGACCTATCATGGTGATGATCATCTATGAGAGGGAGATCGAATATACATACCCTTGTAGATCGCTAAGCGAGAAGCATTAATAAACGCGGTTGATGTAGTGGAACGTCTTCGTGATCCAAATCGCCGCCGTCCCAAGATCCGTCCCGATATAGCACCAAACGGACGGGACCTCCGCGTTCAGCACACGTATAGCTCGATGACGATCTCCGCCTTGTCGATCAAGCAAGAGGGACAGGGAAGTAGATGAGTTCTCCGGCGGCGTGACATCGCGCCGATGATGGTGGCGATCTATTCCTGCAGGGCTTCACCTAAGCACCGCAGAAATCCGATCTGGAGGAAAACTACAAACTAGAGGAAAGGGTAGGACGTGGCTGAAATTATTGTCTCAAAAACCCTCAAACCTCTAGTATATATAGGAGGAAGGGAGGGCTAGGCTTGCCCACCAAAGGAGCCTTCCCTTGGCTCAACCGAACTAGGAGAGGAGGAGTCCTCCTCCAATCCTACTTGGAGTAGGACTCCTCCCCAAGTTGTCCACCTCTTTTGGTTTTTCCACTTTTTACCTCATGGGCTTTCTTTGGTTGACTAGTCAGCCCATCAAGGGCTCTTGCGCCACCATCAAGTCCACGTATCCCTCTTGGGGAGTGGTGGGACCACCTGGTGGACCCCCCCCCCCCCCCCCCGTACCCATTCATCACTCTTGGTACACTACCGGTATTGCCCGAAATCCTTTCGGAATCCAAATACCAACTTCCTATATATCAATATGCGTTTCCGGACCATTCCAGAACTCCTCTGATATCACGGATCTCATCCGGGACTCCGAACAAAACTTCGGTCACCAGCACCTATAACTCAATTATATCGAAACGTCACCGAACCTTAAGTGTGCAGACCCTGCGGGTTCGAGAACTATGCAGACATGACCTGAGACACTCTCTGGTCAATATCCAATAGCAGGACGTGGATGTCCATATTGGATCCTACATATTCTACGAAGGTCTTATCGGTTGAACCTCTATGCCAAGGATTCATATGTTTCGTATAACATTCCTTTTGTCCTTCGGTATGTTACTTCCCCGAGATTCGATCGTCGATATCTCCATACCTATTTCAATCTCGTTACTAGCAAATCCCTTTACTTGTTTCTTAATACAAGATCTCGTGACTAACTCTTTAGTCACATTACTTACAAGGCTTGTATGTGATGTTGTATTATCGAGTGGGCCCCGAGATACCTCTCTGTCACACGGAGTAACAAATCCCAGTCTTGATCCATGCTAACTCAACGGATACCTTTGGAGATGCATGTAGAGTACCTTTATAGTCACCCAGTAACGTTGCAACGTCTGATACACACAAGGCATTCCTCCGGTGTCAGTGAGTTACATGATCTCATGGTCATAGGAATGAATACTTGACATGCAAAAAACAATAGCAACAAAATGACACGATCATATGCTACATTTATAGTTTGGGTCTTGTCCATCACATCATTCTCCTAATGATGTGATCCCATCATCATGTGACAACACTTGTCTATGGCTAGGAAACCTTAACCATCCTTGATCAATAGGCTAGTCAACTAGAGACTCACTAGGGACACAGTTTTGTCTATATATCCACACATGTATTTATGTTTCCATTCAATACAGTTATAGCATGGATAATAAACGATTATCTTGAAACAGGAAATATAATAATAACTATTTTATTATTGCCTCTAGGTCATATTTCCAACAGGACCAACAACCCATACACATTACCTTGCCGCGTATTCCGACTTTGGAATGCACCTGCAAGTCAGACCCTTGCGAAACTTGGCACACCAAGCCCGCCCTTGACCCTCAGTCAAGCCTAGATTACTACCAAAAAGCTGCTCATGGTCAGACAAGGACGAGTGGAGCATTCTTTGTAATATCATCAAGCACCTCAAGACCCACAACAGCAAATGGGGACGTGAATGCTGCCTCCAGCTTAAAATTTTGTGTCTCTCCAACACCTAGCCTAGAAATCTCGGGGACGAGATTTTCTTAAGGGGGTAAGGTCTGTAACACCCTATTTTTAACTCTCCTAACTGATTTGACTTATCTCAAAAATTACGACGAATTAATTTTTTTGTGAATGCTTGTGATGCTTGATGTGATGTTTGCTTGTTTGCCTATTGCTTGTGTTTGAATCCAATGCTCCTGCTACTCTCCAACTCAGCTCCTTGACCTAAACACTTGCCTAATGATCATGCCATGTGTATAGGACCAAAAACTATTTTTACCAAATATCATTTTCACCAAAAAACATTTCCTTGATTTAAGCTTGCAGAACCCATGAGTTGGGATTGTACTACAAGTCCTCAAATGAGGGAAGTTATTTTTCACCAAATATTTTATTTAAAACCCATTATCAAAATTACTTCCCAAAACCACAATATTATTATTTTAGAAGTTATTTTACTATTTTATTTAAATGTCATCCTATGAGGCCAGAAATGGTCTCTTATGAAGGAAAGTTATTTATATTGCTTTGAAAATATTTGAGAGAAGTTTAGCAAAACTCAGTGGACATAAATATTCCATATATATGAGTTTCAACACATGGTCATGTTCAAAATATTGGGCAAACCCCTTCAAAACCCTTCGTGCCTATTTCAAGCTTTTGGAATATTTCTATAAGAAATATTCTCAATAAATTCCTATAAAATTATAGCATGTCACATATGATATATGTGATGATCTTGCCAAGTTTCATCTCAATCCAAGTTGATTTTATTCCCCTAATTATTCTAAAACCCTAACAAAAGACGTACAACGGTGCTAGAAATAGGAGTGTTGCTTGATACTCCTGAGCAACGGCACCAGGAATCCTTCTGCTACGGCTACGCCTTAAGGGACTTCCTAGGCAAATATGCAAAGGATTTCCCCCGTGGCCTTGGAGCCTTGCGTTGGTGTTCCCTCGAAGCGGAAAGGGTGATGTAGCATAGCAGTGGTAAGTATTTCCCTCAGTTTGAGAACCAATGTACCAATCCAGTGGAGGAGTGTCACAAGATCCTGCACAAACACAAAAGCTTGCTCCCAACGCTATGAAGGGGTTGTCAATCCCTTATAGATTGTTTGCCAAGTGAGAACTGAAAGCAACAAAGTAACAAAGCAAAGTAAAAGCGGAGGTGTAAACGATGGATCTGAATAGACCCGAGGGCTGTAGTGTTTCCTAGTGGCTTCTCTCACGAAAGCAAGTAGACGGTGGGTGAACAAATTACTGTCGAGCAATTGATTGTCTCTCTCTCTAGGTGTGCAGCAAGGATGATTGTGACACAACAAAAATAAAAGACTCCTACGATACAAGACGCTCCAAGCAAAAACACATAACATGTGGTGAATAAAAATATAGCCCCAAGTAACGTTACCGATGGAATGAAGACGAAAGAGGGGATGCATTCCCGGGGCATCCCCAAGCTTAGGCTTTTACGGCATCCTTGAATCTATCGGGGTGCCTTGGGCATCCCCAAGCTTGAGCTCTGGCCACTCTTGATCTCTTTGTCCATAAGAACTTTACGCAAAACTTGAAAACTTCACAACACGAAACTTAAACAGAAACTCGTGATAACATTAGTATGAGAAAGCAAACCACCACTTCCTTAGGTACTGTAGCAAACTTAAATTCTACTTGTGCTGATGTTGGGTTACTGTACTTTCAATCTTCCATGGCTAATACCGCCCTCCCCCCCCCCCCCCGATACTATCCATAGTTTCATCAAAATAAGTAACCAACACAACAAAAACAGAATCTGTTAACAGCAGACCAGTCTGTAGCAATCTTTATATTTCGTATACCTCTGGTACTCCAAAAATTCCGAAAAATTACGACAGTCTGAAGAATTTGCGTAGAAATCAGAAGCAAAAAGAATAAACTCAACAGCTATTACATAAAAAAACGAAAATTCTTTTCGTGAGCAGAAAGTTTCTATATTTTCCAGCATGACCAAATGATCATCCCCAAGACTAATCCTAACGGTTTTACTTGGCACAAACGCAAAAAGAAACACACAAAAAACACAATCATAACAGAATTATGAAAGTGTGGAAAACACAAAACAGAAATAAAAAGGATAGATTCGTTGGGTTGCCTCCCAACAAGCGCTATTGTTTAACGCCCTTAGCTAGGCATTCTATGATGCTCTCAGAAAAGAGAAGAATTGAAGCACAACGAGAGCATCCTAAAGCATGTGAAAATCACATTTAAGTCTAACATACTTCCTATGCATAGGCATTTTATAGGAAAACAAATTGTCAAGACAACCAATAGCTGCCATATGCAAGGAAGAAGAAAGAGACAAGAGCAATCTCAACATCACGAGAGGTGATTTGGTAACATGAAAGTTTCTACCAAAATATTTTCCTCTCTCATAGCAATTACATGTGGGATCATATTCAAATTCAACAATATAGCTATCCCATAGGATATTCCTTTCATGACCCACATGCATGCAAAGTTGACGCTCTTCAAAAATAGTGGGATTATCATCAACTAAAGTCATGACTTCTCCAAATCCACTTTCAATATTATTGCAAATATCATATTCATCTTGAGGCTTGAACAAATTTTCAAGATCAAAAGAAAAATCATCACCCCAATCATGGTCTTTGCAACAAGTAGTGGTCATAGCAAGACTAGCATCCCCAAGCTTGGGGTTTTGCATAATTTTAGCATGATTGTCACTAATAGAATTTATAGTGAAACCATTGCAATCATGCTTTTCATCCAAGGAGCCCTCGTGAATCACTTCATGAATTTATTCCTCACAATTTTCACATTCACGCATCTTAAGCAAAACTCCATAGAAATAGTCAAGTGCCCTCAACTCACTAGCAATCCGTTCCACATAAGTGGGACTCTTAAAGAGATTAGCTAGTGGATGAGGATCCATATCAAAGGATTTTTAGCAAGCAAAGATGCAAGCTAAAAGAAGGCACATGGTAACACAAGCAAACAGAAAGCGAGCAAAAGAAGGGCGAACGGAAAAAGGCAAATGAAAACGGCAAATGTGAAGTGGGGGAGAGGAAAACGAGAGGCAACTGGCAAAAAAGGTAAATGCAGGAGATGAGTTTGTGAGACCTACTTGGATAGATCTCTCCTCCCTGGCAACGGCGCCAGAAATACTTCTGCTACTGCAACAAAAGACCTTCCAACGGCGTCAGAAATAGGAGTGTTGCTTGATACTCCTCAGCAACGGCACCAGGAATCCTTCTGCTACGGCTACGCCTTAAGGGACTTCCTAGGCAAATATGCAAAGGATTTCCCCCGTGGCCTTGGAGCCTTGCGTTGGTGTTCCCTCGAAGCGGAAAGGGTGATGTAGCACAGCGGTGATAAGTATTTCCCTCAGTTTGAAAACCAAGGTATCAATCTAGTGGAGCAGTATCACAAGATCCTGCACAAACACAAAAGCTTGCTCCCAACGCTATGAAGGGGTTGTCAATCCCTTATAGATTGTTTGCCAAGTGAGAACTGAAAGCAACAAAGTAACAAAGCAAAGTAAAAGCGGAGGTGTAAACGATGGATGTGAATAGACCCGGGGGCCGTAGTGTTTACTAGTGGCTTCTCTCATGAAAGCAAGTAGACGGTGGGTGAATAAATTACTGTCAAGCAATTGATAGAACCGCGCAAAGTCGTGACGATATTTATGGAAATGATTATATCTATAGGCATCACGTCCAAAACAAGTAGACTGATACTTTCTGCATCTACTACTATTACTCCACACGTCGACCGCTATCCAGCATGCATCTAGTGTACTAAGTCCAAAAGAACAGAGTAACGTCTTAAGCAAGATGACATGATGTAGACGGACAATCTCACATCAACGACACAGCCCATCTTGTTACCCTTGATGGCAACTACTTAATGTGTGCCTTGCTGCCCCTACTGTCATCTGGAAAGGTCACCACATGGTAGAACCCAAAACCAAGCACTTCTCCCATTGCAAGAATCATAGATCTAGTTGGCCAAACAAAACCCAAGACTCGGAGAGACTTACAAGGATATCAAATCATGCATAAAAGAAATCAGCAAAGACTCGAATATATATCATAGATAATCTGATCACAAATCCACAATTCATCGGATCTCGACAAACACACCGCCAAAGAAGATTACATCGGATAGATCTCCATGAAGATCATGGAGAACTTTGTATTGAAGATCCAAGAGAGAGAAGAAGCCATCTAGCTACTAACTACGGACCCGTAGGTCTGAAGTGAACTACTCACGAGTCATTGGAGGTGCGATGATGATGATGAAGAAGCCCTCCAACTCCAAAGTCCCCTCGGGGAGGGTGCCGGGAAGGGTCTCCAGATGAGATCTCGCGGAAACGGAAGCTTGCGGCGGCGGAAAAGTATTTTCGAGGCTCCCCTGATTTTTTGCTGAATTTTTGGGAATATATAGGCAAGGATCTAGGTCATGGGGCGGCCAGGGAGGCCACAAGCCCTGACACCGCCGCCTCCCCCTAGTGGTCGAGTGGGAGCTTGTGGGTTCCCTGGAGCCCACCTGGCTTGGCCCAGAGGCCCCTTGATCTTCTTCCGTTCGGGAAAATATCATTTCGGGGTTTTTATTCCGTTCAGATCTGAAAAGAGTCAAAAACACAGAAAAAACAAGAAGTGGCACTTGGCACTGAATTAATAAGTTAGTCCCAAAAAAGATATAAAAGGTACATAAAACATCCAAATATGGCAAGATAACAGTGTGAAACCATCAAAAATTATAGATACGTTTGAGACGTATCACTGCCTCCTCTCCCTACCCGCTCGAGCGGGAGGAGAGGGATAGACCTGTAGCTAGGGCCCGCTCGTCAGCGACCCCAAGGGTTGGGCTCGCCCCATAAGTGGAGGCGCCCCGCGGAGTTCCCGTCTCCCTATGGGGAAAGCGCCCCCACCATGGCGTCTTCTGCGTGGCCACCGCTCGCTAGTCCGAGCAAACAGGCCGGCCCACTTCCTCCCCAGCGCCAGTGGGCGCAGGATAGCCCTGCGGTAGGAACCCCTTCCCATTTGTCTTTTATCAGAAACTTCGTAAATCCAAAATAAATTCATTTTTGATCCAAATTTCTACAGGTTCCTAAATTCAAGATCTATCCAGATATGTGAATTGCACATTTTTCCAGGGGACTTTTCTATGGGGTTAATATTCAAATACCAATTTGAATATTTTAATGAAAAATTCTAGAGGGTTCAAATCAACTCCAAATGGAGTGATTCCAATTTCCAGAGCCTTCTTATATCTTGCACTATTTCTGAAGCCTTAGTCAACATTTTTATCTGGCATGATTTTGTTGCATTAAACAAATAGCTTCCTTTTGCTATTTATCCAACATTAGAAAATCCCTAGTATATTCATATCGACTCCAAATCGAGTGAAACAACTTCCTAAATGTTTCTAAAATCATGCTCTGTCAAATGAGTGCCTCCACTCATTTTTAGCAGAATACTTTCTGTAGGCTTCATAAAGGATCTCCTATTCCTCCTTTTATCCATTCAAAATCCTCTGATGGTCCAAATCTCCTCTAGCAAGCTTCAGGTATTTTTCTTATGACGAGAGAGGTCCAAGAAAAACAAGACTTCCATTTATATAGCACTTCTATTTCTGCTGGCTAAGTGGTTTACTGTGGTTGTTTCTGATGATGGTTGACGGGTAGACGGAGTACTCAGAGTTGGACCGGAAGACCTCGAAGACCCCGAGGACTTAAGTGACCAAGGCAAGCAGCCCTTTGACCATGTTTAAGCAAAATGTTTATTGCATGCCATGTAGAGTAATTATTCCCGTTGCATATGTTCATGAGTATTCGGTAAAAAATCAATACGTACATGTGCGACCACGTTACCCCTTTATAGGACGGGGCTTTGTTGACTACTTTGGTCAGAGCTAGCAAAGAGCCACATTACTAGTGGCGAGAGTGATATGTGGTCACTCTCGTGACGGGGTCGTACCAGGTAGGTTGACTATGTTGTTTTTATGTGTTCCGGGCACACCGTTGGTCCCCGCATGGATGATACGGTCCAGAGTTGGTGCTCGTAAGACGTGCATCATGTGGGATGGGTACCAATCGAGTGGAACTCTTTGTCTGGTGTCTCCGGAGGAAAGGCATTGATCGGGTACTTACCTCAGGTATGTTATATACCGCGAGTCCTGGATGACACGAAAGTTTTCCAGATCTCGTGGGTACAGCTTACAACCTCTGTAGAGTGTAAAACTATTTGAATAGTTGTGTCCACGGTCAAGGGCAGTTGGGTAATCCTGCTTAAACTACGTCTAGTCGTTTCCGCATAAACCAAGTGTGTGTGTGTGTGTGTTTAAAGGTGTTATGTGAGAAAGATGATATGACAAGTTCGATGACTTGGCATACAGGGTGAACCGGTGGTGTTGAACCCCCCCAGATATGTGGATATCTGTGACATGTTATTATGAATACCATCTAGTTATGATGCATGTCCATACAAGTATTTGATCATGTTTATTTACAACCAAAACCTGCTTTCTGCAAAGGCTGCATATTACTTATTATTGTATCAACTGCACTATCCATATCATGGGATGTTTGCGAGTACATTCAAAGTACTCATTGGCTTGCCACTGGTTATTTCATTGACCAGGTATGAGAGACCATGAAATGGTGAAGAGTAAGTTGGTGACGTTCCTGGGAGCTAGGACGCCTCCCAGTCAGAATGCATATAGGTTAAGGCTGATGGCATGGGTTCATGCTTTCGACCAATATCTCCGCTATTGGTCAAGTTTGGTGTGTTGGCCCTCAAGGCCCTATACATGTGAGACTTGACAACAAAGGTCATTTATTGTATCGAACAGTATGTATAGATGTAAGACTCTTGTTATTCAGTTTATGTGTGTTCGGTGAGCATTGATCTTCGGGATCACTGAGCACATTCATTCGGCAAACTCGACTCGTAAGTCGGGGTCACCACACGGCTCAACAATGTCGGTGTAGATGTTCGGCTCGGGAACCGATGTTCCGATCTTGCCGATGAAGACGTGGATCTTGCCGAAGGGGACCCGGTACCCTGATTCGATCGAACCGTCCTTGGGGCCCCAGCTTAAATTGTTGATGTAACATGTTCTGCGACGACTCTTGGTCATGAGGCCGATCGCATAGCTCCCGAACCCTGGAAGGGCTCCCTTCGAGAACTCAACTCCACCGTGCGAGGCCCCACGGTGGGCGCCAACTATCGTTGTTTTGTCATGGCAGATGTCCTCGTGAAAGGACTTAGTGGTGAAGCCATCGCAACTATGTGGCAACACAAAGGTGTTGATCGGGAACGGGAGACGAGTTTACCCAGGTTCGGCACCTCAGATTAAGGTAAAAGCCTACGTCCTACTATGTATATATTGCTGTGGAAATCGATTACAAGGGTGTGTATTCACCTGACCTAGCTCTCGATCGATGTTAACATAATCCTACCAGCCCTAGAGACTCGCCTTTATATACAGGTCGAGGCTGTAGGATTTACAAGAGTCCGGGTCGCCTTACGATTCGTGACCCGATATGTCTCTAACTCGCCTTGTCCCTTAAGCAAGTGAACTCCTCGCGATCCTTCTCCTGCATGGGTCGTGAGTTTCCCTCTTCTTGTCTTGGGCCATAGGCTGCTCTTGTTGTAAACGCCTTGTGCCTTCTGCTTCCAAACTCAGGGCCCGTCTTGAGTATGAGATGTTGAGCCACCATCGTCTTTTACCCAGACCCCTAGCGTGGGTCTCATAGCGGGATAATATACCCAACAATGAGTGTGACTAGTTCCAAGATTTTGAGTTGTAGAGTGCCTATTCTTGATGGGGAGTATTTTAGACAATGGAAAGATAAAATGCTTGATATATTTGATGAGTTCCATTTGCGCAAGTATGTTGAATATCACTATGCGCCTCCCATTGAGCCCATACATCCTTCTCATGATAATGAAATTCATATGCTTGGTAATCTTAACACTATCAATCTAATCATTAGAGGATTCCAAGAAATGTGCTTAATCGGTTGCAAAACATTGAGTGTGCTCATACCTTGTGGAAAGACTTAGAGAAAAGATATACAAATTATTCCTTGAAAAATCTTGATATCATTGTCCACAAATGCATTTATTTTCACAAAATGAAGCCAACCAATCCTAAATTTGATAAATTCCTATTTGAGCTTCGTGATCTCATTCGTGTCAAAGGAGATGTCATTACTATTAACAATATAATTGTTGAAGCCATTCGGATGCATAAACATCAACATTGTCATAGTCAAAATTCTAATTAAACTCTTATTTCTTATGAAGGAACTTCATCCTATGATGATTATGTGGAGCATGGCTACTACTATGAAGATGAGGACTTTGACATCGAGTATGAGAAGACCATGAAGAACCTTAGTCGTATGGCGAACCTTAGAGACTACATGGTCGGTGGAAAGGAATGGGTTCTCGACAGTGGATGCACCGATCACATGACCGGAGATAAAGACATGTTCCATGAGATCACACCAAACCTGGACCTCAAAGGTATGTGACTTTTGGATATAACTCCAAGGGTAAGGTACTTGGTCTTAGTAAGGTGGTCGTATCTCATGATAGTTCCATTCAAAATGGCATGCTTGTTGAATCCCTTGGCTACAATCTTCTTTCCATATCTAGACTAGGAGACTTTGGTTTCAATCTTCTATTTTTGAAAGTTGATTGCCGAGCGTTTTGTAGCGGCAATCATAACATTGTCTTTACTGTTTTCCATAGAGGTGATCTATACATGTTGATTTCTCTAAGATATCCAAACCTCGTACATGTCTTATTACAAAATCTTTAAAGGTTGGTTATGGCATAGAAAGCTAGGACATGTTGGTATGCGTAATCTTGACAAACTTATCAAAGGTGACCTTATTCTTGGTGTTAAAGATGTTATCTTTGACAAACATAGACTTTGTAGTGCTTCTCAAGCAGGAAAGCAAGTTGGTGGAAGTCATCCCGTGAAAAACATCATGACTACTAGAAGACCACTCGAGCTACTTCACATGGATCTCTTTGGTCCCAATGCTTACAAGAGCCTCAGTGGAAATTCTTGTAGTTTAGTCATTGTTGATAATTTTTCCAGATTTACGTGGGTATTCTTTCTTGATGATAAGTCACGGGTACAAAAGATCTTCATGAACTTTGCTCGGAAAGCTGAAAATTAGTTTGAAGTGAAGATCAAGAAGGTTCGGAGCGACAACGGAACAGAGTCCAAGAACACAAATATGGATACTTTTCTTGATGAAGAAGTTACCTCGCACGAGTTCTCGGCGACGTACACACTTCAACAAAATGGAATTGTTGAGAGGAAGAACCGGACTCTCATAAAGATGGCGAGAACGATGCTTGATGAATACAAGACTCCAAGATATTTTTGGGAAGAAGCCGTGGAAACATCTTGCCATGCCATAAACCGACTCTACCTGCACAAGCTTCTCGGTAAAACGGCATACGAGCTACTCACCAATAACAAACCCCAAGTTGGATACTTTCATGTATTCGGCTCTAAGTGCTATATTCTTGATAAGCATCATCGCTCTAAATTTGCAGCTAAATCTTATGAAGGTTTCTTACTCGGTTACGGATCAAACTCTCACACTTACCATGTCTACAACAACGTCACTCAAAAAGTTGCAGAGACGGTAGATGTGAAGTTTGATGAGACTAATGGTTCGCAAGTCGAAGAATTTCCAAGTGATGTAGGAGATAAGGAACATTCGGAAGCTATCAAAGACTTGTCCATTGGCAGGATTCGTCCCATAGAGGTGAAGGAAAGCACTTCATCAATTCAATAGGAAGCTCCTACTTCGCATCAAGGCGAAACACAAAATGGCATGGAAGCATCCACAAGCGGTACACGCCATGATGAAGAAGAGGAAGAAGAACAGCGTCAACCTTCCTCACCACCACCTCAAGGTGATGACAACGTCAATGACAACGTGCAAGATGATGACGATGAATAAGAAGCTCCCCCATCCAACAAGAAGAAGCTGTCAAGAGTTAGAGAAAGAGTGGCAGAGATCATCCGTTGAATCAAATCTATGGTGACATAAAAACGGGAGAATCACTCACTCTAAATCTCGTTTAGCTAACTTTTGTGAGCATTATTCTTTCATCTCTAGCATTGAACCTTTGAAGGTCGAATATGCCCTTCAAGATCCGGATTGCGTGAACACCTTTCCCTAAGAGCTACACAACTTCGAGAGGAACCAAGTATGGACACTTGTTGAAAAGCCTGAAGTCGAGCAGTACATCATTGGTACAAGATGGGTGTTTCGGAACAAGCAAGATGAAGACAGAAAAGTTGTACGCAACAAGCCACGTCTCGTAGCCCAAGCATACACGCAAGTCAAAGGTATGGACTATGGTGAGACTTATGCTCCTGTTGCTAGACTTGAAGCTAGTCGCATTCTTCTAGATTATGTCAATCACCAAGATTTAACTCTTTACCAAATGTATATCAAAAGTGCTTTTCTCAATGGATAAATTGAGGAGGAAGCTTATGTTAAACAACCTCCTGGATTTGTGAACCCTAAGAAACATAATCATGTCTACAAACTTCGTAAATATTTATATGGTCTTAAACAAGCACTAGAGCTTGGTACAAATGCCTAACGAAGTTTCTCATTGAAAAGGGTTTTGAGATTGGTAAAATTGATGCAACCTTATTCACTAGAAGAGTTAATGGGTAACTATTTGTTTGCCAAATATATGTGGATGATGTTATATTTGGTTCTACTAACCCACATTTTAGTGAAAAGTTTGGAAAGTTGATGTCAAAGATGTATGAGATGTCCATGATGAGTGAACTGAAGTTCTTCCTTGGATTGCAAATCGAACAATCGAGAGAAGGTACATTTATCTCTCAAACTAAGTACACCAAGGACTTCATCAAAAAGTTCAACATGCAATAATGCAAAGGTATGAGAACCCCCATGCCTACTAATGTACATCTTGACCTCACTAAGGAGGAAAAACCACTTGATCAAAAGGTTTATCGATCAATGATTGGTTCATTGCTATATTTATGTGCATCCCGTCCTCACATCATGTTGAGCATTTGCGTGTGTGCCCGATACCAAACAACACCAAAAGAGATTCATCTATTAGCTGTGAAAAGGATAGTGAGATACCTTATACATACACCAAACTTTGGCATATGGTATCCCAAGGGATCTTCTTTTAATCTTGTTGGTTATTCTGACTCGGACTATGTCGGAGACAAGGTTGACAGAAAATCCACCTCGGGTACATGTCAATTTCTTGGGAGATCTCTTGTGTCTTGGTCATCGAAGAAACAAAATTCGATATCCTTATCTACTGTCGAAGCTCAATACATTGTCGTTGGATCAATTTGTGCACAATTACTTTGGATGACTCAAACGCCTAAGGATTATGACATTCATGTCGGGAAAGTTTCTTTGTTATGTGACAATGAAAGTGCTATTAAGATTACCTATAATCTTGTGCAACATTCTAGAACAAAACACATCCAAGTGCCACATCATTTCATTCATGACCATGTTGGTAAAGGAGATATAGATCTCAAGCATGTTCGTACTAACAAACAATTAGCTGATATCTTTACCAAACCACTTGATGAGAAAGTATTATATAATTTTAGGAGTGATTTTAACATCATTGATGCTTCAAACCTAAGCTAGACTCACTCGGATGTATGCAAGGGCATGAGCTTGATTGCCCATTCCATAATGCCATTGATATGACTATCCTATATCTTGGAAACTATGCTCCGTTGTATTGCATCCAACCTTTTGTAGGGACTTGGAAGAAATACACTCCACAAGATTGCAATCAAATCACATCAGAAGCAACCTTTACATGGCCATGTATCAACAACCTCTTCTTAGGAGATGGAGGAAGAAGACAACAAAATCATGTCCTTGACAATTCTACGATCTTGAATTTCACTCTAGTCATTTGGATATATTATGTTCTTCCTTGCGTGAATAACCATTGTAGGTGAAAAGTGAACCCAAAAACAACATGGATAGCTCCCAACTTAAGATGATCTTCATCAACTTTGAGTATCCACAACAAGTTTACCTACATGCCATGTCATCAACATCTTTCAAAGGTATGTACTCATATCCTTGATAAGCTTTACACCAATTCATGAGGTGAAGAAACTCAAGAGATATGAAGACATTGGAATGCTCAATCAAAGAATGCTAACCCCATTTCACGCTTAACGATGAGTATGACCTATGATCAAGCATCCTTGCTTGACTCCTCAAGTCAAATACTCTAATATAGGTGACCTAGGCACCTCCCCACATCTAGATGGAGATTATTGTATGGTTCACATTTGACATTTCATATTATTTTGGGACCATTTGACTCTCATATATTTGTGTGTATATTTTAAAAAAAATTCTCCAACCTTATGTTTCTCTTGTACTTTCATTTTCTTTCACTATTGTTATCTTTTACAATAGGTATCTTGAAACAATCCTTCGATTCTTAACCAAAAAGAGGCAGATAAGATTATTTTTACCTATTTTCAGTTAAGGAGATGGATTTCATTGCAACTGGGTCTCACCGATCTAGGAAACTCGGTCCAACCAATTTCTCCCAGAGGCATGCTTCTCATTCTCGGTTCTACCGAACCAATTTGCCACGGTGAATCCGATATTATCAGTGCCTTATAAATTTCTCATATTTTCTTCAGGATTTTTGCCTTAGGGGAGAAATATTATCAATGATCCTATGATTCATTGCCTCCTAACATCTTATTGAAAATTTTCTGAGACAAAGTCCATTTTAGCATTATTTTTCTAGGAGGAGAAAACTTCTCTTGGAGGAGAAAATTCTCAGTGATACCATACAATATAAGAGGGAGAAACATCTAGGATCCCTAACATAGGGGGGCATATTTCAAGGAACTATTATCCATATAAAAGGTGGAGAACATTCGATGAACCCTACAGACTATCTAAGGGGGAGAAAAGACAAATTCAAGGAACCCTTATAAAAGAGAGAAGAATCCAGGATCCTCTTTTCTCAATGAGCCCTTACCCTGTGTCCTTTTTGGAAATTAATGCCAAAGGAGGAGAAATATCAAAGCTTCCATCCAATGAACCTATTTATAGGGGATAAATATCACCTAGAATCTTACACAAAAAGGCGTAGGAAATTTCAATCGGGGAGATATTTGTTCCTAAAGGAAGGTCTACCTAAAGGGAGATCTACCTCAAGGGATCAAACCTTACATATTAAGGGGAGAGAGGTAAAATTGTGTTATTGGTTTGAACTTATCTTACCCTACCTACTCCCAATATATTCAATGCTATGATTCAGGGGGAGAGGAAATTTATACATATTCATCCTTAGGGGAGAAAAGTTCGTATTTTTCTTGGAGACATATCCTTCATCAAATCCTATCTTCAACATGTCTTCAATATCTTGGTACTTTTGAAGCTCTTTGCATATTTGCAATAGAATACTATTTTTGTTTTCCCAAGTGTACTCCTATGTTAAGACGCTCAAGATCCTCAAGGTAAGTATATGCATCATATCCTTGTTCATGATGATCTCTTGTTTCTTGCACATATTGTTTGCAAGAGGGAGTCTTCACCATGGAAATCCTTCATTCAGTCATGTTTGAGGCATATACCTAGGATGTCTATGACTTGTTTGGCCCTTCTACCTTGTGTGTGTCTATGCATTCCAAAGCAACTATCCTTTAAAAGGAATTGCACACATTTAGGGGGGTTTGTACCAGTCATGTTTCCTTCAAAGATGTCATATTTTAATGATTATCCTTATTTGAAGCTTTGATTGTATGTTGTCATCAATTACCAAAAGGGGGAGATTGAAAGCACAATATGCTCCCCTGGTGGTTTTGATAATACATGACAACATACATTGTCTCTTGGACTAACACTTTTACCTAGATATTTCAGGATTAGTCCATGGAGAGCTTTGGCTAAAGGTTTATCTGGAGATGCCCCTTGATGCAAGAAAGGAATAATATTGGCTCAAGCTTCATGCTTGAAGACTCTTCATTTTATATTTGTGAGAAATCACTTTTGAGTCCATAGGAAAGCCAATACTATTAAAAGGGGGTGAGGTAGTAAAATGAACTAATTGCTCAAGTGCTCAAAGTTAGCCATCAAATTACTGAGTCGTTCTTCCCACATAACCATTCTGTCCAATTCCACATACTCAAATTCGGTGTCACCAACTTTCATATTTTGGACCCACCAAGTTTGACCTCACACAAAAACCCTAGCCATTCCCACCAAATTGGTGCAACCAAATCCATATCGGCACTACCGAGTTCACTGTGACCAACTTTCTCTTGCCTCGATACATTATCCACCTTTTTGGTGCCACCAAGTTGTGTATATCAGTCCCACCGAGATTCAAAAGTTACTGCCTTTGTGTGAATCGGTACCATCGAGTTTATGACTTTGGTGTCACCGAGTTTGCCACTTTAGGTGTAACGGTTGGATTTTTTGTGCTGCCTATATATACCCCTTCACCCACCTCTCACTCATGGGAGAAGCACTTAGAACACACACTTCATTGCCAGATCCATTTTCTGATAGAGAACCACCTACTCATGTGTTGAGACCAATATATTCCAATCCGATCATTTGAAACTTGATCTCTATCCTCCCCAAACAGCTTTCCACCAAATCAATCTCTCCTACCCATGCCTATTCTGTGAGAGAGTGGTTTTGTGTTGACGAGAGTATCTTCAGAAGCACAAGTGCAAGGAGTTCATTGGTCTACCACATCTATTACCTTTTGGAGGGTGGTGCCTCCTAGATTGGTTAGGTGTCGCTTGGGAGCCTCGTACTTCGTGTTCTGGAGTTGAACCAAGATGTTTGTAAGGGCAAGGAGATCGCCTACTTCGTGAAGATCTACCATGAGTGAGGCTAGTCCTTCATGGGAGGAAGCCGTGGTGGAATAGACAAGGCCACTTCTTCGTGGACCCCTTGTGGGTGGAGCCCTTCGTGGACTCCCGCAGTCGTCACCCTCCGTGGGTTGAAGTCTCCACTAACATGGACGTACGATAGCGCCACCTATCGGAACCATGCCAAAAATCGGTGTGTCAACCTCTTTGCGTTTGATCTTCTGAACGCTACTCCTTTACACGTGCAAAGTTTTTACTTTTCCGCTGCCATATATGTTGACTAGCATGTGTAGCGTGTACTAGACTTGTTGGAACTGCTGAATTTCTGCCTTCCTTGAACTTGGGTTAGGTTAGGAATTTTATCTTGACAAGTAGTCTATTCCCCCCCACTCTAGACACATCTTCTATCGATCCCACAATTGGTATGAGAGCAAGGTCTCCAAAACCTTGGTTTAATAACCATTGGAGGAAGATGAGTGTGACTAGTTCCGGGATTTTTAGTTGTATAGTGCTATTCTTGATGGGGACTATTTTAGACAATGGAAAGATGAAATGCTTGACAAATTTGATGAATTCCACTTGCGGAAGTATTTTGAATATCCCTATGCGCCTCCCATTGATCCCATACATCGTTCTCATGATGACGTAATTGATATGATTGGTAATCTTAACATTGTCAATCTAATCATTAGAGGATTACCAAGAAATGTGCTTAATCAGTTGCGAAACTTTGAGTGCGCTCATACCTTGTAGAAAGACTTAGAGAAAAGATATCCAAATTATTCCTTGAAAAATCTTGATATCATTGTCCACAAATGCATTGCTTTTCACAAAATGAAGCCAGTCGATCCTAATTTTGGTAAATTCCTATTTGAGCTTCGTGACCTCATGCGTGCCAAAGGAGATGTCCTTACTATTAACAATATCATTGTTGAAGCCATTCGAATGCATAAACGTGAACATTGTCATAGTAAAATTTCTTATGAAACTCTTATTTCTTATGAGGGAACTTCATCCGATGATGATTATGTGGAGCATGGCTACTACGATGAAGATGAGGACTTTGACATCGAGTATCAGAAGACCATGAGGTACCTTAGTATTATAGCGAACCTTAGAGACTACATGGCCGGTGAAAAGGAATGGTTTCTTGACAATGGATGCACCGATCACATGACCGGAGATAAAGACGTGTTCCATGAGATCACACCAAATCGTGGACCTCGAAGGTATGTGACTTTTGAGATAACTCCAAGGGTAAGGTACTTGGCTTGGTAAGGTGGTCGTATCTCATATAGTTCCATTCAAAATGTCATGCTTGTTGAATCCCTTGGCTGCAATCTTCTTTCCGTATCTAGACTAGCACACTTTGGTTTTGATGTCATATTTACAAAATTTGATTGCCGAGTGTTTCATAGCGACAATCATAACATTGTCTTTACTGGTTTCTGTAGAGGTGACCTATACATTTTTGATTTCTCTAAGATATCCAAACCTCGTACATGTCTTATTGCAAAATCTTCTAATGGTTGGTTATGGCATAGAAGGCTAGGACATGTTGGTATGCGTAATATTGACAAACTTATCAAATGTGATCATATTTTTGGTTTTAAATATGCTATCTTTGACAAAGATAGACTTTGTAGTGCTTGTCAAGCAAGAAAGCGAGTCGGTGGAAGTCATCCCGTGAAAAAAATCATGACTATTAGAAGACCACTCGAGCTGCTTCACATGGATCTCTTTGGTCCCAATTTTTACAAAAGCTTCAGTGGAAATTCTTATGGTTTGGTCATTGTTGATGATTTTTCCAGATTTACGTGGGTATTATTTCTTGATCATAAGTCACAGGTACAAAAGATCTTCAAGAACTTTGCTTAGAAAACTCAAAATCAGTTTGAAGTGAAGATCAAGAAGGTTCGGAGCGACAACGGAACGGAGTTTAAGAACACGAATGTGGATACTTTTCTTGACGAAGAAGGTATCTCACATGAGTTCTCGGCAATGCACACACCTCAACAAAATGGAGTTGTTCAGAGGAAGAACTGGACTCTCATACAGATGGTGAGAACGATGCTTGACAAATACAAGACTCCAAGACATTTTTGGGCAAAAGCTGTGGAAACGGCTTACCATGCCATAAATCGACTCTACCTGCACAAGCTTCCCGGCAAAACGGCATACGAGCTACTCACCGGTAACAAACCCCAAGTTAGATACTTTCGAGTATTCGGCTCTAAGTGCTATATTATTGATACGCATCGTCGCTCTAAATTTGCACCTAAATCTTATGAAGGTTTCCTACTCGGTTATGGATCGAACTCTCACACTTACCGTGTCTACAACAACTTAACTCGAAAAGTTGAAGATACGGTAGATGTGAAGTTTGATGAGACTAATGGTTCGCAAGTTGAACAATTGCCAAATAATGTAGGAGATAAGGAACCTTCGGAAGCGATCAAAGACTTGTACATTGGCAAGATTCGTCCCATAGAGGTGAAGGAAAGAACTTCATCAATTCAAGTCGAAGCTCCTACTTCGCGTCAAGGCAAACCACAAAACAACATGGAAGCACCCATAAGCGGTACACGAAATGATGAACAAGAGGAAGAAGAACATCATGATGATACACCTCAACCTTCCTCACCACCACCTCAAGGAGATGACAACGGCAATGACAACGTGCAAGATAATGATGATGAAGAAGAAGATCCACCATTCAACAAGAAGAAGCTGTCAAGAGTTAAGCAAGAGTGGATAGAGATCATCCGTTGAATCAAATCTATGGTGACATAAAACTGGGAGAATCACTCGCTCTAAACCTAATTTAGCTAACTTTTGTGAGCATTATTCTTGCATCTCTAGCATTTAACCTTTGAAGGTTGAATAAGCCCTTCAAGATCCAGATTAGGTGATCGCCATGCACGAAGAGCTACACAACTTTGAGAGGAACCAGGTATGGACACTTGTTGAAAAGCCTGAAGGCGAGGAGAACACCATTGGTACAAGATAGGTGTTTCAGAACAAGCAAGATGAAGACGGACAAGTTGTACGCAACAAGGCACGTTTCGTAGCCCAAGGATACACGCAAGTGGAAGGTATGGACTACAGTGAGACTTATGCTCGTGTTGCTAGACTTGAAGCCATTCGCATTCTTCTAGCTTATGCCAATCACCATGATATAACTCTTTACCAAATGAATATGAAAAGTGTTTTTCTCAATGGAGGAATTGAGGAGGAAGTTTATGTTAAACAACCTTCTAGATTTGTGAAGCCTAAGAAAGCTAATCATGTCTACAAACTTCGTAAAGCTTTATATGGTCTTAAACAAGCCCTAGAGCTTGGTACAAATGCCTAACGAAGTTTCTAATTGAAAAGGGTTTTGAGATTGGTAAAATTGACGCAACCTTATTCACTAAAAGAGTTAATGGAGAACTATTTGTTCGCCAAATATATGTGGATGATATTATCTTTGGTTCTACTAACCCACATTTTAGTGAAAAGTTTGGAAAGTTGATGTCAAAGAAGGATGAGATGTCCATGATGAGTGAATTGGAGTTCTTCCTTGGATTGCAAATCAAACAATCGAGAGAAGGTACATTTATCTCTCAAACCAAGTACACCAAGGTCTTAATTAGAAAGTTCAACATGCAAGAATTCAAAGTTATGAGAACCCCCATGCCTACTAGTGGACATCTTGACCTCACTAAGGAGGACAAACCAGTTGATCAAAAGGTTTATCGATCAATGATTGGTTCATTGCTATATTTATGTACCTCTCATCCTGGCATCATGTTGAGCGTTTGCATGTGTGTCCGATACCAAGCAGCACCAAAAGAGTGTCATCTATTGGATGCGAAAAGGATAGTGAGATACCATATACGTACACCAAACTTTGGCATATGGTATCCCAAGGGATCTTCTTTTAATCTTGTTGGCTATTCTGACTCGCACTATGCTGGAGACATGGTTGACAGAAAATCCACCTCGGGTACATGTCGATTTCTTGGGAGATCTCTTGTGTCTTGGTCATCCAAGAAACAAAATTCAGTATCCTTATCTACTGCCAAAGCTAAATACATTGCCGCTGGATCATGTTGTGCACAGTTACTTTGGATGACTCAAATGCTTAAGGATTATGACATTCATGTGAGAAAAGATCCATTGTTATGTGACAACGAAGGTGCTATTAAGACTGCCTATAATCCTGTGCAACACTCTAGAACAAAACACATCCAAGTGCGACATCATTTCATTCGTGATCATGTTGGTAAAGCAGATATAGATATCAAGCATGTTCGTACTGACAAACAATTATCTGATATCTTTACCAAACCACTTGATGCGAAAGTGTTCTGTCATTTTAGAAGTGGGTTGAACATCATTTATGCTTCAAACCTAAGCTAGACTTACTCGGATGCATGCAAGGGCATGAGCTTGATTGCCCGTTCCATGATGCCATTGATATGACTATCCTATATCTTGGAAACTATGCTCCCTCGTATTGCGTCTAACCTTTTGTGCTACTTGGAAGAAATACAGTCCATAATATTGCAATCAACTCACATCATAAGCAATCTTGACATGGCCAAGTATCAACAACCTTTTCTTTGGAGATGGAGGAAGAGGACAACAAAATCATATCCTTGACAATTCTATGATCTTGAATTTCACTCTAGTCATTTGGATATATTATGTTCTTCCTTGCGTGACTAACCATTGTAGGTGAAAAGTGAACCCAAAACAACATGGATAGCTCCCAACTCAAGATGATCTCCATCAACTTTGAGCATCCACAACAAGTTCACCTACATGCCACGTCATCAACATCATTCGAAGGTATGTACTCATATCCTTGATAAAGCTTTACACCAATTCATGAGGTAAAGCAACTCAAGAGATATGTAGACACTGAAATGCTTAATACAAGAATGTTAACCCCATTTCACGCTTAACGATGAGTATGACCTATGATCAAGCATCCTTGCTTGACTCCTCAAGTCAAATACTCCAATATAGGTGACATAGTCACCTCCCCACATCTAGAGTGAGATTATTGCATGGTTCACATTTTACATTTCATATTATTTTGGAACCATTTGAATCTCATCTATTTGTGTGTATATTTTCAAAAACAAATAAAAAAATTGTTGCAACCTTATGTTTCTCTTTTACTTTTGTTTTCTTTCACTATAGTTATCTTTTACAATAGGTATCTTGAAACAATCCTTTGATTCTTAACCAAAAAGAGGCAGATAAGATTATTTTTACCTATTTTTAGTTAAGGAGTTTAATTTCATTGCAACTCGGTCTCACCGATCTAGGAAGCTTGGTCCAACTGATTACTCCCAGAGGCCTCATTCTCATTCTCGGTTCTGCCGAATCAATTTGCCTCTGTGACTCCGATATTAACACTGCCTTAGAAATTTCTGATATTTTCTTCTCGTTTTTTTGCCTTAGGGGGATAAATATTATCAATGATCCTATGATTCATTGCCTCCTAACAACGTATTGAAAAATTTCTGAGACAAAATCCATTTTAGCATTATTTTTCTAGGAGGAGAAAACTTCTCTTGGGTGAGAAAATTTTTAGTGCTCCCATACAGTATAAGAGGGAGAATCATCTAGGATCCCTAACATAGGGGAGATAATTCAAGGAACTCTTATCCATATATAAGGGGGAGAACATTCGATGAACCCTACATACTATCTAAGGGGGAGAAAAGACAAATTCAAGGAACCCTTACAAAGAGAAAAGAATCCAGGTTCCTTTCTCTCAATGAGCCCTTACCCTGTGCCTTTTTGGAAATTAATGCCAAAGGGGGAGAAATACCAAAGCTTCCATCCAATGAACCTATTTATAGGGGAGAAATATCAGCTAGAAGCTTACACAAAATGGGGGAGAAATTACACTCGGGGAGATATTTGTTCCTGAAGGAAGGTCTACCTAAAGGGAGATCTAGAGATATATCAAACCTTACATATTAAGGGGGGAGAGGTAAAATTTCTTTATTGGTTTGAACTTATCTTACCCTACCCACTCCCAATATCTTCAATGCCATGATTCAGGGGGAGAGGAAATTTTTACATATTCATCCTTAGGGGAGAACAAATCTTATTTTTCTTGGAGACATATCCTTCATCAAATCCTATCTTCAATATGTCTTCAATATCTTGGTACTTTTGAATCTCTTTGCATCTTTACAATAGAGTACTCTTGTGTTATCTAACATTTCTTTTCCCAATTGTACTCCTATGTTAAGACGCTCAAAATCCTCAAGGTAAGTATATGCAGCATATCCTTGTTCGTGATGATCTCTTGTTTCTTACAAACATTGTTTGCAAGAGGGAGTCTTGAACATGGAAATCCTTTATTCACTCATGTTTGATGCATATAGCCAGGATGTCTATGATTTGTGTGGTCCTTCTATCTTGTGTATGTCTATGCATTCCAAAGCAGCTATCCTTTAAAAGGAATTGCACACATTTGGGGGGGGGGGGGTTGTACGAGTCATGTTTCTTTCAAAGATGACATATTTTAATGCTTATCCTTATTTGAAGCTTTGATTGTATGGTGTCATCAATTATCAAAAAGGGGGAGATTGAAAGCACAATATGCTCCCTTGGTGGTTTTTATAATTCATGACAACATACATTGTCTCTTGGACTAACACTTTTACCTAGATATTTCAGGATTAGTCCACGGAGAGCTTTGGCTATAGGTTTATGTGGATATGCCCCTTTATGCAAGAAAGGAATAAGATTGGCTCAAGCTTCAAGCTAGAAGACTCTTCATTTTATATTTGTGAGAAATCACTTTTGAGTCCATAGAAAAGCCAATACTATTAAAAGGGGTGAGGTAGTAAAATGAACTGATTGCTCAAGTGCTCAAAGTTAGCCACCAAAATACTCAATCATTTTCCCACATAACCATTCTCTCCAATTCGACATACTCAAATTCAGTGTCACCAACTTTCACATTTCGGACCCACCAAGTTTGACCTCGCACAAAAACCCTAGCCATTCCCACCAAATCGGTGCAACCGAATCCATGTCGGTGCTACCGAGTTCAGTGTGACCAACTTTCTATTGCCTCGGTACACAAAATAAGAATTTCCAAGTTTGAGTATCGATGCCACCGAGTTTGTCCATCTGACCATTAGCCACCTTTTCGGTGCCACCGATTTGTGTATATCGGTCCCAGCGAGATTGAAAAGTTACTACCTTTGTGTGAATCGGTACCACCGAGTATGACTTCTGTGTCACCGAGTTTGCCAGTTTAGGTGTAACAGTTGGATTTTGTGTGATGCCTATATATACCCCTTCACCCACCTCTCACTCGTGGGAGAAGCACTCAGAACACACACTTCATTGCGAGATCCATTTTCTGAGAGAGAACCACCTACTTATGTGTTGAGACTAAGATATTCCAATCCAATCATTTGAAACTTGATCTCTAGCCTCCCCAAACAGCTTTCCACCAAATCAATCTCTCCTACCCATGCCTATCCTATGAGAAAGTGATTTTTTAGGAGACTATCTTTAGAAGCACAAGAGCAAGGAGTTCATTGGTCTACCACATCTATTAAGTTTTGGAGGGTGATGCCTCCTAGATTGGTTAGGTGTTGCTTGGGAGCCTCCTACTTCGTGTTGTGGAGTTGAACCAAGATGTTTGTAAGGGCAAGGAGATCGCCTACTTCGTGAAGATCTTTCGTGAGTAAAGCTAATCCTTCATGGGCGGAAGCCGTGGTGCAATAGACAAGGTCGCTTCTTCGTGGACCCCTTGTGGGTGGAGCCCTCCGTGGACTCTTGCAGTCGTTTCCCTCCGTGGGTTGAAGTCTCCACTAACATGGACGTACGATGGCACCACCTATCGGAACCATGCCAAAAATCGGTGTGTCAACCTCTTTGCGTTGGATCTTCTAAAGTATACTCCTTTACATATGCAAAGTATGTACTTTTCCGCCGCCATATATGTTGACCAGCATGTGTAGGGTGTACTAGAGTTGTTAGAACTGCTGAATTTCGGCCTTCCTTGAACTTGAGTTAGGTTAGGAATTTTATCTTGACAAGTAGTCTATTCACCCCCCCCCCTCTAGACACATCTTCATCCCACACATGACAATCCCTACTCCTCACATTTATATCAATTGATGGGCATCTCCATGTTGGGGAACGTCGCATGGGAAACAAAAAAATTCCTACGCGCATGAAGGCCTATCATGGTGATGTCCATCTATGAGAGGGGATTTCCGATCTACGTACCCTTGTAGATCGCACAGCAGAAGCGTTAGTGAACGCGGTTGATGTAGTGGAACGTCCTCACGTCCCTCGATCCGCCCCGCGAACCGTCCCGCGATCCGTCCCACGATCTAGTGCCGAACGGACGACACCTCCGCGTTCAGCACACGTACAGCTCGACGATGATCTCAGCCTTCTTGATCCAGCAAGAGAGATGGAGAGGTAGATGAGTTATCCGGCAGCGTGACGGCGCTCCAGAGGTTGGTGATGATCTAATCTCGGCAGGGCTCCGCCCGAGCTCCGCAGAAACGCGATCTAGAGGTAAAACCGTGGAGGTATGTGGTCGGGCTGCCCTTGAAAAGTTGTCTCAGATCAGCCCTAATAGCTCCATATATATAGGAGGAGGGGAGGGGAGGCTTGCCTTGAGGTTCAAGGAGCCCCAAGGGCTGCGCCACCAAGGGAGGAGGAGTCCTCCTCCAATCCTAGTCCAACTAGGATTGGAAGGTGGAGTCCTTCTCTCTTTTCCCACCTTTCCTTTTTTTTCTCTTCCTTTGGTTTTTCTTTCTCTTGCGCAAGACAGCATTGGTCTAACCCACCTACTTAGTGCGCCACCCCCAAGGTCCTTGGGCCCTCCCGGGTGGGTGGTCCCCCCTCCCGGTGAAGATCCGAAACCCATTCGTCATTCCCGGTACATTACCGGTAATGCCCGAAAACCTTCCGGTAACCAAATGAAGTCATCCTATATATCAATCTTCGTTTCCGGACCATTCCGGAAACCCTCGTGACGTCTGTGATCTCATCCGGGACTCCGAACAACATTCCTTAACCAACCATATAACTCAAATACGCATAAAACAACGTCGAACCTTAAGTGTGCAGACCCTGCGGGTTCGAGAACTATGTAGACATGACCTGAGTGACTCCTCGGTCAATATCCAATAGCGGGACCTGGATGCCCATATTGGATCCTACATATTCTACAAAGATCTTATCATTTGAACCTCAGTGCCAAGGATTCATATAATCCCATATGTCATTCCCTTTGTCCTTCGGTATGTTACTTGCCCAAGATTCGATCATCAGTATCCGCATACCTATTTCAATCTCGTTTACCGGCAAGTCTCTTTACTCGTTCCGTAATACAAGATCCCACAACTTACACTAAGTCACATTGCTTGCAAGGCTTGTGTGTGATGTTGTATTACCGAGTGGGCCCCGAGATACCTCTCCGTCACACGGAGTGACAAATCCCAGTCTCGATCCATACTAACTCAACGAACACCCTCAGAGATACCTGTAGAGCATCTTTATAGTCACCCAGTTACGTTGCGACGTTTGATACACACAAAGCATTCCTCCGGTGTCAGTTAGTTATATGATCTCATGGTCATAGGAACAAATACTTGACACGCAGAAAACAGTAGCAACAAAATGACACGATCAACATGCTACGTCTATTAGTTTGGGTCTAGTCCATCACATGATTCTCCTAATGATGGGATCCCGTTATCAAGTGACAACACTTGCCTATGGTCAGGAAACCTTGACCATCTTTGATCAACGAGCTAGTCAACTAGAGGCTTACTAGGGACAGTGTTTTGTCTATGTATCCACACATGCACTGTATTTCCAATCAATACAATTATAGCATGGATAATAAATGATTATCATGAACAAAGAAATATAATAATAACTAATTTATTATTGCCTCTAGGGCATATTTCCAACAGTCTCCCACTTGCACTAGAGTCAATAATCTAGTTCACATCACCATGTGATTCAAACGAATCCAACACCCATATAGTCATGGGGTCTGATCACGTCTTGCTCATGAGAGCGGTTTTAGTCAACGGTTCTGAAACTTTCAGACCCGTGTGTTCTTTACAAATCTTTATGTCATCTTATAGATGCTGCTACTATGTGCTATTCGGAAATACTCCAAATATCTACTCTACTATACGAATCCGTTTCACTACTCATAGTTATTCGGATTAGTGTCAAAGCTTGCATCGACGTAACCCTTTACGACAAACTCTTTAACCACCTCCATAATCGAGAAAAATTCCTTAGTCCATCAGTTACTAAGGATAAATTTTGACCGCTGCTAGTGATTCAATCATGGATCACTCTCTGTACCTCTCAACAGACTTTGAGTCAAGGCACACATCAGGTGCGGTACCCAGCATGGCATACTTAATATTCTACGGCCAAGGCATAGAAGACGACCTTCGTCTATTCTCTTTATTCTTCCGTGGTTGGGTTTTGAGTCTTACTCAAATTCACACCTTGCAACACAGTCAAGAACTGCTTCTTTGCCGATCTATTTCGAATTCCTTCAAAAACTTGTCAAGGCATGCATCTTGTTGAAACTTCTATTAAGCGTTTTGATCTATCTCCATAGATCTTGATGCTCAACGTTCAAGTAGCTCAATCCAGGTATTCCTTTGAAAAACTCCTTTCAAACAAACTTTTATGCTTCACAGAAATTCTACATTACTTCTGATCAACAATATGTCAACCACATATACTTATCAGAAATTCTATAGTGCTCCCACTCACTCCTTTGGAAATACTAGTTTCTCATAAACCTTGTACAAACCAAAAAATCTTTGATCATCTCATAAAAGTGTATATTCCAACTCCGAGATGCTTGCACCAGTCCATTGAAGGATCGCTGGAGCTTGCATACTTGCTAGTATCTTTAGGATCGACAAAACCTCCTGGTTGTATCACATACAATGTTTGCTCAAGGAAACCGTCGAGGAAACAATGTTTTGACATCATATGTGCAATATTTCATAAATAATGCAACAACTACTAACATAATTCTAACAGACTTTTAGCATCGCTACGAGTGAGAAAGTCTCATCATAGTCAGCTGTTTGATCTTGTCGGAAACATCTTTGCGACAAGTCGAGCTTTTCTTAATAGTGACTTATCGCCATCATCGTCTGTCTTCCTTTTAAAGATCCATATTTACTCAACAGTCCTATGACCATCAAGTAGTTCTTCCAAAGTCTACACTTTGTTTTCATACATGGATCCTCTCTCGGATTTCATGGCTTCCAGCCATTTGTCAGAATCCGGGCCCACCATTGCTTTCTCCATAACTCGTAGGTTCACTGCTGCTCAACAACATGACCTCCAAGACAGGGTTACCGTACCACTCTGCAATAGTACGCGACCTGGTCAACCTACGAGGTTTGTAGTAACTTGATCCGATGCTCGATGATCACCATCATCAGCTTTCACTTCAATTGATGTAGGCGCCACAGGAATAACTTCATGCGCCCTGCTACACACTGGTTAAAGTGATGGTTCAATAACCTCATTAAGTTCTACCACCCTCCCACTCAATTCTTTCGAGAGAAACCTTTCCTCGAGAAAGGATTCGTTTCTAGAAACAAACACTTTGCTTTCGGATCTGAGATAGGAGATGTACCCAACTGTTTTGGATATCCTATGAAGATGCATTTATCCGCTTTGGGTTCGAGCTTATCAGACTGAAACTTTTTCACGTAAGTGTCGAAGCCCCGAACTTTCAAGAAACGATAGTTTAGATTTCTCTAAACCTCAGTCTATACTGTGTCATCTCAACGGAAATACGTGGTGCCCTATTTAAAGTGAATGCGGTTGTCTCTAATGCATAACCCATAAACGATGGTGGTAATTCGATAAGAGACATCATAGCATGCACCATAACAAATAGTGCGTGGCTATGACGTTCAGACACATCATCACACTATGATGTTGCAGGTGGCATGGACTGCGAAACAATTTCCATATTGTCTTAACTGCGTACCAAAACTCCTAACTCAGATATTCATTTCTATGATCATATAGTAGACAGTTTATCCTCTTGTTACGACGAACTTCACTCCGAAACAGAATTGAACTTTTCAATATTTCAGACTTGTGATTCATTAAGTAAATACTCTTGTATCCACTCAAGTCGTCATTGAAGTAAGAACGTAATGATATCCACTGCGTGCCTCAGCACCCATTGGACTGCATACATCAAAATGTATCACTTCCAACAAGTTACTATCTTGTTTCATCTCAATGAAAACAAGGCCTTGCTCATGTGGTATGATTTGCATGTCACTAGTGATTCAAAATCAAGTGAGTATAAAGATCCATCAGCATGGAGCCTCTTCATGCAATTTATACCAACATGACTCAAGCGGCAGTGCCACAAGTAAGTGGTACTATCATCATTACCTCGTATCTTCTGGCACCAATGTTATGAACATGTGTAACACTACGATCAAGATTCAATAAACCATTGAAGGTGATTTATTCAAGCAAATAGAGTAACCATTATTCTCTTTAAATGAATAATCGTATTGCAATAAACACGATCCAATCATGTTCATGCTTAACGCAAGTACCAAATAACAATTATTTAGGTTTAACACCAATCCCGATGGTAGATGGAGTGTGCGACGTTTGATCATATCAACCTTGGAAACACTTCCAACACGTATCGTCACCTCGCCTTTAGCTAGTCTCCGTTTATGTCGTAGCTTTCATTTCGTGTCACTAATCACTTAGCAACCGAACCGGTATCTAATACCCTCGCGCTACTAGGAGTACTAGTAAAGTACACATCAACATCATGTATATCAAATATACTTCTTTCGACTTTTGCCAGCCTTCTTATCTAACAAGTATCTAGAGTTGCTCCGCCTCAGTGACTGTTCCCCTCATTACAGAAGCACTTAGTCTCGGGTTTGGGTTTAATCTTGGGTCTCTTCATTAGTGCAGCAACTGTTTTGCCGTTTCACGAAGTATCCCTTCTAGCCCTTGCCTTTCTTGAAACTTAGTGGTTTTACTAACCATCAACTATTGATGCTCCTTCTTGATTTCTACTTTCGCAGTGTCAAACATCGCGAACCGCTCAAGGATCATTGTATCTATCCTTGATATGTTATAGTTCATCACGAAGCTCTCACAGCTTGGTGGCAGTGACTTTGGAGAACCATCACTATCTCATCTGGAAGATTAACTCCCACTTGATTCAAGCGATTGTCGTACTCAGACAATCTGAGCACATGCTCAACGATTGAGCTTTTCTCCTTTACTTTGTGGACAAAGAGTCTTGTCGGAGGTCTCGTACCTCTTAACAAGGGCACAAGCATAAAATCACAATTTCATCTCTTTAGAACATCACTTATGTTCCGTGACGTTTCAAAACGTCTTCGGCGCCTTGCTTCTAAGCCATTAAGTATTTTGCACTGAACTATCGTGTAGTCATCAGAAACGTGTATGTCGGATGTTCACAGCATCCACAGACGACGCTCGAGGTGCAGCACACCGAGTGGTGCATTAAGGACATAAGCCTTCTATGCAGCAACGAGGACAATCCTCTGCAAAGTTTGCTACTATCAACTTTCAACTAAATTTTCTCTAGGAACATATAAAAACAGTAGAGCTATAGCGCAAGCTACATCGTAATTCGCAAAGACCATTAGACTATGTTCATGACAATTAGTTCAATTAATCATATTACTTAAGAACTCCCACTCAAAAAGTACATCTCTCTAGTCATTTGAGTGGTACATGATCCAAATCCACTATCTCAAGTCCGATCATTACATGAGTCGAGAATAGTTTCAGTGGTAAGCATCTCTATGCTAATCATATCAACTATACGATTCATGCTCGACCTTTCGGTCTCATGTGTTCCGAGGCCATGTCTGCACATGCTAGGCTCGTCAAGCTTAACCCAAGTTGTCACGCCCAAGATGCGACCCTATCCTCAATTTGGCACGAGGGCATCGTCAGGGATAGAAGCGCATCTCGTCGTGTCGTAAGAATGGATATCGATACAAGTACATGTACTGAAAAGAAGAGAGATATAATAGAATTGGCTTACACTCGCCACAAGCTACATCAGAGTCACATCAGCACATTACATAAACATCAAGAGTAAGAGCAGGGTCCGACTACGGACAAAAACAAACGACAAAAGAAGAACGACGTCCATCCTTGCTATCCCAGGCTGCCGGCCTGGAACCCATCCTAGATCGATGAAGAAGAAGAAGAAGAAGCAACTCCAAATGAACAATCAACGCGCTCGCGTCAAGTAACCTTTACCTGAACCTGCAACTGGTATTGTAGTAATTTGTGAGCCACAGGGGACTCAGCAATCTCATTTCCAAAGGTATCAAAACTAGCAAAGCTTAATGGGTGAGGCATGGTTAAGTGGTGAGGTTGCAGCAGCGACTAAGCATATATTTGGTGGCTAAACTTACGAGTACAAGAAATAAGAGGGGGGGAGATCTACGCATAACGGACATGAACTACTGATGATCAAATGAATGATCCTGAACACCTACCTACGTCAGACATAACACCACCGTGTCCTCGATCGGAGAAGGAACTCACGAAAGAGACAGTCACGGTTACGCACACAGTTGGCAAGTTTTAATTAAGTTAACTTCAAGTTATCTAGAACCAGTGTTAAACAAAGCTTCCACGTTGCCACATAACCGCGGGCACGGCTTTCCGAAAAGATTTAACCCTGCAGGGGTGCTCCAACTAGTCCATCACAAATAACCACAAGCCGCATAGAAATCCTCAATCACGAAGCTCGCGATCTCGTCGGATTCCCTAATGGAAAACCTCAACTCTGAGATTACCCAAAGCATCACCGGAATCCCGATGCACAAGATATCTCGTGAAAGGTAAAACTAATCCAGCAAGGCCGCCCTACGTGTCGACGATCCCGATAGGAGTCACGTACCTCGTTCTCAGGACACGACGGATGAGCGATGGTTACCACGCCAAACGCCGAGTTGCCCCGGGTAGCGTTAATAAGCTGCTCTATTTTGGACCAACACTCATGAGGAGCACTGGCCCGGGGGTTGATTAAATTATCCTCGAGGCCCGAGAAGTCCCTATCCAATTTTATTAGGTGATTAGGCAAATGTAGTACCAATGTTGGGCCTTGCCAGACCAGCTTTAATCTAAAACGAATTATCAAGGGGGTCCCCATAACAACCCCGATCGTGTTAGGAGCGCTCGTTTATGGAACATAACACCGGTAGCCGGAAACTAAGGGGGCAAAGGTGGAACAAAACACCAGGCTAGAAAGGCCGAGCCTTCCACCTTTTACCAAGTATATAGGTCCATTAAATTAAATAACATTAATATGGTGATATAACAAGGAACCCAGGTTGTCACTTGGAAGCAATGCACCTGCAACTAGCAACGCTATCAGCAGGATTAAGCAAGCAGTATCATAGCCAATCAGTGGTTTGCTAGGTTGAACAGGTTGAAGGTTTCATGGCATTGTTGAGAGGCTGATATTTAACATGTGGTAGGCAACGAGACATAACGATAGAAACGGTAACTAGCATGGCAATGATAGTAATAGTATCAGGGGAAATGATCATCTTGCCTGAGATCCCGCTGAGAAGAAGAATGACTCCGTGAAGCAGACTACCTATCGACTCATTTTAAATGAGGTCGGAAATGACGTATAGCACCTCCGAGACGACCTCACATGTTAATTTACAATCCTGTCCAGATCTGAACTAATGCATTTAAATAGTTGTTAAACAGCAAAACCAATAGGTTCACGTGATTCTACGCGTCATTTCAAGCAATCTACACATAAAGAACATCTCCAACGGAGCTACGGTTCAAAAGATACAAGCACCTCAAGATATGATGGCATGAATGCAATATGTGTGCAACGATGGCTACGAGCACTTCAAAACATACAACCAGCAAGATAAAATGAAACTACATGAGATTCTAAGCAAGTTTCATGTAGGACACGTTCAAATCGGAGCTACGGTTCAACAACTACGAGCAAAACAAGAACTGACTACAATCTGCCAAAATCAGCCACATAGCACTTTCTACGCCCCCACAACTACGGCTACACAACTCCGATAAACTCAAGCAAGCCATGGCACGAAAGAGGGCAAGACGCTCTACTACAAACAACTAACAACCACTAGCATGGCAGCAAGGAGCACTAGTACAAGAAGACACAAAACGGCATCTCACACACTATTTCAGACTTAGTGAAAATTACACCTCATGAAAGTGGAGTTTTAGATCTGAAGCAATATTGACAGCAGCAAAACCTATAGCTACAGGACTCCAAATAGCATGAAAATTTACAGCATGCTAGAGAAACACAAGGGGTACAACTAACTCCATTGGCCAACCTCAAAAGAGCTACAGATCACAAGATGCAAGCAAGACAAGACGGCAACAAAATATAACAGATTGCAGACTTAGAAATATTTTAGCACGTCCAAAACAGCACTATTTCTAGCAACTTGAGGGCAACCAAAACACACCTAACCATGCATTTCTATTGCAACTAAAAATACCAGGGGCTAGTCTAAACACCTAAGAAGAACTCCCTAGTTGACAACTAATTGAAACGAGGCACGGAAGAAATCCTACGAATTAAACAAAAGGGCAACATAGCAAAATATCTCGCGAACTAACTTGCTCTAATGCTAAAACTAATTGCACAGAAAAATCCATGGAATTTTTCTACCCCGGAAACATATAAAATATGTGGGATTTGCAACACAAAATAATGCCACACATTAATGCGAGATAAACGCCTATATACGGGAAAATAAGCTACCGGCAAATCCCTACACGTAAAAATACAATTGACCGCTCTAAAATACATGGATAAATAGTCCCTAAAACATAGGCATTTTATCTAAGGCACTCGAGCAATCCGGACCGTAAGAAAAATAAATACGGGACGAAACAAAATAGGACAGCGCTTTAAACTAGGCGTTCGGCTCGTAAAACTACGTCAAATAATTATGCAAGTTGTGAAATCATGTTCTACTCGCAAAACTACCCCAAAACCATATAAGATATGCCTCGTTCCGACTTACGGATAAAAAGTTACGGGCATTTATATATACGTTTATTTACTGGAATTATCTAAAACGTAATAAAAACCTAAAATACTACATGGGCCGACAGGGGCGCAATATAACAGAAGAAAAATGCAAGGCGGGGGGATGGCCAGCCTCACCTTGGGCCATCGGGCCAGGAAAGGAGGCGGTTGGGCCTGCTCGGTGGAGCTGGCCAGGCCTTGGCACTGACGAGCGGGGCGACTGGGCCGACTGCTGGGCGCACTGGGCCGCAGCGGTTGGTGGCGCTGGAGCCACGCGCGGCTCGAGCGTCGTGCCCCTCGTCGTGCCCGAGGGCACGGGCCTGGCGGCGGCCGGTGCATGCAGCGAACGTGGAGGAGATCCCGCGGGAGGCCGGAGAGGAGGCTGCAGCGGGTCCAACGGCGGCGCGGCGGCCAGATCTGGCGGCGGGCAGCTCACTGCACGGGAGCCAAAACGCGGCGGCCGGAGACTTGGCGGCGGAGGTGGCCAGCGCTAGGGCGATGCTATCCATGGCGGTCGGCCCCTGTTGGCGGAGAGACAAGGTGCACGCGACTGGTGGGGCTCGGTGGGACTTCCGGCGAGCGGCGGCCGAAGGCGGGGCCGACGGGGATCTTGGGGCGGCGCAGTTCCCGGTGAGGCGCTAGAGGAGGAGGTGCGGGCAGCACGGAGTTGGCAGCGGCTCGGCCGAACGGCGGGAGCGTGTTGATGGGCCTGCCCAGGCCCGATCTGGGCTCGGCGGGCCCGTGGCGGCTGGGGCTGGTGGGAGGAGAGAGAGAGGTGGGATAGGGTTAGGGTTAGGCATGATTTTCGAGGCAGAGGGGGGTTGGCTGCCTAAATTTTAGGAGGGGGTCTATTTATTGACAAATGGGGGGGCTAGGTTAGCCGGAATTGCGTTCCGGATCCAACCGCGGGGTCGGATTCAGATGATTCCGAACGCGGGTATGGGTACGCGGCCGTGTAGAGGGGATATCCGTAGACGAGAGGGAGAACGGGCGGCGCTGCAACGATTTTTAAAACACCGACAAACGTCCGACGGTAGACCGAATACGGTGCCGCTACGGACGACCGTTCGGGTACCAGACGAACTCCGATCGCGACGAATTTCGACAGGCGACCTAGCTATAACTAATCACGACCGCATGCCAAGTTTCACCCCGATCAGAGAAAGTTTTACGCGCACTTTTTAAAACAGGGTCACGACGGTGCCGCGGGCGCATGCGTGTGCGGTCGGACTCAGAACGAACAACGACGCTGACCGGCAACTAACAACGGGTGCAAGTTTTGAAAACGGGCGGCAACGGAGACGCCGATGCAATGCAGATGATGTGAATGATGCGATGATGATGCGACAAATGAAAATACCCACACGACGAAAACGGAAAGAGAGGGGAATCTTCAGGAACGTCGGCATCAGGGTGTCACAACTCTCCTACACTACAAGAGGATCTCGCCCCGAGATCCAAGAATGAAAGGGGGAGAAGATGAGAAAGAACACGAGGTAAAACTTAGTCGCTTCTTTGACAAACGAGTGAAACCAATGATCCTTGAAGGTTGCAAAGAGATGAGGAATGATATGAGAAAGAGGCAAGAATTCACGGAAAAATTTGGCAGCACTTCGGTAGGAAAATGGGACAAAAAATTCGATAAGACGAGAGAATTAGACAATATACATAACAAACAACTAAATAGAGCAAGGGAACACCATGATCTTGATAAAACAACAAGATTGACCCAAAGAGCAACAACACAATGCCTCCGGAACAATAGAATAGGGACTAGCTCAAACGGAAGAAGAGAATGAAGAAAAGAATGACAACTACTAACTCCAATGAACTTGGCAAGCATCCTTGCAACAAGAATTGGACGGAGTTGTTGGAAAAACAACAACGAAAAGAACAAGATAGTAGTGGGCTTATGAAAATCATCTCAACAACTATGAGGTGACAACCAACCATTGAGAGAAACAAGGATAGCTTGGGAGCAACAAGAAATGAGCACTCTTACACCAAGAGGATACATTGAGAACTAGGATCAATGATAAGCACCATAATAGCAACATCCTTAGACAAGCTTTAGGTGAAATCCAAACCAAGATAGCTCAAAGAAGTAATCGTGGGTTGCAAATATCTCATGATCATAGAATTGGTGGGTTTATTTATGTCATCCTTGAAAGGAATTCTCTTCGAGGCTCCTACACTAACAAGAATGCTATAATACCACCTCAAAGGATAACGGAAGAACAAATGCACTGAAAATGGAAGAGAAAGAATACTTGAGGTATTCCAACAGGAACCTTGAAGAACACATGAGAATGAATCACATCCTTGATGAACCACCAAGAAGGACCTCCGTATATAAATGAATGATGCAAAAATAAGATGGTAGAAAAGAATAAGATTATGACCTTGCCAAGATTTAGATGAAGCCTCATGGAGAGAAACTTGATAGAACTTGGACCTCCGGAAAATAAAGATAACCACACGAGAAAAGAATTGATATCATGAGCCACTCTGGAAGAAGAATTGAAATCTCTTGAAAGAAGGAAGAACAAGAATAAGAATTATGTTATGCTAATCCTTCACCAAGTTAAATTGATGACAAGCAACGGATTTAGCATACCATTTATTCTACTAGAATTGAATCTTGAAGGGAGAGGTAGATAAGCACCACTTGAGGCAAAATTGAAGGAAGCACCGGTAAGAATTCACAACTGAATGGGAACACCACGAATTAATGGAGAAACATGAGAATGAAGAGCTCATGAGCCAGCTGAGAGAAAACTTGAACAAGGCACCGAATAATCGAGAGACAAGCGAAGAGACAACAATTGAGAAGAATTAGAGAACGAAAGCTGAAAGCTGAGAACGAATAATCTTCTAAAACGATGGCCTTCGGAGGATCGAGAAATAAAAACAAATCAAAGAAGCACCGGATAGCACGAAAGGAATTACTCATGATTGGAACAAATAAGATAATGCCACAAAGCTTAAATGATGAATCTCCAAGAGTATGGACCAAGACTGAGAGAAACACTCCTTCGAATTTGCAAGCTGAGAAAGATGACGAAAAACAGCACCAAGGATGACCGAGACACTCCGGAATAAAGAAGAATGCAAGATTGAGCCAAATATGAGAGTTAATTCAAATAGATCTTCAAGAATGAATATGACTGATGAAATTCATACTTACGTCATAGTTGAAAGAATTAGAGATCTTCGGGAAAGATTAAAAAAAAGAGCCAGGAAAGATCCTGGGAAAACCTGTGGGTTATGGGCCCACTCAAAGAAAATCACCGTTGACAATTGCTAGAACGAGAGATATTGCACCGGAATAAGAAAACTACATGAGGTTAGCACCCCGAAATAATTAAAAGAATTGAAAACACGAAACTTCCGAGATATCTTCAATACTCTGGATGAAAAGAGAGGAATGAATAACCAAGATAGGCTGAAAGAATCTCCAACATGCAAAATAATTACAAGGATAATTAGGATATGATGAACAAGGATAGCTGAATTAAAATCACCGGTAAGGATGACAAGATTGAATAAAGATGAACACGAAGCTCCTGGGAATCTTCACAACGAATCACCGGATAAGAGAGAAAAGAACAGAAAGCGGAAGCACCAAGAAGAGGAAACTCTTGGATGAAAATCCAATCACTGAAGAAAAGGGTGGGAGGGCGGGGAAAACAAAAGACAACTTGGACTAGATGAGATGAACTCCGGAATAAAATGAGAGAAAGATCTTGCAAATATTAGAGAGGATTGAATCCACTGAAGAGAAGCACACCGGTAAAATGGAATTGATACGATGACTCCGGTTGAAAAGGAAATGACATGACAAATGAACGAAAAAAAGAATTTGCATTCTCACATAAAATATGAGAATACCTCTTCGGAGAGATTTGAAATCACCACTTGACATCGAAGCAACACGAATTAACACATTCAACAAAACAAAGGATGAGGCTTATGAAACAAGCCAGAACAAACTCATGAGAAAGATTTTGTCCGATATTTTCGTGGACAGGATCGCACGGGCTCGATTTTACAGTAGCCATCAAGTGCAAGGCAGTGCACCCGACATACGAAGCGTCCCCGAGTCATAGCAAGCTACAAGGACTCTATAAGACACAACGTGTACCGCTGTAAGTCGACCGTGAACAAACAAATCCACTAGATGTCGAACCCCAACCTAACATCATGCATTTGTTGGAAGATTGTCCTATAAGCAACTACTTGAATTCCCACCTATGAATTCCTGAAATATCTGGTCATGCAATCTGGTACACGGATACAAGGAGTAATAATCACACAACTCCTATACTAACCCGTCACCTGTATCACATCCGTCAACACACGACCAGAATCTCGGACCTTCATCTACAACAGACCCTCGTGATCACAACGATACAAAGTATGGCAGTACTCCCAAACAATCTGCACCAGTACTGGGGACATCGGGTTATCTCGCCACTACTAGTATTGAAGCAATTACGAACATCCTTCGTTCTGAGATACTAAGAAACCTGAATGATAACGATGTGCTCAAGAATCCCCTGGAGCTCAACTCCCCGGAAGAAAATCAAGTCAGACAGGAGGCACCAAGACAGAACTCCGTCACATCGGCATCATATAGATTCCTAAAATATCCGCGAGATCCTAAAAAAATTTGAGTGAGAAGAGGAGTAGAATTAAAATATTACGTCAAGATTCCTCACCAGAGCATAGAAGAGGAGAAAAAAGAATCCTACTCTCCGATATATAACTATACTCAAAGCAATTTTTTCACTAGACTCGACTAGGCCAAGTTCGATCAATCAAGGGGGCTCCTAGGTCGGTACGGCTCTGATACCAACTTGTCACGCCCAAGATGCGACCCTATCCTCAATTTGGCACGAGGGCCTCGTCAGGGATAGAAGCGCATCTCATCGTGTCGCAAGAATGGATATCGATACAAGTACATGTACTGAAAAGAAGAGAGATATAATAGAATTGGCTTACACTCGCCACAAGCTACATCAGAGTCACATCAGCACATTACATAAAAATCAAGAGTAAGAGCAGGGTCCGACTACGGACGAAAACAAACGACAAAAGAAGAACGACGTCCATCCTTGCTATCCCAGGCTGCCGGCCTGGAACCCATCCTAGATCGATGAAGAAGAAGAAGAAGAAGCAACTCCAAATGAACAATCAACGCGCTCGCGTCAAGTAACCTTTACCTGAACCTGCAACTGGTGTTGTAGTAATTTGTGAGCCACAGGGGACTCAGCAATCTCATTTCCAAAGGTATCAAAACTAGCAAAGCTTAATGGGTGAGGCATGGTTAAGTGGTGAGGTTGCAGCAGCGACTAAGCATATATTTGGTGGCTAAACTTACGAGTACAAGAAATAAGAGGGGGGGAGATCTACGCATAACGGACATGAACTACTGATGATCAAATGAATGATCCTGAACACCTACCTACGTCAGACATAACACCACCGTGTCCTCGATCGGAGAAGGAACTCACGAAAGAGACAGTCACGGTTACGCACACAGTTGGCAAGTTTTAATTAAGTTAACTTCAAGTTATCTAGAACCAGTGTTAAACAAAGCTTCCACGTTGCCACATAACCGCGGGCACGGCTTTCCGAAAAGATTTAACCCTGCAGGGGTGCTCCAACTAGTCCATCACAAATAACCACAAGCCGCATAGAAATCCTCAATCACGAAGCTCGCGATCTCGTCGGATTCCCTAATGGAAAACCTCAACTCTGAGATTACCCAAAGCATCACCGGAATCCCGATGCACAAGATATCTCGTGAAAGGTAAAACTAATCCAGCAAGGCCGCCCTACGTGTCGACGATCCCGATAGGAGTCACGTACCTCGTTCTCAGGACACGACGGATGAGCGATGGTTACCACGCCAAACGCCGAGTTGCCCCGGGTAGCGTTAATAAGCTGCTCTATTTTGGACCAACACTCATGAGGAGCACTGGCCCGGGGGTTGATTAAATTATCCTCGAGGCCCGAGAAGTCCCTATCCAATTTTATTAGGTGATTAGGCAAATGTAGTACCAATGTTGGGCCTTGCCAGACCAGCTTTAATCTAAAACGAATTATCAAGGGGGTCCCCATAACAACCCCGATCGTGTTAGGAGCGCTCGTTTATGGAACATAACACCGGTAGCCGGAAACTAAGGGGGCAAAGGTGGAACAAAACACCAGGCTAGAAAGGCCGAGCCTTCCACCTTTTACCAAGTATATAGGTCCATTAAATTAAATAACATTAATATGGTGATATAACAAGGAACCCAGGTTGTCACTTGGAAGCAATGCACCTGCAACTAGCAACGCTATCAGCAGGATTAAGCAAGCAGTATCATAGCCAATCAGTGGTTTGCTAGGTTGAACAGGTTGAAGGTTTCATGGCATTGTTGAGAGGCTGATATTTAACATGTGGTAGGCAACGAGACATAACGATAGAAACGGTAACTAGCATGGCAATGATAGTAATAGTATCAGGGGAAATGATCATCTTGCCTGAGATCCCGCTGAGAAGAAGAATGACTCCGTGAAGCAGACTACCTATCGACTCATTTTAAATGAGGTCGGAAATGACGTATAGCACCTCCGAGACGACCTCACATGTTAATTTACAATCCTGTCCAGATCTGAACTAATGCATTTAAATAGTTGTTAAACAGCAAAACCAATAGGTTCACGTGATTCTACGCGTCATTTCAAGCAATCTACACATAAAGAACATCTCCAACGGAGCTACGGTTCAAAAGATACAAGCACCTCAAGATATGATGGCATGAATGCAATATGTGTGCAACGATGGCTACGAGCACTTCAAAACATACAACCAGCAAGATAAAATGAAACTACATGAGATTCTAAGCAAGTTTCATGTAGGACACGTTCAAATCGGAGCTACGGTTCAACAACTACGAGCAAAACAAGAACTGACTACAATCTGCCAAAATCAGCCACATAGCACTTTCTACGCCCCCACAACTACGGCTACACAACTCCGATAAACTCAAGCAAGCCATGGCACGAAAGAGGGCAAGACGCTCTACTACAAACAACTAACAACCACTAGCATGGCAGCAAGGAGCACTAGTACAAGAAGACACAAAACGGCATCTCACACACTATTTCAGACTTAGTGAAAATTACACCTCATGAAAGTGGAGTTTTAGATCTGAAGCAATATTGACAGCAGCAAAACCTATAGCTACAGGACTCCAAATAGCATGAAAATTTACAGCATGCTAGAGAAACACAAGGGGTACAACTAACTCCATTGGCCAACCTCAAAAGAGCTACAGATCACAAGATGCAAGCAAGACAAGACGGCAACAAAATATAACAGATTGCAGACTTAGAAATATTTTAGCACGTCCAAAACAGCACTATTTCTAGCAACTTGAGGGCAACCAAAACACACCTAACCATGCATTTCTATTGCAACTAAAAATACCAGGGGCTAGTCTAAACACCTAAGAAGAACTCCCTAGTTGACAACTAATTGAAACGAGGCACGGAAGAAATCCTACGAATTAAACAAAAGGGCAACATAGCAAAATATCTCGCGAACTAACTTGCTCTAATGCTAAAACTAATTGCACAGAAAAATCCATGGAATTTTTCTACCCCGGAAACATATAAAATATGTGGGATTTGCAACACAAAATAATGCCACACATTAATGCGAGATAAACGCCTATATACGGGAAAATAAGCTACCGGCAAATCCCTACACGTAAAAATACAATTGACCGCTCTAAAATACATGGATAAATAGTCCCTAAAACATAGGCATTTTATCTAAGGCACTCGAGCAATCCGGACCGTAAGAAAAATAAATACGGGACGAAACAAAATAGGACAGCGCTTTAAACTAGGCGTTCGGCTCGTAAAACTACGTCAAATAATTATGCAAGTTGTGAAATCATGTTCTACTCGCAAAACTACCCCAAAACCATATAAGATATGCCTCGTTCCGACTTACGGATAAAAAGTTACGGGCATTTATATATACGTTTATTTACTGGAATTATCTAAAACGTAATAAAAACCTAAAATACTACATGGGCCGACAGGGGCGCAATATAACAGAAGAAAAATGCAAGGCGGGGGGATGGCCAGCCTCACCTTGGGCCATCGGGCCAGGAAAGGAGGCGGTTGGGCCTGCTCGGTGGAGCTGGCCAGGCCTTGGCACTGACGAGCGGGGCGACTGGGCCGACTGCTGGGCGCACTGGGCCGCAGCGGTTGGTGGCGCTGGAGCCACGCGCGGCTCGAGCGTCGTGCCCCTCGTCGTGCCCGAGGGCACGGGCCTGGCGGCGGCCGGTGCATGCAGCGAACGTGGAGGAGATCCCGCGGGAGGCCGGAGAGGAGGCTGCAGCGGGTCCAACGGCGGCGCGGCGGCCAGATCTGGCGGCGGGCAGCTCACTGCACGGGAGCCAAAACGCGGCGGCCGGAGACTTGGCGGCGGAGGTGGCCAGCGCTAGGGCGATGCTATCCATGGCGGTCGGCCCCTGTTGGCGGAGAGACAAGGTGCACGCGACTGGTGGGGCTCGGTGGGACTTCCGGCGAGCGGCGGCCGAAGGCGGGGCCGACGGGGATCTTGGGGCGGCGCAGTTCCCGGTGAGGCGCTAGAGGAGGAGGTGCGGGCAGCACGGAGTTGGCAGCGGCTCGGCCGAACGGCGGGAGCGTGTTGATGGGCCTGCCCAGGCCCGATCTGGGCTCGGCGGGCCCGTGGCGGCTGGGGCTGGTGGGAGGAGAGAGAGAGGTGGGATAGGGTTAGGGTTAGGCATGATTTTCGAGGCAGAGGGGGGTTGGCTGCCTAAATTTTAGGAGGGGGTCTATTTATTGACAAATGGGGGGGCTAGGTTAGCCGGAATTGCGTTCCGGATCCAACCGCGGGGTCGGATTCAGATGATTCCGAACGCGGGTATGGGTACGCGGCCGTGTAGAGGGGATATCCGTAGACGAGAGGGAGAACGGGCGGCGCTGCAACGATTTTTAAAACACCGACAAACGTCCGACGGTAGACCGAATACGGTGCCGCTACGGACGACCGTTCGGGTACCAGACGAACTCCGATCGCGACGAATTTCGACAGGCGACCTAGCTATAACTAATCACGACCGCATGCCAAGTTTCACCCCGATCAGAGAAAGTTTTACGCGCACTTTTTAAAACAGGGTCACGACGGTGCCGCGGGCGCATGCGTGTGCGGTCGGACTCAGAACGAACAACGACG